>NC_053446.1:9442932-10801070 GCF_007990345.1 Gossypium hirsutum | reverse complement strand
TTCCCAAATGAGGATCTGATGTATGTGGCAACAACTGAAGCGAGCACACAAGAAGGCAATACTTGGAAATTAAATTTTGACGGAGCCTCAAATGCCATGGGCAATGGGATTGGGGCAGTCTTGGTATCTCCAAACGGTAATCATTATCCTTTCAGCAGTAAACTAGATTTTGATTGCACAAATAACATGGCGGAATATGAAGCATGTATCATGGGAATCCGCGCGGCTATGGAACGCAAAATTAAGGTACTTGAGGTATATGGGGATTCGGCATTGGTAATTTATCAGCTCAAAGGCGAATGGGAAGCAAGAGACCCTAAATTGATTAGTTACCGAAGGATAGTCCTAGAATTGATTGAGAGTTTGACGACATCACTTTTTGTTATCTCCCACGAGACGAGAATCAGATGGCCGACGCTTTAGCTACATTGGCTTCCATGATCAAAGTAAATAGACCAGAGGATGTGAAGCCTATCCAAATGAGCATTTATGATGCTCCAGCCCACTGTTGTAATATTGACGAGGAAGAAGAAAAGGACGACAACCCTTGGTATCAGGACATATTACGATACGTGAAAAATTGTGAATACCCAAACCAAGCAACTGAGAATGACAAGAGAATGTTGAGGAGGCTGGCCAGTGGTTACGTCTTAGATGGAGAAATCCTGTACAAAAGAGGAAAAGATCAGGTGCTGTTAAGATGTGTAGACGCTGTGGAGGCCAAGCAGATCTTGGAAGAAGTCCATGATGGTATTTGTGGAACACACGCTAACGGTTTCACAATGGCCAGACAGATCATGAGATTTGGATATTATTGGTCTACCATGGAAGGAGACTGCATCAAGTATGCTAAGAAGTGCCATAAATGCCAGATTTACGGAGACAAAATTCATGTGCCTCCATCACCTCTTCACGTCATGACTTCCCCATGGCCTTTCTCCATGTGGGGCATGGACGTTATTGGGCCGATATCGCCAAAGGCTTCAAACGGACATCGTTTCATTTTTGTAGTGATTGACTACTTTACTAAGTGGGTAGAGGCTATTTCTTACGCCAACGTCACAAAGACAGCTGTCAGCAAGTTTTTAAAGAAGGAAATCATATGTCGGTATGGAATGCCTGAAAGGATCATATCAGACAACGCATTAAATTTGAATAATAGCACGATAGCAGAGGTTTGTAATCAATTCAAGATCAAGCACCACAACTCATCGCCATATCGTCCGAAGATGAATGGTGCGGTGGAGGCAGCCAATAAAAATATCAAAAAGATTGTGGGGAAAATGACTGAGACCTATAGAGATTGGCACGAGAAGTTGCCATTCGCCCTCTATGCTTATCGAACGTCCGTCAGGACTTCTACCGGGGCAACACCATTCTCTTTGGTTTATGGAATGGAGGCAGTGCTACCAATTGAGGTTGAAATTCCCTCTCTCCGAGTTTTTTCAGAACTAAAGTTAGACGAAGCAGAATGGGTCCAATCCCGATATGATCAGCTGAACTTGATTGAAGAGAGGAGGTTAAGAGCTATCTGTCATGGTCAAATGTACCAGAAACGAATGATGCGAGCTTACAATAAGAAAGTTCGTCCTAGAAACTTCCATGAAGGGGACTTGGTACTGAAGAAGATCCTTCCCATACAAAAGGACTTCAGAGGAAAGTGGATGCCAAACTGGGAGGGACCTTATGTAGTAAAAAAGGCCTTTTCAGGAGGGGCATTAATTTTAACTGGGATGGATGGCAAAAGCTTGCCCAATCCTGTGAATTCGGATTCAGTGAAGAGGTACTTAGCCTAAAAAAAAAAAAAAAAAGAAAAAAGGGGGAGAGGCCAAGGCGAAAACCCGCAAAGGGCACCTTGAGACCAAAGGGGTTTTGAATTGAAAACCCAAGAATGGGCAATTCAAATTTTCGATCAAAGATGAGGCATAGAGTAGTTTTGTCTTCTCCGAATTAGCAAGAAGGAGAGATGCTACATCCTGGGGCATCAACAAAGTCTTTGTGCAGAGAAGCTCATGCTGCGATATCTGGGGCACCTTTTTTTTATCTTATTTACATCTTAGCAAAATTTGCTATTTGTTCATTTAGAGCTCTGCTCTCAATAAAGTTCCATCTTATTCATTGTGATAATCTTTTTCATCTTATTCATCTCATATCTCAGCAAAATTTGCTATCTTGATTTGTTTGTTTAGAGATTTGCTCTCAACAAAATTTCATTTTGTCCATTTTGATAATCTTTCTCAAGCATTTTTCATTGAAATAACGATTAATGGACTGACAATACACATGCAGAAGGAGTTCTGCATATTACTCTGAAAGTTTCTAAATAATACGAGGACCTGAAACAGGACTATTGTTTAGAACTGACCAAACTTAAGGGTTAGAAGCATTGGAGGAAGAATAGTCCAAATTGCATCTATTTCTTTAGGTTTTCTGTCAAAGGTACTGGCTGAACAAGAAGGCATCAGTGATAGAACCTTGATGAACAATGAGGAATGACAACCTAAGCATTAAAAATGGATCATTCTCATGACATTCTACAAATATAATACATACACATCTAGTTAGGAGCATTTGATTCATTCTAATCATGTCATCCTAAACACTAGGCATAAATAGGTCCATGAAATGGATTTTGCAGGTCATGTTCCCCAGAGAACAGATCAAAGAAACAAATCCTATACCCATGAAGTTACAGTGGGATAGATTGAAGTCATTAAAGTAGATCCTGTCTTCATGTATTGGCGTGAAGTAGATCGAAGGTAGCAGATCCTATTTTTCTATATTGGTAGGAAGTGGATCGAAGATGCAGATCTTGTCTTCCCATACTGATGGCGAAGTAGATCGAAGAAAGCAGATCTTGTCTTCATGTATTAGCGTGAAGTAGATCGAAGATATCAGATCCTATCTTCCTATATTGGTAGGAAGTGGATCGAAGATGCAGATCTTGTCTTCCCATATTGGTGGCGAAGTAGATCGCAGAAAGCAGATCTTGTCTTCATGTATTGGCGTGAAGTAGATCGAAGATAGCAGGTCTTATCTTCCTATATTGATAGGAAGTGGATCCAAGATGCAGATCTTGTCTTCCCATATTGATGGCGAAGTAGATCGCAGAAAGCAGATCTTGTCTTCATGTATTGGCGTGAAGTAGATCAAAGATAATAGGTCCTATCTTCCTATAATGATTGGAAGTGGATCGACGACGCAGATTTTGTCTTCCCATATTGATGGCGAAGTAGATCACAGAAAGCAGATCTTGTCTTCATGTATTTGGCGTGAAGTAGATCAAAGATAACAGGTCCTATCTTCCTATAATGATTGGAAGTGGATCGACGACGCAGATCCTGTCTTCCCATACTGGTGGTGAAGTAGATCGAAGAAAGCAGATCGACGATGGCGGATTTTACCTCCCTGACTACAGTGGAGTACATTGAAGCCAATAACTCTATCTCCCTGTATTCAACAGTGGAATAGAGTGAAGAGCACAAATCTTATCTCCCTAAGCAATAGTGGAGCAGATCGCATCAAGTCTTATCTCCCTAAGCAGTAGTGGAGCAGACTAAAAACACAAATCTCATCCCCATAGAGTCGTAACAGAGCAGATTGAAGCTTAGATCTTATCTTTATGAAGCTACATGGAAGTAGATCAAAGCCACAAATCACATATCTTTGAAGTTACATTGGAGTAGATCGAAGCTACAAGGCATATGTCAGAAAATGTAGTAGATTGAATCTAAAGCTACAAGATGCAGTGGATTGGAAGAAGATTATCTGAACTAGAAGAACACCAATGAAGTCAAGACCCAGCAAGACCAGGCAAAATTGGCCTTTCATTATGTCTTTGCTCCATTCCCGTTACACGACAATGAGCAAAGAGGGGCAGCTGTACAGGCCAATTTTGGGCCACCCCAAAAACCCAATAACCAAAGCTACTTAAACCCCATACCCATCTCATCCTAAACCAAGCCTAAACAACTAAACCCAAAACCCAACTAACCTAGCCCAATACCCTAAACCAACCTAGCCCAATACCCTAAACCAACCTAGCCCAATCCTAAAACTACCTGAGCCCAAATTTTAAAACCCTAATAGCCCATTTGCTTAAAAGATTTCAGCAGCAAACCCTAGCTCCCATCTTGTCAGCCGCCGCTTCCCACCAACGGCCAACCATTGGCCACCTTGCGCACTACCACCACCACTCTCCACGCACGCGTCTGGCCCTCCATACCCTGCAAAATGAAACAAACACCAAGACAGAGCAGACGACAAGGAGCAATGGCCAGAATTTTAAAAAAATGTTGTATAGAAATGGCTATAAAGGCCAGATCCGAAGGTAGACGGGGGGGGCCTTTCTTTCTCTTTACTGGGCAGTGTAAAATTCGAAAAATCTCAAAAAAAAGGTTTCAACAACAAATATACAAAAGCTAAAACATCATAAGTAGCATAGATCAAACATCAAAAAGGGGAGATTTAAACGCCCTAAAATCGGAAACGCTACTAGCAAAAAGAGAAAGAAGAAGAGAACAACGGCAAAGACAAGTCAAGGTTCTAATATTTTCTCATTTCTTTTTATTTTCAGATTTACACTCACCTATATATGCATATAATAAAATACAAAAAAAAGAGAGAAATTTTTACCTAAGGCGATTTCCGGCCACCGTGTATGGTGGCCGGCGCGGTGGAGCTGTGACGGCGTGCAGTGGCTTTCCTGGCCGGTTTCTGGGCTTCCCCAGAGAGAAAAATCCCTTTCTCCTCTTTTTTTTTCCTAAGACCCAGCTGAAATGAAAATAAGAAAGGAAATTTAACTTTTATACTGTTAATAAAACGACGACGTTTTGCGAAATGACCCAGGGATAAAACGACGTCGTTTTGCCCTGGGTCGGACCGACCCGACCCGACCCACGAGGAGGATCCGCGTGTTTTTGCGGAAGGGTCTAATTGCGCGAATGACCCTTCCGCTTTTCTAAACTTTTGCGATTAGATTTTCATTCCTTTTAAATTGGCTTAAAATTCAAGCGCGTTTTTTATTTTGATCCCCCACTAAACGCTGCGTTTCGAGAGGACGGGATATTTTCACTTTTAATCCTTCCCGTGTTTTAGCGTGTTCCAATTGGTCCTTCTCTTTTATATATTTCTTTTTAAAATTGCCCCTAACCTTTTTTATTTCGATTTTCATCCCTTTTTTACTTCTCATCATTATTTTATTTTAATTTCAATATTATTTATACTAATATATTCTATTAACGTTACTATTATTATATTTTTAGTATTTTATTGTTGTTATTCTACTTAATACTAACCTGTATATGTTATGTAGTATTATTAAGGGTTTAATATCATTATTTTGTTAGTATATTTATATATCACCTATGCATTCTTTAAATATATATACATTTACGCATATATCCTAAAATTATATTACACATATTTGTTTATATATATATTTATCTACGTATATTATGTCTCTATTTTAATATATTTTACATATAGTATTTATATATAGTTCTTATACATTTCCATGTACATATTTTTATACCATCTTATGCATATATTTACCTATGTTTTCGTATTCTATAATTTATATGCATTTCTTATTTTATGGCTTAAAATTATACATGCATATACATTTTTACATGATTGTATTTATTGTCATCATTGTTATTTGGTGTTTGTTTATTTATTCATGTACACTTGTGCTTTTTTCCAAAAATGTTAGTTCTATTTATTTATTTGTATGCTTTGTTTATGTAATTGCCTTGTCATTTCATTTGGCCTATTGTATTGTTGTTACTCACTTTACTTTGCTTACCTTGCCGTATTCGTTATTGTTTTATCAAGCATTGACACTAAACATCCAAAGGAAAATTTTTCTAAATAAGGCAATATTTCGCGTTTGGAAAATCGAGAAAACGTGCCCTAACGTGCTGGGTTTCGATTTCTCGTTTGACTAAATAGCCAAATATCCTCTTAAAGCTTCAAATTATGGTTTCATTAAACTATAAGGTGATCTTGGTTTCGATGGTTTAGAGTATCGTGTCCTAACGTGCTGGATGTGATATTCCTTCGGAACAAGAGAATCTTATGTTTCAATTCACGATATCAGATTTTCTTTTAAGGATCGCATTTTTTTAAAACTCTTCAAATTTTCAATTTTCGACACTAAAACACTAATTAATCAACTAGGTACCAATTTTGGGCGTATCGAGGGTGCTAATCCTTCCTCGTGCGTAACCGGCTCCCGAACTCATTTTTCTGAATTTCGTAGACCAAAATCGTTGTTTTAATAAAATTAAATCATTTATTAAAAACAACCACTTTTTGAGGTGACCCGATCACACCTCGTCAAAAAAGGATCGGTGGCGACTCCCGTTTTCATTCTTTTTTCAAATCCAAGTCGACCCCGTTTCATCAAAAAAATGGTGTCAACAAACATAAAGAATTAATGTATATTTTACCTCCAAAACTTGGTCACTTGTATTTAGTCGATACCTATATTATTTAAAAATACTTTAATAATTTTACTTCAAAACTCATAAGTTAAAATTCAAAAACACCCCATATAAATACTTTTAAAGACCTCTTTTATGTTGATTGAGTTTTAGTTCGATTGGCATGGGTATTGTTGTCAATGCAGGAGTACGTAGGTTTGAGTACGCTGAAGCGCATTATCCTCCTATTTATGGGTTGAGGAAGGTTATGGGTAGTTCTAGACATTGTGTCAAAAAGAACAGATTGTTAAAAAAATACCTCTTTTGTCTGAAAGCCAAACGTATATATGTTTGTGGTGCCAACAACCCAAAACCTTTCTTGAACAGACTAAATAATATTAAAAATTTAAAGTTAAAATATATTATTTTTAAAAAAATTATTATTATTTAAACATTAATCTAATTATGGGTTCTTATCATATCTGCTCTTTTTGACATGATATTTAGAATTACTTATAGCCCCTCCCCAACCTTTAAATAAGAGGAAAATGCGCTTCAGCGCAATCGAATCCACGTTCTCTCTTGCAATGCCAATCGAACTGAGACTTAATCGGCAATTTTTTTTAATGCAATGGTAAACTAATAGTTATAATTTTATCTACCAATGGATCGAATAATGACATATCATTAGCAAATTTTAAAATTAAATTAAACTTATTTAACTTTATTTTTAATGACGTGGGATAAACATTTGGTAGGAGTATTAATTTTTATGCATGTTTTAATATGTGGGTTAGCAATAAACTAATTCAATTTGTAATATTTACCCTCTCTTATGATTTATTTTTATCAAAGAGAAAGAAAAATTTTCGCTTATTTTGAAGAGGTCTTATTTTTTATAAGAGTTATTATTCATATGACTAATAATTTTTTTATTTTATGTCTAACTATTTCTTCCCATAATAATCAAACGAGACATTAAATATATAAAATTATACACATAAATGTATGAAATATTAACTTTTTTTTATTATATGTTGGTTGGTTGGATCAATATATTATATATTCAACTTAAAAATAATAATAATCACAATAAGAAATCACAAATACACGGAATATATAACACGTCTGGTAAATTGACTTTGTTTCAACTCAATCTTAAATATTATTAATATTTTTCTTGATAATATATATATAATGTAATCCCTCTTAAGAGTATTAATATTATAAAATCCCATTATATTGATACAAAAAAGAAATAGAAAGCAAGATGGTTATGTGGGTTTTTTTATGGTGGTGAGTAAGAAAATAATTTTTCGTATTGAAGTAGGTGCTATACTTGAAAGACTGTACATAGCATGAGAAAAAGGATTTAGGTAAGTAGAATTTGGGGTTTTTTACAGATATAAATTAAAAAAAAATTTTAATACTGAAATAGGTTGTTAGATAGATTAATTATCGAAATAGTATTTTTTTAATAGAGCCTATCTGACAGGCGCCAATGAATATTTTATATATATATTTTTGGTTTGAATAAAATATTTTTTATTTTTATTAAAAATATTTAAATATAAATACGAGTCAAAATACGGGTGAAAAACGAGTTTTGGGGTGGCGCCTGTCAGATAGGCGCCACTAATTGCGCCTCACAGGGAGGCGCCAATGACCATGGCAACTTTGCTGCACTGCTGCCTGCCGCTGCAACACTAGCATGGTGTTGTCCCTTCAACACCATCATTTTGTGGCCTATAAGTATGGTCCCCAATATGGTCCCAAACCCCTGGCATGAACGGAAGAGAGAAATGAGAAGAAGAGAAGAAGAAGAAGAAAGAATGAAAAAATGTAATGTATTATTTTAGTAAATAATTTTGTTTATAATTTAAAGAGTTTAATTAAGATATTGTGATTTTTTTGTTACTAATTATTAATTATAAATTATTTATGTTTAGTGTTTATAGTTTTGGATTAGTATTTTGTATGAGTATTGTAAATTTTTTTTGCTTTTTATAATTATTTTAAAATTAATTTGTTAGTAATTTAGGATTATGTTATAAATTTTTGTGTTTGTAATTATTTTAAAATTAATTTATTAGTAATTTAGGATTAAGTTATAAATTGTAGTGTTTAGTTTAATATTTGGTGAGTTTAACATATAAGTTTATAAAAAAATTAAAAATCATTTTATTAAAAGTTTAATTATAACTTACTCTTTTAATCATATAGTTGTTGTTAACTTATTAATTTTTATATAATATGAACATAGTTGCTGTTAAGTCATTTAATTTTTTTTATATCAACTTGGGGTTTTTTACCCCAATATATTAAAAAAATTAAATACAGAAATATGTTGTCAGATAGATTAATTATCGAAATGGTATGTTTTTTTGTAATCATGCCTATCTGACTGGCGCGAATCAATTAAAAAAAATTAATCGCGCCTATCTGACAGACGCAAATAAATTATTATATTAAAAAATATTTTTTTAATCGCGCCTATCTAATAGGCGCGAATCAATTTTTTATATTAAAATTATTTTTTTGTTTAAATAAAATATTAAAGTTTTTATTAAAAATATTTAAATATATTTATACATGTAAAAATACGGTTAACGAGTAAAAAACGGGTCGCGCCTGTCAGATAGGATTAAGTTATAAATTGTTGTGTTTAGTTTAGTATTTGGTGAGTTTAACATATAAGTTTATAAAAAGATTAAAAATCATTTCATTAAAAGTTTAATTATAATTGACTCTTTTAATCATATAGTTGCTGCTAACTCATTTAATTTTTATATAATGTAATTTTATTTGATTTTTTTATTTATTTAACAGTTTTTATTGATTTTTTGAAACAAATTAAATGAATTCATTTTTTTAATTGCAGATTTGCAGGAAATGGGTTCTTTGATTAATAATAATCACATATCAAGTACTATTAATGAGATGGTAATAAAATTTTTATTTGATACTCATGTTATTTGCTGAATTAAATTATATTGTATTAACTATTTTGCTAATTTAATAGTGTCAGGGTCCGTACCGCATATTGAAAAGATAAGGTAATTCTTTACCCATTCTCACAACTTGTCTCTTCCAGTCTGCATCCTTATAATCTCGCTGGAAGTTAGTAGTCATGTGCTGGATGCAGTAAACAAATTTCCATGGTACACCGGAACGCCTAATGACTGCAATTAATCATTTCCCTCTATCGGAGATGATGCAAATATTATCGTTCCTAATAACATACCTCCGCAGGTTGGTAAGGAAGAACTCCCACGATTCTATGTTCTCCTTATCGACGATGGCAAATGCTATCGGGAGCACGTTCCTTTTGCCGTCTTGAGCAACCGCAAGAAGTAGGATCTGTGTGTATTTTTCATATAGCCAGGTTCCATCTACTTGCACAAACGGTTTTTAGTGGGGAAATGCGCGCACACATTGATCAAACGTCCAGAACATCCGATGGAAAATTCTTTTTCTCGATTGTAGTTGGTCATCCGGCACGTGTTCCCTCATAGTGGCTATCTTTCCTTGTAACTCATTGTACGATGCATCGAAATCTCCGTACAATTGCTCCATTGCCATCTGTTTAGCTATCCATGCCTTCCGGTATGATACTCGATACTGGAATCGTGCTTTTATTTCAGCAATCAGTACCGAAACTTTAATGGTCGGCATGTCTTTCACCATTGGCATGATGCACGTACAGATAGTTTTGGAGTCAAGTTTTCAATGATCTTCTGTCATACGTGTTGAAGTGCATGTGTGAGGCCCAACAAATTTTCGTATCTCCCACATCTGGACTTCTGGATAAATACAGCTCGCATCCGCCAATTGCAGCCTTTTGCCGACCTCCAACACTCTTCAATATATAATGTTGGTTTAGACATGACGACTTTGTAGTCTACTGATATATTCATGCTATACCGCTTAATGGCAAATATGCATTCTTCCTTACTTCCTAATCTCTAGCCCACGACAACTCCTTTGGATCAGAATATACGACCATTCGGTGAGCAGGTAGTATTTCAGGGTACTCCAAAAACTCGGCTACCTGCGCCGCATCTGGGTCTATCCGAGACATGTGTGTCCCAGGATTATTGTGTATCACAATACGACGAATCTGGTTTCCGACTGAAGACGCGTTAACGTTTCCATCCTCATTCATGCCTTTGTCGTCAATATCATCCAGGACCTCGTCCACGTCGGGATCACTCTCACTATCAACTTCGTGATAAATAGGATCACTACTATAGTATACATCATCACCAACCACATCAGTCTCGGGTGCAACAGTAAGATCAATATCGATCCCGTGCATAGTTGATTGACTATCAACATACGATACCAGAACCACCATACATGGCGCTTGAACTCCATCTTCTTCACCTAATGGAGTGGGATATTCAGTTGCCTCCACACCGGCTAACTCAGCAAATAACTGAATCGGTGCATTTTGGTCGCTACGAGTCCCACAATAAAGAGCGACCATTGTCTCCACGTCTTCATCGTCTACAAGTTCCATTTCGGTAAATTTTATTGGATCTGTCGAAACTGAAAACTTGTAGAAAAATTTTGATATCCTTCTCCCACAACATCTATAAATTTTTTCACTAATTTTTTTCCTTCATATCATCAAACGAGATATTTCTATTAAATCTCATTGCTACTTATTTGCGACATTCAAATATACATCCCACGGTTGTTGTCAAAATTTCTCAATCGAAATAAACACATAGAAAAAGCTAATTCTTCATCTTCAATACTAGATCTGTTAAAAAATTTTCAAAATTCTTAAAACAGTTTCGAAATGCAAAAAAATTACATAAAATTTTCAATGCAAAATTTTTCATTCAGAAGCTAACAAAATTAATAACCTAACAAAATAACTTTCAAATAATAAAATTACTAACAAGACTCTACATTCTATTTAAAAAGAAATAAACCAAAATACCATATCCTTTTTCTTGTTTTCCTTTCTTTTTTTCTTCTCCCTATCTTCTTATTTCCGTTCCTCTGCTAAAATTTATGTATGTGTTTCAGGGGTATATATAGGGAAAAAATCCACCATTGGCGCCTCTCAACATGGCACAACTAGTGGCGCCTGTCAGATAGGCTCCACCATTGGCGCCTCTGAGATAGGCGCAACTACTCTGTATCTATACTATATGACCTGGGGAAAAATTAATGATATTTTATTAAAAGAAAAAAAATTAATATAAAAAATTCATTGGCGCCTGTCAGATAGGCTCCATTAAAAAAATTTTAATATAAAATATTCATTGGTGCCTTTCAGATAGGCTCCATTAAAAAAAACATACCATTTCAGTAATTAATCTATCTGACAACCTATTTTAGTATTAATTTTTTTAATTTATATATGTAAAAAACCCTAGAATTTGAGTGTGGCAACACTCTTCTAGTGGAGACTATACTAATTGGTGGAGCTACTTTTAATGAGTTGGTAGAACTACGTTTAATTAACAGCTTACTCCAAAGAAATTGAAAAATAAGAATTCGGCATATCTAAATATATCAAAATATGATTGCAGATCAAATGACTAAGTATGTGAATAATGGTACACCAAGACTATTATTATTAATGGATCCACCAAACTTAATTCAAAAAATTTTAGGTGTAGACAGAAATGCTTATACAAAGAATTGACATTTTAATATAATGGTTTATGGCCACACTTTTCTACCAAAAAAAAATTGCTAGTTTCTTGGGTGAGTCACGCAACACTGAGCGTCAAGGGCGAAACCCTTAAGATGGTATAAAATCTAAGCAAATCAAACAGTATCTAATACAAGGGGTTAGGTTAGATTCTTTGCGTTTGTCATCAAATCCAACCATTAATACTTGGTGGACAATTTAATTTAAAGGGTAGAATATAAAAAAGTTTATCCACCGATTGAGCTGACATAGATTAAAAAAAACTATTCAACGTGTTTTTATTTTGATCACTTGAGTTTAAAAAAGAATTTTATCACTAATATTAACGAAATTTAATACTTTGACCACTCATCCGGTAAATAATTAACCAAAGCTTTTTTTATTGGCATTATAATAATAAATTTAGACGTCTAATGTTTACAGATTCTATCAATGTGATCCTAATTAAAAAAATTATCAAATTTAACCACCAATTTTACTAATCCTGTTAGTTTAGTCTTAATTTTAAAAATATTAAAAAACTTTAAAAAGTAAAAAAAAATTAAAGTTCATTTTTCAATAAAAATACATACAAAATTATAAATAAATGAACGCCCATTTTTCTAACATCAAATTTATTTATTAAATACTATTTTATAAATAAAATATTTTAAAAAACTCACATTTAAACCAAATTCAAACTTTTATTCTTTAGTTTTATTTTATAAATAATAATTTATTTAGTATACATATGGTCTTATTCCTTAGTCCTTGCCCAATTTATCGAGCGTTGGGCACCACCTTCGCCCACAACCATCAACACCAATAACTCTTACAATGAATTCCTCAATTTCCAATATCCTTCTTTGTCATGCCATTCGATTAAGAATTGGTTGTGAAGCCTTCCATCTACTGGGTCTCAAAGATTTTATCTTCACCCATATATCCCTAATTGTACTCGCCCTTAGGCTCTAGTTTTTTACCCAACCTAAACATGGTGGTCGCTAATGTTGAAAAAAAGAAAAAAGTTGAATCTGCTTAAGTTTTCTTCATGATTTTTTCCCTTAAATTATTTTATTTATAAGATTATTATTTTTTAATAAAATTATTATTTCAATTAAAAAATTCATGTTAGAGAAATTGAAAAATGAGCATTCATTTGTTTATAAATATTTTTATAATTTTTATGTATTTTTATCGATAAATAAAGTTTTTATTTTTTAAAGTATTTTAACTTTTATTTTTATTTTTAAGAATCAAGATTAAATTAACAAGATGTATAAAGTTGAGGGTTGAATTTATTGATTTTTTTCAAATTAGGATCAAATTAATAGAACTTGTAAACATTGGAGGGAAAATTTTATTATTATGCCAATATAAAAAGATTTTCGTTAGTGATTTAACAGAAGAGCCACCAAAATATTAAAATTTGATAACATTAATGACTAAAATAGAAATTTTAAATTTAAGTGATCATAATATAAACACGTTAATAGTTAGGTGACTATTTTTATAGTTTACCCAATCTATAAAGTATCGTTAATTTTTGAGTAAACTACATCCTTGGTCACTCAACTCTTTAAAGTTTTATTCCGGTCATTTAACTCCAAAAGTTACAATTGAATCACTTAATTATTCGAGATTGTATTTTTTTGTCACCTAGCCACTAGATGGCTAATAGAAGAATGAAGTGATTGTTTTTAAGTTGGCATAATAACAAATTCGAATAGTTGAAAATGTGGAAAAGTTTTTTATTTTTCAAGATATTCACTAAAGTAAGTCCAATGATTAATTTTTTGGGTTCTGGAAGCCCATTAAAAATAAATGCTGGAAGAATTTTAACAGTAGTGCGATCTAGTTATTCAAATTGTCTTCTTCTTTTTTCTTTAATGAATAATTGATAGTCGAATTTTTATACCCATATTTTTATTATTTAAAATGGCTTAGCATGACACTTGAGTTAACAAATTTTTAGTTTAAAAATCTTTCTTTTTTACAGTATTTATGAGGTTGACCCTGTAGGTGTAGGTTAAACTCGAAATTTATAAACTTCTTTTGTTAGTTCTTACTTGTGCTAAAGCTTGTGAGCATATAGTATACTGCAACAAGTTGTCACAACTTACAGCGAGATGTACTAATAATTGGTAGCGGAGTTCGTCACATAATGTAATTAGTGGAGAGGATAATTGGATATAATATATCTTGTTTTGTTGCATAAAAATAGTATATTAAGTAATAAGTGGAGGACGAAATGGACATGTTTTTATGTGACAGCATGGATGAAAGAATTTAAGGATTCAACTTTGACTAACATTTCTTGTTATCTTAGATTTACTTCAAGTATCCTTGTTCGACTTGAGATGAGATTATACAAAGCCTAGACTGCGGTATAGCATAGCTAGGTGTGCCTTTTGGCATTATTTGCTTTCTTTGGAGAGTTATACGTATTGTATTGTGAAGTTTATGGGAAACTAATCGTAACAATTTTGAGTTCGATTTTGAAGCTACAATTATCAATCGTTATAAGGGTATGGGCTCAAACCAATAATTATACCGAGTAAATTATTGAATAAAATCACTACAGTAGGTTGGATATTTCTCCTAGCCTTTCTCTCATTTCATATTTTCGCATAACAATCTTATTCCATCTTCTTGAACTCATGTTCGGAAAACTAATAGAATAATAAAATGGAACAAATTGCAAACCGAAATAATTTTCATGTATTGATGGTGCTACTGCTGCGTTGTTTTTTATGTTGCAACTGAAGAAACATACTGGAAGTTGTTGAAATAGACTTAGAGGAGCAACTTCATTTTTTGCAATAAATAAAGGATTGCCAAAGGCTAAGAGGGAGGTTGTGGCATTCTTAGTTGAGTTGAATGGAGCCTTTTGGACAAAAAGGGAGCATATGACCCTGCTGCTGCACTACTATTTTGATTTGGTCTATAATTTTTTAAAATTATGAAATTTCCTAAGGTGTTGCTTTCTGATGTTTTCATGTTTTGGGCAATGAATGAAAATATTAAGAACGACTCACTGTTTTACCAAAACAAATGTGTTTCATGGCCATTATCATAAAGAGAGCATTGAAAAGAATGAACTAAACAAAACTTCATGTCTCAAAGCAAAACTTGATGTATGCTGTTCTTATTTATTCTCAGGTCACTCCATTAACATTTGAGAGAAAGAACCGGTAATTGGTCAGGGCAGAAGCTAGATAATCCCAAAAATCTATTATTGCCAAATCCGCAGAAAAGCAGATTAGCATGACAGAAACCAGGGGACTGCTAGTTGACAACATCTAAGACCAGCCTGCGAGATTTGAGAACCGACCACCTCAACCGCCGATAATAAGCAGCTTGAAGCAATGCCAATGACAATAAAAATATCCATTTAAAACCCATCTGCATTAGATGACAGAAATGTCAGAAATAGGTTCATCAAGCAAACGTTGGTCAATGAATCGTTTGTTATAATAATACACACCAGCTTCCTTTCTTCCATTTCAGGTTCGGCTGCCCATGACAAAAATGTAACCACATCTTTCCCCATCTACATGATGACAATACTGAAGTGTGAGCCATATACGCCAAAAAAGGATGCAATACATTGAAGGGTTTTCGAACAGAATGGCAATATGAAAGAAACAGAAAAGTTAAAACCAACCTGAGCTTCAGTTGCAGGCGTGCCATCTTCATACTCTAAAGCACCATCAATAAGCATTTTAGGCATGGCAATTGCTCCCCCGGGAAAGTACGGGTTATAGTGTAACCCCTCTCGAATCTATAGAGTTGGGGGCAATGAGTAATTATTTTTTCAACCAATTCATTGGAGACCAGATATGTTTAGCCTAACAACGTGTAAATTCATGTCATACGCAGCATGCATACAAAAGTTATTCAACAGAAAGATTCATAGTCAAGTGACACCAATGCTTCATTTTGTAATTATGTCTATATCCAAAAGCAATAGCATTTCTCATTGAAGAGCAGCAGTTAACACGGACCAAATACAAAGAGAGATAAAACTTCATCCCGGCTTTAGAAGAAATATGATCGCCTAAATCACTTTTTACAAAAGATATAGAGATCTAATATTCAATATTTGTAATGCCGTGTTATGCAAGATAGTGTAAGACAAAATTTACCGTAACACCAGCAGGAGGATCATGGTAACCAGTTAAAAGGGCAAACACATAATTCTGACCATTATGACGAGCCTGAAAGAATAAAAAGTAAGACACCTCAGTGATGTATATCCATAATTTCCATGGTTATGTAAAAATCAAGGCAAGAATTACTTTGGTAATGAGACTTAGATCTGGAGGATAAGCTCCTCCATTAGCAAACCTAGCTGCTGCTTCATTTGCATACGGCTGAGGAAACCGGTCACTGAGTTTACCGGGACGAGTAAACATCTCACCCTCGTCATTAGGTCCATCAACCACCTCAATCTCAGCTGCCATTGTCTTTGTCTCCTCCTCTGTGTATGCAACACCCACCAAATCACGGAAAGATATTAGAGACATAGAGTGGCAGGATGCACACACTTGTTGGTAAACCTGGTGTCCACGACGAATCCTGATCATTCAAAATCAATCTAACATCACGAACACTGTGTACTATAAACTTAAAATATTTTATCAATGCTTAACCTAATATCAGAATTATGCCGAAAGATTTTAATTTGACTCCTAGGGAAGAGAAGCAGCCTATTCTTGCAATCGGACACTGAAACTGATTTACGAGGTTTCTCCTTGTGCAGAGAATGGGACGTCATAGAAGCTAAAGAGGAAGAAACCATCACTAATTTGAAGACTTGATGGTCTCAAACTTAAGTGATAGGCTGATAACCTGGTTTCAAGTTTCAACTATCATTAAGATTCATATTTGGAGAACCTTTTTGAAAGTTTATTCGGTTAAGGAGAGGCGTAAAACTCACGAAGCATGGTCATATGAGCTGAGGATGCCACTGTGAGGCCAAGGATAATTCGGAGCTTCTAACCCATGTTCTGACTCATCAGCTGACGCTATTGCTGCAAAACCTAGAAAACCAGAAATACCAGCTCCAAGAAGTGCAACTGTCCTCATACCAGCATATCTTGCTTCCTCATTAAATTTTCTTGATGTAAACCATGAAAAGGTCGGAACCTGTAAAAAAACATGCGAAAATATATGTTACTCAGACTCAGCTATGAGTTTCAGGAACAGGCATGATTTTTTTTTCCCGAGTTGTTCTATATATTTGGAAAGTTCTTGGAGGATCATATCCTCGTACTCATGTCCAAAAATGTGTTGAATAGGGGTGTTAAAAACATAGGTGAAATTATATCTTCCATTTAGTTGCAAACCATGAAGGACACACAATTGAATCATACATAATCAGACAAAAAGAATCCTCATACAAACTTATTATTATTATTCAAAGGTAAAGACGTGTAGCTCAATTTCCTAGATTATCTAAGAAAATCCAGAAAGAACTATGTAAATTACAGTGTCTTCATATGTTCATTCCACGTGTAAGTACAGTACAATATCCTATGTTACTCAGTTCGAGTGTCGGATACGAATATGGTCTACCACGTGCAAGGTCAGGACGTGCTACGGATTTGTTTCATCTATTTAAAGGTTCCTTGGAGGTCATATCTACGTGTCAGACTCGAGTGTTGGGTTCGGGTAAGAAAAATAAAGAATCGGAGCAACATTATATAGATAATGTGAACATCAGGAAAGGGCGAAGCGTCTTACAGTAGATTGAGACTGAAGTTTCCTCGTTAAAACCTGGTGGATCAATCGTCCAGCCATTTTAGCTGATATTCCTGTGAAATTGGCTAAATATCAATAAGAAAAACAATCTAAATAAAAATAACATTAAAAAAGCAGAATAAATTAAACAGAGAATTCATATGAAATATATTGGAAAACTCCTAAAAGGCTCCCTTTTCAGTCAAATATTCATTAATTCTCCAAAAAGTGAGGATTTTTAAAGCCTTCAAACAACTGGGTTTGGGTAAATTCATAAGATAAATGACCATACACGCAGAAAAAATGTCATATGTTTGGATTTTTAGCATAGAAAAATGAAAAACACAAATTAAAAGAATAGCAGAAAGAACCCAAAATGGTTCAGCTTAAGTACAAAAAGGAACACTTGAGAAACCCTAACAAGGTGAGGATCTAATGGCAGATCCATACACTGTGAATAAAATAAATAAAGAAAATATAAACCCAAAGATGAAAGAAGAGAAAGAGCGAACTGACTTGATCAGAGGAATCCCAAATCAACTAAAACGAAAAAATGGAAAATAAAACTAAAAAAAAAAAGAGGCCAAAATGAGAAGTAGTTAAAGGAAAATCAGACTTTGGTCGAGTCTTCACCGATCTTCCGAAAATTCAGACAAATTATTTTTTGGTTCGATTAAAATATTTGAATTTCGCTCGCTAATACTTTTTTTAAGGTTAAATTTTAGGTTTAGTTGCTTATGTTTGTTTAAAATTATATTTTGGTCATTAAATTTTTTAAAATTACCCTTTCGTCACTAACAGTTTGTTAGGTTGAAGACAATAAGCCCTTAATTTTATTAACGGTGTAACAATAAATTAATACGACATATTAATATCATCATTTCAAATAAAATTTTTAGATTAAATTGTACAATTAATCTTTATACTTTTTTTCCTTTCGAGCAAAGTCCTTTGTATTTTTCACTAACTAGGTTGCTGATTGGGTTGCAAAAAACAATAGATTGCCGGAATGACACTTTTTTTTGTCCAATTTGGTACTCAAATTTGACACTTTTTCTTAAGTTGGCACTTAATCTTTTTTGAGGTCTAATTTGGTATCTGAACTTGACTCTTTTTTCTAATTTGGTATCTAATCTTTTTTTATTCGATTTGGTACTTGAACTTGTCAAACTTTTTACAAATTACTCCAACATACTAACAATGTTGTTTTTTATGAGGTAACAAAAATAATCAATGTATGACCGACATGTGATAAATAATATGATTTTTTTTGTATTTTATATGTTCAATTACTTTTAGCTTTATTTGTTTAATTAATTAATTATTAATTGAAAATAAAGAATTTCTTTTGATTTGGTTTTTTAGCACCGTTAGTGTTTTGTGTAATTTGTATAACATTTAATAAATTTAGGTACCAAATTGAACTTAAGAAAAAGTTTAGCAACCAAATTAGGGAAAAAATGCCAAGTTCAAGTACCAAATTAAGAAAAAGTGTCAAGTTCAAGTACCAAATGTTATATTAAGCCAAAGAAAAAAGAAAAGCTTTTTCAATTTATATGAAACTAAAAATATCTAGGCTTAATATAACATTGGTTATTTTTGCTACCTCATAAAAAAAAAACATTGTTCGTATATTGGAGCAATTTGTAAAACGTTTGATAAGTTTAAGTACCAAATCGAATAAAAAAAAGATTAGGTACCAAATTAAGAAAAATAGTCAAGTTCAGTACCAAATTGGACTCCAAAAAAATTAAGTACCAACTTAAGAAAAAGTGTAAAGTTTGAGTACCAAATTGGACCAAAAAAAGTTTAGATGCCAAATTAGAAAAAGTGTGAAGTTCATGTACCAAATATTATATTAACTTTTTTTTTGCGAGAAACAGGGCGTTACATGAAATCAATTGAATGTATTTATGTGCAAAAGCTAAACTCTTCCATTACAATGTTCAAAAATCTCACTTATTATAAGACCAAAATCCAGAGTACAGTTGAAACATAATTAAAAAAAAAATTCGTCACCTCTTTTAACAATTTCCAGCAAATGAATCAGCACTCATACGTTAAACCTTTGAGGAACACTGTCATAGTCATCAAAATCGAACTTCTGTCGCTCTCGGCAACCCTGAGTTATTTGCAGTATCACGTGGTGTTGTTACTAACCGTAGTGATAGCTGAAATTGTTTTGATGAACAAAAATGGCAACCTCACCTTAGATAGATACGATGGATCACATGACATGAGTTCGTCCGTAAGTGTTATCTTCTTCGACAGGATCATCAACCTGTAACACAACACACAAAACACCTTTATTAATGCTTTTATTCATGACCATCAGACATTATATCGACCTTAAATGTCATATTCCTTCACTCATGTCCGGATATTGTCACAACTAATAACATTCATATATTGAATCATACCTTTGGATCGATGAGTCAATTCGCTCGATCATTTCAATGGTCTTATATTGTTCAGGATCCTCTAGGAATCTGACCATCCCATCCTTCTGGTTGATGGTTGCATATATCTCAACATCTTGAATCTATAAATTGATATCAACACTCGGCAACATGTTAAATACGAAGCCGCAGTCTTAAATTAACTGAAACAGGAATTACCATTTGAAGAACATGCATTTCCGCCTCTCGAACGCTACTCAGTTGCACCGTGTTGGCAATGTCCTGAAGGGAGAGAGTTAAGTATGTCTGGGTCAATCTCTGGATATTTTGCTTATACAACGATGATACCACCTGCTTCACCAACCCTAGATTGTTGTCCTGATAAAAAATACAAAGCCTCTATCAGATGGTCAGAAAATGTAACTACAACTCTGGATGTGTCCGCTGGACACATATCAGCATCCATCACTCACACTCGAGAGTGAGCACTCACATGTTCAAATCTCTCCTTGTTTGACTGTACATATGTCTCTAAGTCCCCAATTTTTCCATTGCTATAACTATTTTCCATATCAAAATATAGCTGCTCAAGGAGCAAACATGTAAGAATTCAGACAATTAAGTACTGAACTTCATTTTTTATTATTATGTAGGTATAAGACTATGATTTTATTTTATCTTCTTCAAATTCGGTATGAGTAGTAGTCTTAGAAATTATTCGGACCTGACATAAGCTCCTCAAATTTCTCTGAGCAGCCGAAGAAGAATACTTGGGGAGGCTGGTAGAAAACTGTAACCGAAAGAACCGAAAACCGTACAACAAATCACCATTCAGAGACGAAGAAGAACTTGCAAGTACGAATTTTTGTCAAAAATGATGAAATTATTCTCTTACAAACCACGGCATCCGCACATTTAATGTCAATTGCAGAACATACCTGTCCATGGAGAATAAGAGAGACCAATATGTACTTTTTGTAAGCTTCAACGGCTATAGCATTGACGGCAAACATAGGAGCGGTCACAACCTAGACAATTACCCAACAATAGACTAATTCAAAGTCCCTTTTTTCGTAATTTTCATATTTGACCAATAATTAAAAACAGAGCACTAGTGAAACAACATACATTGTGTAAAAGCTCCAATGCTTTCTGAAAATGCTTTTGTCCAATGCATATCATGCCTCTGTAAAGTTATAGATTGTAAGATTAGATGCACAATTGGAGATGCAAATTGAATAGATTGAGAAGCAACCAACCCATAATAGCAATAGAGGAAAAGGTCCTTTGGCTGATCAACCTCGAAGATATCTTCTTCCAGAACGGAATGACCGGTCTTATAGGACTTTGCAAGCAAACAAAGCAAAAGAAACTCCGGGTGTAAAGCAGTCAAATGTTCGGTCGATGACTGAAACTTCCGAATAGCCGTCAGCATCAGAGCAAACCCACGCAAGGGCTCTCCGAGTAACACAAGTTGGTCCTTGAACCTCTTACAAACAGATATAACTGGCAGTCATGTTGAGATCAACATCAACAATACCAAGATGAAACAAGCAGAGAATTTGGTAATCTTAATATATAATTTGATTCAAAGTAAGAGTTATACACTTATGAGAAGCCAACCGAATTTGCTCGGAAACACATGAACTGAGAAACCTAGCAATGATTAGCACATATGAACTAGCTTGCTCTTTTGTAATTGGACCAGCAGTACATGCCTCACTGTTCAACCATTAATCAAACTCATACCAATTATTTTTCATCCTAAACATAAAAAAAAATATATATATATAAAAAATAGATTTTATATTTCTTTATTTCTCAGCAACCAAACATTAAATTCTAAAAAAGACCAAGAGACAACAAAAAACAAAATTTTACATAGAAAATAACTCACAGGAAATAGAGGTAACCGAGAGAGTGCTTGGAAGGGTCCAGTTGGTCGAGAAAAGGCAACAACCGAGTCGACTCGGCATGGAGGGAATCATTAGCTTGTTTAAGCAAATTTTGCAGCATTAAAACATCAGAGGCAGTGCTTGATAGCCCCTGGATTTGAGTCACTAAACCTTCCATTGAGTTCATACCTCCTCTCGCAGCTGAGTTTCTGATCGATTCAACTCGGATACACCGAACAAAACTAATCAAAAGATTGGTTTTTGTCTTCGGGTTAAATATATACAATACCCCATAAATCTCTCTGATGCATCCTATTTCTTAGCTTTGCAGTTTAATTAGTTTTTATTTATTTATATGAAAAGAAGAATAAAATTTTGTTTTTATAGTATTCGTATTTGATGATTTTCCACATCTATACCATTAAAGTTGTTGATGGTAATAAAAAGAAAGGTTTTTATTGAGTCAATCGATAGGACATCAATTCGGTTAAAAAAATTACGAAAATATTTTTTTTAGTTAAAATAAAATATATATTCAAAGGTTTACTCTTTTTATTTTAAAAATAAAATCTCACTAAAATTTCATGTGGTTTGATTTAAACTCATACTATTTACATCAATAAAACATTAACTTTATCACTAAACCAAAACTTTATTCAATAAAATATTTACATTTGAATTGTATTATGCATAGTTTATTACCTCGATCAATTATATATATTGATAATATTGTTGATTGAGTTGATGTCATAAGTGAACTCCACACTACCTTAAGATTGATGCAAAAACCATAATAAACAATTGCAGTGCATTTTGTATTCTTATTATGATGTATTTACATGTTTAAATTTTTATTTTACTTACAATTTAATCTTTTTTTTTTCATTTTAATATCATACATATTTCATATCTTATTATTAATTAGTTTCAAACAGTACGTTTCATTATTTATTATATGTTATTTTTAAACTAGCATTTATGTTCTAATTGCATAGTTTCTACACGCATACGCGTATGATAGAATTTTTTATTGATAATGTTGTTGGTTGAATTTTTAACGACCCAGTTTCTAGTGGTGTCGGAAAATACGATTTTGAGACTTCGTTTTCATAAGCCGAGTCTGTAAATATTTAATAGAGATATTTATGGAGTAATAGCATTATTGAATTGAAAATTTGTTAAGCCATTTAGCCAAAATCGTGAATAATTAGGGTCTAGGGACTAAATTGTAAAATCTAATCATTATAAATTTTTAATTAGTAAATGGCTTGGGGACTTAAATTACAATTAACTAAAGGTTTAAAACATAAATTATACCAGGTTAAATTATATGTTAGTGGATGTCATGCTTAATTAGTTATTAACTTAGGTTAATTAAGAATTATTTAGTAAATACATGATTAATTAAACTAATTTACAAACTAATCCTAGTATATATATGTATGTGCGATGGAAAGAAGAATTTCTTCTTCTCCACCGATTCTAAAGAAAAAAAGAAAGAAGAGAAAACATCATAGCAAAGGATTTTTGAGGTTTTGGCTTTAATTTCAAATATGTCCCTAGCTATTTTTCTTTGATTTTTATGAAAATTGAATCATGAGAGCTTGATTTAGCTAACTCATGTACAAATTAGTAAAAGTATTAGAGTTTTAGAAAGTTTCCATGATAGAGAATTGAATGATTTTGGTGTTAAATTGTCAGAAATTAAGCTCAGTATAAGAAAATGACTAAATTGTAAAACTTAATTGTTAGTTTAGTAAATTAGAGACCAAATTGAATAAAATGAAAAATTTTCATGACTTTTTGGTAGGGATTCAAAATAGAGGGTCCCTAATGAGTTTTGGTGAAATCAGATTTTAATCCGAGGCTTTATATTGAAAGTTATGCTGGTTCCAGTTTTAGAGACTAAATTGAATAATTTGAAAATTTTGTGAAATTTGATATTTGATTCTGATCTGGCTAGAAATTGATAATGTAATATGTTTTGTGATTATTCATAGCTAATGGCAACATCGATTCGTCGAGAGGGAGAGGAAAATCAAAAATCGTCGACGAGTGACGCGCAAAACCTCGGTTTGTATTTTTATGATTTGGGATAGAATTACTTGATTTAGTATACATATTTATTGGATGATGAGTTATTGGGATGAGTTCATTGCAATAATATGAAAATTTTTATTGAATTGTTATGTTTAAGATTTTACATCGAACATGGACTAAATTGAATAGAATAGAAAGTGGTGTAATTAATTGATATGTAATAATTGGTATGAAATTAAATTGAGATATGTTGTGTTACATGATAGGTTCATGAATTGTGATTATGGAATATGAATTGAACGTTAATACCCTATTAACTAGTCAGGCTGAATCGGATATAGTTGGCATGCCATAGGATTGGATTGTGTACGGGGTTATGTGCTTATGTGTCGAGATGCACTTCATGCATTAGTACGAGATTCGTGCACCAAGATGCATCTCAAGTACTAGTATTCACGTTACGTGCCAATTTTTCTTACTCAATTATTCTATTATTGCACTTCGGTGCTAGTTAGTGTGTTGGTTGGACGATTCGTGTATCCGTTCGAGTTGTGTTAATAGGGATTGATAATACTATGTTTGATTGTTTATAATAGAATGAACTAATATAATGCTCAGAATTTAAATGTGTGCATATATGAAATTGAAACGGAAGGTAAACATCTTAATGTTCAAAGCAAAAAAGGGAATCGAGCCTTAAAGGCCGAAACAAATGTGAACGACTCAGTAGACTCCAAAACTGGATTAACCGGTAAGTATGAGGTAAGTAATGGAATGATTTAAAATAGACTGGTTGGATTAATATATTGTGTTGTTTGTAATTGAAAGATAATTAATAGAAGTAAAATATGAATGACAATGTTAAAAATTTTGGTAAACTTACTTACCAAATAAGTTATGCATGTTTTTTATATTGTACATGTATAAGGACATATGTAGGCTACATTTTGAGTTTATATGCTTTGTGTTATGTTTTTTGTACTAAATTGAAATATCTTGAATTATGTAAGTACTATTGAGCCCTATTGTTTAGTGTACGGGTTGTTTTCTCTATGCTTAGGTTTAGGTATCTCTTGAAACCCTAGGAATTGAAGCCAGCATCCAGGCGATCGTTTCCGACTCAACAAAGTTTGTAAAGTACCCTTTTTTTTATTGTAAATGGCATTTACCTAGGGTTTTAAGTCGGTTTTGTATTGAAATTGTTAAACTTGGAACTTAGTTGTTTAAATGCTATTTCAATGTATCGTTTTGGTATGTTTTGTATCATATGCGGTTGCGGAATAGGTGAATTGGTTGAATGAAATGTATATATGGAATTTTAGGTCCTTTTGAACTTGTAACAGGTTGATTCTTGTGAAAACAGTGAGTCACGTCGTGACGTGGGACATCTGACGTTGCAACGAGAAACAAAGCAAAATTCTAGGTGGCGATGTCATTGCTCAAGATCATGACAAAGCAAAACAATTGTAGTTCATTTAGTAATGATGTATTTACATGTTTAAATTTTGTTTTACTCATAATTTAATATATTTTTTCATTTTAATGTTGTACATATTGAATGTGTTATTATTAATTATTTTCAAACCATACATTTTATTATTTAATGTATATTATTTTTAAACACACTCATATATTCTAAATATGTAGTTTTCACACATATAAGCGTGAGATAGAATTTCTAGTATTAATAATGTTATTGATTGAATTGGTGTCACAAATTAACTCGACACTAACTTAGAATCGATCACAACACTATGATAAACAATTGTACTAATTTAATATTCTTAATATAATGTATTTATATGTTTAAATTTCGTTTTACTTACAATTTAATCTATTTTTTATTTTAATATCATACACATTTCATGTGTTATTATTAATTAGTTACAAACCATACATTTCATTATTTATTATATGTTATTTTTAAACATGCATTTCTATTCTAAATAAGTGGTTTTCGCACGTATACACGTATAATAGAATTTCTAGTTAAATTATTAATTCTATTAAAATTAGTTGTATAAAAGAATCTATGAAAAAAATTAAAAAAAACAAAGGTAAAAAGACCTCTGCAGACCCTCTCAAATTTGAAATTGAGCAAGCTGAACCCTCTAAAAAAACCGAAACAATTTAATTCTTGTCAATTTCGAAAGTGAGCAACTAAGGGCAATCAATTATGACGTTAATGTCTTCCGTCAATTGTACATAATTTTGATTGGTATAATAACAAATTTAGTCTTTGATGCTTTTGATGCTTACATATTTTGTCATTTTGACCTTAATTCTAAAAAAAATCAACAAATTTAGCCTCAACATTTACACATTTATACAAATGTTGCGGACTAAATTTGTTAAATTAGGAGCAAATTGACTAAATGTGTAAATTTTGAGGTCTAAATTTGTCATTATACTAATAAATGTTTGAGCAAATTGACAGAAAATATTAATGTCGTGATGAATTGTGCTTAGTTATTCACTTTCGAAATTGACCAGGATTAAATTATTTCATTTTTTTTAAAAGGATCAATTTATCAATTTTGAAATTAAGACAAAAAAAAATACTTAAAATGTTTGGCAAACCAAGAGTGTCATAATTTTTGAAATCTTTTTGGTTAATTTATTCTAAATACTATTATCCTAAAAAATTAAATTAAAAATTTAAAATACAATTTTAATTAATTATTAGATAAATTCAACAATGAAAATTATTCGTCTAAGAGTTGGAGAAGAGATCCCTTCAATATTATGTGCTGGGTATAGAAGAAAGGTCCCTTTGCTTAATAGAGCCACATCATTAATTAGGTTGGTAGGTCTGTTATAAGCTGGTTGTCTTCAATGAAATTTACTTTGACATTCCTTTTACAGAGGTAGTACAAAATTATTATGCCTCAATAATTTCTTAATGGTTTCCTCGTAAAGATAGGAGCTTGTCACTAAAAACGGGTGGTCTAATGGAGATGCTAAACGTGCGGATGGCTAGTAGTACTACCGAGGGGTCATTCGAGAGCGCTTCTTAGATCGCATTTAATGGGTATATTAAATGGCCGCTAGAGATTAAATGACTAAAATAAAAACACCCTAAAAATTAAATAACAAACCAAAACATCAGGTACCGAGTTTACCCTTGTTTATAATATATGTATCCGACATTCAACTTTTAACTCCAGCAACATACATTAAAAGCTTGATTAAATTTCACGGCTTTCTTGCAGAAAATCAAAAAGAAGAAAATCATAAAGGGGTTCGTCAGAGAGACGGCAAAGTGGTGTACGCCAAAACATGCGATAAGGACGCTCGCCAGATTTATTGCTAAGTTGTGTTCGTCAGGTTCTGCCCCCGTTTCTTTCATGTAGCCTCAAAAATGAAAATCGAAACAGAGCCATTTCTAAAGGCAAAAAGGAACTCACTAGAAGTACTGGAATACCGTTCGGACTGTCTTTAGAATTTAAAAGCATAATAATTTTTTTACTCTCTAATTTTAAAATATTTAATTTTTCATATATTTTAATGTTTAAATTTATATTTTCTCAAATCATCCTAAAATAAATAAAAAGTTGACATTTGTTGATTTTGTTGACGTGATTGTTACATGTAAATTGTCATATGGATTATATGTAAGCATTTAATTAGTTTTTTAAATTTTAAAAAATATTAAATTTTTTAAAATTTTTTTATTTTTTTAAAAATAATTTTTATAATTGTCTTGAATTTTTTAAAATTTAAAAAATAATTAAACATTAACGTGTCATCCATGTGTATGTCACATCAATAAAATTAAAAAAAAAGTTAACTTTTTTTATCTAATTTAGAGTGACTTGACCAAAAAATCATAAATTTAAGTGTTAAAAAAGACGAAAAATTAAATAAAAAGTTATAATATATTTTTTTTATAAAATTAAAGAATCAAATAGGTAACACAGAGTGTCAAATACTTTTAGGTGCGTAGTATAAAAATATTTCATCATACTTACAAAAATAAATAAATAGATGGATTTCATTTGTTGTATATTTAAAAAATGGTTAAATCACATTTTGGGGCTTGAACTTGGTAATTTTTTTTAAATTGCGATCCGAATATTTTATCCAAGTTACACCCTGAACTTAATAAATATTTTCACATTGGGATTTCACCTTTTTTTTTTATCTATATTAGTTATTAAAAGTTCTAAAGTTTAAGCCTTAATAACAGGTAAACATTTAAAAAAAAAACCTTAATATGAGAATGATTCTACTTACAGAAGGACTTTAGTCATCTAAATTGTACTACTAAAAAAACATTGGTACTATTAATAAATAATATTATTAATAATGAATATTATCATATTTATTTGGTTAAAATGTGTTATAAGATCCTACACTTTTTATAAATTTAGAATTTAATTTTTATATTGAGGAGATTAGTCTTTTATTTTTTAAATTTAAAATTTAAGTTCATCGATTAACATTAATAAAATTATTTTGTTAAATTTAAATTTATTACGATGTTATTTTTTAGTCACGTGATTATAAAGTGAATATTTTTTATTTTAAAATGTCACACCAATAAATTTAACAAAAAATAACAGTGTTAACAATTGGACTTAAAATTTAAAATCTAAAGAATAGAAAGACTAATTTCCTAAAATAAAAGTACAAAAACAACATTTTAAATTTATGAATAGTACAATGACCTATGACATATTTTAATCTATCTCTATTACTTTTTTTTTTGAAACCAAGGTGTGACTAATCCCCTTACCACAAATGGGGTAAATTACACATAAAAGCCCTATTTTTTTAAAATTTATTGAAATGGGCCCGATATTTTATTATTTACCGGAATGGGCTATTTTTTTCGAAATCGCGTTCACGTCAGCGCGATGTCAGGGGATGTGTCAGCAAATCGCGTCCACGTCAGCGCGATTACTTATATGGCAACAAATCGTGTCCACGTAAGCGCGATTTGCTGACGTGGAAGCAATAATTCATGAACAGTTTATGTTTTTAGCTTTAAAAACTTTGAAAGGCCATAACTTTTGGCTCGGTTGTCCGATTGAGACGATTTTTTTTGATTTCGAATAACTTTTCGAGGTCTACGTGCTGACAAACAGCCGAAGGCAGTTTGCCGCAGTTTTCGTCGAAAAAGATCCTTTTTTGCCTCTAAATTTTGATTTTTTCGGTTTAAAATTAAATTTTGAAACATTCAAATCATTATTTTCCTTATTTATTTGAAGTAAACACCGGATTTTTTTTACAGAATTGTTGTATTATTTTTTCTGATTTGACACGTGTATGGAATAGGTCCAATAAATCGTTAGAATGTAAGTAATATAATTAAGATAATAACAATATTTTTATAATATATTAGTTAATTAGTTTAGCTTAGTTGGTTAAGATGCTTGCTTTTTTCCCTTAGTACCTTGGTTCAAATATTGTTGGTAATAATTTTGAATCTTTTTTGTACTTGTTGCATTTATTTTTTTAATCAATTAACTCTTCAATATTACATTAATATAGATTATTAGTACAATAGTATAGATGGATTGACAATTTGAGCTACAATATTATGAATATTAACTACAATACATAATTTGAGCTACATATTACAGTAATACATTAATATGTATTATAATATGTATTATTAGGGGCAAAATACCAAAAAAAGGGGCAAATTACACATAAAGCCCTATTTTTATAAAATTTACCGAAATAGGTCCGGTATTTTATTATTTACCGGAATGAGTCATTTTCCCCAAAATCGCGTCCACGTCAGCGCGATGTCAGGGGATATGTCAGCAAATCGCGTACTCGTAGGCGCGATTTGTGTCCACGTAAGCAAATCGCGCTGATGTGGACGCGATTTGCTGACACGTCCCCTGACATCGCGCTGACGTGGACGCGATTTCGAGAAAAATAGCCCATTCCGGTAAATAATAAAATACCGGGCCCATTTCGATAAATTTTTAAAAAATAGGGCTTTTTTTTTATATTTTGCCCCCACAAATGATCTCTAAAAAAGAAAAAAATTGGTTATAAAATTCTAAAGTTGGATTCTCAATAATTTTAAACATTCTTATAAAATATATATAACAAAAAACATAATCATCAAAATCAAATTATTTTAATAAAAAAGTCGAACATAAAGATACAAAAATTTCCAATCCTTGTCTCCTAAAACTGGCTCCCCTGTCCCTAAAATAAAATTTTTTTATAAACCCTTTATAATTTATAGAATTTTAAAATTTATACTTTAGCCCTAAAAAATGATACAATTTCAATTAATCCTTTAAAAGTTATAAAGATATAAAATGGTGAAATCACATTTTTACTATAATAAAAATATACAATTTAATTCCGATCTCCAAAAATAATTTCTAACCCCGTCACTACAAATGAGGCTGGGCTGTCAAATGCAATACTGAAGTTTCAGAATTTAAATTGTGTATATGTGAAATTCTCATAAATAGAAGTTGTTTTAGTTTAAATTTTATTATATATTATCTATTTAAAATTAGATATATTCTTATAATGTTTAAACTTTGATATTAGTTATTCAGATTAGATGATTAAACCCAAAAATTTTGGGATTGTATTTGCGCACGTGTTATTGATTTGGAAAGTGAAAAACAACGGTATCTGTCGGCGGAAAGAGCCAACCGAGATAGAAGATTCAACCCCCCACGCGCAATTCCAAGGAGTTAAATTAACCACAAAGAACCCAGCCGAGAGTCTTGTTCACTTTCCTTCTAACCGAGTCTTAAGAAGATCATCTTACAAAATAATTTTAAGTGGAGCCATTTCCGACAACGCGTCACAAATTAAAATAGAAAACGACGACTCAAAACCAAACATCTCAAAACAGCATCGTTTTTATTACCAAAATTCTCTTCCATTTATATTTCTTTCCTAATAATTCAATTTATAGTACAAATTAATAAATAATGGTTAAGAGAACACTAATTAAGGTTTTTGTTAACACTTCAATAATCAAAATTCAACACATGTTGAGTCCAATGTTTGTGTAACTGTGTATATTAACAAATTTAGCTCTCAAAGTTTAAACATGCTGTCCATTTGGTCTTAAATTAAGTATTTAACATACTTATCCTACAATATTTGTGTAAATGTGTATATGTTGAGGCTAAATTTGTTAAATTTTATAGAATTAAGGCCAAAATGACATTCAAAGTTAAATTTGTTATTATACCAATTAAAATTATGTACAATTGATAGAAGACATTAATTCCATGATTAATTTTTTTAGTTGTTCACTTTCGAAATTGATAGGAATTAAATTGTTTCAATTTTTTTATAGGGACTAGTTTGATCAATTTCGAAATCAAGAGGGACTGGTGGGGATTTTTTACCTAAAAATTTCTATATTTATCATGGCTTTATTGGCTTTTTTTTTTCTTTCTTTTTCAGTCAGTCTGAGGTAGAGTCAGAGCCAGCCGGCCAGCCTTTCTGCACCTCAAGAAAAGAGAGCTAAATAATCAGTTTCTTCCATGGGAGCCACTCTAAAACGCTGCGTTTTACCTTCCCCATTTCTTCAGTTCTTCTTATAATTTTCCTGGTAATTTTCTTGCCACATTCAGTGTAAGCAAACTGAAAACTTTTTCCCAGTCTCTTTTTTCTGCCTTTTTTAATCTCTGCATTGTAAAGATTCTTGTTTTTTCTCAGCTAATTTTAGCTAAAATTTTAACATTTTTCAGCATACGTGGTTTATAGGAGTTGGATCTGATGCTCAAGAATCCAATTGTTTCAGTTTAGTAGCATTTTTGGGTTTTTTTTATTAATTATTTTTTAATGAGCTACAAAGTTTCTATTTTTAGTTGCTGTAGCTCTGTTTAGCTTATTTAATGTTTTAGGCTTAGAGCTATGATTATAAGTTGTTTTTCTGTTTTTCATTATTTCTTCCTTTTTTATGTTAATGATGTCTACTTTAGTGGCTTAGTAGTGGAGTGCAATTATTATTTGTTACTTTTCTCTTTCTTTTTGTTCTTTTGGAAACTATGTCTCCCTAGGCTTGGTTGTTGAGAAAATGCAGGAAAGTTTAAGGAAAAAAGAGTTTGCCTTTAATTTGTTTTAGGGTATACAAATTAGTCTTGTTAGTCTTAATTTGCGGTAGTTTCTCATTTCCCTTTTGCTTGATCCTTTGTGGTACAATGCATTAGGGTTTAGGATTATTAGGCCGGGTTTAACTAAATTTACATTTATGATTTATTTCTTGATGCAAAGTTTCCTCTATTATAATTTTACTTCTTGTATTGTAGGAATTTATCTATCTTGTGCATTGAATGGTTTAAGATAAACACATCCTTTTGAAACACGTCAAACAACGATGCTTGGTTCAAGTGCGAAGATTCGGAGAGGGCCAACTGTTCATGTTGATTATCTAATCCACATTCAAGAGATTAAACCTTGGCCTCCATCGCAGTCACTGAGATCCGTTCGTTCTGTACTGATTCAGTGGGAAAATGGTGAACGTAGTTCGGGGTCTACGAAAACTGTTTTGCCAACTGTTGGTTCTGTTGCTGTTGAGGGAAAAATCGAGTTTAATGAGTCATTTAAGTTACCTGTGAACCTAGTGAAGGACATGTCTATTAAAGGCAAGGATGCTGATGTTTTCATGAAGAATGTCTTAGAATTTAACTTGTATGAGCCTCGAAGGGAAAAGATTCAGTTGTTAGGTACTGCTATTGTGGATTTGGGGGAATATGGTGTTATTAAAGAGACACTAGAGGTTAACGCTCCAGTGAACAGCAAGAGGAGCCTAAGTAACACTGCTCAGCCAATTTTATTTATTAAAATTGATCGAATTTATAAGGGTCGAAACAGTGCTTCATCATCAAGAGGCAGCCTCTTGCTGGAGAGGAAAGAAAGCGGGACTGTTTCGTCTTTGATGGATGATGAGTATGCCAAGGAAGCTGAGGTTGCTTCATTTACCGATGATGATGTTTCCTCACACTCATCTCATACCGTTTCTTCTTCAACTTTGGAATCTAATGGAGGTTCGCATCCTCAAAATGAAGAGGTAACTTTTAGTTATTCCCTTGTGATTGTGGCATTTGTTTACATGATGCTGGAAAATTTGTCTGACACAGGATTGTTTAGGCATGATGAACCTTTTTCATTGCATCTTTTATTTTGCGGGTGGAATCAACATGTCTGTGTGTATATGTATATGTATATTTATATATCTGCCCTTAGGGCATGATTATTTTATTCTGCGGCATGGCCTTAAGGTCAGCCTAATGGGATGCCTTGATTTTTCTTTGATAAGTTAAACTGCCTTAGGCAATATAGTAATCGGTGCTGAATTGCAGAATGGACCAGTCAGTCAAATTGATTGCAAGGGAGATGCCAGAGGGGCTTCATCTGAGAACTCAGTAGATACTCGTGCTTCGGCATCTGACTCTTATAGTTCCAATTCTCCTGTACGAGATAATATTGTTATCCATAAAGTTCACTCTTCATCATCCTTGCCTAATGACAATACACAGGATGCAACCAATACCAGCATGAGAAGTGATGATTGTGAAGATTTATCTCAGAAGGTTCATGAAATGGTTGCCAACAAGGGAACCATGGTTACATGCGATGTTCAAAGTACTGAAGGTACATCTGATAGTTCTAAGGCCAAAATGGCAGGCTCCGCTAAGAGTCCTCAAGTTGATAAGCTTGAATCTGTAGATTTTAGTGATTCTATTGTTGATGGAGAAGATGATAGGAAAGCTCAAAGAAATGGAAAAGTTTCCTCTAAGGAAGCTTCAGCTGCTGATGACGCATATGATAATTCTCGGGAAGGAAACTCAGGATATAATTGGCAAGAAAATGGACATGAAGGTCAATACTGGGAAGCGAAAAAGTATTCTACTGAAGATGAGCAATTGAATATTCATTCACAAGAAAACTCTTCAAGCCAAGGGAATCTTGGAACAAAGTCCGATGCCCTAAAAAGTGATAGACTAAAGCATGTGAAGTCTGTTCGATCTTCATCTGACTCAGTTAGGAGCAATGGGTTGGTGAGCGATAACCAGCATGCAGAATTGAAGGAGGCTGGTGTTTTGGGGGATGCGCAGCACGGGCCTGGGACCTTAATAAACAAATCAAGCAATGGAAGTAAAGATGCTAAGGTATGCCCAAAGGACACGAGAAGTGCCATTTTGGATAACAAAATACAGCAGTTGGAAAACAAGATAATGATGCTTGAGGGAGAACTAAGAGAAGCTGCTGCCATTGAAGCTGCCCTTTTCTCAATAGTTGCTGAGCATGGAAGCTCCATGAATAAGGTGCATGCTCCAGCTCGGCGCCTTTCTAGGCTGTATCTTCATGCTTGTAAGGAAGGCTTCCAATCAAGGAGAGCAAGTGCAGCTAGAAGTGCTGTTTCTGGGCTTGCTCTGGTTGCAAAAGCATGTGGAAATGATGTTCCAAGGTATGATCAAGTCATATATTATTCTTGATGTTTTACCAGAACAACATTCTTCACCATCAGTTTGCATTAACATTTTAAAGTTCTATTACTCTAATTTCTCAATTCTCCAGCATCCGAAACTGGATTTTTTCCCCAAAAATTTTGGTTGTAACTAGCCTTTTTGATTGTTTATTTATGGTGGATGAGACTTTCCTTGAAAATTTCTGAGCTATTCTCCTTTAGATGTTTTAAAAGGTGAAAATTCTGGTGATATCTCTTGTCAAGTCCGAAGTTGGTGAGTAATATTGTTGGTTAAAGGCTGGTCTATTTTACATTGTTTTGCTTATTAAAAGCACAACATATGGAGCCTATGATGAGTTCAAGGAAAGTATCATGACTTCTCATGAAATCATGTCATATGTATGGTGATTACAGGTTGACATTTTGGTTGTCAAACTCTGTTGTACTGCGAGCAATTATAAGTGAAAGTATTGGAGATATGGGGTTACAACTTTCTGCTGGACCCATGGAAGGAAATGGAGGTGGAAAGGAGAAAAAACATGTATCATCACCATTGAAATGGATAGAAACCTCTCCTGGAAGAAAGGAAAATAAACTTATCTCATATGGAAGTTTTAGTGACTGGGACAGCCCACTTGCCTTTACTTCCGCCCTGGAAAAGGTTGAAGCATGGATCTTTTCTAGAATCATCGAGTCTGTCTGGTGGCAGGTAGTACATTTAACACTTTCCCTCCACTTTTATTGAAAAAAAAAATCCATAAATACATGATGACTCATTGAATGTTACAAACTCTATTGTCATCTGACCAACTTATGTCCTGTATTTCTTCCTCAGACCCTCACTCCACATGTGCAATCGGAAGCTAGAGAAGAAGTTGATATAGGTATCAGCTCTGCCTCAGGTAAAAGCTATGGTAGGGTATCTAGTGCAAGTGATCAAGACCAAATGAACTTTTCTTTAGATCATTGGAAGAAGGCTTTCAAGGATGCGTGTGAAAGACTTTGCCCAGTTCGAGCTGCGGGGCATGACTGTGGCTGCTTGCATTTGCTGTCTAGATTGGTAATTTTTTTTGATGAATTAATTAAATGGAACACAAGCATATGGTACAGTAACAATTCATTTTTGCAGTGGGAGGACGATGGCATATGAAACTAACAGCTTTCTTGTTAGTATATTAACATTTTAAATAGTATTATGTTATTCGTATACAGGAGATTTAATGTATGCATTGAAGATAAAAGAATTATGCATTTCTCAAAGAGTTGAAGTGACTGTTACTTTGCTTCTTACCCTGATGACTGCTAAATAATTGGACATTTTTCATGTCTTTCTGACTGTTGCTTTTTCCGGTATTGGTTCCTTACTGTAATTATTATTTTTTCTTCTAAATTAAATTTGTTATAATTCATCCTTATGCATTTAGATAATGGAGCAATGCGTGGCTAGGCTAGATGTGGCTATGTTCAATGCTGTTCTTCGTGATTCTGGTGATGAGATCCCTACTGATCCCGTGTCTGATCCCATTAGTGATCTTCTAGTGCTTCCGGTCCCAGCTGGTAAAGCAAGTTTTGGTGCTGGTGCACAACTGAAAAATGCGGTAAGCAATGCAAATATGGTAGCCTTTAGGTTAATCCTTGAGTGAGAATATTGTATATTATGCTATCATAATTGATTAGTCATAACTATTCTCCACTGGTAGTTAGATCTAAGTTTGCTAACCTTTTTTTGTTACTTTTCCTCTTCGGTGTGGGCCTATATCGCTTTGGTTCTTCATTTTTCTTGAAATGTCTGACGCATATTGGACATGGGGATATGACCTTCCAACGGATCTTTGAACTATATGGAAAAACTTAGAAAAAACAGAACATAGTCATGTTGGAAACTTATCCGCATCTGAGAGTCACACCTGAGTCCAAATAACATAGATTTTAACCTTGGTTTCTCTAAAGCAACTCTTGTTGAATTTCATTTGTGGATGTCAGATTGGAAACTGGTCTCGATGGTTGACTGACCTCTTTGGTATCGACGATGAGATCGACCAGGATGGCTGTGACAAGCGACAAGACACATCCATAAAGTCTTTCTATCTCCTTAATGCATTGAGCGATCTCATGATGCTTCCTAAGGACATGCTTCTGAGTAAACCTATCAGGGAAGAGGTTTGGCACCCACTTCTGACTTATTGTTTGATCTCCAGGGTTGAAATGCTCTTTACTGGTTTTTCATAGTGCTTTCTTTATTTTCAAAGGTATGTCCAACATTTGGTGCAACATTGATCAAGAGAGTTCTTGACAACTTTGTCCCAGACGAGTTTTGCCCTGATCCGGTTCCAGATGTTGTGCTTGAAGCCCTGGAGGCTGAGGTTAGTCTTTTAATCATGTCCTATGCTGCTCCAGTTCTTTATTGTTTAAATATCAATGTATGACACATTTTTATGGATATGGATACAAGGACATTACCTTCCAAAGACCTCCAAGTACATGGAGAAACCTATAAAAAATTGAATATACTTGCATGCAAATTTGAGTAACATTGTATCTGTGTGTTTGAAATGTCTAAAAAGAGCAAAGTACTTCTGCTTTGTGCCTCTATTTTGCTTCAGGATCCTGCCGAAGCCAGGGAAGGGTTTGTCACAAGCTTTCCCTATGTTGCATCTCCTCCAATTTATTCACCGCCTTCTGCAACATCAGTTGCTAGCATCATTGGTGAAGTTGGTAGCCAATCTCAGCTGAGAAGAAGTCGGTCATCGGTCCTCAGAAAATCATACACAAGCGACGATGAGCTTGATGAATTGAATTCACCCTTGGCTTCAATCTTCAATGATGGCTTCCGATCCTCACCTGTTCAATCGAAACCTATCTGGATATCGAAGGGGAACAACTACCAAAATGCTATTAGATATGAACTCCTAAGAGATGTATGGATGAAATCTGAATGATTGCAAGTTGTATTATGTTTATGAGTGTATAAATGGTTGACAATCCTTTTGTAGGTAAATATTGGTTCCTTATTCTACATTGATGTTTCTGTATATAGAATAGATTTGACATTAGCTTTTAGAACTTTATATGTAACTCAGTGACTTTCCTTTAAACTTTTTCCATATATTTAGAAAATAATACAACATATCTATGTGTTACTTGGATTCTGATGTAAGTACGCATTTAATATGGATATATTCGTTTTTAGAAAGAAAAAAAATTCTATGTATTTGAAGCATTATACACTTCTTTTATGTCCAAATATTTGTTGGATACATTTGTGAGAAACAAAGTACTACAAAGAAATGAAGAAATACCTTTGTGAAAATAGATAATTTTATGATTTATGATTTATTATTATTACAGCAATTGTAGAGAAAACATACTATATTATTTATTTTCAATATTTTGATTTGGAGTGCCAGGGATACTTGCAAGGACATAGATCATTCAGAGGAATTGTTTGTTGATGAATTTACCAGAGGTTTGCAAGAGCTTTCACAGATCAACATATGTTCATCTTCAGGAGATTCATCCATCAATCTTGATAACTTCTCAACGATCTCTCCAGCATTGGGTCTCAAACAAGGGTCTTCTTCAGTGCAAGCTCTCGCAAGATTTGCCATTGTCAAAGCTGTATCAAACCAGTAATTCTCCCCTAATGCACAGTCCATCCATTGTCTTAGCTCATCTTTATTTTCGGACACCAAAATGGCCTTGATTTTCTCAGACAGCCAAACATTGGTCCCTCCCTTGTTGTCTGGTCTGGTTATGGGTGTCTTCCCAGACAAAATCTCAAGCAAAACTACCCCAAAAGCGAAAATGTCAACAGCTGGTGAAACCACACCTTGATGAAGATATTCAGGAGCCAAATAGCCCAAGTTCCTAGTGGCTGGATTAGTTGAAACATCAGGATACTTGGTTTCATCTTCAACACTACTGTTTCGAATACCGAAATCACCGACCTTTGCATTAAAATCTTCATCCAGGAAGATGTTTTTGCTCTTTATATTTCTATGAATATAGCTTGGATTCATAACCTGGTGCATGTACTGTAATGCCACTGCTACATCACGACTGATCCTTAACCTTTGCTTCCATGTCAAAAAGCAATAACAAGAAGCAATGAACTGGTTTTTCATTGCCAATCCACCATGTAACCAGTCTTTCAAGGAACCATTCTTAGCGTATTCGAAAACCAAAAACGAACTCGAACCCTCAGTCACACAGGTCCCCAGCAGTCTAATTATGTTGGGATGCTGGTGAGTTGCATCACTGAAGAGTCTAACTTCAACGTTTGAAACATGTTCAGTTTTAATGAGCTTTATAGCCATGTTTTTCCCATTGAGACGACCATGATACACCTTTCCCTCGATCTGATTACCGGGATTAAAATCCTCAGTGGCTTTCTTCAGCTCTTCAATGGTGTATAACTCCAGCAACCCCTTTCGAGGCGTAAGATGAACATGATCTAAACCTTCCTGGGAACCCTCAAAAGATACTTTCTTATCACTTGCTGCTTTTCTTACACTGAAACCAAGTTGCTGCAGCTCCATATCTGAATCAATGCTGCTTAAGTTTGGCTTCTCCTTCCTCTTCAGTCGGATCACGAAGACCACCGCTGCCGCCGCAACCGCAATGATAGCTCCAAATATAGCAATAGTTAAAGCAATATAAACTCCTACATTCCACATCCTTGGCTTTCCCTTGGGTGCACTAATAATGAGGATGCTGGTTTCAGGAAAATGCAGGTTTGGTTCACTTGGTTAAGTAATATGCTTGGAATACATACACCATTGTTGCATTTCCAATCAGTTGGCTACAATTAAGGCTGAAAAGGGGTGGTGATATGAATTAAGAAAGAAGTTCATAAGTAAGGCTCACTGAGTAAAGAGGGTTATATGAATGGCCGACCAGTTCAACTTGAACAATTGAAGAAAGAGCTCACTTCGAGAGAGTGAACATTTTGGATCCATAAAATTTATATATATAAAAAAAAGTGTTAAAAAATGAGAGCTTTTTTGCTGTTTTTTCCCAAGGTTTTCAAGGACAAGATTCTTGGGATGACCAAGAAAATGTATATATTTTATCTGCTTCTAGCTGTTCGACAACCTCCTATAGGCTATAGGGTTATAGCATTGGGGATTGATTCGTTTAAAATTTGAGATTTATAAATATATGGCTTAATTTACTATTTGGTCCTTGAATTATATCTTTTTTATTTTAATACCAATTGAACTAAAACTCAACCGGCAAAACTAAATCATTACTTAATCTTATATAAATGTTCCATTATTTACTGCAATATTATTAATATCTTTTCAATTATCTGTTAATAATTATTTAATAATTCATTAATTTTAAAGCTTTTAGTGAGAATTATTTAACGCACTAATCAAATTGTGAATTAACATGAAAATTAAAATAATTTTAGAACATTAAATTATAATTATGATATCATGCTACAAAAATTTTGATATTTTTAATATAAAGTTTATCTATTTAATATTATCGGATTCAATATCTTTAATAATTAGTGAAGTTATCCTAATATTAAAATTAATTTTTATCAGCTTTTGCAAAATTTTAAAATTATATGTAAATATTCCATCATACATTTGTTTACTATAATTTTATTTATAAATTATGTTGAAAGTTTTCTTGTTATAAATTTTATCAAAAAAATATTTTAAAAGTTAGAATTTAATGACTTCATTTTAGGTTAACAAACTATATTATAATTATTTTATTTAAGTTAATCAATTAAAATTCATATTAATTTTTTTTATTAATCTTAAAGTAGATTAATATTATGTGAATTCTTTTTTTAAAATACTAATTAATTTAAGTTTAAATAAAATAATAAAATTATAAATTTAGATAGCTTAACTCTGTTAATTTTAAGATTTAAAAGGTATTTATGTTGTTCACTTTTAATAATTAATTTGATATTCACACTTAGATAGATAGATATTATACATACCAAAAGAAGCATAGGGAAACATATAGTATGTCAAGCCCTCATGAATTTATGTTGCAGAACTCAATAAAAATCACCCAAGATAGGATGGCTTCACAATCGTATACAATTCGGTCTCTATGTTGATCTTACCCAAAAATATAGAGGTCACACCTCTTACTGGAAGGACGAAATCAACCTAAAGGTCATTCATAATACCAAAATCGATATATGCATTAATAGTTTCACTAATTAGTATTACTGTAACACCTTTTACTCAGATCAACAACAGTTCTAGATAAGCGGCGTTGTATTCGATGGCCGGAGGCATCACCAATCCATTGAAACACTGTTATGGATTGAGACATAAACATCAGTAAACGATTGTAATTCTAGTTAAGACAACTAAAAAAATTCAACCTTGCTATACATTCAATTAAGTATGTATCAGCACCTCTCAACAATGTACCAGTATTTGAGGAATTCAGATATTGATACCTCCAGTATTTGAGGAATTCAGATATTGATACCTCAATGTTAGGTATCGATATTGATTTTCTCAAGAAAACTTAATTGGATGTTGACTTCAATGGGTATCAATACCCTCTATTTAGGCATGATATTTGAGGAAGTGATATCGATATACAACCCCTCTCAAAATTTCATTTTACTACTACCTTGCATTTGTATTGGTACTCTTGCTTGGGTATTGATACCTAACTACAGAGTTACCCTTAGCTTGTAACACCCCGACCCAAGTCCGTCGCCGGATTAGAGTTACGAGGCATTACCAATCAAAATCCGACCCAAAATTATTATTACCAAAATTAGTCAATAATTTATTTACAAAATTGGACCAGATATTAAAACATTAATAGGCACAACAATGCCACTTTTGGACAGCAATAATCCTCCTCCTAACGGCAACATTTAACAACTAAAATACAATAAGTGTCTTAAATCGGACAACCAATGATTCACATCACAACCTTAGCATATTAATTATCTAAATACCATAATTATGCCCTAATTTGGACAGTCAATGCTTCATAATATAACAGCAGCATATTAATTAGCTAATAACTTGTCTTAAGTTCAACTTTAACTCCCTCATGCAGTACAAACCGAACAGCATGTAAGTTAACTTCAATTTTTTTTATATATACATCGAAAGCAATAATGAATGAACATCAAACTAAATAAAATTTTAAAGTATGGAGTTCAGCAGATTAAATAACACTTACTTATCTATCATAGCTTGTATTATAATCAAATATGTATAATTAAAATCTCCATTTTAATGACCTTTAAAACTATATGCGTAGACACCAAAATAGGTCAAAACAAAGTAAGCCATTTTCGCATGGCTCATATTCACATATCCCAAAATTAAACATATTAACTAGACTATACATGCCATAGGTTCGAATTCAAAATATATAAAATACCAAAGACGGTCGATAGTGTGATAGACTATGCTGACGATCCCCGAGCTCGTAACGTGACTTCAAAATCTATAAAACAGAGGTAAACAAATACAACACACGTTAAGCTATTTAAGCTTAGTAAATTATGAGCAAGAATTCATATATATATACTTATACTTATTCCATCATTAAGTTAAAATAAACCAAAATCATTTATATATTTATATATATCAAATGCATATAATCACTTAATTTAACATATTCAGATCACCGGCACTTAGCCTGCTAGGTTTATAACCTGATTCATATCACCGGCATTTAGCCTACTAGGCTTATAGCCTGATTCAGATCACCGGCACTTAGCCTGCTAGGCTTATAGCCTGATTCAGATCACCAATTCCAAACTTGATAATTCAATGATTCAACCGAATACATTTATATATATATCTTTATATTATAGATTCAACTACTACCATCATAATATTTAACTTCCATTATACTTAAATAATATATATTTGACATTCGAACATATTAAAAATAATCTAAGCTAATAACTTCGTTCCTTTGATTCAGATCACCGGCACTTAGCCTGTTAGGCTTATAGCTTGATTCAGATCACCGGCACTTAGCCTGCTAGGCTTATAGCCTGATTCAGATCACAAATTTCAATTTCACATATACAAAATATTTCCTCAAATAATTCTTTATAACAAACACATGTTCATTGTAGTTCATTTCCAATCAATTAAAAGTTTATAAATCATGTCTTCAATTCAATTCAAACACTTATAAATTTATAAACACACATATATATTTATATATTATTACTTAACTAAATTCAATACAAGAACTTAACATATATATATCCACCTATTCGAAAATAACTTTTACATGTATATCCGTACATATGCAGTACTACCCATATATATATATATTTAACATTCACACCTTGAAATATGTTCAAAACCTATTCAAACATATATACGTATATGTTTCAACTCACACATATAAATATATTTATTCGAAATTATCTATGCAAATGCAATATACATACTTTTAATCAAACTCAAAGATTATACATGAATGTACATATACATTCGAATTTTGTGTTTACATTTATAATCCTCATATCATCAAATATTTTCAATAACATAAACATATTGATACATGTTTAATATTCAAACAATGTATATATATTTTTCTATATACCATTCGTACTTACAATTAATTCAAAGACTTATATAGGCATATATTCATATATTCGAATATGGTATATACATATATACCATTTATATTTCAAACTTATTCAATCAAATTATTTTTAATTATAGATCAAAAAAATAAAATAGATATACATACATATATACTGATTTAAATACGTTAAATAACTAGTAGACTTACCTCGGACGATGGAAAATCGAAGTCGGACGATTATTCGACTAATTTGGCTTTTCCCTGATCTAACTCCGATTTCTTTGGTTCTCGATCTAAATATATTCAAAATAAGATAATTTATTTATTAACACATTCAATTTAGTCCAAAAACACATAATTTGGCAAATTACTATTTTGCCTCTAATATTTACACTTTTTGCAATTTACTCCCTATTGCATAAAACACAATTTACACAAAATTTGCCCATACCACACAAGGGCCGAATATTCATGGTTCTCATACAAGTCCACACATTGCATTTATTTCACATTTTAGTCCCCCAAAAATTTAATTTCACAATTTAGCCCTATTTACTCAATTTCACTAAAAATTCCAATACAAAACATATTAATCTATCACATATCTTTCATTTTTCATCATCAACTATCACAAAGTCCAAGCATTCATCAATGGCACATTTCAAAATCATCAACAATTCACAAAATTAAAACATGGGTTTTGAAGAACACAAAGCAACGATATCAAAAACGTAAAAATTATTAAAAACCGAACAAAGAACTAACCTCAATCAAGCTTTTATATGACCTAATGTAGCTAGGTTTTCTTTCTTTTTCTTTTGTTTACTTTCGGCTAGTGAAGAAGATGATAACCTTGAATTTTTCTTTGTTTTTAATTAACATATATTAGTTTGTTTTATTTATTTACCTTATTAACCTTTAATAAATAATTTATATTTCATATAACATAAGGATATAATTGTCCATAGCCACCCATTATCATTTCAAATGGTCTAATTGACATTTAAGACCCCCATTTTTAAAAGACAACATCAATTAGGTATTTTTAGATTTAACCCCTAAATTTTCATTTTACGCAATTAAACCCTTTTTATCAAATTGAACATTCAAACGATTAAATTTCCACACGAATTTTTCACACCTATAACTTAACATATAATAGACACTAAAAATAATATTAAAATATTTTTCTGATTCAGATTTGTGGTCCTGAAACCACTATTCCGATTAGGGTCAAAACCGGGTTGTTACATAGCTTGTCTTCTAAGCTACTTCCTAAGCAAGGTAATTCATAAAATTTGCCATTAATTTATTCTGGGTACGAAATTTCTTACTAAAATGCTAATTACCAACACTTAATCCATTTATCACATAGCTACTCAAATATATATGTTAGGGATGGACTCAAATTAACAACGAACAAGAACGCATAGAGAAAATTGGGCACAAATATTTACTTGGAAAAACTCCTTCGATGAAGAGGATAAAAAATCACGGGCAAAAAAAGACTTCACTAAATAAGCAAAAAATCGAAGAGTACAAGATGAAGATAATCAAAACAAACCCTAACCCAAAATTCAAAGCTCTTTGGTTAAAACATAAAATTTTCTTAAAGCTCTCTCAAAGCCTTTTCTTAATCTTGATGTTATGAAGATGATGATGTTATTCTATGGTTACTAAGGCCCTTTTTATAGGCAGATTAGAGTTCTAATTTGACTAAATATTTTTTTGGAATAATCAGAGTTAACTGGGAAAAGTAACTTCGTTGAAAGTTTAATTACGTAGCTGCTTTGAGACAGAATTTGTCGTGTGGTTACAAGGTTATGGGTTTCATGGTTGGGACATTGTCCGTCGTCGGGACGTCCCGTGTCGCGTCATTGGGACATCGTCTCTGTTTTATCTTTGCTTCGAACGTCTTCGCGTTGTTGCGACGTTGCGTGATTCCTCGTCACGCCGTCGCCTCTACTTTGATTGAAAAATGTGAGACACACTCCACAATATATACACATTGTAACACCCCCTAACCCTAAACCGTCAGCGAAACAAGGTTACGAGACATTATTGGACCTATTGAACAATTTACAATTAATATACAATTAATTATCAAACATAATATAAAGTAATCTTTAAGTCCCTTAGATGGACCTTCGAGGCCCAAAATACGAGTTAGGAGTGATTCAAGACTAATTCGGATACTTGGGGAATTTTTTTTTGCGCGAACTCAATATAACCTATTTATAAATAATTAACCTTCCCTGCAATTTCAAACCGCAACCAATTCAAAACTAATATCACAATTCATACAAATTTCATATTCTAATAACCTAAACATGTCTTAAACATCAACTTAGTAATTTACTAAATAAATATTCACATATATTGTTAAATTAATAAACTTCATTCATTCTATTTCAGTTTTAGTATCAAACATACCATTTTATAACTTAACGTTTCATTTATCGTTCAAATATTAGAGACTAATTCTTTACGACCAAAACTTACACGACTCTTTAATAAGACCGAAGTATATGCCACATTTACCAAAGGAAAAATACACCACCGAAGTTATGATGTAGTCGGGATTGATCTGGATGCTGAACCGAGACTTTGACTTCTATCGACCTGCGCCCGGAAACAACCGTACGCTGAGTATTTCATACTCAGTGGTATTACCATAATTCAAATTATAACAATAATAAACATGTAATGCATAAATCATACATACAAATTTAAACTCAAATTTCATATTTCAACAATAACAATTCTTCAATTGGTATCATATATCCACAATTTGAACTTGGACACATCATGAACCTTAGGTTCATTCCTGAATCTCATATAACATTTCAATTTACAATTCAACTTTTTTATCTCATTTCAAGAGCTCGATTAATCAACTCATTCAGTTTATCGTTTCATTATTTACCCCTATTAACAAAACTCGGACCTTGGCAGATACACGGATCCAGCCAAACACTCCAGTATGGCACCCAGTGCCTCATCGGATAGTTCGAAGCAATAGTTGACACCCAGTGTCTCATCGACTCGAGGTCGAAGTATTCCTGAACTCTTCCAATCCTATGGCATGCCAACTATATTCGACTCAGCCCAATTAGTTAATAGGGTCTCCAAATTCACATTTCAATTCAATTTTACTTTTTCACTTTCAATCACAATTCAATTCAAAATTCACTTTTCCATTTTCAAGTCAATATTCATTTCAATTCCACACATATATTCATCATTCAATTGAATTTATTTCAACTTAATAATCATACTTACCTTATATTTCACTTACCATACATATAAATTTAAATATAGCATTTAATAATAAGTAATTTGAATTATAGAATACAAACCGTAAATCTCCCATTTTAGTCCTCAATAGATTTCCCCTTTTCTTTCGATGATGCCTCGGGTTCTTTGTTAGCTACGAAAATAATAATAATAATTGAAATTATTAATTATAGCACTAATTTACCATAATTAATTGAATTTTCTTTTCAATTTATACCCTAATTCCAATATAATCCTAATTATCTCATTTACTTTTCTAACTCAATTCACACTTTATTTCTACTTAATATATTGCCATATTCAACTTAACCATTCAATGTTTATAATAAAACCCAAATTTTAAACTTCTTTCAATTTAATCCCTACTATGTAAAACTTATAAGCTAGTTTACAATTTAATCCTTTTATCAATTCTAACTAGAAATTCTATCAATCAAACCCCTAATTCAACAAATTTTTCAACATGAATCATGTTAAAAAATCCAAGAACTTTCAAAATTTTAACTTAAATTCAACAAAACTTTGTTCTAAGACTTCTAAAACATCAAAATTAAAAGAAAATGACTTAATTGACTTACCAAATTAAAGCTTAAAACCTCAAACCCTAGTTTTTCCTTCTATTTTTCTTTCTTTCTTTTTCTTTCCCCTGTTTTGAATGGTCTCTGTTTCTTTTCTTCTTTTACTTTATTTCTTTTACGTAGTAATAATAATAATAATAATAATAATAATAATACATTATTATAATAATATAATAATATTTAATTGATAAATATCTTTTACTTAAATTATAAGAAAATATTTTATTTTATTACAACCGTATTTTTATATATTTTACACATATTTAATTTAATCACCATACACTTGTCTTTAATTTAATTTGTTTACCTCATAACAATCTTATAATTCAATTAATTATCTAGTAAACATATTTTATTTAATAATAATAAATAATAAATATCTATTGTATAATTAATCATATATATACATTTGTACACACATAATTTATCACATTTGTACATCATCTATGCCATACATTTGTCTTTGTTTAACTTATTTCATAATATAATAATAATTAATATAATTTATGATTTAATAGTAAACCTTAATGATTATTAATGAAATTTTAATTAAAATATCACATAAAAAATCTTCAATCTTACCCAACTTATGCCGCACAAATGGCATAATTGTCATTTTGGTCCTTTATATTTTCTTTTAATCTATAATTAAAATTTTACCCTTTACTCAATTTAGTTCTTTTTGCTAATTACCCTAAATTAAGCCAAATTCACCTAATTAAAACCTAATTAGACACACTACTAAACTCATAGGTATTTCTAATAATTATCTATAGGTACAATTTTCTAAGACGGAGGCCCGATACTACACTTTTTCGATGCCCGTAAATTTTAGGTTATTACACACATTTGCTTGTGCAACAAGCATCCTAAAACTAACCATAAATGATCATACACATAAGCATATCACAACTAAATAATATAGGCTCAAACGAGCCACAATACTACATATCTCAAATTCCAAACATAATAGTCTCATACATTTAGGTCATATATAGCAACCTATTATACAACCTAACTAGAAACTTCAGCAACCACACATACTTGACATATAAACATCTAAAAACATGTAATTATAGTCATATATATATATAATACACTAAAACAAAATGTTCACACAATTCAGATGTGACTTGACAAGTTAGAAATGAACGATTGTCTCTTTAATCAATCCATAACTTATGCAAATTATGAATTTCATTCAAGTATGTCTTACAACCTATTACTTAGCCATCTAACTATCTTATTAGCAAATTTTCAATTGTACACATCATTTTTAGATATTTCTACTCATGTTTCATACTTGATTTTTATCCTTGTGATCTATATTAATCTCATAGCTTTCTTTATTAGCTACTTTTCATTTAATGATGAAAATCCATTATACACTCCTTTTACAATTCATGACAAATTTATCTATGTAGTTATTAGTTATTATATATGTGTGGAAACCGTAAATTTAGAATACAAATGTCTGTTTAAAAATAATAAATAATAATGAAATGTATGGTTTGAAATTAATTATTAATAACGCATGAAATATGTATGTTATTAAAATGAAAAACAAAGAGATTAAATTGTTTATCATAGTGTTGTCATCTATCTTGAGTCGGTGTCGAGTTAATTCGTGACATCAACTCAATTAAATACATTATTAATATATACAACTGACAAAGATAATAAAATGTGCATAACAAAATTAAAATGTATAAAAATATCAAAATAAAATTTTAGTTAAGTGATAAATTAAATGTTTTATTAATGCAATTGGCGTGGGCTTAAATCCTATTACATGCATATTTATATTGGTTTTTTAAAGTGAAAAGACTAAGATACTCTCGAATAATATTAATTATTTTAATTATGAAAAGATATTCTCATAACTTCCTAACCGAATTGGTGACCCAATTGAGGGTGACACCAATTTGGTCAGATACGACCAACAAATATTGAATGTAGTGATAAAGATATTGTATTTATAAAATCTTGAGAATGACATAAAAAATTACTCGATTCTAAATACTTTAAATATAATTACGACATAAAAAGTATTATTAACAAATGTTGGTGCAGTGATAAAAGATATTCTACTTCCAAATATTTTTATAAAAAAAATACACAAATATGATAGCAGTACACAAAATCTCAAAATTTGAATTTGTCTGTCTACCAAAGTTAAGATTGGAGTTGGAGGCACCATTTTGAGCTAGTTTAAAGAGCTTGCATATATGGGGGTTGAAACCAGCTTTTATATGCTGTAAAATATGCATACAACACCCTCATCCATGTGCTTTCACACCGACATTTAATTTGTTCGCCAGCCTAACTCCCACTCTCCTGACACATAACATTACTAACAAAGTGGGATCTAGTGATAAAATATAGGTAAATACAAATAAAAATTTGGAAAGAGTAAATAATTTGACATTCTGCATTTGTGGATTTGAAAATGAAGTTTTGGGGGACTACAAATTTTCATTTTAAAGTGCTCAAATATCGATGAACTACTTTGAGAGGATTTGATTTGCATGTGAGACACTGCTTATCTTAACGTAGATCGAAAATATAAAGAAGAAGAGGAGAGTTTGGGACATGTTTTATCCTTTAGCCGACTCATCAAAGAATGGTTTCTGTGAGGAACGAATGGATGTCTCTCACGTGCACATCTGTATCCCAACAATATCATGTACCATTCACTTTTAATCTGTACATGTTAAAATTAAATGAACCGAATTCTTATTTAAATAAAATATAGTGGTAAAATAAATAAAAATAAAATCTTTATAGAACTACACTTCTTTTATTTTATTTTAGAATAAGGTTTTTTAATCTTATTACACTCCTATTAAAATATTGTTTTACAAGCCTATAAATAGACATAATCTACTCTTCTTATAATCATTCGAATTTGACATAGTGAATTTTCTTTTCTTCTGTCCGTGGTTTTTTCCCCGAAAGGGTTTCCACTTAAAAATCTGTGTGTTCTTTATTTTTATTTCTCTTTTTCTTTACAATATATTGTTATTACCAATGTTCTATTTTTTCAGGATCAAATCTATATCTATATATAAACGGAAGGCACTAGCATCACACATCACCTTTTTTTTTTAAATAACTCATTAATTAATTAGTTACGAAAATAACTAAGAAAAAAAAGTTAAATATGAAAATGACTTGAAATCTACAATGTCCATTGGTGTTATCGGTGTGTGCAATAATGGTAAAAATTTTCAAAAAAAAAAAGAATAAAAAGCTGAAAAGAAATAATTGAAATAGAAAAAATATAAAAAACAAAATAAAGGGAGAAACCCGTGACTGATTGAAAAAACAAGTCAAGAAGACAAGAGTCACCTATGAAGCAAGCATTGGTCATAAGTAGAGGTGCTCATGGGCCGGGCGGCCCGGCTCGGCCCGACGGCCCGTCCGAAATATGGGAGGGTTTGGGTAAAAATATAGGCCCGAAATATGGGCTTGGGCAAAAAAATGAGGCTCGATAGAAAGCGGGCCGGGCCTCGGGCACCACTTTTATTGCTCGAGCCTGGCTCGGCCCGAATATAATAAATATTTTTTTTAATTTTAAAATATTTTTAAAATACTTTTTTTAAATTTTTTTATTTTTAAAATAAATTTTTAGTGTTTTATTAAAAAATGGGCCGGGCCGGGCCGGGCCGGGCCGGGCTCGGGCTTAGGAATTTTTTCCTGGGTCGGGCATGGACAAAATCTCAGGCCCATATTTCAGGCCAGACCAGGGCCTAGGATGCGGGCCAAAATTTTTTCTGGGCCTGGCCCGAACCCGACCTGGCCCATGAGCACCTCTAGTCATAAGCTTCTCCCTTTTTTTATTTTATTTTAACGGTTTCTTTTCAGTTTTCTTTTTGTTTCACTTTTTTTTGAAAATTCCCACTGGTGTCTCCTAATACTCCAACGACACTAAATTTTTTAAAATAAAATTTACTGACCGGTACTACTTGACACACTTGCGGCACTCAAATAAATTACCGATGCCACCGATGCCGCCTGACACAATGGTGGCATCCAAATTTTTTTTTTTAAAAATGGATCATTGGGTCATCATGGGGGATGGTGTTGCTGGTATATCAGGTGGCACTAACGAACACCGTAAATTTCAGATCATTTTCGTATTTAATTTTTTCCTCGAATTATTTTCGTAATTAATTAATTAAGATTATTTAAAAAAATCATACATGAGTATTGTTTTTTTAACATCATAGAATAATGATCAAATTTTAATATTAATTTATTTATTATACTTAAAATTTTTAGATTTTAATTTTTAACATAATTTTATTTTTATATTTTTATAATATTATTAATTAATTTCAATAATTAATTTTTAACATCCACAATATCTTCGTTTTGACGAAATTTTGATAAATTATTCATAGTTATCGAAGCATCGTCATCAACATGGATAGCAATATTCTATTTAACTTTAGCATAAACTTCGTGATTGATCTATTGTTGCCCATATTTTCCTGTCTGTTCCTTTTAGTTGTTCTAGGTGGATTTGCAACTGTGCTGCAACATAGTTGATTCTTCCAACTTCATCAGATAGTTTGAAGCTTTTCGGTCCGACGAGTCCAATTGTTCTGAAACAGTAAAGGGATGAGAATGGAATGAAACGAGGGCATATTTTGTTAAATCCATCATTACTTCATAGTTGACATATTCTGCTCCATAACTCATTTTGTTTCACTATAGATGTACAATCCCGAAGATCACTATCACCTATTAGCGCGTGGATATAAAAACTAAACTTACGAGAAATTAACCGAAAAGCTTCAAGGCATCTAACTATGCCACTAATTTGTTTAAGGTTTTATGCGTCCCCAATTATACTTGTTATGCAAAAGCGTTATTCGTAAATGAACCTCAAGAATGCAATGAAGCCCAATGATTTTTACATTTTGCACTGATGGAAACAACCCACCAAGTACTGAGCTGAGCATAACAAGAATATCAAATACTATAAAGGACTTATGTAGCAATTCTTTATAAAATAATCTTTGAATATAAGAACACGGAGGAGAATAGAGAAACTTTTATTTCTGAATTTTTCGTGTGCCTTGGTGGGTCTATTTAGATATTAATAATGAACACGATTATTCATTAAATATTACTTGAATAATTATAATTTTTGTTAATAATCACATATAACAAGATATATAACTTATCACTTTTGAACAGTGACAACTCTTGATAATTTTTCATTTATAACTATTAGAAGATTACATATATTTGAAAATGTTCCCACCCCGTCCCACTCCACTCCACTTTAATTTAATTTTTATTAGTTATTTCTAATACTTGAAATCCTTTTAATGCCAAGTAAGTATTTAAACATAAGTTTCTTAAAATTATTTAAGCATACTGTGACATTTTATTATAAATTTACCTTTGTAATAGTTATATAGGTAAAAGAGTAACTATATAAAGCAAAGGTGGTAGAGCGGGACAAACAATTACCATACCTGTTTTGTATCTACTATCCAATAAAAATCTAGCCTGCTTGTATTCACTTTTTAAGAAAAAAAAGTCTGTCCGAATCAAAGCGGATTGGTTCAAAATCTATTAGATAATTCAAATTTTATCATCTCTAAGTGAAACATAGGTCTACAAATTTTTTAAAAAAAATCTAAAAATATTATAATATTTTGAAAAATAAAATATATATTATTGAAATATAATAATTTTATAATTTTTTTCTTTTAAAAATTGATATTTACTTTTTAAGTTTTTAGATTTTTAATCTTTTATATTTTTTTAAAATTTCTTTTGAATTCATTTTTGTCCATATATTAGCTTTGACTCGAATAACTTATTTGAGTCGACTCGAATAACTTAATTTGATTAACTTAAAATTAAAAAAAATGATTTTTTCAAATTAAATCAAGTTTTACTCAAAGTCTCATGTTTTGTTTTAAAATTTTATAGAACATAGAAAGATAAGTTAAATATTTCAATTTTGGATTAGGAGGAAGATGAAAAGAAAAGGTTTCTATTTTTTAAAAAGATTTTTAAATTTAAATTCTTGGTAAAAATATATAATTAAATTTTATCATAGTATAAGTAAAGTAGAAGAAATAAAAGAATTACTTAATAATAATTAAATGAAAGTAAAATAGCCACTATATTAATATATTTTATTTCATTAATAATTTTCTTAACAAAGTTGGTTTCAAGATACTAACTCAGTTATCTTGCATTGCAGCATATATGGTTATAAATAAACGAACGGTAGTGCCATGGCTGCTCATTTTGCCTGCCTATTTGGGTCAAGTATCCATGAAGGAATATGCTGAAGGGAAGCCTTTGTACGGATCTCCAAGTGTAGCGAAATTGTCCGCTCGTGAAAATACCACCTGTAATCATACACGCCAGGAATCAATTAACTTAGCCTTAAGCTAAGACATCATAACCTAAGATTAAAATTTACCACCATTGATCATGATGCACTATATTCTCTTGTAATGAAACCCAACATATTCAGTACTTGCAGACATATTATCTAGAGTCTTTGTCATGATTAAGGAGTCTTGATAGGCGTGGAGAAGATTGCGGCGGATTTGCCTTGGGGCCGAAGAGCTGTATAATGCTAGAGCCTAGAGGTGAGATGATCAGTTCACTCCCAAGATCCTCTTACCTCCAGCACTGTACGGATTTCAGCCCTCCGACCTCCTCCACGCTAACCCTATACAACACAGAGATGCTAACAACAGTGTAGCCAAAACATTTCCTAGGTTCACATATCATTAACAGACATATATGGAGTTTACCTGGTAATCTAAAAGCGTTCCCGTCTTAAAACCAGCTGCACAATAATCAAAATAATATTCCCATGTCCGCATGAACTTGTCATCAAACCCCAAAGCCAGGACTTTTCTGACAAGGAAAACAAAATAGATTCCATCATATCATGTTTTGTAACAAATAAATAGACGATTTTCAGGTTAATCAAAATCAGAACAATAAGAAAGTGATAGTTGCATGAGTACCTTGTATTTTCCAGGAAATTTTTTCGCCACCATCTTAGTGTGTGATAATAACTACTTCCTATATTTTCCACATGCTCCACACTGCGCCCGCAATACTCCTTAATGGATTTGTATTGTTGAACAAAGAAAAACATAAATGTGATTGTCTGAAGAAGCAATGCATATTGTTACCAGAATCCTGATGCAGCTGCCATAGCTGATAAATGCGTATTGAAAGAAAGCAGCAATCCACCAGGGAAGATATATTCCTTTATAAAACCTGCTGTTTGCTGGACTTCTTTGGAAAGCTCCTCTGGCAATGTTATGAACTGAGAAAAACCATTAATATTCTAAAAATATGGGCACTGAAGAACCGATAATTGGAATGTTGAAGTTACTATTAAAGCTAATACAATGGCAACATTTCTGTTTTCACCATTTTAACATTACCTGGAGAACGAAAAGCCCATCTTTTTTCAATAACTGGTCACAGCATCTGTAAAACTCCTCAATATATTCTTTACCAACATGTTCTACCATCTCTCTAAAGAATATAATCACAAGTATTAGTGCCATTTATCATGTAATTACTAAATATAAATTTAACTAGGGAATATATATATAACTTACATAGATATGATTCTGTCATATTGGTTTGTCTTAGGTAACTGGCGATAGTCACAGAGAAGTAATTTGATGTTTCCCTGACGATTAAAAACTAGTTAACTACATGTAAACAACTATTAACAGAGTTATTTGCAGACTCGAGCCATTTTCAGACATGGATACCTCAAGTCCAGCTTCCTTCACTTTATCTTCAGCATACTTTAGCTGCTTCTCTGATAGAGTGATGCCAGTATACTTGCATCCTGTTCTTTTGACAACTTCAATAGCTAAGATTCCCCAACCACACCCAATGTCCAGAACTTCATGCCACTTTTCGATTCTTGTCTGTATATTAGGAAACAACACAACCGATAAATGATCGTTGCAATGGAAACTGAAGAATGAGGATGAGACCATTATGAATTCTCACTTGATGAGACCATTATGAATTCTCACTTTCTCAATTAGAGAACTGATTTTTCTTCGCTGTGCAACGTCCAAATGTTCTTCGCCGGTCTATAAAGTCACTTAATATTAGTGTCACAACGCTAGGAGAAGATAAAATCCCAATGGAAGAGTCCTTTGTTCATGCATTTTTCAAGAAAAAGATTCATAGAAGTTGGGATCCTGACCTTAAAAACTCCAGAAGAGTATTGCATCGTTTCACCCAAGTATAGAGTGAAAAGTTCATTACCCTGCAAACGCAATTTGCAAAGAATTCCTTAGCTTTGATTTAATTAAATCCTGTTGCAATTAGGCATTGTGAACAAAAGAACCCCTCTATGATCAAGGAAATTCTTATTCTTGGGCCTCAAAGCTCAAACATGGAAACATATAATCCATAGTAATCAATTAGCAGCAGGTGTAACTGATGAAAACAAGTTTCAGATCCTGGTTATGACTTATGACACCATTCTCATGCAACCTAACTGATTGTTATTTAAGCAGCACAAGCTGAGTGTAAACATAAACATAATTGAATTCTACAAAAAGATATTCCAACAGTTTTAACATCTTGAAATCAGAGTCATGATCACTTACCAGATCATAATGACGAGAAATGTTCCTGCGAGCCTGTGTAACAGTGTTTTGCCTCAAGAGATGCTTAGTGAAATACTTTGCAGATGATATACTAGCAGTGAACAGTGCAGGTGACAACCAAGTCCTGCAACCAATTCAGTGTCAATGCTTAATAAACCAAAATTATTTATTGGAATTTCAGTCCAGATTCTTCTTCAAGCTATACTAAACCTTCTTTTATTCGATCCTGAGGCAGCCGAGTTCAACTCTTTATTGACAACAAGTATCTGCAAAAGTTATCAGCGAAGATTCTGATAAATTATCAGTACCTAAATTGCATTGTGTTTATAGTAGTAACACATCTCAATAACCTTTTCTTACCTGGAAAAGATTAAGAAGACCTTTGTCCTTATCAACAAAAGAAAAATCCCCATTGATATATGCATCTGCAAGGCCTAGATCAGCTTCTTTCGTGATCTGAGGGAAAATACATACAATACTGATCAGAAGTGGTGACAAAAGTGTGTGCCTTAGAGTGCCAACAATCAAATTGTGTAAAACAAAAGGCAGTAGATTTTAATGTTAACTACTAATCCAACTTGATGGGAAGTTCAATTAGATAACAAAATAAATAGCAAACATGAATTAGGAGTAAGTAATGTCAAGTGTCTACCCTCCAGTAAAACTGAGGATTGTGCACTTTCAGAACAGATTTAAAAGGACACTTTGTTAGTACAAAACTCCGGTAAGAAAAAAAAACTCGAACACACGATCGGAACTCGAAAAGAAAAAGAAGAAATAGGACAGGCTCCAGGGCGTGTATCAAGCCACTATCTTTAAGGTTATATTCGCCCCCACTTATCTTCAGTGTGCAAACGAGTTCCAAGCAAATTAACCTCGAGGATACAATGAAGCCAATGACTATTTGCGTTTTGCACTGACGAGAATAGTCCACTATGCACTGAGTAATGTATAACAAAAACTCAATTTCTACAAAGGATTTCTGCAGCAATACTTTATAGAATAATCTAATAATATTAGAAAATGAAGGAAGAGAAGAAATAATATTAGAATTTGTTGATATGATTTCCAAATGAAATCCCATTCCTATTTATAGGAATTTTCATGTCTCTTCATAGAGACATCTTTTAATAGGTGTCTTTATGAATAAATAAATAATAATAATTATTCATTTAATTTTGTAACTATTCAAATGATATTTTTTGAATAGTTATAATTCTTTTTTAAAAGATCAAATGATATAACTTTTGACCAATGACCAAAAGTTTTATCTTTTGATTAATTACACCCATTCATTTATAGTTATTGGGATACTATAAATATTTGAAAATATTCCAACAATCTCCCCCATTTTCAAAATATTTAGATTTTGATATTCTTGGAAATCAATTTGCATAAATAAAGGTGTCTTACGATTGAACCTTCACTTAGTGAAAACATGTTAAAGTTAATCGAAATTGTATGGTAGACTAAGCTTTGAACCAACTATTCCATTTGATTAACTGAACACATCTCACACAATGATTTCAACATCAGTCAATGCATAGTATCTAGGGACACTATTATAGCCATGTGTCTATGTCCTCTTTTCATGAGTGCTGTCAGAGCCAAGCCCTTAAGCTCCTAGAAGCGGCCACACTTCCACTCACATAGGTAGATCCCATCAAAAGTGTTCCCGTAATTATAACACTCTAACATATTTATGTTATGGGTCCATTAAGAGTACATTACTCATCCTTCCCTTATCATTACGGGTACCTAGCACTTTAATCTTAGGATGGATTTATTTATAGTGCTAACAGTCACATACTAATGATGTACTTTGTCTCATTGAACTCAAGACTTGACGTTATACCAAGCGTTGAGTCGAGTTTCCATCATGGGTGACTCTAATTAATAGGCTTGAGTCCCATCCCTTTCGAGGTCCTTTTTACTGCATCTCTAGTAAGACTTTTTGTCAAAGGATCTGCCAAATTTTCACTTGACCTCACATAATTAATAGTGATCACTCCATCAGAGATTAATTGTCGGACATAACTATGTCTTAATCCAATGTGTCTAGACTTTCCATTATATACTTGGCTATATGCCTTTGCTAGAGTAGCCTCACTATCACAACGGATAGAAATAGGTGAAATTGGCTTAAGCCATAAAGGTACATCATAAAGCAAATTTCTTAACCATTCTGCTTCTTTAGATGCAGCGGCTAATGCAATAAATTCTGCTGCCATGGTGGAATCAGTAATATATGTTTGTTTCTTGGAACCCCAAGAAATGACTCCTCCACCAAGAATGAAGATCTACCCACTAGTAGATGCATGATCTTCCAAACTTGTAATCCAACTAGCATCCGAATACCCTTCTAAAACTGGAGGATATCTATTATAACACAATCCATAGTTAATAGTTTTCTTTAAGTACCTAAGTACTCTATTTAAAGCTTGCCAATGCAAACTACTTGGATTACTTGTGTATCTACTCAATTTTCCAATAGCATATGCAATATCTGGTCTTGTACAAGTCATTATGTACATAAGACAACCAATTAGACTTGCATATTTCAATTGATCAATTTTCCTACCAGCATTAGATACTAATTTTAATTGAGGATCCATGGGTGTAGATGCTGGTATACAGTTGAAAAGATCAAACTTTTTAAGCACATTTTCAATGTAATGTGATTGTGATAAAGCTATAGTGCTTTCATCTCGGGTTATTTTAATCCCAAGAATAACATCTGCTACACCCATATCCTTCATAGTAAAGTTGTTTGACAAGAATTTCTTTGTGTTTTCTATTTGTTCCAAATCCGTGCCAAAAATGAGCATGTCATCTACATATAAGCAAATTATAACACCCTTTCCATTATCAAATTTACTATATATGCACTTATCGGATTCATTTATTTTATAGCCATTAGCTAAAACAACCTTGTCAAACTTTTGGTGCCATTGTTTTGGTGCTTGTTTAAGCCCATATAAAGATTTAACAAGCTTACATACCTTATGCTCTTGTCCTGGAACAACAAATCCTTCCGGTTGCTCCATGTACACTTCCTCTTCCAATTCACCATTTAAAAATGCAGTTTTAACATCCATTTGGTGAACAACCAAGTTATATATAGAGGTAAGTGATATTAATAGTCTAATTGTAGCAATTCTTGCTACTGGAGCATAGGTATCAAAGTAATCAATACCTTGTCTTTGTGTAAAACCTTTTGCTACCAACCTTGCTTTAAATTTATCAATGGTTCCATCGACCTTCATTTTCTTTTTGAAGATCCATTTACAACCTATTGGTTTGGAACCTGGTGGAAGATCAACTAAGATCCAAGTTTGATTTCCCATTATTGAATCCATTTCATCATTTATTGCTTCTTTCCAAAAAGCAGAGTCTTGAGATTTCACTGCTTCTTCAAATGTAATAGGATCAGATTCGGTATTATAACAATAAGGTATCTTATTGCATATACTTTCACCTTTTCCTTCTACAAGAAACATAATGAAATCTGGTCCAAAATCTTTGACCTTTTTAATCCTCTTACTTCTTCTTAATTCTTGACAAGATTCATCATTATTATCAATTTGTTTCAATGGAATCTCATTCTCATTTGAAGAATGAATCAATTGTTGTGGTTGTAATTGTCTTGATATAGAATTAAATCTATTTTCATCAAAAATAGCATCTCTTGATTCAATAACCGTATTAATTGAAATTGAATCATTTGGTTCAATTACTATGAACCTATATGCCTTGCTATTATGTGCATAACCTATAAATATGCATTCAATTCCTCTCACCTAACTTTTTACGTTTAGGTGTTGGAACTTTTACAATAGCTCTACAACCCCAAACCTTTAAATAATTAAGGTTTGGTTTCCTTTTCTTCCATTGTTCATAGGGGGTTATTTTAGTTTCCTTATTAGGAACTCTATTCAATATATGACAAGCTATTAGAACAGCTTCTCCCCAAAAACCCTGTCCAAGACCTGAATATGATAACATTAAATTTACCATTTCAATCAAGACTCTATTTTTCCTTTCAGCTACACCATTTTGTTGTGGTGTGTAAGGGGCTGAAACTTGATGGACAATTCCAGTGAGTTCAAAATAACTTGGATTATAGTATTCTCCACCTCTATCCGATCTTAAGCACTTGATAAATGATTCACACTGAAGTTCAACTTCAGATTTATAAACTTTAAATTTATCAAGCGCTTCATCTTTTGAATGCAATAAATATACATAACAATATCTAGAACAATCATCAATAAAAGTAACAAAATATTTCTTTCCACCTAATGTAGGAGTATTATGCAAGTCACATAAATCACTATGTATCAAATCAAGCAATTTTGTTTTCCTTTTAACCTTAGGGAAATGATTTCTTGTAATTTTAGTCAACATACAGGTATTTCATTTTTCAATATTATTATTAAAAATAGGAATTAAATCTAATTTATACATGTCATTCAATTTTCTATAATTCAAATGACCTAATCTATAATGCCACAAACAAAATGATTCAACCATATAAGCAGAAATAGTATTTTTATTCTTATTAATAATATTAAGTTTGAACATGCTTTCATACATATACCCTTTTCCCACAAAAATTCCTCCCTTAGACAAAATAAACTTATCTGCCTCAAAAACAAATTTGAAACCAAACTTATTCAACAGACTTCCAGACACTAAATTTTTCCTAACTTCTGGTACATAATATACATCATTTAAGGTTAAAACCTTTCCAGAAGTGAATTGTAGTTCAACAGACCCTTTGCCTTTAATTATTGCGGTGGAAGAATTTCCCATGTACAAGACATTGTCATTTTCACATTGTGTGAACTTTGTGAACATGCTTTTGTCTTTGCACACATGTTTGGTTGCTCCGGTATCAATCCACCATGTATTGTCATCTTGTGCCATATTAATTTCAGATATCATTGCAACGAACTTTTCGTTATTATCAGCCTTAGAAGATGATTTCTTCTTTAAAAATCGACATTCATTCTTGAAATGTCCCGGCTTTCCACAATGATAGCATGAGCCCTTTTGTTTTTTTTTGAACTTAGGTGCTCTATCAGTCTGATTGAACTTTCTCTTGAATGGTTTAGTAGTCTGTACTTCCTCCGTAACATGTACTTTGGCATTTTCAGAATTTAGGTTCTGATCTTGTTTTTGATACTCTTCTTCAATACGAAGATGATTTGCCAAAGCCTCAAGAGATATTTCCTCTTTCTTATGTTTTAGACTTCTTTTAAAGTCTTTCCAAGATGGAGGAAGTTTGTCTATTATGGAGGATACCACAATTATTTCATCCATTTTCATATCATATTGCTTAAATTGATTCAGCATCTTTTCAATATCACGAAATTGTTCCATAACAGAACGACCATCAACCATTTGATAATTATTGAAACGACTGACAAGAAATTTCTTACTTGTAACATCTTCGGTCATGTATCTTGCCTCCAATTTGTCCCATAATTCTTTAGCGGTGACGTCGTTTTGGTAGGTGTCGAACAAACCATCAGATAAACCATTCAATATGTGGCCCATGCACATGTAATCAGCATTATCCCATTTTTGTCTTTCTCGGGTTGCAGCAACAGATTCATTTTCATTCTCTTCAGGTCTTGGAGTATCCAAAACATAAGCAATCTTCAAAGTTGATAACAAAAAGTGCATCTTTTTCTGCCATCGTCGAAAATTGCCACCATCAAAACGATCAAGTTTAACAAAGTTGGAAGCCAACTCCCTTAGTGTTCCACTTTCATGTGTTGTGGTAGTCATCATGAAATATAACCTTAAAATTGTTAGTACAAAACTCCGGTAAGAAAAAAAACTCGAACACACGATCGGAACTCGAAAAGAAAAAGAAGAAATAGGACAGGCTCCAAGGCGTGTATCAAGCCACTATCTTTAAGGTTATATTCGCCCCCACTTATCTTCAGTGTGCAAACGAGTTCCAAGCAAATTAACCTCGAGGATACAATGAAGCCAATGACTATTTGCGTTTTGCACTGACGAGAATAGTCCACTATGCACTGAGTAATGTATAACAAAAACTCAATTTCTACAAAGGATTTCTGCAGCAATACTTTATAGAATAATCTAATAATATTAGAAAATGAAGGAAGAGAAGAAATAATATTAGAATTTGTTGATATGATTTCCAAATGAAATCCCATTCCTATTTATAGGAATTTTCATGTCTCTTCATAGAGACATCTTTCAATAGGTGTCTTTATGAATAAATAAATAATAATAATTCTTCATTTAATTTTATAACTATTCAAATAATATTTTTTGAATAGTTATAATTCTTTTTTAAAAAATCAAATGATATAACTTTTGACCAATGACCAAAAGTTTTATCTTTTGATTAATTACACCCATTCATTTATAGTTATTGGGATACTATAAATATTTAAAAATATTCCAACACACTTTTCCATGTTCCCTTTGAAAGTGAAAATTCTGCCTCGTTCCTCTAAGAAACTGGTGAATGCAACACAGTAAATTGTGTCAAATTCAAGGAGGAAAACATGCACAGAAATAACAAAATGGTAAAACCATTAAGTGATTGTTTTTAAGAACTCACATTATGCAGCCTGCTGATACATATTGTTGAAAGAATTTAGCAACAAAGAGGCATGCCATTGTTTCCATGAAAGAAGGTGACAAATGCTTTGGACTGTACACAACAGAAGAATGCCTTCCCAAGATACCATGTGCAGCATCCATACCAGCCTGAGAAGAAGAGCACCTTATGAGAAAATTTCTTGAAATAGGACAATGATTCTTAAATTCAAATTACATAAATCATTGGATTCAAAGTATAATATAAATAAGATTTACATAAGCATTTCATATGCTATTAATGAACTTGTAATTTCGTTGTAGCCTAAACTAAAGGCATTTATCTTACTGAAATAAAATTGAACCATGATTTAAAAATAAGCAAGAAATAACTAGATCAGTTACCTTTAATTCATCCTCATGGAAGTCATAGCCTGAAAGAATTGTAAATAGATGCTTAGATTGGAGGCAGTTGACATGATTCATTGTTATCTTATAATGAAAACATTAATAATAGTCATCTGTCAAGCTAATGAAGGTTTTAGAATACAAGGAATATAAAAGTACAGCACAATGACAGTAGCAAAAATACTTCACTGACAATCTACATGAACTAAAACTAGAACTAGAAGAATACTAAAAGAGCCAATTTCTTCCGCTGATAAATTACTTCTCCCTAAGTGGTTGAACCTCATAAAACTATGGCCAAAATGTCAGGCAATAAAAGTAATAAGGTCATCTAATTTCATGAGGAAAGATCTCACCACAGAACCAGATTCCTCTCTTCCCCTGAATCTGACCAAGCTCAAGTGAACCTTTTGATGCAGCAACAGAGGGAATTGCACAGCTAGTCGACCACTTAAGCAAGGTATCATTTGGGGTATGGTGTGGGTTGACAGTCAGAAAAAATGGCTGACTTATTTTCCCAACTTTCTGAAAGATGCAACAGCAACAAGGTAGCATTACTTCAGTTATAACTTGATAAACAACCGAGTATTTTAGTAATTCTGATGAGATCCATGGTATCTTACAAGATTCTTTTGTGCTTCCCTAGATGTTAGGCACAACAAACTATTTTTTTTTTCATTTCTGATTCTGAAATAGTTATGAAAATCGTTAGCTTAATATCTACAGAGAAGTTGCCACATACCTGTAGCGCATTGAGCCAGTATGTTAAGCATGCTTTATTTTCTCTACCATTGAGAAAATTCAGTGCACTCCAAGCTGATCTGTCCTTAGGCATTAAATTACTATCACGGTGAAGGTAGATATCACTGCCAATGGAAACAACTTTATGTAGTAAGGTTTAGAAGAAAGAAGGTCCTGCCTTCTAATGAACTACGACATTTTAAAGCATATCAAATTCCTTATGCTTTTGTAAGAGAGGCTCTTACATCTGATCTTAATGTTCTTGTGTCAGTGAAAGTATATGTACCATGCTATAAAGGGAGCAAAATTAGATATAATGGCATCTATGTCATGAGAAGCATCAAGAAAACAATGGAGAGTTCCAAATAAAAGGGACTTTAGGTATTTAAAAAATTCATGTCAATGATGACATTGAAAATTTCACATGTTAAAAAGATTATATATGCACACTAACGTTAAGACATATAGATCAAAGAGGTAGTGTAAATTCTAGTACCTAGAAGCATATTGGAATGCACCCAACACTCTCTTTTCTTCAAATGTTGGGTTTTCTAAGAGTCTTAAGGCTTTGGAAGCAGAAACAGCCAATATGCATCCATTGTAAGTTTCTCTGAAACCATCTCCACGGACCACAGTGGTACCTGTTAATCCATTTATACAAAAAAATTTCAGAGGTCTGTAAACCTATGATAGGAAAAATGTCTTGCATCTAAATTGGAATTTGCAAGAAAATGGTGCTCAAAGAAAGTACTCACCATTATCAGCAGGCAAAACACTTTGTACTTGACAAGCAAGTTTAAATAGACAACCTCTACTCTCCAGCATATCTCTGACCTGATTTTATTGAATTGGAACATAGTTTTAATTAGTTTCATCAATAGAACCTTAAGTTTTACACTTTTGAACAACCTATTTCACAAATAAGATGAAAATATAAGGGAGTCAGAGAGCTTGAAAGACTAGAAATAGGCACCCTTTTAACAAAGTATGAGCGCCTTCTGATAGTCAACCACTGCGGCTGTCCAAATAGCTGCAGATGGAAGTGAAAAAAAAAAAAAAAAACCAAATCGCATAACGGTTAGTGATCGGGACAATGATTGTGATAGCCATAGGTAGAGCTTGCATGAATTGTATAATCACTAAGTAGCATCCGTTTTGGAAACTAATCAGACACCTGGTATAAGTGGTGAGTACGCCAAAATGAAAGAACGGAGAAGGCTGAAAAGCTCATAACATCTTTCCTGGAGCTGGACCACATTGCACCACTTATGGGAGCCTGTAAAATTTCAATATTGTTATTAATTAATCCCTATAAGTTGGTATAAATATATATATATAAATCCTTCAGCAACTCACCAGATAATTGTTCTGGAAATTTTCCGAGTAACCCCTTGACTTTAAAAACTGTCCGAAGGTTTCATTACGATCAATGTCTGGGTTGTTCTCAAGCAATTCAAGGTAGCTGCAACACAAGTCCAAAAGTAAAGAAAAACATAAACGGTAGCCAAAAGAGGTCCGATGACCGGCAAGAGAAATGGCAAACCTCTCGACATCATTCCCGAACTTGATAATCTCTCTGAGGTTTCGCCAGTTGAAAGGATTCAACAGTTTCTTCTTTTGAGCAAAGTAGTTTGAAAAACCATATTGGCTGGACCATTCATAGCCATTGCCTTTGTCATGGCTAACAGAGAATGAAACATCAGATGTCTCCACATCAACTCCAAGGCTATCAAACATCTCCAACATTGTTGCATAACTTGCCTGTCAAGTTATCCACATGTTTATTCCTTGTTTTGTACCCAACTTGTAAAAAAGCTTCACAAAAGCATAAAAATCGGTTCCATCATCTAAACTTTTTTTTGCTTGATCACCATTTCTTTTTATTATAATACTATAAGAATTGTCCTCAGCATTGCTCAAACTTAGTAACTTTTAAGAGCTATAACTAGTTCACTACCCTTTTACGTAGGCGAAAACTTATGCAGGCAGCCTTCTCCATGCAGTCGAATTTTGGTTAAAATCTGATCTAAATCCCTATGATTTTCATACATTTGGAATTTAGTCCCTCTAATTTCGAATTTAAAAATGCAATTCCATTTGTTTATACTGTTAAAATTCTTCTATTAAATTCAAGTACATTATAATGTCTTTTTTTTTTTATTTCATGGCTACCAAATTAGTATTTTTTATTTTCAAAATATCAAACATGTGAATTTAATTAAAAAATTTTAATGATATTAACAATTAGCCTTGAACTTTAAAATCCTAAATTTCTAAAAATAAAAATAAATTAACTAAATTTCAAATGTAAAAAAAAATTACAGAAATTTTGAATATATACCTTTCGTTTTGTCAATGGTAGAAGAATTTAGTAGCTCATAATTTAGCCGGTTTGAATTTAGATACTTTTATCTTTTTATTTTCTATTTTGATTCCATAAGGTTATCTTGATAGAGCTATTACTACTGCTATTTAATCTTTTTTCCAAAATAATAGAGTTAATTGTACTCTACAATCTTAAAATGATTCCCATCACTGCAGCAAAATAAGTTTTTAGTGGCCTTTTTTTGGGCCTAACCCTAAAACATAAACACTAAAACGTTAAATTTTAAACCCTAAATCTAAACACTAAAATTCTAAACCCTAAATCCTAAAATAAAATAATTTTTTTGCTTTTGTGGCTTTTATGATAAAAAAGCCGCTACTGCTTGACTTTTTGCAGCGTTTTTCTCATAAACGCCGTTATAGCTCTAACCTTTTGCGGCATTTTCCTATTAGCGCCACTAATGTATAACTTTTGCGGCATTTTTGGTCCAAACACCGCTAAAAACCTATTTTATGTAGTGCATTTTCAAAATATTTTAATTACATTTTTAAACTATCGTTGTTATATCAATCAAAAATCAAGGTTTTACAAAATTCATTTGTACGATATTAATTCTTTTTCAAACAATTTATTTTAAATTATGTCACATTAGATTGGCCTCTAATTTAACGGTTAAATTAATGATTTTAATAACAAAAGATCTTATTGATATAAGATCAGGGGATGTAATTAGAATATTTTAAAATTTGAGGACCAATTTAGAATGAGTGTCATAGCTTAAGGATGTTTGGTGCAATTAACGCAAAATAATAATATATAATAATGACCCTGTTTGGTAAAACTTAATTGATAGCTGAAAGCTTATATGCATAAAATAACAAATAAGAGCATGGCAAAAAACAAAATACAAGAACAATTAGAGGGTTTAATTATTCAATCCTCCATTTATACCCAAATCAACTAAAAAAGACTCAAAATTTTATTTGCCAGACACCCCTTATTGCCTAACTTCCATACAATAATCTTTGTATATATATTTCCCTTAAATTATAAGTTAAAAAATTATTCCATTAATAATTACTGAAAAATCTACATATAATTAATTATTTTGCATATAAATATAAATATTTTAATCATTTATTGTATATAATATGTATATTCCCGTTTTAGTATAACATTTTAAATATCTTTTCTATTATCATCATTGTTCTAAAATAAAAAGCACATCTTATCTTATCAATTGGTCATTAATGTAGTAACAAATTATGATTTAACTTGCTTAAATTAAGGGTTTTCAAGAGATTTATTTATTAAGCTTAACAAGTTTATTAAATTAAAATTTAATATAATTTTTAGTTTCTAAACTTACTAGTTAGATCCATGTTGATATATGTAATTTTTTATTTTTCTTTTTACTTATAGAATATCCGTATTTTTAACTGATATTTGAAAAAAAAATACATATATACTGATATCGTCGGATACAATAATAATACCAAAATTTAATTTATATTTTAAAATGTCGATGATTGATTAATGATGAAGGTGCCACCGGTGTGTCTACCGGTATCCATGGATACTCTGTATAAAATTTTGCTCTAGTCTTTTTCATAATTATTTATTTTCTTTAGTTCAGTTTCCCAGAAAAGCCACAAAATTCTAAAGGGAAAGAAAGAAAAAGATAAAAGCTTACTGGATTTAGAAATAAGAAGCAGAGGTCTAAATCCGTGGCATCAAAGTTGACAGTGATTGCATCGCCACCTAGCTGTTCCTCTTTCTCATAAACCACCACGTCAACGCCGCCTTTGGCCACAACATAGGCCGACACCAGCCCTCTTATCCCTCCTCCGATGACCGCCACCACTCCCATCAGTCTCTACAACGTATCGTTATGCCTGCAATATCTGTACTTCCATATATAAAAAGAATGCAAAACCATTGTTTGGTCGCCACCTGTCCAAGATTTACGCTTCCTGATCTTTTTCTTCCGCAAGATCTCATACGATTCAGTTTAGGCTACTTTCTTAAATATAGATACGATGTCGTGTGGGAACCATTCAATACCTGAAGGCTGACACATAAAATCCCATAAGATATTTAACCGTAATTTACAAAGCAGTAAATCGTTTGATGTGAAGTCAACAAATGTCTTCCATGCCTTTTATTCTTCCCAGACTCATATTTTTCAGGATTTTTTAAATTAATTCCGTAAAAATCAAGTTTTAAAATTTATCTAAATAAATTTATATGTACAAATAGCCTTTTAAATTTTTTCATAATTTTTAAAAATATATTATGTTTTAAAAAAATAATGACTTTATAAATACATTCTTTTTTCTTATTAATTTTTTTATGTAAATAAAAGGGATAAGGTTATCCGAAATTAGAAGTTGTGAGTAATATCAATTAAAGAGTTGAATATAAACAATTCAATATTTTTTTTATATTTAGTATAATTAATTTTCATAGGACATAAATTACCTACATAATAAAATAAAGGATAATGTGATAGTTGGCCCTTAAATTTTATTAAATCTTTTAATTTGATACATTTACTTTGAAATTTTTAATATAACACCTTTGATTAAAAATGTTAATTTTTAATTTTATTTATCATGTCGTCCAATCATAAATTGCCACGCAACATTATGTTTGAGCAAAAGAATCCAATGAAAATAATTATATATATTTTTATTTTTAAATAATAAAGTTTATTAAAACGTGAATTACTTTTGTCGAAACCACTTTTTTTGAAAACAAAATTTTAGTTGTCGACTTTAAAAACGAAAATGGGAGTCGCCACCGATCCTTTATTAAGGTGTGATCGGTCCACCTTAAAAATAATTTTGGTCTGCGAAATTTGAGAAAACATGTTCGAGAGTCAGTTATGCACGAGGAAGGATTAGCACCCTTGTAACGCCCAAAATTGGTACCAAATTGATTTTTTTAATGCCTTGGTGTCGAAAATTTAAAAAGATTTAAAAAGAAAACTTTTTATTTCATGAATGAATCAAAATAATAAGACATTCTTATTTCAAAGAAATAAAACACCACACCCAGTGAGTTAGGGCACAATGTTTTTAAATCTTCAAAATACCCGAATATTGCCTTTTGTTTTTGAAAATTCTTATTTCGAGAAGTCAAAATATCAGGACCAGTAAGTTAGGACCCAACATTTTAAAATCCCCAAGAATAAGCTTTTATTTGAAATTTGAGAATTTATTGCAAAACGAATACTTGGCTTTCTAAATTCATCGAAAAATAATCGCGATCCAGTAAGTTAGGACACGACCTTCCTCGAGAATCATGAATGCCAAATATTTTGAAAATTTATAAAATATGATGATTTTAATGCTTTGATGAAATCAAAATATATAAAAAAAACATGATAAAATATTAATGCATATATAAAACACATATATAAGTATACATATAAAAATAATATGTATAGCAGAACTTATAATAATCTCCAAAAATATGTACGTATATTTCATAAAACATGTATATGTACAAAAAAATAGGAAAAATGCATATGTATTGTAAAATATGAGTGTACATACATATATATATTTATTTATAAAAACTATGAAAACAAAAAAAACAAATATATAAGTTATGCACGTATTAAAATATGTATATGTATGTGTACATATATGAATGCAAACAACTAGAAGAACAAACTAATATATGAAAAAAAAGATAGATATAAAAGTATGTGGATATGTATGTATTTAAAAAAATAAAAGAAATGTATAAGTATATATATAATGTAAAATATATGAGTAACAAAAAAATCGTATATGAATATAGAAATAGTAATAAATGATAATAAATAATATAGTAATGATTCTAAAAATAGAATTTGAAAAAAAATAAAAAAATAACGGGAAAAAAAGAGAATAAATAAAAAATGAAATTAAAATAGAACAGGGACCAATCTGCAACGCACGCATTATATGAGGGGGCCCAAATGGAAATAATCCGCCTCCCTAAAACGCTGCATCGCAATGGGGACCGATTTGAAACAAGGTAAAAACATTTGGGCCAAATTAAAAAGAAATAATTGACCTAATAAAACATGGCGCAAAGGGGAAGGACTTATTGCGAATTCTCCCATTGAATATTGATATGCGCGGACCCCCAAACTAAATAGTGCATCATTACTCAGTTTTAAGTTTTAAAAATTAGGGAAACATTTGCCTTTCCCTTTGAAGCAGGAACTGCTTCTTTTGGGGTTTTCTTAACCCTTTGGCCGCCATTCAGCCTACGTCCCGATTTCGTCGGAGGGGACACCAGCTCGACGACTCCGACGAAAGGTAAGTCTCCCTTTTTCTTTCTTTTTCGAATTTTAAAGAAAAGAAATAAAAGATAATAATGAAATAAAAACAAAATAGAATGAAAGAACAAAACTCTCTTTCCCTTTTTTCATTACATGAGCAGAAACAAAATAAAAAAATTACTTAAACACTTCTAATACCTCAAAAACTGATCTTTGCTCTATTATCTATATTTTTCCCTCTGTCTTTTTTCCTTTTTGTACATGAAAATAGGGCTTTTATAGCCCGAAATAATAAAAATAAATCTTATTTCGTTTGCTATTATCCCTTTTTCTTACTGTTTTGTTTCTGTTTGTTGTGCAGGTGCGGCGCGCAAGCCATGGCGCGCGTGGAGGAGTGGCGCACGTGGAGGAGATTGGCTCCGAAGTTTGGGGCGGCTGGAGAGGGGAAGTCATACTGCTTAGGGTTTGGGTTGGTTTATTTTTTGCTGGGCTAGGAATTGTTTTGGGCTTGTTTATTTGGTTTTAGTGGCTCGGGCAATTTGGGCTTTGTACAGTTGTCCCTCTTTGCTCATTGTCGTGTAACGGGAATAGAGCAAAGACTAAGAAAGACCAATCTTGCCCGGTCATGTTGGACTTCGACTTCATCAGTGCTTCACTTTTCCAAGTAGCTTCATTCCTTCCTACTGCATCTTCAGAGGTATAGGAACCGGCACTTCAATCTTCTCCACTGTAATGTTGGGAAGATAGAATTCATACATTGTAGCAACAGGATTTGCTATCCTCAATCTACTCCACTGCAACTTCAGAGAAATAAGACTTATAACTTCAACTTGTTCTGCTACAACTTAAAGATAAATCTGACGCGATCTGCTCTACTGTAACTTGAGAGAGATGCGATCTGTGGTTTTAGTCCACTACATTGCAACTTTAAGGAGATAGGATTATTTTCTTCTGTCTACTCCACTGCAACTTCAGTGAGATAAGACTTGTATTTTCAATCTACTTCGCCACCAGTATGGGAAGACAAGATCTGGTATCTTTGATCTACTTCACGCCAGTACATGAAGACAAGATCTGTTTTCTTCAATCTACTTCACGCCAATACATGAAGACAAGATTTGCTATCTTTGATCTACTTCACGCCAGTACATGAAGACAAGATCTGCTATTTTCGATCTACTTCACGCTAATACATGAAGACAAGATCTGCTTTCTTCGATCTACTTCGCCACCAGTATGGGAAGACAAGATCTGCTATATTTGATCTACTTCACGCCAGTACATGAAGACAATATCTGTTTTCTTCAATCTACTTCACCACCAGTATGGGAAGACAAGATTTGCTATCTTTGATCTACTTCACGCCAGTACATGAAGACAAGATCTGCTTTCTTTGATCTGCTTCGCCACCAGTATGGGAAGGAAAGATCTATTTATTCGATCCACTTCGCTACCAATATAGAAAGACAGTATCTGCTGCTTTTCAACCTGCTCCACTGTTGCTCAAGGAGATAAGGCTTTATGATTTTGCCGATCTGTTCTCTGTGGAACATGACCTGTATGATTCATCTTATGAACCTAATTATGCCTAGTGATTAGGATGTCATGATCAGAATGAATCAAATGCCCCTAACTAGACATGTATGAATGACATTTGAATGAATGCAAAATGTCATGAAAATGATATTTTAATGCTTGAGTTATTATTATTTCAAGTTTATTAAGGTTTTATCGCTAATGCGCTATAGCGCCCTTTTGCTCGGCTGGCGAACCCAATAAGCACTTGACCAGATTGCCCCCCACTGTAAACTTCCAAGTTTGATCCACTGGGATGCAAAATTTGTACCATCTTTTCCCATTGTAACCCAAGAGTAAAAGATTTGGCCTTTTCTCAATCCTCTGTTATCACAATTCAAGGATACAGGATGTGAAACTTTTTGGTCTCTTACACCATTCCCAAGGTGTTGTACCAAATGCTCATGCATAAATGAAGAAATTTTCTCCAAGAACAACTTCTTCTTATTATTCGGTGATCATTGCTTGCTTGTTCATTGAAGCTTTGTCATCAACACGACATCTTGCCATTTTATTCAATTTAGACAAGAAAATTCGAAGGGATAGTATTAATTTAGACTCTTCTTTATCAGATTTCCAACCTGGTGCGTTCTAAACAATAGTCCTGTTTGAGGTTCCTATATTATTCAGAAACTTCTAAAGTAATATGCAAAACTTCCCTTGTAAAAGTTTTATTAGTCCATTAATTATTATTCTAATGCAACACACTTGCAAATAGAACAAAATGATGGATAAAGTTGAATGGTTCTGAGCATAACTCGAAATGAAATAAATTATAAAAGATAATAAAGATGGATAACAAAGACATTGATTCAGGAATGCATATTTTGGAAATGAATAAAACGTTCCAAGAATAACAAAGTATAAGGATTAGGTGCCCCAGATATCGTAGCTTGAACTTCTCTGTACCGACTTTCTGAAAACCATTCTGAGTTTAACACGTGTTTAGGAGATCTATAGTACTTCGTCGATGCTCCAAGATGTCGCCTACCCTTTCCTGTTGATTCAAGTATAGCAAGACCACTGCATGCCCCATTCTGGTCATATTTGAGCTGCTCTGATAACTTCAAGCGCCACTTTGATCAACATTTGAGCCGCTCTTTTTGGGTTTTCAACTCAAATCCCCTTTGGTCTAAGGTGCCCTTTGCGGGTTTTCACCTTGGCCTCTCCATTTCTCTTTTTTTTACTCGAGGTGCCTTTTGTAGGCTTTCACCTTGGTCCCACCTTTTAGGAAAAGTACTTCTTAGCTGAATTCGAGTTTATAGAGCTTGGAAAATCTTTACCATCCATCTCACTCAGCATCAAGATTTCCCAAAAAAAGACTTTCTTTATGTCATACGGACCCTCCTAATTTGGCATCCATCTTCCTCTAAAATCTTTTTTTTGTAGAAGGAGGATCTTCAACATTTGGTCACCTTCGTGGAATTCTCTAGGATGAACCTTTTGCTATAGGCTCGCATCATTCATTTCTTGGTACATCTGACCCTGATGAATAGTTTCTAGCCTTTTTCTTCAACTAGGTTCAACTAATTGTACCGAGATTGGATCTTCATCCTACTTCAGCTCAGCCAAGACTCAAAGAGAAAGAATTTCAACTTCAATGAAAAACGTGATAAACTGGAAAGAGTGGCATTGCCCCGGTAGAGTTTTCATTACACCATTCATGATATTCACCTTGAACATACTGTAAATTTTTTATATCGTACTGTTGTTCAGATTGCAATGACAGCGCTTAAAATGGGCACATCCTGGTATGACCATACGAAGACATCTTTGAACTCTCGAAGTAACTCAATAATGTCTTGCTTTGTTTCTTCGGTCATGCATGTTCTCTCGAGGTCACAGTCTCTATTATCTCCTCATGAGGTAAATTTATTTCTCTTATTGCTCTACCATCCTCAATAAGTCCAGAAATAAGCTACGATCCATGTCATCTTCAAAGTTGTGAGATCCCTCTAAACACATGTCTCACTCAAAAGGAGATTCTAAATCTGTAGCAGTGTCATTCATGTCATTAATATTTGGGGACCCATAGTGGGTACCAAAAAAATATAAAAAAGAATGTATGAATAATATGAATGAACGAATGAATGATTTGGCAGGAGAAATCCAATAGAATGAAGAAAACGTAAACACTAAAAGAACATTTGCTCAAAGATGATTGCAATAATGTATTCATTAAAAATAATAGTGTTCAGACATGAGCCTATTTCACAAAGGAGTTCTTATTGCTTCTAGGCTAAAAGCAACAAATGTGTTCTGAACATTACTCTAACAGACTCTAAATAATATAGGGGTTTCCTCTGCAGTCCCATTATTTTTAACACCCCCCAGGCGAATATCTGACCAGAAAGCATTGCATTCCCTTTATTATCAATCATGATTGGGTAATGGATTTTCTGCACTTGATGAGTCACCAAACTTGACAACACCCATGTCGATGAGTCTTTCAACTTGCTTCTTAAAGGCAGTGCAATTCTCAATCGAGTGTCCCGTAATTCCCGCATGGTAACCATTTGGGATACGGAGGTTGTAGAGGCTTCACAGGAAAAGGGGAAACAACATGGGCATCAAACAGATTTTGATACAGTTTCCTATATGGTACTGAAATTGGCGTGAATCGGGGCCTCTCTGTATTTTGTCCTGTACCAGCTTCCTGTCTCGATGAACCTTGCTGGTTAGCAGCCACATTTCTTGGCTAACTTACAGTAACTGATTTAGAGTAACTCATGTTGTTCACCTTATCTTCTCTTCTCCTTGAGACTGACCTCTTGTTACTCTCTCCAGCATCGATCTTTCCATTTCTTATGGCATTTCGATCATCTTGCCATTCATGATTATGTCGGGAAAGCTTTTTGTGGCACTCCCCAACATATGTGTAATGAATGGTGCCTTCAGTGTGTTAATGAACAGCATGATTATTTCTTTTTCCAAAAGTGGTGGCTGAACTTTGACTGCGACCTCCCTCCATCTCTGTGCATACTGCCTAAAGCTTTCGCTCGGCTTCTTCTCCATATTCTGAAGGGTGATTCTATCAGGAGCCATGTCTGTCACATGACTATATTGTTTCATGAATGCTTGCGCCAAGTCCCTCCATGAACCAATCATGGCACGACTCAATTGATTGTACCATTTGGATGCTGCCCCTGCAAGGCTGTCTTGGAAACAATGTATCAAGAGTTGGTCGTTGTTAATATATCCCGCCATTCGCCTGCAGAACATGGTGATGTGAGCTTCTGGGCAGCTTGTCCCGTTGTACTTTTCAAATTCAGGCATCTTAAACTTATGAGGAAGTACTAAATCTGGTACTAAACTCAGCTCTTTTGCGTCAATGCCTCGATAACTCTCAGTGACTTCCATCACCTTGAACTTCTCTTCGAGCCACCTGCATCTTTCTTCCAACTGTTTCGGTAACTCTTCCTTCATTCTTTCCTTCTCAACCACTTCATCAAAGTCAGGAATGGCTGAGTTAATAGGATTATTTTCAGAATTAAAACCTGGCCCAGTTTGGAGGTTCGAAATACCAGCTCGAAATTGCTGAGGCATGATGGTGACAGTAGATTTGCGCGGGTATTCAGCTTGAGTTCACTCATGTGGAGGGGTGAAACCTGGAGGATAGAAGGATTCATCATCATTTCCCTCATCGGCATCTGCCATGGGGCCCTTTCATTTGTCACTTCCCTTTGTTATCAGTCGGGTTAACTTTGCCACTATATCCTCTTGAGATTCCCGCATCTTCTCAGACATTTCTTGCTTCATCTTGTCTAACTGCTCCTGCATTTGTAGCTGAAGCCGGTCTTGCATTTCCTTCTGGTACTGTTCGAGCTTTTCTAATCTCTGATCCATATCTTTTGTTTTTGCTCAAGTGCCGTATCGGTGTTGGGTTGGTTGGTTGGATTCCAGGTTAACTGAGCAATGATTTTAGTTAATTAGGATCTTTAAATAATCTTTGATGCATATAATGTAATGAAATGCGAATGCATGAAATGAATGCATAAAGAGGCGTTGATTCTAGTTCAATTCCATTTAGAAAACCTTACTAGAGGACAAATTTCTTTACATAAAGCGGATATATATATACGGCTTTGCCCTCATACTCGAAGCAAAGACATCTTCTCCTTTTTCATCCGGATGTTAAGATAAACCTCGCGAACTTCCAATGGATGTCACTGCTAGCTCCTTCTGCTTGATTCTGGTCGCAATCCGTTGTCTGCCTATCCTCGTAATGCTCATTAGCTTCTTTAAGAAATTTGGAATGTTGAAAGCTCTTAGACAAATCATCTTGAATCCTCGGGCCCCAAAGTAAAGTCACGAATTCTTCCATCGCCCTTCTTGTATTTCTTGGAATATATTCAGGCTGCCGTACTATTTTCCATTTTATCAAGAAACCTGTTTTCTTATGATAGGATTTCTAAACTAGTAATCAAACTTGAATCAACATCTCTTTTCTACAATGCAAATGCAATGCAATCATAACCAAAACAAACCAAAACGGGTTAATATCGGGTATAAACATTAAATCCAATACAATCAAGAAATAATAAAAACTCCTAGTCAGGTATCTACTAAGGTTTAGAGTAATTCTACCTAGGGTAAGTCCCTAAGGTTCACTATATGCGGTTTGGCTTCTAAGGTAAAGGTACTCGAACCAGCAGATTCCTCGATCTTCACCCATTATAGGCTCATATGGATCGAGTTCAGTTCAGGGGAAAACATTTCCCTATGGCTGCACGGAGATGAAAATCTCACGAACACATAGGTACGGATGTATTCCGGAAGCGGTCCACTACCCTGCACGGAGGTGAAAACCTTACGAAGGACTAGTTTCTCACTCCCACTTAAAGGGTGAAATGCAAAATGCAAATGCAAAGTTGCCAAAATTCACCAAGCTGTCGAAACCACTTTTTTTGAAAACAAAATTTTAGTTGTCGACTTTAAAAACGAAAATGGGAGTCGCCACCGATCCTTTATTAAGGTGTGATCGGTCCACCTTAAAAATAATTTTGGTCTGCGAAATTTGAGAAAACAGGTTCGGGAGTCAGTTATGCACGAGGAAGGATTAGCACCCTCGTAACGCCCAAAATTGGTACCAAATTGATTTTTTTAATGCCTTGGTGTCGAAAATTTAAAAAGATTTAAAAAGAAAACTTTTTATTTCATGAATGAATCAAAATAATAAGACATTCTTATTTCAAAGAAATAAAACACCACACCCAGTGAGTTAGGACACAATGTTTTTAAATCTTCAAAATACCCGAATATTGCCTTTTGTTTTTGAAAATTCTTATTTCGAGAAGTCAAAATATCAGGACCAGTAAGTTAGGACCCAACATTTTAAAATCCCCAAGAATAAGCTTTTATTTGAAATTTGAGAATTTACTGCAAAACGAATACTTGGCTTTCTAAATTCATCGAAAAATAATCGCGATCCAGTAAGTTAGGACACGACCTTCCTCGAGAATCATGAATGCCAAATATTTTGAAAATTTATAAAATATGATGATTTTAATGCTTTGATGAAATCAAAATATATAAAAAAAACATGATAAAATATTAATGCATATATAAAACACATATATAAATATACATATAAAAATAATATGTATAGCAGAACTTATAATAATCTCCAAAAATATGTACGTATATTTCATAAAACATGTATATGTACAAAAAAATAGGAAAAATGCATATGTATTGTAAAATATGAGTGTACATACATATATATATTTATTTATAAAAACTATGAAAACAAAAAAAACAAATATATAAGTTATGCACGTATTAAAATATGTATATGTATGTATACATATATGAATGCAAACAACTAGAAGAACAAACTAATATATGAAAAAAAAGATAGATATAAAAGTATGTGGATATGTATGTATTTAAAAAAAATAAAAGAAATGTATAAGTATATATATAATGTAAAATATATGAGTAACAAAAAAAATCGTATATGAATATAGAAATAGTAATAAATGATAATAAATAATATAGTAATGATTCTAAAAATAGAATTTGAAAAAAAATAAAAAAAATAACGGGAAAAAAAGAGAATAAATAAAAAATGAAATTAAAATAGAACAGGGACCAATCTGCAACGCACGCATTATATGAGGGGGCCCAAATGGAAATAATCCGCCTCCCTAAAACGCTGCATCGCAATGGGGACCGATTTGAAACAAGGTAAAAACATTTGGGCCAAATTAAAAAGAAATAATTGACCTAATAAAACATGGCGCAAAGGGGAAGGACTTATTGCGAATTCTCCCATTGAATATTGATATGCGCGGACCCCCAAACTAAATAGTGCATCATTGCTCAGTTTTAAGTTTTAAAAATTAGGGAAACATTTGCCTTTCCCTTTGAAGCAGGAACTGCTTCTTTTGGGGTTTTCTTAACCCTTTGGCCGCCGTTCAGCCCACGTCCCGATTTCGTCGGAGGGGACACCAGCTCGACGACTCCGGCGAAAGGTAAGTCTCCCTTTTTCTTTCTTTTTCGAATTTTAAAGAAAAGAAATAAAAGATAATAATGAAATAAAAACAAAATAGAATGAAAGAACAAAACTCTCTTCCCCTTTTTTCATTACATGAGCAGAAACAAAATAAAAAAATTACTTAAACACTTCTAATACCTCAAAAACTGATCTTTGCTCTATTATCTATATTTTTCCCTCTGTCTTTTTTCCTTTTTGTACATGAAAATAGGGCTTTTATAGCCCGAAATAATAAAAATAAATCCTATTTCGTTTGCTATTATCCCTTTTTCTTGCTGTTTTGTTTCTGTTTGTTGTGCAGGTGCGGCGCGCAAGCCATGGCGCGCGTGGAGGAGTGGCGCACGTGGAGGAGATTGGCTCCGAAGTTTGGGGCGGCTGGAGAGGGGAAGCCATACTGCTTAGGGTTTGGGTTGGTTTATTTTTTGCTGGGCTAGGAATTGTTTTGGGCTTGTTTATTTGGTTTTAGTGGCCCGGGCAATTTGGGCTTTGTACAACTTCCTTTTTATATTCAATGAACATGTTAATCAAAAGAAAGTTGTTTTTTTTTTCAAACTCATTCACCCACAATTTTCTTTGTTTGCCTTGTTTTATTTGAAATTTGTCAATTAATTTATATCTTAAATATAAGTTATAAACTTTATTTATTTATTGTTTATTTTTTATTTATAAATATTTTTCTTTCATTTGAATTTATTATCATAGCAGATGTTTCTTTTGTGCAGCGTATAATTAATTTAGTGTGAGTTATTATACTTTTATTTTGAATTTTTATGTATTCTTTTTTTTAATACAACTCACTAATTATTGACAAGAACATATCACTGTTACACATGTACACACCAGGGCCGTCCTGGAGGTTGTTTTAAGGTGCAGTCGTCCATGTAACAGCCCGTTTTTTAGTGGTGTTAGAAATCGTAGTTTCGGGACCACAATTTCGATATGTCGATCCATAAATATTAATTATTTAATATTTAAGATATCATTAGTGTCTTATTTAAATTTGGTTAAGAAATTTTATCATTTAGATAGCTAATTAATTAAAAGGGACTAAATCATAAAGGATGTAAATGTTAACTCATATTTTGAAAAGGTGCTAAATAGTCATGGAATTGAGTGGTGGTGGATTAATATGATAATTAGACCATAAGGAGTGGTAGTCGACGGTTATAGGCATATAATTGTTAATACTTGAGTGGAAATAATAAGGGTATAATGGTAATTAAGTTATAAAAAGGACTTTAAGTAAAATATAACCTAAAATATGATCCTTATTGTATATTATTTATGAAAACAATTCATCCAACTATTTTGTCCAATGACCTCGTCATGTGTGTGTTATCCTCATATGATATCATTGATTCCTTTTAGTTAAATCTATTCACTCAATACAATCCTATCTTATCTCATTGTCACCATTGTGTCTTCTTAATGATTAATATGATCACTGTCAACAAATGGCTATGATAAATTGCTCATTCGAAAACAAGCAACCTGTGGCCATGTTCCATATTTATCAATCCACACAATGCCAATGAGAGGATATCATTAGCTCTTTAATTGAGCTATGAAGTCCACTATTGCTAGTAAAGTCATGCCATACACAAGTCATGTACCCAACATACCTGCTATGGGCTCGATCATCTTTAAAGTATAAGCTTCCACTTATATCAAAGTACATGAGTTGCATACGCATGATCAATGACTAACTCAGGATTTAGGTAAATCACACCATGAACGTCACAAGTGAATTAATTTACAAACAAATTCAAAGTTAGTTCATCTTGGGTCCAGTCCAATGTATCATTCTACCAATAAATACATCTAGGTCTCTACCCATGGAGTCAACTGCTCTGATAGCCAAGACTAGTCATTTCTCCAATTGGAATTGTAGACGACATAATAATCATTCTCAGTATTTGAATCAAATGATCATTTTGATTCTTTTACGGGATTATTGGCTCATTTAGATTATCTACTGAAGTAAGTTGTCTTTCTCGTAATGTAATCGTTCTTACAATGCCACTTATCTTCAGTTTGAACTTAGATAATCAATGAGCTAATAGTTATTTGTCACAATTTCGCTATGCGTGCAAAATATAAAAGATAGAAATACAAAAGGCATAATAGTGAAATGTGAAATTAACTTTATTTATTTATTCATCGTTCAAATAAATAGAAACAATTACACGTTTACTACAATATGGGCATATTTCCTAACAAGGGTATCGATAATTTTTGCAATAAATGCTAAATTTAGTTACCATTGGAGATTTATTATCAATACCAAAACAATTTTATCGATACTTTATAAAAAGGTATCAATATTGTATCAATACTTTGTAAGTCTTGTGAGAAACAAAATGCTATTTTAATATCATTTTTAAGAAGGGGTATTTATATTTAAGAAAATATCGATAATAAAATGGTATCGATACTTAATAGAGTTTGTGAAAAACAGAATGTCATTTTGGTATTGCTTTTAATAGGGTTTGTGGAAAACAGAATGTCATTTTGGCATTGAGCAATTTTGACTTGTTTGAAAATTATTTGATTTGTTAAAAGTCATTTTACTAAGTGAAAATCATTTTAATTTGATTTTAAAGATGTTTAAAATTTTTCTAAGAGTTCAAAGTGGATATACAAAGTTTTAACTCTTAGGCTTCAATTTTAACAAATCATTTTGTCATTGTTCAATTTTAACTTTTATTCAAAAACATTTCAATTTTTTATATCAAAATATATCAAATAAAACTTGATTTAACATATACAAAGTGGATAAATTGACTATTGTCACCGGTCATGTGTCTTGAGCATCCACTATCAAGGCACCATACGTTTTTCCTTGAATAGTCCATCTTAAAGCAATGTTCATTTTCCTACAAACATATAATTAAACTTTTATTTTTGGTACCCAAATTCTTTTGGGTCCATAAGCATTAGTTCCTATAATTTTAGTCCCTTTAGGTATTCATTTTGAATTAAACATTGGTCTTGTGTTTTTGTTTGCTAGACCCATTCTTCTTCCATTGAAGACAATCAAACTTGATGTGTCCTAGTTTTTTGCACTCATAACAAATGATAGGATCTTTCTCCTTAGTAGATTCAATCTTAAGTCCTTCCTTCTTTTGGAATTGTCTTCCTTTGTTGGACCTCATAAATCTCTTGAATCTTCTTGCAAACATGGACCACTCTTCATCCTCATCCACATATTCATTTGAATTACCTTCTTCTATTGTGGACTTGAGGGAAACACCGACCTTCTTCTTTTCAACTTTTTCTTCTCCTTTATTCACTCTATTGTGTCTCATTTCATGAGTGAGCAAGAAACCAATTAGCTCATCTAATGAAAGGGTCTCTAAATTTTTAGCTTCTTTTATGGCTGTAACTTTTGCATCCCAAGACAAAGGCAAGCTTCTAAGTACTCCCAGACAACTTCTTCGTTGGGATAGGTCTTCCCATAGAATTTGAGCTCATTGATGATGATGGCGAACCTATTGGACATAGTTTTGATGTTCTCCTTAGGCTTCATCGTGAAAGTCTTATAATTGAGAGTAATAATTCCCACATTTGATTTCTTAACTTGATCGGTACCTTCATGAGTGACCTCCAATTTGTCCCAAATTTCCTTGGCATTGGAACATGAAGAAACTCTACTATATTCATACGGACCAAGTGCACAAAAGAGAGTGTGCATGGCCTTGGCATTGAGTTGTATTTTTCTTCTATCTTCCTCATTTCATTCCTTCTTGCTCTTTGGAACTAACTTCTCTCCTTCTTGCTTTTGAGGAATGGTTGGACCATCCATGATAACCTCCTCACGGCAAGATCGTTGGCTTGTATGAACAATGTCATTTTAGTATTCTAATATGAATAATTTGCACCATTGAAGTAAAGAGGTTTATTAACGAATTGAGACTCACCAACTATAATGGAGCTAGAAGAAGATGTCATCTTGTGCGGTTTGAATAGAAGTAAGTTGAGCTACATCAAGGATCTTCTCTTAGTTGTAAGACTGTCTTTTAAAAACTAGTTCTGATACCAATTTTTAGCTTGCTAAATCAAATCAAAATTGTCAAGAGGGGGTGAATTGACTTATAAAATATTTTTAGAAAGCTAGAGAGAAAATTGAAAGATGAACATGATAATTTAGAGTGGTTCGACCCCAATTACGTACTCTACTACCTTAGCTTTCTACAATTAAAATTTTTCCCAAATTAATTAATTTGATAACCTTTAAGGACAAGGTTTAACCTTACAACACCTTTAAGATTTCTACCACAAATCTTAAGACACAAACCCTCTCAAGGAAATATAAATAACCAAAAAAATAAATAATCCTTACAAGATCAAAATGTTTGCAAATTAAGCTCAAATACAATGAAATACACTTGAGTAAAAGAATAAAAGTGAAGCTCACAAGTGTATGTAAAAAGAATATGAAAATAGTAAGCTCAAAGATTGTTTAATTGTTGATTTTTGCTTGAAAGTGATTTCTTGTTGTTGTAGGATCTTTAGAAGTTAGTATTTATACCCCCTAATTGATTTCCAGTCGTTGAAGTTGTTGGTGTCATGAATAGAGCTGTTGGGATATAAAAACCAGAGCATTTAATTCACATGCAACATTGAGTATCGATACCATATAAAAGGGCATCGATAATTTTTGCAATAAATGCTAAATTCAATGACCGCTGGAGATTTGTTATCGATACCAAAACAGTTTTATCGATACTTTATAAAAAGGTATCGATATTGTATCGATGCTTTGTAGGTTTTTTGAGAAATAACATGTTATTTTAGTATCGTTTTTAAGAAGGGTATCGATATTTCAGAAAATACCAATACTTAATAAAATGGTATTGATACTTAATAGGGTTTATGAAAAACAAAATGTCATTTTGGTATCGCTTTTAAGAAGGGTATCGATAATTCATAAAATATCGATACTTGGCCAAAAAGGTATCGATACTTTTTTGCCTGGAGCAATTTCGACTTGTTTGAAATTTATTTGATTTGTTAAGTCATTTTACTAAGCGAAAATCATTTTAATTTGATTTCAAAGATGTTTAACAAAATTTTAAGAGTTCAAAGTGGATATTCAAAGTTTTAACTCTTAGGCTTCAATTTTAACAAATCATTTTGTTAGTTTTATTCAATTTTAACTTTTATTCAAAAACATTTCAATTTGTTATATCAAAACATATTATGAAATAAAGGTCAGTTTAACATATACAAACTTGAGTAATAATTTTTGAACCTCGTGCGTTAGTTTAATGGTCAAGGTGTTCATCGTCCCAGGTGTGACCTGAGTTCAAGTCGCACTAGTTACGTTACTGTTAGGCTTTTACCCTCCTTTTATAATTCACCAGAAAGAAAACATAAATAAATTCTATACCAAAAATTAAAACATAAATATTTTTAATTACTTACTTTCATCTACGTCTTTCTTTAGCTTCAAATCTTCTCCATTATTCGCCTTCATTTCGTCCTTTCTCCAATTCTTATAAAGAAATCACTTTTGGATGAATTTTGTATATCTAAACTAACTAAATTTCATGAAATTTTCAATAGAATTCAAGTATGATTATCGTGATTTTCTTTTTCTCCTATGCACCCCACGTTGGGTATTTAAAGAGACAATGATTTATCTTCTAATTTTTAGATTACTTTCTTTACTTGATTATTTAGTTATTAAATCAATGGTTATAATTAAATCTTGAAACTTTAATCCAATGACCAATATTCATCCTAATAAAATATTTTTTTATTTAAGGGTGTAAAAAGCTCTTAAACCTCTTTTTTATTTTGCACTCAATTGAATTCTTGAATTTTCAAAATGCATCAAAAAGGTCTTCAATTTTTTTTTTCAAAAGAAAAACAATTAAGCTCTTTCTTTTTATTTTTGCACTCAATTGGGTACTTGAACTGCAAAAATGCATCAAAAAGACCCTCAAACTTTTTCAAAAAAGCAATCAAGCTCCTGCTCTTTTTTTCACACAATTGCCAAAATGCATTAAAAAGGCTATTTGACCGTAAAGCTAACCTCTCCTAACTTTTTTCAATTAAAATCACCACGTGTCACAACCACGGTATGGCATGTGGCAAAAAATGATAAAAATAAAAATCAATAAAAGTTATAAAAATTATTAAATTTTAATAAAAATATAAGAAATATTTAATTTTTATTAAAAATTAGAAAAATATTATATAAATCATAAAATTTTATAAAAATCGTAAAATTATAAAATATAGAAAAATAAATAAAATTATATAAAGTCGTAAAAAATGATAAAAAATGTAAAAAAATTATAAAATTTGTAAAAAAAATTTATAAAAATTATTATACCAAAAGAAGCATTTTATAATTTTTCTATAATATTTTTATAACTTTTATTAATTTGTAAAAATATAGGCCCGAAATATGGGCTTGGGCAAAAAAATGAAGCCCGTTTAGAAAACGGGCCGGGCCTCGGGCACCACTTTTTTGGCCCGGGCCCGGCCCGGCCCGATATAATAAATATATTTATTTTTTAAATTTTTTAATTTTAAAATACTTTTTTTTAATTTTAAAATATTTTTAAAATATTTTTAAAATATTTTTAAATTTTTAAATATTTTTAAAATAATTTTTTTAATTTTTAAAATAAATTTTTGGTATTTATTAAAAAATGGGCCAAGCCGGGCCGGGCCTGGGCAAAATTTTAGGCCCATATTTCGGGCCAGGCCGGGCCCGGGCCTAGGACCCGGGCCAAAATTTTTTATGGACCCGGCTCGGCCCATGAGCACCTCTAGTTGTGTTGCGACATTTGATGACTTTAACTAAAAAAATTGGGGATCGTTAAAAGTTAATGGTTAAAGGAATTTTTTGATGCATTATATATTTTTTATGATTTTTATAAAATTTTAATTTTTTTTATATTTTTTTACTATTTTTATATATTTTTTTCTAATTTTTATTAAAGTTTAATAATTTTTATAATTTTTTGTCACATGTGACGCAGTGGTTGTGACACGATGTGGCTTTAACTGAAAAAAAAATATGGGCAGTTAACTTTAACGGTCAATTGTTAAAGTTTACGGTCAAATAGCATTTTTGATGTATTTTGGCAATTAAGTGCAAAAAAAAAGCAGAGGTTTAATTGCTTTTTTTGAAAAATTTTGAGAGTATTTTTTATGCATTTTAACATTTCAATTACCCAATTGAGTGGAAAAAAAACAGGGGTTTAATTATTTTTTTTAAAGTTTGAGAGTCTTTTTTATGCATTTTAAAAGTTCAAATACACAATTAAGTGTAACAAAAAAAGACTTAATTAAAATTTTAAAAACCATTAAACTTTTATTTTTAGTATTATAAAACTTAAAATAATCTTTCTTTTATCACTCTCTTGCTCCCGTGATGTCCAAATATGTGCAAATTTCCTTTTTTATTTTCTTACAAATTTTTAAGCCTTCAATTTCGCCAACCAATTAATGGTCACCATTTTGACACCTTTTTTTCCCATAAATGAACAATTAATATGTTTAATTGTCCAAATGAACCAACATATTTGGACCTTACTTAGGTATACACATAGAATTCGTGACTAGTAAATCTCATTTATTCCGTGGATAAAGTTAGCATTAATGGAAGTACGCATTTCAATAATCGGGGCAACAACTCTTAATTAAAACCTAATAGATGTCAATACAATAGTTTATTTTATTTTATTTTATTTTATTTTGCTTACCATTAACGTTGAATTTAAATTACATTATCTTAAAATTAATAAATATAAAATGGGTCTGGTGACTATCTCGCCCTTTCATGTAGGACCAAAAATAGGAAGGAAATCAATAAAATAATAAAATGCTATAAAGCAGTTTGGTGGGAGTGGCCGAAGAAGTTAGGTTCAAAGCCGGCGCCCTTGCCCCATACCTACCAATTCTCTACACAGTTTTTTTTAATGAGTCGAGGTTTGGGATTTGTCTAAGGCTAAAATGTGCTATAGCTTCTCTACCCTTCAATAAGTCTTTGTATTTTTATTTTAAAATTTTAGTTTTTTTTTTATTTTTTAGATTTTAAAATTTAGGTCTAATTTTTAATACTATTTAATTTTTTTATTAAATTTATTGGTGTGATATTTTGAAATAAAAAAAAATATTGGGTAGCAATGTAATTAGAACACTGATGCTATTATGAACCTAAATTTAACAATGCTAATAATTATATCTGAATTTTGAAATTTAAAAAAATAAAAAGACTAATTTCCTAAAATCAAAAGTACAATACTAAATTACAAATTTACGAAAAATATAAAACTTATCATATTTTAATTTTTATCTAAAGATCAAACTTTTAATTAATATTAATTAAAGATTTCAACACAAATTCTGTACAACTTTGCATGTGATTCTATAATAATAAATAAAAAAAAACACAAAATTTGTATTATGAAGATTTGGAATTAAGCTTTAGCGACGAACTTAATTTTAGGATTAATTTACCGAAGACAATATAATTTGAAGTTGGCAGAAATTAGGTTAACCTGGCAATCGAAAGGCGGTAAAAAAACCCTACCGTCACCACGTTCCATTGCCACTCCTAAAACCTATATTTATTTGATTTATAGGATAAGATTTTTATATTAATTCCGTAATAGGCCTTTTAAGGTGGTTACAGGTCATGGATAAAATTTAAGATGTTATATAATAGGTATAGTGATTTATTTAGCCCTCCATTTTTATAAAAAAAATTTATTTAATTTCTCATTAAATTGAGATGTTGAAAAAAGAGAATATAAATGAAGCGTGATGAAGTATTGATGATATGAAAAGTGAATGTGTGGAGAAATTACAAGTTATATGAAATTTGTGATAATAAGGGCTAAATTGTAACATGTAGAAATTTTGAGTTGTTCTTTCTTTGATTGAATGGACATGGAGAATTAAGTCCATGTAGACGATATGAGATCTACTAGGATATAGATGGCATGCCATTAAGAAAAATTTAGTGCGTTCTCTATTTTGTTTAAGCACCTTGGTGTAGTTCTGTTCTAATAAGCACTACGGTATTGTTATGTTCTATTAATGCACTTCGGTGCAACATTGTATCTGTTCTGTATATCCTAAATGTTCTATTTAGTCTACAACGGGTTAATAAAGTACAAAGTAGTAAGAGAATCAATTAATGAAATGTGGTAAGTAATATAAACTTAATAGACCATTAATTATTTGGTACTAATTAAACTCTCAAATGATAGATATGTATATGGTAATACTGATAATTCTTAATCAAAAGTTTAAATTCTTGTAGTACTTACTAAGCCATCACAAGCTTAATGCATTTCTCTTCAACATGTAGGTAGAAGAGACTTGAAGAGCTAAGACCAAGGTCTGCTCATCTCATCACATCTTCAAGCTTGGAAGAGAGTATGGTTTAAATATTTTGGTTTTAGTTTTGACATGTACATAGGTAATGTAGGTGGAAAATGAAATGTTTTAATGGACTTAATTGTAAGACTTGCATCCTTTGTTAATCTTATAAACTTGGCCTTAATTAAATGAGTTTATGATAAGTTATGTGATTATTGAAATTGAAATTAAGCTTATATAGTTGAATTGTGAATTGGATTGGTTGGGTTATGAGTTTTGTGCAGGGTGGTACTTAGGTAAATTATCCTTTAATTTTCAAACATCGAACAATGAAATGGTATTGATATCTTGTCAAGAGTATCGATACTTTGATTTTTGCTAGAATTTTCTGAACTTTGGAGTTCAAATTGGTATCAATACTTAGGTAAAAAAATATTTAAGAACTTTATATTTGTTTTATCAAATATTTATCATGTAAATTCTTGCTAGCAGAATGTGAATGTTGTTGCTCTAGCAATAAATGTAGCATTTCGATACCTTCATTCGATACTTAGGTTGGATATAGGGGTGTTACAGTGGATACCACGTTAACAAAGTTTACAGATGTTAACTTTTGTATCCATTTTTGAGTGATTTGACAAATAATGTAAAGTTCAAGGGCTAAAAGAGATAAAAAAAATTAAATTGAAGATTTAAAATGAATCTTTTTAAAATTGAAGGGCCAAATAAGTCATTATACTTAACAATTATTAAAATTCTTTTTACAAATGGTCAAATGTCAATTAAATATCGATTTTTACGGAGTTCTTTATTTCTTAATGTACAAAATAATCAAATAAATAACATTTTCTATATTACCTATTCCTTTGCATAATTACTTATAATTTAATTTCATATATATTTTTTCTTTTGAATCGTTTTTTTTTTCATAATTCATGATCCATTGTTATTTTTCAATAAAATTTGTTCATTGGGTTTCATGTTTTCTATCTCTTCTAATTTACCCAATTTGAAATATACTCTTTATTAGTTTGAGGTACACTAAATGCTAATCAATTGTTAAATGATTATCAAACATATTTTTAACAGATTCTTTGTTTTCATCCTGAAGCCATAAAGGAAATAATTTGGCTTAACCATGTGAAAAGCCCTCAAGCTTTTAAAAAAAAAAAAAAAATTAAGTCCCTAATTTTTTTTACTCAATTGAGTATTTGAACTTTTCAAAATGCATCAAAAGGTCCTTAAACTTTTTCAAAAAAAGCAATTAAGCCCCTACTTTTTTATTTAATTGAGTACTTGAACAATCAAAATACATCAAAAAATATCCTTTGATCGTTAACTTTAACAATTTAATTTCCCCTAATTTTTTTCAGTTAAAGCCACCCCGTATCACAATCACGACGTGACATGTGGCAAAAAAATTATAAAAATAAAATAAATAAAAGTTATAAAAATTATTAAATTTTATTAAAAAATATTTTTAATTTATTAACAATTATAAAAAATATAAAAATCTTAAAAAATATAAAAAAATTGTAAAATTTTATGAAAAGAATTATAAAATGCATAAAAGACCCTTTAACCATTAACTTTAACCATTGACCGTTAAAGTTAACGACCCCCAGTTTTTCTCAGTTAAAGACATCACGTGTCACAACACAGTGTGACATGTGGCGAAAAATGATAAAAAATAAAAACTAATAAAAAATTATAGAAAAAATATAAAATGCTTCTTTTGGTATGATAATTTTTATACTTTTTTAAAGAATTTTATATTTCTTTACATTTTTTATAATTTTCTTACGACTTTATAAATTTTATAACTTTTTTTCTATATTTCCATATATTTTATATTTTTTACAATTTTTTTAATTTTTTTAATTTGTAATAAAATTTAAGTATTTTATATTTTTTATAAATTTTGTTGATTTTTATTTTTTATCTTTTTTTTTTCTACATGTCACACTGTTGTTGTGACACGTAGTGAATTTAACTTAAAAAATTAGGGGCGGTTAAATTTAATGGTCAACTGCCGTTAAAGTTAACGGTCAAAAGGCCTTTTTTATGCATTTTGGCAATTTAAGTATCCAATTGAGTGCAAAAAAAAAATTTACTTACTTTCTTTGAAAATGTTTGAGGGCCTTTTTTGATATATTTTGAAAGTTCAAGTACCCAATTGAGTGGAAAAAAAAGGGACTTAATTTCTTTTCTTTTCTTTTTTAAAGTTTGAGGCCTTTTACACCCTTAAGCCGAAATAATTTTGACATTTATTTAAAGGGTTAGTATTTGGTACACTGTAAGTATATTTTTTTATTCCACAAGCAACCTTAAAAAATTATTATGCATCTCTTTTTTTAAAATATTTATTTTTTAATATTTACTATATAGGACACTTGTCAACCCTCTAACCTTGTGGAATAAAAAAGTTCCACGAGCAGTGTATCAAATATTTTTCATTATTTAAATAATAACATTTTTTATATTGACAACTTCGTACGCAACGTTAAATTAAATGTCAAAATTTTAGTTGAAATAGTTAACAATATTAATTATTTAGACTTATTGAACAAAACACGTTAGTAAACAAAATATATAAATATAAATAGAAAACTATTTTTACATATAAAATAAAATGTAAATAGAATAATTTATATTTAAATTGTTTAAATACGTAAACCAATAAAATCGTAACAAAAAGTTGAAATTGAAAAGAATAATAGAGATTTACTAAACGTCACTACACCAGAACAGGTTTTTAGCGGCGCTTTTTAACGCCACTAAAGGCATTTACGGCGCTTGAAGAAGCGCCACAAAAAATGCCACTAACGACAACGTCGCTAACTTTTGCGGTGCTTACAGAAAAAAACGCCGCTAAAGATCATGTTCTTTAGCGGCGCTAAGAAAATAAACGCCGCTAAAGATCCTATTCTTTAGCGGCGCTTATGAAAAAACGCCGCTAAAGATCATGTTCTTTATCAGCGCTAAGGAAATAAACGCCGCTAAAGATCATATTCTTTAGCGGCGCTTAGAAATAAAACGCCGCTAAAAGTAATGTTCTATAGCGGCGCTTGGTCAAAAACGCCGCTAAAAGTAGTGTTCTTTAGCGGCACTTATTTCACAAAAGCCACTATTTGATATGACTTTTAGCGGCGCTTTTTTAAAAAACGCCACTAATTTTGGGATTTTTTTAAAATAAAATTTTATGTTTTTTTCAGCCCTCCTGCAACAACAAATCAAAAGCAACCAGATCTAAACTAACCAAAAACAATAAATTTATATAATATTTCAAATTAAATGACAAATAATATTAATTGATATAAATAAAAGTGAATTCATATTTTTCTTTACAGAAACGTTAAAAGTTAAAATGATAAAAATGTAAGTGCAATAAACACTATGACGGCGGAAGTTGCGAATGCTGAAACATCTTCATCATAATCTGAAGCTGTTGTTGAAGTTCGTCGTACTTTTTGCTCTGCTCTGCTTCTCTCGATGCCGCATCTTTTTGAAGTCGTAGCTGTAGTTCTTCACATTTCTTTTGAACCTCTACTTCTATCGCTGCTTCTCTCGCTGTAGCCTCTACTTCCCTCACTGCCGCATCTGCTTTAAGTTGTTGCTGAAGTTCTTCATATTTCCTTTGAACCTCAAATGTGGTCGCTTGCATCTGAGCCATCTGGTCTTTTAACCTCTGAACTTCAGCTTGAGATTGACTCCCGAAGCCATGTATTGGTGCGAGCTGAATCCAAAATATTGGGTTGGGCTGATAAAAGATCCTTGAAATCGAACCCGACCATACTTTTCAGGACCCAAAACTTCAGTAATAATCCGGTTATCAATGTCTTCAAGATTAACAGAATTATCACTAGAAGCAATCGCTTCGTACTCCGTCTTTTTTTCCTTTAGTTTTTCCTAATAAATAAATCACATAGTTAGGAATGCAATATATATTAAAAAAACAAATGCAATATAACAATAGTCACATTACAAGCAATGAATTAAACCATTAGAAAATAAACACTATAAATAACTAAAACAAGTCAAATGAACATTAAGTAAACATACCATAATTTCACTAGCTTCAGGAGTCATAGCAGATCCATCTTTCTTCTTATGTGTAATTTCAAAAAGTTGAAGGCGTCTAACTTTTTGACCGGACGACCGTTCCTACAATATAGTAGTAAAAATATTATTTAATAGAAAGTTATACATATTTGAGAATATTAAAAAATTAAAAATACCTCCGCCTCAGCTACACATGCAAAACTTCTCGACCCGGCTGTGTGAGTGAATTTTTGTTGCTGCCGGCTGCTTTTTCCAACTCGTTCACGATCCTACGTTATAAAATTTTTAGTACTTAAATAGTGAATATTATAAACCAAAATAATTACAATAGTTTAGAAGTGCGTCGTACCTCGCCTTTCTGAGAATGCCAAAATCTAACCGCATCTTCCCATTGGTACCTCAACATACCCGGCGGGACATTTTGCAATTTCTCATCGAGGGTTGTTTTTGTCTTATAATAATTTTTCTTCAAAGTACTTTTATTGTCTCTCCATCTTTTTCCCAATGCCTTCTTTACATAAGCATCCGAGACCTCTAAAGCAAACCTCGCCTACAAAACACACAAGTTAATAAAGTAAATATAAATGAAACTATTTCCCAAGCATTACAGATGACATTAACATTTTGTTACCTTAATATTATCGAGGGCTTGGTTTTTGTTGCTATCGGCATTTGACGCCATGACTCGTAGTTTATAGGCAACATATTCGCATTTCGTGCTAAAATGCCCATGTATCCTGCTAAAAGTCGAGCTTCTGATCCAACAGGCTGACCAAAACTGTTTCTGCATACCTTGACACGCTCGACTAGATCTAACTCGTATAACTCTCTAAGTAGCGTACGTCCTCGACCTCTGCGCGTCCCACCATTTTCAGCTACAAATGGTATATTATAATATAAGAATTTGAAAAATACATCAATTATAAGTCAACACGCATGTAAATTAAATGTAAAATTACTTTGAACTTCCGTAGGATCCTCAGGTGTAATCGGAACATTCGAAGATCAAATTGCTGTCTGTTGTTCAGTACTATTTGTTTCTGTCGAGTTTGAATCATTTTGAACAATGCTTTCCCTTAGAATTTTTCTTCTAGGCATTTTATCTACAATACATATAAAATGTAATTAAACTTAATAACTAATTACAACAATAACAGCACATATAAAATAGTTGAAATATATAATAAGACCAAGATTTAAATTATGATATTACATATAATTAAACAATCGTAAAATCTTACTACATCAGTATTCGTAAATATCTTCATCCGTATCCTGACGAACCCATTGAAATTGTGCACTAGTACTAGGGATATTATCGTTTAAGTTTTGTTCTGGAAATGACAAAGTTTCTGATCTGTCAAACAAGTCTCTAGGGATGTTACGGAGTACAACGTACCAACCCTTATCAGTTGGATCTTTTGAGTAAAAAACTTGTTTGACTTGAGATGAGAATACATACGGCTCATCTATCAGTTGTTGTCCTGTGTGAATCAATCGGTAAAAGTTCACCATTGTAAAACCAAATTGATCTTGCTTGATTCCACAAGCTGTATTAACATCGGCCCAATCACCTCGGAATAAGATAACTTTCCATTTGCCGTAGTAATCCAACTCAATTATGTTAGTAAGATGTCCGAAATATTCCACATTTCCCTCGACAGGATTATTGACCCTAGCACTAGCATAACTTGTAATTGCAGAATTAACAACTATTCCACAATTTTGCGTTCTTCTCAACCTCTCGCGATATTTTGTATGAAATCTGAATCCGTTGATGAGGAACGCACTATATCTTTTAACCACTCGTTTTGGACCTTGGGAGAGCCATTTAACTTCGTCGTCTACATTCTTCCCACTCCAAACCTTTTGAATGGAAAGTAAACTGAGTAATTAAAAATGTTATGAAAAAACATTATTATTTGTAAGCGGAAGCTCCAACTGCATACCGTTTGGCTTAACCATTCATAAAAAGATTTTGTAAACAACTTATCGATATCTCGATGTTGTGTTTTTCGGGAGCGCGAATGAGATCTCAATATTTGTTTGTACTCACTGTGTTAAAAAAATGTTCACTTTGTTAGAAGATAAACAATTATTAGTTTGATAAATATTTATCAAATTTGTAGAACTTACTTCCGTAAAGGTTCCAATGATTCGTGGTGAAATAGAACATATCGATGTGCTTGTACCCACGATAAATGATCTAATTCTGCAATTTCAACTTTGCCGATTGGTTCTCCAAAACTTTGGAACAAATAAGTATCGGCTAAGTTATGGTCCGCGAGTCCAGCATTCCTATTTGGTCTGTTCAACCTTGTTTCAACATCTTCCAAATATCTTGAGCAGAAGGTCATACATTCCTCTGCCAAGTAGCCTTCAGCAATCGATCCTTCTGGATATCACTTGTTGCGGCAGTAAGACTTTAATTTGGATAGGAACCTAAACACAATATACAACATTATCAAAAGTTGTAACTAAAGGCATAGAGGTGAATGAAGGAAAATTTTAAAAATTTTAATTAACACCTTTCTATGGGATACATCCATCGATAGAAAACAGGTCCGCCAAGAATTGCTTCGTGCGGGAGATGGATTATCAAGTGAACCATAATGGTGAAGAAGGAAGGTGGGAATATTTTCTCCATGTTGCATAAAGTCAAAACGGCTCGATCCTGTACCTGCTGAAGTTCTTAAACATCCAAAACTTTGCCACAAATGGCTTTCATTATATTGGATAGTTCAATTATACAAGACGTCACATTCTTAGACATACAACATCGTAGAGCAACTGACAGTAAATCTTACATTAAGATGTGATAGTCATGTGATTTCAGCGAATATAATCTTCGATCTTTAACACTAACACATCGAGATATATTTGATGCATACGCATCTGGAACCTTTATATCCTTCAGCACCATGCAAAACAGTTCTTTCTCCGTCTTGGACATTGAGAAAATAGAAGGCGGCAACCGATATTTCCCATTCGGAAGTGGATTGAGATGAAGATCAGGCCGAATTCCCATTTGGACTAAATCAAGTCGACTCTAAAAATTGTCTTTTATTTTTCCGTCGACATTCAAAATTGTACCCACAATGTTCTTGTAGACATTTTTCTCAATATGCATAACATCAAGATTGTGTCGTACAAGGTGATGCTCCCAATAAGGCAACTCAAAAAAATACTTTTTTTTTTCACAAGTCCACCTCATTAGGATCGTCCTCTTCATCAGAGTCCTCATCAGCTTCATCATTTGATCTTCTATTTCTTTGCGTGTTTGGCGGTTGGTTCATCTTTCCATAAATGAAATTCATATCTTCCAACATGAATAAGATTACAGAGCCACTGGTCTGCGAAGGAGCTTCTCTAAACTCTTCAGTACCGTCAAATGCAGAACTCTGAAATCTAAATCTATGATTTTCCGGTAACCACCGACGATGGCCCATGTAAGAGAACTTCTTCCCATTGTACAACCATTGCGAACATGTTTGTGCAGCACAACAAGGACACGCATAACGACCCTTGGTACTCCAACCAGATAAATTGGCATAAGCGGGAAGTCATTAATGGTCCACATCAAAGCTGCACGTAAATTAAATTTCTCCTTTCTCAGCACATCATATGTCTCGACACTAGCCCATAATTGTTTTAACTCTTCAATAAGTGGCTGTAAATAAATGTTGATATCATTCCCGGGCCCTTTCTCTCCAGGGATAATCATAGATAAGATAAGGGAAGATTGCTTCATGCAAATCCACGGAGGCAGATTGTAAGGAACAAGCACTACTGGCCAAGTACCGTAGGCAGTGCTCATGATCTTGAAAGGATTAAATCCATCAGATGCTAGCCCAAGCCTCACACTTCTAGGACTGCTTGCAAAGCTTGGAAATTTATTGTCAAATGATTTCCAAGCTAAAGAATCTGCCGGATGCCTTAATAATCCATCATCGGTTCGTCCATCATGGTGCCACGTCATTGACTCTGCTGTCTTCGACGACATGAAAAGCCTTTGAAGCATTGGTATCAACGGAAAATACCGCAAAATCTTAACCGGCTTCTTTCTTGACTGTGCATCATTTTCATCTTCGTTCCCATCTTCTGTGTTTCTATTTATCCAACAGGAGTGGCCGCATACATGACAACACTGTTGGTTTCTTCGATCGCCCCAATACAACATGCAGTCATTCGGGCAACTATGGATTTTGGTGTACCCAAGACCTAAATCTTTTATCATTTTCTTCATATCTTTGCAGGATTGAGGAATTTTTGCAAACGGAAACATCTCTCTTAAAAACTCTAACAGCATTGTCAAAGAGTTCCCCGTCCACCCTCCCAAACATTTTAACTGAAAAAGACGAATACAGAAAGATAATTTTGAGAATTTTGATCCCTCATACAGTTCTTCGTTCATGTCATTAAGTAGCGCGTAGAACTTCGCCGCTTCTCCATTCGGCTCTTCATGATGTACACTTCTTCCAGGTTAGGTAAAAGTATTTCCACCGAGATTACAATAATCAGATGCCACAAAGTTGGCTGGGAACGACTGTAAACCATGATTGTGAATATTAAATGCATCCCGCAACATCCCTTCCATGTCATCCCCTCTAACAGACTGATGGTAAGCAGTACTATCATAAGATACATCCATCCTTGAAGAGGAAGTACTAGGCGGGCATTCTCCATGGAAAAGCCATTGCTTATAACCCCGAATAAACCCATCAACAATTAGATGCTCGTATACAGCTTCACGATAATGCCAGTTTATGTTGACACACTTCTTACACGGGCAAAGAATCATGTTCTCTTGGCTTGCATATTGAAATGCAAAATTTAGAAAAGTTTGTACTCCATTTCGATAACCGTCGCTTACCCTTGACAGATTCATCCAAGACCGGTCCATTTCTTATTTCTTGAAGTCTGATTTTCACCAGAAATTACAAGGGTAAGTTGTTCAGTGGTAAGTATAAATTAGTTATGTAGGTATATCATATGTTACATAATTTATATATTAAGTAAATTATGTAAGTTATGTAAGTTATGTATTAAGTAAGCTATGTAAGTTGTGTATTATGTATTTTAATAGTTATCAAAGTAATGTATGTTATGTAAGTTGTAAGTTATGTATTTTATGTAACTTATGTAAGTTATCAAAGTAATGTATGTTATGTAAGTTGTAAGTTATTATGTATTATGTAAGTTAGGTAAGTTATGTAAGTTATGTATTATGTAGGTTATGTAAGTTGTGTAAGATATTTAAGTTATGTAAGTTTTGTATTATGTAAGTTATGTATGCTATGTATTATGTAAGTTGTTATGTTATTATGTAAGTTATGCAAGTTTAAATATAAGCTTGTAGATAACTTATGTAAGTTAATATGTAAGTAATGTATTATGTAAGTTTGTATAAAAATTTTATATAAGTTATGTATTATGTATGTAAGTTATGTATGTATGTAAGTTTTATATAAAAATTTTGGTTTAAGTTATGTATGTAAGTTATGTGTTGTGTAAGTTTATATAAAAATTTATATATTTTATGTATGTAAATTATGATATGATTTCCAAGCTTTTCAAATATATATAAAATTTTAATAAATATATTAAAACTGTATATAAATATATATATCAAAGATGTTTTAAAATATAACTTTGAATACATTTCATTTAAAAACAATTTTTGTTATTAAAGAAAAATTACGATTTGAATTGCCATTACAAAATATATATATTTCGAAAAAGTATATTTTTATTTTAATAGAAAATATAAATAAATAAATAAATTTATTTGTATGTAAAAGATTATTAATCATTAACATAAAACCAAGTTGCAAATATAAGATCGATAATTTTATAAATTTGAAGTAAAATTTATAATTGCAACACATAATATCGAAAATCGATGATTTATAAACGCTAAATCGATTAAACGATTCGCCCATAATTTATTCAATTACTCAAATATATAAAGTTGTTTAAGAGTTGTATTCCGAATTTTAATAGTTTAAAACAATTGCCTTTGCCGAATAGCAATTCTTAAATTTAAACATCAAATAATGTAATAAGCTGCAAAGTCAAATGCAAATTTAGCTAAAATGGTAATTAAAACTAAAATATACAACTAAAATATACAACTAAAATATAACAAAAAAAAATTAAACAATTTGACTTTTTTTATAAGAAAACTAAATAGAGAAACATAAGAATAAATACCTTAAATTTCCTCAATTTCGAAGCAAATCCTGGAAAAAAAAGACAGAAATACATTAGTACCGAAAAACAGAAGTAATTAAAGCCAAAAAACTAAAAAAAACAGAAGTTCATACTCACAAAGTTAGCTAAACTAAAAAAACTAAAAAAAACCTAAATGCATAAATGATTTAAAGCCATATCATATACATTGTTTCTTTTAAACCAGCACATATAAAAACTATTACATTATTTAACTATAAATAACCTATCATCAAAACTGATCAACTTGCTACTGTAAAAAAGGTACATGACAGTGAATTAGATGATATTAGAGGTTTAAAAATGAACATATGAATATATGTTGAAACCTAACCTAACCAAATCATGCGGGAGAAATCACATTTTCTTCTAACTTAAACATAAAAAAAAGTATGTTAACTGCCAATTTGTTTCAGTATTGGACCCATCAATAATATAGAATGCAAATGAATTCAAGAAATAATACATTTCCCCTTAAATGGATGCTGAAATAACTCCATCGCCAAGGATATTAAAGAAATCATGATTAAAACAAAATGAAAACCATAATTTTAATAATGATTTCTCAAAATAAATCATGATTAACTATATTTAATATTGTGTTTTGTATTTAAACGCAGCACATATAAAAAGCAATTGTACGATTCAATCAATTGCAGTGAATAAATCGGAGGTTGTTTCAAGGTTATTGTTTCAACTCTCCAGTAACAAAGAAACTCACAAAATCCACAATTTCCTATTAACACTGCTATACACCAGTAATTTATCAACCACCAATCGAAACAAGCTCCAAATGCAGATATAATAAATCTAAAACGGATTACAACATTCATACCACAAATCAATTTTGGTGTACCTCACTTTCTAATTTGTAAAAGAATTTGTCGATTGACACCAGAAATCCACAAATCGGGTCGGATAGGGCTTTAAGGAAGGAGATGAAGAAGAAGTAACAACGCATCAAGGCAACACAGAAAGAAACCTTAACATTTTTTTTCCGCTTTTATCTAATGATTCACCACATTTTTGATGTTGTTTAATCGAAAGCCTAAAACCCCAAATAACTTAGACTGACCTAAAACCCAAAAAATTTAATCGAAAAAGAACAGAAACGGCTTACCTATTCAATCAACAAATCTCGCAGTTGTGCCCACCTTGTTTCAAGATCGACTCCGACCACCTTTCTTTCTTTTGGATTTTTCGTGAAAAGTTTTCTCCCCTTTCAACACTTAGAGAATTTCTCTCCTTTCTCTGCAATTTCCCTCTTGCTGAAACAGTTCCTACGACACAGATAAGTTAATTTGTCCTCTGAAGAAACGGTGCCGTTTAAGTAATTTTAAGTGAGTTTTGCGGCGTTTTGTGGAAAAACGCCGCTACTGATTCCCTAACACGAACGATGCCGTATATTGCAATATTTGAGGCGCTAGAGGAAAAAACGCCACTAAATTTTCAATTACACAAAGAAACGGTGCCGTTTTCACAAAATTGTAGACATAGTTGCGGCGCTTTCCCGAAAAATGCCACTAATAGAGTATATCATTCAACTGAAATGACGCCGTTCTGGCACAGTTTCAAGAATATTTGCGGCGCTTCCCTATAAAACGCCACAATAGGAACTGATTCCCTAACACGTAACGACGTCGTATACTGCAATATTTGTGGCATTTTTTACTAAAACGCCGGTAAAGGATACCTTTTGCGGCATTTTTATATAGAAACGCCGCTAAATTTCTCATTTTTTTGTGTCTTACATTTAAATAATTAATTACCTATTTATTTAACAAATACATAATCACCTACTTATTTATTTGTTTATTTATTTATACCAAGATTATTTTGCTCCTATATATACAAATTAAATAATTAATAACTATATATATCCATATATATAAAAAAATATATCAAATGGCCGTTAATTTGGGTTAAATGTTTTTAAATATAAAACTATTATTAGTTATAATATTGTATCATTTAACAAGTCTCAAATTATAAATTAACCTTGTAATCTTCATATTAACCAATCAATTTATGTAGCTACGTACATGCATAAAGTGATCATCTACTGCTATTATACTCAAAACTTATCTTAATATTAAATTTATTCTGGATCTATATTTTACAAATATATAAGAACATATATATTTACCTCCAAAATTAATCAATCTAATATTAACCTCTTAAGAAACCCTAAACCCCGGCCAAACCCCTAAACCTCTCTAACCCTTAAATCCCACTAAACCCTAATTAACCCTGTCCCTAACCCCTAAATTCACGTGTGTAACCCCTAAAGCATAACCTAGCCCCTAACTCCTAAACCATAAATACCAAACCTTAAATCCATATATACCGGCCCGTACTCCTTAAAATACCATGCATCGACCAAAATATTCCTCAATATTCTTTAATAATAAAAAAATATAGTGAAAATCTATTAAACAACAAGTTATATATGTATAGTTAAAAATGTTGTATAAAGTTGAAATAAGGTAGCAATATAATATTTATGACAAATTTTCGTATGAAGCTTCAAATGGCCTCTTAACAAATGGATGAAATTTGTTATAATAAACTTGGTACAACAAATTTTGTCTCTTTATATAAAAAACAATTTTTTTTATAAAATTTGGTATAGAAAATGCATTTTTTTCCGATAATAAATTCGTAAAGGATGAGGACACGGGTTAAATGGCCTTTAAAGAAACGGCTCTGTTTAAATTAATTTTAAGTCATACTTTCTGCGTTTTTGAGTAAAAACGCCGCTATTGCATGCCCTTTTGCGGCACTAGAGGAAAAAACGCCACTAAATTTTCAATTACACAAAGAAACGGTGCCGTTTTCACAAAATTGTAGACATAGTTGCGGCGTTTTCCTGAAAAACGCCACTAATAGAGTACATCATTCAACTGAAACGACGCCGTTCTTACAAAGTTTCAAGAATATTTGCGGCGCTTCCCTATAAAACGCCACAACAGAAACTGATTCCCTAACACGTAACGATGTCGTATACTGCAATATTTGTGGCGTTTTTGACTAAAACGCCGGTAAAGGATACCTTTTGCGGCGTTTTTATATAGAAACGCCACTAAATTTCTCATTTTTTTTGTGTCTTACATTTAAATAATTAATTACCTATTTATTTAACAAATACATAATTACCTACTTATTTATTTGTTTATTTATTTATATCAAGATTATTTTGGTCCTATATATACAAATTAAATAATTAATAACTATATATATATATATATCCATATATATCAAAAAATATATCAAATGGTCGTTAATTTAGGTTAAATGTTTTTAAATATATAACTATTATTAGTTATAATATTGTATCATTTAACAAGTCTTAAATTATAAATTAACCAATCAATCGACATGCATAAACTGATCATCATGATCTACCTATTATAATATTCAATATATTAAATTTATTCTGGATCTATTTTACAAATATATAAGAACATATATATTTACCATAAAAAATAATCAAAAACTATTATTAATCTGAATTAAACCCTAACATGACCGTTGAAACCTTAAATTTCAAACCCTTAAACCTCTAACCCCTAAATTAACCTTAAATCTCAAACCTTAAATCTATACCACGTACTCCTTAAAATATCGTCCATAAAAAAAATTCCCTAAATCTTTAATATATATAATCATAAAATATAGTCAAAATCGATTAAACAATAATTAATTGTTAAAATATATTTTGTATAAATTGGTGTTTTATATTAATTCCTTTTATTTATTTAGTCGAACACTACTACCAAAATTTATTACTCTTATAAAAGTTAATTCTATTTTTAATTTATTCTTTACAATACATCAATTTAAGTTTTATTATATTTCATTTTATTCATAATTTAATATATTTTCTCTCGTAAAGTAGTTTAAATCAACTGTGATTGAAAATTAGTAATAAATAGTTAGCTGTTATATATATACGACTTCTCTTTAATAAAAACTTTTTGTATTAATCAATATTATTTTTTAATTATAATTTAAATGTAAATTGTACCACTATATAATAAATAGAACAAAATATTAATTATTTCAACTTATATAAGATTTTTTTACTATTAGCGGCGCTTCGGCAAAAACGCCGCTAAAGGTAAATGCATTAGCGGCGCTTACACAAAAGCGCCTCTAAAGGCCACAGTATTAGCGGCGCACAAAAAAAAACGCCACTAAAGGCCAACCATTAGCGTCGCTTAGTTAAAAACGCCGCTAAAGGCCAGAGAATTAGCGGCGCCCAAATAGAAAGCTAAAGATCCGAGCATTAGCTTCGCTTTTACAAAAACGCCGCTAAAGGCTCAAAAAATCGCAAAAACGATGTCGTTGGTCTTAGGTTTTTTGTGGCGCTTTATATAAAACGCAGCTAATTCCTACTTTTAGCGGTGCTTCTGTGAATACGCCGCTGATGCTCGACCTTTAGCGGCACTTTAGACAAAGCGCCGCTAATGCTCCATTTGTAGTGGCGCTTTTGTTCCAAACGCCGCGAAAAGTGCCGCTAAAAGCCTATTCTGGTGTAGTGCGTTAAGGCCTGTTTAACACAGTTTCCTTAAGACAGATTCGGCCACTCATACGGTACTTGGAGAAACGTTGGTCGAATGTCTCCTAGAATACAACAACACAATGATCAAAGCAGTAGCACCTCTGCAGTGATCAATGAACAAACGTTATATTTTTCTATCACCGGAACGTTGAAAATTATGGAGAGGAAAAGAATAATTTTGAGAGTAAAATAAATTTGGTGTGAGAGAGTATGAGTTCTTAAAAATTCTTCAGAATTTAAAGCCTTTTGTAGACAATTAGGAAGGTGGAATTTTTGGAAATTTCCATAAAATCTACCATTAAAAGAGCCAACAACTAAAAATTAAATCAAATTTATTGAAATCAAATTGATTGGAATTAAATAAATAAGATAAATGTCATTTTTATAAACAGATTATGTCTGTTGAGGAAAAATAATTTCGTGTTAGTCTAAAATATCCGTAGGCCTATTTTGGGCCCAACATTTCATGTGGCCCACGTCGTACGGGTGCGCCCCAACCTTGACGAGACCTGCATCCCCCTATGCGCAAGGTAGAGTTTCAAGTTTAGTCATTCAATCACCCTTCAAAAGGGTTCCCATATACATGCACATTTCACGCTTGACGTAACACCCCAACACCTGGCCTACAAGATTGACTAGATTCGGAGGTTACATTGATCACCAAAGTGATCTAAGAACAATTTACAAAAAAAAAAGTTTAAAATCTTAATTATTGTATGGAAAATATGTGATTTTTTAAAATAAGTAGGATCTTTGGAACAATTGCAGAAACCCAACTGAAAAACTAAAACGTGCGTGAAATTTTCAAAATGACGTTCAAACCAATATCACGTGATTTAGCGAAAAGTCCGGACCAAAATCCATACCACAGTTCATATAGTCGCCTTACAATTATTCTTAAAACCAAACATATAAAACTTATGAAAATTTTTATCTAAGCTGAATCAAACCAAGCTTTCTAAGACCTCCGATACGCTGAGTTCAGCTTCAGAACACGAGAGTACCTAAAAGCAGAAAAACTAAAGGGGTGAGCTACACAAGCTCAGTGTGAGACCGAAACTTAGAAAGATAATAAAAGATGAAGTTTCAAAAAAAAAACAATATTCCCAATAAGGGCACGCAATTAGAGTCTGAAAATCCAGAATCAGTAATCAGAAATACGATCACTTTTACATAAATTATTCAAACAAAGCACACGATACTCCAAACACGTAAACGTACCAAAGACATCAAATTGTTATATAAACACAAACAATTCGAAGAACTCATAATTAGAAATAACAATAAAATTCCAACAAATTTTAGTCATACAAATATTCAAATGTTCAATATATGTAATGAATACAAGACCCACCAAACCAACCGAACACCTCTTTGTCCACCCTTCACACTATGTAAGGGCTATAGAAGGCCCGTCCACCCTCCACACTACATAGAACCTGGGTTCATCCACCCTACACACCATGTAAAGTGGAACTAAACCACTTAAGTAAAGGTATACAATTGAGCTAGTATACGGCCAGTATAGTACGGTAAACCGCTATACAAAATCATTGCAGTTGAAACTGCCCAAATCAGACTTCTTTCTCTTCGCAACCAAAACCTCAATTTTATGTATGTGTATGAAGGTACATCAAGCACTAATAGTCTCACCGATATGGAAACTCATATTCAGTCGGTCAATTTTCAGAATTTTCATGCGATTACAAAATGCATACAACATGCAACAATCATACAGAAACTGAAACACACAAACTTGATCGATCAGATTTAGAATCAATTATGATTGTATTTATTTACTAGGTAACATCACATAACATTTAAACAAACCGTTAACTTTATTCTATAACACGAACAAACACATAAAATCGAGCTGGACAAAGTCCCATACACCATTATTCAAGCCTAACTGAAGGTCGGAACACACAAAAACACAAAACGGGTCAAAATATAACATATAACAAAAATCTGTGAGCTAGGGCCACACGACCGAGTGCCCCGACCGTGTGGAAGTGCCTAGGTTGTGTGGAGGTATACACACCTGTGTGGAGGTCTACACACTCGTGTGCAAGTTGGACACGCCTGTGTGACCAAGTTACATATCCGTGTAAGCAGCCCGTGTAACTCTCTGTCCAAATTTGATATAATAGGGTGCAGAGCAAACACGACCGTGTGAAAATCTCATACGCCTGTATGGCTAAGGGACACGACCGTGTGTCCAAGGCACATGCCCGTGTGGAAATCGACTAAAATTTCTAAATTGAAGCCATGTGATCGTGCAGCCAGGCCATGTGGCATCAAAATTTGCCCAAAACCCTAATTTCCAACTTCACACGACAGTGTGAACAGCTCGTGTGCGGCACACACCTGTGTGGCCACCCGTGTGGTCACAAAACCACACCAAAATAGGCTGCAGATCATGCAATTGCTGTCGAAACGAATCCCAATTCTTAATAACTCAGAAAAAGCCAAAATATAATAGATTCCATACAATTCAACTGTAACACAGTACATCAATTAACTAATTTTCAAATTCCACAGAAATTGTTGATTTCTACAGAACCCACTTAAAATTTTGACACCGAAATTGATTTCTACAGAATTCGCAATTTAAATGCCCAAAATGATCAACACCTCAAATTTAACAATTTTGAAAACCTCATTAATCAACATAAAACCTTAAGAAACTAATCTAAAATTCAGAGAATAATCAACAAAACAATGTTAATACTTACCCAGAAACTCCTGTCAACGAAATTGTAACACAAAGCAAAAGAAATAGAGTAGAAGCAAAAAAAATAGAATTCCAATTGATAGAGAGAAACAAGAACTTGAGAAGTGGAGATGTGAGAGAAGGAAAAGAACTTGACAACCCCTCTTCTTTTTCTTTTTAGAAACTCACTATTTCCAAATAATAATAAAAAAACTCACAATAATAAATAAATAACAAAACAAAGCTAGCTTAAATCAAATTCCTCATTAACACACCTGAGGACTTGAACCCGAAACCCAAAGGTAAACTAACACACATCCAACCACCAAACCAACAGGCTCATTCTAACATTAAAACGTGAAAGTGAACTCAATTGTTCGACCTACTCACTGACTCTCTCTACAACCCTCAAAACTTCTAACCCCAACTTCCAGGGTGTTACACTTGGTATTTAACCAATGTAGGATCTAAGCTTTTACTTTTCCTCAACAAATATTTCCAAGTAGCTTACTTTGAGAGTCAATTTCTCATTCATCACTCAACTATTTTGAGCATATGATATACCGTTGTAAAGGTCTCATGGAGTAGAATATGAAACCATAATTTTATTATTCAAATCTCCACCTTTACCTATTGAGAATATGCCTCAAAGTTCCCATAAATTACAATTTTTCCAATAAGACTAATTAATGACGCTATAAAAGTAGATAGATCAAATTATATCACAAATTAAAATATATTAAGTCTCAAGTTTCGGCATAGTCTAGGGGCTAAATTTGAAAATTGACAATTGTCTTATAATATCGAAATGGAAAGACATACACGAGTTTACAAGATTCTTAGAGTATTCAAATTATATATAACAATATAATGTTTTAATCGAAAAGTAAACGATATTAACTATTCAAACTAATTAATAACATTATAGAAATATAGAGATCAAATTATGTTAAAATTTAAAGAATATAGATTAAATCTCAAATTTAAAAATATTACATGGACCAAAACTAAAATTTAATTATTTTTTTAAATGTAAAATAAATAAAAATTGATGTCAACACCTTCGTTTTATATATAGCTATATAAACGAAATAGATTGAAATAAAAAAAATTTTGCATGGTGCCAAAAGCACCTAATCAATAGAAGAAAGGGTTTTATTTATATTTATAAAGGATAATTCTATTAATGGGTAAATTATATCAACAGTTACTCAACTTTGATGTAATTGATGAAACGATCACTCTTCTTTCAGTTTAGTCACTCAACTTTCAAAAAATAACAAATCAGTAACTAACGTTATTGAAAAGTGACAAATCAGTCACCCATTAACATTTTCCCTTATAGACTTAACGGGACAACTGACGTGGCCAGTTAACTAGCTGACATGGTCAATTAACTTGCCACTTAGACATGAGGAGTAGAAGGGTATTCTTTTTCTTCTCATTCTCCTCTTCTTCTTCTTCTTTAACTAACAATCAAAAGTAAAATTTGTCAAACTAAACCTATGGCATTTTTAAGGTTGTTGGCCCTTGCCATTTCCATAGTCGTTACCGTTGCCGTTGCCTCTGCCTCTACTCTGTCTTTTGCCTTTGTTTACTTTTCTTCTTCTTCCTCCTCTTCTTACAGTTCTTCTCATTTCCCCAAGAAACCAACAACCTAATTTCTCTTTTATTTACATAAAAATAGGAACCCAAAGCAAGACCTTGAAAAAATCAAATAGAGAGAGGGTTAATTGCTTCCTCCACCATATGAAACCTTTGATGGTTAAAAAGTGAAGTTACAACACTTACCACTATTTTCAAGTATAGAAAGAAGAACCTAGAAAATGATGAATATTTAATTAAAAGAAAATTAGGGTCTGCAAGTCAGAGTTGTAGGAAGAAGAAGTGTGGCAGCCATAACAATTAGTTGAGATTTAAAAAAGGGTCCTCATCTTCAAAATGTCTTCACCTTCAAAAATCTCAAATCTTAAACCCTAATTTCCAATTTCTCCAACATCAATCGACAATTGTTTCATATTTGATGAGCTCTCTTAGAAATGCTTTCAAAATTGTCCCTTAGAAATCCCAAATCTCTATGGTTGGTTGAATGGACAGAAGAAGAGAAAAAGCTTGATTTACATGAATGGGTTTTGAATAATTGTAAAATGAAATGGAGCAACGTGAAAGAAAAAGGACGGCATCTCTATTTCTTCCCTTCTTCTTTTTCTTTTTCTTTTCTTCTTATGTTTTTCTCTTCTTCTTCTACTGCCCAGTTAAGGTTCTTAATTTGAGGTTGTTTAAATGACAACAAGCATTCCAATGTGGTTGGTTAAATGCCAGGTCACTTTTCTGTTATGTCTATAAAATGGTTAGTAAGACTAATTTATTATTTTTCGAAAGTTAAGTGACTGAATTGAAAGTAGAGTGACTGTTTTGTCAACTGCATCAAAGTTGACTGTCTGTTGGTTGAATTTACCCCTATTATATATGTATGCATATATTTTTCCCAAGGTGCCTATTCTACCACTAAACAAGCTCTCTAACACTGAGGGTTAGTTTAACATTACTTTTGAAGAGTGTTTTTCAAAAGTGCAGTGAAAAATACTTTTGAGAAGTACTTTTGAAAAATTTGGTTTAAGATTTGAGTGTTTAACATTGTTGTCAAAAAATACTTTTGAGAAATAAAATGTCCATTTCAGACATGGTATTATAAAGTAACAAATATACATTTAAATAATGTTCAAATTAGTTAATATTATAATATTTTAGCAAGAATATAAAAAATAATTTTTATTGTTAATATTTTAATATATGAAATATTAATTTTAATATTTCTAAGTAATTAATAATAATTATTTATAAAATTTAATTAGAATATATAAACTATATTTAAATATTTAAATATAATCATTAAATGGAAGATCTTGAAGAAAATGGAAGAAAATTGAAGGAAAATAAAAAAGAACCATAGAGAAGAAGAAATGAAGAAGAAATTGTTCCCGTGAAAAATGATGAGGACAAAAAGGTAATTAAATAGTTAAAAGCACTTTTGGCCTAAAAAAAAGTTAAAATTTTCAACTTTTTCAATTTTAAACCAACTTTTTAAGTTAAACTGAAGTTTATTCAGTAAATAAATTAAGGGAAAAATGCATTTTTAAATTACAAAAACCGCTATGCTTACAGTTGAATGTACAATCTATGTCGCGAAAACATTAAAGTGATTTTTTTCCTTTTAACTATTTCTTTTAGCTGATTTATTAAAGTGATTTTTTAATACACAACATTAAAACAATATATTTCTATAACTAAATCTAAATAAAATAATGATTAAAAATATTGAAAAAGAAAAGAAATTCTTACAAAAAGCTAAGAGTAAAACTATAAGAATAGAAGCTACTGTGGAAGAAGACATCTTTCGAGAGATTTAATTTTATTTCTTTGTATTTTTAGTATTTGAGATGAGGGTTCACAAAGTAATTTGGGTGGGTATTTTGTAGAAATTTATTTTAGATAACGAAAAAATAAAGAAATTGAATAATTTAATACACTTTATGGTATTCAGATAACAACACATTAAAATTTAAATACTTTATGAACCTCATATGATGGTCTGATGGTTAAAAGTGTTCACGGTCTCAGATTTGATATGAAATCAATTCACACTAATTATGTTTGTTATTCGGACTTTATCTTGTTATTATAATTCAAAAAAAAATCTAAATACATTATAATGCATGGCATGAAAAGTGATTGTATAAGCCCAATTTTACCCGGGCCTGGCAACCAACCCAAACAGTCCATTTTACAAAAAATAAATAAACCCATTTACAAAATAGGCCCAAACATGACCCAAACCCAATGAAAACTAGGGTTTCAGAACCCTCGTCTCTGCCACCGCCCTAGCGCTGCACCCCCACTTGCCTCTGACCTGCGCCGACGCCTGTCGCATTACCATTGCCACCGGCCCTGCCACCAACCACTCCCATCAGTTACCTGCAAAGACACGCAACAACAGCAAAGAACAACCACCATAGTAACTAAAATAATGTTCAAATCGGCTATAAAAGCCGAAACCAAATGCATGTAAAAAGGGTTCCTTTTTTTGGGAAAAAAAACATTGAGAAATAAAAACAAGAAATTTCAAGGTGATCACTGTCTCATTCTTTTAACTTCAATCTCTTTTATTTTTTTATATACTAATAATAAATAAAAGAAAGAGGGCCGAAAGGGTATACCTAGGGGGCGTTCTCCTTCGTTAGGGCGGCCGAGGAAGTCACCTCTGAGGATAGGTGACCGGAAGCCGAAAGGTTTCTTGCCTTTTTGGAACACTTGTTGATTTTTTTGGAAATTTTTGAGGCCGGATCCGAACTCGAGGGTGTCGAAACCTTCAAGAGGGACTCTTTTCACCTTCTGGCCGCCGCCTACGGCGGCACCAGCGCCGGTGAGCGACGGCCACCACGGCCGGGCCCTTAACCAGAGAAGAGAGGGGTGGGGAGAGTGTTTTTGAAGTTTTTTTTGAAAAGAAGAGAAGAATGAAATTTTTTGGAATAAAATTTTAAAATAAGGTAATGTGTTGCGTTTGAAAATTCGAGGAAACGTTTCCTAATGTGCTAGGTTTCGATTTTCTCGTTCGACCAAATAGCCAAATATCCTTTTAAAATTTCAAAATAAGGTAATGTTTTGCGTTTGAAAATTTGAGAAAACCTGCCCTAATGTGCTGGGTTTCGATTTTTCTCGTTCGACCAAATAGCCAAATATCCTTTTAAAAATTTCAAAAATAAGGCAATGTTCTGCGTTTGGAAATTCGAGAAAACGTGCCCTAATGTGCTGGGATTCGATTTTTCTCGTTCGACCAAATAGCCGAATATCCTTTTAAAATTTCAAAATAAGGCAATGTTTTGCGTTTGAAAATTCGAGAAAACGTGCCCTAATGTGCTGGGTTTCAATTTCTCGTTGGACTAAATAGCCAAATATCCTCTTATATCTTAATCCATGTTATTCAAGTTTTTTAAGGATCGTATTTTTAAAATTCTTCAAAGTTTTCAATTTTCGACATTAAGACATTAACTAATCAACTAGGTACCAATTTTGGGCGTTATGAGGATGTTAACCCTTCCTCATACGTAACCGACTCCCGAACCCGTCTTTTTTGAATTTCGCGGACCAAACTCGTTGTTTTAATAAAATTAAATTGTTTATTAAAAACAACCATTTTTACGAGGTGACCCGATCACACCTCATCAAAAAATATTGGTGGCGACTCCCATTTTCGTTTTCGTTTTCAAAATCCAAGTTGACCCCGTTTTGTTAAAAAAATGGTGTCAACAGTGACATTGATAAATCAAACATTTTAAATATGTATTTTTTCCCACAAAGTGCATTAAAGAATAAGTTAATTTGTCAAATGTATTTCAACTCTTAACTCTATTTACCATCTTCCTTTCCATAATTTTACATTTCTTCCAAAAATTGTACTCTTTCATATTTTATATTTTTATTCTCTTTAGTTAATTAATCTAATAATTCTTTTAAGTATTGTTAGTTAAGGCGGAAATCTTGGGTTCTTAAGTACTTAGTTTTAAGTCTCATTATTTGGGATTGTAATGTGTGGATTTTTAGTCTCATCTTGTGCATATGATATGCCGTGTATAGGCTTTGCCCGAATTCTTTTTGGTTTCCAGTTCATCATCCATTTTATTTTCTACTTGTTTAATTCTACGTTGCAGTTGTTCAAACATTTATTTATACATGTATTGTACTTGTGAATAAAGGTAGCAATGGAGCAAGCTTGAACTTTTTCAGGTTTGAGTTTTATTTGGTATAAGTCTTTCTGGGTTAGAGCATTTTTGAGTTCAAGCTTTTTCAAGTGTATTTTTTTCTTTAAAACATTCATTTAGATTAATTAATGACATTATAAAAATAGAGCGACCAAATTATGTAAAAAGTTAATGTATATGGATTTAATCCAAGTTTCAACATTGTATAGGAGCCAAAATTAAAATTTAAAAATTTGTCTTATACTATAAAAAAAGAAAAGAAAAAAGCAAACCCAAAAATATGTGTCGGTCTCTAAGTCATTTAACATGTTCAAATTATATCTAACCATATAACATTTTAATTGAAAAGATAGCTATATTAATTAATTATCTGGACTAACTAATATCGTTATGAAAATATAATGACCAAATTATGTTAGAAATTAAAGTATAGAGATTAGATCTCAAATTCAGGTATGATAGAAGGGCTAAAATTAAAATTTAACATTTTCTTGTAATGTAAAGAAAAAGAGATAATCATAAGCGTGTCAACAAAAGGTAGGTCCTATGTAAATCCAAAAGACGAGGACCAAATTTAATGAAATTAATATATAAGGATTGTATCCCAAATATGATTATACTAGAGGGGCTAAAATTGAAATTTGACCATTTATTTTTGAAGTAAAAAAAGAAGGTGTCATGAAGAAAGACCCGAAAGCCTTTCTTTTACATAGTTATATAGATTAGTATGTTTCTTACCTGATTATTTATTTGTTTCAAATTTTAGAATAAATACTTGAAGGTTAAAAATATGTTTATGTCCTATATATTTTGTACATTTAGAATTTAGTCTGAGGAATATGATTTTTTTACCTTTTTATTTAAAAACTCAGGTCCAATTGTTATTAATGTTAAAATTCTTGTATTAAATTCTCTAGTGCGATATTTTAAAATTTAAAAAAAAGGTCGCTTTATAGTTATGTAACAAGAAAAATAACGCTGAAAATACTTATTAGGATTTATTCTTAGAAACACTCATTCAAATAATTAACTGTTTAATCTAACTAATGACATTATAAAAGTAGATGTACTGAATTATGTAAAAAAAATTAAAGTATATAGATTAAATCTCAAGTTTTAGTATAGTCTAGGGGCCAAAATTAAAATTTGACAATTGTCTTAGATATCAAAATGGAAAGCCATGTATCAGTCTCTAAGACTCTTAAGATATTTAAATTATATGTAACCGCGTAATATTTTAATCTAAAAGTTAACGTTGTTGACTATTCGAACTAATAAATGACATTATAAAAATAAAGAATCAACTTACGCTAGAAATTAAAGAATAAAAATTAAATCTCAAATTTACGCATATTAGAGGGATTAAAACTAAAATTTAACTATTTTTTCTAAAATATAAATTAAAAAAGGGCTTAATGATATTGTAAGTCCTCGAACTTTTTCAAAAAAATCAATTAAATTCCTCTAACCTTTTTACACTCAATTGTGTCATTGAACTAACAACACTGGTCAAATAAGGGAAATGCCAGTGTGGTCTTCAGCGATCCCACGCGAACATCGATTGCTGATGTGATAGTGACATGCCATCACTGAATGCTAATGTGGTAGTGCCACATCATCATCATATGTTGACGTGGCAATGCCACGTCAGTAAAAATAAAAAATATTTTAAATTTATTTTTTTAAAATAAATACACAATAAGGCACCAATTTGTCTAGAATTATTCTATAATTATAAAAAGAGTAAATTACACCAACAATCACTCAACTTAGTACAACTGACAAAAAAATCACTCTGGTTTCAATTCAGTCACTCAATTTTCAAAAAATAACAAATTAGTCCTCCATACCATTTTTCGTTACAAATGTAACAGAAAGTTGACCTGTCATTTAACTAGCCACGTTGGCATCCTAGCTGTCGTTTAGAGGGCCCCAATTTAAGAACCTTAACTGGGCAGTAGAAGAAGGAGATGAGAAAAAGAAGAAGAAGAAGAAGAGAAAAAAATATACAATATGAATGTGTTTTATCCATGTCTTTCTTCCTTTGTTGTTTCAAAAGCTGGAAAAAGAAAATCTCCCAAGCTTTCTTCACCCTCACATTTTCATTGCTACCCACTTTCGCAGCCAGTCTCTAGCGTTGCCTCTAACTAATACCATCACCAAAATGAAGCTCCCCTCACCCTTTGGACATCTAACGGTTTAGATTTCTCCAAGGAACAACCAAAATTTCCGAAAATTCAAGCACAATTTCGAGACTAGCAACCCTGATTTGCTGCAATCCACCGTTAGATGGACTTTAGTTTCGTACTATATTGATCCTCTCGTCGGCATCTACCTTCTCAATGTCCGAATTTGTGAAAAGATGCCTAAAACTTGGGTTTGATTTTGTTTTTATCTAGAAAACTTTTTTTAAGATTTACTCCCAATTTACACCCACATGTCATATAGAACCTCATAAAAGTCTATCTTAGTTTGATTTTTTTGGTGAAACGGTTAGTTTTGCAAAACAAACTTTGGGAATTTAAGTGTTATCCATTGGAATATCACTAGAATTTGGGTTCCATAGGCTCTTGGACATACTTCTTTAAGTTTGACCGGTACCAAATGTGAACCTATGTGGAGGAACTTCTAAGGGCGGATAGGGAAAAATAGAAGTAGCACCAAGATTATTAAAGGCGAGGATAGGAATGGGAGCAGGAGCTGCATCGTTTACCTTTGAGAAACCAAAGTTGAATGGAGCTCTAGTAGGTGGTGGGGAATGAAGGCAAAGAAGGATTGATACTTTCAGATGATTTAGTTGATTCTGATTGAACTAAATTCATTTTAAGATCCTCCTCCTCCTTTTTAGGGGTGTGCATAATTCGGGTAAAATCGAAAAAATTCGGTTAACCGACCGAATTCGATTAATCGGTCGGTTAATCGAATTTTTTCGGTCTGGGGCCGATTAATTTTTTTATGATTTTTCGGTTAACGGTTAATTCGGTTCAAAACCGGTCGGTTAACCGAATTTTTTTGGTTAACCGAAAAAATTAATAAATAAAATTATCTAACCCAACCCAATTACCCAACCCAATTACCAATCCAACCCAATAAATCTAAAACTAAAGTCTACCCAATTACCCAACCCAATAAAACTAAAACTAAAATCTACTCAGTTACCAACCCAATAAAAATAAAACTAAAGTCTAACTCTAAGTATCTATCCAATTACACTTTTTTTTTTAGTTTAATGCAAATGGAGATTTTTTGGAGAGAAGAAATGGATATAAATGGAGAATATTAAAGACTTACATTTCAATTATGTGTTAATTTCAAGAATTATGTAATTTTTTTAATTATGTAGTGATTCAAAGATTTATGTAATGTTTTTAATTATGTAGTGATTCAATTTGGGTAATTCGGGCAATTCGGTTAATTCAGTTAATTCGGTTAATTTTTAACCAAAAATAAAAACCATACAATTTTCGGTTAATTCGGTTAACCGACCTAATTAACCGAAAAAAATTCAGTTCAGTTAATGTTTTTTTAAAAAAATTCGGTTCGGTTAACGGTTAAAAATTTTGGAAGGTCGGTTAATTCGGTTATAGCTATTTCGGGTCGATTAACCGGTCGGTTAACCGAATGCACACCCCTACTTCTTTTACTACCCAACCCATCCAAAATTTCAATCTTCCCTTTCTTTCTTTTTTTGTCCCTTCCCCCCCACCCCAAATTATGTCTCTTTGGCTGCTCAATTCCAATGTTGCAAGTTAACTGGCCACATCATCTGTTCTGTTAGGTATGTAACGGAAAATGTTAATAGGTGATTAATTTGTCATTTTTCGATAACGTTAGTGATCGATTTTTCATTTTTCGAGAGTTGAGTGACTAAATTGTCAGTTGCATCAAAGTTGAGTGACTATTGGTGTAATTTACCCTTATAAAAACATAGAAAATTGATAGAAATTATAAAAAAATTCATTAAATTGATTAAAAATTATTAAAAATCATAAAAACCATAAAAGTTGGAAAAGAAAAATTAATTTATAAAAATTATTATAAATTAATTAAAAATTATATTTTTTTATAATAAGTAAATTATATTTTATAAAAACTATTTTTCTCATGTTTGTTAAATTATTTTACTAATATAACTTACGCTTATAAAAATAATATAATTTTTTAAAATTTTATGATTTTTAATTAACGCAAAAGCGATGACAGTTGGGGGCAATTTACCAATAAAAGCCCATTTTTGTAAAAAATTACCGAAATGGGCCCTCTATTTCATTATTTACCGGAATGGTCCATTTTCCGCGATATCGCGTCCACGTCAGCGCGATGTCAGGGTACGCGTCAGGAAATCGCGTCCACGTAAGCGCGAGATGCTTACGTGGACGCGATTTCCTGACGCGTACCCTGACATCGCGCTGACGTGGACGCGATTTTGTCGTTTTTTCCACGTTAGGTTTTTTTGGCTTTTAGGGTTTTTAGGTCCTGGAAGAAATAATTTCGAGTTGATGTTTCTGAGCAAATAGTATAAAATCGCTTTTAGCAGGATGTTATTTGAGAAAAATTTGTGAAATCGCGGCCTCGTGGACGCGCTTTTGCTACAGTAGGTCACGTAAGAAATAATTTTTTTTACTTTTCAAAGCAAATAGTATAAAATCGCTTTTAGCAGGATGCTATTTGAGAAGAATTTATGGAATCGCGGCCTCGTGGATGCGCTTTTGCTACAGTAGGTCATGTAAGAAATAATTTTTTTTTGACTTTTCTGACCAAATAGTATAAAATCGCTTCTAGCAGGATACTATTTGAGAAGAATTTGTGAAATCGCGGCCTCGTGGGCGCGCTTTTGCTACAGTAGCATGTTTGGGCTGAGGCTATAAATTAGGCATATAATGTTTTCAGAATGCATAAGTCACAGCAGAAACAATTTAGAGAGGCTAAGAAAGTTAGAGTTTCAAATATGAGTGAACGTATTAGTGCTATTATTTATTACGATGGTGAGGTTTGCCACACCGAGAATGATGTTATTTTTTTGTCGGAGAATACAGTGCGACTGGTTTTTAACCAGAATATAGATTTGACAGAACTTCGTAAAAGAATTAGGCGCAAAATTTTTGGAATGATGCCAATGAAAGTTCTGTCCATGATGTATCGATTTTGTTCTTCTGTTGATCCGGTGACATATGACTCGTTTGACATAAATTCAAAATAGCCCATGTTCGGTAGCGGTGTCGAATGCACATCCCCTGCGAGACACTCTATCGGTGGATAGGACATGTACATCGGTGGCTCGACGTTTGATGCTGGAAATACGTACTGGGGAACGGCATCAAGTTCTAGTGGGTGGCAATCTACATCCAATTGGGGACGTTATGAAATACCTAGAAGAAGGGATAACGTACTCCCTACGACATCAACCGGTGAGGGGACCTCGTACGCTGCAGATGATTGTGGGTTAGAAGATGACTCCGATGTGGATTCACCTCGAGAGTCCGGGCCGGATGGTACAGAAGTTGGCTTATTTTCTGAACCAGAGCCTATTCTAACAGAAGCTGAAGATGCTGAAAGGAGTTCAGATGAGGAAGAAAATCCACGATTCAGAGCATACTCACCTCCAGCCCACATGCATAATGTCGATCTCTCTGCAGATGATGCGTTAGAGTTTCCAGATCTACCACACCGGTCGCGTGATCGTACAAGTTCGGGGGTAGATTTCGGTGAACTTGAAGTTGGTAATCAGTTTACCAACAAGGATAGTTTTATTGGTGCTTTGAAACAACATAGCATCAAAAACAGCGTTAACTACCAAGTCGTTAAATCAAAATCTGATAAGTTTTAGGCGAAGTGTGCGGTGCAAGACGGCACATGTTCATGGAAAATCTACGCCTCGTTAAGGAAAAGGACAGGGTTGTGGGAGATAAAAAAAGTATAAAGGTCCACATACATGTGCTGCAAGTACAGTATTGACGGTATCTGAATAATACTTTTATTATGCAATGTTACATTATTTAATGTACTCCCTTTATAGGTGTTTCACAAGATCATCCCAAAATGGATTCAGCTATGTTAGCTAGCTTGATACTGCCCACAATAAAAACAGATCCTAGGACTTCAGTGCCGGTGTTAATTGCTAATATCCATAGCTAAATGGTGTACACGCCCTATTACCGCAAGGCTTGGATAGCTAAGCCAAAGGCGTTGGAGAATATGCATAGTGGGTAGGACGTCTCATATAATGAAATATGGCAGTGGTGTCAGGTGCTAGAGAGATACGACCCAGGTGCCATCACAGACCTTGAAACGGAACATGCGTACTACAACGGTCGATTGCTACGTGGATGCCAAATGTTCAAACGCCTGTTTTGGACCTTTAAGCAATGCCGAGACGCATTTTCATACTGCAAGCCATTGGTACAAATTGACGGTACCTTCATGTTCGGTAGGTATACTCATCGGTTATTGCTTGCAGTGGCACAGGATGGCGGTGAGAGAATTCTTCCAATTGCATTTGCAATAACACCGGGGGAGTCGTCTGATGACTGGATTTCTTTCTCTTTAGGTTAAGGTGGCATGTCTGCCCCCAACCTGATATCTGTGTAATTTCAGATCGGGGCGCCAGTATTCTAGCTGCATTTGATCGAGAGGGAAGCTTATGGCAGCGCACACACCATAGATATTACCTAAGACACGTTGCTTCGAACTACTACAGGCAATATCCATTTAAGAGCGAACGACGACAAGTGACCAACATGGGTATTTAGTCTATATCTGTGTTATTTCGTTTGTCAATTTGAATTAGTTTTATTGGTAGAAGTGGTATAAATTATTCGCTATGATCTTATATTGGCAGGGTGTGAAATAAATAAAGATCGTTTTCACGAGATGTTGGCAATTTTACGTTCAATTAACGCAGAAGGGGCGGACTACCTTTGCAACATACGTTTCGAACAGTGGTCACAATCATACGACGGCGGCCTACAATATGGCCATATGACGTCGAACCTGGCTGAATGCATAAATTCTGTTATTAAAGGAACGCACCATCTACCGATAACATTGGTTGTGCGGGAGACATATTTTCGTTTGGCGGCGCTATTTCCAAAGCGAGCAGCAGGTTATGCAGGCCAGATGCAGGGAGGCCATGTATGGTGCAGTAAGGTAGTTCAAGAAATAAACAAGGCCAAGGCGAGGGCAAACATCATGCACACAGTGTGTCACGATCGAGACAATTTATGGTTTCGCGTGGCAGAGTTTGACAGACGCACCAAGGTGTTGTTGGCGGGCAATATCGTGTACACTTGCGGAATAGGACTTGTGACTATGGGAAGTTTGATGCACTTCGATATCCATGCGCTCATGTTATTGCAGCTTGTCAGAAACTCCTTCTAGATCCGAAAAGTTATGTAGACGAAGTGTACAAATTAGAAAACATGCACAACGTCTAGAGACACGTTTTCCCACCGGTCCCAGATGAACGTAAGTGGCCGCCCGTATCTCTTACTCCTTTTAAGCTGTTACCGGATAGAGATTTACGTCACAAACCAAAAGGTTGACCTTGCTTGACTAGAATACGTAACAATATGGATATCCGAGAAACAGCCAGTCAAACGAAGTTGTACGGATGGTGTAGGAATCCAGGCCATACAAGTCGATCATGCCCTAATCGTAATAGTTGAATGTATTTGTAAAAAAATTAACTTTGTACAATTATTCATTGATAAATTGTATTAACTCAAATTATATAAAATTACTAATGGTTAGTAAAATTATCAAATTATATAAAATTATTAATGGCTAGTGAAATTATCAAATTATATAAAATTATTAATGGTTAGTGAAATTATGAAATTATATAAAATTATTAATGGTTAGTGAAATTATGAAATTATATAAAATAATTAATGGTTAGTGAAATTATGAAATTATATAAAATTATTAATGGTTAGTGAAATTATCAATTGAGTTAGGGTTAGGGTTAGGGTTTTTAATTAAGTTTGGTTAGGGTTAGGGTTTTAAATTAAATTAGGTTAGGGTTTAGGGTTTTTAATTAAGTTAGGTTAGGGTTAGGGTTTTTAATTAAGTTAGGTTAGGGTTAGGGTTTTTAATTAAGTTTGGTTAGGGTTAGGGTTATGGTTTTTAATTAAATTAGGTTAGGGTTAGGGTTTTTAATTAAATTAGGTTAGGGTTTAGGGTTTTTAATTAAGTTAGGTTAGTGTTAGGGTTTTTAATTAAGTTAGTTTAGGGTTAGAGTTTTTAATTGAGTTTGGTTAGGGTTAGAGTGTTTTTAATTGAGTTTGGTTAGGGTTAGGGTTTTTAATTGAGTTAGGTTAGGGTTAGGGTTTTTAATTAAATTAGGTTAGGGTTTAGGTTTTTAATTAAGTTAGGTTAGGGTTAGGGTTTTTAATTAAGTTTGGTTAGGGTTAGTGTTTTTAATAAAGTTTGGTTAGGGTTAGGGTTTTTAATTGAGTTAGGTTAATGTTAGGGTTTTTAATTAAGTTAGGTTAGGGTTAGGGTTTTTAATTAAATTAGGTTAGGGCTAGGGTTTTTAATTAAGTTTGGTTAAGGTTAGGGTTTTTAATTAAGTTAGGTTAGGGTTAGGGTTTTTAATTGAGTTTGGTTAGGGTTAGTGTTTTAATAAAGTTTGGTTAGGGTTAAGGTTAGGAATAAACTTCTATTTTATTACATCAAATAATATCAAAATAACTCAAAAATTTTCTATTTTTTACATAAAAATAATATCAAAATATTCAAAATATTTGTACAAATAAATTTAAATACGACAATCAATGTCTATGCCCGGGGGATTCAGTGCCACATGGCGGCCGTCGACGGTTACGATCTGGATTCCTCCTTTCTCTAGCTTCCGGCGGCGGTTGTTGTTCCTCTGCTGGGGCTTCTGGTTCTTCCGGTTCGACATCTGGTTGTCGGACTTGGGACGATGATCCACCTTCAAAGAATAGAGTATGTGGAGGTGTTTGCATCAGGAACGACGACGGTGTTTGAAACCCATAGTTGGTGGAGATTGGTAAAAAAGAGAGCTCCCCGATGGCCTATGCATCGGCGATCCGCTCGGCATAACAGGAAATGGAGCTGAAACGGGCATTTGGCTCCAACCTGCCATAGGACTCGAAAAAAGATACATATAAGGGTAAGGGTACATATAAGGGTTAGGAAACGCACCTGGCATCATCTGAAAAGGCGGTTGCGTGGGTATCATCGGTTGATTTGCTGCGTCGGGTGACTGACTCGGTGCTCTCGTTGGGCCTGGTGATTGCATGGCCGCTGATGATGCGCCAGGTGAACATCTGGGCCACGTTGAGGGGCTGCCTTCGTCGTCTTGTCGTCTTGGATTTAGAGGCCCGCGTCTTTCCCTTTCGACACGTATTTGCCGCTGCCTCTACTCTGGCGTCAGTAAATACGACTTGTTATGGATCCTAAACCATGGCATGTATTCTGGAACGCACGCTAACTCCGGAACGATGATTGCTCCCCAAGTAGGTATATATTCCTGCCGATCTCCCCACATATCTATGTACCCAGACCAGTATCTCGGCCAATCCGTATTCAATTGCCGAAGGTCGATTTTGTGTTCTCGTCAAATTCCTCAGGATCCACGGGAATTGGTTGTCTACATCCAAACTGTCGTAGCATTCTGTCTGACTGGTGCGGCTCCACGGTTGCGTAGTTGATCAACACGACTTTCACGTGCCAGGCGTTCGGATTTTATAAGAACTCTTCCGGAATTACTGCACGAATTACCGGATCCTCGTATGGTGTCTATTCAAACTATATGAACATGATAGAAATATTGGTTATATACATAATAATACTAAATACTAAATATCAATCGACTAGCGAATGTATGGAAATATCTATTTGCAATAATACTTACTTCTGCTTTCGACCGTTGGTCCAATAGAAGCCGTATATCTTTAAGAGTGGACGGTAATCGAGCATAACTTACCAGATGGTTCCACCTAATTACATAAATTTTTAGCATACTTTTATTTTTAAAAATCTACATAATAATTGTAAAATGTAATATAAAATTTACCTCGTTATGAGTAGGAATGTATATGGGTGGTTCAGTCGAGGACGTAGAAATGAAAAGAGAAACCGTGTCCATGACTGCAGTAGTGACAGGCAACCTCCGATTTTGGCTCTCCTCGGTCGCGTCGCCCCACACATCTCCCGATATAATGTAGCCAAGACGGCAGACCCCCAACTTAATTCACCGACTGCTCTAAAATCAACGAGTTTCAGCAGCCATCTTAGATGTACGCGGCTCTGTGACATGTCGGGCATCAGATAACCTCTAATTATTTAAAGAATGTATGCCCGGGTATATCGGATTCTTTCAATTTCGGTTGAATCTTCATTCGGGTCAGGGAATGTGTCACGTAACCAGCCCATCTCGACCTTACCTCCCTCCATTTTATCCGAAATTGCGCCCAAAAGCTTGTAGCACACCGCTTCCCAATTGCTAGATTGGGCAGACCCAGTGACTGGGTGCCCGTCCATCGGCAATCCCAATTACAGATGGACATCTTCTAGAGTGATAATGCACTCTCCACATGGAAGATGGAATGTGTGCGTCTCGGGTCTCCACCTCTCGATGAACGCACTGATCAGTTTCGGGTACAACTTGCATCCCCGGCCTACCGTCGCCACGTGCCAGAAACCCGCTTCCCGCAGGTAGTTCTCTACCAACGGTGATGGAGGAGCATGCATATTCCGGATATTGCATTCCAATACCCGATCTACCTCCTTTTATAACAAATAACAAATTAATAATTATCTAAAAATTCATAAATAAAAAATTCTTAAATAATATTTAAAAATTAAATTTAACACTTGCCATTTTCATTTGTTCCATCGATATGTGATGCTTATCTAGACGAGTCAATGATGCGGCCATTGATGAAATCAGACAAATTTTTACGATTTATAAAAATATAAAAAATTTTAAAATTATTTTAAAAAGGAAATTGAGAGGAAATTGAAATCAAATATGGATTTGAGAGAATTTTGGAAGGAAATTAAGAGAATTTTTTAAGGAAATTGAGAGAATTTTGGAAAGAAATTGAGAGGAATTGAGAGAAAATATGAGAGAGGATTTGTTTGTGAAAAAATAAAAAGGGGTGGAGGTATTTATAGTTTTTTTTTTACCGTTGGCGGGGAGCAACGGTCAAATTTTTGACCGTTGGGTACTGTTCACGCGCGGGAGGAAATCGTGTCCATGTAAGCGCGAGATGCTTACGTGGACACTATTTCCTGACGCGTACCCTGACATCGCGCTGACGTGGACGCGATATCGCGGAAAATGGACCATTCCGGTAAATAATGAAATAGAGGGCTCATTTCAGTAATTTTTTACAAAAATAAGCTTTTATTGGTAAATTGCCCGACAGTTGGCATTAGATACAGGGATTTTTTTTTTAATAGATAGTATGGACTAGTATGATTTTTTAACCCACTGAGTTAATTTTTTTATGCTAAATTTTAAATATTACAATATGCTTGAAATTTCTATACATTCCTTATATTTGGAATTTTATAAGGAATTTTAGTCCTCATATTTTTATTTTAAAAAATTTTATCCTTCTATTTTTAAATTTAAAAATTAAGTTTCAATTGTTAACATCACTAAATTTTTTTGTTAAATTAATTGATGTGACATTCTTTTTTTTTAAGAAAAAACTTAGTATTTTGTGATAAAAAATAACATTGTAATGAACTTAAATCTAAAAAAATTAACAGTGTTACATCTAAATGTTGAAATATCAAGTTTTGTAAATATATATATATAAAGATTAAATTTGAAATTTGAAATTAAAATTGGACAGTTTTATATAATTAAAAAAAATAAAAGAATGAATTGAAATTTAACAATTACAGCAATAACGTCAAAGAAAAATAAAAGGGCATAGACGCTTAAAAATTAAAATATAAGGAAGGCCATTATGAAAAAATCCATTTTTTATATAGGTGTCTAAATGTAAGGTCTAGAGGCATAGACCAATAGGTAGAATTAGACGTCTCATTGTAGGCAGATATGCTAATTTGACTCTTCATTTTTTCCCTAAAGCATTAGTGTCCAGTACTGGTATTTCACACATACTCAGATATCTCAAAAAAAATCCTCATAATACATAAAAATGTTTTTAAAACATTTAAACACGAACTGTATTCAACGCATTTCAATATCTAACACTTACTAAACTCGAATCCAATCTCCAATGAATAACTAGCTCCTAATACATACACCTTAACAGTTCATATCAAAAGATAAAATGGTGTTCATTTTATTGAATTTCAAAACTTATTATGTGAGACCAATCTATCATACAATGTGTAATGATTTGGTAAATTAAAAACATATATGCTTTGATCTTGGCTGTAAGAATGATGTCAACATTTCTCCTGATTTTCCAAAACACAGTTTCGCATATGGGATATATAACTGTACCTGGCTCCGCCGCTCCGAATTTTGAACTCCCTGCAACAATGCAATTTGCTCCTGCTGAAGCAGCCATCTCAATTGTTGATGGCCCTAACCCACCATTCACCTGCAAATTAAACCCACCATTTCTTCAGCAGACAGCTATGGCCGTGTATGTTGCTCTGACACTTCATTTTTCTTGCAATATCTGATATTTGTATCGGCACATTCTGAACATTCGTATGAGGATGACTTTCAAGTATATGAAAAAGCTTCTTCTTCTTTTTTTTAAAAAAAAACATACCCATATCTGATACTCATACTCGAGTCCAAATAACGTGGGACATGGTAATAATGCATATGATCCCAAGGATACGGTCTCTCATAGAAGGAATCATAGCAAGTTTGAGTGATGAAAAGGGTACAGAATCTCTTCAATTTTGTTTCAAGTACCTTGTACCCAATACATACTCAAACATGGGTACAAAGATATGATCCTCAAAGGAGTTTCCAACTACAAGGAAACCTTTAAAAAAATTGAACATATCATACCCATGTCCAACACTTAATCATAGTCATAGTCACATGTATAGAATTTTGAAAAGTAAGAAGTTTATTTACCTCTATATCAAGTGATGGGTACTTCTTCCTTAGAACACGAACCTCCAAAAGAAAGTAAGAGAAATGTCATTCACATAAAAGATAGAAATTCTGAAATAAAATTGAAAGTAAGAAATGAAGTGGCACCTTATCCATCATTTGAGGCATGAACTTTTGACCACCAAATCCAGGTTCTACAGTCATTACAAGAACCATTTCCACCGGATTTTCACTGTCAACCTATTAAAAAATCACCCACACAAGAGATGAAAAAAAAGATCTGTTAGGATCAACCCGATTAAGCAACAAGTAACAAAAAATAGCGGAATAAATTGAGAAATTGAACACACAAATTTAACGTTGAAAACCCCCCTCCAAAGAGGATAAAAAACCACTGGCAAAAACAATTTTACTATAATGGAAAAAGAACGAAGAGTACAAAAGATGAGAGATAAAAACTAAACCCCAGAAACCCGAAAACTCGAAAACAAAGAACCCTCAAAATATAAACACAAAATTCTCTAAATATATTATGAGTTCTAATCTCTAATGGGTGTATTTTCTAATGTTGTAAAAGAACCTATTTATAGGCTAAATTAGTAAGTCAAATAAACTAAGTTAATAAATGCTAAATATATTGTACTAATAAATACTAAATGTTCTAGAAAAAATATATATTTTGTTTAACTCTAACAAGATCAAATAAAAATTTAAAAAAATGCTATGTGATAGACATGGATGAATTAGCTACAGCCTTATTCAAGTCCAAGAACAAGCAGATTTGAAACCTCAAAAATTAGAGAAGGAAGGAAATCCATACCAGAGGATAAACCTCCTCAATCAGTGTTCCAGGCTTTAATGCCACACCGGGCCTCATGGCTTTTGACTTAATTTTTTGGATAAGTTCTTGCCAGTTTTCTGCAAAAGGTAACACGGTATCTTTGCTTAAGGAAACAAGGAATAGAAAACTACATTGAGAATCTTTGAGGATCTACTACAATACATATGCAGAAACTTTGGCTATGGCATCTTTTTTGGAACAAAACCATGAGGCTTTCAGACCGAAGCAGACAATACCTTGCAGGTTGGGTGCGTATCTCCACAATAAGATGTCAGTGAGTAAAATAAAAACCATAAAGACAATCAAAACCTTCAACATGAAAAGTAAAACCGGAAGCACCGGCTTTACCCAAAGGTTCAACATAATCAATAGGATTAGTGACCATAAGGTGGCAATCAAGAAATGCCCTGTAAGAGAAGAAGAATACTTGATCTATTTAGAATTGTAAACTTGTAGCTAATATTGAAAAGCCAGAATAATGCAAGTGCACAAAGAATGTTACTTTGTGTGCTTTCTTAAACTCTCAATGACTGGAGCGCCAATGGTTAAGTTGGGGACAAAATGCCTATATACAAAATTTAACAATGAACATGTAAGCATATCTACAAGTACCCAATAATGTAAACATGAAGGACTAAGTAAATAATACGTAATGCAGATCAAAAGCTCTAGTGTTAACCAGAACATAAGAAATCATCATTAAAAAACTATAGCAAGATATCAAACAAAGCTTAAGAACCTGAATAACTTGCACCCTGCATAAACCAATCCAATTTCAAAAGTTCATTTAACAGTAAGATTAGTCATTGAAAGCACAGAAGATTGTATTCAATTTAAACAGTTAAGTAAGGTCCTTTACATTCCATCAACAAAACCTTCCAAAATCCCAAAGTTTCTGAAAGTAACTTTTCAAGCTATAAAGAAAAGATCATTGAGTCTTTCAATTTCCTAACACATAATCATATCCTCACCCAAAGTAGACAACTCTTAAACGTTTTTTTTCAAACCATAGATCATGATTTTATGGATGACAGAAACATAAGGCTTAAGTATAAGTTAATAATCTTCACTAAAAAGATTAGCAAATATAAAATAGCTGAAAAAAACCAAACGTATAAAAATAACAAAAACAGGAAGTAGAGAAGAAATAGAAAGATAGAGATGCAAAATCCTAGAGAAGAGAAGTCCACGAAAGCAATGAAACATACCCATCCTGCAGAAAGAAGCCCAGAAAGCAGAAAAAGTTAGAATGTTGAAAATCATTTCGTTTCTCTTGAGAATCCAGAAAAGAAGCAAAGTTAGAAACAAATTTTACCATGATATCCATGTGAAGCCAATCAGCAACGAAATCAAGCATGCGCTTTGCCTCTGATGCTAAGTTAGCGAAGTCCGATGAAAGCATGGATGGAGCAATTTTCGGTGTTACACCCATCTTTGGGGTTCGGGTGTTCCGGGGTTTGCAGTTGGTCTTTTTGAGCTGGCGGATGGTTCAAACCAAAGGAAGATTACAGTTGGATTCAATGGAATTCTGAGTTGAGCTTAGGATACACGCTGCATATTAGTCAAAGTCGTTGACGTTTTTATATCTCCACCGACCTACCTGCATTTGCTTTCCAATAACAATATAATTTTTTAAGTTCAAATTTCAATTTAAAATAAAAATTAAATTGTTGAAATCGTTCGATTAAGATCATTTGTAAGAATCTCTTGAATTTTATTTCTTTTGGCATTTATTACAAGAGGTGGATTGGTACTCTATTAACTTAATTATCCTTATATTATAAATTTTTTTTCTAAAGTAATACTAAATTTTGACAGAAAAAGTATAATTCTATCACACTAATTACCCCCGCTACTTTGGGCATTTTACTAAAAAAAGTTCATTTTTTTCATTAATTACCGAAATGGGCCAACTATTTAATTATTTACCGGATTGGTTCATTTTTCTCAAAATCGCTGCCACGTCAGTGCGATGTCAAGGTACGCGTCAGGACATCGCTGCCACGTCAGCGTGATGTGCTGACTCAGCAGGAAATCGCATCCTAGAGGAAGCGATTTCCTGCTGAGTCAGCACATCACGCTAATGTGGCAGCGTTGTCGGCCGACATGTAGCGCATTCCGGGGGACACGATTTTGACGTTTTTTTTCACGTTAGGTTTTTTCAGCTTTTAGGGCTTAGGGTTTAGGGTTTTTAGGTCCGGGAAGAAATAATTTTTTTTGACCTTTCTGAGCAAATAGTATAAAATCGCTTCTAGCAGGATGCTATTTGAGAAGAAATTTTGAAATCGCGCCCTCGTGGACGCGCTCTTACTACAGTAGGTTATGGATGAAATAAAATTTTTTTAACGTTTCTGAGCAAATAGTATAAATTCGCTTCTAGCAGGATGCTATTTGAGAAGAATTTGTGAAAATCGCGCCCTTGGGGACGCGCTTTTGCTACAGTAGCCTGTTTGGGCTGAGGTTATAAATTAGGCAGAAAATGTTCTCAGAATGCATAAGTCAGAGCAGAAACAATTTAGAGAGGCTAAGAAGGTTAGAGTTTCAAATATGAGTGAACGTATTAATGCTGTTATTTACTACGATGGTGAGGTTTGCCACACCGAAAATGGTGTTGTTTTTTATCAAAGAATACGGTGCGACTAGTTTTTAACCAGAACATAGATTTGACAAAAATTCGTAAAAGAATTAGGCGCAAAATTTTCGGAACGACGCCAATGAAAGTTCTGTCTATCACGTATCGATTTTGTTCTTCTGTTGATCCGGTGACATATGACTCGTTCAACATAAAAGATGCTCGTAGTTTGGAGGCAATGGTGCAGACTCATCTTCCTAGTGGAGCAGCTTATATTGAGTTATATGTACAATTTACATTGCCAACTGATGTACTTGCGACCAGTGTTCGAGATGTATACACGACCCCTGGCCGACACTCGGTTAGCGGGTTACAAAATATGGAACAGCCCATGTTCGGTAGCGGTGTTGAATGCACATCCCCCGCAAGACACTCTGTCGGTGGATGGGACATGTACGTTGGTGGCTCGACGTCTAATGCTGAAAATACGTACTGAGGAACGGAATCAAGTTCTAGTGGGTGGCAATCTACACCCAATAGGGGACGTTATCAAATGCCCCGAAGAAGGGATGACATACTCCCTACGACGTCAACCGGTGAGGGGACCTCGTACGCTGCAGATGATTGTGGGTTAGAAGATGACTCCGATGTGGATCCACCTCGAGAGCCTGGGCCGGATGGTGCAGAAGTTGGCTTATTTTCTGAACCGGAGCCTATTCCAACAGAACCTGAAGATGCTGAAAGGAGTTCAGACGAAGAAGAAAATCCACGATTCAGAGCATACTCACCTCCGGCCCACATGCATAATGTCGATCTCTCTGCAGATGATGCGTTAGAGTTTCCAGATCTACCACACCGATTACGTGATCGTACAAGTTCGGGGGTAGATTCTGCTGAATTTGAAGTTGGTAATCAGTTTACCAACAAGGATAGTTTTATTGGTGCTTTGAAACAATATAGCATCAAAAACGGCGTTAACTACCACGTCGTTAAATCCAAATCTGATAAGTTTGAGGCGAAGTGTGCGGTGCAAGACGGCACATGTTCATAGAAAATCTACGTATCGTTAAGGAAAAGGACAGGGTTGTAGGAGATAAAAAAGTACAAATGTCCATATACATGTGCTGTAGGTACAGTATTGACGGTATATGAATAATACTTTTATTATGTAATGTTGCATTATTTAATGTACTCCGTTAATAGGTATTTCACAAGATCATCCCAAGATGGATTCAGCTATTTTAGCTAGCTTGATACTGCCCACGGTAAGAGTAGATCCCAAGACTTCAGTGCCGGTGTTAATTGCCAGTATCCGTAGCCAAATGGGGTACATTCCCTCTTACCGCAAAAGGCGTTGGAGAAGATGCATAGTGGGTGGGACGCCTCGTATAATGAAATATGGCAGTGGTGTTAGGTGCTAGAGAGATACGTCCCAGGTGCCATCACAGACCTTGAAACGGAAGATGCGTACTACAACGGCCAATTGTTACGTGGATGTAAAGTGTTCAAATGCCTTTTTTAGACCTTTAATCAATGCCGAGACGCATTTCCGTACTACAAGTCATTGGTACAAATTGACGGTACCTTTATGTTCGGTAGGTATACTCATCGGCTATTGCTTGCAGTGGCACAAGATGGCGGTGGGAGAATTCTTCCAATTGCATTTGCAATAACACCGGGGGAGTCGTCTGATGACTGTGATTTCTTTCTCTCTAGGTTAAGGAGGCATGTGTGCCCCCAACCTGATATCTGTGTTATTTCAGATCGGGGCGCCGGTATACTAGCTGCATTTGATCGACAGGGAAGTCGGTATACTAGCTGCACTTAATTAGGTTAGGGTTTTCAACTTAAATAGGTTAGGGTTTTTAATTTAATTAGGTTAGGGTTTTTAACTTAATTAAGTTAGGGTTTTCAATTTTTATTACATCAAATAAACTTCTATTTTATTACATCAAATACACTTCTATTTTATTACATCAAATAATATCAAAATAACTCAAAAAAATTTAAATTTTTATTACATCAGTAAAACTTCTATTTTATTACTTCATATAAACTTCTATTTTATTACATCAAATAAACTTCTATTTTATTACATCAAATAATATCAAAATAACTCAAAAAAATTTAAATTTTTATTACATCAATAAAACCTCTATTTTATTACATCAAATAATATCAAAATAACTCAAAAAAATTTAAATTTTTATTACATCAATAAAACTTCTATTTTATTACATCAAATAATATCAAAATAACTTAAAAAAATTTAAATTTTTATTACATCAATAAAACTTCTATTTTATTACATCAAATAATATCAAAATAACTCAAAAAAATTTCAATTTTTATTACATCAATAAAACTTCTATTTTATTACATCAAATAATATCAAAATAACTCAAAAAAATTTAATTTTTTTACATCAATAAAACTTCTATTTTATTACATCAAATAAACTTCAAAATATTCAAAATATTTGTACAAATAATTTTAAATATGACAATCAATGTCTATGCCCGGGGGATTCAGTGCCACATGGCGGCCGTCGACGGTTACGCGCTGGATTCCTCCTTTCTCTAGCTTCCGGCGGCGGTTGTTGTTCCTCCGGCGGGGATTCTGGTTCTTCCAGTACGGCATCTAGTTGTTAGACTTGGGACGATGATCCACCTTCGAAGAATAGTGTATGTGGAGGTGTTTGCATCACGAAGGGCGAGGGTGTTTGAAACCCATACGTTGCTAGGGATTGGTAAAAAGGAGAGCTCCCCGACGGCCCCTCTTGCGATCCCTCGTGCCCCGCTGGCCTATACATCGACGGCCCACTTGGCGTAACAGGAAATGGAGCTGAACCGGGCATTTGGCTCCAACCTGCCATAGGACTCGGAAAAGGATACATATAAGGGTTAGGATACATATAAGGGATAGGAAACGCACCTGGCATCGTCTGAAAAGGCGGTTGAGTGGGTATCATCGGTTGAATTACCGTGTCGGGTGAATGTCTCGATGCTCTTGTTGGGCCCGGTGATTGCATGGCCGCTGATGATGAGCCAGGTGAATGTCTGAGCCTCGTTGAGGGGCTACCTTGTTCGTCTTGTCGTCTTGGATTTAGAGGCCCGCGTCTTTCCCTTCCGACACGTATTTGCCGCTGCCTCTCTTCTGGCATCAGTAAATATGGCTTGCCATGGATCCTAAACCATGGCATATATTCTGGAACGCACGCTAACTCCGGAACGATGATTGGTTCCCGAGTAGGTTGATATTCATACCGATTTTCCCACATTTCTTTGTACCCAGACCAGTACAAAGGCCATTTCGTACCTAATAGCCGAAGGTCGATTTTGTGGTGATCGTCAAACTCCTCAAGGTCCATGAGAATCGGTTGTCTACATCCAAACTGTCGTAGCTCTCTGTCTGTCTGGTGCGGCTCCACGGTTGCGAAGTTGATCAGCACGACTTTGACCTGGCAAGCGTTCGAATTTTGTAAGAACTCTTCCGGAATTACTGCCCGAATTACCGGATCCTCATATGGTGTCCATTGAAACTATATGAACATGATAGAAATATTAGTTATATACATAATACTAAATACTAAATACTAAATACTAAATACTAAATACAAAATATCTATTTGCAATAATACTTACTTGTGCTTCCGACCGTTGGTCCAATAGAAGCCGTATATCTTCAAGTTTGGTAGGTAATCGAGCATGACTTGCCGGATGGTTCCACCTAATTAAATAAATTTTTAGCATACTTTTATTTTTAAAAATATACATAATAATTGTAAAATCTAATATAAAATTTACCTCGTTATGAGTGGGAATTTATATGAGTGGTCCACTCAAGGACGTAGAAATGGAAACCGAAATCGTGCCCATGACTGTAGTAGTGACAAGCAACCTCCGATTTTCGCTCTCCTCGGTCGCGTCGCCCAGCACATCTCCCGATACAACGTTTCCAAGACGGCAGACCCCCAACTAAATTCACCAGCTTCTCTAAAATCTACGATTTTCAGGAGCCATCTTAGATGTACGCGGCTCCGTGACGTGTCGGGCATCAGATAACCTCCAATTATTTGAAGAATGTATGCCCGAGCATATCGGATTCTTTCAATTTCGGTTGAATCTTCATCCAGATCAGGGAATGTATCACGTAACCAGCCCATCTCGATCTTACCTCCATTCATTTTATCCGGAATAGTGCCCAAAAGCTCGTAGCATACCACCTCCCAATTGCTAGATTGAGCAGTCCCGGTGACTGGCTTCCCGTTGACTGGCAATCACAATTGCAGACTCACATCTTCTAGAGTGATAGCGCACTCTCCACATGGAAGATGGAATGTGTGCGCCTCGGGTCTCCACCTCTCGATCAACGCACTGATTAGTTTCGGGTACAACTTGCATCCCCGGCCTACCGTCGCCACGTGCCAGAAACCCGCTTCTCGCAGGTAGTTCTCTACCAACGGTGATGGAGGACCATGCATGTTCCGGATATTGCATTCCAATACCCGATCTACAGACTTTTATAACAAATAATAAATTAATAATTATCTAAAAAAGCATAAATAAAAAATTATTAAATAATATTTAAAAATTAAATTTAACACTTACCATTTCCATTTGTTCCACCGATATGTGATGCCTATCAAGACGAGTTAATGATCCGGCCATTGATGAAATCGTAGAAATTTTTACGATTTATAAAAATATAAAAAAAATTAAACTATTTTTAAAAAGGAAATTGAGAGCAAATTGAAATTAAATATAGCTTTGAGAGATTTTTGGAATGAAATTGAAAGGAAATTGAAATTAAATATGGATTTATGAGAATTTTGGAAAGAAATTGAGAAAATTGAAAGGAAATTGAGAGGAAATATGAGAGAAGATTTGTTTGTGAAAAAATAAAAAGAGATGTGAGGTATTTATAGTTTTTTTTTACCGTTGGGGGGGCAACGGTCAAATATTTGACCGTTGGGCACTGTTCACGCGCGGGCCGACATCGCTGCCACGTCAGCGCAATGTGCTGACTCAGCAAGAAATCGCTTCCTCTAAGATGCGATTTCCTATTGAGTCAACACATCGCGCTGACGTGACAGCGATGTCCTGACGCATACCCTGACATCGCGCTGACGTGGCAACGATTTCGAGAAATTTAGACCAATCCGGTAAATAATTAAGTAGTTGGCCCATTTCGGTAATTAATGAAAAAATGAGCTTTTTTTGGTAAAATGCCCCGCTACTCTTGTTAATAAAATCTTTTAGCCAATTACATGGGACAAGTGATACTTTTTATTTAAAATAAATAAAAGTTAGATTAAATTAAAAATAAAAAAGTAATGACTGATAATGGAAATAATAATAATAATACAAACACGATACACAATGCATATTAGAGACGAAGGATGAGGAGTTTGTTCCCCCAAACACAAAGTTGACAGCAGCAATGCAAAAACTTCCTTCCGCAGGATAAGAATTTTATGACGTTGGTTAAACTTTCATTTTCCCTGGAAAGTTGTCAATGATGGTTGCATATAAGAGATCAAAGCTACAGTCAAAGCGGACAAAATCCAATGCCACTGTTCCTCAACCCTGTTTCTTCTTTTTCTTTCCTGTTTTCTTTTTCTTGAGGCTCCTTTTGAACACAGCTAATACCTCAATGCTGCAATAAACACCCCCACAATCACTCGAAAGGAGATCAAAAGGTTTACTTCTTTTATATGTGTGTGCGCGTGCGTGTGCATTTGAGGTTGCCAAGGTTTGAATGTTTGATTCCTCATCACTCAAACTGAGAGTGTATTGGTAGAGTTAAAAAGAGGGGAAGGATAGAAAGAGGGGGAATTCTACCATGAGTTCCTCTAAGAAAAAGCTTTGGTATTACCAATATTTTTAAGGATTTATCAATATTGGCGGAGTTCATGGTAGAATTTCCCAAGAAAGAGGAAAGTGAAAAAATGAAAAGAATTATGACAAACGACAAATTTATCATTTATGGTTAATGCATAAAAGGAAATCATTTCAATTTAGAATTATTAGAGTGAAAATGGAGGAGATATAAGTGTGCATATAACAAGACTATGCATTTAAAAAAAATCATTTTCTTTCCTATCATTTTTCAAGTCTACTACTACCAGAAAGAAAATTATATTTTCCATCTTTCCAGTCCACTTTTCTCCTCCAGGTTTTTTTCTTTCCAATTTTCTTTTTAGTTTCCACCCTACCAAGCAAAGCCTAGTGTCCAACACTCTACATGCATAAATGTAGGCTTATTTGGCAATGAAACATAAGTTTGAAGGAGCAATACCTCTGAGTGCCTGGAAAGAAATTAAAACCATGGGCTTTTTCCAACTGCCAAGACTTACTATTCAACAAGGACTTGCAATCCTGTTATATAATCCAACAATAACTAGTTTGTGAAAACTCAAACAAGTTAAAAACCAGTACATAATTTCCAACTACAAGTACCTCTTTGAAGCTTTCCCATCCACAGCTTATATAAATGAGAGTTTCTGGAAGTGATTGAGGATCTTCTGAAATTGTTTCTCTTCCAACTTGAACTGAAGCTTCTTTCGCACGTTCTCTTTCGCGTAAAACCCATGGTCTCTTTTCTTCTTTTATATTTGAAGATGAACTGGTGTTCAGATAAAGGAGTTAATGAATAAAGAAATGTATTTAAGTGCTGCAAATTCCAAATAACAATTGAGAAGTGTTCAAGATAGAACTGTCATCATATCCTCTACAGATGGCTAGAAATATACAGAATCATCCTACCCTTTCAAAGATGGTTTAACTTTATGTGAAGATATGGTCCGTAATGCATCAATCAAAGTTGTATCTAATCCCTTCCGAGGAGGATCAATGACAATCACATCTGATCCCACAAGCCAAGAAAGAGGATCCTGCAAATTCAGTGAATTATTCATACAGTTAGTTTGGAATTATTCAACAGTCACATTGCATACCAAACTTCCAAGGAAGCTCAAGGCATATAAACATCATTATCTGGATAACAAATCATTTGTGAATCCTAAATGACATGGAAGACCATAAAGTTGCAAGAGCTTGATACTAACAATGGAAGTGTCAGCATTGTGCCAGCTAATGCTGCCCTCAATAGACTTTGGTAAGCGGTCAACTGTCTTCTCAAATGATGGCTTAGATTCTTTGTTAATCTCAATGCATTTTACAGACCTGGAAACAAAAGAAATAAAATCAGAATAAAAGCTTAGTCTCGTTGAATGCAAGAATCAGAGAGAAATCTGAAGGGTTAGGGACATTCCATTCTTGCCTGCATTTTTTAGTGGCAGCTAATGATAATCCAATGACACCAGCTCCTGCATACAAATCAGCCACAGATGCTCCAAAAGGCACATATTTGTGTAACTTCCGAAGCAAATTATCAAAAGCCTGAAAAAGAAGCAATAAGAAAATATGCACTAAGCACTTCAAACAAATAATACACAATAAAGCTACACACGTCCTGCAGATATTTAAGTTGTATCATGCATCATATGCCGATCTAAAGCTCCAGGCAGGGAAAAAAAATTGGAAAAGGGATCTATACTACACATGTCCTGCATCATGCAGTAACACAAAAAATGGACCAAGATCAATGTTACTCGAACTTGAGTGTGAGTGTCAGGTACGGGTATATGCCCAAAACAGGCATAACCAATTTTTTAAAAGTTTTTATTAATTAGTTGGAGGGTCATATTTTCATTTCCATGTCCAAATATGTGTTGAACACAGATGTCAGGCACTAGCACTTGAAGAAAACCAAAACGTTGGAACAATATAGGCCAAGATAACGCACAAGCAGCTATGACAAGAAAAATCCACTGAAGGATATAAATAGCATTTAGAAACAGGCACCTCCAAACCCTGACTCTACGTACTCTCAGTTCCTGTGTAAATAATATTTAGTGATGTTTGCCTTTGCTTTGCATTGTTCATTTCTCTCTCATGGAAAATATACGTGATGGCATGTAAAAATTCCCAGTCCAATGAGACCTGCTAAATTTACAGCTTCACTTACCCGTGTGTTTGCTTGGCCGAAACTGGAGGGATCCAAGGATATATCAATCCCCCCAACATGCTCCCAGAAATCCCTTTCCCCCAAAAGATGTCTCCATCTATTCCCAAAAATTATCTGCAACATCAGTTGAGCATTCTAAGTTTCAAATGTCCAAAGAATTCAAAGAAGGGGAAAAAGAAAAAAGAAAAAAAAAGCTAACTCACATTGTTAGTAGATGTCTGAAAATTAGCCCACACAGAATGGATCAAATGGAGTTTACTCCTTGACCCACCATTTCTCCACAAAAACTGAACATCATTAAACAGAAGTAAGCATCAAACAGGACTTTGACATCAAGCAATAGAAGCGTATAAAAGTTAGGAAGTTGAACTCACATTAGCCAAGGCATTTAATTTGTCCGAATTTGAGGACTTCTCATTTCTTGAATTCCAAACTAAAGCAACCTGTACTCTACCTGGAATCACAATTTATTCAACTGTCACTCTTATTTGCCTTAAATAATTAGGAAAACAGAATTTTCCAGAAGAAAAAAGCCATACAAATTGCTTAAAACTACCATTTCTATATCTTTCGACAGCCGGAAGTGCAGTATTGTGTGTTGTAACAGCCATCTGCACACATTGAACGTTCATCAAAATAAATCCAAAAATACAGATTCCAATAATACTCTATTTAATTTTCTTGTTAATTAATATTTAATATCATCTGAATAAATCACCTGAACGTATCGCAAATCCCCTGTCCCTTGATCCTCATCATATGGTTCAATATTTAATTCTCTAACACCTAACATGGATAAGGGATTTAAGTAAATTTATTCAAATTTAAACCTTCAAAAGAAAGAAGAAAAAGAAATCAACCTTTTCTTAGTAGCTCAACAGCAGCATTAATGTTGGGGTGATGAGCTGAAATTGCAAGATTAACATTAAAGAAATTCAGATTAAGAACTTAAAAAGAAACAGTGATTTAGACACAAAAATGTATTAAAAAATACTAATTAAATTTTCCGATTTTTAAGACCTTTGCATTGAGGAATATCCACAACGTTATGAGTACCCTCCTGATAGAGTCCAATCAGAGGGTTCTCCGATGATCCACGAACGGCTAACTTTGCTCGACACCTCCATCCCCACTGGAAAGCAAAGCAGAGAATCAAAGCCCATTCCCAAAACTATTAAGAATTTCAAGGGAAAAAGAAAAAGAGGAAATTTGTAATTGGGAACTAAATAATATGAAATTGCAGGGAAAATACCAATCTACAGCTATCGAAAGTAAAATCTGACACTCCAAGACCCTTGAAGAAATTAGATGCTTCGTCTACGATGACCGGACGGTGTAGATTGAACTCGTGCGTGCATCCAGAGCACCTGAAAATTACATTTTCCTTTCTTAAGAAAATGAAAATTTATTGCAACTAAAAAGTTGAGTAGAAAAGTAAAAGTTTCTTCGTTCTTTTCGAACGCGAGAAGGGTGCATACGATTCAAAGTGAGGACACTGTAAGGCGCAAGTTAGCGAGGGGACAGCAGTTGCGGAAGTAGCTGGCGGGAGTAAGGAGGGAGGAGGTGGAGGAGAAGCGACGGTTGGCGCTGTGGCGGGGGATACGCGGCAGGTGATGATTGGATAAGTGGGACGTATTGGGAGGGTGTAGAGTGACATCTCTGTCGCGCGCGGTGGCCGTGTGGAGAATTTTTCAGGGCTCCTTGGCGGGAATGGATAATGTATATCAACATTAAGAAGGATAAATATCTCAATGGTACAACTCGGTCGGACCATCTATCCTAAACCCGAGCTGAAGCCCATATTTCCTTTTTATATTTTGGACCGGCTTAAGCTTTAGCTTTTGAATAAGAAGCTTAAATGTATGCATTGGCCCAAGTTTATACTGTTTTTGATAGGTTAAATGGAATTACTAATTAAACTCCAACTTCAGGTATTTGTTAGAATGTTATTGAATAATTAATCAAATAAATTAATTCACGTTTGTAGTGCATGGAGGGAGTTGAGTTGAATTATAACTTGAAAGAACTTTGAATTTTTTTTTATTTAAATTTGAAATAAAGTCAGATTTAAATCAGCTATGTTTGCTCATTCTATTATTAAAATAATAAAAAAAATCATCATATTTAATTATTTTATTCGGAAAGTGAATGGGTCATTATCGCCAAACCCATATGTAAAGAATTAGAGCAACCTAACATAGCAGCATCAAGTGGGTTTGAAGTTCCAACCGTGCCGAAAAGCGAAAAGCAAAGTTCAAGAAAATCACAGCAACACCTTTGATTATCATTATGCCATGCCCCATCAAATTTAACGAGAGGCATAGAACAATCAGCAGGAATTGTCTTACATCAATTTGCATTTAATCAGTTGGCTGATCAGGTGTATATGTATTTTAGGATATTACCGTGTCAAGCAACTGGTCCATTTGATACTGGTTATAGTTGCAACTTTCCAACTATAGTTGATCAATCATCAGTACCAAAATATCAATCTCCAAACTCACCCATACCTGGTATGACACGGACTCCCCGTTTAGTGCAACGTCAATTTCCGAAGTGACAACTTTCAAGGATGGGAACCGTTTGCAAACACAATGGATTCCTTCAGGTGCCTGAATAAAAGAAAATGAGGGATGAGTATATAGGAGGAGAGGAAACAAGAAAAGGTGGAAGGAAGGGTAGCAAGATAGTTGATGCATAAGCAGCCAACAATATGGAAAAAGCTCACAGAGACGAGGTTCAGGAATATAATGTGCGATTCTGGAACTCCTTTCTGTACGAGTAGTTCAATGGCGTGGTTGGCAGAGTTCCCTACAAGAAAGTCATCAAGGCAGGTTCTCATCGGAAGGCACATTAATAATCGAAGAATACAAAATAACATGTATTTTCAGGGATCATAACATGAGTTGACAACAGATGTTTTCCTGGATTCTTAAATTTGATAGCCAGAAGAATTTCTAATTGATTATTTCTCTGTAGACTTCCTATGTTGTTCCAACTTTTCATTTTCTTCTAACCCAGCTCAGACACTTTTTCAGTCACAAGTATGGTGATATAACCGTCCAGAGACCCTCCAAATTCAAGGAAAAACCCAATAGAAAATTAAACATAACCGTGTTGGATACATACCGGTATCCGATACTTACAACCAAGTCCAACTAACATAGTGTGCAAAAGCTTCAGGATAGCTTTATTTCGCTTAATCTACTTTTGCATTAGTATAGTGACAGCAAGTACAATAAATGGGGAAGAACTATGTTGCAGAGACTTCATTTTGGAAGATGAACAAGCTTACCTGTAGCAAGAACAAGATCCAGAAGGAGGACATGCCGTTCTGAAATATCCTTAGGAAGCTTTTCAATATAAGCTAAAATATCCGAGAAAAACAATTAACAGTTAAGATTATAAGTAATACCTGACAGCATAAAGATTCCAAAAATGTTACTAACATGTTTTCCATTATCTCCATCACGGTGAATCAGAATTTTTCCAATTTTTATTCCTTTGCAACATGCACGTAAGGCGTTTTCCATGCTTTCACCACTGTAATAAATAAATAAGAGAAAACCTGGTTAGTCAATACAAAAGAGGATAGCATAGAAAATTGCAACCAACCTAATTAAAACGAAATTCTAGAATCAATGCAGTATTTATGATGTACCAAATATCCAGAACAAGACAATAGAAAGAAATTCATCTTAACTTTCATCATATAGAACAAAAGATCACTCAACGCCCAATATTTTGATTAAACAAGGTCTGCTGTCAAATAACAAAAAAAGTGACCAAATCAACACCTGGTCAAAAGCTAACCTTCGAACAATGGAAACACCACACAACTTTTTGCAAAGTCAACCCCAGTGTAAACGGATGCTGAAAAGAAATAGCAGCAAATTACAAATGTAAGCAGAAAATTAATTACTTTCATGATAAGACATCTTAAGAACAACCCAAAGAAGAAAAAACCGACATAATTGTTTAACCAAACATACCTGTAGGTGTTATTACTTGCTTCTCAGTGAATGGAAAATGCCCAAGACCATGCTCCACCACCTAAATCGAATGCAAAAAAAATTCCAGCTACATTTTCAGAACATTTAACAGAAACAAAGCACGTTTCATACACAATATACAAAGCAGAAGGTACCAGACGAATAAGCCGATCTGAATAAAAGACAAAGTCATGCTTAGAGATCTCCCGGTCTCTAATCAGAGTATGCATTCCTCTAATCTGCACCATAAATATTACTTATGATTTCATTAAAAAAATTTAAAAATAATAATAATAATAATAATTAAAGACCATATAAAGACCAGACATAAAAGCAACAAATAATTACAGGTTAACAGAAAATAGTTGGGAATAACTTAAAGCATACAAGTGGCATCATAAGTCTAATGGGAAAAAACTATATGTACTTCAACAAGTTGTGATTGAAATAAGTTAGAGATAAAACACCAGATAACCTGAAATATTGACAGAATTACATATGCATTGGGATATATTTTGCAGAATCATGCTGACCAAGCTTAGTGCGGAGATGTTGCACAATCAAATCAATGGCAACATGATTTTCACCTCCTCGGGGGATGATGACATTAGCATACTTCTTTGATGGCAGAACAAAACCATCAAATGCAGGCTTGACAAACTTTGCATACTGCAAAAATAACACATCCACAATGTAATTATCAAAATGTTGGAAGAATTAATGCAAGGACTAAGGAGGCACATTAACCAAAAGTTCACATAAGTATTTTAATGGAATAGAATGTTAAGAGAACAAGTACATGTTCTGTTTCAAATCTACAAACAACACTGTTTATGTTTCCAGATTTTTATATCAGGGCTTCAATACAACCGACACACCATTCCAAACACGAAAAATTAAAAGATGCAGAATGTCTTCCAGGTTTTCAAGTATGAAATTACAAAGAGAATTTTGGTATGAACCAGCTTACTTGTTCAAGAACAGAGCTTACATCCCTACCCCTCTCAACCATGTCTCGTCTTATTCTACGAGCAAGCCTCACATCAGCATCTACAAGTAATAAATTGCCAAATAAAATAGAGAACCATTAGAGACCATAAGAGTAAGAAAGAAATACATGGTCAGAGGAAAAACAACAGATGCACCATTGTAAATATAAGTTCAAGCCACAAAACAAATGCATGCAAATTCATTCAACTAAGTGAAGCAATGGAATTCTAAGGGTAATTTATCAATGAAAACCCCTGCAGATCTAAGAACCCAAATTTAAGATTCTTCGAATAGTTGATAGGCTTCTGGAAATAACCACTGATAAAATTTAATCTTCTACTAGTTGGAGGGCCTCAAGCTATTACAGTTCAGAACAGTTAGTAGTTAGCAATTAAATTCAAATTTTAATTGTAGCTTTGTTTTATACATGAGTTTCTAGATCAGCTAGGACTTCAATCACCTTTCTCTTGATAGACATTAGATTTCTATTTTGTTTGTACCGATCTTATGTTTCCTGTTATTAAAATTTATTTTGGTTTGAGTGGTTGGCAACAGCTATAAGTTGTTTAACCTTTATAGCTATGCATGATGTTAAGTAAAGAAAGGATCTAGCACCTTAAATAAATTATTAAGTATAAACATCTCTAAAACAATCATCAGAGGATACAAAGATGGTAAGGAACTAGATAAAAGAGGTCAAACCTGTGTCAACAAAGATCTTCATATTCATAAGGTTCCTAACACACTGGTCATGGAAAACAAGAATTCCTTCCAAAATTATGTCATCAGAAGCATTCACCTGGCAATGGTTAAACAAAGAACAAACCCATATAAGCTTGCCAATTTATTGCATTATCATCAATGGATTTAGATATTTTACAAAGCCATAGAGAACTCAATAATTAAAAGGGCAAAGAAAAGGAAAATTCAAGTGTAAGCATTAGTGCATTACTTAAAATTTGAAACAGACATGGCCAAAACAACTGTTACAAGTTCTCAACTGAATACTAGTAGATTTTTCAATCATCATCATGCAAATTTCAAAAACAAACTAACTACCTGTCAAAAACTATCTGAAGATCGTTGATGACGTTTAAAATCATAGATTGGGACCTGAACAGATTGACCATCTTTGAGCTTCTCAATACAACCCAGAAGCTGCTCGGTATCAAAAGCATCTATAAAAACCCAAAAAACCAATGCATGATCAAAACAATAGCATCCAATATAAAAGGAGACAACAAAATTCAGCAAACAATATTAATATACCGGGATTATCAAAATTATACTCGTGCACGCGTTTTAACTCTTCAGTAGTTAAACCACGGTAAAATGAATCCTTCATCCATAAAGAATAGAAATGTGAGCAAAAAGTTTGGTAAATTTCAGTTATAAGATGAACAAATTAACTTGAATTTGAACCTGATTGGCAAGAACAACACGGTGATCGTGAAGCTGTTGGATAATCATATCGCAGACTGTCGTCTTACCAGAAGCGGTACCTCCTGAAACCCCTGTACAATTACAATATAAAAAATAAAAAGCTTCCTGTAATTTAATTTTAAGTAATCATATTTTCAGAGCAAAAACGGCGAAAACAGCTAATTACAGCAAAAAGAAAAAACAATTCAAAGAGAAATGTTCTATTTCTTTGTTTGTGTAGAAGAGGAGAGAATTGAGGAATACCCATGACGAAGGGCTGACGAGGACCATTGGCGTCAGACAATGCGGTGGAGGTGGCGGTGGCGGTTGGGCTACGGAGGCCTGAGAAATGAGGCCTCGATGCCTTCTCCAGAACGTAATCTATGGAGGTCTTCTCTTTTGGCATCGTTAAAATGGGGGGAAAATTCGAACCTGAAAATATCGAAAAATAATAAAGAAAAAACTAGAAATTCCAACTCAACAGTTGAATCAAATATACGAAGTAAAGAGAGACTGTGCCAATGCTGTCTTCTCTATCTGTCTCTCTCACTCAAAAAGCTTAAAACCCAAACTAAAGAATTAAATGGAATAGAGGCGTAATAGCTAATTTAATTATTTAGTTGAATGGAATGGAATAGAGGCGTAATGATATTCTTGTGTTTGATTGAATGGAATAGCTTAAGAAAAAAAATTAAAATGATTAGAATACCTTTAGCAGAAATTTTTTAGGTAGATTATTATTATTATTGTTATTAAAATTTAATAAGATTATTAATATAAATAATAAATAATTTAATTATATTTAATAAAAATTATTATTAAATATAATTTAATAAAATTCTTAATATTAAATATTCTTATATGAATTTACTAAAATCATAATATATAATACTATAAAATATAATTTAAAATAATTATTATTAAATATAATTTAATAAAAATATATAATTTAATCTAAAGTTTGAATGTGTATTTACCTAGCAAAAATCAACGAACTCTCGTGTAACTATAACCTAATAATATATTATGTATAATTAATATTTCGTGAATAATTAATAGCATAGAGATAAATATAGTAATGAAGAATTTATACGATTAAAATGCTAATAATTTATAGTATACAATTAAAATATTATAAATAAAATAATAGTAAATGATATATAAGATAAATTAACATATAAATAATTCATATATTTAAAAGGAATAAAGATAAATTTAGTGTTTATATTTTTGTAAATTCATATGTATTTATATATCTTTATTATTTTGTGTTTTTTTCTGTTTTTTCTTGAGATTTTCTGTTTATTTTGTATTTTATTTTTGAGAATTTTATATATTTTTCTGATTTTTAATAATTTTTAGACTTTGAAAAAATTTACTGTATTTTTTATTTTTCACCTACTTTCTGAATAGAAGAAACCACATGGAACAACTAAACAAATTCTTTAAAAAGAATTTATTCCCTTTTTTTATGTATATTTGTTCTTGGTGGCTAAATTCTATTCCAACTGTTCACATGTTTTTTCATTCCTCACTCAGTTCCCTTGTACAACAGCAATACATAGGACAGATGCATTTAGAAGCAAAATTTATACTAAAAGTAGAATTTGGATGCTATAGAATAGATGCCAAAAGATTTACAATTGTAGGTTTTTCACTTCACTTGAATCTGAAAACACTTGCAAGCAATCAGGATTTTGAACTTTGCAGAAAAGCTCACCAATCTCACAAATAATTTACAAAGTAATGGAACTGGCATAAGAAAACACACACACACACATTTTGACAAGAAACCAAAACATTTTTGAGATATATACAAGGGGCTAAAAAGAAAAAACTGTAGTAGTAATTCATTGGTTACATGTTGTCGTCCGTATTTGCGGTCCGGAACGGCCAACAAATCGAGCAAATCCTGAACCAAAAACCTTTCTCCTTCTTTGGTGGTGCTGCCTTGGTATCCCTCTTGGCAACGAGATCAGCCATGAACTCAACAACAGCCTAATGTAGAAAGAAGTTGAATGAGTTAGTAGCTCATAAGAAATCAAACAGGAAAGGTCCCAGCAAGTTAAATTTGTAGCCAGATTAGCATTACCTGAGCACCCAATTTGATTACTTCTCTTGGTGGAACTTCCAAGGGAGTCTCATCAGCTCGGAAAACTCTCAATTTCGACAATAATCTGAAACAATCGTGTAAAACTCTGATCTAGTTGTCACTTATGTCCAACTCTTCAAGCATCTCAAGGTTTCCAATTGATCTTGGTAAGGCTCTTAAATCTGCAAAGTTCTTCCCCACATTCAATTGATCTCAAGGTTTCCCCACATCTCAAGGTTCAAGACTCCCTCTTACTTCACAATGTACCTATTAAAAATTATTGTAACCTACTTAAGTTCCATGTAGCAAAGGAAAAGTACAAGAATAAACTAGAATTAAAGCTGGATGACAGAACATATGCTTCTGATAGAAATATTGACAACATCAAAACAGAACACATGCCTACCAGTTATGTTTGTAACTTGTGCTTTAAAATTAAGTTCAATTAATTGCTTAAATCTATAGCCCCTGAAATAAGAAGAATATAGAACATGGCATAGCTACATTTTCACTCTTTCCAAATTATACAATCAAACAATACATACACACACAGACATGCATCAACTTCTGACCGTATACAACTTGACAGTTTCACATCTCTGAATAGTTCATGAGTTTCAACCAAAGGATTATAGAAGTTGCTGTAAAAGACAGTGATTGTTTTTTATTTATTTCTAACTACATTATGGTCTCAAAGAAAATGCAAACCTCAAATGGAGGGGAAAACAAGTGGAAGTGACCATAAATAGCTATGCATTTCAATGCTCAATTAGATAAACAACACTCAGATTTGTGCAAAAAGTGTAATGTGAAATTCTTGATATCTTTATTAGGACATTCTATGTATAATAATCTAAACTTATACATTCTATGTATAATTATCTAAATATAGATAATAAAGTAGCACTCTGTTGCTAGAAGTAGCATGACAAGGTCTAAGGCAACAGAAAACATGTGAATTGAGCTATAAAGTCAGTATGTTGGACACAAGTGCTGGACATGGGTACTTCAAGAAAAAATATTCAAGCAGATCATGCCCATCAAATTTCCAAGTAATTAAAAACATCTTAACATCATTTGATATAAATAATTTCAAACCATCAAATATATATATAAAAAGACAATATTCTCGAGACATTTAGGTCCTCTAGTGTCCTCCTTAAGAGCTCGGTGTTTTACGTATTTTTTATATATGACTATAAATCTCGAAACATTTAGGTCCTCTAGTGTCCTTTTCATTCTACATACGTTCCAAAGGGAGGAGGCGAAATGAAATATATACCTGCTTCTCAAGGCTTACGCTCTCAGTTATGTCACCACCTGCTGGAGCAGTATTCGAGTCTGCATTCCTGCAGGACATGAAACAAGTGGCTCAACATTTTCAGTATGATAAATAATGACATTAGTGAAAAGATAATAGAGGATTGCCAATATCAAACCACCTTTCATGCATAAAAATGGCCTGCTTATCTGGAAATGAATCTATATCAGGAGCCACAGAACCAGCAACGCCTTGGTCTGCAGATTCTAATTTCCGCTCTCCCTATACAAATATTCGTGTCAATCCAAAATATTCTCGGTAAAAGAAGTCACCAAAGAAATCAAACAAAGCCTACAGGAGACTCACATCGGAAGTATCTTTCGTCCACCCCGGAACTTTATCTGAAACAAGGGCAACATACTGCTCCATAGCCGCCTCTGGACTCATGTTCCCCAGCTTTTGCCAAGCATTCCTTGCACAATGCAAGCAATAGTTATGGAATCCGAAACAACTTGATTAGCAATCACATGATTCTAACAGCAAGGTAAAACACTTCAGTTGTTTTGACTTTTAGACATTTTCCTATGGTAATAATTCCATGTTTGTGTCAGTCATCCAATATCCAGCATTTGATTTCAAAATCTAAAGAAGAATAGAACTATATCCTACTATACTTTCAATTAATAATCCCCAAAACAAGCAGGAACCAGAACAAATCAAGAACAATAGCAAAACAATTACAACAATTTCCAGTTTCATCTTCTAGTCACTAGCAACAAGAAGCTAATATCTGAATCAGTATCAAACGAACCAACGAAAACCCCATTAACCAACAGATATAAACACACAAAAATCCAGAATTTGGTGCACGCAATAAGTGAAATTCCAAGAACAATCAATCAATACTGGTAAAAGATATGGAAAAAGGCAAAACCTTTGGAATAAAATACATATAAAAAACAAGGCAAACCCAGAAAACGAGATAAGAGCACAATCACAATGCAAAAGCATGTCAATTTTTTTCCTTCAATTCTCTGTAATAAACAAGAACCGAAACAAATATTGCAATACAAACAGTTTTAGCTTAAGGATTGAACAATTTTTCAATCACAACGCAACCCATAAAACTATTTCGCTTCAGGAAACAAATATTCTTCAATCACAACGCAACCCATAAAACTATTTAGCTTAAGGATTGAACAATTTTGTCAATCGAACATGCATCAAAGAAAAGCCCAAAATTATCTGTCAAAAGAAACAAATATTGGCGATTTGAGCCAAAGGAAAACTAACCTGTAATGAGGAAATCGGGGAAGAGTGCGAGCTGCTAAAATACCTCTGGAAAGAAAAGCGATTTTAAGGGAACAGTGAAAATACCTCCACAAATCGGTTTTTCGTTCTTGATAAAATGAAGAAAATAAAAGGAACGATGAACAAGAACCGATGGCAGAGTGAGTGGAAGGGAAAAGAAATTACCTGTGCAAGAAAACGTGGGAGAATCGGGCAGAAAATGGAAGCTTTATGATGAGGGTAGAAAATGGAAAACAAAAGATGAAAAGGGGGCGGAATAGCTAATCGGCGCTGAGGGAGCGTAATGCCTATTACGCGCAATAAGGGTAAGAGGCCAGTAACCGATTCGGGGGAATCCGAATACAGCGAACCAAACAGCCGTTTGGTAGTGGGCCCGCTGCATAGGGGGGAATACGCATGCATTCCCCCCAACCAAACGCCTCCTTAGTTAGTTTAAGTTTGGTGATTCAGCTTTATATGATCAACAAACTTCCGATTCATGAGAGGTTTAAATGAAAATTTTAGAATAGTTTTCTGATTATTTTCTAATGTTTTAAAGTTGAGTAGCTAAAACGTAAATTTATTAATAATTTAATTTTTTAAATATAATTTACCCTAATTATTAAAAGTAAAAACAGGAATATTAAACACTAATAAAAGGACCCAAAAAAATTCGTTAAAAGTAGGAAAAGGAATATTAAACAAGAAGAAAAAAAATAAAAAATTTTGTTAAAATAATTTGTGGTAAAGTATACCTAATATTACTAAATTGATCATTTTAACTTCAAAAATTATAAAATGGTTACCGAGTTATTTAAAATTTTTTATTTAAATCACTAAACTATTCAAAAGTTTTAATTTAAATAATTGGACTGTTAAATTTTCTTTTTAAGTTTGACTAGCAAGTTTCATCAACGATTCAATGATTAATACGGTAGATCAATATCTATTGGCAAGTAGAATAACATATCTTATATTCAAGTTGGTCTGATGATCAATGTTTGGGATTAAAGAAGAAAGCTTTCAATTACTGTAAGTAATACAAATAGAAAAAAACTATACAACAATAATTTTAAAAGCGAACTATATATTATATTTTAAATAATTTATACATACAGTAGGTTCGTGTATGACACGAGTAAGAAAACCATTTAATACATAGTGATCTTCTCACGGATATTTTAAAAAATATTTACTTCTCACAATATAAATTTGAATTTAAGTTAAAGCATTCAAAAATAATTTTTTTTAGAATACTACTTTATATTAATGTTTTAATAATATATCTTTTAAATTTTATTTGTTGACTAGACTAAAGGAAACAAAAATGCTTGATTATATTTTATTGAAATTTTCAACTAAAATTATTTGCCTGCATTTTATTTTTTTTAAAATATTATTTTATACTTTAAATTTAAGTATATTCTTTAAGTTGTTTATATCTCTTGAATATTATATCATTAATATTTTTAATTAATACCTCCTTATTTAAATAATAATAGTTTTATAAAATGCAATATTAACCCTTGCATCACACAGCATAGAAAACTAGTTAAACAATAAGAAAAAGAACTAAAACTAGTTAACATTTATCTAAAATAGTTATCGATATAACTAAGATAAACTATCAAAATAGTTATTTTTGTTTGTCTCAAGTTATATTTTAGTCACTTATGTTTGAAATGTTACGTTTTAGTCATTTTCATTATCGTGTTGTAACATTCTAGTCTTTTAGCCATTAATTACCGTTAACGGTGTAATAGTAAGTTGACCTGATATGTTAAATCGTCATTTCAAACGAAAATTTTAGGTTAAATTCTACAATTGGTCCCTATATATTTTTTTTTATTTTGAGCAATTTAATTTTTTTCTTTTATATTCTTTTAACTTTTTTTTAATTTATTTTCCATTTTGCTTTTGCTTCTCCCTCTGTTTTCCTCCCTTCTCTATTTCTTTTAAATAGTTTTTCTATATTTTCCATTTATTAAAACTAGTCTGCAAGCTTGCCTCACTCGAAAAAATTAAATTGTTCAAAAAATAATAATAAAAGTATAAGGACTAGTTTTAACAAATGGCAAACATAGAAAAATTATGTTAAAAGAAATGGAGAAGGGGGGAAAACAGAGGGAGAAATAGAAGAGAATGAAAAAAAAAAAGAAAGTTAAAAAAACATAAAAGAAAAAAATTAAATTGTTTAAAATGAAAAAAATGAGGACGAATTGTATAAATTAACCTAAAAGTATTATTTGAAATGATAATTTAACGTGCCACGTCAACTTACAATTACACCGTTAAAGGCAATTAACGGCTCAGTGACTAAAATGTTACAACGCGATAATGTAAGTGACTAAAACGTAATATTTCAAATATAAGTGACTGAAATATAATCTAAAATAAACAAAAGTGACTATTTTAATAGTTTACCCATATAACTATTTAGATTAATTAATAATATTATAAAATTAAAGAAATTAAATAATACTTAATTAAAATAGAAGAATTAAACCCAAAAAACTAAAATCATAATTTAATTTTTGACCGATGCCTATTCAGTACAGTGGCAAGCAGTTAAATACATTTGAATAAAATTTCGAGTTCGAGTTTTGTTAAATGGAGACATGGCGAGGTTTGTCCACATTTTGACCGATGCCTGTTTAGTACAGATTGATACATAGAATCTGCTTGGTTTTATTACCAAACAGATAATAGAAGCAGCTGGTTCAGAAAATCCGATCAGACTAGATTGTGCAAAACGTATCATTGTTGATTTTTGAAGAACCGAAGGACTTGATTGTATACAATATCCTTGGCGTTGGTTCCCATGATGAAATCGGCATGGGCGTAATCTTTGATGAACTGAACCATGAGCTTGTCCTCATCATGGAACTTGAGGCTGTCCAGCAATAGTAGAACATCTTTAACATCTGAAAGAGCGTCTTGGCCGCCGTAGCTGATGAAGATGGGAAGGTTTCGTGGGATTGCGGAGATGTTGTAAACTGGTGGCTTGGCTTCTCCGTAGTGCATCCGGTTATAGTCCGGTCTGCCGTAGTTGTATTTCGCTATAACTCCGTCTCGAACAGCTGTAACTTTCATCTCCTACTCTTTAGTCATTTACAAGTCTCGTTTATGACAATTCTGAAAGGCTAGAACACATATCTAACATCATCATATAGATGATGGAAAAACCGGGTTCCAGGACATTACGTATCGGGATTTGATCGTTACTCTAGCGTACGCTTATTAAGCTCTTAAGTAAGTCTGAAAAGGACTATACGTACATGAGGACGACAGCAAATCCCGAAGATAATGTAAGAGATACGTTCTAGAACCCGAGTTTCACGTATGCAAACAACATGGAGGAAATGCTACAAGGAGAGTTGGGTTTCATAGACTCACTCTGTGCCAAGTGAACCATGTTTTTGGTTGCTGTGGATTGAGGCTCATTCTTTATGAAAAGATCAACGGTTGAAAAATTGAGACAGCAATTTTTTCCTTGAATTTACAATAACAAAATGAATTCAGCATATTTTATCACAACTAATTCTATTCCTATGCATTGATTTGATTGTAGTCAAATAATGAATCTTATAATCTACAAATATATTAGTTACATCCGAGTTCGAGTAACATAGGAAAGCTGTGTATCGGGTATTGCAAGCATTAAGATTGAAGAAGTTGAGCATGGATTTAGTACCAGTAATAGCAGTTAACAGGTCATAGCAGTCAACCCCAGGGTAATTGCATAAACGCTTGAGAAAAGCTGATGCCTTCTGTCTGTCAAGAGCAGAGAAAAACAGGAACTAAGCTCTTGATTCACATGAAATCGTTTTCGGTTGGGTTGTGTTTGTGAACATAACTGATGCTATTATAGCCGTAATCTTATGTTCCCACCCTTATTTTAAATCGTTAAACATAGTTAGAATGAGGGTTTAGTCCCTGAGAAAAAAAAACAGGTTTTGAGCTATTGATTCTCACCCTTTTGGATTGAATTCAGCTACTCCGAACCAAGTAGTGATCTGCTTGCCAAAACCAATGAAATGTTTAAAACATTAGTATAGTGTTGTTAAATGTTGAATGAAGAGAGTGTTCCTTACTTACGGACCTCACCAACAAAGGCTTTAGCAGCAACCATGCCAAGTGCAGTATTCATGTGGCTCAAGTATGCGATCGGGCTTAGAAACGCTGCGGATTTCAGCGTGTCTGCCTGATGCCCCTCTGAGAATGATGCCAGACCTATAAGAGTTCCCTGTCAATCACAATGTCCCCATTATATTCGTATTGTTGTTCATGTTGAATGTTGTATTTGAAGACAAATAAAAAAGAGTGGGACATCTCACCAGGGAATGACCAATGTAATGAATCTTCTGCTGTGTCTGGTTGAAGACAAAGCAAAAACAGCTGGTAGATCGAAACTCACCAGTTCATCCCACGACCAATTCCAGAACTCCTGCCACTTTCAGCAATCAGTTTTAAGTTTTTTTGACATTTTTATTACAGATGAAAAAAACAGGAAAGGAAAGAAGAAAACCGGCTGGGCGGAATCAAGGGAAACATGTTTTCTGCAGAATCTGGTGCCTCTGGTGTTGGCAATCCAGACATCGAATCCATTATCAGCCAAAATCATTGGTAGATTTTGTAGTGGTGAATTCAGGAGCCATGTCATTCCATCCTGACAAACCAACCCAAATAACACAATAATCATGCATCTAAACGTGGCCCGTTTCATGCCATCATCAGTTTCGGTGCGTAAATCAAGCCTAATCTTTTCTTTAAATTTTAAAAAAGTTATCCTTGAATGGGGCGAATTAAAGTGTCGTCTTGGGTCGACAAATTGAGTGCACGGTACATGTTCTTCTTTATTTGAGCCTTTTAACTTTTTAATTTACTCATCCATTTTTCCCTTCCCACCCAAAGACTACCTTTGTTTTGATATTAAACTCAATTCAAGATACTCGAATATTGGGTGGAGGACTCACCACAAGGACACCATGTTGTATGAGTATAGGCTGCTTCTTGGTTCCAGCATTACCGTTCCCTTCAAAACGTCGCTCTGGAATTCTTTGCATGCTAAGGATATATCCATCTTTTGTTTTCACCTGCAAAAACAGTTAATTAATTAATCAAAAAGTAACACCAACCGAAAACTTTGTATCAATGTTGTTCATACTTCATGTTCTTGGCATTTGTAACCATGGATAGTCACCGAGGTGGCGCATATCCCACTGACTGCTGCTGAACCATCATTGCTGAGGAACGAGCCACGGGTCGAGCCATATGCTTCATGAGGCTGGACCACCAAGGCGAGTAATAAGCTCAAGGAGGCCAAACGTAAGAGTTCAGTAGGAGCCATAACTTGCTAGTTCTTTTTTGGGTATTTCTTTGAGGCTAAAATCAATGGCTATACAATTATATATATAAAGACAAAGGAAGAAGATAAAGAAGCAGAAGGAGAGGGAAAAAGGTTACTGGTTTTCTTTTATGTATATAATTCCTTGCACTTGGAACTGTCAACTAAAATTTCCAGGCTTAAAATATGGGGGCTTTTTACAATATTTCCTGTGAGAAGGGAAGCGAAAGTGGGACCAGAGATGAAGCTTTTCTTTTAAAAAGAAAATTTATCATTTAGATTTATAAGTGAATTATTCATTTTGTGAAACAGAGCAGAATCGGTGAATTTCCATGCATCTATCAAAGAAACCATCTCCCTCTCCCCTAGGGATTTTTTCAACTTATAATGTGCAACGTGACTGGTTAGGATAATTTTTTGTCAACCCTAATCCAAATTTTCAATAAATATCCAAACTTACCTCATCCCAAACCCTATTTAATATATTACCACTAACTCCCATTCAAATCCCGAAATGATTTTCTCAATCCTGCCTCGTTGGTGTGAAACCCGAATTTTACACAAAGAAAAAGTTCTATATCGTGTTAAATTTTATAAAATTAAGATGTAATAAAAAATAAAAATATTTATAAAATTATATATGTTGTAAAATCTTATAAAATTAAAAGATTATAGTTAGGGTGTTTATCGTCTCAAGTGTGACTTGGGTTCGAATCGCGTCTTTTCTTTCTTTCTGTAATTCACAAAAAAAAGAAAGAAAATTATAATTTTAAAATATTAAAAGAGGAGCATTTTAGTAATATATAATAATAGATCGGAGAATTTTACTTAAATTCGACTCTAACTTAATCTCAAAATTTTCATTAAAGAATATAGTATTATATATTACTATAATTTAATTTTTATGTGTAATAAATTATGTAATACATAAAAAATATATATATTATAAACTTAAAAAACAAATCATGCTAAGTTGAGTTAGCGCATTAAATTTTAAATCTAGGCTTCGTATTTTTCAAGTATAATAATTTTATTCAAAAAATATTCTAGCTTAGACAAATACCTGATAATGTAGAAGGTTACTATTAAAGGCATATCTTATGTAAAAAAAATTTAATGTGTTGTAACTAACCCGATCCATAATAATGAAGAAGCCCGGTCCTTTTGCATCGGATACGGGTCGGTCGGGGCTTTGTTGCTGGTAAATGGTATAGAGAGAGAGAGAAGAGTAGCAAACGAAGCAGCGATAGCGAAGTCTGTTTTTCGTTTTCTCTCTCTATAGCTCAAAGTCTTGGTTTGCTGGAAGAGAAGCCAAAACCGCAAAAGCCTATACCTTCCAAATCTCTTCAATCTTTCGTAAGACTATTGCACAGAAGGTTTTTTCTTCTTTTTTTTCCTTTTTATTTGTTACGTTGTTCGTTCCCTCTTAATTCCTCTCTTTTACTTTCACCTTTCTCCCCTTTATCTAATTTTGTAAAATTGGAGTTCTTTGTTTCGCGCACTTTTTATCTTTATTTTCCCTTCATTTCCTCAATTTTTTTGGTAAGATTTGGTTCGAATTCTGTGTCTTTGTGGCTTTTGCAAAAATTAGGGCCTTTTGAGGGTGTAGGTACCCTTTAGGGTTCAACTTCTAAAGGTTCGATTTTGAAGGAAAATTTTGCTTATTTTGGTGCTTTTTATTATTGGGAATTTGCTGAGGTAGCTCGGGATTTACTTGTTCTGAATGCTTTAGGCTTGATAGGTGTTTGATATTTCGCCTAAGTGAACTAGATTTGGGATGTCCATGAACAACAATAATCCCCCCAAGAGCCTTGGAGCGTCTTCGTCTCCCTTCAGTAATGCGGGGATGCCTGGAAACCCTGTATTCTCGCAAGCACAAGCACAAGCACAAGCACAACTTAGTGCTGGTTTTCAAGCTCAGTTTCAGCTATCCCAAGCTCAGGCCCTTGCATTGGCTCAGTCAAAAGCTCAGGCCCTTGCTCAAGCTCAAGGGCAGGTAGCTCATGCCCAGTTCCAAGCACAACTTCAAGCTCAAAGTTTGTCCCTTAACCAAGCTCAAAATGCTGGCATTGGTAATATAGGTTCGTCTTCGCCATCCTTTTCTACTCCTGGCAGTGCAAGTGTGAAGAGGATCTTTCAAAGGCCCCCTATGCGTCCTCCTGGTGTTCCGATGACAAACACAATGTCCCCTTTGAGAATGATGGAACTTACACCTGCCGCGCGAAGAAAGAAGCAGAAGCTTCCTGACAAACAGTTACAAGAAAGAGTGGCTGCAATTCTTCCCGAATCTGCTTTGTATACCCAGCTTCTTGACCTTGAGACACGTGTTGATGCCGCGGTTGCTCGGAAAAAAGTTGACATCCAAGAAGCACTTAAAAACCCTCCTAGTGTTCAGAAAACTCTTCGAATATATGTTTTCAATACATTTGCTAATCAGCTTCAGACAATTCCAAAGAAGCCTAACGCAGAGCCCCCTATGTGGACCCTTAAAATTATTGGGAGGATCTTGGAAGAGGGATAGATCCAGATCAGCCTGGGTTTGTTAATAAAACAAACCCCTTTTACCCGAAATTTTCGTCTTTCTTCAAAAGAGTGACTATCTCTTTGGACCAGAGATTATATCCAGATAATCATATCATTATATGGGAACATGCTCGATCTCCCACACCACAAGAAGGTTTTGAGGTGAAGAGAAAAGGGGAAAAGGAATTCACTGTGAATATAAGGTTGGAAATGAATTATGTACCTGAAAAGTTTAAGCTTTCTTCAGCTTTAATGGAAGTCCTTGGCATTGAGGTTGATACGCGCCCCAGAATTCTAGCTGCAATTTGGCATTATGTGAAGGCTAGAAAACTTCAGAACCCATACGATCCGTCCTTTTTTAATTGTGATGCACAGCTTCAGAAAGTTTTTGGGGAAGACAGAGTGAAATTTACCATGGTTTCACAGAAGATATCGCAGCATTTGTCTCCACCACCACCCATACATTTGGAGCATAAAATCAAGCTTTCCGGGAATAGTCCTGCTGGAAATGCATGCTATGATGTGGTAGTTGATGTGCCCTTTCCTATACAGAGGGAATTGTCTGCTCTGTTGGCAAATGGAGAGAAGAGCAAAGAGATTGATGCTTGTGATGAAGCAATCTGTGCTACCATAAGGAAAATTCATGACCACTGTAGAAGACGTGCATTCTTCCTAGGATTCAGTCAATCTCCAGTAGAATTTATAAATGCTTTAGTTCAGTCTCAGAGCCAGGATCTGAAAATGGTAGCTGGAGAACCTAGTCGAAGTGCTGAAAAAGAGCGGCGATCAGATTTCTTTAACCAATCTTGGTAAGCTCTTTTTTTTTTCTGTTTTGTTACTGACTTGCAGGTACTGTTGTTATGTATCATTTAGCTCTAGTTAGGAACTGTAGCTGCCTAGCCTATCACTTCAGACATGCAGCCATTGCTACTGATACTATCTTGATTCTTGAATTCAAAATGATTTGGTAGAAACCTGAGTCTTTGATTGACCCTTCTATCATATTTGCTTGTGCCTTGTCTAAACTGTTTACCAATTCTTCCCTCTCATCGCCGAGTGGTGAGTACTGTTATTACTTGAGATTTTTTGTTCTTTGCTAGAGCTCATATGTGAAACAATAGACAAGCGGGTGGCGGATCATCATGTTTTACTTCATTCACGCCTGCATCTTGTTTAAGCTTCGAGACTTAATCTTAAAATCTTTTGATTGACACGTGACAACTCTTGCAGTATTTGAGAAAGATAAATCTGTTTGCAGTCTAAGAACCTAATGATAACAATAAAGGTGATAATAGAATTTCCGAAAAACTATGAAAGACATAATCAAGTTCATTTTTGGTGGTTCTAACAGGGTTGAGGATGCTGTGATCCGCTATCTGAATCGCAAGCCACCTGCTGGAAGTGATGCTCCAGGAAGCATATGAATCATGCAAAGCCACCTAGTGGAAAGTGATGCTCCAGGAAGAACATGAATCATGGTTCCGAAGGTATCGATGGCTTGCTAGGTTTTTCTTTGATTTGAATCATGTATCAACTGAACTGTAGACCAGTCCTTTAGTGGAATTAGAATTACAATGTTGTTGGATGAGGATTTAGAGAGGGATGTAGAACAGGAAGTAGCTTGTTTAGGCATGGTTATCATCAAACTTTTTTAAACGAAAAAAAAATAGGAATTAGCATGATAGTTTTATTTAGTTCAATTTGTAATTTATATATGGTACACTCCAGGATAATCATACCTTGATTTAGGATACGAGTGTCAGATATTGTTATGTGTCTCAAATGTGGGTGTGTCCAAATTTCTAAAAGCTCTTTCATGTATTTTAAGGGTCCTTAAGAGAGAGATCCTTACATCAATGCCTGAAAAAAATGTTGTGTACTAGCAAGTCAAGAAAAATCCTCATGAAGAGTTTGGACCAGCATGCCTTGGTCTCCCTTTAATCAGTGCATGATAATTTTGGATATGATATATAAAAGGAAAAAAAAAACACAATGAGTACGACAGGTAAACTCTTTTAGGTTAAATTGTGCTATTAGTTTTATTTTTTGAATTAGTTAATTTTAGTTTTGTACTTTTTCTGATAGCAATTATATTATGTGTAAAGTTATAGATTTAGTATGTGTTTTTAATTGGATCATTTTTAGTTTCTATACATTTTTGAATTTTGATTATTTCAATTTTAACACAAACAATAGTAGTTGAATTTATTAATTGTTTTTTTAGTAATATACGGAAATAACAAGTGATAATTTGAAATAGCAAAATTAAATGAACTTAAAGAGTTACCATTAGGGTTACAATTTTAAATCTTAAAAAGCACATAAATTTTAAATTTTATTTGGATGGTCTGAAGCTTATTACAAATTGTTGCTTCGATTAAGTTTTAATTCAATCTGACTATCTTGAAGCTTATATCGCAATTCAGAAAGGCTCCTCTAGTTATTCTAATTCTACTCTCGTTAAAAGAATTCATCGGTTCTTACAAAGAATAAATCGTTGGAGTATTCATCATATTCCTCAAGAAAAATATTTACTTGTAGAAAATCTTGTCAAATTGGTGTGCGATAGAAAGCTGAGTCTAATTTTGTTCTATTTATTTATTTTCACCAAAAAGAAAGGAATTTAACATTTTAATATTGTCAAAGTGACTAATGTTTTTGGTATTACAGATTTTTGACATGTTTAATAACTTTGGTTATATAGAATGACATGTTATTATTACGCGAGGTTATTAGTTATATATGAATTATAGGTAATATTGCTAGGGTAAAGAAAGTGTTTTTGAAAAAGTCTGATTTGAAAATTATTTTATAAAATTGGGTTTCCTAAATTTTAACATTTAATAGTGTTGTTAAAAATTTAGATGATATTTAAAATATAATCATAAATAATATTTAAATAATTTAATATAATGATATATGAAATATAATTTTTTTTAAAATCTTAAATGCCTTTTAAATAATTAAATTTCAAAAAGACATTATTGTCCCTCTCAATATATTATCTCTAAAATTCGAATCTAAATTTTCTTATCCAACATTTGATGGTAGTCAAATAACGTGTTTAATCATTATTTATAATTCAATGTATTTTATGTAATATTTATATTGATATACAATTTTTTATTGAAATTTATTTCAATATAAAACCTTGTACATTTGAATTTGTAATAGTTATATTTTAATATTTTAAAATATAATTTTTATATTCAAATAAAATTTTACAAATAATTAATTTCTTAACAATATTTAAAATTTATATTTCATATATCAAAATATAATAATGATTTACAATAATTTCTTTTATTATTTATTGAAATGTCATAATATTAACGAGACATTTTCACTTATTAACTTAAAATCTAAAAATTACAAAAACCTATGCAAAAGACACTACTTTGCTCAAGAATAAGCTTCTTAAGTATACTGAGAAAGCCTAATTTGTCATATCAAATTATAGTAGATCAAATTCCCTCACACTTAACTATCTTCTTGTCCTCAAGCAAACACATCAAACATGTCAAAGAAAAGACGACTCTTGGACCAAATCAGACAATTTAGTCACATAGCAGTTAAACATAAAACTCGTAGAAGAACTACCTCACATGCAACTTAAGAGTGATACCTAACTAACTGCTTATTCCTAATGTAAACATAATTAGCTCACTAAATTCAAATGTCAATAGATGTAAAGGCAATGGAAATGAACATATGCAAAAGTGTTATCCATTAAAATAAATTATGTGGATTGCTCATAGATATTTAAAAAGAATTGGTCATGTTCGTTCAAACAAATGCAAGCTATTTACAAATTATTGTGTTGGTGACTTATTTTGGTCCCAATGGTTTTTTAAGCTTGTAGCATTCTGAGGTTTAAGACGATTCGAAATTCAAACAATAGATACTAAAAATAGGTTCAAGCAGTGGCCTCAGTTGCAAAGGCAAAAGGTATGTTTACAGACCACCATGTGCGATCCCAGAACTGTACATTGACTATTTCTAATAACAATACCCACACAGGACGTGCTGGAAGGGGAGTGGAAGGCCGCATCAAAGATAATTTCTACACAGCGATCCTAGAACTGTACCATGACCATTTCTGATAACAATAACCGTTCAGCACCAATCTGGCGCCCGAAAAGCTTCACCTATGCTGCATCTAGTTCTAGTAAGTAAGAATCAACCTTCTGAATTAGAACATGCATCTGTATGATTATACTGTCATGGACATGGCGATTCTGAGCATTCCATATAAATCATAAGTCACACACAACCCTCCTGCAATTTGCAATTGTGTAAACATGAAAAATATAATACTACCAATCCTGTAAGCATGTTTCCGAAAGCTCACTAGGCCTGGAAACGTGTAGGTCCATCCAAATGCCAGCAACGGAGGGGCAATACCGAAAAATATGCTCCAAGGTCTCAGCACCCGCCAAGCACCGAGGGCAACAAGCATCAGAACGCAATCGTCTGTTGTACATATTAGAGAAACTAGGAATTAAATTACGGAATATACGTCAAGTTGTAATTTTAATCTTTGATGGCAGTCGTATATTTCATAATTTTGTAAATAAAGGCTTGTAAATGTCATAAGCACTAGATGAGCGAGAGCAACAAAGTAGGCGATAGACATTGCGAACCAAGTACTCCACCGAAGCTTTCTCTCCCAAACTAAAGTAACATTGTGAGCCTTTCGAGCGAGAAGGATACAGAGGACCTTCACTACCGTAGCGTCATCCAGCACAATTACAAATGATGTATCATTCCATTGTCTATTTTCATGGTCAATAAACTCTGCAACTAGAAGATCAGGTGAATGAACCCCATGATTTTGTAATCTATGTCTTAAGTAGCCCGGGGATCCATGTATCATCCCAGACTCGGATATAAGAGCTCGTACCCACATGCCAACTCAACCCCGAATTCAACAAATCTTTTACAACCAAAATGCTTTTTCAAAAATAAAAAGGGTAAGTTCCAAACTCAGAATGCAAAAAATCACAACTCATATAATATTTCTATTTAAGAACACACGCAACTAAATTTTTCGGATTACTAAATAAACGCCAACCTTGCTTGGCCAAAAGAGCAATATTAAACTGCGTTAACTGTCGGAAACCCATTCTGCCCAAATCCATAGAATTACATAGAAAAGACCAATCACACCAATGGATCCCCCCACGCCTACCATGATTCTTCCACCAAAATCGGCCAACAATTCTTTCCAAGTCCAAACAAAAAAAAAAAGGGGAAGTAAGGAACACGACATAGAAAAAGTGGGAATAGCCTGCAAAACACTCCTAATAAAGATCATTTTCCAACCATGAGAGAAAGGTCGTATACACCAATTCTCAATCCTAGTCCGCAATCGATCTTTTAAATGCTGAAGCGCCCACTTTTTATTTCTTCCAATGATATTCGACAAACCCAGATACCGCTCTGGCTCTGTAGAAACACGAACCCCTAAAAAGGTCATGATCCGGACCTCGAGTGATTCCTTAACGTTCGAACTAAAATAGATGACTTGTCAAAATTCACACATTGATATGAAGAACACTTATAGTTGTACAAAATCTGTTTCATTACCAACGCTCCTCTTTGGTCTCTCGCCAAAAAAGGATGCATTCATCTGCAAACAATAGATGGGATATTTAAGGACCCCCAAACTAATAGTTGGCCCCTCAACCAGACCATCCCAAAGTGCAGATCGCTTAAGGGAAGACAAATCCTCGCAACAAAGAAAGAACAAGTACGAGCTAAGAGGGCTTCCCTGCCAGAGTCCTTTGGCCAGAACAAAAGAAGGACCCATATCACCATTCAAAAGAACCGAATAGAAGACAGAATTGACACAGTGCATAATAAGATCGATCCAAGGTTGTGCAAACCCCATACGCAACATCATTTCTTCTAAAAAATCACATTGAACACGGTCTTAGGCCTTGCTCTTATCCAATTTCAGGTTAAATTTCAATTCAAACCCCTTTTCTTACGTCCAAACCTATCAAGAATCTCGTAAGCCAAAATAATGTTATTCACAATCAGATGACCCGGAACAAAAGCGATCTATGCTTTATCCACACACAAGTGCAATACAGACTGGAACCTATTGACCAAGGTCTTGGAAATGATCTTATAAAGGACGGAACAAAGGCTAATAGGGCGGAACTAAGTTATCCGTGTGGGATTCGTAGTTTTAGAAATTAGCATAATGTTGGTTTTATTTATATCAGCCAGAGACGTTCTACCATGTAAAACATTAAGATAGTAAGCATTAATGTCCTGACCAACAATATGCCAATACTTTTGATAGAACAGCGCCAGGAGCCCATCAAGGCCCGAGGTTTTGGTCGAAGCCATTGCCTGTAATGGATCGTGGATGTCGTCATACGTAAAAGGCACCACAAACAAGGCATTCATAGTATCAATAACACACGGATCAACCCCTTTTAGAATACGACATGGATCCCTAGTCCTTGAAAAGTAAACATATGCTGAAAGTAGTCGGTTGCCACACCACATGACCCCTCCTCTGTACGGACCAATGTATCATCATCCGAAATTAAACAATGCACTCTGTTAATCCTCCAACGCTGCATTGCAAACCGATGGAAAAACATGTGTTTGGATCCCCTAGTTTTAGTCTATTAGCCCGAGCTCTCTGTTCCCAAAACAATTCTGTCTTATCAATCTTCAAATTCATCTCCAAACGAGTTTGCAGTAGCTCCATCAAATTATCATCCATTCGATCTACCATATCAAAAGTCTAGAGTTTGCCACACAAAGTCTGAATCCAACCACCCTGCAACCTAGCAGCCCAGCCCTTCAGCCCCTGACAAAGCAGTGCCAAACGATGGGGAACTCAACCATCAGTACTATCCCAGAGCTGACGAATCTCAGATTTACAAGAATCATTAAGAACCCACCATGACTTGAAACAGAAAGAACACATCCGATGTCGAAAAGGTCAATCAGTGTCAATCAAAATGGGTCGATGATCTTAAAGGAAAAGACGAAAATTGGTCCTACCAAGCTGAAGTAGCAACCCTTCGGTCAAGTCGTTCACAAATATTATTGTTAACTATATTACCCCATTCCCAAGTGAACCACAGACTCATAACCTAAATCCTCTAAAAAATAGTTTGACAGAACATTTCGAAATTCTTTCATACGGAGTTCCTCTCTAACCATCTCGCCTCTATTCTCATAAGAATAAAGGATTTCATTAAAATCCCTACAGACCAACCAATGAAGACTTTGATCCTGCCCCAAAGTTCTCAAGAAGTTCCAAGCATCTGATCGAAACCGCGCATCTGGATACCCATAGAAACTTGTGAAGCGCCAACGATCAGTATCAGCAGATTCTTGAACAGTAACATTGATATGAAAGTGCGAAAAACTGTGCAACTCAAGGGTCACATCCGAACGCCAACCTAAACTGAGTCCCCCTTGTATACCATCTGCCCCAACCTCAATACCATACAGAAAACCACATCATCTATGAACGCCTTCCATACGAACCGAATCCAATTTTATCTCCATCAAGAAGACAATTAACAATGGAGTGTGATGCGGGAGAGAAAACGAATAGGGAACAGAGAGAGAGATTTGAAGAAGAAGAGAGAAAAAAGAGAGAGATACAGATGTTTGTTGAATAATTCCTTGAATAATGCTTCCCATGTAAAACATGCAGGTTTAAAGAGATTACAACGAAAAAAATGACGTGGACAAAATCTGTTATAACAAAACACTCCGTTTCACTACTCCTTAAACTCCTCGTTTTGACTTTAGCTTTTAAAATTCTTTAGCTAACATTTCAGCTTACAACAGTACTTCCTTCCCCGAAAACAGCCTTGTCCTCGAGGCTGAAAATTTAGAAATTTAGCTTGTATTGCTGGGAAAGCTTCCCATGTCGCATCTTCCAGAAATGAGTTGACCCATTCCACTAAAAATTCCGTTACTGCCTGGCTGCCTTTTTTAACTATCCTCCTGTCGATAATTCGGATTGGTTCCTTAGGCAAAGCCCCATGGTCATCCACCAATGGCAAGTGAGCTTGGGTTGGATTCGTTCCCACATGCTTTTTCAATTGAAAAACATGAAATGTAGGGTGAATCCGGGAGTGTTGCGGAAGTTGTAAAGTATAAGCCACTTCCCCTCTCTCTTAATCACAGGGAAAGGGCCATATTACTTTGAGGACAACTTCCGAATAGTCTGTTGCCTATATGGTTGCAGGCGTAAGTAAACCATGTCACCCACCTAAAAACTCCTCTCCAATCGGTGCTTATCTGCCATATGCTTCATACGAGATTGAGCCTTCTTGAGACAAAATTGGAGTAGTTTTCGAGCAGCTTCCCTAGCTTGTAAACTACGATCCACGACTTCTACAAGGGAAGCACCCGCCAAATAAGGCATGTGTGTGGGTGGGGGTTGTCCATACAAGGCCTCATATGGTGTGAGTTGAATCGTGGAATGATAGGAAGAGTTGTACCACCACTCTGCGAGAGGTAGCCATTTGAACCAATGTGCATGCGTTTCTCCAGTCATACACCCCAAATAGTTCTCCAAACAGCAGTTAAGGACTTCAGTCTGCCCATCCGTCTGTGGATGATAGGCTGTTGATAACAACAACTTAGTACCCGATTTCCTAAACAACTCCTGCCAAAAACTGCTAATGAAAATTCTGTCCCTGTCCGATATTATAGAGTCAGACATGCCATGCAACTTGTAGACTTCTGCCAAATATTCCTGGGCCACGTCTCTAGCAGTGAATGGATGACTCAAAGCTAGGAAATGACCATAGTTGGTCAGGTGATCAACCACAACCAAGATAATAGTCTTCCGATTTGATGCAGGTAAACCTTCAATAAAATCCATGCTGATTATAGACCAATCTCTGTTAGGTATTGGAAGAGGCTGGAGAAGACTAGGAGAAGCTACTGATTCACCTTTGCATCTCTGGCAAATTTCACATTCGCGAACCCATCTCTTAACGTCCGTAGTAAGGCCCTTCCAATAAAGTTGACTCGAAAGCCGTTTCTGAGTAATGTGCACCCCCGAATGACCCCCGATAGCACTGGCATAGAAGTGAAAAAAATAGCTCTCGACGCAGTTGAGAAACCTTCCCCACCACGATCTTCCCTTTTCTGAATAGAAAACGACCATCCCACGAATACTTTTGATCATTATTTCGAGTCTGCAAAACGCTCTGAATAATTTTCTGTAGGTGGTCATCCAACGTGTAGGATCGTTGTACTTGCTCTAAAAGTCCCGAAATCGCCGAACTAGTTGATAACCGAAAGTACTGGCAGTGGTCAAACTGTGGATGTCGAGAGAGAGCATCAGCAACCTTATTATTGATCCCTTTCTGTAGGACACTTCGAAATCATAGCCCAGCATTTTCGCAACCCAACGCTGCTGGAAAAGAGTAACGACCATTTACTCAGATAGAAAACGTAAGCTCTGATGATCTGTCCAGATTTTGAAATACCGTCCCACCAAATAAGGATGCCACTTTCGCACTGCCAGCAGGACTGCCATCATCTCTTTCTCGTAAATCAACAACGCTTGATGGCATACCCCAAGAGCTTTGCTGAAGAAAGCGATGGGCCTACCCTGCTGCTGTAGAACTGCCCCAATACCCACCCCACTAGCATCAGTATCTACCACAAATTCTAGCTAAAAATTTGGTAGTGCCAAAACGGGTGCTGAGCTCATAGCTTCCTTGAGTGCCAGAAAAGCTTCAGTTGATTTGTCAAACCAATTCCACCCATTTTTTTTAACAATTCAGTCAACGGTCGAGCGATCACCCCATAATCCTTAATAAATCGTCTATAGTACCCTGTGAGGCCAAGAAAACTACGCAGTTCTTTTACTGATCGAGGGACAAGCCAAGCAGAAATACAGTCAATTTTTGAACTGTCCATAGAAACTGTACCCTCCTGTAGAATGTGTCTCAGATATTGGATATGAGAAGAACCAAAACAACATTTGGCCTTGTTAGCATACAACTGCTACTCCCTGAGAATTAACAAAACCGCATTCAAGTGTTGCAAGTGTTCAGACCACGAACTTGAACAAACGAGTATGTCATCAAAAAAAAAAACCAACACAAATTTCTGTAGCAAGGCCTTAAAAATTGAATTCATAAGGGCCAGGAAGCTTGAGGGTGCATTAGTGAGGCCAAAGGGCATCACTAAGAATTCATAGTGTCCCTCATGTGTGCAGAATACCGTTTTGTGTACATCAGATTCCCACATACGAATTTGATGGTAACCGGATCGTAAGTCCAATTTAGAAAACACATTGGCTTCCCCTAGTTCATCCAGTAGCTCTTCAATCACTGGAATAGGAAATTTATCCTTGATCGTCTGCTGGTTTAGTTGTCTATAATCCACACATAATCGCCAACTCCCATCTTTTTTCTTAACTATGACAATAGGGGAGGCAAACGAGCTTGTGCTATCACGAATAACTCCAGCTTGCAACATCTCTTGGATGAGTTTCTCCATTTCATTCTTTTGAAATACTGGATATCTATAAGGCCGGATTTTGATTACTGCTCCTTCATCCCTTAATGGAATCTTATGGTCATGCAGCCTGTGAGATGGTAACCCCTTTGGGACCTGAAATACATCATCGAACTCCCTCAACAGCTCTTGAAGCTGGTTCACATGGCTCTTGTCCTCCGTAGTGGAGAGTGTCATTCGTTCAGGAGAGCTCAAAATAGCTGAAAAAAGTCCCATTGGTTGCCCCATATTTGTGAAACATCGCGGATGTGAGCCCTTATTGCCAACTACTAGGGACCCAGACATAATGCCCTGAAGAACACAAGATTCCCTTACTAGCTGAAACTGCATGGTTAATGAGCTGAAATTCCAAATAATGTCTTCAAGAGTCAAAAGCCACTGCACACCTAATACCATATCTGATACGAGTCACAAAAGCCCAAATTCTTGAAGGCGAGGCCCAATAAGCAAATTCCCAGCCCAATCAAGAAATCCATCCATACTTAGTTGAAAATCAGGCCAAATTGTCAAAGTGGCCCAAGTTGTAAAGTTTTATTTTTATTTTTATTTATTTATTTATTTATTTACTTAGTTTAAATTTTTATGTCAATATTCAGTCCAAGAGTCCCAGATAAAATGACCTTTGACCGAATTTCCATATTAAAATAATTAGGAGTTTTTTTATTTTAGTTTTCTAATTAGATTAGGACTAGTTATAAGGCCTATTTAAAGGCATGGCTGTCCACCTTGTTAAACACTTATCATTATTATTAAAATTTCAGATTTGTTGAGAGCAAAATTTTCTTTGAGTTTTCTCCAAGATTTCTCTCTTGAGTTTTCTTTAGAAGTTGTTTTAACAATCTTTTTGATTGTGGGAGCCATCTTCAACCTTCTTCTTGCCATTGATATTCTTTGGAGGGGAGATTAGAGCCGTTTGAAGGGAGTTGTGAGATCTTTAGAGATTTCAAGGCTTCTTAGGACTTATCTTTTAATTTCTTACTGACAATTCTTTCTTTATTTCTACTTGTGCTGAATCATTATCTAATCTATTTTCTGTTCTTATTGTGTTTTCAGCCTTTTTCTATCTTAAGGAATCAGCCCAAAAATCCCCAATTTCTAGGGTTTTTCCATACTCTTTTTGGGTGAAATTAGATTGTCGAAATTTGGGGAAAACTATCTTGGTGTTCAATTGGGCAGAATCACAATCTCCTTGAGGGTTTCAAGAACCCTAACACTTATTTCTATTCTCAATTTGATTCTTTGCTGATTTGGGGATTTTATTTCAGATCTGAAAATTCAAAAATCTAATCTTTTAATTTTCTGTTTCGTTTCAGATCTAATTGTTTAGGATTTTCGTAGGAGTTTCTCGTGACTTGGCAACTCGATCTTGGTCCGCGCGCAACCCCGTATCAATATCGCACCCCTTCAAAGATAGCACCATAAAGTCAGTTGTAAACTTATGGTCTTGCACCTTCCACGAAACCCCTTTACAGAGCCCTCGAGTAAATAGGCTACTACCATTCGCTATAGATACTCGCAGCTACTCTTGACGCACCACTGGCAGAGACAATCTATTGACCAGTTTCAAGTCAACAAAATTATGTGTGTGCTCCCTGAATCGATCAATATGATAGCTACATTGGTCCCCACTGTAGCAGCCATTCGCATGGTATTGTGTCCTTGCAACCCCGTCAAGGCGTTCAAGGAAATTGTAAGTGACCAAATCCCTTCCTCCTCAGTTTCGCTTGCTTCTAACTTGTCAAAGCATTCTTGAAAGTCATCATTCTCACCATCAGAGTGAGGTTCCAATAGAACTTGATACAATTGGGATTTCATGCATTTATGTCCTGTATGATATTTAACCCCACACCAGAAACAAAGGCCTTTCTGTTTTCTTTCTGCCATCAATGCTGGAGATATGCTCTTAGATCCGGAGTTGTTGGATAAGACCCTAATAGCAGACTGGCCACTCGCTACAAATTTCGTTGGAAATGAGGTATGCCTTGATATAATAGAAGCATTGCTAAAATTTCTAGGAGAAGTAACACAAAAAGTTGCAGACCCTTTTCCCGAATTCGAAACGAGAACTTCATTTTTTTAGCTAATTGGAAAGCTTCCATTAGCGTGGATGGGGCAAATAGATCCAGATAATGACCGATTTCAACTTTCAAGTTTCCCAGAAAAATGCTAAGAGCATATGATTCAGGCAATTGTAACTGATTTAGTAACCCGACAAAAAGATCTTGAAATTGCTCAACAGTACCTTGTTGTTTCAGGTTGACCAACTCCCTCATTGGATCCCCGAAAATCCCGCAGCCAAAACGATCCTGAAGACTTTTTATATACGCCGGCCAAGACAGCATGTGCAGACCTCCATGACGCTAAGAATAGAAATGATGCCACTCCAACGCTCGGCCTTCCAAGTTCAACATTACAAGGCGAAGCTTACAAGCATCAGGGGTACCTTCCGCTTCAAAGTATTGCTCCAACTTGGTCCACCATCCCCGAAAATCGATGTCGTCGAACTTGGGACATTCCAACCGGCTAAGTGGGGCAGAATTTCCCAGTGCAAACGAAGAATTCTTTATCTGTACTTTACCTCCATCAGAAACCAAAGGGTCCGTCTGCATCTGAGGTAGCTCAGCATTCTTAGGTAAGAACCCCGGAGGAGCTCCCAAAACCCCCTTCCCTTTGTCCTATGGAACGTTTGCTGACGACCTAGTTGGTGGTGGTCCAAAATACTGACCCAACAAAGCTTGAAGATCACCCTTAAGCTCGGTTTTGAAATCCTGTAGTCGGGTGTCCATTTTGGTCTCTATTCTGGTCTTCAATTACGCGATTTCCTCTTGCATTTTCGAAAGTTCCTGCTGCATACTGCCCACCTCCTTTTGCAACCTCGTCGAGACACCTTCACCGGTCATAAAAGGAATCGTGAAAGTTCTGATACCCTTGATGCGGAAGAGAAAACGAATAGGGAACAGAGAGAGAGATTTGAAGAAGAAGAGAGAAAAAAGAGAGAGATACAGATGTTTGTTGAATAATTCCTTGAATAATGCTTCCCATGCAAAACATGCAGGTTTAAAGAGATTACAACGAAAGAAATGACGTGGACAAAATCTGTTATAACAAAACGCTCCGTATCACTACTCCTTAAACTCCCTGTTTTGACTTTAGCTTTTAAAATTCTTTAGCTAACATTTCAGCTCACAACAGAGTGCATGAAATAAAAGGCCTAAAAGTGGAAAATTAAAAGAAGGAAGGCCTACAAGTTTTTTTTTTCATTTTAATGATTTCCGTTAATCAAAAAAATTTTATTTTGATGTATTTATGATTTTTATTCTTTTATCTATTTTATGTATTTATGTGTATAATTTTTTATGTGTTTATATATATTTTAAATTTATATATTTATAATTGTTATATATTTTTTAGAATTTTCTAATTTATTTAAAAATAATTTTGAATTTTTTATCATTTTTATATAAAATTAGGATCAATTTGAAAGAAAGTATAAAAAGTTAAGGATTAAATTTATTATTAGACCAATTAAAAATTATCATGTCACCTCTGTTAGGTGTTAAGTCATTAACAACCGAGTGCCCAAATTGTAACTTTTAATATTTAGTGGCAAAAATAAAATTTTGTTTGAATTAGTGATTATTGATTAATTTATCCTAAAAATATTTACCAAATTAGGGTTTTAAATATTTAATTCATTATAACATTTGAGCTTTTTTATCTTTTTTAAGTGTAGGAAGTGTTTTGGGCTATACCCAACCAAATTAAATGGATTTCATACAAATTATTAATGTGAACACTAAAACATACCTCTTTTTATTTTTATCTTTTCTCCCTAGCTACATGTCAATATAAATAAGTTAATAAACTATTAATTTCTTATTAATGTAATGTTTTATTTTTTCTATTGGTGCAAGTAGTGCAAATAGAGAAAACCGTATACAACAACAATTTTAATAGCCTAACGGTTTAAATGAAAACTTCAGAATAGTTCATGAACAATTTTGTAACTTTTTGAACTTAAGTGAAAAAAATATAAACTTACTAATAGTTTAGTGATGTTAGGGTAATTTATCCTTAATTTATATATATATAAATTAGAGCAAACTAGTACGTAGTCCCTTAACTATTAGTAAATTTATTTTTTAGTCATCTAACTATAAAAAGTTACAAAATATTCACCCAACTATTTAATTTTTTCTTTTTTGATCACCCATAAATTACTGACAGAAAGATAACTTGACAACTTTTAAAATTGGCATAATAGCAAATTTAATCCTCAACATTTATATATTGTGTCAATTTAGTATTGATTTCAAAAAAAAATTAGCCCTCAACATTTACATATTGCATAATTTGGTCTTTTATTGTAATTTTATTTTTATTTGTGACACCGAGGGTTTTTAAAATACTGAGAAAAGATGAAAGTTATTATATTAGGTTTTTTAGTGTTCTCATTTTTTTTGTATAGTTTTGATCAAATTTAATTCATATATTTATTTTTTTAGCTTTTCAAGTGAAAGAATCACCAGAGAAAAGCAAAATTAGAAAGAAAAAAAAGGTGTAAATGTCGAACGCTAAAATTTTTAAAATCAAGATTAAATTGATACGATGTATAAATGTTGAGAGTTAAAAGCTATGAAGTTATTTTTCGGTGACCAAAGAAAACTATTTTATAGTGACTAAAAAGAATAATTAGATGTACCCAATATTAATTTATAATTGAGTTAAGTAAAAAAATGGATTAAATTCGTATTTCAATCTATCAATTCTATATTGGTTCTGAATTTTTTCTCCATGGTTCTAAAAATACAACTAAATATAGAAAATATCACAAAAATCCTCTACGGTTATTTAGTAGCTTCTTCAAGAGAGCTTCACGACCAGGAAATCGATTGAAAGTCTCCACCGTCTGATCTTTACCAGACCCTTGATTCCTCTCCAACCTAACACTACCACCGGCGCAGTCACCGCCAGCACCACCCCAGCTCTTTCTTTCTTCAGCCTCATCCTTTCCCTCCTCTCCATCCTTTTTTCCGCTAAAACCCCATCTTCACATCTCACTTTCTTCCCTTCTTTACCTTCCCTAATTCCTCCATTGTCGTTTCCCCCATTGTTACCCTCGATTCTCGGTAACCTTCCGCCATTATTAGTCCCAAGAAGCTCGAACTTAAACTTTACTCCAACCATCTTTGTCTTCATTATCCCAACCAAATCTTTCACTCATTTCCAATAACGACACCGAACTCTCATCCTTAGCCGCAATCCCTTTCGCATTGTTTCCACTCAAAACATTCTCAGCAAATTCCCACTCGATTCTACCCTTATAAACTGGGCCTTCGAGCACTTGATCAGCTAACTTCGCCCACCGTTCATAATTGCGGAGATAATTGGAAGGGAGAGTTCCGAGCATCTTACCATTGTGTTTGCCGAAATGTATGACGAAGCTGGTAATGAGATTTCTTGGGGTTTGAATGAAGAGGAGAGTTTAAAACTAAGAGATATAGGGGTTGAAGATGGAGGATTGAGAACTTCAAGAATGGAAGCAATTGCATGTTTGGTTTGGCTCATCTGCCACCACAAACCATTGTTATAACTAAATTTTATTTCTATGGTTGCAGTTTGCATGTTTTCAAATTGATAATTAGGTAAAACATCTACTTCAATCCTCAACTCTAAAACTGAGTGGGTGTAATCAAATCTTTTACTTCTCTTCGATTGCTCATTTATCCAATCTTGTTTTGTTTGCGGATAATGCCGATTCCGAAAGGTACTTGGTCCAAAAGCATTTAAATTTTGAGAAATTATCCATTGATGGCTTTTTAGATTCCTCTTCCAAATCACTTCAAATATTTGGTAATGATTATTGTACCCAAGTGCAGCCAGTGCTATTGTTTAGGAAATATTTTAGTTTGCTGCTTCTATATTTAAAAAGTTTCTTATAACCAAGTGTTTTCAATATTTAAAAACAATAATAAATGAGAAATTTCAAGAGGACGATGGATTCAGGAGAAATAATTCTTTACAAGACAAAAGATTAGTTTAACAATGTTTTTAAAAAATATTCTGATAAACTCAATCTAAGATTTGAGTGAGCATTATTTTTAGAGGTACTACTAATTTTTATAACTAAAATTGAAATAAAAATATCTTTTTATTACTAAATTAAAATTACTATTATAGCAACCCAAGATGAACTGAAACAACAGCCTCCAATGTAGTTTATACATAATCAAAAGCGTCATTTCCCCCAACAAAAAAGTCACTTCAGCGGAAAGTGCAACAAAAAGGAAAGGCCCCTGAAAGTGCATTTCTTTTAGAGTCAACCATTAAACCCCATTAAAAAAAACCCAATGACCCTTCAAAAAAATGGGGTTCTTTTTTTTTTATCTAAAACCCCAGAAAGAGCATATATATATATATATATATAACTTGATTTAATTTAATTTAATTTTATAAAACATATAATTAACAAAATTAACATCTTATTCGAAACCCAAAATCCTTGATAATATTATATTACGTTGTTCAAGGAAATTTTAAACAAGACCTGAGAAAATAATTAATACAAAATAATCACCATACCAACTTGTTAATTCCTACACATGAAAATACACTTTCAACATATGGATTACAAAGCTTAATTTAACAACGTAAAATAAATAAATAGCTTGAAAAGATGACAAACATTAATTTAAATTATGTTATAGAAAAATTAATAAAACAATAATAATAAGTAAAAAGTGGATGAATAATACCCGACAATTTTCATTGTTTAATTTTCACTTACAATGTGCTATTTAGAAGCTCCTTTACATTCAATTAGTAAATGTATTACCTTCAATGAATTAAGTTTTCTTAATTACTCCGTTTAATGATTTCCTGATTATAAATGAAGTAAAGAGTTTTATCTCATTACTTTAATATGTTTAAAAGGGTTATAGACATCAATTTAATATATTTACAACACTCCCCCTTGGATGTCTTTTAAATAAAAATGTGCCTTATTAAAACTTTTATTAGAAAAAACTCTGTGGGATAAAAACCTAATGAAGAAAAAAAAAGTACACAATCTCCTATTACAAGTTACCTCGTTAAAAACTTTTACCAGGAAAACCTAATGGGACAAACCTTGGTTAAAGGAAAAGAGTACGTGTTTTAGACTCCCCTTAATGGCAACATCACATTATATCTTTGAGTCGACACATTCTAATCTTGTTTCGTTGTCTTTCAAATGTTGAAGTTGGCAATGCCTTGGTAAAAAGATCTGCTAAATTATCACTAGAACGAATATGTTAAACTTCTATGTCACCTTTCTTCTCAAGATCATGAGTGAAGAATAATTTTGGTGAAATATGTTTCGTTCTATCACCTTTGATATAACCACCCTTTAATTGAGCTATACATGTTGCATTATCTTCGTATAAGATAGTTGGCATATTTTCCTGTAGAGGCAAATTACATATCTTCTGGATATGTTGGGTTAATAACTTTAGCCAAACACACTCTCGGCTTGCCTTATGCATTGCAATTATTTCAGCATGATTTGAAAAGGCAGCAGCTAATGTCTACTTTGTCGAACGACATGATATGACAGTACCTCCACATGTAAATAAATATCCTGCTTGAGATCAACCTTAATGTGGATCCTATAAATATCCAGTATCAACATAACCAACTAATATGGATTTTGAATCATTTGAATAAAATAACCCCATATCAATTGTCCTTTTGAGATATCTAAATACATGTTTAATTCCATTCTAATATCTACGTGTTGGAGAAGAACTAAATCTTGCTAACAAGTTTATAGTAAAAGCTATATCAGGTTTTGTGTTGTTTGCAAGATACATCAATGCTCCTATGGCACTTAGATATGGTACTTCAGGATTAAGAAACTCTTCATCGTTCTCTCAAGGACGCAATTGATCTTTATTCACATCTAACAATCGTACAACCATCAGGGTACTCAATGGATGTGCTTTATCCATATAAAATTTCTTTAAGATCTTTTTCGTATAAGTTGACTGATGGACATGAATTCCATCTTTTAAATGTTTGATCTGTAGGCCAAGACAAAATTGTGTTTTTTCAAGATCTTTCATCTTAAATTCTTTCTTTAAATAATTTATTTTATTTTGAAGCTCTTCAGGAGTTCCAACAATATTTAGATTATCAGCATAAATAGCAATTATCACAAAGTTTGATTCAGACCTTTTTATAAAAACACATGGGCAAATTGGATCGTTTTTATAACATTCTTTTAACAAATACTCACTAAGACGATTGTACCACATACATCAATATTGTTTTAATCCATATAAACTTTTCTTTAATCTGATTGAGCAATTTTTTCGGGAAACTCTATATCCTTTAGGGATTTTAAATCATTCTGGGGTTTTCATATAAATTTCAGTATCAAATGTACCATACAAATAGGCTGTAACAATATCCATTAGACGCATGTCAAGTTTTTCATGTACTACCAGACTAATAAAGTATCTAAACGTGATTGCATCCACCACAGGAGAATATGTCTCTTCGTAATCAATGTCGGGCTTTTGTGAAAATTCTTATGCTACAAGTCGTGCTTTATATGTTACGACTTCATTTTTTCTCATTTCGTTTTTGCACAAATATCCATTTATATCCTATTGGCTTTACATATTTAGATGTCCAAAAACCTCAGTTTAGAAAGTGAATTTAATTCTGCTTGAATTGTGTCTTTCCATTTTGACCAATCTTTTTTATTTTTACATTCCTCAATAGATTTAGGCTCAGGATCTTCATTTTCTTTTGCTATTTCAATAGCAACATTTAAGCAAAATTGTTATCGGCAACTATATTTTTTCATTTCTATCTTTTTCTTGAAGTAACATAACTTATTGAGATTTCTTCGTTATCACCATTTTCAGGTACCTGAACCTCTTCTAGGGTTTTTTGATTAGTTATATCTTTGGCCTCTTCTTGGGCGCTTGCCTCAACAATATTATCATCTTGATTAATTGATCATTTTCTTTTTCGAAGATTTTTATCTTTGGAACTGATTGGCCTTCCACGCTTTAGGCGTGGATTAGCACTAACAATTTGCCCTTTGGGGATATCAATTCGTATTGGAGTATTTTCAATTGGTATGTGAGATTATGTAATTCTCTTTAGGTCAGTAAATGAATTTGGCAGATGATTGGCGATGTTTTGTAATTGTATGATCCTTTGAACTTCTTGTTCACATTGACTTGTGCGAGAATCTAAATGAGATAATGATGATCCATTCCATGTAATTTCTTTTATCAGTTGTATTTTCTCTCCCCCTAATGTTGGGAATGTTGTTTCATCAAAATGACAATCAATAAATCGTGCAGTAAATAAATCTCTAGTTAATGCTTCAACATATTTAATTGTAGAAGGAGATTCATAACCAATATATATTCCCAAACTCCTTTGAGGACCCATCTTTATACGTTGTGGTGAAAAATTGGAACATATACTACACATCCAAAAATTCTAAGATGGAAAATATTTGGCTCCTAACCAAAAGCCAATTATAATATGGAGTACTTATTATAACTAGTTGGATTTAAGCGCACAAGTGTTGCTGCATGCAAAATAGCATGTCCCCAAGCTGTAACAGGGAGTTTTGTTCTCATAAGCAATGGTCGAGCTATTAGTTGGAGGTGTTTGATAAACGATTCAGATAAACCATTTTGTGTGTGAACATGATCTACAAGATATTCAACCTTTATCCCAATTGACATATAAAAATTATTAAAAGCTCGGGATGTAAACTCACCAGCATTATCAAGACGAATAATTTTGACTGCATAATCTGAAAATTGTGCTCTTAATCGAATTATTTGAGCTAGTAGTCTCGCAAATGCCAAGTTGCGAGTCGATAATAAACACATGTGACCACCTACTAGATGCATCTATTAATACCATAAAATATCTGAATGGTTCCCATGGTGGATGAATAGACCCACATATATCACCTTGAATACGTTCCAAAAATGTGGGAGATTCAATCCCAACTTTAGCTGGTGATGGTCTAATAATCAATTTTCCTTAAGAACAAGCAACACAAGATAAATCATTAAATTCAAGACTCTTTTGGTTTTTTAATGGGTGTCCAATTGAATTCTGATGATTATTCGCATCATAATAGATCTAGGATAGCCTAATCAATCATGCCAAATAGTAAAAGCATGTGATTCTACAAACTTTTGGTTTGTAGTAACATGTGACTCAATTGCACTAATATGTGTATAATATAAACCTGATGAAAAAGCAGGTAGCCTTTCCAAAACATATTTCTTTCCACATTCAACATTTGTAATATATAGATATTCAATATTTTTCTCATTTATAGTCTCAATATGATATCCATTAAGACGAATATATTTAAAACTCAATAACTTTCTTTGAGACTTAGTGGAATATAAAGCATCATCAATGACAAATTTTGTACCTTTAGGTAATAATATAATAACTCTTCCAGAGCCTTCAATAAGTTTTGAACTACCCGGTATTGTATTAACATGGGCATTACTCATTGTCAAATGAGAAAAATAATTTTTATCTTTGAGTATCGTATGTGTTGTAGCACTATTTGCAAGATACATGTCTCCATTGATTTTGGGTCTATCGAAATTTTGTTGAATGATTTATATTCTTCATCAAACAAATAAAATATAATATAAGAAACATTGCAAATATTTATTAAATATATAAATTATTTTTATGTAAGAAAATAAAGCATACTTAAAACAACATAAAAATGTCAAAATAACATCAATTTTTCTAATGATTCTCAAAAAAATCAGCCACATCTAGGTGAATTATGTTACTAAGGTCATTAAATTTATCACCCTCGTAAGCATGGTCAATTTTAGTATTATAGTGAATATATTTATCTTTTGCCTCCATTTCATCATTTTGGAATACAAAATTTGTCTCCATATGCTTTTCCTTCAACAATTGCTACATTCACTTTAGGGAATGGTGCAAAACCAGTGTAACGAATTTCATGATTTTTCATCAACAACTCATTATTTTGTTCAACTACAAAAAGGCATGAAATCAATTTCAAATACCTTTTAAAACCTTTTTCACAGTATTGTTGCTACAAGAGCACATTAGTAACATGAAAAGTTGAAAATATTTTCTCTAACAAATCATCATCAACTATGTTTTCTCCACATAATTTTAGTTGAAAACTAATTTTGAAAAATTCTAAATTGTATTCACTTACCGTCTTAAAATCTTGCAACCGTAAGTGCATCCAATCATAACGAGCTGTAGGAGATATCACCCTTTTTTAATGGTCAAATTGTTATTTCAAATTTCTCCACAACTTAATAAGGTCTTTCACAATGAAATATTCCACTTTTAATCCTTCATGTAGATAATGAATGAAAATCATTGCTTTTACATTATCTTGATTAGATGCTTCTTTATCTGCTAATATAGTATTTTCTAGACTTTTAGCATCTAGGTAAATTTTAACATCTAACACCAATGACAAATAATTCTTGCCTGATATGTCTAAGACTGCAAATTCAAGTTTAGCAAGATTTGACATTATAATCACGTATATAGTTTAATGGGAGTTATACGGGCAAATTATATAAAAGAAATGACGCAAACTTCACTATGAACTCATAAAAGCTCGTGTTATGGAAAAATTAATAAAACAATAATAATAAGTAAAAAGTGAATGAAAAATACAAGAAAATTTTCACTATTTAATTCACTTACAATGTGCTATTTATAAGCTCCTTTACATTCAATTAGTAAATGTATTACATTCAATGAACTAAGTTTTCTTAATTACTCCATTTAACGATCTCCTGATTATAAATGAAGTAAAGAGTTTTATCTCTTTACTTTAAGATGTTTAAAGGAGTTATATACATCCATTTAATGTTGTTACAACAAATTATAAAAAATAAAGTAACACGTATAAATTGTAGTTACATTTTGTTTTCTTGCTAAAGAAAATTTAAGAAAAAGTTAACAATTTCACAGAAAAATCTTCCAATGCAGTTAAAAACAAAATCTTGAAAAAAGATAATTTATCATATCCACTGCTAGTAAAGGTTTTTTTTTTAGCTCTACAAATGGAATAAAAAAACTGTCATTATCTCTATTCTTATTCTTATTTTATTTTTTCAAATATAATATAACATGTTTTTCAACTCTGCTTGTGAAGTTAAAAAACTATACTGACAGTAGATACTAATCCATACATACACACATATATATGATGGGTATCACTCACCTAAGCATCGCTGCTGCGACTCGCTTGAGTGATTCACATGCCTTAAGCAGGTCCAACTCTGAATGGGCGGTTGAAACGAACAGTCTAATCCCGACAGGAAGGGGGCATTTATCGAGAGTTGATCTTTTTGAAGCCATTACAAAAATGGATTCTTGTTTCAAGGCCTGTGAAATGTAAATGTTTTCAATCAGGTATCTATATCCACTTTTCTGTGTTACCTGGACTCGAGAATGTCAGTCACATTTCAATATATGTCTGAATTATATGTCGTCTGAACTTTTTTATTTTCCGTGAAATATCTATAACTGAGACATTTGAATAGGAATATGAAAATATGACCCTCCATAGATCTTCCAAGTGTATGAAAAAATTTGAACATATTGACGTAGGAAACATACCCATATCCGCACTCACAATCGAGTCAAGTAGCATAGACTAGTATTACTTGAATTCAGATGGGTTAGATACAAGTATGTTCCCGATACAGAAATATTGAATTTTTCCTATGTGCTTAGGTCTTTGGAAAGTCAAGTCATCTACATATCTAGAAATATGTCGGACACAGGCATTTCAAGAAAATGAAGAGTTAAAGCAACAATGTCTTTAAGTTGTATAAAGATTTAGAAAATCATATATGCATACTCATGTACAAATATCAAATATTTCAAGAAAAATAAAGATTCAGAATAATATAACTCGCCGCTACTAATAAGAAGGAAACATGAGAATGGTGCACTTACACGATCAGCAATGTCTTCAAGGAGCTGAAGGTCACTTTTCACTGAACCAGTTGATTTTTCAAGCACAAGGAAAACAATCGGTGATTCTGGATTGCTTGCTATTGAAAGCCCCCGGATATCGGAGAGTCCTGTGTTTTCACAACAAGTTCAAAACCGAAGTGATTAGGTCAATTACACAATAACCACCGAACAAAGGATCGCACTACAAAATACAACGTGCTTTGTGATCCGATGTTAGCATATTGCAGAGATTAATAAGAAAAAATATCAATTCCTATCACAAGTTCAGAACCGGAAATGGTTTGGTCACTAATACAATAATGATAAAAAAATTGTCCGCATTTTTATCTACTACGAAACAAGGGCTTGCACTAAAAGATACACCGACGTGCTTTGTGACAAGATGTTAGCATGTTACAGAGGTTAATGACATTTCAGCTTCTATTTAGAACCAAAAAAGGTTTTGTCAATCATAAACATCGTCTGTACTTTTATCTACTATGGACGACTGACCAATGTAACAGACAAGTTGAAACCAGAGGAGAAGAGCATCATCACAGAAACAAAGGAAATCCTTAAAACCATACAAGAAAGAAAATGTTAAGCTCGAAACCAACCTTTCCATAAAATGCCAATGTTTTCCTTCAGCTTTGATGTCAGATCAGGATTTTGCTCTAAGATGTCAATAGCAGTAATTGCAGCACTAGCCAAATATGGGGGTAAAGATGCAGAGAAGACATAGCCAGAACTGCTCAACCGCTGCCACCAATCATAGAATTACCATTAACATTTTACAAGTGTATTAGGAGTCGATCCAGGGTGGTTGGTACCATACGAACATATACAAACAAATAAATAAATAAATATGAACAACATTTGAAAAATACTGATATAAAAGATGGAATATGTAAACACACCGATATACATGTTACAATACCAGAACAAAAATGGTAAATCCACTAGTATAGTCTTGACTATTTTGAGTCTATCTATTAAAAATAATGTTTATGATGAATGAAACTAGGTAGAGCTTCCAATATTCAACAATACTAAAAGGTCATAGACTACATACTTGATGATCAATGACACGAGCACTTCCAGTGCAGAATCCTCCTTCTGTTGCCAATGCATGTCCCATGGCAGCAGTAACAATGTCTATCTTCTCTATCTGCAGTACGTTCAACGGTTAGCGACCAACAAAACCAAAGCAACTATAAAATAGTAACTTAAAAAAAATATAAACACACCGGAACCCCGCAGTATTCAGTGAGACCCCTTCCAGTACGACCAAGTACACCAAATGAGTTGGTCTCATCCAGTAAGACACGGAAGCGATACTTCTCTTTCAACTTGATGATCTTGTCCAAAGGAGCTATTTGACCCGAATTCTACATATTTAACCAACAAAATGTTATTAGATATGGTGAGACTACAATTAGGAGAATCAGTAAGAACCGACCAATACAAGGTATCATCAACTTTGAACCATTGGACCTCACAGTTTTTTGCTCAAAAGGGCTCTCCAACATTTTTTCCAAGTCTCCTCATATGTACCACTATTTTACAAACATGCAGCAGGGTAAAACAAATAGTAAACAATTAACAAATTTCCGTAAAGAATGATTCCCTAAGAAGCCAAAGAATGATAATTGCTTTTTGGCAAATAAGTAATTCTAAGCAATTTCGTTAAGAAAAAATATATACTCTCTGCAGCATCACTATTGCTTTCTTATAGCACTCACCCATCCTATTTAGTTCTGATTTTGATTTATTAACAAAAGATGGGCATGGTTTAAATGAGAATGTTGTGATAGATCATAATTATGCAAGGAAGAAGACGCCTGGAATGAATGTACAAAGTCCACTGCATTGACATGCAATGCCACAAGCATGTCGATTTTACAAACTTGCACCAAACAAGTTCTTGTCATACAACTGTATTTATTAGCCAAATCCTACAAACACGGCTATTTATGCACAACATGGGCACGCTAAGGATACAATAGTTGAAATTTGTGAGAACTTGACATAACATACCTGATACACAGATTCAACCACAATGTAGCGCCGTAATTTCTTAGCCCGCTTATTCTGTGCTGTAATTTTCTCAAGGGTTTTTTCCAGAGAATCCATATCATTGTGCTTGAAATAAACAATGGTGCTTCTAGAAAGGTAGAGGCCATTTTGTATTCCCCAATGGACTCCCTCATCCCTGGATAACCAAAAAAAAAAAAATGTAACTAATAAATAGGATACAAATCTATGCCTTAAATTCTGTAAAATTGAAATATTAAAAGAAAAAGTACACTTTTATGCTAAGGAAGGTGCAATTAAATAAGTCAACTCAAAAAACAATTTCGGCCCCTAAACACCTTTCAAAATTCAGCAGCTGACAAAATGCACATAAAGGACAAAAAATCCAATCTTCATATGCTTTCCTCCAAGCATACAAAAATGCATTCTACCTACAGTAAATAATTTTATGATTTTGCTTAACAATTCTAAATCATGCATCACATTAATTAGTTTAGTTTTTAAAATATTGTAAAGGTGGGGCCTCACATATCAGGAGGCCCATTGCAAAATATATTACAATCTGGCCTGTGAATAACATCTACTAGTAAGATGATCTAACTGTGAAATTCGGTAAAAGAAAAAGCCCCACAGAATACAAAGAGCAGGAGGGAATCAAATTTCCATTCTTGGGAATTCCAAGTGCATCATGCAATTAAAAAAATAAGAACAAAAGACAGAGTAAAAACCAAAAATTTCACAAGTTATCTATACCACAGCTTACAATGTCAAACCTAGGATAATAGCCATATATGTATCCATTTAAGGTAATGATATTTTTCACTTACACAACAATTATGTCGCCCTTTTTACAAAAACATGGGATTGCACTGAACAAGGCGGAAAGCCCATAAGAATAGAGGATAGAATCATGTGTTCCCAAAAACTTCGCTATTCTGGACTCACAATCAAGGTGGACATCTGAATAAGAGAATTGTCACAATCTGAATCTTGTTATTATAGAAGATTTAGAAAGAGTCTCCAAAAACACACCATTCAAAACTGTATAGGTATTGATGATTACCAATTGTGCCATAGAATCCACGAGGACCACAAGATCCAACACCATATTTCTCCAACGCAGACGTACATGATTCCTGGTAAACACATTTTATTTCATGGCCAAAAGAAACAAAACCTTGAGAATTTAGTCATTATAACTTTCCCAATTTTTTTAAAACATATGCTTCTCCTTTGCAAAACTATCTTTTAATATTACTTAACAGCCTACATAAACACCTCTTTGATAAGGTAAATGGAAGAAAAGTGTATGTTTCAAGGAAAACTTAGAAAGGATTATAATCAAGCTATCTTGGTATATGGTTTATTTATTTATTTATTCTCTCTTCCTGTCGACCAAATGGTAGAATAAATTAATAATAGCAATGCAATTCTTACAAGTAACTTATCATGCCCTACAAATCCGAGATAATTTGCAGAAGCAAAATTCACAACTTCTTTCCCATTGATTATAGTATGGGGCCCTGCAGCACTGCATAGAGATGAACTAATAAGCTATGCCACTTCGGAAAAAAAATCAGCCTTAAGTATTTAAACTACTATAACAAATCATGAGAATTTATCAAAATTTTATAAAATCTATTGTAAAAGCATACATCAGTAAATATAACCTAAGGAATAACTAATAATTACGATTCCAGATGAAAAAGAAAAATGGAGAAGAAAATATAAAGGGCTGAAAAAAGGAAATGTCACACATTTGTTTGGTTGGAAGAAAAAATAAAATAAATAGATTTGGTTGAAATGTGTATCTCCCAAATCTTCAAAGCAGACTAAGCATATTAACTCGAACCATATATTTTTTTAAAGAATCCAATAAAATTAATGTAAAAATGACAGTTATACTCACCTTTCCAACACTGGAGGTTCACTCAGCATCTCTTGCGTGATAGGAGGAATAAGGGATTCTGGGACCCATTCATCACAGAGCTCATCTATTTCCTACAAACAACGAAGAGACCTTTCAGAATGTTAGGCTGATGCATCATCATCTAAATAAAATGAATAATAAGTAAAAAGTAAAACACTACAAGGATGAAGAAAGCATATCAATAGTAGAATGGCACAAAGTTAACATCTGACACAAATGCACCATATTTAACTTAACATAAAAGGAAAAAACATATCAATTGTCAAAACTTAAAACACAAAAAGGACTTGATCCAGCATAAGCCGTCAAACACTTAAGAAGAAAGTTTCAAGCTCAAACACAAAGCTCAAAGTTTATATGGCTACCCTTGTGACAATCCTTGATGACGTGTGTATTCAAACTTGAAACTATTTATTTAATAAAATATAATTTGTGGAAGACTGAAAAGACAATTTGAACAAGTAAAAAGAATTAAACATTACAATGTATCTACATACATGTTAAGTTAGGGGTTTTATTGAGCCAAGCACAACTCGAAATTCAAGTATGGGATTTTGGTTTAAAATTGATTCAGTTTTACTTCTAAAGCTCAAGCTTGTTTCAAGATAAAAATCAACCTGCTCAAACTCACTTAAGTAGGCTTGATTAAGCTTGTTCATCTGGTAAAAAAAAATAGGTGTGATTCCCAAGATCAGCTTCAAACTTAATTATATATGCTCAAGCTCGAGATAAAATAGAGATTTGTCAGTGCCAATTAAAATAGAAATATTTGATTAGGCTCTTCAGTGATTCAAGTCAAGCATTAGGATACTCAAATTCAATTAGCTTGATAACTCGAGCTTGAGCTTTACTCAACAATGTCCAAGTCAAATTTGAGTAGTTTACAAATCATACCAAGCAGCTTGCAAGTACAAGTGTCTCATTTAGATCCCTATGTTTAAAGTAGTAAAGAATAGTTTGTTATTGTTGAACCTTCGAGTTACAGCCCTTAATCAAATGTGGTCGAGAAAGGATTTTGGTTAGAAAAAGCGCCGGTGCCTAACAGTTTTCACGGACATATTGGCCCAAATCCTAGGTACAAAATACTTAAGAGAAATATAGCAGTCATGAATTCCAAGAATTATGACCCAAGCCTACATAAACTTGAAGCAATATCTATCCATGGAAACATTAATTAGAAGTAGAATTGCAACAAAACCTTCTTTGTCAATGGCCGCTTAGGAGGTTTGTAACTTTTCTGGGAAAGCAGAAAAAAAATTACCACCAAAAGAAGAATTTCCACAAATAAATGCCCTGTAATAAATAAAAAAAAAAGAAATAAAAGATAATGTATACATGTCAAGTATGAATGAGAGAACAGATCAATGTTGCTTCTGACTTTTTTATTTTTTGAAGCATCCATGTCCGACATGTATCTAGACATGGGTATTGGGAAATACTGCAGATACATAGAACTCTAGGAACAACTAACATTCTTGTGTCAGACACTCATCTGTTCTAGTACTCACACTGGAATTCGACATAGAAAAATATAGCATGATGTAAACAGGAGTTAAGAGTGTACCGCCTATGTGAACTCCAAACACCACAGCTCGTGCAGAAGGGGCATCCAAAGCAAAAGTGATCCAATTTAAAGTGGCATTAACTAAGTTTAATGCAGCTAATTCCATTGTTGTCAATAAGTCCACTGCACAAATAGAAAGGATTAGATGATGAACTTTGTTTTTTTCTAAAGCAATGAGAAATCCAACATTAATTCATTTATTTGAAATGAATAAATGACTAAAATACAACAATTACTTCCAATATAATTTGAAAGAAGAACCTAAACTGATCAGAATGAACAAAAAACAAAAATAGTTTATTAATATAAATCAACAACAATATTACACAGAAACAAAAAATGATGCAAAATATTGAAGGAGTAATCAACAATACAGCAAACTTATATATTAAATGTTGAGATACAGAAGAAAAAATCGAGTAATTTTAAAGTTTCAAAGGATTGATCTGCTAATCAGCTTAAAAGTCGAAAAATAAAAATAAAAGAACCTTAGGAGATCACTAAGATTTGATTAAGCAATTCAATATTAGAGAATTGGGCATGTGGAAATTCAACTCAAAATCATTAAAAAATAAAGAACCGACAGAAGCGAAAAGTTAAGTACCTGATGCGAGCTCCGACAATCCTCTTGATTCAGTTTATAATATTTTATAGGTATTTATATTGGATTGAGAGTTTGGCTGGCTTTTAATCGACAACAAAGAAGAAGAAACCGACAACTACAACCACGAGGAGGAGATTTAGAATTTTATGACGCACATGACAATAGAACGATATTGAAAGAAAGAAAGGTAGGATACGGCAATCCACGATCACATGACTGTTCTCTTTATAAGTGAAACCGGACCAACCAGTTGGACTGAAAATTCTTATTGTTATGTATTTATTATTTTATTATTTTATCTATTTTATGTATTTACGTGTGTAATTGTTTTTTATGTTTTATATATATATTTAAATTTATATATTTATAATTGTTATATATTTGTCAGAATTTTCTAATTTATTTAAAAGGAATTTTGAAGTTTTTTAACATTTTATATAGAATTAGAGTCAATTTGATAGAAAGTATAAAATTTAGGGACTAAATTTATTATTGCACTAGTTAAAAATTATCATGTGACCCCCGTTAGGAGATAAGTCAACTAACAGCCGAGTGCCTAAATAAAACAATTTTGAAGCATTAATAACTAAATTGTAATTTTTCAAAATTTAGTGATCAAAACAAAAAGTTATGTTTGAATCAGTGGTTATTATGCTTAAAAATACAAAAATTTCCTCATCAATCAAAATTTTCATATGCAACATGGCAAGTTCGCATGGAGCGTGCAACTCAGTATCTAGCTTAAGGACAAAATATTAATAAACCAAGCAAAGCTACAAACAGGAGAACAGTGTAATTAATATGTTTATCTACATAAGCAATTCTGCACATTAAGCACTAACGACATGACTAAAGAACAGACGAGTGAGCTAGATGATATTCAGATGAAGGCTTGCATCGAAGAGCTTTTAATACATTTGAAATAAAGGACAGAAGGAAAACAGTTTATGATTCATCAAACAATTAAAGAACCTTAATATCATGAGCAGGAAACAGGGTATACTGCATGGTTGAAAGCTCAGAGATTAAATAGGACAACTAACAGAATGACTTGTTCAAAGAATGGAATGAGGTACAAAAGAGAAATATTTTATAAGGAAATAGATTAAAGGAGAGAGCCATATTTCTATTTGGTTCAAAGAACGGGAATAGAGTAGTAAACTAGTAGTACTATGATTATCATTTCTGTTTGAAAGGAATAAGATTAAGGAATATAAAAATAATTGAAGCTTTCAATTAAGATAATGCCTACTTTAACTATATTGCATCAAGTAGGTTGAAAAAATGACCATATGAGGAATCCAATGTGCTAATCAGAATTAACAGCAGCAGTGAAATCTAAGAGTTTGCATCTGATTACTGGGCATACATACCCGCAGCCAGATCTAGTAGCTTTGGGGGCAGAGGGGGTAGCAGAGTTGGACATGGAAATCACCAATGAAGCCTTTAAAATTATCCTAACATGATGTAAAAGAAAAGGTCGGGAAAAATTATACAAATAGCAGTGTTACTATTATCTTGCTGCTTCTGCAGAATAGCCATTTTATGAACCAAACAAAGAATTACTCTTCAACTTATCAGATCGCAACAGCTACATACAACAAGACAATGTACACAAACCTGCAGAACTCCAACCAAGTACTTTACAAGGGTTTTATAGACACCCGTTGCAGAACCAAGTTGCACTAATATCTCGGACTCCCACAGCAACTAAAGTGCTTATTCCAGTCCTCTCGAAGTCCTCTCTGTTGAAGGAGTGAAAAATCGTAAAACATTCCTTCTTTCACAAACCAACACATAGAAGAATCAAAGAAAAAAAAAAACAACCATCCTTGGATCTTTCTATTATCAATTAGACAAACAGAAACCATAGAATGAGATAAAATATGCATCATAAATGAATCCTAAGCAAGGTTCCATAAAACCGAGATAATTTAGAGACTATGAAGCATGACAGCAACAGAATGTCAATCAAAGAATACATCTAATGCAACGATTGAAAGATATCTTAGTTGTGGAACCCATAAGCAACATTCTTACAAGATGGAAAACACATTCAATTGAATACACAGATGATGTTGGACTAATATGCAATTTCTGTACGAAAATTTACTCCCCAAAATGAAAATATTTACCACATATCCAAAGTTCCATTAAGAATAAACTATCATCTAGAATACCAGGAAGACCCGAATTCATTAAAATATATATATGTACATAAATATGAAAAGAATGTAAGATTAATGATTTACTCAATAGTTAAGGTAGAAAATTGAGAAAAAAAGACTTACCCAGAAGTACTTCTGAATTAGATAGCAATATTTTCCAGATATGAAGAAGAAAAAGAACATGGAAGCAGCTAAACCCTGGGTTTTATTAAACTTCCATTGTTAACCAAACAGAGTTTTGAATATTTGATTATAGTGCTATTAAACTACACTGTGGTCCGAGGGTCACTGAATTATATGTGAAATTCCATTTTAATCTTTAAACTATGAAAAATTACAATTTAGCCAGTCAACTATTTGAGATTATATATTTTGTTCACCCGATGACATGGCTTTTCTAATTGGTATATTTATCATGTCAATTTGCTTTTAGTTCTAAAATATTTAATCCTCAACATTTATACACTATAACAATTTAGTCTTAATTTTAAAATTTTAAAAAATTATAAAAAAAAAATTGTTTATATATCATGTCAATTTGCTTTTAATTCTAAAATATTTAACCCTCAACATTTATACACTATGACAACATTGAAAAAATAAAATCAAACAGCACTTGTATAAGGTAATAATTATCAAACAATTGGTCAAAGACAATTTTTAAATTCCGTAAGCTAACCCAAAACAAAAAAGCAAAAGAAGAAAAAAATTATTCAGAACCAGAATGCATTGAGAAATCAACTAAGACAATAAATGAAGAAGAAATTGGTTATGACATCGTTAGAGAATATATCCAACACATCTTTTTCCAGTCATAAAAGCCATCAACCAATAAGCAAATCAAAATAATGTTAATCTAAGGGTTGTGCCTAGAACCTATTCACTTAAAAGATTACAACTCAATTCCCCTTCATGTAAGGCTAGGTAACACAGATGAATATAAATTTATCTTTAACCAAAATCCAAGTATTTTCACCACGTGGATATATCAATAATCACACAAAACTTCCCATTCAGCTGATATACAGAGATACCTTGGATCTATCTAAAACTTCCAATCAAAATCCATTTGCAAATCATACCCAACAGAACACAAACAATCCCAACTAAGTTCATTGATGACCTCCATTCAAAACTATTTTAAAGAAAATATACCCAATCCTTACTGATGAATGCAAGCACCTAGAAGTATTAAAAAGAAAACATATATGCATACAGGAATCATGACAATCTCCACCGTATATGATCATGAAACCCAAATCGACAAAAACCTTTGCAATTAGCAAATCGGTTGAAATTCTCCAATTCGTCAATTACTATCAATATTAACAAGCATCCCAATTAGATTTTTTTTTAACTAGAGTACAGATTTTTTGAGAAAACTAAGAAACAGAATCTCACGACTCACAACGAATTAAAAAGACATGTTATTACCATCCAGAAAAACTACCAAATAAACTCTACAAGCGTCACAACTCCCACCGGTTCCTAGAACTAAAATCAAGCCAACACAGATGCAGTAAACAATTTACATACGGATGCTTTTTGTTTAGGCAATCAGTATTCTGCTAAGCAAAGATTTAAAAGAAATAGACAATAAAACAAAACTATAATATTAAACAGAGGGAAACAAACAATCCAAAAATAAAGAACAACATATAGTAGACGATAAACAAACAAAAAAGAAGAACAATACCGAGATCTATAGATTTGAAAGACGGAACGAAACAGTGATTTCTAAAGCTGAAAACCAAAAACCCTAAGAAAAACCCACTGAAATACAAGTAAAGAAGCATGGATCTGAAACTAAAACAGAGATTGATACCTGAAATGAGTCTCCGATGAAGCAGCGGATTTCAAAAATCACAAAAACCAGAAACGGCAGAAAAAACTTAGGGTTTCTCTCTCACAAAAACTCTCTTCCTATTATAGCGTGTGTGTGCTTTCGCCTGTGGTTACCCAAAGCTAAAAAAGAATGACAGGAAAATTTGAAAAGAGACCGAGAGTGAGAGAGAATCGGCGAAGAAATAGGGAGCTATGGATTGAATCGATATATGAGGTAAGACGCTGGAAGGTGTGGAGGCAGCGGCAGTGACAGCGGTTTGTTAGAAAGAACAACAAAGGACGAAGAGCGAAAAAGAAAACAAAGAGAGAAAAAAAATAGTAGAATAATTGGGTTTAGTACTAATAAACTCCAATTTCCGAAATTATTTACGGAGATAGTCCTTTCTAAAAATAATAATGGGTAAGGATACAAAATCTAAAAATGCACTGATATGGATACGACTTCAGGAGTTAATTCAGAAAAATACTTTAGCGTTGGTGCTTTTTAGGTAAAAGCGCATTAATGTGGGAGAGCTTTAGTAAAAAGCATTGAAGCGAACGTGCTTTGGCTGTGTTTTCCCCCAACAGTCATCTCCAACGACTGTTTAAAAGCTTAACCGTTGAGCCTCCAACGATCAGAAAAAAAAAGAGTATAAAATATCTCAACCCATTTTTTCACACCAATTTTTATTATTCTTCCAAATTTCTCGCTAAATTTATTAAAAAAACTCTCAAATTTCTCTAAATTTTTTTATTTTTGTCTGAATTAGTGTCATTTTTTTTATAATTTCTAAGAAATTGAATTGTGTTAGCAATGACTCTGCATCCTACTTAGAGCATTTAAAAAAAAAAACAAAATTCATCTCGGTAACATGATTTTTTCAGAACACATCACGTCAAATTTATTTTTTTCAGAACAATACTTAGCAATTAAAAAAATTAAACCCTAAAACCCTAAACAATTAAAAACCTAATACCCTAATTTAAAATTTCTTAAACCCTAATCAAACCCCAAAACCCTAAACCTAGACCCTAATTTGCAAATAATTCACTGAGAATTATACGGCCAAAAGCACGTCCACGTCAGCGCGTTTTTGGGTTTTCGATACATACCTGTTATTATTTTTAGAAACGGCTCATTTCCGTAAATAATTTTAGAAATGGGCCTTTATTGATACTAAACCTGAAAAAGAAAAGGGGGAAAGAGGAGAGAATAAAGGGAGAACCGAACGTGAGAGAGATGCATGAAGAAAGAGCTTTAATGTTAATAAAAGTGGCCCATCTGACTAACTAAATCAAGGCTCAAAACCTAAGAATCCAAAACCCCATCAGACTATCCCACGAGGATAGTGAGTTGAAAAAGGAAGCAATTATTCCACATCATTAAGCTGAAGTTCTATGGTAAGATCAAGAAACAACAGAAGAAAAAAAAAGTAGTAGCTAAATAGTGTTTTAAAGATATAGTAGGAGCATCATTAGTGCCATCTCCAGTTACAACAACTTCCCCTCTTTCTTATTGCTTGCACAAGCAAAAGTTTATTAATGGGCAATAATCAACATATTGTCCATGCATAATAACATAAATAATTTAAATATTTTGTTATTGTTTTTAAGCTACAAAAGAGTTCATAAAAGGAATGGAGAAGCAAAGCATACAAATATTTGCTCAACAACTTTTTTCTCTTTGCGAATCAGATAACAAACTCGAAACTTTCCTTTTAATGAGACTAGGCTCCGAAGTGTCCACATCTGATGATAGTATCCCACACTCTAAAGCAATTGCCTTCATTGTTTTAAGATTGTCACCAATGACTAAGCGTACCACCTATGGCACACAGATGGAAAACAAAAGTCTCTAATTGATCATATTAAGATAAATAATCAACCTCCAACAACTTAGACCACAAAGAGACCAATTGTTCCAATGTGAGCAAAATGAAAAGAAAGCAAACAAAGCAGTATACTGCAAGCAAAAATCATCTTCAAGCATCATTAAAAATAGAAGTAACTAACTATGATCAGATTTAAGTTCTAATATAATCAGAATATATGTAGACACAAAAATTAAAACAACATGAACATTTCAAATGTGCCCAAACTACCTTCCTGCTACAACACTCTTTCAGCAAGGTTCTTGCAATACTAAAATGCAAAATCAATGACTCAATTAAGTTTTCTGAACCTTCAAAAATAGTACAGTTTAGAAATCAGATCAGGGCTTAGACAAATTGGATTTTAATTGCTAAATAAATAATGAGCCCCAAAATATAGAGATGCGAAATGCTTTATCCTACAAGAGCACTCACAATATACTTAGCCCACAATGTAGGAGAATGGTAAGCATGAACACAGCTGAGAAAAGTGTTGTCCCAGCATTCCTATTTAATGAGCTTAAATCCCTCTCTTATAACAAGTGAAACTAAACCGTACTAAAATGCCCTTATAGAAAAATGAGCCTAGGTCAAAATTAAAGTGCAAAAGTGAGACGCATAAAAGAAAAATAATAAAAAGAAAATGGATTGCACTTGCAACATCAAAATACACATAAACAAAAAGGTCATATGCATCGCAGCCTCTGGTACTGTAAATAAAATCATAAATTCATAAAAGTTAAAGAGACCCATTCCAGAATATATTACAATCTGGCCTATGAATAACATCTACTAGTAAAATGATCTAACTGTGAAATTCGGTAAAAGAAAAAGCCCCACAGAATACAAAAAGCTGGAGGGAATCAAATTTCCATTCTTGGGAATTCCAAGTGCATCATGCAATTAAAAAAATAAGAACAAAAGACAGAGTAAAAACCAAAAATTTCACAAGTTATCTATACCACAGCTTACAATGTCAAACCTAGGATAATAGCCATATATGTATCCATTTAAGGTAATGATATTTTTCACTTACACAACAATTATGTCGCCCTTTTTACAAAAACATGGGATTGCACTGAACAAGGTGGAAAGCCCATAAGAATAGAGGATAGAATCATGTGTTCCCAAAAACTTTGCTATTCTGGCCTCCCAATCAAGGTGGACATCTGAATAAGAGAATTGTCACAATCTGAATCTTGTTACTATAGAAGATTTAGAAAGAGTCTTCGAAAACACACCATCCAAAACTGTATAGGTATTGATGATTACCAATTGTGCCATAGAATCCACGAGGACCACAAGATCCAACACCATATTTCTCCAACGCAAACGTACATGATTCCTGGTAAACACATTTTATTTCATGGCCAAAAGAAACAAAACCTTGAGAATTTAGTCATTATAACTTTCCCAATTTTTTTAAAACATATACTTCTCCTTTGCAAAACTATCTTTTAATATGACTTAACAGCCTACATAAACACATCTTTGATAAGGTAAATGGAAGAAAAGTGTATGTTTCAAGGAAAACTTAGAAAGGATTATAATCACGCTATCTTGGTATATGGTTTATTTATTTATTCTCTCTTCCTGTCGACCAAATGGTAGAATAAATTAATAATAGCAATGCAATTCTTACAAGTAACTTATCATGCCCTACAAATCCGAGATAATTTGCAGAAGCAAAATTCACAACTTCTTTCCCATTGATTATAGTATGGGGCCCTGCAACATTGCATCGAGATGAACTAATAACCTATGCCACTTCAGAAAAAAATCAGCCTTAAGTATGTAAACTACTATAACAAATCATGAGAATTTATCAAAATTTTATAAAATCTATTGTAAAAGCATACATCAGTAAATATAACCTAAGGAATAACTGATAATTATGATTCCAGATGAAAAGAAAAATGGAGAAGAAAATATAAAGGGCTGAAAAAAAGGAAATGTCACACATTTGTTTGGTTGGAAGAAAAAACAAAATAAATAGATTTGATTGAAATGTGTATCTCCCAAATCTTCAAAGCAAACTAAGCATATTAACTCGAACCATATATTTTTTTCAAGAATCCAATGAAATTAATGTAAAACGGACAGTTATACTCACATTTACAACACTAGGGGTTCACTCAACATCTCTTGTGTGATAGGAGGAATAAGGGATTTTGGGACCCATTCATTACAGAGCTCATCCATTTCCTACAAACAATGAGGAAACCTTTCCAAATGTTATGCTGATGCAACATCATCTAAATAAAATGAATAATAAGTAAAAAGTAAAACACTACAAGGATGAAGAAAGCATATCAATAGTAGAACGGCACAAAGCTAACATCTGACACAAATGCACCATATTTAACTTAATATAAAAGGAAAAAACATATTAATTGTCAAAAATTAAAACACAAAAAGGACTTGATCCAACATAAGTCATCAAACACTTAAGAAGAAAGTTTCAAGCTCAAACATAAAGCTCAAAGTGTATATGGCTACCCTTGTGACAATCCTTGATGACGTGTGTATTCAAAGTTGAAACGATTTATTTAATAAAATATAATTTGTGGAAGACTGAAAAGACAATTTGAACAAGTAAAAAGAATAAACATTGCAATGTATCTACATACATGTTAAGTTAGGGGTTTTATCAAGCCAAGTATAACTCAAAATTCAAGGATGGGATTTTGGTTTAAAATTGATTAAGTTTCAAGATTGTTTCAAGATAAAAATCAAACTGCTCAAACTCACTTAAGTAGGCTTGATTAAGCTTGTTCATCTAGTAAAAAAAATAAGTGTGATTCCCAAGATCAGGTTCAAACTCAATTATATATGCTCAAGCTCGAGATAAAATAGAGATTTGTTAGTGCCAATTAAAATAGAAATATTTGATTAGGCTCTTCAGTAATTCAAGTCAAGAATTAGGATACTTGAATTCAATTAGCTTGATAACTCGAGCTTGATATTTACTCAACAATGTCCAAGTCAAATTTGAGTAGTTTACAAACCATACCGAGCAGCTTGCAATTACAAGTGTCTCATTTAGATCCCTATGTTAAAGTAGTAAAGAATAGTTTGTTATTGTTGAACCTTCAAGATATAGTCCTTAATAAAATGTGGTCGAGAAAGGATTTTGGTTAGAAAAGGCACCGGTGCCTAACAGTTCTCATGGACAGGTTGGTCCAAGTCCTAGGTACAAAATACTTAATAGAAATATATCGGTCATAAATTCCAAGAATTATGACCCAAGCCTAAGGTATTCTCTAATGATCTGTGTACCGTTCTGCCCTCGACAAGATCCTCTCCTTAGCTGATTTTCTTCCTTGATTTAAGATTATGATTTTCGGTCACAAAGATAATAATTGCTTTAATGGGTGGTCAAACTGTTAAAACCTAAACCCTAAAAGCAAAAAAAAATATGGACACAATATAGTACTAAAAGCACTAATCCAACAACTATGCGGAGAAATATGTGGCATCATTCATTATTCACAAGCTATTGGTTTTCGAAAGTAATACCTTATTTCCTAGAAAAATATTCCTCTGAAAATTTGGTGTCGTTTGATATTTGTTGTTTTTGTGAAGAAAAAAATTACTGCCGTGGAACTTTTCTCCTGAACTGAAGCTTGAAAACCCAATGATCAAACTATTTCAGGTCTTGACTTCACATAATAGATGATTGAACATATTACATAGTGCTCCACTTATAAGAATCCACAATGCCAACTAGCATGGAAACATAAAGTTGGTTAGGAAACCAAACATTTGTCTAAAAAGTTCGTTCTCTATACTCTTAAAGTGAAACTTTTAAACTCTACAATTAAAACATGCCATATGTATTATTTTTAATAAGCCTTAAAAAGGGAATGTGACAACTCTCTAACTGCTCTGGTAAAATAAAAAAACTCTAGCAACGGTGCATGATACAATATTCATTCTCACAAATCAATGTTTGATGTAAAATCACTTACCATAATAGAAAGCTAAAAAATGTTATCATATTAATTTTCTCAATATTAATGAATGATTAACTAACTAACTAACTAATATATCCACTTTGACATAAGCAAAATGATCCCAGTCCCATTGAAGACATTAAGGCAACAAGATTGACATGCACAAAAGATACCTGCAAATGCCTTATGGGAACATGTGTAAATGGAAAATACATGAAGACCTAAAAATAGACAGTAGCAAGTTGAATATTAAACTTGGTTACCTAACTATCTCATTGACAACATGGTATTAGAATAAGTTTTCAGTTTGATTCCATTAACTATCACCCCATTTCCACTAATGTCTTCACCTAGTAATGGGATTTATGTACAATGCTTCTGTAGCCCATTAAACATCAATGAAAGATAACAATTAATAAGCAGTCAAATGACTAAAATCTAGCCCTTTCAGCTTTGCCTTAAGGATGAAGCCTTGTGGGAAAATAAGCACAACCTGCAAATAGAGCATTGTAACCTAAGAAAACGAGAAACTTACAAAAGCACATTTTTTCAGATAAAAAGCATCATAAGCCTTATGCACTGCCTGAAAACCAAAATAACCAGCATTGAGCACTCCATTAGATCTTGCAAAATCAAAAAGAGCAAGCCAAAGCACCGCAATATTATTTGTACGAGATACTAAATAGTAGCATCCACCAACTGAAAACAAGGCATACAAGCTCTCAGAATATCTTCAATCATAAGAAAACACAAAAAAAGATAATCCACAATCAACTTCATCTTCTGAAAATCAACATAAGAAGAAAAAATGAGAACATTACATTGATGAGTAGAATATGGATGTTGGATTAAAGCAAAACAAAATGGAAGCCTGCAATGCAACATTAGGGCCCTTCAAAATAATAACTAAAAGCCTGTTAGAGAAAAAGCATGGGGAGAATAGTCACAAGTTAAATAAAATATCATGATTCTCCATAAATCTAGAATGCAAAGCAACATCACAGGAACTTTAAAAAAAAGTAACAACAAGACAATTATATCTTATTCCATAATATAGGGCTTAATGCGACAATAGAAATTGTTAAAATGTACCAACTTCAAGATAAAATAAATAATAAAAAAGTTAGCATTTAAACATCACAAAATTAAATCATATCGACAGAAGATACCCATATTTCAGGCCACTACCAAGAAGATAAGACTGTCTCAAAATATGACTTTAAACATTATTCAATTAAGATTGATTTTATATAGTATCGCATATAGAGAAACCTCAACTTTAAATGTAGAAAATCAATTTAGATAACATAATAAACAGGCAATCATTATAAAATTTTCAAATTTTCATTCTAAATAAAAGGAGAGATGCAGAACTCCTCTTAAGAATATATGGATTCATAAAACTGAAATCATATATTAAATTCACATATTTAACTTTTTTATGAGAAAAATGCTAGCTCCACCCCTTCAAATTCATGAATAACAAGGGAAGTACTAGGTGATCAAAGCAATACTTCATGAGATGACTTCTCTTAATATGTTGGTTAAAACCTCAAAAGTCTGCAAGTATTAAAACATGCAAGCGGCTGATCTTAAAGCTTGATATGGTCAATGATAGCTCCCATTGAAGAATAATAGATTTACATTAAGAAAGAAGGCAGAGATTTTGTTGAAAGAAACTTTTGGCACTTTATAACAATGGCCATCATCTACGAAAAATTTACTTTCCAAAAATATGATGTCTTAATTAGTCAACTTTTCCAATGTGGATTCCTGATCACCTTTTAGGAAAACAATACAACACATGCATTTATACTAAACTAGTTATTGATATCACACAAGAGTCAAAAACTGAGATCTGTCATCACCTACATGTCACATGTACACTCTAATTTGCTTATTTAGAACACTGAAAACTTTCAAAGAATTAGCCTTCCCTATTCTTCATTATCAATTTAAAAATTATAGGAGACAGTATAAATGGACACACCCAAAATAAAAAAACGGCGAATCATAAGGGATTATTATGATACTAAACCTAATACTTAGTAGCACAACTAAGCATTTGGTTCAATGGCGGGTGCACCTAATCCTTGAATTAGTAAGCCAAAACATTTAGTACCTCACAAACCAATAAAATAAAAATAATATCAAAAACATTTCTGGGATCGACTAGCTGGAAATAAAAATTCACCTGTAAAAGTACATTACCGTGAAAATAAACGCCATATTGCAAACAACATAACCAGACAACGCCAACACTGCTATATAACCGATAACCGGAACCCAATGGCGTGAAAACTGTAATTTTACAGCACAATTAAAAAAACAAAGCCCAAACAAATACACATCTAATTCTTCAAGTAATGGACTTGTTCGCGAAAAAGTAAAAATACAAGTCGACAATAAGGGAAGAAACGCATAGGATTGCTCGTATTTATACCCGCACTGAGCTTCTGAATGAAAATTTTTGCATTAAAAATTTTATGTAACTTTTTTGCTATTCGAAACTGTTTTGAGAATTTTAAGATTTTTTAACAGATCTAGTATTGAAGATGGAGAATTAGTTTTTCGTATGCATTTATTTCGATGGAGAAATTTTGACAACAACCGTGAGAGGTATATTTCAATGTCGCAAATAAGTAACAATGAGATTTAATGGAAATATATTGTTTGATGATATAAAGAAAAAAATTAGTAAAAAAATTTATAGAAGTTGTGGGAGAAGGATCTTGAAACTTTTCTATAAGTTTTCAGTTTCGACGGATCCCATAAAATTCATCGAAATGGAACTTGTAGACGATGAAGACGTGGAGATAATGGTCGCTCTTTATTGTGGGACTCGGAGTAACCAAAATGTACCGATTCAGTTATTTGCTAAGTTAACTGGTGTGGAGCCAACTGAAGATCCCACTCTATTAGGTGAAGAAGATGGAGCTCAAGAGCCGTGTATGGTGGTTCCAATATCGTATGTTGATAGTCAATCAACTATACACGAGATCAACATTGATCTTAATGCTGCACCCGAGACTGATATGGTTGGTGATGATGTATACCATAATAGTGATCCTTCTGATCACAAGGTCGATAGTGATAGTGATCCCGACGTGGACAAGGTCCTGGATTATATTGACGATGAAGGCGTGAATGAGGATGGAAACGCTAACGCTTCTTTAGTCGGGAACCAGATTCGGCATATTGTAATACACAATAATCTTGGGGCACACATGTCTCGGATAGACCCCGATGCAGCGCACGCGACCGAGTTCCTAGAGTATCCTAAAATACTATCTGCTCACCGATTGACTGTATATTCTGATCTTGAGGAGTTATTCGTGGGCCAGAGATTCGAAAGTAAGGAAGAGTGCGTATTTGCCATTAAACGGAATAGCATGAATATATCAATAGACTACAAAATTGTCATGTCTAAATAGACATTGTATATTGGAGAGTGTTGGAGGTTGACGGAAGGCTGCAATTGGCAGATACGACATGCACTTCAACATATATGACAGAAGATCATCGAAAACTTGATTCCAAAACTATCTGTACGTGCATCATGCCAATGGTGAAAGACATGCTGACCGTTAAAGTTTCGGTACTGATTGCTGAAATGTAAGCACGATTCTAGTATCGAGTATCATATCAAAAGGCATAGATAGCTAAATAGATGGGAATAGAGAAATTGTACAGAGATTTTGATGCATCGTACAATGATTTACAGGGATGGATAACCGCTATGCGAGAGTACGTGCTGGAGATTGTCATTGAGTTGCAGGCACGATCTTATTATGACCCGGATGACCAAATACAACCAGGAAAAAAAATTCAACAAATGTTCTGGACATTTGATCCATGCGTGCGTGCATTTCCCCACTGCAAATCATTTGTACAAGTAGATGAAATATGGCTATACGGTAAATATACATAGATCGTACTTCTTGTGGTCGCTCAAGATGGGAACAAGAATTCTTCCTTGTAGATAAGGAGAACATGGAATCATGATAATTCTTCCTTACAAACCTGCAGAGGTATGTTATTAGTAATGATAATATTTGCATCATCTCTAATAGAGGGAAATGATTAATTGCTGCCATTAGGCTTTCTGGTATGCCATGGAGATTCGTTTACTGCTTCCGGTACATCGCGGCTAACTTCCACCGAGATTATAATAATGCAGACTGGCGGAGACAAGTTGTGAGAATGGGTAAAAAAAAACCTTATCCTTTCAATATATAACCTGTATATATATTTAAATATTTTTAATAAAAATAAAATAATATTTTATTTAAAAAACAAAAAATATTTTAATATAAAAAAGGTGTTGCGCTTGTTAGATAGGCGCGACCCAAAAAAAACATACCATTTTCGTATATAATTCAGCTGACAACCTATTTCAGTATTTAGTTTTTTTAATTTATTTAGGTAAAAACCCCTAAAACCTAATGAAAAGCCATAGTTTGGGTGAAGTTTTCGGCCAAGTTTAATTTCATTAATAGCGAGTGATTTTGATATCGTTTTTAATGATTTTGATGTTTTTGAGTTTGTATAAGTTTAATCTAGCTAGTTCGGGGTCAATTTGTAAAATTGTTAAAGGTTTAGGGATTTGCCATGAATGATTTTGTGGTGTTTTTATTTTAATGGATTATTAAAGTTGATAGCTAGATATAAGTATTTTGTTGGGTGTTTTTAGTGATTTTGAATATAAGAGATTAAATTGTTTAAATAGTAAAATTCAAGGGAAATAATGTGAATTTGTAAAAGATGTGGGCTGTTTTGGACCCCTAAGAAAATCGACTAACATGGGTTCTCTCTTAAAAATGGTAAATTTGCAAGTTATGGGTCTAGGGACTAAATTGCAAAAAAGAAAAAATGTTGGGACAATTTTAAAATTCACATTAAAATGGATTATAGGCTTGAATTAATTATTTTAAGTTATTTGAATTTTTTAAAATAATTGAATTTATATTGTTTAGATCAAGAAACGCTACAATTAGATTTAAATCGATGAAAAGCTAAAGTTTCGGACTAATAATCGACTCCGTTTTAGTAACAGTTTCAGTCGATGTAAGTTCATAACTTGGTTAAATTAATTAGTTGTTTCGGTTATTTAATATCTAATTATGGATATCTCAATCGAGTTTGTTGGCTTGAAGGAAATGATTAATATCATAGTTGAAAGACATTATGACACTATACAAGTAAATAAATAAGACCATAGTGGTAAGACACTATGGCACCATACCAAAAACGAGTAAGACCATAGTGGTAAGGCACTATGGTACCATACCAGAAACAAGTAAGACCATAGCTGAAAGACGTTATGGCATCATGATTCTGACGAGTAAGACCATAGCTAAAAGACATTATGGCATCACAATTTAAATGAGTAAGACCATAGCTTAAAGACTCTATGGCATCACGATTCAGATGTATAAGACCATAGTTGAAAGACACTATGACAACATGACGGGAAATGAATAAGATAATGATTGAAATACACTATGGCAATATGACGAGAAATGAATAAGACCATTGTTGAAAGACACTATGGGATCATGCCGAAAATAAATAAGACCGTGGATGGGAGACGCTATGCCATCCGTTGAACAATTGATATTCAGGTAATATGTATCAGATGACGAATGGTTATATGAATTAGTAGTACAAAATGGTTATGTGAAATGATTATAAGAATTGGTTATATAGAAATAAATGTACAAAATAGTTTTAGTTATACGAAAACAAATAAATGAAATTATTATGTAAATCAGATATATGGAAATAATTATATGAAGTGATATATGAAATGTTTATATAGATAGATATATGTAAAAAGAGACATTTGAAATGAATGCTTAAAATAAAAATGTGAGTTGTTAAATGAACAAATGTTGAATGAATGCTATATCAAATGTGTTTACTTGTATATGTTTCATGAGCAATGCATTATAAAGTTAAAATACTTGATATGCTATATGCCATGCTTTGATTTGAATTACATGTGAATGGTACACTTACTAATCTTGTGAGGTTGTGTGTATAGGGAAGGAAATTTGGCATATGTTATAATGAAAGTATGTTTGGTTGTTTAACTTAATATGTTTGGTAAGTTTAAGTTCCTTTATATGAGCTTACTAAGCACTAATTTCTTACATAGTTGTTTTTCTATATTTTGTAGATCATCAAAAAGCCCGAATGGTTGGAATCAACGTCGGAGCACATCACACTATCCATCGATCTATTTTGATAGCTTTTGAATATAGAGAAATGGTTATAAATGGCATGCATAGGGTTATATGTCAATTTGGTATGTTTCGAGTCGTGTCAAACTTTGGTATGCCTTAATACCTTTTGTTAATGGTTGTGCATGGACTTTTGAAGTTAGGAAAGAAATGGTTGATTGATATGTTTTTGGATGGTTGAATTGGTATGTTTTGAATGGATTAGAAATGTATTGTTAATTTGACCATGACAGATGTTTAAGGCTATGCTTAACCTATTTACATATGTATAAGTCTTGACATTAGTTGTTATATGTTTGTGTTAATAGGTGAGTTTGGTCACTTATGTATGTCTTGTAAAGAAGTATGACTAAGAATTATGATTTGAGAATGAGTAACTAAATGGTGTGTGTGTGATGTATGTTTTGTTCTTGGACTTATGGTGTTGAATTTGATGTGATTAGGTGAATGAGTTGTGGTGTCTAATGAAGGCACATTGGTTAGGTTTTTATTGAATGACTTTTTTGACATGTTTTAGAGGTCTTTGAATGTGATATATGCATGTGAAAGTTGCTATAGATGGTATAGCTTGGTGTGTAAGAAATGGTATTTGAAATGACTTGTTTTAAGGGTTATTAAGAGAGCACACAGTCTGGCACACGATCTAAGACATAGCTGTGTGACTCATCCTCAAATGCACACAGGTTTGGCACACGAACTGCGACCCGGTTTTGTGCCCCTATTTCGAATACTCACATGAACGACACACGGGTTGAGACACAGTCGTGTGTCCAGACTTTGAATTTTCACACGGTCTGGGCAATGTCATACAATCTGGCCACACGACCGTGTAACCCCTGTTTCCCAATTTTTTAACATTTTCCAAAAATTTTTGATTTGTTTCGTTTTTACCTTTGAATGTTTCCAAAATGTCTTTAAGGTCCAGTAAGCTTGGTTTTGACCCTTGTATTAAAGTTACTTCTTCTTATTTGTACAAAAATACTCTATAACCCTAATGCGACAATAGAGACGAGTTAAGGGTTTTACAAAGCCGTTTATATCGCATATCCTTAGAAGGAAGTAAAGAGTTGTGAATAGCTTAACATTGAACAAACCATGTCAAGCAAGATTTTATTCCTTCTCTTAGCTATGTCATTCTACTATGGAGTGCCCAACACAGTCAATTAGGATAAAATCTCATTCTCTTTGAGGTATCCTAAGAACTTGTCGAACAAGTATTCTCCACCTCGGTCAGGCCGAAGATTCTTTATGGATATACCTAATTATTTTTCCACTTCCGCACGAAACTTTTGAAATTTATCAAAGGTTTCGCTTTTGTGGTGCATTGTATCCTAAGAACTTGTCGAGCAAGTATTCTCCACCTCGGTCAGACCGAAGATTATTTATGGATAAACCTAATTATTTTTCCACTTCATCACGAAACTCTTGAAATTTATCAAAGGTTTCACTTTTGTGGTGCATTAGATACACATATCCATATCGAGAATAGTCATCGATAAAAGTCGTGTAAAAATCATAACTTCCTTAGACACTGATGCTCATAGGATCACATACAACAGTGTGTGCAAGTTCTGAAGGTCGGTTGGCCTTATAACTTTTGCGTTAAAAGACCTCTTAGTCATTTTACCTTCCAAGCAAAATGCACATTGTGGAAGACTAACTTCCTTAAGCATACTTAAGGGACCATCTTTCACAAGTTTAGTGATTATTTATTAGTTAATATGACCAAATTTTAAATGCCGTAGGTATCTCTCATTATAGTGAGAAGTTTTAATATTTTAATTCACTATTTTAGTTTGAAGAATTGAGTAGTTATTTGGTTTATTAAAGTAGAGATTGTTTTTTGTCCATCCATTACAGATTAAAGAACGATTTCTATGAATAGCAATCCCTTTATTGAATGTCACGGTATAACCATCATAAAATAAAAATGCTATAGAAATTAAATTCCTCTTAAAATTAGGTACATAAAACATGTTCTTTAAAACAATCTTCCTAAAATTATCAAAGTGTAAAATAACTTATCCCATTGCTTCGGCTGAAACATAACTCCCATTTTTAGCTCACAACGAAAGGCTCTTATCACGTAGACTTCTCGTTTTACTGAACCCCTGTAAAGAAACACATACATGGTTAGTGACTCTAGAATCAATAACCCAATTTTCAATTGATTCTTCCACTAAGCAAGCTTAAACCATAAAGAGTTTCATACCTTTACCATTTTTACCTAGGTAATCCAAATACTCCTTGCAGTTTGATCTAAAATGCCATTTCCTGTTGCAGAAGAAACATTTGACCTTTTTAGGATCTTTTGACTTCTTAGCCTTCTTCCTATCCATACGAGGTGGAACCAAAGATTTAGTCGGTTTCTTCTTTCCTTTAGCTTTCTGGTTTCCCTTAGAGGATAATGGGTCTACAGCTAAGTTTGCTTCAGGTTTCTCCTGAATTGATTTATCACCATTTAGTATCAATTTATAGTATTGTAATTCATTCATAAGCTGAGTCAAGGTAAGCGCCTTATTCCCCAAGTTGTAAGTGGCCCTAAAACTAGCAAACTCATTAGTTAAGGATTTGAACACTATTTCACTCTGAGTGTTCACGTCTAGTTCAGCCCTATTGTCGTCCGCTTTCACATAGAATCCTATAAGCTTAAGCATATGTTCTTTGACCGAAGTGCCAGTTTTCTGTTGAGAATTCATCAAAATTGTAATAGCAGATTATCAAGCTAATGTGACTTGTCCTCAGAGAAAATCCTCCAAATTTGTCATGATCTCTTTGGTAGTACGAAAATTTTCGTGTTGCTTTTGCAACACACTACTCATGCTCACTAACATATAACATCGAACAATCGAGTCAAAATCTCTCCAGTGATTTCTCGCATTGAGCTGAGCTTCAGGAGGGTACGTTCAAATTTGTGTTTCTCACAACTAATAACTATTAACAAGTTTCGTTTCCATTCTTGAAAACTATCCCCGTTTAATTTATTCTCAGTTAGAATGCTAATAAGAGAAGTAGGAAACATATTTGAACTGAAAAAAATAAAGATTCGCTAATTATTATCTTTTTATTAAACAAATAATTTTCATTTTGGCAACATATCAAGAATGCAGTATGATGCATGCATCTTGTATTAAAACCTTAAAAAAACATTTTTCGTTACTATGATCATTCTCACACCCATCAACTATATCGTCTTGGAGTCCTATGATTAATTAGTAAGAAAATGATCCAATTAGTGTGTGAATCTTAATTCTCAAGACTCTATACGAACTAATGATCGTTTAACGTTTGACCATCATTTCTAGCTTAAATATCATTTCTTAGGAAACTATTTAATAAGAGATGGTCTTGAGTGTGCAACCATTGACTCAACACCCATCATGAACTTGCTCTCATTTGTGAGTCATTTTAGGACAATCTCTCTAAAAGTCATGCTTGACTAGTTGTCCTTAAAAGGAAATATCATCTAGTTAACCTAAATGACAAAGTTTACCTTGAGGTGCAGCCAAGGTAGGAGTCGGCTTGAAACTTTATCGTGTTATCACTTAAGAACCATCGATGGAGGCCGTAGGTCTTGTTCAAGGATCTTCTCCCACTCAATATTAAAAAAAAACATGCAAGATTTTTTTATCTCAATTTTCAAGAATGATCATACAATAGTCCTGGTGATATTTTTACCTAATCTAAATGACATGCTTCCAATATATTCATGGCGTGCTTTGGAAATTTATAATATTCATTCACAAGAATCAATCAATCATAAAAACAAACAATTTTGATTCTCCATAGTTTTTCTTTTAAGGGAAAAATCGAAGAACTGAATGTGAACTGTGCATCAGGTAGGGTCTCGGGAAAATAAGGTGAGCCCAATTTGACCACTTAAAAACCAAATCTTTCCTAGCTAGAGTCAATCCTCGACATGCACCTTCTCATTACCACACTTATCATTGTAATCGAATAACCTAAAGAAGTGAATAAAACAATACGACACATGTATTTTCTCATTACCACACTTCTTATTTTTTAATTGATCAACTATGGATCATCTCATATATATATTACAATTATAATTTTACATAATATAAATATTCTAAACAATTATAAAAACAAATATATAAAGAGATAGGTAATTAAAATAAAATTGCCAGCCAAGGTTTCCATGGTTCTATTTCTAGAAACTAAATGAAAAAAAATAAAATTACATAGTTTTTCACGACAAGTCAATCCTTGGGTTTTCAACCGTTATCACTCCATTTTCTTCTCGTCATAGAAAAATTATATTTAAGTCTTATGTCTATTTTCGACTCATAAGAATTCTATGAATTTAAAAAATAGCCTTAAGTGGAGATGATAGTCCACGATTTATTTCCTAAGAACCTTAACCTTAGCAATAAAAAAAATAATTATATAACAAATATAAAATATCGCATCCATTCCCATATATAACTCAAAACATGCAGAAAATCTAAAGAATTTCACATTCTATGTAATCAAATCATTCAAGAATAATAGAAATTTCTGTTGATTATCTGTTTATATTTGTAGATAGATCAAAACCTAGCTCTACTACCAATTATTGGAAAAAATAGATTTGAAAAACGCAGTGAAAAATAAATTTAGGAAAAATAGAGTTTTAAATTTTTTTCCAAAACAAGATCTTGGTTGTGATATCTAAATTAATAAATACTTAATCAAAATTATACATTTTCGATTCGTCTAAGATGAACGCTTCAACCGAGTATTCTTCTCTGCTATCCTCAAGTTCACGTTTGTCGAGTGTGGACTCGCATCAAATCAGAAAAATTTTCACAAAAATTACGAGTTGGGTAATTTCGTAATTTCTCTAAACTTTTGGGTCAAGTTGTAAATTAGAAAAATATCTTTAAAATTTTTTTCAAATAATCTTTTCAAATAAATTTCTCTCTACAACTTTCTCTTGAATTCAAGTGTGTGAAAAATAATGACCCAATGCACTCTTTATATAGGGAGAGTTTAGAGAGTTCAACTATAATTAAACTTAATCACTTTTCTGATTTTTAGTTATTTTGATAGTTAGTTTGTTAGTTTTACTGTAGCTAGGTGTTATTTACATTTAAGAACTTGAACTTTACATTGTATTTTCATGTTCATCCCAAACTTTTAATATAACTTAGTTCCATTTTTAGTTTGTTAGATAAAAATTTGATTTTTAGTGTGCTTGTGCATCATCTTTGCTGCCATTGTTATCTCCTTCAAGCTTCTTTCAAGAAAACCCTAAGTTTTTATGTATACTTTGGGTGTTTACTTGATTGTTGTTTGTTTAGAAATGATAATGAGTAGCTAAATCTATGGTGGTTGGTTAATGGAAGTGTTTCTTAGTTAGTTTTTGGTACAAAGACTAAATTGTAAAAATTGGGCTAAATCAAATAGACTTCAAAACTTAGGATTAATGCCTCTAAGGAAAAATTAAGATAAGTGAGACCGATAGGATATCTTTTGGGCACCGATTTGATAGTCCTAGGTTAGTCCAGTGAGGTCAAGAGATAAATCAGATTAATTTGTTTGAATTGGTAAAGTGGAGACTAAGAGGTAAATTTGAAACAATTTAGGAGTTTAAGTGATTTAGATCCCTAATCCAAAAGTTAATTAACAATAGAAAGTCAACAAACTGCTATTTGTTATTAATTTGTTAATTTTGTAGTTTTTCTAACTTGACAATTTAGTCATTTTGCATATTAAGTAGTTAATTAAAGTAATTCACTTCCAAATTATGCACTAGTTTTTAGGCACTAACGCCTCTCTCAATGTTTCTCAGTTCTTAGATGATTTCCAGTGTTTCTTTTTTCCTTCTGATTAATTGCTATGATTTGGGGTTTATAGATGTTTGAATAAAATTGTTATGGTTCATTGAAAATCAAATTGTTAAGGCTCCAACAGCTATATCTCTTTCAATCTCTCTAGTTTTCAGATTGATAAGTTGTTAGGCGCGAAAGTCTCTCTCTCTCTCTCTCTCTCACTCTCTCTGTGTCGTGCGCGTGCCGAATAGTTTTTTAGCGCTAACTTTTCTCTCTTAGTCTGGTAATTCCTAAGGTTTCTTTTTTTCTTTTGGATTATAATTATGATTTTCTTTGTGTAGGTTTGAATGAAATTATTATTATTTTCGTTGATTAACTTGAGTGGCACCAGAAGGGTTGGTATACTTTGCATTTGCTTTGATTTATCTATCACTTTTTTTCCTATTTTGGTCTTCCTAGAATTTTGAAATTAGGGGATTTTATTATTATATATTTTGAGTGAGTGAATTATTGTGCAATAACCTGAGAACCTGGTAAATTGGGTTCTTATACATATATTTTCTCTGCTTTAATCGTCGCCATCTTCCCTAATTTCGCTATTTACTTTTTAACGTCAATGATATTTTCAACAGGGTCTTTTTGTTGCCATGATCTTTCTCATTCTGTTTTATATAAATATTTTAATGGAAAATTACTATTGCTTTGGTTGAATTATGTAACCTCGTAGGATCTTTAATGATATTGGTAAGAAATGTGATCCACAACCTCTAGTTAAATTGCAGGAAAAGAGCAACAACTCAAATTCCACCAATGTAAATAATAACTCCATAATTTTACAAACCAAAAAGAGATGATTGGTTCAAAAAAGTTCACTTCTATACCAATGCCTACATTCTTCTTGCCAATCTCAACTCACCCTATTTTTTCCACACTTTGATGCAAAGTAATCTACAGTAATAATAAATGAATATGACAAAAAACACAATTTAACAATAATTTCTTTCAATCAACAAAATCCAAATCTCATATATTAATAATTAGATCAAAACACTGTCTTCATTACCTGGATCAAATCATACCAACACAGTAAATCTATCAAAAATCCTCAAAATGCAGCCACAATAAAAGAATAGAATAAAATAAACTGATGAACCCATCAAATTCAAACTAAAAGACCCCAATGAACAAGAGAAAGAATCTAGAACTATCAAGAGATCAAAGATCAAATTGAAATTAAATCTGAAGTTGTTTTAATGAAGACTTGAACTCCCTTGGGCTCTTTGTTCACATAGGAAATTAAGAAAAAGGTCAGGAATTTTATGGGTTGTGATGGATATATACATACATACATACCATTGGCATTTTTTGAAGCATTTGCTAGATTGATAACCTAAAAGCAGTGTGAAGTCTGATCTACTAAGTGCTTCATAAATATTTCTTTTTGCTTAATTGTTCTTCCCTTTATTATGGGTTGTTTTCATTACCATTAATTACGTTTTTGCATGGCTATTATGTTAGTTGCTTTTTTATTCTGTTTTGTTTGTAATAACGAAACACTACATTTAAGGAGGGTTTAGGATCGTTTAATGAAATAATGTGTTTGGCTTAGACTATTAGTATAAAACGCTCTGTTTAAGTTAACCATTGCTAGGTTATTACTGGTTGCTTTTCCTTCTTTTATCACGAGTGAGGGACATTTGAAGCAGTTATAAAAATAAAATGAATCAGTTACTTTATTCTCTCTCGTTCTCTCTTGAAATTTCTCTCTTCTTTCTTCTCTAAATTTCTTCCAAGAATTTGACATGTTACAAGTGTATCAGAACTCCAACATGATCCATGGCCACTGATAGAGTCATTACTAGACTACAAAAAGAGATGAGTCAGCTTCAGTAGGAATTGTCTTAGCTAAGTGTGGATATTGATGCTAAAATGGATTCACGATTCAAGGAGCTCCAAAAAGGATTTAAGGGTGACATGAGGTCCGAGTTGTATTCAATGCTCAAGCAATTCCTTAGTTAACCTTAACATGTTAGAGTTGGGAACTTAGGTCAAAGCAAAGGGAATTGACTTTTAGGAGAATCATCTTTTGGATTTCCTCCCCGAGAGTCCTTAGTACTTTCCCTAAAGTAAAAAATGGGGCCCATAAGTCAGTTTTCTCGATTCAATAATGTGGAGCCAAAGATCAAGTAGTTTAAATAGGATTTTCCTCATTTTGATGGTAAGGATTTCAAAGGTTGGTGGTCTAAACTAGAGCTGTTCTTTAAAACAGAGGGGGTTGAGGATCATATGAAGGTTCAGTTGGTTATGTTGCATGTGGAGGGCAAGGCTTTGGATTAGCATCATTTTTTTGCACAGAGGCAAAGAGGTTTTCACCAATTATCTTGGGAAGGCTATGTTCGATAGCTGCAAGCTCGATTTGGATCTGACATCTATCAGGATCCTATGGAGGAATTAGCCTATTTGAAATAATAAGGGACTGTGGATCAATTTCATAACCACTTTGTAAGTCTCTTGAACCAGATTCATCTTCCTAAAAGGCATGTTTTAAGTATTTTATTAATAATTTGATACCTAAGGTTAGCTAGTACCTTAAGTTGTTTAAACCTTAAATTTTGGTTGATGGTTATTTAATAGCTCGACAAGTAGAGACCATTTTGAAAGGCAATCCTAGGAAGAACATAGTGATCAGTGAAGAGTTGAGGTATCCAAAGACTAAGTTTACCAGTTCTTATGGTAGGAGCACAGGATATTCTAAACCAATTCATCAGATTCCTAAATCTCTTAGTTCCAATGTTAGACTACAAACAACACGGGGGTCTGTTGTTAGCTCTAAATTGCCAACTAAGTCTCTTTCTTAGGCAGAAATAGATGATAAGAGGAAAAAAGGGTCTCTGTTTTTGGTGTTCTACTAAATACATTCCAAGATATAGGTGTAATAAGGAATAGCTCTATCAACTGGTAATTAATCCTTTGACAAACACTGTGGAATTGTTGAACAGAGTGAATAGTGAGAATTTCAAGATTGTCCTAAACATCTAGATGTGGATGATTCTGATGCACCTCCTTCTTCTCTAGTCCTTTTACAACATAGTCTGCAAGGCACTTAAGGCCATCAGACTATGAGGTTAACAGCTCAAATTGATTAAGTAGAAGTAATCCTTTTGGTGGATACAAGAAGTACACACAACTTCATCAATTTTAAACTGGCCAAACGATTGAAACTGTCATTGGAACCAATAGATAGACTAAAGGTGCTTACTGCTAGTGGGGAAAATTTGTTCACTCAGGGTTTATGTAGATCAGTCATTTGGGATGCCCAAGGTTATGAGTTCATTACAAATTTTCTGGCCCTACCTGTCACAGGTTGTGATTTGGTGCTTGGTGTTCAATGGTTATTATCACTAGGCTTAATTATATGGAATTTTGGCCTTTTAACCATGCAATTTCCATACCAAGGACAACAATGTACTCTCAAGGGTATTACACTTGGTGTTCTTCAATTGGTATCTGGTGATTAGTTACCCAAGAGCCTTAACATGATGATCACTGGTCCTTGTCCTATGCTATTCTTGGCTTGCGCTCAAGTGTCACCGTCCTTACCACAGACCACCTTGAGTCCAGACATACAAAGCCTTCTGTTGGAATTTGATGAAGCTTTTCAGTCCCCTAATGGCCTTCCTCCATATACATCACATGACTATCTAATACCATTACTAGATGAGACCAAGGTAGTGAGAGTGAAACCTTACAGATATCATGTTATACAAAAGATTAAAATTGAGAAATTGGTTCCAGAACTACTGCATGGAGGTGTGATTAGGGACAACAATAGCCCTTTTGCATCTCCCATTGTCATGGTCAAGAAAAAATATGGGACCTAGAGCATGTGTGTTGATTGTAGGCAGCTCAATTAGCTCACCATCAAGGACAAGTTTCCTATACTAGTGATTGAAGAACTTTTGGATAAGTTGGGAGGGGTAATTTTTTTCTCCAAAGTGGACCTAAGGTCAGGATATCATCAAGTTCAAATGTGGGAGCAAGACATTCATAAAACTGCTTTCAGAACCCACGAAGGACACTATGAATTCTAGGTCATACCCGATCATACCCTTTGGCTTAACCAACGCCCCTTCTAGTTTCCAAGCTTTGATGAATCAGGTATTTAAGCAGTTCTTCAAGAAGTTTGTGCTAGTATTCTTTGATGACATACTTGTGTATTCTAAGGACTGGAAGGACCATTTGAGTCATTCAAGAGAAGTTCTTCAACTGTTGAGAGCCAATCAGTTGTATGCCAAACAATCAAAGTGCAGCTTTGGTACTACACAGGTGGAGTACTTAGGTCATGTTATTGCTGTTGGTATTGTTAGTATGGACAAGTCCAAGGTTGGAAGGGTACTCACATGGCCTGTTCCTTAGTCACTAAAGGACTTACGAGGATTCTCGGGTTATCTGGCTATTATAGGCGTTTTATTAAAGGCTATGGGGTTATAGCTACTCCTTTTACTACACTCATTAGTAAGGGAGTTCCTTGGTAGTGGACAGATGTAGCTCATTCAACTTTCTAACAACTCAAGAAGGTAACCTATCAGACACCAGTGTTGGTTCTTCCTGATTCCATAAAGGAATTTTGTGTAGAAATCGATGCTTGTGGACAAGGGGTGGGAGCTGTTTTACAAAAAGAAGGTAGACCTATAGTCTTCTTTAGTAAGGCCTTTGGTGTCAAACATTAGGTTTTGTCCATATATGACAAGGAAATTGTAACGCCCCTAACCCATATTCGTCGCTAGAATAGGGTTTCAGAGCATTACTGAGTAACCGTAATCTAAATTAGGGGTGAGCATTCGATCGAATCGAATCGAATCGAAAATTTTCGAGTTAAACGAATTTTCAAATCTCATTTTATCATCCTAACTTTGTTTGAAGTTTTCTCGAATCGAGTCGAGTGAGATGGAATTCGAATCGAATCGAATCGAATCGAATATATTTGTTCGAGTTAAATTTTAAAAAATAATTTTGGGTCCTTATAACCACTGTCACCCATCGTAATAAAATTTGTCCACCTTAATCAAATTTTTTATTAACTTTCATCACCTCATAATTTATTTATTAATTTTTTATATACTAGTTAGCTTCTTTGCTTGCTTATTTGTTTCAATTATCTTCAGATTCTTGTCACTATGTATTTTGGAATTAAAAAATATATTAAATGTAAAAATATGATTTTTTAATAAAAATTATTTTAAAAATAAAATGTGAAATTGATACTAATATAAAATTTTAACACGAATATTTTATGGCATAATTAATAATTCAATTTTAATATAAATATTCAATATGACTAAACAATTCAATAATATAAATAATATAAAATGTGAAATTTAATTTAATAATATAAATAGTAGATATAAATAAAATTGATTTTTTATTTGAGAGTAAATGGTGAGAAGTAAAAGTTTAGGAGGAAAATAAAAAGTTTTGGGAATAAAAATTTGAGGGAAAGTAAATAGGGGGAGTAAAATTTTGGAGGGAAATATTTTAAAAAAAAATTAGAGGGGGGAGGGTTTGGGGTAGATGAGAGGTGGGAAGGGAAGGGAATAAAAGTTTTAGGGAAAAAGTGGGAGGGAGTAAAAATTTTGGGGAAAAATAAAAGGTTTTGAGGGTTTTTGGGAGTAAAATTTTGAGAAAAAGTAAATAGGAGAGTAAAATTTTGGTGGGAAATGAATTTTGGGTAGATTGGGGGGTTGGGAGGGGAGGGGAGTAAAAGTTTTGGGGGGAAAGTGGGAAGGAGTAAAAGTTTTGAGGGAAAAGTAAAAAGGTTTGGGAGTTTGGAGTAAAAATGTAAAATATTATAGTTTGATATTCGAATTATTCAAGTTATTCGAATTTGAAAACCCAACTCAATTCGAACTCGAAATTTGAAAAAAAAATTCGAGTTGATTCGAATAACTTGATTAACTCGAATAACTCGATTCGTTTAACTCGAAAATTGAATTTTTTTGATTTTTCGAATCGAATCAAATTTTGCTCACCCGTAATCTAAATAATTCATTTTCAAACATTTTAAAAATCTTAATGTAATTCATCATTAACATGCATAACATTCCTCATTCAAGCCTTAGAGGTCTAAAAATCACTTTAAAAGTGTTTTGGGACTAAATCGGGAACATTTGAAAATTTTAGGAAAATGTTAGAAAAATTCAACTGCAAGGGTCACATGGCCGTGTGGGCATTCAAAGTAGGGACACACGGCTGTGTCCCAACCCGTGTCTGTGCCCATGTAACTCACTAACTTAGGTCACACGGCTAAGCTACATGCCCATGTGCTAGGCCCTGTAACCCTCGAAATGACCTCGCACGCTCGTGTGCTAGCTGTGTGTCTCACACGACCAAGTCACATGCCCGTGTGTCTGGCTGTGTGGGCCTAAAATGTGTCTTATACCACAAGTTTGCCATTTCCTACTTGCTTAGGGATTAAGCAACTCAAAAACCATTCATTTAATCTATTCAAAACACGATCAAACACACTCAAAACATGTCAAAACAATCATCCTGGGTGCCTAACCAATGTACCCTCGTTGGTACTACATTTATATCATCAAAACATAACATCAATGCATTATTCAAATCAAAATTTTAAACATGCTAAAATCCATCAATTTAGCCTAGTTCATATCTACTTAAAACATCTACTTATATCACATACACATACACATACACATACACATACACATACACATACACATAACAAGCATTGGTTCAAAACAACATGCCAAATTATGGCTTCAAACACAAAATTACAATTTTATACTCAAACCAACATTATACTTATAACTTCATTTACAATCCATCCACAAAATAACTATCAACTAGACATCCTAGGTACATGCCAACGCAAAAAGATAAACATCACCACATTTGAGATCGGGATCATTGTTGGATGTTGAACCGGCGATCAAAAGAGAAGTACCTAACCTACGTACGGGAAAAACAAAACCGTACGCTGAGTAAAACTCAGTGATATTTCTATAATCTGAACAATTAAAGATATAATGATAAAAAAATGCTTAATTTGAATTAAACAAACATACTATTGTCTAAGCTTACAATTATCATATACCATCATTTCAAATTTATGCATATTACTATATCATTTCACATTATACTCAATTTTCACATGCTATCATATTTAATTTGTTTAACAAATATCTCAATTCACATCACTTGCTGTATAAATAGCTTTTCACATATCCATCCACATTTGTTTATACAATGGTATTATCTATTTCCAAATTCACTTTATGAATACATAACTCATGTATTTCATTCAATCACAACATATCTCCTTTCCATTTCACTTATTTGTCATTTCAATATTTTCTCAACTTTGCCATTTCAATATCAATCAGATAAATTATCATTTTACTTTCCCTTATGAACACGACTTGGACTCGGACGGATACACGGATCCAACCAACACACCGGTTTGGCACCCAGTGCCTCATCGGATAAATCTAAAGTAATAACTGCGCCCAGCGCTATTTAAATTAACACCTAGTGTCTCATCGGTTAAACTGAAGTAAATTGGTACCCAGTGCCTCATCGACTCGAAGTCGAAGAAATCTTTGAACTCTTCCTATCCTATTGCTTGTCATCTATATCCGACTCAGCCTAATACAGTTAATAGGGTTCCATTTCGCTTTCAATGTATATATCTAATATCAAATTTCATATAAGCACATTATCACATATATACCTACTCAATTCAATCAATATAAATTCAATAAATTCATCACATACCAAGTCAATTCATTTCAATTGTAAAACACAATAGTTCTCACCTCCAATGCTTACTATGTGCAAGAAATAAAAATGCAATAATTTACAACTTAATTCGGATTATAGAAACACAAACCGTGGATTCTGAGCTATTTGAAGTCGATTTTATCCTTCCCCTTTTTAGTCGAGGATTTTATTACGACGTTAGCTACGAAATTAAAACAATAAAAATACATCAATACAACACATATCAATTTCACATTAAATATTTCAAAATTTTTACTCAATGTTTGCTTAAATTCCAATTTAGTCCCTAAATCGAGACTAATTTTTATTCTTCACATTTAATTCTATATTTTTATACAATTTTCACTTTAAACTAAATTTAACTCCTTATTTTCAATTAAACCCATAAATTTCAAATTTTTCATAATTTAGTCCCTATTACTCAAAATTTACAATTTGTTCTACAATTTAATCCTTTTTTCATTTCTAGTTTAAAAATCTATCAATTTAATCCCTAATACTAAAACTATTTAATAATAACAACATTTAAAATCTTAATAATTGCTAAAATTTCATCATGGGTCGGGTAGTACTAAACGCCGAAATTCTGAAAATATAAAAATTATAAGAAAATGGACTAAATTGACTAACCAATTTGAATTTTAACCTTAAAAACTTTTAGACCGTGCGTCCTTTCCTTTCTTCTTTCTTTTTCTTTTCTTTCTTTTCTTTTTAATTTGCATGTTCCCTTTCTTTTATTTCCCATTTGTTTTATTACACTTTATTTTATTATAATTATAAATATAACATATATACATATATATTTCTTATTATATAATATAGCATATAATATGATAAGTTAATATATATAATCATCATTAATGTCGACCACTTAATGGAACATGGAAAAATTGCTTCTTTAGTCCCTTTAATTAATTTTTAATCTATAATTCAACTTTTATCCTATACGCGATTTAGTCATTATACTCTAATAGCTCTTAATTCAAGCAAATTCACTTAATTGAAACCTAATTAACTACACAACTAGCTTTGTAAATATTTATTAAAAATATTTATGAGTCCGATTTAGTGAAACGGAGTCCCGATAATACACTTTTCGACACCCTTGACTATAGAGTTGTTACAGAAATGATGGTTGTGATTATGGCAGTTAAAAAATGGCATTGGTCGCCAATTTTTATTAATTAAAATTGACCACCAAAGCCTTAAATTCCTCATTTATCAACAAGCCATTACTCCTTATTAGTAGAAGTGAGTCACTAAAATGATTGGTTATGATTTCTCCATTGCTTATAGGAAGGGGGTCCATAATATAGTGGTTGATGCTTTGTCTCGCAGATCTCATATGCATGAAGGCCAATTGTTCCAGTGCACAGGTCAAACTCACCTCACTTGGTCAGATATATGGACTTAAATTTTGGAGTTTTATACCCAGGACTCTAAAGTTTAGCAGATTTGCCAGGATATTCAGAAATAGTCCTATGCACATCCTAAATATTCATAGGATGGTGCACTTCTTCGAAAGAAAGAGAGAATTGTGGTGGGCAGCAATATCACCCTTTAAAGAACCATATTTGATATGTTCCATGGGGAAACCATTAGGGGCCATTCAGGGGTACAGACTACTCGACATGGGCTGTATAGTATTATTTATTGGAAAGGCCTTTCCAAAAATGTGCGCAGATGGAAAGAGAGTGTGTGGTTTTTCAGACATACAAGGGAGAAAATTTAGCTTATCCTGGTTTTTTGCAACCTTTACCACTCCCTGAGAAGGCTTGGTATGATATTAGTATGGACTTTGTGGAGGGGTTGCCACTTTTCAAGGGAAATAGTACCATATTGGTGGTGGTGGACAGATTGACCAAATATGGTCATTTTATTGCTCTAAGCCATCTAGTCACTACTACTTTAGTATCCCTTGAGTATTTGCAACAGACCTATAAGCTTCATGGTCGTTATGAGTTGATTGTTTCAGATAGAGACAAGGTCTTATTTAGTCACTTCTGGCAGGAATTGTTCAAACACCTTGGCATTTAGCTGCACCTCTCTACAGCCTATCATCCTTAAACAGATGGGCAAACTGAGGCCTTGAACAAATGTCTGGAGGGTTATCTGCAATGTATGTCCAGGGAGAAACCTTTTGTGTGGGCCATTTGGCTTCCCTTGGCTGAATGGTGGTATAACACCATTTATCAGTCAACCATTCACACAATTTTATATGAAGCCTTGTATGGGCAGGACCCACCCATCTATTTACCCTATCTAGTTGGGGGTTCTCGAGTAACTGCAATGGACAAGTGTCTTCAAAATAGATAAGTAGTTTGTGAACTCTTGCAATTTCATTTAAAGAGGACACATGACAAAATGAAGCAGATCGTTGATAAAAAATGATCCGACAGAGAATTTGACGTTGGTGACTAGGTGTATAGAAAGCTCCAACCTTATTGACAACATTTGTTGAAGTGGTTCAGGAACCAAAAACTGGCACCACGATATTTTGGACCCTTCCCTATAAATACACTATACTTTCGATGTCTCCCAACTTAAGAAACATGTTGGCACGACTTTTATTTCATCCCTACTCCCAGTCACTTATGCAGATGGTTCCCTACTCAAGGAACCAGTTAGGGTTCTAGATAGAAGGATGGTCAAAAAGGGAAATGTTGCGGTTATTGAAGTTCTCGTGGAATGGGCAGATATTTTCCTAGAAGATTCAACTTAGGAGAATTGGAATAATCTCCTCCATTGTTACCTGTAGTTTGATCCTTAAGGATATGATCTCTTTCGATGGGGGATATGTAACACCCTTAACCAGTATCCGTCGCTGGAATAAGGCTACAGAGCGTTACTGTAAAAACGTAACTTAAAACACTCAATTCCATACATTTCATGAATCATACCTAAACTCATTCAAATGCATGCATATCGTCCCTTATTTGAGCCCTCGAGGCCCTAGAAACACTTTAGAAATGATTCAAGACTAAATCGGAAACATTTAGAACTTCATGGAAAAAGATAAAAAAATTCACATTGCAAGGGTCACACGGCCATGTGACTCACATGGCTGAGACACATGCCCGTGTCTCAGGCCGTGTGGACATTCGAAGTAGGGACACATAACTATGTCCCAGCCCGTGTCCGTGTAACTTTCTAACTTGGGTCACACGGCCAAGCCACACACTCGTGTGCCAGGCCATGTAACTCTCGAAATGGCCTCACACGTCCATGTGTCAGGTTGTGGGCTAGGCTATGTAACTGCCTGACTTGCAACCCCTTGAAACCTATAGGGGACACACGGTCGTGTTGCATGGACACACGGCTGAGACACACGCCCGTGTCTTAGGCAGTGTGGACAAGATAGACCATTTTCAAGCCATTTCTTTCACCCAAATCAAGCTCACACCTACAAGCCATTTGCACATAAAATCAAGCTTCAAAACATACCTAAAACATGCATTATAGAATTTGTTCAATATAGTATCTATCCATACAACCAATATGCCAAAAGGCACCTCAATCACAACTCATCAAATCAACCAAAACATAAACACATTTGGCATAAATCTACCACACACAACTACCTATTTCCATACCATGTCATAGCATAATTTATCATGTACCAAAACACAACCAAACATACCAAATTGGTCATCCAACATATACTTTTACTTTATTATTTCAACACCAACCATTTAAGCACCAAAATGTCAAAAGTCCAACAACCATATTACCATTTATATACATGCCAAACATAACAACTAGGTCATTAATACAAGTCCACCTATACATGCCATTATAACCAAAACCAAAACATCAAAAGCTATCGATATAGCCGTTGGATAGTGTGATAGGTCTCTGACAAACTTTCAAACCGAACGAGCTTCCGATTATCTATAAAAGCATGGGAAATGAGACTATGTAAGCATATTTCCATGTAGCTCACCATTTCAATGTATTTCATACACAAATGTCTTGGTTCATATTGAACACTTAGCATATCCTTTCAAATTCATGCCCGTTGAACCATTTAAAATATTATCGGATACGCAGGATAGCTCACACGAAGTGTGCTAAACATATAATCATAATCTTTCTTTTCTTTTACATCGTTGCTCACACGAGCTATGAAATGAGTCTGCTCACAGAGCTGTGAAATGGGTCTGCTCACACAAGTTATGGGTCGGAATATAAGGTACATAATGCTGCTCACATGAGCTGTGGAGTATTTGCAACATATGCCAGACCTCATCCATCGGTAGGACATTCAATACCAGTACCCGAAACATGGAAACCCTAATGACATGTCATTTGTATCCTACGAATTCCTAAAGTTCAAATGGGGCTCGATAGTCGTCATAACATCATTGGATTTGCATTAATTATTTACATGACAATCTACAATTTACATATAGCTCAAAAGATAGCATTAACATTATAAAATTACACGAACTTACCTCGATGATAAAGGCGTAGAAACGAAGTCTACTAATCCGAAGCTTTTTCTTTACCCCGATCTAAAGCCGTATGAGGTCTATATTAATAGTCATTCTATTCAATTCAATCTAAATTCATATTTTTGCAAAATTATACTTTTGCCCTTATTAGTTTGATTTCTTTACAACTTAGTCCTTAAGCTCATAATTTGAAATTCATGCAATTTCATTCCCACCCAAGCTAGCCAAATTTCATATAGGTCCATATCAACTCATACAATTCATTATTTCACAATTTTCACAATGTATTTTACAAATAAATCCTTAATTGACATTTTCAACAAAAATCACTTTACAAAAGTTGTTTATTAATCAACAAAGATTCATTTTCTTCCATCAAACATCAAAAATCACATGAACACATTCATGGAAAAACCCTAACCTTTTAACAGTTTTGCAAATTAGTCTCCGGCTAGCTAAATTAAGCTACAACGATCCCGAAAACATAAAATCATTAAAAACGAGATGAAAACACACTTACGTGCAAGAGATAGGTAACCGAAAGCTTAAGGTGCCAAAAATGGTGAGTTTTCTTCTTCTTAATTTCGGTGGAGAAGATGAATACCAAATAATGCCTTAATTTTCTTTAATTTGATTTTATGTTAAATTATTAATTTATGAAATTAACCTTGGTAATTAACCTTTAAAATAATTTAAATGATGTCAATAAAAGTCCACTCAAAACAACAATGGTCTAATTACAACATAAATCCCTTAACCATTTAATATCATAGCTATTTAGTACCTTTAACTTGTAGAACTCTAATTTTGCACATTGTGCGATTTAGTCTTTTTTTACCAAATTAAGCATGCAAACAATAAAATTTCTTAACGAAATTTTTATACGACCTTACTAACATTCTGTAGATTTTAAAATAATATTAAAATAAATATTCTCACATCGGATTTGTGGTCCCAAAATTACTATTTCGATTTCACTGAAAACGGGTTGTTACAGGATACTTGTTATGGGTTGTTTTCTTTATCGTTAATTACGTTTTTGCATGGTTGTTATGTTAGTTGCTTTTTAATTCTGTTTTAATTGTAATAACAAAACGCTGCGTTTAAGGGGGGGTCTGGGATCATTTAATAAAACGATGCATTTAGCTTAGATTGTTAGCACAAAACGCTCTGTTTCGATTAACCGTCGCCAGGCTATTACTGGCTATTTTTCCATCTCTTATTACGACTGAAGGACACTTGAAGCAGTTATAAAAATAGAAGGAATCAATTACTCTCTTCTCTCTCATTCTGTCCTAAAATTTCTCTCTTCTTTCTTCTCTAAATTTCTTCCGAGAATTTGATACGTTACACCCTCCTATAAACCAAAAATATACAAGGAAAATAATTGCCTTTTTAAGGAACCAATTTCTATTTTAGGCATAATGCAAGCTATGCCGAAACAAGTTCCATGGAGTTCGTTTTCTTTCTACCTTTTTTTTTTCTTTATTTTCCCTCTCTTTTAGTTGGTTGGGAACTTGAATGTAGGCCAATCTGGTTCACTCGTAATAAAGTGAAAAACATTGAATTCCTTGATTGATTCTTTTACATGAATCTATTTAACAGATTGTTGTTTGTTTTTATATATATTTAGCAGCAGCTTCACAGTTGGGTTTTTGACCACCGCGCTTTCATCTGGGAGTTCTTTTACCAGAATCCCTTGGTCGAATTGGCTGGCCTCGTGACAAGGTTGCTCACTGCTTAACATAACCCGGCAGTAGTTCGGAATCCCATATCAAAGCTCTGACGAAGTTGGAATGTTCAGCTAATTCCTCACAAAATGCAGAATCAAATTCACTCCTTCCACATTTCTTGATAAACCAACATAGAAGTACAGCGAGGGTATCCAAATGAAATGAGACAAACTATATATACATATATACAAAGGACAAATATGTCATGTTATGTATATTATATATAAGAAAAAAAAACAAATAGACTGAAGAAAAGAATAATAAGGCAAAAAGAAATAAACTTTCCGGACTATTTCAAATCCAAATGAACAATCCACCCTATGAGAGTTGCTTTAGCAAAAACTTTAAAGAAGAATTAAAAAAAGGAAAAAGAAAAAATCTAAACCTGAACCCCATCATCTTTCAGGCAATGCAAATCTCACATTCCGGATGAATTTGTTGACACAACAGCAGTTTCCTAGATATAGATGCTGTTTCGGACTTGCGATGTCAATAGTGATATATCATCTGGGTAATGCATATATATATATAAACAAAATCTTGAGCACTAGCTTCCTTTTTTCTCAAAACTCTTCTATGGAAGCACTATGTTCCTGACGTGCGTAAAGGTGTGGTTACTTTAGCACCCTTGACCAACGATTGATGAACGATCTTCAGGGTTGATAACTGTGTCAACCCCAGCCTTGGTTGCTTTGCTATCATCATCATCATCATCATTCACTGGAAGTTTTATCTTAGGTGATAACTTCCGGACTTCCTCTGACGTATAGATAAAAATTTTCCTCACCATGCTGCAAAACTCACTGCAATTGAAGGTTCACAGGATCAAAAGGAATCAGTAGCAGAACTCAGATTTACACTGTATCATAAAAATCACAATTAGATTTTTTCTGAACTTCCCAAAAATTTATTTCGATTTATCATTCTCCCAATAATAATGGAAACTGTCTGATGTATTGTTGAAGACAAAAAAAAATAAGTTAAGCTTATTTCTCAACATATCATATACAGTTCTCTTAACATTTCAATCAAACAAGAATGCAAGTGAAGGATTTAAGAATGTCCTCCAAACAAGAAAATAGCACCATTTAGAGATAGGAAGATTGAACTTACTTCCAGGGATCATCCCCAACCATCATCATGTCATCTTCATCATCGGTGTAGACAACCTGCCAATTCTTTGTTGATCCACAAAGCTGACCTTTAATGTCAAACATGTATTCCAGCTTCTTTAGCAAATCCTCATAACAGTCAAATCGTGTCAAATCAACAGCCCTTCCAACTGCCATACCTTGCATGTGAACCTGAAAAAAAAGATATGCTTGTTTAATAAAATGCTACCATATTAGTAGTGACATGCATGCAAATAATCTCATAGAATGTACAATAGAGAAATAGATATACTACAGTACATTTGCACATTTAAGTGCTTCTTAAATACACAAGTGAGGTTCACTAGAATGTAAAATCAATCTTTTAAAAAGGATCTCTACAATGTTCCCCAAGCATGAAGAAATGCAAATAGAGCTTGTCAAAAGTCATAAATATATGTAAATTTGACAATAAAAGGTATTGTGGAACTTTCAGGGGATTCTAGCATGCAAAGGTATTTTTTTCTCAAGCATTTTTTTTAATAAAAAAAAGGGTGATTGAATAACCTTTGTGCAGCTCCGAATTTGCTTGCTCTGTGACTCCTGAGGAGATCTCAGGCACTTCTCAGGTTCACAACTTATAGAAGGAAGATCAGACTGATTAAGATTTGATGGATCAGACTGCTGGTCAGAGTTAGCATCTAGTGAATGAAGTGGCTGGTCATTAACACCAGTCCCAGAAATTGTAGCCAAAGGTGAATTTTCTTCCATGTTTATATTGTCAAGTAACTGAATACCAAAAAGTCTGCAGCCATTCCCAGTTCCCTGCTTTCTTTCACTAGATTCTTTGTTCACAACTGGTGCAACAGATTCTGTAACATTCTCAACTCGGTTAGGCCAATACTTAGAGCTGCTAGAAACTGCAGCCAGGGAGCTATTCCCACTAAAGCCAACAGAATTAGGCTTTGCAGTGGAGGATAATTTAGGTGACGGTTGCCCACGTTGTGCATCACAATACGAGAAAGGAGATTCAACTGGTGATTTCCATATACCTGTAGCATAAAGTGGTCAATTAAAATCTCAAGCAAGAGCTAGATAAGGGTGTTGACAAGTAAACAAATGTACCAAGTGAAGAAAGATCTGAAGATGGTGAAGGTAGAACGGGTGGCCTAGCCCGCTTGTTCCTTTGTGCAGGTTGTGAGATGGAAGAGTTACTAGTTGCAACAAGAGGCTCTAATTCCCATGGGGACACCCTATCAGGACGTATGATGGATGAAGGTTCATCCCATTGAACCTGAAAAGAGTCAAAATTGTAAGAAGCATTCAGAAGTCAAATATCCCAAGAAATGTCTTGCCTCGATGGAGAACAAGAAATTACAGAAGAAACTGGTTAACCTTGAGAGATCTCCACTCAGAATCAGCCCATGCAGATGATTTATCAGCCTCAACACCAACAATTGTGCCACTGAATCTGCAGGCAGTGTCTTTACAGGTTAACAAGCACTACCGATTTCCTACTACTAGAGAAAACAATTCGGTCAGACGAATACCTTCTTTCAGGTACCTCTTCACCCTCAAATCTCATTTTGAACCTCATCCCAACTGATAGCTTATGGCTTTGAGCTTCAAGATATTTGTTTACACTCACTATGAACTCAGACAAACTTGTTCTAGTAAATAGAATGGTTGTTAGAACAAATTTCCTCTTTCAACAAATACATACAGAACACAATAATTACTCAATTTCATTTAATCAGGGCTATAAATTTCAAGAAATCTTTACAAACGGGGACTTAAAAAAGAACTTTGGTTTATTGGACCCCACTAAAAATGCCAGAAAATATGAAGAGAAAGAAAAAAACAGAAATGTACAGGCATAGAGCAAGAGCATGCATATCATACCCTAAACCCTATCACCTTCTTAAAGTATCGCATCTGAATAGATATACCAAAATCTAATGCAGCTCACTCTTCAAGAAGAGTATATTTAATACACAGTGAAGGAAGAATAAATAATGACCTTAGAAGAGAAAAAGATGCCTACAACTTTAATCCACAAATAATCAAAATTCAGGGCCAAACAAGAATGATTATAAATAAAATGTGCTAACATTAATTAACTCAAAATCTGCAACATACAATTTCTTCATTTTAATTAAATAGTAAATGAATTGAATGGACAACTAATTGTAATAACATATTAACAACAACTACAAAAATGGCTAACAATATTGATAAAAAATATGATGACATAGGGTTACAATTGGATGGCTCTGCAGGATGAAAAAAATACAAACCTGGGCTTGTAGAAGATGGAAAACATACTTCGCGTAGAGAGGGCATGAGATGCAGTGGCAAGCACCCCAAGATGCATGCTATGACTAGATATAACAGAAGAAGGCATATTTGCCTGTTGTCTCATAAGCCTCCTCACTCCAACACGCAGATCCCCATTAGCACCCCTGGAGAGCAGCAAATATGAATGGATAGATGATTAGGCAGTGAAATAAACAAAGTAACAAAAAAGAACAGTTAATGGATTTGTCAAGAAAGATATTGCCTCAGGAATATGAAAGCATCTCCAGCTACTAGCTTTTTGGAACTAACAAAGACACTCCACCCAGTAGTGAGCAAGTGGCGCCTAGGTTGTCCTGCAGATAGTATTTAACTTTTTAATGGCGAGGAATGGGATGCAAGAAACAATAGTACCTTCATATCACTATAAGCACACTATCATAGATAGAAGTAATAGATGTCTCCAAAGATAAAACTATATAATACAATTACAATACCACATTTTCTTTCAATTTTAAATGAATACCTGTAAATTAAAGAATAATATAAAGGAATCGATGCAAAACAATTTTTCTTTTAACTTCTTGAGCTTTCAACTTAGGAAATCAGTTCTTCCAGTTTCTACAACAATTTCACGAGACCGGACAGATACCAAATCATTAAAAGATGTAATATTAACTTAGTCATTTGAAGGTGATAAGTGGTTCCAACTCCAGGAATTTTGATCACAACCAACAAGTGTCAAAAGGCTCTTCTCTAATTCTGACAAACTATGACCGACATAATTTTCAAGCTTTAACTCTACATTCATAAAAGTTTATCCAAATTCAAAAAGTAAAAGTTGCACATGTAGACGGTAAAGAAATGTTCCAAGTAACCAGATAGAACAAGTGCAAAACAACTTTGATCAAGCTTACAGCTTAGATGATTGAAAATTTCCAGCTCTCACTGAGGCAACCTATAAAAACATCAGCCAAAAAAGAAATGATATATAACCTCGAAAAATATGCCGAAAATGCCACTCATTTCCATGCAGATCAGTTGCAATCAGTTCCTGCCATGGTGGCTGCTGTGTCATGTCCTGGGACAAGAACCGCATAGAAATTTCAGAAAAATTCTAACTTAATGGAATACATCAAATTCAAAATGAAGGAAATGCAATCAATGTGTTTAAGCTGACCAGCGGGGGCAGACAATCATCTGCATGCCGGCGCAAAACTGAGAATCCACCATGGGTGCTAGTGTCAGAAGCAGTAAGAGTCTTGCAAAATGAATGGACTATGCACCTTTCAGGTTCTTGAAGTGGATCATCTGGGCTCATAACCTCACTTTGCTGGACCATATTGGAGGAAAACATAAGTGAGGGCAGCGAAAGTGTAGAAAGATATATATATGCTGCTCATTCAAAGTAATTCCAACAAGATATTCTAGAAACTAAATATAGCTTCCAACATCAGCTATATGTCATAATGGAATTAAAGAGAGAAAAAGGGGCAAAAAGTGGAAGAGAGCTCACATCTACTTCAGGTACCAGAGTTATTTGGGCATAAACTTCATCTGTATCAGGTTCAGCCTGCGATTGGAGGTAAAAATTACTTAGCATAAGGAAACTAAAAAGTAAAAATCAAAAGAACGTAAAACCAAGAAGTATGAGTAACACACCTTACGCTGAACAGAAGCCACTTTGCAAAGTATTTTAGATGGCAGATCGAATGAAGGCATTTGGTGTTCTAACCCTTGATGCATTGACGCCTCAAGCTGTACATAAAGAATAAAAAGAAACAAAAAATTTAGATACTTGAGATTAATAGAATGAACATTATGTCAAGTTAAAAACCTACACCTAAAATTTGATAATTAATGACTGATCATACAGGACAGAAGCTTTCAATCAGAAATGCATTGTAAATAATCTTGAAAATATGTAACAAACACAAACTTGACAGTAAACAGTCTGAAATGCAGATGAGATATTGTGATCTTATTGAATGGTATATATTCTCAAAAGAAATTATATCTTTCTATAAACCTTCTATAATTCATTGTATCATATGAATTGTTACCAATCCTCAAATATGATTGACAACATATATTAATAATGTTTCAAGACACTGCATATGACCATATTTTTACTTGCACATACTATTATCAGTGACTCACCGAAAAGAGAGCAAGAAGCAAGTGCTTACAAGTACCACACGATAACTGCATTAACTAATATAGAAATAATATTGATCAAAACAAGAACACTATGGCAAAGGTTCACAAACCAATCCAACCAACATTTTAAGAAGAACACGTCAAAGTGGACTATCGCCTTAAATTTCAAAATATAATCAATATTAAAAAGATATCAGATTCAAAAATTTACAGTACAGTAGACATACTTGTTCCATGTGACCTTGTGGGAAGTAATAAACACGCTCCCCTACACGAGGAAGTGTGACAAGAGGTCCAGCACAGGCATGCCATAGTTCACGATATAAAGGATCATCTGTGATTACATAAAAGAGATAGGGAAGAAAAATTTTAAGAAAAAGTAATAAGTCACCGTAATATTTTGTGATACCAAGAAACTAAATTTCAGTTTGACACATTTAAAACTTCGGAAAATATGTAGACCATGTAAAAATTCACAAACCTGCTTGTTGTTCAGCAGATGGAATATCTGATGCCGGAAAAGCCATAGAAACGCCCTCCAAAAGAAATCACTCAATGGAAACCCTGTGCTGAAGATTGGTTGTATTAAAGGATACAACACTGAATTTATAGAAGTAAACATGTAAATATAGTGAAAAACCATTAATTAAGATTGCATTTACAATTGAGATTACATTATTGTTCGTTCTGATTATCCTACAAAGCTGACTGATCAAAACCCTTAATTACTAATTGCTACCTCTGTGTCAGTATACCTCTACCCTACTTTGAGCCTTATAGGAACCCGAATATTAACAAGTCCCTGCAACAACGAAATGGACCAACTAAAATGAAAAGTGAAAAGAAACCCAACAATTCTAATGATCCAAACTGCTGTTTACAATATAAATAAATAAATTCAATGACTCTAAAGACCCGACGATTCTGCAATTACAGAAATCACAATCTTCGCACATACGTATCACATATGTGAGAAAGATAGAATAGAATTAAAAAAAAGAGCTGAGATCTGATAAAAAAGGTCTAATTATATAATTTATTTCTCAAAAATATATATATTTATATATAAAAGAGGAATAGTGAACAAAACTAATTGGTGACCAGTAAGCAAAATTTTCAGTCAACAAGTGCAACAGAAAATTAGCATTTCTTCCCTTATTTTCTTCCATTTCTGAGCAATCAAAGTACCCTAAAAAAATTACTAATTTAAAGAGGGGAAAATAACTTACCTTTGAGTGCTCTCTGTTCAATCTGGAGGATCCAAAGAAACAAAAATTAGGCTTGAAAAAACAAAGCAGATCCAAAAAAAAAATATACAAAGCAATTGAAAAGAAAAAAAAATAGAAACAAAAGGAAGAAGAAAGGAGGGAGGCGAACAGTGTAAATAAGTTTGTTTGCGTCAATGTTCGGTCGAAGCCGACAAGAGCTCTTTTGGCTATGGCTGCCTCTTTTTCTGTTCTTTTTCTTACACACATACACTCTCTCTCTAGGTTTTTTCTTTTGTTTTTTGCCCTTATTTCTTCCTCTCTCTTCTAAATACACCTATAAAAAATTTAAAAGAAATCCCCATTATTATCATAAATAAATATAGATTTAGTCTTTTTCCCACTCTTTTATATCATTGACTTAAATTTATGAATATTATTATATGTTTTTTAATTTATTGAAATAATATTTCTATCTATAAACCTAATTTTATTTAAATTTCATAATAACTAAATCATGTTAAAAAAAATTAGGACTCATTGAAATTGAATGCTTATGTCAGTAACAAAAATATTATAAAATAATAATATATTACATAATTATCTATTTTTTTGTCATTTATATGTGAAGTATCTGGTCTGAATTTATTTTATGCCACTTATTTTGAAAACAATTGAAATATATAAGTATATTAATATTTATATTTTAAAACTACAATATTTATTAATAAATATTCAATACAGGATTAGATAAATAGAACTTTTTAAATCTAAATTAAAATTTAATATTTTGTATTCATATTTTTTATTTCTAAAATATTGTAAGTACCAAAAGTTTAAATTTAAGGAGAAAATATTTACAAATTTAATCTTTAACTATCGATTTTCCTCTTTGTATTCATTCAACCTTAGCTATTAGAGGTTGTGTTTTTTTCCCTCTTTTTCAATTTTTTCTATTCATTTCATTAATGTCATTTTTAAGATTTGAACTTGAATTCTCCTCTTAAGAGTGCAATATGTATTAGCATTATACCTAACTATTTATTGGTGTTAACCTTTTAATTTTGAACTGGGAATAAAATAACTTTTAGTCTAAACTGCTATTTTAATAATATGAAATTAGAAAAAGTGATATACTTGATAGAGATTTATTTTGAAGTATCACGATAAAACCAATCATATTTACTGAATAAAATATAAATTAATTTCAATTTTTTAACTAATACTAATTAAGAGTAACAAAAATATATATTGAATATTAGAATATTATTGAAGTGGAATTGAAAAAGAAATTACTATGTAAATGAGATTTATAGAAGTAATGGGGGCAGGCAGGCGTGCCCCTGAAATTCCTACAGGCAGCATCTTTGGGCTGGCTGTCCCTTGGTTCACGTCACGCACAACAATTTCACTCATTAATTAAGCTACCTTGCTTGCCTTACCTACGTATCTTATCCTAATTAATTACTTCTTTATTTAATCATCTAGTTTTTTTAGTGCAATTAATCATGCTTTGTACGTTTTGTGACATTAATTAATCCTTAATAATTCTTTCTCCTTTGACTTTGCCTTCACTTATCAGTATCATAAACAAAAGGAAATTAAACAATAATTGATGCCACTGCTCTAACCCTGTAACTAGTAGATTTGGTTTTTTTCATTTTTTTAAATATATATAAATTTGAAAAAAAATATTCAAGTTCATCGATAGTTTTACTATATCTTGATAAAATCAAAATTGAATCTGAGTCTGATTAGGCTCGTAAATAAGATAAAACTTAGATTTTTCTGTCCTAAAAAAATTTATTTAAATAATATCAAATTTATTATCACTCGATCCAATAAACATAAATAAATTTAAAAGATTAATATAATATTATGTGACTTCATTATATTTAAAAATAAATAAATGAAACATGTGGAGTATTAGACTCCATTATTGATAATAACCCTATTGATCTCATATAGGGATGGTAAAGTCTAATCGTCTCATGGATTTTGAATCGATCCAATCCATATGAAGTAGATCTTTTTTTTGAAAAGTGGATGTAGGGTGGAGTAGGGTGAATTCTTTATTTTAGATAGTAGATATAAAGCGATTATGGTAATTGCTTGTCTTGCTCCGCTATATAAAATTATCATTTTATCCTTATTAACTATTAAAAGGGTAAAATATATAATAATAATGTTTTATAGAAAAAAATAATTCAAATGTTTTTGAAAATATTAAAAATAAATAGCAAAAATTAAATTGAAGCAGAACAAAGTAGAGTAGGGATGGATGCATCCAACATTTATGAAAATGGTAGTGAATTTCATAATTATACATCTATATTGAAACAAAGCGGATAGTGAACCAAAGGATGCCAACTATGAAACGGCATGGATTTATCAACATTCACCCTCCACCACCTTGCTCCATTGTTATCTCTAATTTCGTACACTAATTTTACTTAATTAAATTTTATAAATTGAATTTTACATTTAATTTTAATTTTCAATCATACAAAGATAAATGTTTATGCAATTCTTAAATTATTTATAAATTTCTCAAACTTATGTCAATTAAATTAAAAGATATTTAAACATGTTCTATAATAACAACCGTGGTAATTGAGTTAAAACTAAACTCATTGAATATAAATTTTTTAAGACATATATTTAAACAATGAATTTCATAACAAACTAAAAAATAATTTATTACAAAAAAATTATAAATATCTAAAGCTTAAATTTTTTTTCCTTTTATCTAAAGCATCAATTAATTACGGCATCCATCAAAAATGGTACTCAAAGGCGAAAATTGACCATCAGATTTCAAATCTAACATAATTATGTCATTTTTCCTAATTTTTTCTGTGTTGTTATTTTTCTTTGTCATGTCATTTTTTATTTTTAATTTCAGTAGTTTACATTATTTTAGGAGGCAAGGTATATTACATTTTTAAGAGAAAAACAAATCATATTATTAAAAAAAGTAGCCACAAATTTAGATCAAAGTAAAAAAGAAAAAGAAAAAGAAAAGCATTATTTTAGGAAATATTCTATTATTAGTTAGATTTTATACAAGTACAAACATGGAATGTTTTAAAAATAACATTGTGACAGATAAAAGAAAAAAAAAACAATGTGGAATGGGGGAGTTGATGTTTAGCCATAAAATTTCATCTTCCAACATTACTTTTTACTAAGGTTATTACTCGTTACTACACACTTGAATAATTAGAAGGCAAATAAATTTAGGCATAATGATTTATTTAGCCTTTCAACATTAAAAAATAATATTTTTTTTAGTTTTTTTATTTAATTTTTCATCATTTTTTGTCTTTCAATTTGTATTTTTTTTATCAAATCACTTCTAAATGGATGGGAAAGTTCACATTTTTTTCACTTTACTGATGTGGTATACACGTGGATGACACATTAGCGCTTAGTTAATTTTTTAATATTTTGAAGTTTCAAAAAATATATAAAAATTATTTTAAAATTTAAAAATCATTAAAATTATTTAAAAAGTATAAAAAATTTATTTGTAACAATTTTTAAATTAAAAAAATTAATTAAATGTTGAAATGTCCTTTATATGATAACCCACGTGTATCTTACATCAACAAAGTTAACAAACATTAACTATTCCATCTATTTTTGAGTGATTTGACAAAAATACAAGTTTAAGGGCTAAAAGAAGCAAAAAATTAAATGAATGGCTAGAATGATTTTTTTAATAAAGTTGGAGGGCCAAAAAGATCATTATGCCAAAAATCTAATATATTTTTTTAAATAAAATAAAATATTTTGTATAATCTAGTACTTAATTTGTTGTTGATAATTATTAAAATGCAATATTAGAACAAATATTTTTTATTAGATTTTCTTGTCACAATTAATTTTTTAATAAATTAATGAAAATTTTGAGATTTAAGTTCGAGTTTAATCTTGCGAAACATGTGTAGATTCTCTATAAAATTTCACTATGGGAGAAAATTGTTAAAATTTATTTTAATTTAGGTATGAATATATTCCGGTCATGCACTATAATGATTTGATTCCGTACATGTATTATTTGTTATTGTGTTTGTAATGTACTTGTTCTTTCTTCAAATTTAATCTTATATGAAGAGTGGCATATTTTGAGTCATCATAAAATATGTTACAAAGAGGATATAGACACACATATTCCAAGTCTAAATAAGACCCAGAAAATTAGAAAAAAAATAAAAGAATTATTTATAAAATTTGAGTTATAATCTCTAGATAAATTATTTAATTATTTTTTCATTGGAGCTTTGATCCAAGCAGAGGTTAAGCAAATTTTTTTTCAAAGACTAAATTTGAATTGTAAATTTTTGTGAGAGTTAAAATGTAATTTTATCACTGTATTAATGTAAAATTTTATAATGTTTTGAATGATTAAACCAAAAACTTTCCATTTTTTAATGGATCAAAACTGAATTTTAAATTCTAGGGTGTCAAAATACAATTTCATCATTGTATTAACTTACAATTACGAAAATTTAAAGGGGCTAAAGAAATAATTTTACATTTTAGGAGGCCAAGCAATGTAGTCGGTTCCGCATCGGTTACGATTGCACCAATTGATACACGTTGTTCCAATAATGAACCGAAATGATTGCTTTTCTTTTCTGCACAGGTATAAATTCTAGTCCGTACTGGTTGAGCTGGCTTGTTCTGTCTAGTTCCGGTTGCCTCGACTGGAACATTGTGCACCGCTCGGTGCATGAATAATGTTAAAAAATAGCAAAATTTATTATGTTTACCAACTTAAAATTTTTTTTATTAACCAAATTCAGAATTTAAATTTTAAATTTTAACCAAGGTAAATGAGCAACTTTAAAAATTAAAGTAAAAAAATTACTAAATAATAAATTTTTTTTTATATAATTGTGGAGTGTATCCTGTATATTTGGTCGAACAAATGGCAACGTCACGACGGGAAGCTTCCCGATGTTGCGACGATGGACAACGTTGTGATGACGCGAATGGGAACGTTGCGACGTGGCGACATGTTCCCCACATAAATAGGGTTATTTCTCCTAATTAAACTCTGCTATTTTTTCCCAGTTAAATTCTGATTATTCTAGGGATATTTTAGTTATATTTCCCATGAAATTCAATATATAAAAAGGGCCTTAGCAACCTTAGAATTAACATCTTCACATCTTCATAACATTAAGATTTTGAGAGAGTTTTTAGGAAATTTCATGTTTCAGCCAGAGGGCTTTGTTATTCGGGGTTAAGGGTTTTGTTTTTTTTTTATCTTCATCTTGTACTCTTTGATTATTTGCTCATTTATTGAAATATTCTTTTCCTGTGGTATTTTATCCTTTTCATTGAAGGATTTTTTCCATGTAAATATTTGTGCCCAATTTTTCTTTATTTTATCTTGTTCATTGCTTATACGGGTTTATCCCTAATAAATTGATATCAGAACATATTAGGATTCTGCATTCAACCTATTTAGAGATGATGACAATGAGATACGATATCAAGAAGTTCAATGGGATCATAAATTTCAGTCTATGGCAAGTTCGGATGACGGCAATTCTAGCTCAGAACGGTCTGAAGAAGATCGTTACAGTGCAAAAGTTTAACTCCACTAATTTTAGGGTTAGAAGTTTTGAGATTTGAGATTAGGGTCTGCGCGTAGCTCAACCAATTATGTGTGTTTTCGCGTTTTAGTTTTAGAATGGGCCTGCTGGTTTGGTGGTTGGTTGTGTGTTAGTTTAGTCTAGGGTCTCGGGTTCGAGTTTTCAGGTGTGTTAGTGGGGAATCATTTTTGCACCTTCTAGTTATTTTGAGTTAAAGATAGTTATTAATTTTAATTTTTTTTAATTTTGATTGGTTTTCTTTTCTTTTATTATTTTTTATTATTAAGGGAAAATTTTTGGCATGTTCTTTTTTTTTCTTTTCTCTGGACGTTTCCTCCCTCTCCCTTTTTGGTTTTCTTTTTTTGAATCGAGAGATTTCATCCTCTTTCTTTCTCTCTGCTGGTTCCTAAATTAATTCTGGGTTTATCATCGTCGTTTGTGACTAGTGGGTCTCTGTGTTAGCTTGGGGAGCGAATCGAACGATTCGAGTGCTTAAATCACAAATCAGGTGTGGGTTTCGAAACTCTTTTAGGTTATTTGTGAATTGATGATTCAATTTGGTGGCAATCTATATTTGCATGTGTGATCGGAAACCCTTCCCCTTTGTTATCGAATTTTCGATTTAATTCGGTGAATTCGACATTGTTTGTGTGCTTGTGAAATTGACAATTCAAAAGGTTGAACATCGTGGGATGGCTTGAAATTGGTTGGGATTTTGATTTATTTCTGAGTTATTAAGGATTGGGCAATGTTTTGATAGCAAAGACATATTTAATAGCCTGTTTCAGTGCGATTTTGTGACCACACGGGTGGCTACACGGGCGTGTGTCCCCACACGAGTGATTCACACGGTCATGTGTAGTTGAGATTTAAGGTTCTGGGTTGATTTAAGTGACACACGATCATGTGGCTGATTTGGGGAAATTAGTCAATTTTCACATGGTCGTGTCCCTTGGGCATACGGACGTGTGTGTTTAGGAATTAGAGATTTAGTAATTTTATGCCACACAGCCTGGCCACACAGTTGTGTGGCTAATTTAGGGATTTAGAGATCCCACATGAGCATATGTTTTGGATACACGGTCGTGTCTGGTGGGCACACGGGCGTGTGAGACCCTCACACGGTCGTGTCTGCCCTGTACTCTATTTTAGCACAAATGGACAGAGAGTTACATGACCTGTTCACACGACCATGTCCCTGGCTCACACGGGGGTGTGCCTCAGCCACACGGTCGTATACCTCCTCTCACACGAGCGTATCAACCCCCACACAGCCTAGGCTTTTCCACACAGTCAGAGCACATGGCTGTGTGGTCCTAAGTCACCAATTTTAGTTATGGGTATGTTTTGATATGAAAATGTGTCTGTGTGTTCCGACCCTTGGCTAGGCTTTAGTGAGGGTAGTTAAGACTCTGATTCGGGCTTCGACTTATGTGTTATTTGTGACTGTTGTGTGAAATGTCTGATTCTGAACCCGGTTAGCTGGATGTGTGTGCATATCTGTTTCTGTCTGACTTTCTATTGATGTGTTCATTGTTTCTGTGAGGTTGTAAGCATACATGCACTTGCATAAATAAATTTTGGGGTTGGTTGTGAAGAGAAGGAAGACTGATTCTGATCTGGTAGTTTTAATGCAACTTATTCATACAGCGATTTCCCGCACTGTAACGCATGTATGTCAGCTTTGCTGCGTACCATTATCTGATCTGGCAGTTTAACTTCAACATGACTATACAGCGGTTTACCGCAATGCATTGTACTGCATATACGCCAGCCTTGCTACGTATTTTTATCTGAGTGGGTTAGTCCACATACATGGTGTGTAGGGTTGGATGGGCCTTTCGATGGCTTATGTAGTGTGTTTGGTTGGATGAGCTTATACAGCTCTTTTGGGGTGTGATTGGGGGACGAAGCAGTGTGATGGCTGGATGGGTGGGTTTTTATTACTTGACTGCATTCATATGCATCTATCTGAGTGACTGGGTGTAAGATTATTTGATTGTATTCTGTCTAATTGAATAACATTTGTAAGATTATTTAACTGTATTCTGTCTGATTGAATAACATTTGTGACTGAGTGTTTGTGTATGATATGGTGTACTTGGATTGTTACGTACTGTTGGGACATTGGTTCCAAGTTTACTTTCTGATTTTGTGGATATCTGTAAGTATGTTTCGTTATCGAATTGATATTTGTAATACTGTTTATAGTCGCGTGTCGAACTCATGCTGAGCTCATGTAGCTCACCCCCTTAGTGTTTCCCCTTTCAGGTACATTTTCGTCTTCTGTAGCTGGACTCGGCTCGCTGGAGGTCTCGAAAGCGTCACGTTCTTAAAACTTGTTAACAAAGTGTTTTCTGTAAATCTAAGTTTTATGTAAACGATTTTGGACTGTAAGTTCTGTTTTAAACACTGTGATATGAAATTTTGTGTTAAATGCAAGTAAATGTTGTTTAGATTGAACAACTGTATTTTGAAATATCGAGATTTGATAACTGAATTTTTTTCGTAACCTAAATACTGTTTGTTTTCTCACTTGTTGAACCAAAAAGTTTTCTACGATCACTTCAGTGATCAATGTAACCTCCGGGATTCAGTCTAAACTTTTAGGCTGGGTTTTGGGGCATTACAAAAAGCCCACCGATGTGAATCAGGTTGAATAGGATAAGCTTGATAAGAAGGTTCTGTCAACAATTCAATTGTGCCTCACAAATAATGTGTTGTAGGGGGCACTTACAGAGAGAACGACAATAGTCATATGGAGAAAGTTAGTAACCCTATACATGACAAAGTATCTGACTAAGCGATTGGTGTTGAAACAACGCCTATACATGTTCCATATGGACGAAGTTGAACACTTTAGGGGTCACATCGGTCAATTTTCTACTCTCTTGAACGATATTAAGAACGTTAATGTTAATATAGATGATGAAGATTAGGCTATGTTATTATTGCGCTCTTTGTCCCATTCATATAAGTCTTTCAGGGAGACCTTGATTTATAATAGAGATAAACTCTTGTTCGAGGATGTGAAAAGAAACTTGTTGAGCAAAGACTATAACAACCCGACTTTTAGTGGTGCCAGAAACGATGGTTTTAGAACGTCATTTTTCTATGATCAAGTCCGTAAATATTATTTAGTATTTATGAGCCTATTATAGTGTTGAATTGAATTTTGGTCCGGTAATTTCATGGAATGAATGATTAATTAGGGTTCAATGACTAAATCGTAAAAGTGGTAAAAATCAACCGATATAGATTTTTATTAGATTAAGGGCTTATTTAGTAATTAAATTAAAGTCCAAATATCAATTAGACCATTTTTGAGTTGTGAGTGGACGGTTGGAAGCTTACTTAGCTTATAAAATTATTAATTTGTGTTTTAAATTAAAAATTAAAAATATAAAATATAACAAAACATGGAAAGAAAGAGAAACACTTTCTCATCTTCTTCTCCATTCACGAAAACACCATTTTTTTTCAAGGGGAAGAATAGGTCCTAGGGCTTTAAACTTTAAGCCCTTGATTAGTAAGCTAAATTTAGTTATTTTCTTGTAATTTTTATATTTTTGGGATCTCGGGAGCTTGATTTAGCTAGCCCAAGGACTATTTTGCAAAATTATTAAAGTTTTGAAAAGTTACCATTATGTATTTTTGAAGATTTTGTGGTTGGTTGGTTAGATTTGAAACTTACATATGAAAAATGTATAGTTTGTAAAGTAAAAGTTGCTAGTTTTGAACATAGGGACTAAAGTGTAATAATTTCAAATTTGGCATGAAATTTCTATAAATATAAGTTTTGATGCACTGTAGAAGGATGTAATTTAGATCAATTTTGAAATCAAAGCTCAAATTTAAAAGTTATGACTTTTTTGTTTTAGGGAGTAAATTGAATAAAATGTAAAACTTGAGGGATTATTCGATGGATTAAATTAAACTATTAGATAACTTTAGTATGTTTTTAAATGATGTTTGGAATTGATAATTGAATTAAATTATGGTTTAGATCAATATTTACAACTAGAGGATATACGCAAAAAAAGGGAAAATTGTTGAATAGTCCCTGACGCCTTATCCTTTTTTTGTTTTTCCAAGTAAGCTCATACAATATAAATAAGTTTAAGTTTGCTATTAATGTAACAGCCTAATTTTCAGTGGTGTTAGAAACAGTGGTTCGAGATAACTAAATCCGACGAGTGAGTTCAAAAATTATATTATTTAGTATTTATGAGTTAAAAGTGATTTTAAGAAGACTTTTGAAATAGTGATTTGTGTTTTAGAAGAAAGTATTAAGTTAACTGGTTTCAAAAACGTGGTATCGAGACCTTAATTTCATAAACTGAGCCGTAAATATTTTTATAAAAATTTACGGAGTGTCATTGAGTTAGTATTAAAGTTTCGTTAGAAAATTTTAATGTTTTGATAGTTAATTAATTAAAAAGGACTAGATTGAAAAAGGTGCAAAACTTGTTAATTAAAGAAATAATGATTAAATGGCTCAAGTGATGAATAAGGGAGGACTAAAAGAGCAAATCATCCCAAAGAGGAAGGCTTGGGTGGCATAAGCAGAGAAAAATCATGAAATTAGGTGAAACAAGGGCAAAATTAGAAATTTTGTAAATTAAACAAATAAAACAATAATTAAAAGATTTTCTAGACATTTCTTCATCAATCTTTAGCCAAAAACAGCCATAGAAGAGCTCCTTAAGCTAGTTTTTCATATTTTAGCTTCATGTGAGTTCAATTCTTGCCTTTTTCTTGTAATTTTTGTGTTTTTAAGACTTTTACAATTAGGTCCAACTATCTATTTCCTTAGTTTTTATTTTATGGGTAATTTTTAAAGTTACCATTGATGAGTGTTGGATGTTTGTAATGAATTAACATGGATTTGGAGCTTTAATTTATTTATATGATGATTTTATCAAGTGGTTTCAATAGAAAATTTATTTTAGGACCAAATTGTTAAAAATGTTAGATATTAGGGTTTTTAATAAATTATATTTATCAAAGGCTGTTTGGTAGCTTAGAATAATTGGATAAATTTTCAATTGAGAAAAATTAGTTCAATTGATAGAATAATTGATGAGGGGCTAAATTGCAAAAACTATAAAAGTTGGGATAATTGTGTAATTTTAAAAATTAAGGAGTATTAATTGTGAAGTGAATTGAAATTGAATTATATGCTAATGAATGAATAATTTTATATTTTAGATCAATAGCCCGTAGATAATTATGAAAAAGGGAAATTAGCAGAGTAGTCCTTGAACTACTATAAATTCCACAATTTAACCCAAGTAAGTTCGTATGGTTAAAGTTTAATAATTGTATGAAAATTTATGAATGATGTTACATATTTAATATATTGTTGAAAAATGGAATGTTGCTAAATTTATTATGTATTTAATATATTATTGGATAAAAATGAAATATTGTTGTATTATGAATTGGAATGAACATCCGGCTAAAGTGGAACACGGGATTGAGTACAGCTGTTCAGTGCAAAGGAGGAATTGACGGTAAATTAGTCAAGTAAACCGAGGTTCAACATTTGTTGCGAGCTTTCATGTTTACTTTCCGTTTAGCTCTCATAAGCTTCAGTTAACTCATATGAGTTTCAGTTTAACCCTATTGGGTTTCCATTCAGCTCTTTTGAGCTTCAGTTTAACCCTTATTAGGTTTTCGTTAGCTCTTATGAGCTTTCGTTCAACCCTTATGGGTTTCTGTTTAGCATTTATGTGCTTCTGTGCAGCCTTCGGTCATTTGTATACGATGTACTTATATCCGCAAGACGTTCTCTAAATTGATAAGGTTGGTAAGTGACATATGGAAATATTGTCTAAAGATTTAAAGTTATTGTTGATATTGATCTGAAATAAGTGAATTCATCGATTGAAGTTGTGTTTGGCAGGAAATTACATTGAATGATTTACTTAATTGAATTGTTATAGTAGGTTCGGTAAGATTTACGTTTAACTTAATGAACTTACTAAGCTTCATTAAGCTTACTTGTATTGTTTAATGTCCTTGTAGATTATCGTGAGGTCAGGAGATCGGATCAATATATCAAGCTACATTATCCAACTTGTTCCAGTAGTTTTTGCAACACATATTATGGTTTATATGGCATGTATAGGGTTGGATTGGTTTGTGTAAATGTTAAGAATTACATTTTGTTTATATTCCCAATCATCTTATATACGTATGGTTTAATTATGTTTGGTATATGTGTTTGGAGTAGATAGGTGATAGATAACTTATAGGTATATAAGTAAATTGACTAATGTGGTAAATTAGAATGCTAGGATATATGTGATAATATGACAATATTAGAGCTAGGAATTGGTTGTTCTAAAGACATTGTTATGGCCTATGAGTATGAAATTTGAGATGTGTAGGTTGAAATCAAGAATGGGTGAGAAAAGTGGCCTTTAAATGACATATTTTTGTCCACACGGGCAGAGACACGGGCGTGTGTCTCAGCCATGTGTGACACACGACCTAGCACGTGGGCATGTGGTCTGGCCGTGTGTCCTCTACACCTTGAAATTTCGAAACAAAATGCTCAAGTTTTTGTACACGAGCGTGTGACTTGGCCGTGTGACCCCTGCACCTTACACACAGTCTATCACACGAGCGCGTGGTTGACCGTGTGACCTAAGTCAGAGAGTTACACGGGCATGGACACAAGCTGGGACACAGCTGTGTGCCTAACATCGAATGCCCATACGGCCTAAGACACGCCTACCACACGGGCATGTGTCCCCTGCACCTAAGAAAAATTTTAAAATTTGGCGAAAAATTCTCTGAGTTTTCGGTTTAGTCCCAATTTATTTCTAACTCGTATTTTGGGACTCAAGGGCTCATACAAGGGACAATATGAGTGTTTTGTAAATGGTTCCTGATATGTATATTAAATGTTGTGAAATGTTTGTATTTAATCCGTAAAGTCTGGTAATGCTCCGTAACCCTATTCCGACGACGGATAACGGCTAAGGGTGTTACAATTAATTTGTATCTAAAAGCACATATATGAAATTTCAATTGAATATTTGAATTATTTATGAATTAGTACATAAGTTGTAATTGGACTAAACTGTAATGAAATGGTACTGAACTTCAATGTTGAGATAATCCTGATGAACTTAGTAAAAGTCTCGTACACATGGTTACAAGTTGATTTCTGATGATTTTGAGCTCCAACATTTGTTGCGGACTCGAAGATACATATGACTCAGGTTTAGCTCAGACGAGTAACCTGATGTTGTTTTATAGGTTTAGCCCGGACGGGTAACCTGACACTAATGTATATAATTAGCTTAGACGAGAATCAGATGTGATATGCACCTGTGTATTGAGTTCTTTTATGATGTTTCATCGGGTTATATAAAAGTTATGAAATGTGAAATTATGATATCGATAATAGTGAATGATGAAATGAAATTAGTATGTGAAGTGTGTTGGTTTGAACTTGGTATATTTCCATTTGAGAATTATAAGTGTGATCATATATTAAATCTCGCATTGTTGATGTTGTTGTGTTATGCCATGATATGTGAAATTGTTTTGCATAATGATTTGTATATATTAAATGATTAAGGTAAGTTAATTGTTTATATTGTATAAGCTTACTAAGTATTCGTAATACTTACTCGTTGCCACTACTTTCTCTATAGATTTTGGACATTCGGAATGTGTCGATCGAATCAGCGAGAAGCTCACATCCTCTGTCTCTCGATTCAGTAGACTTTTGATCGTTTTGAACTTTGTTATATGTGGCATGTACATAGGAGTGTCAAATAGTTGTAATGCAAAGCATATTTTGTGGCATGATTGACCTTTGAACATATATGGTAACCTGATGGATGTGATGAATGGTTGTGTTCATAATTTTGGTATATTATATTGCAATTATGAATGGATAAGTATAATACGTTATGTATATATGAATTATCGTGTGGTATGAAATGGATAAGAGTTATGGAATGGTTTGTAATGATTCATGTACATTATTTTGATTTAGTGCCAAATGTGGCATATTGGTTAGATATTAGGGAAATATTGTATGACATGTTTTGGCAAGGTATTGACTTATTTTGAACAAGTTTATTTTTGGCCAAAATGCATTATAAGTAACTTTTAAGAGTTGGCTTGTAACAAACACCAAATAGCCTATTTTTGCACTACAAGGGCTAACATACAGCCATGTGTCCCACAAGGGCTAGTGACACGGCTTTGTGCTCACTGGAAATTCGAAAACATTTGTACAACATGATTTCCAGTTGTCACACAGGCTGACCACACGCCCGTGTGAGTACTGTAGATTTGGTCATTTAGTTTTCACATGGCCTAGCCAGACGCCTATTTGACTTTTTATGAAATTTTGTAGTTTGACCCATATGGCTATAGTGAGTTACACGGCTCTGACACACAACCATGTGACTCCAATTCTACATGGTCACAATTTGTTACACGGCCTGGGCACACGGTCGTGTGACCCCTGTTTTGAAAAGTTTTCAGTTTGGTCCTCGTTTGTGCTTAAGTCCACTTAAGAGTTTTTGTAAGCTTGATTGAGACTCTGATTAGTTTGTAAATCATATTATGTATGGATTATGAAATGTGTTTATTGTTTAGTTGAATTTTAAAGGATATATTTTATGTGAGTTACTTCGTTAACTATTGTAGCACCCTATAACTCAAGTCCCGCAACCAGACCGGGTGAAAGGTGTTACAAAGACAAACTAGACAATGAGTTTGGTTCAGATAGCAAGCCAGATAGGCAAGCTTCAATTTTGGTTGTGAAAGGTAGGATTAGATCAAAATCAAGAAATCAAGGCAAAACATATGGCTACTATAAGAAGTTAGGTCACACTAAGGCAGAGTGTTATAAGCTACAAACTAAGAACAAGAGGGATGCTGAGAGCAACGAGAGGGCGGTAGCTAATGCTAGTGTGGCTGCGGACAATGGTGATGATTGGTTGCTCGTGTTTACAACAGAAAGGTCTAAGCTTACATCCAACTGAATCATAGGTTCAAGGTGTTCTTACCATATGTGTCCCAACAATGATTGGTTCCCCACATACAATTCAATTGAAGGTGGAGTTGTGCTTATGGGGGATAGCTCACATTTTAAGATAATCGATATTGGTACCATTCAGATCAGGATACACGACGAAATTATCAGGACATTGTTAGGTATTAAGCATGTACCGAATTTAAAGAAAAATCTTATCTCCTTGAGTATGTTAGACTCGAAAGATTGTAGAAATGTCAACGAGCCATGAGGCATTAAAGTACCTCATAGAGCTCTCGTTTTGATGAAAGGTCGGAAAATCAATAGTCTATATACTCTACAAGGTTCAACAGTGACTAATGCAGTATCAATTTCCTCACCTTTTATAGGGTTTTAGTCAACTCGGTTACAACATATGTGACTTTGGTCATATAAGGAACAAAAGCATGACCGTTTTGAATAAGATTCGTTCAATTTTTTAGTTCAAGCACAACTTGGATTTGGGTTAAGTATCCTATAAAATCAAGTTAGACCATTGACGGGGCTAAGTAAAGAAGGCATTGTGAAACTATGAGCCAAGGTGGAGAATTGTGGAGTGAGTCTCGTATTTTTGGCCGAACAGACGGTGACATCACAATTAAAAGCTTTCCAACGATGCAATGACGAGCAACATCGTGATGGCACGAATGGGAACGTTGCGAGGTGACGATGTGTTCCCCCATATAAATCAGGTTTCTTCTCCCAGTCAAACCGTGCTATCTTTTCCTAATTAATCTATGATTATTCTAGGAATATTTTAGTCTATATTAGCCCACAAAATTCAACCTATAAAAAGGGCCTTAGCAACCCTAGAATTAACATCTTCACATCTTCATAACATTAAGCTTTTGAGAGAATATTAAGAGAATATTTTGAGTGAGTTTCGCTATTCAGTGTTTAGGGTTTTATTTTTTTATTATCTCCATCTTACACTCTTTGATTATTTGCTCACTTAGTGAAGTCTTCTTCGCTCGTGGTTTTTTCTCCTCTTCATTGGCGGAATTTTTTCACTTAAATATTTATGCCCAAATTTTCTCTATTTTATCTTGTTCTGTAACATCTCGATTTTCAGTCGTGATGGCACAGTGGTTTCAGGACTGAAAATTTCTATCGTATCAACTCAAAAATATTATTTTTAGAATATTTATAGAGTTATTAGAGTCGTATTAAAATTTGGTTAAGAAATATTAATGTTTAGTTAGTTAATTAAAGACAAATGACTAAATTATAAAAGGTGCAAAACTTGCTAATTAAATAAATTAGGTGATGAAATGGTTTAATTAATAGTTGAGGAAGGACTTAAGTGATTATTAAGCCCTAAATAATATAGTGGGACAGCAAATTGATGGAAAATGATAAAATAATGAATTTATAATGGCAAACTTGTAAATTAGTTGAAATTAAAACAAAACAAATTGAAAATTTAAAGTTTTCCTATTCATTTTCTTCTTCAATGGCCGAAATCCATAGTTAGGGTGAGGAGAAGTTTTGGCTAGCATAAGAAGCTTGCACGTAAGTCCGTTCTAATCCCGTTTCTTGTAATTTTTATGTTTTTGAGATCGTTGCAACTAGGTCCAGCTAGCCCATACCTCTATTTTTGATTCTGTTAAAAATTTTGGAAGTTTCCATTGATGAATATTGAATGTTCTTGATAAATACAATGTATTGGGAGTTCTAATTTTGTTATTTGATGATTTTGTAAAGTAATTTTTGTTAAATTTTGATTTTAGGATTAAATTGTGAAAGTGTCAAAATATTAGGGTTTAATAGTGAATTTGATATTTATAGGGGCTTTTGAGGGCCTAGTATATTTGGATAAATATTGGTTTGAGAAAAAAATGGTTAATTTGATGAATTTAGAGTTAAATGAGTAAATTGCAAAAATTATAAAAGTTTGGGGTAATTGTGTAATTTTGGAAATAAAAGGGTATTAATTGTAAAATGGATTGGAAATGAAATATATGTTGATAAATAAAGAATTTTACATTTTAGATCAAGTTCCCCTAAATACTCGTGAAAAAGGAAAAATTTTGGAATAGTCCCTACACTTTTGCAACTTCTACACTTTAGTCCAGGTAAGTTCGTACGGTTCAAAAATTTAATATCTATATGTATTTTTAACTTATATATCATGACATAATAGGTAAATATATTTGTTGATATTGAATGATTATTTGAGTAATGTAATTGAAATTGATGTTTGGATCGGTTTGAACGCGAGATAGAGTATAGTTGGGTTTTGGCACATTATGGTGGTTTGGAGTGGAGATGGTATTGGAAGGATATATTTGTATATTTCCCGAGTAAACCGATGTTCAACATTTGTTGCGAACTCTCGTGTTATACTCTCTATTTGGTGTGCTAGTTGGATTAGCTCTTATGAGCATTGGTGTCATGGTTGGTTTAGCTCTTATGAGCATTGGTGTGATGGTTGGATTAGATCTTAGCATTGGTGTGATGGATGGATTGGCTCGAGTGAGTATCTGGTGTGTTTGGTTGAACTGATGATGTACTTCTATCTGTAAGTCGTTTTTTGAGTTGAAAATCTTGGTAAGTTAACTTGTTGGGTAACTCTGATGAATTTTCCATATATACTTGGAATTTGACTTGATTAATTATGAATTACCAATTGGGACTGTGGATGACATGAAACTTTCAGGGTTGTTATATTATTATTTTTGAATTGTTGTATTCGCTTCCGTAAGATTTATCGATTTAATACGTCGAACTTACTAAGCTTCATTGAGTTTACTTGTGTTAAAATTTATTCTTGTAGATACTTAGAAGGTTGAACGATCGGATCAACACTCAAGTAACACTATCCAGCTTAATTCGGTAGCTTTTGAACGTTTATTTTAGATTATATGACATGTAATAGGTTGTATGATGATACTAATGTTTTGGATATGTAAATAGTTAAATATGAATTTGGTTGTACAAATTGCTTTGGTTTATTTTCTTTTGGTACTTTTGGTGCCTTATCAATATGTGTTAGCATGGGCATTTGATACTTGCTGGAATGGTTAAAAGAGTATGTGATGAATTGGTTATTAAGTAGCTAAAATATTGTATGTTTGAGTTGGTGTTGATAGGTGGTATCTTGAGTGAATTGATATGTTGAATTGATGTTATGTTTTGATATAGAATTTATGTATACTTGTGGTACCAATGAGGGTACATTGGTTGGGCACAGAATTAGGTTAATTTGGCATGTTTTTGGCATGATTAAAGTCAAATTAGATAGGTATTTTAATTGGTAAATGGTTTGCTTAGGTTCCAATTAAGCTTGAAATGGTAAGCTTGTTGAATAAGGTACATTTTAGGTCCACATGACTTGAGACACGGACATGTATCTTAGCCGTGCGTCACTTGTAGGTTCAAGGCATGCAAGTCAGGCTGTTACACGGCCTAGCACACGGCCTGACGCACAAGCGTGTGAGGTCATTTCGAAGGGTAGACGGCCTGGCACATGGGCACGTGGCTTGGCCACGTGACCCAAGTTAGTGAGTTACATGGGCATGGGCATGGACTGGGACATGGCCGTGTGTCCCTATTTTGAATGTCCACGTGGTTTGAGACACGGGCATGTGTCTCAGCCATGTGAGTCACACAGTAGTGTGACCCCTGCAGTCCAAATTTTTCAACTTTTTCTTAAAATTTCCAAATGTTTTCGATTTAGTCCCAGATTGTTTCTATGGTATTTTTTGGGGCCTCAAGGGATCAATTAAGGGAAATTATGAATGTATTTGGATGAAGTTTGATTAAGTTTGTATTTATGTATGATTTGAATGGTTTACTATTCTGTTTGTCTGGTAATGCTCTATAACCTTGTTTTGGCGACGTATACGAGTTAGGGGTGTTACATTTGGATGTATGATTTAATGGTTTACTATTCCATTTGTCCTAGTAATGCTCCGTAACCTTATTCTGACGACGGATACGGGTTAGGGATGTTACATTTGGATGTATGATTTGAATGGTTTATTATTCCATTTGTCTGGTAATGCTCTGTAACTTTATTCCGGCGACTGATACGGGTTAAGGGTGTTACATGTTCGTTGCTTATATGGGTCTATCCCCAACAATAACAAACAAACTAAAGAAAAGAAAAAAAGACAAATTTTTTAAAAGCTTCATGAACTCAACTTTATGTGTACGTTGTTATTAAACTTTCATTTTTGTATATTTAGTATGGGATGCTCTTATTATAGATTTTTTAAAATAATATTGTGGATAATATTGTTGTTTAATGTGAGGGGTATTTTCTTTCATTGTTTACTTTAGATTTGTTAAATGATGAAATTTTATTTGTGAAGTTTATTGGTGAGTATTTTATATAATCAATTAATATTTTTATTTTTGAAATTATTAATTCTAATTCATTTGATATATTTAAATATTTTTCAAAAACATTAGTAAATCTGAAATGGTATACTGAAATAGATTGGTATTGGTACATGCCAATTCCAGTAAGAAAGCGGTGCGTCCACCAGTGCAGTATTGACTACCTTAGGTCCAATGCCCTTACTTACCCCTCCAATGTCGCCCCTAAATCCAATGGTTGTCAATATTTGATCTTGAATATGAGTTTGAAGAGTTGCTAGCTTGAGATTACCTAAGAATTGATCCAAGGGTCTTCGAGATTTGATCTTATAGAAAGGTTCACTTAAGAAAGCATCGAGACTTGATCTTGAAGGATTGTCTCTCTCTTTTGTGTTGGTTCAATCGAATTGGAAAGAGCTTTGATCTAATGGTCTTTAAGACTTGATCTTCAATGGATGATTCCGCTCCAAGTGCTTTCTAGACATGATCTTGAAGAATGGGTTTAGCCCAATGTAGTCGATTTCGCATCAATTTTGGTTGAACTGATAGATACACACTGTTTTAATAATAAATTGGAACAACCATTTCTATTTTCCGCACCAGTTCAGTCCGTGCCAGTTGTACCGGCTTGTTTCAGTCAATTCTGGTTGCACCAATTGGAACATTGCTCACCAATCAATGCATGAATAATGTTAAAAATAGATATAATTATTATTTTTTACCAACTTTAAAAAAATTATTAACAATATTTAGAATTTAAACTTTACACTAAATTAAAGAAAATTAATAAATAATAAAAAGTAAAGAATTTATATAACAAACTAACTAAAATAAATAAATTTTCTAAAAGCTTTATGAACACAACTTTACGTGTATGTGTTTATTAAGCTTTCATTTGTTATATTTAATATGGAATGATCTTGTTGTAGATTTTTTAAAATAATGTTTTGGATAATTTTGTTGTTTAATGTCTGATATGTTTTTTTCCCTTGTTTACTTTAAATTTGTTAAATGATGAAATTTTACTTGTGAAGTTTATTGATGAATATTTTATATAATCAATTAATATTTTTAAATTTAAAATTATTTTTTTTCTAGTTCATTTGATATATTTAAATATTTTATATATTAAATATTTTTCAAAATCATCGAAAAATCCTAAATGGTACTAATAAGTGTTAAAAGTAACATATTTTAATTTCGTTCTTAATACGCCCATGGGTGATATTTTGATGTTAATTGTGAATTTTATGTTCCCCATCCTTTAAATTCATGTTTTTATGCTTAATAGAGCATTTGGGAGAAAAATGAGCGAAAAATAAGCGAAAATCATAAAATCGGAGCAAGGTACAGGAGCCACATGGGCTAACCCCTTTCACACGGTCATGTGAGCCACACAGCCATGTGGGAGGCTGTATCAATTGCATGAATTTGCACTTTAAACAATGGAAAAAACGTGATTTTTAAGTTTTTCGGGCATTCTAAAACGTATATATGAGAAAAAAATAAGAACATTGGAGTGGGCAGTCATTGATTATTCAAGAAAACAACTTGAAAAACATCATTAAAATTAATTCTGAAGCAAATTTCTTTCAAGATTGAAGATTCGCGTTTGATTTCTTAGGAGATTATCATAATTTTCTTTGTTTCTTGTGGTTATACTATATTTTGATTGTTTTTATTTTCAAGCATGAACTAATTTTCTAAATACCTAGGGAGATAAACCTTATGATGAATTATGTCGTTTGATTTTTATTTTACGTAATAAATACTTAGATCTTGTACTCAATTATGTGTGCTTAATTCTTGGTTTTATATTTCTAGATTATTGATCCATGTTTAATGTGCTTAAATTAGAGAAGGAATAGACCCTATTTAAGAGTAGATGTTGTGTAATTGAGTGGAGTTGCATACAATCCTAGAAATAGGACAACATTAATCTGCCGAATTAGAGTCAAATCTAGTAGAGGAATCCATAAATTGAGTTAATGCAATAATAAGAGTTTTAATTAGAAAGAAATTTTAATTAATCAACTTAGATTCAGTTGCTTTTACTCTCGAAAGAGATATTAGCATAATTTAGGGATTTCTATGGATCAAGATACTAAGTAAAGAAATTGTGTAATTTAGATTAATAGTGACAGATGAAATCTAGGTGAATTCTTTCATGGGTATTGTCTCGCTTCTTGGTTGTTAATTGTTTATTTTCGTGATTCGTTCTTTGTTGTGTTCATTAGTTAATTAAATTTAGTTAATTATATTTTTTAATCATTCACTCAAATTTATCGGTTAAATAATAGAAAGACGGTAATTAATAGTATTCTTAGTCTTCGTGGGAATGATATCTTTGCTCACTTTAGCTATATTATTAATTGATGGTGCACTTGCTTTAGTCAAATTTTTAATTGGTTCACAACGAATGAGGTATATTGAAATAGATTGGTGCTGATATATACCAGTTCTTGTAACATCCCTTATCCGGCTTGATCGACGGAATTGGGTTACGGGATGCTACAACACATATCGAAACATTCATAAAAAATTTCCAACTTCAAAGCATTTCATTTATATACAATTTAATAATTACAGATGAATATGAGACTAAATAAAACTTTTAGCTACAATAGATCATATACGAGCATGAATGTGGACCAATCTATAAAATTTCAAAACTTTGAACTATGTATTGATACTGAGGAAATAAGTATCGATATTTTTGTAACAAGTATCGATGCAAAAAATATTATCGATACCATTTTAATAGTCTATTAGTTTTAGATATCGATACCACTTAACAAGGTATTGATGTTTTAGAAAAAAATTATTGATACTTATTGTGAGTATCGATACCAAATTAGCATTCTGTCAAATTTGGAGTTTTGGTTCAAAATCATTTTATCGGTACCTTTTTGTAAGTATCGATTTTGGGAGAAAATTATCAATACCTTAATCCCTTGTATTGATACTTTTTTCTAGATTTTTAAAATCATAAGTTTGAAAACACAATTCATGTTCAAATTAAATTCTACCATAATGACATATATTGGTACTCAACCATAAAACATGAATATCAATTCAAAGGACTTCTATCACCATTTCTTAACAAACTATTCATATGACAATTCATCCATATCATGTAAGATTTTATCCATTTCTAAGCTTAACATATTATGTATTCAACATCTATATAACCAATAAATTACCTCATTATATGCTTCCTAACTCAACTCATAACATACCATATATACAATCAATTCCTAGTCTTCTAACCAATATGCCCCAAAGGCACCTTTTTACAACAAGATGATACACATTCAACGTATTCCATCAATTATCCTATTCACTTTCAAGCATATAATACCATTCCATTACCAATATACATTCATTCCAAATATATTCATCTCAACCTTTTTGAAACATACTAAATCCCAAAATCACATCAAGCATACATGCTCAATAAGATTTCATCATCCAAGCATGTTTATACAAGTCTAAAGCATACATTTACACATTTATAAACCTTGAAAATAAAACAAGGATTCACATTATTTCTTTCCAAGACAACACTACTACATTTAGTCTATATACATGCCACATAACCAAAAATATCATTCTAATGAACTACCTAGTCAGATGTTGGATAGCGTGAGCTTTGAGGAGATTCAATGGTTGTGTTCCGCAAAATGTCAGGTATAAGAAATAAGAAACAAAATAAGTAAGGTTTATGAAGGCTTATCAAGTTCATATAAAACATGTACATTAACTTACCTTATCAAACAAAAATACAATTATATAATTATGTATTTATGGAACATGGTATTTCATTTCACAAGAATCAGGTGAGTCTTTCATATACTCGTGTAACAAGACAATCAATAACACATTTCATTCAAATCAATCCAAGTATCAATACATATTCAAGTCATCTAGTCATTCACTTCTTTTATTAATCAAGACAGCTCGATGAACAATAGTAAAAGAGTTTGGATACACGAGTTACAATATCAAGATACACCGAGGTGATAAATAGGGCAAGAAAGTGCATACAGGAGCACCGAAGTGCAAACAAGACACCAGAGTGCATAACTGGGCACAAATGTATAGTCAGGACATCATAATTGCAAACAAAAGCATGAATATGCTATCAGGAGCACCGTAGTGCCAACAGGAGCACAAATGTGCTATCAAGAGTACGAAAGTACTATCAAGAGCACTTATTCAGGATTTAGGACATTCATGTCATCACAACACTTCCAATACTAAGGCATATATCAAATTCATCTCAATATCGTGAAATACTCTAGACATAGTTTAATTATCCCATACATATCAAAATACCTTTCATTTAAGCCCAAACTCAATTTCTATATCAATGCCATTTCATTCAAGATTTATTAAATATATATAAGTATTTATAACACAATTAATCAAAATTTATAATGACTAAAAACTGTATGAACTTACCTAAGACAATCGATTAACAAACTGAAATGTAAGGACTATTCTGCAGTTTTTCCTTTTTCCCGATTATCAATAACTTGATCTGATCTTTGATCTATATGATAGTTAAATTCAAATTATCAATTCCAATTACATTATAACACTCCAATATATGTATATGAAATTTTAATTTTATTTTACACTATTTTCTTAAACTTTTACATTTTATTCAATTAAGTCCTTAAAATCAAGACTATCATATCTTTCACACGTGGACTTCATTTTTCATTCTGGTTTCAATTATATCCTTTTACAACCCTATAAACTCTAAATTTACATAAATTTCATGTCAATTTCATTAATTTCTCATTTTAGTTCCTAAATGTAAAACTAACAAAAATCACTTAACAAATATTCCTTAAACAATTCCAATCCTACAAATCTATCATTTACCATTCAAAAAGCTTAAAAACCATTAATGGTAACTTTTAAAATCTTTAACAGTTTTAAAAATGGAGGTACGATTTAGCTAAATCAAGTTACAACAATCTCAAAAACATAAAATTTACTAAAAACAGGATTGAAAAAGCTCACCATGCAAGAACCTTAAGCTTGGCCAAATGTAAGCCTACAAAAATGGCTTCCTTGGTGCTTTTAGTTTCGGTTTGAGAAAGAAAGAAATGAAAATGGATGATGATGACACTTATTTGTTTTACTTTAATTATAATTTTTAGTTTATAATTTTTTAATATAAATTACAATTTTACCAAGCCACAACCATCCATTTATCTTCAAAAGTGGATAATTACCACTTAAACACTTACAATAATTATCATCTACCCTTTTAGGGAATATAATTCAATAGAATTCAACTTTTACGATTTAGTCTTTTTTCCTTAATTAACTATTTAAACACCAAAACTTTCAGACCAAACCTCAATTCACCTATATAATAGCTTTGAAATATTTAATGGAAATATTTAAGAGCTCGACTTACAAAAATAAAGTCTCAATACCTTATTTTCCAAAACCACTGACTTTCGATACTAACCACTTGTATTGTGTCTAACTGACCAATTAACAATTTTATCGAATCAGGATTCACTATCTTATTATATTTAACTCATAAATATTAAATAGTTATATTTATGAACTCACTCGTCGGAATTGTGGTCCTAAAACCACTATTTTCAGCACCCCTGAAAAACGGGCTGTTACAGTTCTAGTAGAAAAATGGTGCACCTACAGGTGCAATACTAACTACCTTGGTTTAGCTTTATTTTCTATTAATGCAAGACAATTGGGGAGAGTTTTTATCCAAGGGTCTTTGAGACTTTATAGTGGATGGATGATTCCGCTTCAAAGGCCTTCTAGACTTGAAGAATGAGTTTTATCTCTTTTTTGTTGGTGTAATCAAATTATAAAAGCTTTTATCCAATGTTCTTCAAGACTTAATACTAGATAGTTGCTTCCGCTTAAAGGGCCTTTTAGTCTTCATCTTGAAAATGGATTTAGCATTTTTTTCTGTCGAATAAGATCAAAGAACAATTTCCTTTAAAACTGAAGCAACATTTAAAAAAAATTTGATTTCCTCAAAGATTTTTTTTAGAATTTTTAGAAAGCTTTTGTCTTCAAAATCTTCTCTTCAGGCTTCGATGTATAAACTTCCAAACTCCTAAAGTTGTTAAGTTATGTTGAATGGTTTGGAGGTAATCTCCTTCTAGTTAAGTAAATAGACTTCTTGTGGAATATATTTTCTTCATTTGTGTGATCTACAAGGATTAAAATCTTTTATTTATTATTTATCTCATATTAATTTAAATTAATTAGAAATAAAATAATCCTTAAAGAATATATTGAATTTCTAAAATAACTCTAAAATGATTTAAATAAGAGATAAATAACAATGATACATGATGAACTTTGATTTGTCCAAAACTCTTCTTCAATTCCCCATCAAAACTTGGTCACTTAAATTGTTTTTGTTGATAAGAAGTGGGCAAGTATTGAAACTTTAGTTACTTCTGCTGCCAAAATTTTTTCCATCTTTAAAGGATGCCATCAAGATTTTTTTTCTTTGGACTAAACTTAGCAATGAAACTAGGTTGTGTATGCACCATTTTTTTCTTGAAGGACCAAATAATGATGTCGTTCAATATTTTTTTTGGATGAGTGGTTTAATCTTGTGCTTAAGAGTGATAAATAGTTTAAGATCATGCTTAGGAGTCTCATTTTACAATTATGGGTTGATCAATACCTTTATTACTAGCTAAAATTTTGCACCATTGTGAATTTCTTACTAATGAGGTTATAGATTTTTGGTAGTTGACATTTTTGGTTCCATGATGTGAGCTTGGATGGCTAATTCTTTAAAATATTTTCGCTTGATGCCTTGGAGAATATAGGACAAGCCCGATTCATGCCTTGTATGCAAATGTAAATGTTAAAAGACTCTGGCAAAGTGTTCTTACAACTCAAACTTAAGTTCCTCTAATAGTGAATGTAATCGATGATTGGCTCATCCTTTCATTAGCGTGAATGTGTGATTTTAATTGTGTTGACTTTGTGGTGAGTGTTATAGAATCGATTGAGAAATTCTCGCTTAAATTATTCTTAGATATTAATCATCCAAGGCATAAGATCAGATTACTTATCAAAGGCAGTTCATTTTAATGATTAAATAAATTACTTTACCATGAGATCTCCATCATTTTGATGTTGTTGCAAGTTCCCACAAAGTGAGCAACATATAGATGTGGATTTCCATCAACCTGTTGGTATTTTAGAGGTTGATAATTTTCAAGCATCCCCAATCGATCAAAATCCTTTGAGCATATGGCTTTGCAAATGTGTATAAATGTGGAGAAACACTTTTGACTTGATCCTTGATTAGATTCCTTAATAAGCTCTTTGAGCTGACATAAAGAAACGTTTTGAAGTCCTTTTTTAATAGTCTTGGTAGAAATTTGACCAACTTTTTAAAGAATTTGTTAATGAGTTTCACTTGCATGTGATTGGTTGCATCTACTTAAGCTTTTGATTTGTGCCTCGTGAAAACAAGTTGATAATCCTTTCTTTTAACTTGATGCAATGAATTCCACAACTTCTATACAATGAAAAAATTGCTAGTTGTCATCGTAGATTGCTAGTTGTCATCGCAGCCATAATGTCCAACTTTGATAATGAGCATCTGTGAACTTTGATGAGTTTGGTTTTTGAAGAAAATAAATGAATGACAGAGATGATCTCATTAGGTGTGCAAAAAATTTGTATACAAAAAATTTTAGGCAAAAAAAGACTGGAAAATTGGAACAAATAAAAGATTTTTATTTATAGAATTTGACTTAGAACCTCTTGATATATCTTTTGACTCTTCTTTTTAATGAAGTTTCGATCTAAGGATTGTCTAGACTCGATTTTGAATGGATGTGGTCACTAAGACTCGTCAAAACTTGATCTTGAATACAAATATGGAAAGTTGCTTACTTGAGAATTGATTCAAGTGTTTTCAAGACTTGATCTTGGACCAATGAAGTTCGTTTGAAAGGTTATAAAAACTTGATCTTGAATAACAAGTTATATTTTTATTTTATTTTTTTGTGTTGATTCAATGGGATTGAGAAAGCTTTATCCAAGGGTATTTGAGACTTGATCTTAGATGGAGATTTCTACTTTAAGGGCCTTTTAGGGTCTAATATTGAAAAACATATTTAACCTACTTTCTGTTGATACAACCGAATTGAGGTGAGCATTTATCCAATGATCATAAAGACTTGATCTTGGATGAAAGATTCTACTTAAAGAACGAATTTAGCTCTCTCTTTTTCGTCGATTGAACAAGATTAGAAAGTAGTTTTCTTCAGAATTGATGTGGCATTTTTAAGTTTTTTTTTTCTTTCGAATATTTTTACTTCTTTAGAGATTCCTTCCTTGAGATTTTGGAGAAAGTTATCAAATTTTGAATTTCTAAACTTATGAACTTGAATGTCTGGGAAGGTAATCCCTTTTATAGTAATCAAATAAAAGAGATTTCTTATAAAATATAACATTCTCATTTACTAATTTACAAAGGTTAAACTATCATTAAAAAAATCATGATTAAAATTTTATATTTTTTATTTATCTCATTGATTAAAAAAACAACCATTAAAATATACAATATTTTTTATAAAAGTATTTAATTCATTAAATTATCTTTTATTAATTAATTAAATTTAATAATTGATTGCTGATGGTATGAAGCATACAAAGGTTAGAGGATGATAGATATATTGTCTGCAAAACTGAAGCTCAGTGGTAATTGATTAAATTAAATAATTAAATAAAAAATGAAGAATAAGTTTGTTGGACCATATACTAATTAAGCTAAATTGGCCCAATGACACAAATAGTTGCAACATGGACCCGTATGCAAAACTTTCTTGGATGATTTTTAATATTATTAAATTCTATACAGAAAGCCCACTTAACTTATTAAATTTGGTTTTCAGGGACTCAACAGTAATGATCCAAATTTCATTCTATGTCTAAACTTCCAACCATTTTTCTGGGTTTGAATAAAAAATAGCTTTACTCATTGAGTTTCCCACATGTTTGATTGGTGAGAAAATGAGCATGGTTGATGAGAAAAATTAAATACAATTTTTAAAAATTAATATAAAATTATTTTTAATATTTTTAAAATTATTTGATAATTGTTAGAATTAAAATTAAAATAACAAATTTTGTAAACATTGAGTTCTAAATTTGTTGAATTTTTTGGATTTAAGATCAAATTGATAGAATGTGTAAACATTTGATGGCTAAATTTGTTAGACTGTTGTTACTAAGTTAACGAGTATAATATTTACTTTCGAAAATTAAATAAAAAATTAATAATTTAGTGACGAAAATAAAACCAACTGAATAGTTAAATAACTATTTTTGTATATTTATATTTATAACAAAATAAAAATTTCATTAGAAGAATGGATATAACAAATTAAAATAAAGAAAAACAAATCTTTAAAGTAAAATTAAAACATAGTAATCGTTAATAAGGAATCTTGGAGTGTCGGATAAGATTAACTGTTTTAGAAAAGTAAGATGGAGAATTTCAAAGTGAGAACTAAGTTAATCTTCTCTTTAAATTTTTTTTAAAATTTTAAATTAACTTTCTAAATATGATAAAAATTTGATTTAATTTTTTAAAAATTATAAAAATATAGACTATCAAAATGGTGAAATTATATTTTTACTATCATAAAAATTAAAATTTAATTTCGGTCCCCTTAAAAAACTTTTCTAACTTCTCCTTGTATGAAATGACTAGTGTTACAAGTTAACTTGACACCAATTCAATTGCGAAGTTACGAAAATACCATTATTTTAAAGGATAATTAATATTATTAAAAAGATCATAATTTTATATAATTTTAAATAAAATAACTAAAAAACATTATTTAAGAATCAAATACAAGACTAATAAATTATATAAAAATCTCTTATCATTTCACCAAGTATATTTATAAATATATTTTTAATATAAAATATTTTCGTGTATTATAAAATTTAGAACGAATATTGTATTTCCAAAATTTGACGCTAAGCATTTTCTCAAAAAAAAAAAGTTATGTTGAAAGACCACAATATTATTCAAAAGGGTTCATGGTATAAAGACCTAACTTTAGCTAATAAATATTTTATTTTATATTTCAAAATAATTATAATTATTTATGGTCTAAGGTTTAAATTAAAAATGCTATTAGAACATTTTAAAAATATTTATAATGTTTTAATGATGTCTTTTAATTATTAAAAATTATACCACTTAATTATTAATAAAGAATTGTGATTGAATCTCAAGTTGTGACTTATTAGTTAGATGTTCACTTAGCCTAACTTAGATTCGAATCATTGTTATATTAAAAAAAAAGGTTGTATTTTACTAATTGAGCCAAGCCTTATGGTTTAAAAAATTAATTTATCACCCCAAAAACACCCTAATTTTTTTTCCAAATCGTTTGCTTCTTTTTGTTTTTGCTTAGCAGCAGTGTTAGCGTCCAAGCTAGCTACCGTCCCCCTTTTTCTCCTATCCACCAACCCTCTTTTTCTTTCTTCTTCTCATTCACTCCATGCATTTTCTTTCTTTTCAGTTTACGGATCGATTTTGTGGGTATATTTGTTGTCTTCACAAGTTGTGGTGGACAGATGATAGTACCTATCATCATTGAAGCACCACCAACCATCGACAATTTCTTTTAGAAAGTGAGTAGCTCTTCGTTGACTTCTTAATCTGTTTCTGTTTTGAGAGTTTCAAAATAATAAATTATTTCATGAGCCGGTTTGGACTCATGTTATCTTAAGTTTTATATGCTTTTTTGTTTGTTTTTCAATTGTTTTTTAAGCTTGCTTATGCATGTAGTCTTGCTTTTGCGAGTAATTTTAGGGTTGGTTTTGTCGTCGTCCCCTCTAGTTTGGTGGATGCTCAGTTCTTTTGTCAATTTATGTCAGTCGCATTTGACCATCTGGGGTTGATTTCCTTATTGTATTAAGTGATTGCAATCACTTGTGATATGTTGTGTTTGAGTTGTGACAGAGCCAATTGTCAATGTGCCATAATGTTTTATTGATGTTGAAGTTAAAGCTTTTGTTGTGTTGATGGAGCTTGTCCTTTAGCGCGTACAACGGGTGTTTGTTATTCTCCCCCCCCCCAAATTGTATGGTCTTATTCACTGGAGGAATTAATGAATTTCTCATAAAAAAAAGTTGTGACTATTCATGAAGATATTTATTGAATAATTATGTTTATCGCAAGAGACTTGACTATCCAAAACAAACATTTACTAGATAGTTCTATTCGTATAAAGAGACATAAGAACTATAAATAAGAGTCAACTTTCATTTGGAATGTACATAAAAGAAATTCAGAAATACAACCTCTCCTTCTATCTTCCTACTAATCATAGATTGTTTATAACAAATTACCATAAAGTTTTTTTTATTTTATAGAAGTTGACATTCATATTGTATCTTAGTGAACTTTTGTCTATCAGTACAAAATGTAAATAGTTATTGGAATTAATTGTATCTTTAAAGTTCATTTATGGGAAAAATATATATGTTACTTTAACTCTTAACTTTGATGAGAATTTATGGGCAGACACATATTCATAAGAGATAATATTTAATGTGGTTAATTTAGGGTTTGATCTGTTTTAAAATATAAAAAAGATAAAAATCATTCCACTAAACTCGTAATTTATATGGTTGAGCCCCTTTTAACCTATGCCCAAAATATAAACAGGATAAGGATCACTCCACCAAACTTGTAATTTTGCATGGATAAAGCTACAAATGTGAATCACCACAAGATACAACTTTTGCAGGAATAAAATTACAAACTCTCCTCTCGTAAATCTCTATTTATAGGACTTATTACTTAATCATCAAGAAATTTTATTCATTAACATTCTTCACTTATTACCAATATCAAATTTAATATTAACAATTTGGGTCAATATCTTATCTCTATATATATATATAAACATTTTTCATGATTTTGTTTTTGATGTATCCCCAAAAGTAATGTAAAAACCTCAAAGAGAAGAAATCTATGATACCTCAAAGTCTTGAACAATGCATATATTATGTAGCATTGAAATTAGAATAATGGAGATTAAATGGTCAAAGAGGATAAAAGCCAAAAGTTAAGCTAAAATATATGTATGATTCAAAGCACCAAAGCATATTATAGAAAAAGGATTGGATTCAGAAAGTCAAAAAGTATATGTTAGAGAAATAGGTTGGTAGTTGGGCACTCCTTGGGAGGCTTCATTATTTCCACTTACCTTCTTTCGGTCCCCTTGTTTATAATTATGTTACAATTTAGGTAATGTAAATGGAAAGAAATTTCCCACAACCTCAGAATTAAAGAAGTTAAAAAATCCCAAGTGTAGCACGTGGCAATCTTGGTGACCAGTTGTTTATATATAATTGAACGATATTCAATGCTCTGCCGACAACATCAGACATTTTTGTAGCTATTGGTCTTTTCTGCAAATGCACTATCACTCCAACATTCTTCTCTCTTCAGCTTACACAACTTGTACACGATTGCTGGTTGACCTTCACACACCACTTATGTAATTTCTCTTTTTTTATTTCTTTTTAGAAAATGAAATCCATCTTTCATTAGTTTTGCCTTGTTTGACATATTTGGTGAGTCGTAAAAAATAAGGCATGTTAAGTTATTTGATAAAATTAAGGGAAAAATTAGTCACAAAATTAAAAAAGATTAAAAAAAATCAAATTATAGTAAAAAGAAATGAGGTTAGTTGGAGTATAAAGTTGCTTAGTAATTAAACACTCCAATAAAGGTACAATCTAAGTGTAATGTGTAAGGTTCAAACCCACCTTCTTTGAATTTTGTTCCTATTTTAATTTAATAATTTAATATTATAATTGTAATACCAATCAATCTCACATCTTACTCAATTACTTAAAACGTTTAATAACACTAATATTTAAATATTTTACCAAAATATTCCTAATTATATTTTTGAGCCTTTTTGACCATTAACATTTTTTTTTCTTCAAATTGCTTTTTTAACATCTTTGATGAAGGTGCCGTTAAAAAAGTTAACGGGATGATGTGAAATACTTTTAATGAGATATAATTTATTACTTAGATAACCCAATAAGATAATTACATGTGAAAAATAATAAAATAAATAAATAATTCATGAAGTTAAAAAAATAAACATAATAATCTAAAAATAAGTTTCAAAATGAATGCACATATTCAATATTTTCGATTTGATTTATTAATTATCTTTTTGAAACCTCTCAGTAAATAAACGAATACATTCATTTTGAATTTTTTTTTAGATAATTAAGTTTATTTTCTTTAAATTAAGAATTATTTTTTTAAATTTCATGTATGATTTATTTATTTTATTATTTTTCACGTGTAATTATCTTATTGGATTACTTAAGTAATAAATTACATCTCATTAAAAATATTTCGCGTATGAAATTCCACATCATCACGTTAACTTTTTTAGTGACATTTTCATCAAATTTGTTTTAAAAAAAAACAAATATTGATGGTTAAAAAAAGCTCAAAAATACAATTAGGATAATTTTGACAAAATATATAAACGATAGTGGCAAAAATTTTCATTAAACCTTACTTAAATGATAAAGACATTTTTATTTAAATTCTTTATACCATGTATTTCTTGTCAATGTGGGATGACTAGCATTGCAAGCAACTAACAATTCTCCACTAATTTAGAATGTTAGTAATTAATTTACTTTTCACACAAATAAAAATTGTGCATCTCTCGATTTAAACCACCAATTAACCAATATATCTTACAATTTAATGAAGCCATTGATGTTCACATATTTAAAACACACATAATCTTCATTCATAACTTGGTCAAAAGTTGTTCATATTTATCACTAATATGTCATTGTGTTTTTTTTTAAAATAACATTTACGAGAGAAAGTAGTACCACTTCTTGTATTTATATAAGTAGAGTTTTTCTATTGTCTACCTTGCTTTGGACACTAAATATTAACTAATGACCTCCATTAAGAGTGTTTGAATGAAAATTATTTGAGATTTCTAAAATGCTAGCATTTGTAATTGTTTTATTTAGAAAAAATTAGGTTATTGAAATTTTACAAATTAAAAGAGGAATAATTCTATTAATATAAAAATATTCAATATGGATATCATTATATTTTAAAAAAATTATAAATAGTTTTAATTAAATAAAATTTTAAAAAATATTTCAGAATTAAATAAAAATATTTTATCTTATAATTAGACTATGTGTATTAAATCAAATAAAATCATAAAAAATCTAAAAAAATCACCTCAAAATTTGAAAAAAAAAAGAAGAAGATTGAAAATTGAAATTCTCTCTTCAAATTACTCACAAGTGTCCAATATACAAAATCCTCACCCACAGACATCATATTCATTCTCTACACGCAATAGAGTGAAACATTATTATATTCAGTCTCGTGTCTTCCTTTTGCAGTAGTAATATATGCATACTGTAGTTGCAGTAAAGCTAGGTTTGATTATGACCACAAATCTTTGGATTCACATGGTAGGATAGGAGATGCAAATTTGATTGTTCAAACAGCTCCTCCTCCTCCTAGAAAACCCAACACCTCTTGCACACACTTCATTTTTGTCCCTCCTGTTAAAATCTCAACGTGACAGTTAAAAATTTAATATAATAATAATTTTAATTCTTAATTTTTATATATTATATTAATTTAGTCATAATTTTATAAAATTAATACTCAATATTTACAAATAATTTTAATTTAATCTTAATCCTAAATATATATATAAATTTTAAATAAAATAAAAATCTCCTCACCCCGTACCTCTCACCGCCTGTTACATCATACACATCTGAATTACTAACCATACCATAACACTAAATTTAACTCCGGATATCTATTGAAGAAGATGCATATTTGTTCATATCTATTGGGGGAAGAGGAAGGGGAAGGGACAATAGTGGGGAGATTTTTATTTTATTTAATATTAATATAAAATTTAAATTTATTATTATATTTTTTAAAAAATAGTTATGTATTTTTATACCTTTCTTTGAATTTTTTAGAATTAGGATTAAATTAAGATCATTTGTCAACTTTGATGTTAATTTTTTAAAATTATTATTAAATTGATATATTATGTAAAAACAATGGCTAAATTTGTTATTATACGGATTTTTTAACATCCATGTTAGTTTGTTATTTGTAATTTTAACAAGAGTGACCAAAATGACTGAACTATGTAACGTAGGTGCTTAAATTGTAATTTTTTATTATTATTTTGGGTGCCTAAAATGAAAGTTTTTGATAGTTGGATGACTATCTGTGTAGTTTGTCCTAATTAATACAATTAGGTCTACCAAATCTAATATATATTAGACTTGATCATGGGTTGGGTTATCCCGTTTAGGCCCGTATGAAAAGTGAGAGGATTTGGGCAAAAATATAAGCTCGAAAAATGGGTTTGGACAAAAAATAAAGTCCGTTTTCTAAATGGCCCGTGCCTCGAGTAAGATTTTTTACCCAAGCTTGTCCCGACCCAAATAAGATGTTTTGTTGTTGTTTCGCTACTATTTCGTTGTTATTTTGCTACCATTTCGTTATTATATTGTTGCTATTTTGTTGTTTGGATATTATATAAATATTGTTTTATTGTTAATTTTACTACTATTTTAGAGGCATTTGCTTACTAAATTGCAACTATCTTAGTGTTATTTAAGTATAAAGACTTTTTTTAATGTATTTTCAATTTGTTGAGAAATATTTATTTTAATATTTTTAGTATATTTGATGTATTATGTTTTTAAAATTTATTTTTATATAAAAATAATCTAAAAAAATTAACATGAGCAATTCGGGTTGGGCTCGAGTTTAACATTTTTAATCTGGACCGACTTGGACAGAATTTAGGTCAATTTTCAAGTCAAGATGAGCTGAACCCGAACTTAAAAATGAGCCTAAAATTTTATATCAATTTAGCCTAACACGACCCATAATCAGTTCTATAGTTAGGTATTTAACGAAATAAGGAAAATGGGCTTTGTTGACATAGTTCACTTATTGACAAATGGGAAAGTGTATTTTTTTAACTTTAGTTGAATTCTATTCTCTCAAAACTTGTATAATTTAATCTTCTATAATTTTGTTTCTTTTTGCAGGAAGGATTTGCCTAGGCAACAGGCACCAGCAGACTAAATGCCGGAGAATTGGATTAACCTTTATATTGATGGTGCAGTTTCGGTAGAATTTGGAAAGGCTGCAGCGGGAGGAGTCATGAAAAATGGAAATGGGGAGTGAATTATGGGATATAACAGGCACATGGGAGTATGCTTTGTCTTAGGTACTGAACTGTATGGTATTTGTCGAAATCATTTTTTTAAAAATAAAAATAAGTTATCAACTTTAAAAATAAAAATTGGAGTCGCCACCGATCCTTGATTGAGGTGTGATCGGCTCACTTTAAAAACAATTTTGGTCTGCGAAATTTGAGAAACCAGGTTCGGGAGTCAGTTACGCATGAGAAAGGGTTAGCACCCTCGTAACGCCCAAAAATCGGTACCAAATTTGATTATTTTATGTCTTGATGTCGAAAATTTGAAAAGAGTTAAAATAAAAATTTTAAACTCGAGAATGAATTAAAATGATAAACATTCTTATTTCAAAGAAATAAAACATCACATCCAGTGAGTTAGGGCACAATATTTTTAAATCTTCAAAATCAAGTTCGTCTTTGGTTTTTGAAATTCTTATTTCGAGTTGATAAAATGTCACGACCTGTAAGTTAGGACCCGACATTCTTGGATTCCCGAGAATAAGCTTTTATTTGAAATCTTTGTGAATTTATTACAAAATAAATATTTGGTTTTCCAAATTCATCGAAAAATAATCACAATCCAGTAAGTTAGGACACGATCTTTCTCGAGAATCAAGAATGCCAAATATTTAAAATTTAAAAAACAATTTTAACACTTTGACAAAACCAAAATATATTTTCTTTGAAAACATGATAAAATGCGAATGCATATATATATGTATTCAAAAATCATGAAAAATAAATTAATAATAAGATATACATACATTTTAGAAATAATAAACATAAAAACGTATAAATATAATATATTAGTAAATTATGAAAATATGAAAATATATACATAAAAAACATGCCAAAAATATATTTATAATAATTTGAATAATGTATAAACATGCATATTATAAAAGAAATATATATAGGATTATAAAAATATGAAAAATGTATAAATAATATAAAATAATAATGTATGTACGTATGTATGTAAAAACTAAGAAAATAAAATAATAATAGAATATGTTTGTGTATTCATTTAAAGATCATTTAAAATATATACATATATATTATAATAAAAAAACATATGCGTGTATATGCATAAATATAATAATAAAAAAATATAATATATGTATATATATATAAATAAATAAAATATATATATAATAAGATACATATGCGCATAAATATATGTAATAATAATAAATAACATTGTAAAAATAATAATGTAATAACAATATCGATAATATATAATAAAAAAATAAACCTAAAACTACCAATTAGGGATCAAACTGTAAAATAAACAGAATTAAAAGGCTGAATTTAAAGATATAAAACACTAAAAAGGGCTAAATTAAAATGTGCGCAATAGGGAAGGATTGAAAGGGAAATTAATCCCATCTTCTAAAATGCTGCGCAGCAACACGAACCAAATTAAAACAGTAATAAAATATTTGAGAAATTTAAAAGAAATAAAAAGACAATTTTAAAGCACTGTAAAAACAAAAGGGACCAATTGCGCAAATTATCCACTTGATGCCCTATATAAGCCTATTTTAAAACCCTAAAACACCACTCATCTGCCATTTAAAGTGTTTGCGCCGCAGCCTCCCTTTCTCTGCCGTTCTCCCAACTCCGAATAGATAACGACGAATGAGGGCGCCCAACGACGGTCAGTCCTCCTTTCCTTCTTCTCTTTATTTATTTTTGTTTTAGGATAACAAAAGAAAAACAAAATAAAGTGAAAACAGTAAAAGAACAGAACAAAATCTGTTACCTTCCAAAATTGTTTTCTTTCTCTTGTATTTCTTGTTAATTTTCATACAAAATTTTTGCTAACCCCTATTACATAAATCAATTCCCTTTATATAGCCCCCCAATCCTTTTACCAGTTTTTGCCCTGTCTCTCTTGCTGATATCGTTCATGGCTTATTGCAGGTGCGTACTAGAGGAGACATGTGCGACGTACGCGCGGAGGGCTGAACGTGGGCAGTTACTGCGACGTGTGTGGGGTGCGACTGCTGATTGCTGCGATGTGGGGCGTGCATGACGTTAGGGTAGCTGCTGTTAACCACTATTTAGGGTTAGTCTGGGATTTGGGGTTTGGTTTAGTGATTTAGGCCTTATTGGGCCAAATGTAATTGGGTTAGATTGATTAATTTAGGCCCCGGGCATCAATTGGGCATTACAGCTGCCCCTCTTTGCTCGTTATCATGTAATGGGAACAGAGCAAAGACTAAAAAACCCAATTGTGTCCGGTCTCACCGAGCCTCAACTTCCTCAATGCTTCTCTTCTTCAAGTAGCCTCATTCTAACCCACTTGTAGCTTCACAAATAAAATTGGCTATCTTTAGTCTGCCCCACTGCAACTTCAGGGAGATAAGACTCGTAGCTTCAACTTGTTTTGTTGCAACTTTAGAGATGAGTCTGATACAATCCACTCTACGACAACTTCAGAAAAGTGAAATCTGTGATTTTAATCCATTCCACTGCAAATTCAGGGAGATAGGATTTTTTTCTTCAATTCGTCCAATTACAATGTCGAGGAAACAAGATTCGCCGTCGTAGCTTCAACTTGTTCAACTGCACCACTAAGGAAATAAGATCCGTCGTTGTGGCTTTAATCTTTTTAATTGCGCTGTCGGGGAAATCAGATCTGCCGTTGTGACTTCAATCTGCTCCGCTGCACCGCCAGAGAAGTAAGATCCGCTGTTGTGGCTTCAATCTTTTTAATTACGCTGTCGGGGAAACCAGATCCGCCGTTGTGACTTCAATCTGCTCCACTGCATCGCCAAGGAAGTAAGATCCGCCGTTGTGGCTTCAATCCTTTTAATTGCGCTGTTGGGGAAACCAGATCTGCCGTTGTGACTTCAATCTGCTCCGCTGTACCGCCAGGGAAATAAGATCCGCCGTTGTGGCTTCAATCTTTTTAATTGCGCTGTCGAGGAAACCAGATCCGCCGTTGTGACTTCAATCTGCTCCGCTGCACCGCCAAGGAAGTAAGATTCACCGTTGTGGCTTCAATCTTTTAATTGCGCTGTCGGGGAAACCAGATCTGCCGTTGTGACTTCAATCTGCTCCACTGCATCGCCAAGGAAGTAAGATCCGCCGTTGTGGCTTCAATCATTTTAATTGCGCTGTTGGGGAAACCAGATCTGCCGTTGTGACTTCAATCTGCTCCACTGCATCGCCAGGGAAGTAAGATCTGTCGTTGTGGCTTCAATCTTTTTAATTGCGTTGTCGGGGAAACCAGATCCGCCGTTGTGACTTCAATCTGCTCCGCTACAACGCTAAGGAAATAAGATCCGCCATTTTCAACCTACTCTACTGCTGCTCAAGGAGACAAGGCTGAAGTTTTATCAGTTTGGTTCTCTAGGGAACATGACCTGTAAAATTCAAGTTATGAACCTAATTATGCCTAGTGATTAGGATGTCATGATCAAAATGAATCAAATGCTCCTAACTAGACGTGTATGAATGACATTTGAATGAGTGCTGAATGTCATTTTTCGAGAATGATCCCTCTTTAAAGCTTAGGTTGTCATTACTCAAAGTTTATTGAAACTGTATTACTGACGCACTAGAACGTCCTCTTGCTCAGCTAGCATCTCCGAAGAAACACTTAATCAACCTTCCCCACTGTAAACTTCAAAGTTCAATCTACTGGGATGCAACATTGGTACCATATTTCTCCCGCTGTAACCCAAGGGTAAAAAATCTAGTCTTTTCTCAATCCTCTCCTATCGCAATTCAAGGATATAGACTGTGAAACTCTTTGGTTCTTTACACCATTTCCAAGGTGTCATACCAAATACTCATGCACAAATGAATGCTTTATTCTCTGATGAAACCTCTTCTTATTGCTTGGTGATCATTTTTCGCTTGTTCATTGAAGCCCTATCACCGACACGACATCTTATCATTTTGTTCAATCAATGCCTTGACAACAAAATCTGAAGGGATAGTCTCAATTTAGACTTTTCCTTCCTAGATATTTCAACCTTTAAACTTGGTGCTTTCTAAATAATAGTCTTGTTTCAGGTTCTCGTATTATTTAGAAACTTCTAGAGTAATATGCAAAACTTCCCTTGTGAAAGTTTTATTGGTCCATTAATCATTATTCTAATGCAACATACTTGCAAAAAGGACAAAACGATAGATAAAATAGAATTGATTTAAGAGCATAGATCGAAATGAATAGAATATAAATGATAGTAAAAATAAAAGAAGAATGGATTGGGAACACGTATCTTGAAAAAGAATGAAGTATTCCAAGAACAAACAATTCGATAAAAATAGTATGAAAACTAGGTGCCCTAGATATCGCAACTTGAACTTCTCTGTACAAACTTCCTTAAGGCTATTCTGAGTTTGACATGTGCTTAGGAGATCTATAATACTCTATCGATGCTCCAAGATGTCGCGTACCCTTTCCTACTGATTCAGGCATAGCAAGATCACCACATGCACCAATCTGATCAAAATTTGAGCTACTCTTATTACCTCATGCCCCATTTTGATCAATATTTGAGCCGCTCTTTTCGGGTTTTCAACTCAAATCCCCTTTGGTCTAAGGCACCCTTTGCGGGTTTTCACCTTAGCCTCTCTATTTTTACTTTTTCCATTTTTCAATTTCATTTTTTCACATCTTTTTTCTTCTCTTTTTTTTTTGCGACTCAAAGTGCCCTTTGCAGGTTTTTACCTTGACCCTCTCATTCTTTAAGCGAAACATTTCTTGACTGAATCTGAGTTTACAGGATTAGACAAGTTTTTACTATCCATCTCACTCAAGATCAGTGCTCCTCCAGAAAAGGTCTTCTTTACACCATAAGGACATTCCCACTTTGGCACTCATTTTTCTCTAAAATCCTTTTGTAGAGGAATGATCTTTTTCAATACCAGGTTTCCCTCGTGGAATTTTCTGGGACGAACCTTTTTGTTGTAAGCTTGCATCATCCGTTTTTGGTACATCTGACCGTGACGAATAACCTTTTTCCTTCAATTAAGTTCAACTGATCTTATCGAGATTGGAGATCAGATAAGTGTAGCCACTTATCACTTTGTCTCTTGATCAGATAAGTGTAGCTAAAGCTATCACTTATCACTTTGTCTCTTGATCAGATAAGTATAGCCGAAGCTATCACTTATCACTTTTCACTTGTCACTTGATCAGATAAGTGTAGCCGAAGCTATCACTTATCACTTTGTCACTTGATCAGATAAGTATAGCCGAAGCTATTACTTATCACTTTCCACTTGTCACTTGATCAGATAAGTGTAGCTAAAGCTACCACTTATCACTTTGTCACTTGATCAGATAAGTATAGCCGAAGCTATTACTTATCACTTTCCACTTGTCACTTGATCAGATAAGTGTAGCTAAAGCTACCACTTATCACTTTGTCACTTGATCAGAAGTACTCAAATCCGGCGTTCCGCTCAATTTGATCATTTATTCATATATCAGGCTTACCAACATGTGTTAATTCATAAACCATTCATGGTATTATTTCATGCCAAATCATATACTGAATATACCATACACACATACTATGAAACTTTATTTTCACACATGAGCTTAAACCATGACCAGTAATGCACAAAAATAAGCATCATTCATATTTCATCGTTTATGAGTTATAATCAAACATATGACCATTTATACACGAATCATTCATATATTTCCCAATTTTCCTCCTCCTCCTCTCCATTCCACATCCTTAATGTGTATAACACACTTAAACAACATTAACCATAATTTCAATATTCACTAACATGTATATTCAAAGCTGTTTACAAGCATATGAGTTATGATATTTGGATTATGATGCTATATAGAAATTTTGATTGTGAATTAGTGATTTGAGTTAGAATTTTGTGTTGAGAACAAAAGTGATTAAAAGAAAATGTTTATTAAATGCTTTGAGAATGTGAACTTAGTAATGAATTGGCTATTTGTGATGGTATGTGTTATGCGCATTTATGTGTAAGATAAATTTGAGGCTTTACTACACTCACCCCCATATTAGTAAAATGTTACAATGAAATTTGTGAGATTCTGGTTGAATAAGCTTACGAGTGTAGTGTTACAGAAGTTCGTGTACGGAAGAATAATAATGTGGTCGGAAAAGTGAATGAATTAGAAAATGAGGACAATATAAAAAGAGAGAAATATTTGATAGTTCTGAAAACTACTCAGATTATCAAAATGGATATCATTCTATATGGATTGTAATTTTTCGATACTTTGTGTAGCTTCAGATGCTAAAATATCGCTATCCTGATTTTCTTATGAATCTATGTGATTATCTGTAAAAGATATGAAAATCCAAAATCATGTGCGAATTTGAAATATACTGTGGAAGTAAATCATTAACCTACCATCTGGTAAGATTTTCGGGGACGAAAATCCCTAAAGGGGGGGAGAGTTGTAATAGCCCGATTTTAGGCTTAGTCGGAACAGTGGTTTCGGGACCACAAATCCGACGAAAAAAAAAATGTAATGGCTTGAATTTTCAGAGGTGTCGGAACGGTGATTCGAGATCACTAAATTCAACAAATGGGTAGAAAATATTATTAATTTAGCAAGTATAAGTTAAATATGAAGTTAGGAAAATTTTTGAAATAGTGAATAGTGCACTAGAAATAAATATTAAAATAATTAGAATCGAAATGAGGTATCAAGACCTCGGGGATTTTAAACTGAGCCATAAATATTTTTATAAATATTTATGGAGTGTTAAAAAGTTAGTATTAAAGTTTCGTTAAGAAATTTTAAAGTTCCAATAATTAATTGAACAAAAAGGACTAAATTGTAACAAATGCAAAATTTTGGGAAATGATTAAATAGCTTAAATGATAAAAGGAAGAGGGCTTAAAAGCAAATAGACCCAAGGTCTATTTGGGCTGGACGGCAGAGGCATGAAATCAGCAAGAAAGTAAGGAGAATTAAGGGCAAAATTGGAAAATTGCAAAATTTGCTTAATAAAGTTAGGACCCAAGTGGAATTATCTAGATTTCTCTTCATTTTTCTGAATTCTCGTCAGCTAAAACACCATGGAAGGGCTTCTTAAAGCTGGTTCTTCATATTTTTATTACAAGTAAGTTCAATTCTTTACTATTTCTTGAAATTTTTGTATTTTTATGACTTTTACAACTAGGCCCACTTGTTAAATTCATTAGTTTTTGATTTTATGAAAGAAGTTGAAAGTTGATATGAATATGTGCTGGAAGTATATGATGATTTAGCATGAAATTAGAGCTTTAAATTGTTCATATGCTGATTTTATTGAAAGAATTGAATAGAAAGTGAATGTTTGGGACCTAATAGTAAAAGAGTTTGAAGATAGAGTTATATGTGGCAATTCTGAATTTCAATAGTTGTGTAACAACTTATAATGTCTAGTAAAGTACTAATTGAGAAAATTAGATTAATTGAGGGGTTAATTGAGAAAGGACCGAATTGTATAAACTGTGAAATTTGGGGCAAAATGGAAATCAACATTTTGCACTAAAGCAGTTTTGGACAGCAGCAGTAGTGTAACTTTGAAAAATCACCAAAAATTGTAGAGATTGAATTAGAGGATGAATAAAATATGAAATTAAAGCTTATTGAGTCTAGTTTCTTATAAAAGAAATGATGTGAGCAATGGAATTGTAAATCATGAGATATAATAGATTTTGTGAGACAAGGTCAGAATGAATTCGGGTTCCCCTGTTCTGACTTTGGAAAATCATTAAAAATTGTACAGAAATGATTATGAGTTATAGTTTATATGGTTAGAATCCTTAATGAGTCTATTTTTAGAAGAAACAAGCTAAAACATCATCTGAATTCTGTACAATGAGATAATTAATTTTTAGTGAAGAGTGGTCGGAACTGTCAGACAGCGAAACAGGGGAAACTTTAAAGAATAAACTGTACTATTTGGCTGAACCAAAAATTATGAAAATTTTATGGTATGAAGATATGTGAGTCTAGTTTCAGGGAAAATTAACGAATCTTAATTTGGAGCTCTGTAGCTCCGGATAAAAATAATTTAGTGACTCTGACTCGGATAAACAGCTTGGAATATACATGTTAGTGAATATTGAAATTATGGTTAATGTTGTTTAAGTGTGTTATACACATTAAGGATGTGGAATGGAGAGGAGGAGGAGGAAAATTGGGAAATATATGAATGATTCGTGTATAAATGGTCATATGTTTGATTATAACTCATAAACGATGAAATATGAATGATGCTTATTTTTGTGCATTATTGGTCATGGTTTAAGCTCATGTGTGAAAATAAAATTTCATAGTATGTGTGTATGGTATATTCAGTATATGATTTGGCATGAAATAATACCATGAATGGTTTATGAATTAACACATGTTGGTAAGCCTGATATATGAATAAATGATCAAATTGAGCGGAACGCCGGATTTGAGTACTTCTGATCAAGTGATAAAGTGATAAGTGGTAGCTTTAGCTACACTTATCTGATCAAGTGACAAGTGGAAAGTGATAAGTAATAGCTTCGGCTATACTTATCTGATCAAGTGATAAAGTGATAAGTTATAGCTTCGGCTATACTTATCTGATCAAGTGACAAAGTGATAAGTGATAGCTTCAGCTACACTTATCTGATCAAGTGACAAGTGGAAAGTGATAAGTGATAGCTTCGGCTACACTTATCTGATCAAGTGACAAGTGAAAAGTGATAAGTGATAGCTTCGGCTATACTTATCTGATCAAGAGACAAAGTGATAAGTGATAGCTTTAGCTACACTTATCTGATCAAGAGACAAAGTGATAAGTGGCTACACTTATCTGATCAAGAAACAAAGTGATAAGTGGCTACACTTATCTGATCAAGGGACAAGTGATAAGTGATCATACGTAAGACCATAGTTATACTATGGCAAAGTGAAAGTGAAGTACTCAATTTTCCGTGACCGTTCCCTAATTTGATTAAGGATGGTAAGTGACAAATGGGCCCAAAAGAATTAAAGTAAATGGATAAGTGGTAGTGTATTTATATCAGGACGATGTTGTTATTCAAACTAAAGTGATATTTTCATTGCTAAATTGAGAATTTCATAAATGTGTTATTGAATGGTATAATCAATAAACATTGAGTTAAATGGTAAATACGTATTAGTTTTGAATTTGATGTCATTGAATTGTACGTGAATTAAATGGAAATTTCTAGTGATATGATTTAAATTATGAGCATGAGAAATTGCGAATTGAATGAAATGGAAATGAAGCATTAAATTGCATGAGTATGTATCGGGTCTCGCAGGCCCTAATTATTATGATTATAATATTTTGAGGATATATTGTGAAAAGTTATAGAAACATGTTAATTATTTTTGAAAGTTTTAATTTTGATGAAATTTTATAACTCGGTTAAATACGTTTACAAGTGTATGTGTTTTGGTAATGCCTCGTACCCTATTCCGGTGTTGGATACGGGTAAGGGGTGTTACATCTTCATCCTACTTCAACTCAGCCAATACCCGGAGAAAAAGAATTTCAACTTCAATGGAAAATTATGATAAGCTAAAGAGAAAGGCATTGCCCCAGCGGGGTTCTTTTTCTTTTTTTTTCTTCTTTTTCCCTTTTTTGTTTTTTTTTTGTTTTCTCTTTTTTTTGGATTGAATCTGCACTTATAGGATTAGGCAAGTCCTGGTCATCTCTTTCGATCAGAATCAATATTATTCCAGATAAACTTCCACTTTCATTTTGTATGCGAAAGATCTTCTTTGGCATCAGGTTTCTCTCATAGAGCCTTTTGGGGCGAAATTTAACTATGACGAGAAAATTTTAGATATTCCTCTTCAATTAGGATGAAATCCAACAAAAATACGGAAAAATTACAACTTGACTTCAACGGAATAAGCCAGGAGAAGAAGGTATTGCCCCGGTAAAGAATTCTAACTACATCGTTCATGATGTGAATCTTGAACATACTGCAGATTTTTAATGTGTTATTGCTCAGATTACAATATCAGTGCCTAACCTGGGCATATTCTGGTATAACCATACGAAGACATCTTCGAACTCTCGAAGTAACTTTACAAGGTCTTGCTTCATTTCTCCGGTTATGCATGTTCTCTTAAAGTCACAATCTCTATTGTCTCTTCAAAAGGTAAAAATTATTCTCTTCTTGCTCTACCATCCTCAACAAGTCTGGAGATAGGCTACAATCTATGTCATTTCCAAAGTCATGAAATCCTTCTAAACACATGTTTTACTCAAAAGAGGATTCTGAATCTGTAGCAGCGTCACTCACGTCATTGATATTTGGGGACCCGTAATAAATACCAAAAAAAAATACAAAAGAAATGTATAAATTTATGAACAACTATTTATACAATATGATTATGAATGAATGAATCATGTGGAAGAAAATCCAAAAGAATGAAAGAATAACTTTTCAGACAGACTGGAAGAATATTGGTTCAAAAAAAATGATCGCAATGATGCATTTCATTAAAATAATGACATTTAGACATGAGCCTATTTCACAAAGGAATTCTTATTGCCTCTAGGCTAAAAACAACAAGTGTGTTTTGAACATTACTCTAAATAAGTCCTAAATACTACAGAGATTTCTTTTGCAGTCTAATTGTTTAGGACACTCCCAAGTTTATAAGTATGGATATCTAATAAGGTCCCTTTTCAATTATGTCTTCATGTATGGCATTGATGTGAACGTTCTCCTACACTTTTTCATACATCGCATTCACCCCATTATCAATATGATTGGGTAGTGAATTTCCTGCACTCGATGAATCCTCAAATCTAACAATGTCCATATTGATTAGCCTTTCAACCAATTTCTTGAAAGCGGTGCAATTTTCTATCGAATGCCCCGCAATTCCTGCGTGGTATTCACACTGAGCATTTGCATTATACCATTTAGGAAATGGGGGAAACATCGGTTTCAAATAGAAGGGAGACACCACGTGTGCATTAAATAGGCTTTGATACAGCTCACTATAAGACATCAGTATAGGCGTGAACTGAAGTCCTTCTGTATTTGTCTTCGTGTAAGATTCTCGCTTTAAAGGGCTCTGACGGTTAGTGATTTCTGTCTTTGGTCGGCCCACAGTGACTGGTTTTGAGTGACCCTTTTTATATCTACCTACATTATCCCCCTTATTCCCCTTCTTCCTTGGGGCCTTTAAAGTATTGATTTGAGAGTTCCACTCTCGCCCTTTCCGTTTGTAACGATCTTCGAATTGTTTTGGGAACTTCACCCTCGCTTGTTTTGTATCTGCTTGATCATCAATGACAACAGGATTAGTTAAATTGCCCATCGAGTTGGATCCTGAGCCAGTCTGGAAATTCACCGGTGTCGAGGTGCTGGTCTGATATTGGGGTCGGATGTTAACAATTACCCTTTGTGGATATGCATTTGGTTGTGCTAGGGTATTTGTTGGGGTGAAGCCTGAAGGATATGTAGGGTCTTCATTATTATCCCCAAAGTGGACCGTTAGGGTCTTTCCTCTTTCTAACCCTCTAGCCAATAACTGGGTTAACTGGCACATTATATTTCTTTGGAATTCTAACAACTGATCTTTCATATCTTGCTAAAATTTGGTCAATTGCTCCTGCATTCGCACCTGCATTTGCTCTAATTTCTCCAACCTTTGGTCCATTTCTCTAATCTTTGCTTGAGTGCCGTGAGGGTGTTCGTTTTCCAATTTAACTGAAATAATTTTACTCAATTAGGCTATTTCAATAGATTTTAATGCATATGATGCAATGTAATGCAAATGCATGAGATGAATACAAAAAGAGACGTTGATTCTGATTCAATTCCATTTAGAAAACTTTTCTAGAAGACAAATTTCTTTACATAAAGCGGATACATATATACGACTTTGCCCTCATACTCCAAGCGAGGACATCTTCTTCTTCTTCATCTGGATGCTAAGATAAATCTTGCGAATTCTTCAAAATGGGTATCTCCTCTACCTCTTTTTTACTTGATCCTGGTTATAATCCAACGTCTGCCCATCCCCGTAATGCTCCTCAATTTCTTTAAGGTAGTTGGAATGTCAAAAACTCTTGAATAATCAGCTTGACCTTGAGGCACGAAGTAAAGTTATGTATTCCTCCATCACCCTTCTTTTATCACGTTTTCTTGGACCATATTCGGACAACCATATTGTCATCCACTTTATCAAGAAACCCATTTTCTTATGACAAGCTCTCTATTTAGCAACCGAACGTGAATCAACACCTCTTTTCTATAATGAAATACCATGCAGTCAAAATGTCATGCATTCAAAACAAAACACAATAAGTTAGTAACAAGTATAAACATTAAATCCAATACAATCAAGAAATAATAAAAACTCCTAGCCAGGTATCTACTAAGGTTCAAAGTAATTCTACCTAGGGTGGGTTCCTAAGGTTCACTATATGAGGTTTTGGCTTCTAGAGCAAGGGTACCCGAACCAGCAGATTCCTCGATCCTCACCTATTATAGGCTCATATGGACCGTGTTCGGTTCACGGGAATACATTTCCCTATGGCTGCACGGAGATGAAAATCTCACGAAGACATAGGTACGGATGTATCCCGAAAGCGATCCACTACCCTGTACGGAGGTGAAAACCTCACGAAGGACTAGCTTCTCACTCCCACTTAAAGGGGTAAAATTGACCATGAAATGCAAAAATGCAAATAAACCAACAGACTTAAACCAACCAAACAAGCATATGACAATTAAAACTAATGAATGCAAAGAGAAAATCAGGTTTTAAAACAACTTTAATTTTCGACAAAAAAAAAGACAAAAGATAATCAATTCATGGCTCGACTCTCTAATAGTCCCCAGTGGAGTCGCCAAGCTGTCGAAACCATTTTTTTGAAAACAAAAATAAGTTATCGACTTTAAAAACAAAAATTGGAGTCGCCACCGATCCTTGATTGAGGTGTGATCGGCTCACCTTAAAAACAATTTTGGTCTGTGAAATTTGAGAAACCAGGTTCGGGAGTCAGTTATGCACGAGGAAGGGTTAGCACCCTCGTAATGCCCAAAAATCGGTACCAAATTTGATTATTTTATGTCTTGATGTCGAAAATTTGAAAAGAGTTAAAATAAAAATTTTAAACTCGAGAATGAATTAAAATGATAAACATTCTTATTTCAAAGAAATAAAACATCACATCCAGTGAGTTAGGGCACAATATTTTTAAATCTTCAAAATCAAGTTCGTCTTTGGTTTTTGAAATTCTTATTTCGAGTTGATAAAATGTCACGACCTGTAAGTTAGGACCCGACATTCTTGGATTCCCGAGAATAAGCTTTTATTTGAAATCTTTGTGAATTTATTACAAAATAAATATTTGGTTTTCCAAATTCATCGAAAAATAATCACAATCTAGTAAGTTAGGACACGATCTTTCTCGAGAATCAAGAATGCCAAATATTTAAAATTTAAAAAACAATTTTAACGCTTTGACAAAACCAAAATATATTTTCTTTGAAAACATGATAAAATACAAATGCATATATATATATGTATTCAAAAATCATGAAAAATGAATTAATAATAAAATATACATACATTTTAGAAATAATAAACATAAAAACGTATAAATATAATATATTAGTAAATTATGAAAATATGAAAATATATACATAAAAAACATGCCAAAATATATTTATAATAATTTGAATAATGTATAAACATGCATATTATAAAAGAAATATATATAGGATTATAAAATATGAAAAATGTATAAATAATATAAAATAATAATGTATGTACGTATGTATGTAAAAACTAAGAAAATAAAATAATAATAGAATATGTTTGTGTATTCATTTAAAGATCATTTAAAATATATACATATATATTATAATAAAAAAAACATATGCGTGTATATGCATAAATATAATAATAAAAAATATAATATATGTATATATATATAAAATAAATAAAATATATATATAATAAGATACATATGCGCATAAATATATGTAATAATAATAAATAACATTGTAAAAATAATAATGTAATAACAATATCGATAATATATAATAAAAAATAAACCTAAAACTACTAATTAGGGATCAAACTGTAAAATAAACAGAATTAAAAGGCTGAATTTAAAGATATAAAACACTAAAAAGGGCTAAATTAAAATGCGCGCAACAGGGAAGGATTGAAAGGGAAATTAATCCCATCTTCTAAAATGCTGCGCAACAACACGAACCAAATTAAAACAGTAATAAAATATTTGCGAAATTTAAAAGAAATAAAAAGACAATTTTAAAGCACTGTAAAAACAAAAGGGACCAATTGCGCAAATTATCCACTTGATGCCCTATATAAGCCTATTTTAAAACCCTAAAACACCACTCATCTGCCATTTCAAGTGTTTGCGCCGCAGCCTCCCTTTCTCTGCCGTTCTCCCAACTCCGAACAAATAACGACGAATGAGGGCGCCCAACGACGGTCAGTCCTCCTTTCCTTCTTCTCTTTATTTATTTTTGTTTTAGGATAACAAAAGAAAAACAAAATAAAGTGAAAACAGTAAAAGAACAGAACAAAATCTGTTACCTTCCAAAATAGTTTTCTTTCTCTTGTATTTCTTGTTAATTTTCATACAAAATTTTTGCTAATCCCTATTACATAAATCAATTCCCTTTATATAGCCCCCCAATCCTTTTACCAGTTTTTGCCCTGTCTCTCTTGCTGATATCGTTCGTGGCTTATTGCAGGTGCGTACTAGAGGAGACATGTGCGGCGTGCGCGCGGAGGGCTGAACGTGGGCAGTTACTGCGACGTGTGTGGGGTGCGACTGCTGATTGCTGCGATGTGGGGCGTGCACGACGTTAGGGTAGCTGCTGTTAACCACTATTTAAGGTTAGATTGGGATTTGGGGTTTGGTTTAGTGATTTGGGCCTTATTGGGCCAAATGTAATTGGGTTAGATTGATTAATTTGGGTCCCGGGCATCAATTGGGTATTACAGTATTTTTTATAGTTTAAAACTAATCCAAGATAGAAGATATGCTAGAGTTATGATTCAAACGGATAATTTGGAGGCAATCAAGGCCATTCAGGAATCTTCTTTGGCGAATTTGAGCTCTGCCCTTATTAGATGTATTCATTATCTATTAGAGAGAGTTGTAACATATTTCTAGAGACTACAATAAAATTGTTGATTGCATGGCTAAATTGACCTTTGATACGAACCATAGTCTGAAAATGTTTATAGAGATTCCAAGGGACATGCCAACTATATCTACTGTTGTTCAAGCAAAAGATAATCTTGTTCACAAAATTTTTTGTATAATTAATTTAATTGCTATTTTTTTTATTTGTTTGGTGGTTTTTAACAAATTTAATGTGAATTATTAAAATAATTGTTAAGGATTAATTATATTCATAATTTGAGTTAAGCCAAAATTAAATTTCAGGAAACATAGTGATAATAGCTTAACTACAAAAGTATCATTTTTATAATTCAACTATTTTGACTTTTTCATAAAAAAGACTATTGAAAACAAAAAAGAAATTTATGCTTGTTGAAGGTGAAGTTTATAAATAAAGTAATTCCTTCTGTCGTGTATCCCCGATTAATGCAACCTCAGATGCTTCAATTGTTGATTCGAGTATTGAGCGAAAGGTTACACCTATGAGTCTGTATTGTGGGTCAACCTTACAACACTAGTATCAATAGACGGCATAGAGGGGGGATAGGGGGAAAGAAGGGAGAAAGGGGGAAGGAGGGGCATCCTAATGAGATACTAATCTCAAGACACAAAAGGGGGTATGACTAGACCTGACCATGGGTCAACCCGAATTCACTAAAAGACAATTTTTTTTTGTTTTTGAATGTTATTTTCTTATTATTTTCTCCTTATTTTGCTACAATTTTACTATTATGTTGCTTCTATTTTATTGTTATTATTTGGATATTGTATAAAACTTATTTTATTGTTAATTTTGTTATTATTTTAAAGACCTTTGTTATTTTTGTTATTATTTTAGAGGCATTTGCTTGTTAAGTTGTATTTATCTTAATGTTATTTAAGTTTACATATTTTTTAAATTTTATTTTCAATTTGTTGGGAAATATTTATTTTGATGTTTTTATAATTTTTGATGTATTATATATATTTAAAAATTATATAAACAATTAATACAAGCAGGACGGATCGGGCCCAGGTTTTAGCATTTTTATTCGGGTCGGGCTTGGATAAAATTTTAGGCCCGTTTTTTAGACCGGACCGAATCTAGTAAATGGGCTTAAATTTTTAATTGAGCCCGACCTAAACCCGACCCGACCCATGAGCATCTCTAAATATGGAATTGCCATAAGTAAAAAAAAAAAGGAAACATTAACTATTTGACTTTTTCACTATCTTGTACAGTAATAAACACTTTAGCTATTAAATACAAAGTTCTTTATTTACGCCATATATATACCTTACATTTAGTCCATCATTTATAAAATATTTTAATTATTGGATAAACTATTAAAATAATAATTTTTGTTTATCTGACATTATATTAGTAATTTATATTTGAAATGTTATGTCTTAATCATTTACGTTATTGTATTATAACATTTTAGTCATTGAACATTAATTGTCATTAGTGGTGTAATGGTAAGTTGACGTGGTACGTTAAAGTATCATTTCAAACAAAAAATTTTAGGTTAAATTATACAATTGATCGCTATATTTTTTTCATTTTGAGTAATTTAATTTTTCTTTTATGTTTTTTGGACTTTCCTCTCTTTTTTTCATTCTCCTCTCTTTCTCCCTCTGTTTTTCTCACTTCTCCATTTGTTTAATGTAGTTTTTTCTATGTTTTTTATTTGTTAAAATTAGTCCCTATACTTTTTTTAACAATTTAATTTTTTTATTTTCCTTTTCTTTTTTCCCTTTATTTTTCTCACTTTTCATATTCTTTACTGCAGAAATATAATCTTTGCCCACAAAAAAAAAACCAAGTCATTATTTTTTTTACATGATTCCTAAATTAAATTTCACTCAAAAATCGAATATCAATAATTCTTAATCAAATCTCAATTTGAATATAATCTAATTTTAAAACTAAAATTGGATTTAACTAATCAATATAAAAACCATATCTTTAACCAAATCTAAACATAAATTGAATTCTTTATATTCAAACCAATTTTTTCTCATTTCCAAACTTTTAAAGAATCCTATAGATTATTCTTTTCCTTTTCTTTTATTTTCTAATGAATAAAATTAAGTAAACGATAAATTTGATCTAAACCTTATTGGATATTCCCAAGCAAACTTGATTGGAAGTTGAGCATGGATGAACCGAAGAGAAAAAGGAAGCTTGGAACTAAATTGGTTTCGGTAAAGTTGAGGATAAGTTTCATATGGTGGTCGTTTTAATCATTGAGAGTGTAAAGCTCATTTGAAGAATCCATGAAACAACGTAGTTTCGAGAGGGCAAGAATGCTGTAGGTAAGATAGATAAGGTGGTCGTGGGGGTTGGTTAGGAGGTTAAGGGAATGGGCTTGGGAAACTTTTTTGAGGGTGAATTGTCATAATTCACGACTAGCAAGGTCTTTGACTGAGGCGAGCTTGTAGACTAGGTCATTGAGAGATCCAAATTAGTTCGTTAAAGCGATGATGGACGATGAGGGTTTGTAATTATGGGGTGAGAATATGCGAAGCAAGTTTTATTTTGGTTTCAGCTTTTGCCTGTTCTTTTTTCATAAACATAATTTTTTTTAACAAAATGGAAAATATAGAAAAACTACGTTAAAAGAGATGGAGAAGGGAGGAAAACAGAGGAAAGAGCAGAAAAGAATAAAAAATAAAGAAAAAAACAAGAAAAATTAAAATAGCATAAAAGATAAAAAAATTAAATTGCTCAAAACGAAAAATATGGGGACCAATTGTATAATTTAACCTAATTTTTTGTTTGAAATGATGATTTAACATGTCGTGTCAGCTTACAGTTACACCGCTAACAACAATTAACAGCTCAATGACTAAAATGTTACAACATATTAACGTAAGTGACTAAAATGTAACTTGAGGTAAACAAAAGTGACTATATATAATATATATTGTATTTATTTGAAAAGTATATAATAAATAATTTAAAGTACGTCAACACTAATTTACATCTTTACATAAAGTATAGGAGACCGAAACCTGGAACTTTTTCTTCCACCCCACATTTTCAACATCAACATTAAACTTCATTCTAACAAAAATAAAAATAGATACTCTTTGTTCCTGTATTTATGATAAAACTTTTCAATACCAACTTATTTCCCATTCTTACACATTTATAAATGCTCTTAATTTTTTTAGGTAATAAAAATTTAAAGGAAATGTCAATTTTTTCTTTTAAAAAAAGAAATGGGTCATTTTTTTCAAACTTTTTGAAGAAAGCTAGTGAAAGCGTATCTTGGAGGATGCATTTTCACTGTGAAAATACATTTTACAGGGTGTGCCTTTTAATTTATTTATTTTTAACATATAAGCTTGTTTGGTTAGATAATTAGATGTTAATGGTTTTATCCTCAAGTCCCGACTTTGATTCCTCTATTACACACATTTGTATTTTTTATTTCATGTTTCAAGCTTTTTTTTGTTAATTTTAATTAATGTTTTTATTTCTTCAGGTCCTTTGTTAGATGTTTAAATAATAGTGATTTCATCATTGAATCTCAAGTTTGATTCCTCTTCTAAGCATATTTATATTTTTTGTTTCATGTCGTTTCAAGTTTTTTTTAATCTTTTTAATTAATATTTTTAATTAATAAATATATTTTTTCCATTTTTTATTTTTAATTAATAACTCTTTTATTTATAAAATCAAATAATAAATATGTAATTATATAATAAAAATATATATTTTATATTTATCATTATATTAAAAATATTTGAAATTAATAACTTCTTAATTTATATGAATAAATTAATAACTATATATATACTACATTTGTCATTATGTTAAATATATTTTATTTTTAAAAACATCAACTAATTTTTTGATATATTTTTCTTTATATATAATATTTATATGTCAAATATTTATTTTCTTCACCTATATTGAGGGTATGGTGATTTCTAATATTATAAAATCAAATAATTATTTCAAATGTCATTATTATTTTTATATGTAAAATATTTCAAATATCATTGTTTTTTCATCTACTTTGTGGGTATGATATTTCAATTATTTTTATATGTGAAATATTTCAATTAATTATTTCAAATAGACATACAAAAATATATAATACTAAAATTTTCTACGCTCATGATATGAATTGAAAAATAAATATTACTCATAAAAATTATATTTACTAAAAATAATGATATTTGCATAATTATTTGATTTTATAACTAAAAGAGTTATTAATTAAAAAGATGAATCAAAAATAAAAAAAACTTGAAATAATATATTTATTAATTTAAAAAATGATTAAAAATAAAAAAGCTTGAAACATATGAAATAAAAAATACAAATGTGCTTTAGGGCGAATATTTGATTGAGTCGAGTCGAATCGAGTAAAAAAATTTCGTGTTAGTCGAGTTGGCGAATCCTATTTTAGCAACCAAACTCAATTTGAATTTTTTTTCGAATCGAATCGAGTTAAAAAATTTTGAGTCAAGTCGAATTGAGTTAACAAATCCTATTATTTATACTCAATGTTACGTTTATATGGACCAATTATTTAATTAGTAGATGAAGTAAAAGATTAGTTAACCACATAAACGATATAATGATTTTCCCTTCTAACTTAATGAGTAAACATCTATCAAAATGATGTAGTTTTGTCTTTTCTTATTTGGATTTTTAGATAACTCGAATTGTGCAATTCATATTCGAGTTAAACCGGAAAGTTTAATTTTTTATTCGAGTTGACCCGAATAACTTGATTGACTCAAATAACTCAAACTATTTAATTCAAAATTTAAAATTTTTATCGATTTTTTCGAATCGAATCAGATTTTATTCACCCCTAATGTGCTTAGAAGCTTAAGACTCAAGGATGAAATCACTATTATTTATCCATTTAACCAAAAGAGCTGATATGATAAAAATATTTGTAATACCCGATTTTAGTCCGGGTCTAAAAGGCCCAAATTACAAGTAGGCCTATATGGCCCAAAAATAAAACACAGGCCCAATTTGCGGTGGCCCAAGATCGTCAGAAACCTTAGGGTTTCTAATCTTCAATAGCGCCGCAAGACAAGTCCTCCGAATCTCCGCGATCTCCACCTGCAAGGAAACAAACAGCAAAAGGAAAGAAAATCAAAGATTTGCAGATCAAACAGATTTTCTTTTGATTTCTTTTTATTCTTATTTCGGCTATAAAAAGCCATTAAGAACACTGTAATAAGGATCCGAAATTGGAAAATCAATAAGAAAGAGCAGGTATTCTTATACCAACAGATAGTCAAATACCGAGAAAGCAAGAAACCAATCTAAAGGTCTACATTTTTGCTTACTTTCGTTTACGGTTTTTTTTATATTCCCATGGTACTAAAATAAATAGGAAAAAAAAGAGAAACAACCTGTGTTTTGAGCCCCGAACGCCGTGAACGGCCGATGAACCGTCTTCGAGGAAAGATGGCCAGAAATCGAAAGGTTTTTGGGCTTTTGAGGTGTTTTTATGAATCTTTTGAGGGTTTTGAGCCTGGATTTATGTTCAAGGGCTTTGGAGGGATCGGATCTAAATTTTCCCTTTTCCGGCCACCGCATATGGCGGTGTCGGCGCCGGAGATCGACGGCCGGCGCCGTGGCCAGTGACCGGGCTTTAGGCTGGTGCCCGGAGGAGAAGGGAGAGGTTGAGAGCTTTTTTAGTTTTTTTTTTTTAAACAGAAAGGGGAAAATGAAATTTTTGAAGGTTGTTTGGCTTAAATAGCCTAGTGAAACGGCGCCGTTTCACTTGGCCTCCCCAGGTGCCAAAACGGCGTCGTTTTGGGGAGGCCGATCCGACTCCGACCCGACTAGGCCTAGGATCTGCGAGTTTTTGAGCGGAGGGGTAAATTGCGCTTTTAGTCCCTCCGCCTTTTAATATATTTACAATTTGGTTTCTTTATAACTTAAAATTTATCCCGTTAATTTTTTTTTCAATTCCAATCTAGTCCTTTTTGAACGGCGCCGTTTTAGAGGAGAAGGGAAAATTTCTCTTTCAGCCCCTCTATGTAATTCGCGCATTTAAATGGGTCATCTGATATTCAATTATTTGCGAATTTGCCCCAATTTTTTATTTTACAATTCAATTTTGTTTTTTTTGTTTTTTTCATTAATTAATAATGTAATTATGATTTTCTTATGTATTTATTTTTCTTTTTTATATATATGTATATTTATGTATATATTTATTCCCATATATATATACGCCTATTTTTGAATATAATGAAATTATTATTTAATTTATTTTTATATAATTGTATAAATGTATATACGTACATATTTATTTTTTTCCTCAAACTAATTTTTTTTTATATTTATATATATACATATTTATTTTTGATAATGTATTTATTATTTTTAAATCTATATATATATTTTTAAAAAAACAAATATTCTTTTATGCTTATAAATACGTATATATCTATGTTTTTTATTTTCGAAAATACTTAAATACCTACTTATTTTAACATATATTTTATAATTTATATGTATATATATTTTCATATTTTTCTTTATTTTCATAAATGCATTATGTATTTTTTTTATATAAATTTTTATAATCTAAATTTTATATATAAATTCATGTGTATTATTCATAGTTTTAATGTATATGTCATGTACCTTTTATTCTTTATATTTTTGTGTTTATTTTCTATTTGTTCATTTATTTGTGTTTTCATTTATATTACCTTTTTTATTTTGCTAGTTTATTTAATACTTTGCATGTCATTGACTTTTTTTTTCCTTATGTATATTTGTTTCATTTATTTATTTGTTTATATTATTTCTATGCCATTATTGTATTTATTATTGTTGTACTTGTTATTGTGGCATTTATACATACAACAGAACATTACATCATCTTTTTACTCGATTTTAAAAAATAGAACTTTTCAAAATAGAGATAATACTCGTATTTAGGATTTTCAAGAAGATTGAGCCCTAACGTATTGGGTTCTGATTTTCTTCGTAAAATCTAACAATAGATGATTGCTCTTTAAATCAAACAAAATAAAACTTGTCATTGGGATTTCAATATGTTGTGTCCTAACGTATTGGATGTGACATGTTGATTTCTCGTGATAAATATTTTTTTAAACAATAATAAAGGAAATATTGAATGTTTGGGATTTTAAGGAATTGTGCCCTAACGTATTGGGCTGCGATTTCTTCATAAATTTTAAACAATTAAGTATTTTCTTTAATTTTATCACACAAGTTTTTTTGGATAAACTCATTTTGAAGAAATAAAATATTGTGCCCTAACGTATTGGGTGTGATGTTTTCTGTTTCTAAATGAGGGCGTCTTAATAATTAATTTAATTAAGGATTGCATTTTTTTTACCATCGACGTTAAGACATTTATTAATCAACTTGGTACCAATTTTTGGGCGTACGGGGGTGCTAATCCTTCCTCGTACGTAACTGACTCCCGAACTCGTTTTTTCTAAAACTCGTAGACCAAAGTCGTTTTTAGGTGTTCCAATCACACCTTAATAAAAGATTGGTGGCAACTTCAAATTTTCATCGACATCTAATTTTTGTTTTTTTTCCAAAAATAAAAATAGTTTCGACAATATTAATAAAAAAATCTTGAAACAACATGAAATAAAAATACAAATGTTGTGGGAGAAAAATCAAACCCAATATTTTAAAAAAAATCACTAATATTTAACCATCGAGATGATATGTAAAAAGAAAGAAAGAAAGAACTAATATATTTCCTTAAATTTTGAGAAAATGAACTATTTCTCTAATTTAAAAAAAAAACAACTGAATGTATAAAATTGAAAGTAGTTTTTGTATGAGTGAAGGTGAAGAAATTAAAAAAGAAAAAAAAACAAAAGCAGTATGTATTTGCATGTGTGTGATACAAGAAGTGAAACATTTTAGTAGAATAAAACAAAAATTTGTTTGTAAACAGAGTGGAATGATTATTTAAAAATAAAAATAGACATTAAGGACGGATTTGGCTGTGATTAATATAAAAATAAGGATAAGAAGACTGTGATATTTGGCTAAACCCACCACCATCCAAATATACCCTTGTGGGCGTATCAATTGTGGACCACCATTGGAAATGGCAACATCATAGCGAGATCAACACAATTCACACGCTCCTTTCAAATTACGTCATACGTACATGCTGTAAATCTTTTTTAATGAAACATATTAACCTATTAAAATGTAATTAGTTTTTTCAAAACTCTTAAAATGACATGTTATAATATCCTGCATCTGTTAGTATAATTTTGTAAGATTTTCAAGTAAATTAATGTCTGATTTCAGTCGGCTTTTTAATTATGAATAGGTTGCATCTCTTACAACCCATTAAGCATAAAGTAATCTAAATAAGTTTTAATCTGCTGTTAAATAAACTGCAGATTGAGTCACATGTTTCATGTCTGGGGTGCACAAGGGATTAAACAAATATATTACTATAATAATAATATTTGGGGAGAAGGAGGAGGCGCAAGTGATACACACACGGTTATGGTGCGTGTGGGGTTTAAATTCAAGTGAATAATAATTTCACAAAAATCTATGGGAGGGGGGATTGACCTATGGGGATAGAGAGGGGGAGGGGGTTATAAATTTAGGACAAAACCAACCCACTTGCGTGTCTCAAACACAAATCCCAGCAGCACCATTGGTTTGGAGTTTGACAACATCAAAATCACCTTTCTGGGTTTTCAGTTTTCACTTCCCAAATGGAAGAAGGAAGAGGGACTGACAAAGGTGAAATGAAACACCAACAAGAGAACACTGTCGATTGGAGAGGCAGACCTTCCAATCCTAAGAAGCATGGCGGCATGTCTGCTGCTGCATTTGTTCTTGGTTTGTTCTCTTTCTCCTTCTCTCTCTCTTTGTTAAATGTTGTCTTCTATAATTAAGCTATTACATGAAGATTCTTGTGTCTGAAAATAAAGTATTTTTCGATGATCATTTACGTACCCTACTATTGCCCAGTCCAGCCATCGTGTCTATATTTTTTTCCCGAAAAAAATTGAGGTGAGAGCAAGCCATCGCTCTCATAAATGGTTGAAAGAGACCAGTCAGGTCAGGTTTGAACCCTAGTGATATTATGAGTTGGTCAACCCATGTTGACCTCCATGTCTATATTTAAGTTCCTTCAGATCTACATAAATACATATTATAGATCAGTTGTTGTTTAAGTTTTGTTTGAAAAAGTGGGTTATTTTGTGGCTAATTCATAGACTTGAGACATATTATTTTTGAGGGTTAGTCTTAATAATGTTCATGTATGTATTATAGTTTTAGGGTGACAGCATGGTTATAGAGAAAAAGACATGGTTTGGTTCTCTGTCATCACAATTAGGTAATATATAATAAAGGAAAAGTGTGATGTGGATAATGCAGGGCTACAAGCATTTGAGATAATGGGAATAGCAGCCGTAGGGAACAACCTTATAACATATTTGATAAACGAGATGCATTTCTCGCTGTCAAAGTCAGCAAACATAGTGACAAACTTTGTTGGAACAATCTTCCTTTTGGCCCTCCTTGGTGGTTATCTTTCCGACTCTCATCTTGGGTGCTTCTGGACCATCATTCTCTTCGGCTTTGTGGAGCTTTCTGTAAGCTTCCCCCGCCCCCCCTTTTATACTGTTCATAATGCTTCATTTTATACACGTCAATTAGACTATGACACACCATCTAAAATATATTTATTTAAATGATATCTTATCATTTCACCATCAAGAATGCATACAATTATATACTATCAACACTGTACCATATGCAGTAGAAGTTTGGCCTACACTGTGCCACTCCTTTTTCATCTTTATTCATTTATAAGAATAAACTCACATGATATCTTTTCATTTAAAGTAAGTTATTTGTTTTATTTTTAATGAATGACATCACAGTAAACTTGATATTAATTTGATTTAATTTAATTTATACATTTTTACAAACTTTTACAAACTACCTGAATTTTATGATTAAAAAAATGGAATATTAATTAAAATGGTTGTGTATTTCATCATTAATTTGTTTCTTTCTAAATGTATATAGGGTTTCATATTACTGTCAGTCCAAGCTCATCTTCCTCAACTAAAGCCAGCCAAGTGCAACATGTTAACTGATGGAGACATGTGTGAAGAAGCAAAAGGCTTCAAGGCCTTGATTTTCTTTGTGGCACTTTACTTGGTGGCATTAGGAAGTGGATGTGTGAAACCCAACATGATTGCTCATGGGGCTGATCAGTTCAATCTTCAAACCAATCCCTCACACTCTAAGAAGCTCTCAACCTACTTCAATGCTGCCTATTTTGCCTTCTCCATGGGTGAACTCATTGCCCTAACTGTTCTAGTATGGATCCAAACCCATGCCGGTATGGATGTCGGGTTCGGAGTTTCGGCCGCCGCCATGGCCATGGGACTAATCGTTGTGGTTTCCGGGACATTGTATTACAGAAACAAGCCTCCTCAAGGAAGCATCTTCACTCCCATCGCTCAAGTTTTTGTTGCTGCCATGTTAAAGAGGAAACAAATTAATCCAGAGCTGATGATCAATGGAGATCAAAACCGAGCTGAATCTGGAAATGTGGTTCAGACACAAAGGTTCAGGTTCTTAGACAAGGCGTGCATCAAAGTTGAAGATGGAAGCAATACAAAGGAAAGTCCATGGAGATTGTGCAGTGTTACACAAGTGGAGCAAGTGAAGATATTGATTTCAGTGATTCCTATATTTGCTTGCACCATTGTTTTCAATACCGTTTTGGCTCAACTACAAACATTCTCAGTGCAACAAGGAAGTGCAATGGATACTCAGCTAACCAAGTCTTTCCATATCCCACCAGCTTCCCTTCAGTCGATCCCTTACATCATACTCATCTTCCTAGTCCCATTATACGACAAGTTCTTCGTCCCTTTTGCCAGGAAGATTACCGGTCACGAATCCGGAATTTCGCCTCTACAGAGGATAGGCTCGGGTCTTTTTCTCTCAACCTTTTCGATGATTGCCGCGGCACTTATGGAGAAGAAGAGAAGGGACTCGGCTTTGGGTTCGGGCGAAATAATATCCATCTTTTGGATCACCCCACAGTTCTTAATCTTCGGATTATCGGAGATGCTTACTGCGGTTGGCCTAATTGAGTTCTTCTACAAGCAATCCTTGCAAGGGATGCAAGCATTTCTGATGGCAATGACCTATTGTTCTTACTCATTTGGGTTCTACTTGAGCTCAGTACTGGTTTCTCTAGTAAATAAGATCACATCTTCTTCTTCGAAAGGCGGTTGGCTTAGCGACAACGATCTCAATAAAGACAGACTAGACCTTTTCTACTGGTTGCTAGCAGTCATTAGCTTCCTCAACTTCCTAAACTATCTCTTCTGGGCTAGATGGCATTCTCACTCTTCTGCACCACCCACCATACAAAATGAAGCAGATGGGATGGGGTTGAACCATTACATCTTGACCAAACATTCAAAAGATGTAGTAGATGAGAATATACCATAAACATGGGACATTATGGCAATTATCTACCACTAATAGTATTGTATTATATATGAACAAGTATTATTATACCATGCAAAAAGGCTCTTTAAGAACTATACAAGTTGTTTAGAAAAAAGTGCTCTTTAAGAACTATACAAGTTGTTTAGAAAAAAGTAAACATTTCAGGCCACCTTTTGTTAGTGGCAAACTGGAAATCAAGCGTAATCTCGTTTGTTTGACTAATAATGGATTTGATATCATAGGTAAAAAAAATTAGCTAAAATAAATAGACTGCTTTATTATGTGATAGTTGGGAAATTTAGGAGGAAAAAGAAGATGCCCCTTTTAGAAATGAAGGGTCCCAATGGATCACTATCAACTTTGTTCTTGAGCCATTCACAAAGATTCAATGCATCCTCCTACTGCTCGCCTTTTATCCATTCATCAAGTCATTCAGAGCAGCTTTCGGTTTCCATTAGATGACAAGAAAAGAATATGAAAGTTGCAACTGGTGACATACCTAGCTGGAAGGTTTAAGGGGGCCACTTGTTTTAGAGCTGGTATGTCAAACTACTGTCTGTGATGCATGAATATGCAACATAATCAAGCTCCAATAGATTAAGTCAACTGGGGGAAAAAGGAGGCCTAAGACATCCATTAGCAAATTTTTTGAGAAGTGACCCACTTCTTACCATATGCTAAGAGACATGTCTCAAACATGTCCTTATGCTGGAGCTTGGCCCCCACTGCAACATACTTCACTATCAGTCTCCTCATAAAGCCCACTAGATTTCATTATGTTTTAGTTGCGAGACTGACTAGGAACCAGACAGAAACACTTGTTGATGGATGGAATTGAGTAAGACTATGATTTTATTTCAACAAATTATTTAAAACATTTAATTTTTTTTATATAAAAATATTTCAATTATTTAATTTTGACAAAGCCCGAACAACAAACACAACTAGTACAACTCAAATCCAAGCTACACTTAAGACAATGAATACCCTAAACCATCAAACTTTCACATGAAGTTTCACCTCTAAGTTGTTTAAATTTACTTAAAACACTCCAGCCAAGAATTTTAAAAAATTTAAAGCACTAAAACTAATAAAAGAAAAGGACAAATGGAGACCTCTATTTATATTTTGACTCCCATCACATCTACAGTATAGCTCATATTACATTAATGGTTAAAATTCAAAACCTATCTACAAATTAGAATTTTAAAGAATTTAAACTCTTCATTCTTTAAATTCAAAATTAATTCGTTTTATTAGTTAAACAAGTAGATAGTCTTCATGAGTGATTTAAAAATTGGGTCAATCCTAGAGAATTAAGTAAGCCCTATTTTCTTTGTTGAGTTGTTGTGCACAAACCATGACATTCTTCTTTACTTGTTCACGACGCTCTCATCATGTCATCCAAAATGAAATTGTTCAATTTTATCTTGAAACTGTCTTATGTCTTAGCTAGCTCCCAACTTGTCTTGCTGTTGGATAGTTCTACCACATAAATTTAATTTATCTATAATTGTGTCGTCATACATCTCAATTATAAGGGGCACTCACTCTTACTGCACTACACCAAAACAGGCTTTTAGCGGCGTCTTTAGCGGCGTTTGCTACTAAAATGCCGCTAAAGATCGATCATTAGCGGCGTTTTATAGAAAGCACCGAAAAAAACCTAATCCGAACGACGTCGTTTGCCAAGCTTTCGGGGATTTAGCGGCGTTTCTAATAAAGCGCCGTTAATGCTCAGGGCTTTAGCGGCGTTTTTGAGCAAGCGCCACAAAAAGCCTAATCCCAACGACGCCGTTTTTCTGAACTTTCGAGTGATTAGTGGCGTTTTTAATAAAACGCCGCTAATGCTTAGGGCTTTAGCGGCGTTTTCGAAAAAGCGCCGCAAAAAACCTAAGTACAACGACATCGTTTCTAAGCTTTTCGGGAATTTAGCGGCATTTCTAGAGAAGCGCCGCTAATGCTTAGGGATTTAGCGGCGTTTTTGGAATAGCGCCGCAAAAAAAACTAAGCCCAACGTCGTCGTTTTCTGTGCTTTCAGGTAGGGGTGAGCATTCGATCGAATCGAATCGAATCAAAAATTTTCGAGTTAATCGAGTTTTCGAATCTCATTTTATCATCCTAACTTTATTTGAAGTTTTCTCGAATCGAGTCGAGTGAGATGGAATTCGAATCGAATCGAATCGAATATATTTGTTCGAGTTAAATTTTAAAAAATAAATTTGGGTCCTTGTAACCATTGTCACCCATCGTAATAAAATTTGTCCACCTTAATCAAATTTTTTATTAACTTTCATCACTTCATAATTTATTTATTAATTTTTTATATATTGGTTAGCTTCTTTGCTTGCTTAGTTGTTTCAATTATCTTCAGATTCTTGTCACTATGTATTTTAGAATTAAAAAATATATTAAATGTAAAAATATGATTTTTTAATAAGTTATTTTAAAAATAAAATTTGAAATTGATAACAATATAAAATTTTAACACGAATATTTTATGGCATAATTAATAATTCAATTTTAATATAAATATTCAATGACTAAACAATTCAATAATATAAATAATATAAAATGTGAAATTTAATTTAATAATATAAATAGTAGATATAAATAAAATTATTACTATTTATGTTTAGTGATTTTTTTTTGGATAATTTTGATTTTTTATTTGAGAGTAAAGGGTGAGAAGTAAAAGTTTAGGGGAAAAATAAAAAGTTTTGGGGAAAAATAAAAAGTTTTGGGGAATAAAAGTTTGAGGGAAAGTAAATAGGGGGAGTAAAATTTTGGAGGGAAAATATTAAAAAAAAATTGGAGGGGGAGGGTTTGGGATAGATGGGAGGTGGGATGGGAAGGGAATAAAAGTTTTAGGGGAAAAGTGGGAGGGAGTAAAAATTTTGGGGGAAAATAAAAGGTTTTGAGGGTTTTTGGGAGTAAATTTTTGAGAAAAATAAATGGGAGAGTAAAATTTTGGTGGGAAATAGATTTTGGGTAGATTGGGGGTTGGGAGGGGAGGGGAGTAAAAGTTTTGGGGGGAAAGTGGGAAGGATTAAAAGTTTTGAGGGAAAAGTAAAAAGGTTTGGGAGTTTGGGGTAAAAATGTAAAATATTATAGTTTGATATTCGAATTATTCGAATTATTCGAGTTATTCGAATTCGAAAACTCAACTCGATTCGAACTCGAAATTTGAAAAAAATATTCGAGTTGATTCGAATAACTCGATTAACTCGAATAACTCGATTCGTTTAACTCGAAATTCGAATTTTTTTTCGATTTTTTCGAGTCGAATCGAGTTTTGCTCACCCCTACTTTCAGGGATTTAGCGGCGTTTTTAGAAAAGCGCCGCTAATGCTCAGGGATTTAAAATAATTTAAATATTTCTTAAAAATAGAAAAATTAAAAAAACTATTATTTAAAATATTTTAAAGTTTTTTGGATACATTACTGATTTTTTTAGTTTATATATTAAATAATTTCTTATATAATCGTAAAAGAGGTAGTATTAAATTTAAAATATTGAATTAATTATCATTATAGTATATGGTTTAGAGTTTAAGGAGTAGGTCAGGGTATGGATTTAGGGTTTGAGATTTAATGTTTAAGGGTTAGTGGGATTTAGGGGTTAGGGGTTTAGGGTTTGAATGGTAAGGTTAGAGTTTAAGTTTAGATTAAATAGTTTTTATTAATTTTTATATCAAATATGTTATTATATATTTCTAAAATAGATAATAAGAAATTTAATATATTTAAATTATGAGTATATAGTTTATATTATTTAAGAGATATATAATAGATAGATGATCACTTTATGCATGTAGATTGATACATGTATCAAATACTTTTAAGTATTACTTAATATTTTTAAATAATATTTATTTACGTAAAATTTAAATAGTAAAATTATATAATAATTTTTTTAGGGGTTATGCTTTAGGGGTTAGGGAGATTTAGGGGTTTAGGGTTTATGCTTTAAGGGTTAAGGGGATTTAGGGGTTATGGGTTAGGAATTTGGGAATTAGGGGTTATTAATTTTTATATTAAATACTTTTAAATATTACTTAAAATTTTAATAATTATTTATGTAAAATTTAAATTAAATATACAAGAGATAAATAAATAAATAATAAAATTTATTCAAATTTTAGCAAATATTTATTGCATTTTTATTTGTGGCCTTTTTCAAAAAACGCCGTAAATTATCTTTAAACTGGAAAACGGTGTTGTTTCAGTTAATCATTTGTGGCGTTTTTTATGAAAACGCCAGAAAATTTACTTATATTTTAATAAAACGGCACCGTCTCTTTCTGTACATGAAATTTTAGTGGCGTTTTTTACTAAAACGCCGCAAATACTTATAAATAAAGTGAATATTTAGTGGCGTTTCTATGAAAAACGCCGCAAATAATATTTGAAAAATTGAATAAAACGGAGCCGTTTCATTGACGAGTTCAGTTGACCCTCAAAATTTGTAAGATTTGTGGCGTTTTCTTTAAGCTCCGCTTCATGAAATGAAATTATACTGGCATATCTCCATCAACCCAATTTAACTTAAAAATAGAGCATAAATTTAAAATTGTAATACATTTTTTGATTACTCAGTTATTTATAAATTCGAATGTTGATAAAATTTTAAATATACACTCTTTAAGATTTATAAAATTTATTAAATTTTAACAATTAAAAATAATGTATTAAATATGTAACATATTTTTAAATAATATTATTGAAATAATATTAATAAAGTCATAACAATGTATTGCTTAAAAATAATGTGATATGAATGTATCAAATTCATAAATCTATTAAAAATTTGAAAACTTATAAACTTATTAATATATATTTTAAAAGTGAATAATTAGTGGCGTTTTCCTGAAAAAACGCCACACAATCTAAATATTAGTGACGTTTTGCCAATAAACGCTGCAGATAATAATATAAATTGAACGAAACAGCGTCGTTTCATTGACGAATTAAATATTAGTGGCGTTTTTTCTCAAAACGCCGTAAAAGTTGTAAAATTAGTGGCGTTTCCTTGTAAGCGCCGTAAAAGTTGGAATTGAAAATGTGGTCGTTTTAAACATATATCAGTTTTTGGACTAAATCCCCGCTCCCAGCACCAAATCCCCAATCTGTCAAAATCCCTAATTCTTTTTTCTATCTGCGATTTATTACATGCGATTCTTCAATTGAAAAGCTTCAGTGTTCCGTTGTTCGGTTTCTTGCAAACTTATAAGGATTATTTAGCTTCATTGTTTCGGTTTCTTGCTAACTTACATAACCCAGACAGAGAAGACGGAGAAGGTGGCCAGACATTCGGATTCTGTCGTCGGGGGAATCAGTATTTAAGGTTCGATTTCCCGATTCTGCGCATTTAAACATTGGGTTTTCTTGTCTTTGTTAATTTTTTTGTTTGTTATTTATTGATGACCCTGAAATATCTTGAAATCGTCTTCTCTGTGTATAGGGTTTTCGATCGTTTCATTTTTCTTCATCGTCGCGAAGGTACACTATAGCTTTCACTTCTTTTATACTGGGAATGCTTTCATTGGTTTGGAGTAAATGTTATGTTGTTGGTGACGACGGTTTGGAGTAAATGTTATGCTTTCATTTCTTTTCTGTTGGTGTCGATGAAATCATGTGCTTGTTTTTTTAGATGAAATTTTGCCCGTGTAATTTAGGTTTTATTTTATTAATTGATAAAAAAAAGTTGTTACAAGTTTATGATGATTACATTTGCAAGTAATGAATTCGATTTTAATGGATTTTTATGAGACTATGTTTCTCAAGATTTTAATGACAGATTCCTTCAATTTAGGTTTTGAGGTTCGTAAGAGTAGTATAAAATCTAAAAAAAGAAATTCAAAAAATCATTCAAGAAATCAAAAAAGAAATCATGAATTTAGGTTTTGGATTTAATTGGTTTTTGCAGCTAAGATGGCACCTTCTATTGGTTTTTGCTGCTAAGATGGTACCTTCTATTGGTTTTTGCTGCTAAATAGGAAATAAGTCATCCATACCATTTACTTTCTCATCATAATCTGGTTTGCACATTATGCATAATCTGGTTTAATCTGGTTTTCCATATCATTTAAGCATATGAGTGTCTTTAAATCTCTATTTTTTAATTTAAGAATGTGAGTTAAAATATAATGTTGGGTTTTTATCTATTTTCTGGTTTGTATCTTAAATTATAATGTTCTAACTATGACTCATAATTGGATGTAAACTTATTCATAATCACATTTAGACTTTGCTTAAATCATAAATTGTACCTCATGTGTTCGGTTTTCTTTGTTGAAAATCAATTCTTTTACTTGGTAACAGTTCTTGTAGCTTAGAAAGGATTATGAACACAGAATTTTCCCTTTCTCTAACATGTTTTTTCTGCAGCAGCTTCGTGCAAAAAACGCAATCATATAATTAATTGAAAAGAACTATGAGTTTTTTTAAAAACATAGGACTATGAGTTTTGATTTTTTATTTCACATATGAAAAGAACTAATGTTATAAACAATGGGGTAATTTTTATGTAAAATTTGAAGGTTTTTATTTCACCAAAAGATTGCTATAAATAATTAATTTATTAAAGAGTATACCTTATAATTAATTTTTGTTATCATGTTATCATAAAAAATAAAATAAAATATAAAAAATATGTTTTCTATTAAAATTGACTATTAAAATAAAATGTTATTAGAGGATTATCATACCGTATGTTAAACTCATTTTCATATTGGCTATTGTGACTTAAGAGAACATGTGAGATGCTAGATTGAAGCAAATATATTAGGCAATGAAATATTCTTAATAATAATATTATATTAAAATTATTATTAAATATTATTAATAATTATATTAGTAATGTTATTAAATTATATATTATTTTATTAAATTGTATTTAACAATAATTATGTTAAAATATAATTAAATTATTTTTTTAAATTTTTATTAAAATATATTTAAAAATAATCTTATTAAAATTTAATAACAATTACCTAACACTTGTACATTACAAAACTTACATAACCTACATAACTTACATAACTTACATAATACAAAACTCACATAACTTAAATATCTTACACAACTTACATAACCTACATAATACATTTAACTTACATAACTTACATAACTTACATAATACATAATAACTTACAACTTACATAACATACATTACTTTGATAACTTAAATAACTTACATAATACACAACTTACATAACTTACTTAATACATAACTTACATAACTTATACACGTACATAACTTACATAATTTATACACGTACATAACTTACATACACGTACATAACTTACATAACTTATACCCTTGTAATTTCTGGTGAAAATCAGACTTCAAGATCTAAGAAATGGACCGGTATTGGATGAATTTGTCAAGGGTAAGCGACGGTTATCGAAATGGAGTACAGAGTTTTCTAAATTTTGCATTTCAATATGCAAGCCAAGAGAACATGATTCTTTGCCCGTGTAAGAAGTGTGTTAACATAAACTGGCATTATCGTGAAGTTGTATACGAGCATCTAATTGTTGATGGGTTTGTTCGGGGTTATAAACAATGGTTATTTCATGGAGAATGCCCGCCTAGTACTTCCTCTTCAAGGATGGATGTAACTTATCCTGATACTGCTTACCATCAGTCTGATAGAGGGGATGACATGGAAGGTATGTTGCGGGATGCATTTAATATGCACAATCATGGTGTCCAGTCGTTCCCAGTGGACTTTATGGCCTCTGATGATTGTAATATTGGTGGAAATGCTTTTACCGAACCGGGAAGTAGTGTACGTCATGAAGAGCCGAATGGAGAAGCGGCAAAGTTCTACGCGCTACTTAATGACATGAACGAAGAACTATATGAGGGATCAAAATTTTCAAAAATGTCCTTCTGTGTTCGTCTTTTTCAATTAAAGTGTTTGGGAGGGTAGACCGGAAACTCGTTGACAATGCTGTTAGAGTTTTTGAGAGAAATGTTTCCGTTTGCAAAAATCTCTCGGTCATGCAAATATATGAAGGAAATGATAAAAGATTTAGGCCTTGGGTATAAAAAAATCCATAGTTGCCCAAATGACTGCATGTTGTATTGGGGCGATCGGAGAAACCAACAGTGCTGTCATGTATGCGGCCATTCCCGTTGGATAAGTAGAAACACAGAAGATGGGAATGACGATGAAAATGATGCACAATCACGGAAGAAGCCAGTCAAGATTTTACGGTATTTTCTGTTGATACCAAGGCTTCAAAGGCTTTTCATGTCGTCGAAGACAGCGGAGTCAATGACGTGACACCATGATGGACGAACCGATGATGGATTACTAAGGCATCCGGCAGATTCTTTAGCTTGGAAACCATTTGACAATAAATTTACAAGCTTCGCAAGCGATCCTAGGAGTGTGAGGCTTGGGCTAGCATCTGATGGATTTAATTCTTTCAAGATCATGAGCACTGCCTACAGTACTTGGCCAGTAGTGCTTGTTCCTTACAATCTGCCTCCGTGGATTTGCATAAAGCAATCTTCCTTTATCTTATCTATGATTATCCCTGGAGAGAAAGGGCCCGTGAATGATATCGACATTTATTTACAGCCACTTATTGAAGAGTTAAAACAATTGTGGGCTAGTGTCGAGACATACGATGTGCTGAGAAAGGAGAACTTTAATTTACGTGTAGCTTTGATGTGGACCATTAATAACTTTCCCGCTTATGCCAATTTATCCGGTTGGAGTATCAAGGGTCATTATGCGTGTCCTTGTTGTACTGCACAAACATGTTCACAATGGTTGTACAATGGGAAAAAGTTCTCTTACATTGGGCATCGTCGGTGGTTACCGGAAAATCATAGATTTAGATTTCAGAGTTCTGTATTTGACGGTACTGAAGAGTTCAGAGAAGCTCCTTCGCAGACCAGTGGCTCTGAAATCTTGTTCATGTTGGAAGATATGAATTTCATTTATGGGAAGATGAACCAACCAGCAAACACGCAAAGAAATAGAAGATCTAATGATGAAGCTGATGATGACTCTGATGAAGAGGACGACCCTAATGAGGCGGAGTTGTGGAAAAAATAAGTATTTTTTTGAGTTGCCTTATTGGGAGCATCACCTTCTACGACACAATCTTGATGTTATGCACATTGAGAAAAATGTCTGCGAGAACATTGTGGGTACAATTTTGAATGTCGACGGAAAATCAAAAGACAATCTTCAGAGTTGACTTGATTTAGTCCAAATGGGAATCCGACCTGATCTTCATCCCAATCCACTTCCGAATAGGAAATATCGATTGCCGCCTTCTATTTTTTCAATGTCGAAGACGGAAAAAGAAGTATTCTGCACGGTGTTGAAGGATATAAAGGTTCCAGATGCGTATGCATCAAATATATCTCGATGTGTTAGTGTTAAAGATCGAAGATTATATTCGCTAAAATCACATGACTATCACATCTTGATGCAATATTTACTGCCAGTGGCTCTACGATGTTGTATGTCTAAGAAGGTGACGTCTTGTATAATTGAACTATCCAACATAATGAAAGCCATTTGTGGCAAAGTTTTAGACGTTCAAGAACTTCAGAAGGTACAGGATCGAGCTGCTTTGACTTTATGCAACATGGAGAAAATCTTCCCACCTTCTTTCTTCACCATTATGGTTCACTTGATAATCCATCTCCCGCACGAAGCAATTCTTGGCGGACCCGTTTTCTATCGATGGATGTATCCCATAGAAAGGTGTTAATTAAAATTTTTAAAGTTTTCCTTCATTCACCTCTATGCCTTTAGTTTCAATAATTAAGAAATGTTGTATATTGTGTTTAGGTTTCTATCCAAATTAAAGTCTTACTGCTGCAACAAGCGATATCCAGAAGGGTCGATTGCTGAAGGCTACTTGGCAGAAGAATGTATGACCTTCTGCTCAAGATATTTGGAAGATGTTGAAACAAGGTTAAACAGACCAAATAGGAATGCTGGACGCACGGACCATAACTTAGCCAATACTTATTTGTTCTAAAGTTTTGGAGAACCAATCGAAAAAGTTGAAATTGCAGAATTAGATCATTTATCGTGGGTACAAGCACATCGATATGTTCTGTTTCACCACGAATCATTGGAACCTTTACGGAAGTAAGTTATACAAATTTGATAAATATTTATCAAACTAATAACTATTTATCTTCTAACAAAGATCACATTTTTTTAACATAGTGAGTACAAACAAATATTGAGATCTCGTTCGCGCTCCCGAAGAACACAACATCGAGATATCAATAAGTTGTTTACAGAATCTTTTTATGAATGGTTAAGCCAAACGGTATGCAGTTCGAGCTTCCGCTTACAAATAATAATGTTTTCTCATAACATTTTTAATTACTCAGTTTACTTTCCATTCAATAGGTTTGGAGTGGGAAGAACGTAAACGATGATGTTAAATGGCTCTCCCAAAGTCCAAATCGAGTGGTTCAAAGATATAGTGCGTTCTTCATCAACGGATTCAGATTTCATACAAAATATCGCGAGAGGTTGAGGAGAACGCAAAATTGTGGAATAGTTGTCAATTCTGCAATTACAAGTTATGCTAGTGCTAGGGACAATAATCCTGTCGAGGGAAATGTGGAATATTTCAGACATCATACTGACATAATTGAGTTGGATTACTACGGCAAATGGAAAGTTGTCTTATTTTGTGGTGATTGGGCTGATGTTAATACAGCTCGTGGAATTAAGCAAGATCAATTTGGTTTTACAATGGTGAACTTTGACCGATTGATTCACACAGGACAACAACTGATAGATGAGCCGTATGTATTCTCATCTCAAGTCAAACAAGTTTTTTACTCAAAAGATCCAACTGATGAGGGTTGGTACGTTGTACTCCGTAACATCCCTAGAGACTTGTTTGACATGGGCAGTGGAAGTAGAGATAACATCGACGACAGATCAGTAACTTTGCCCTTTCCAGAACAAAACTTAAACGATAATATCCCTAGTACTAGTGCACAATTTCAATGGGTTCGTCAGGATACCGATGAAGATATTTACGAATAATGATGTAGTAAGATTTTACGATTGTTTAATTATATGTAATATCATAATTTAAATATTGGTCTTATTATATATTTCAACTGTTTTATATGTGCTGTTATTGTTGTAATTAGTTATTAAGTTGTCAACTATTTTATGTGTATTGCAGATAAAATGCCTAGAAGAAAAATTCTAAGGGCAAGCATTGTTCAAAATGATCCAAACTCGACAGAAACAAATAGTACTGAACAATAGACAGCAATTGGATCTTCGAATGTTCCGATTACAGCTGAGGATCATACAGAAGTTCAAAGTAATTTTATATTTAATTTACATGCGTGTTTCATTATAGTTGATTTATTTTTCAAATTCTTATATTATAATATACCATTTGTAGCTGAAAATGGTGGGACGCGCAGAGGTCGAGGACGTACGCTACTTAGAGAGTTATACGAGTTAGATCCAGTCGAGCGTGTCAAAGTTTGACGAAACAGTTTTGGTCAGCCTGTTGGATCAGAAGCTCGACTTTTAGCAGGATACATGGGCATTTTAGCACGAAATCCGAATATGTTGCCTATCAACTACGAGTCATGGCATCAAATGCCCGATAGCAACAAAAACCAAGCCCTCGATAATATTAAGGTAACAAAATGTTAATGTCATCTGTAATGCTTGGGAAATAGTTTCCTTTATATTTACTTTTATTAACTTGTATTTTTGGTTTTTTGTAGGCGATGTTTGCTTTAGAGGTCTCGGATGCTTATGTAAAGAAGGCATTGAGAAAAAGATGGAGAGACAACAAAAGTACTTTGAAGAAAAATTATTATAAGACAAAAACAACCCTCGATGAAAAATTGAAAAATGTCCCGCCAGGTATGTTGCGATACCAATGGGAAGATGCGGTTAGATTTTGGCATTCGAAGAAAGGCGAGGTATGACGTACTTCCAAACTATTGTAATTATTTTGGTTTATAGTATTTTCTATTTACGTACTAAAAAATTTCATAACGTAGGATCGTGAACAAGTTGGAAAAAGCAGCAGGCAGAAACAAAAATTCACCCACGCAGCCGGGTCGAGAAGTTTTGCATGTGTAGCTGAGGCGGAGGTATTTTTAATTTTTTAATATTGTCGAATATGTATAACTTTCTATTAAATAATATTTATACTACTATATTATAGGAACTGTCGTCCGGTCAAAAAGTTGGATGCCTTCAACTTTTTGAAATTACACATAGGAAGAAAGATGGATCTCCCATGACTCCTGAAGCTGGTGAAATAATGGTACGTTTACTTAATACGATTTGACTTATTTTAGTTATTTATAGTGTTTATTTTCTAATGGTTTAATTCATTGCTTGTAATGCGACTATTGTTATGTTGCATATGTTTTTCAATATAGAATATTGCGTTCCTAACTATGTGATATATTTATTAGGAAAAACTAAAGGATAAAAAGGCGGAGTATGAAGCGATTGCTTCTAGTGATAGTTCTGTTCATCTTGAAGACATTGATAACCGGATTATTACTGAAGTTTTGAGTCCTGAAAGGTATGGTCGGGTTCGATTTCAAGGATCTTTTGTTAGCCCAACCCAATATTTTGGATCCAGCTCCCACCAATACATGGCTTTGGGGAGTCAGACTCAAGCTGAAGTTCAGAGGTTAAAAGACCAGATGGCTCAGATGCAAGCGACCACAGTTGAGGTTCAAAGGAAATATGAAGAACTCCAGCTACAACTTAAAGCAGAGACGGAAGCGAGGGAAGCAGCGACTGCAGCGAGGGAAGCGGAGGCTACAATGAGAGAAGAAGAGTAGAGTAAAAAGTACGACAAACTCCAGCAGCAGCTTCAGATTATGATGAAGATGTTTCAATCGCAACTTCCGCCTTCATAGTGTATGACATAAATATTTTTATCATTTTAACATTTAACATTTTTTGCAAAAATAATATGAATTCGCTTTTATTTATTGATATTAATATTATTTTATACGTTTAATTTGAAATATTATATAAATTTATTGCTTTTGGCTGGTTTAGTTCTGGTTGCTTTTGATTTGTTGCTACAGGAGGGCCGAAAAAATGAAAAATTTATTATAAAAAAATCCCAAAAATAGTGGCGTTTTTGTATAAAAGCACCGCTAAAGAACATGTTCTTTAGCGGCGCTTAAAAAAACGCTGCTAAAGAACATGTTCTTTAGTGACGCTTAGAAAAAAATGCCGCTAAAGACCATATTCTTTAGCGGCGTTTTTGTTTGTAAACGCTGCAAACGTTTGCGACATTTTCGTTAGCGGCCTTTTTTGCGGCGCTTGACTAAAAAAACGCCGCTAAAAACCTGTTTTGGTTTAGTGCTGGTGCTCATTCTTACTAGCCTTTGGGATCCACTTAATCTTAAAAAAAGCTTAAACATGTTTATATTGAATACAAGGTGAATCTTGAATATTGTCATTAACCATGATTTTTATTTCACTTTGTCTACTCATTGCAGAACTCTAAAAGAACCCTTGTGTCAAACCTTAACAAACCCACAAGTTACGGATTCGATCTTATGTAACCCACCCAACAATTTATTAAGATTTCATATTGTTGATTACAGTTATCCAAGGGTCGAACCATCTGTCCAATCTCCAAAGCTTGTCCAAAATATGAAAAAACTTAGACCAAAAGACAAAGCTTGGAAAATGAGCTTGAACAAAAGTTTGAGCATATTTTCTATTTAGGCCTAGCTTTGAGCAAAAAATTTTAACCGCAACCCAACAACTTAACTAAATATTATAATATTTATATTCTCAATTTTTTTATAGTAATAATAGCGAGTCAATTACAAATAAACAGAGACACCATTAGAATTAGACAGTAAGAAATGATTATCTAATTAGGTTTAATCAATAACTTTAGGAGAGGCAACATGAAAAACACGAGGCCCAAGTGGAAACTCTTTCGTTAGACCTGCCAAAATGTGAGGAGCAAAATTCGCTTCTATTGAAATCTGCTTAATGACCACTTGCCATTCATGTCTACACATTTTTTGGACTCGTAAGATTAAATTTGTATTTGCTTGTCTGCTAAGGCCACCATGAATACCTTTAATTGATTGAGCGCAATCAATTTTAAGGATAACCTCCTTCCACTTGAAATTCCATGCTAGATGAAGGCTATAATAACTAACACAAAGTTCAGCTTATTCAACACTACATCTTCCAATATTTCTCTCAATCTCAATATTCTCAAAATTTAAATATATATAATCTAACCCAGATTACCTTACCCTAAATGCAAACAATCCTTAATAATCAAAACTCAAGTCTAAACCCAAAACCTAATTTCCACCAAACCTATTTTATTTTGTCATTTCCCTTTTGTTTCCATGAAAATATTTCTATTCTACCATTTCTCTTTTGTTGCTGATCCATCCAAGTCCAACTTTAGTTGTCTGTATTCCGCTTCTTATTTTATTTTATTTTCCAAAATTTTGATAAATAACATATTGTGTTGGAAGATGATGTATTAAGGTTCTTAAGGAATTATTTTGAATCGGTTTTGTGCAATATTAGGCTATGGATTGATCTACCTGTGATGTCTTCAAGAATCATTTTGAGTTGAATTTGTGCATTGATCTGCATTTTGAGTTAGATTTGTGTCTAATTCTAAATTGTGTTTCTAAAATGTTTGTATTAAGGGGCAGTGTTGAAGTTGGCTTATCAAATTTGTGGAAAAAGAATTGTGGCAACTTTTATCTATGATTAAAATTGTACCTTACACTACACCAAAACAGGCTTTTAGCGGCGTTTGGATAAAAAACGCTGCTAAAGACCGATCATCAGCGGCACTTTATGGAAAACGCCGCTGAAAATAAGCATTAGCGGCGTTTTCCAGAAAGTGTCGCAAAAAACCTAAGCCTAACGACGCCGTTTTCTGAGCATTCGGGGATTTAGCGGTGTTTTTAAGAAAGCGTCGCTAATGCTCAGGGCTTTAGCGGCGTTTTTGAGAAAGCGCCGCAAAGAAACCTAAGCCCAACGATGCCGTTTTCTGAGCATTCTGGGATTTAGCGGCGACGTTTTTAAGAAAGCGCCGCCAATGCTCAGGGATTTAAAATAATTTAAAATATTTGTTAAAAATGGAAAAACTAAAATACTATTATTTAAAATAATTTTAAAGTTTTTTGGATACATTACTGATTTTTTTAGTTTATATATTAAATAATTTCTTATATAATCGTAAAAGAGATAGTATTAAGGTTTAAAGGTTATGTGTTAAGGGTTTATGGGTTTAGGGTTTTAGGGTTTAAGTTTATGGTTTAGGGTTTAGATTAACTAATGTTTTCTAATTTATATATTAATTAATTTCTTATATAATTGTAAAAGAGATAATATTAATTTGGTTCTTCAAAATCGTGTGAAGATTTGGTTCTTCAAAATCGATATAAGCTATATCCAAGGATATCCTCATCTTATCCCATCTTGGTTCAGTATTTTTAGTGCTCGGTTCAGTTTTTTTATCCAGTTCAGTTTTTTACGTGTTTTGCCTTGCCCATGCCGTGATCAAATAATTATATATGGATTTAGGGATTATGGTTTAAAGGTTGTGATTTAAGGTTTAGGGGTTAGTAGTTAGGGGTTAAGAGTTAGGGATTTAGGGGTTAGGATTTAAGGATTCAAGGGCCGGGTTAGGGTTTAGATTAATTAGTTTTTTAATTTTTATATTAAATATGTTTTTATAAAATTGTAAAAGAGATAATAATAATTTTAATATATTAAAATTATGAGTATAGTTTATATTATTTAAGAGATATATAATAATTGTAAAAGATATATTGAATGGCTAATTTAGGGTTTAAGGTTTATTTAATATTTATTAAATGATACAATTTTATACAATTAATTAATACTTTTATATTTAAAAAATATTTAATCTAAACCATTTGATATATTTGATATGGATATATAGGTAATTATTTAATTTGGATAAGACCAAATTATAAGAAAAAAATACAAAAATAAAAATGAAATAAAAATGATATGGGTATATAGGTGATTATTTAATTTAGATAATTCTAACTTAATAATTAATTACAGTCATTTTATCATTTACTTTCTTATTAAAATGTTATTTTGTTCAAAATAAAATAATTTTTTTATGCAAAAGATAAGTAATAGCGGCGTTTTTTTTAAAAACGCCACAAAAAATAATTTTACTTCTAAAAATGGCGCCGTTTTATCTCAAAATTCCCCCCTAAAACCCTGAAATTTCCCCCCTAAAATTGGTATCCTCAAAATACCTAAGTGTTTCTCTCTGCCACCACCGTTTCATTATCATCTTCCCCTCTCTCCCTCTTTTTGCATACCTCTCAGAAGGGCTCATACTAAATCATGTGGATTCGAAAATGGAAACCCAGGACCAGGAGCAGAATGTTCGTCGATTATCAGTTCAGAAAGAGGAAACAAATGAAAACCCAGTAATTTCTTGCAGATACGATAATGGCTGAGTTTTTCTCATCTCAGGAGTTTTGTTCTCTACAGCAAAGCATCCAAAAACTAAGAATTTAATGGTGATTTTATCTCTTAAAGTGATACAATTTTGTTAATACCAATACTCTCTGCTAATACTTTTCAATTGCAGCCAGAAGATTTATGGATTAGGACACCTTAGAAAGGAATAGTGATTTTTGCTCTGCCACGAGGAACTGGTATTGGGGAATTGACGAGTGACTTCAAAATCCATTTCCACAACCCCCGAGGAGATGTCTACTGGTCTGTAATGTTTCTGTGTTTTATATCTTAAAATAGCTTTGCCCAATTGATACTTCTTGTTTTCCCTTCTCTGTTGGTTAAATACAACAATGATAAAGAACAGAATGATACTGGCAGCCTCTGATATTGATGGTTTTAATAAGGTAAATTACATAAGGATACCTGTTTCTTCAGTTTGCTAATAGTTTCTTGTATACCTTTTTGTTTCTCTTTCACTTTGCCTTTCATTTGTTTCCTTTCAAAAGGGCTCATACTAAATCATGTGGATCCGAAAATGGAAACCTAGGACCACCGTTTAACCTGGACTTGACTCTAAAGATTGGATTCTGGTTGTTGAAACACTCAATAATGTTCGTCGATTATCAGTATTCCATAAGGAAATAATGCATAGTATGCTGTAAGTCTCCAATTCTTACTTGGTTATCTGACTAGAAAGACTAGAGAATCGGGTGTCTTAGGTTTAATTTGACTAGTGCATTCTGTTCCTCATTCTAATGTGCATTCTGTTCCTTAATTTTCAAGATTCATACAATTCGTACGTTTTCAAATTTAATTAATGATATTAATCAAAGATCGAGGAAACACAAAAGTAGTGAAAGGTGGGTAATTTCAGGGTATGTTCTTAACTATGTAAATTTAAAAGAGGCATTAAATGAGAACGAAGAATATACTGCACAAATTTTTATCTTGGTAAATTAAAAACGTGAAATTATAATTTGAATACTGTTACTTAGTGGGTGATTCTTTTGGAAGGAGTCTTTTGATGGGTCAATACTCGAGTATTAGATTGGTTTTTTTAATAATAGAAGATATTGTTTCCTATATTTTGTTGAGAATTAGTGTATTGTAAGTATGTGCTTGGTAGGGCTTGTTTTACAGAGTCAAGTTCAAGGGGTACTATGGTCGTATTGTTCCACGTCTGGTAGGCAGTTGGGATCTGGTATGCTTACTGCTATTTTATTTATCTGGAAGGAAGTCCATTTTTTTTCCAGTCTTAATCATGTTCAATTTGTTTCATTGGTTTGGATGGTACCGTTGTTTGCTATATTTGCAGCAACATAGTTCATATAGATTTCTATTAACTAAGTTCATTTAAAGTAGTTAGCGTCTAGCTATATATGGGTATTTTTGGTATATATGGTTTACAAAGCTACTGTTTTTTTTCCTTTTTATCCCACCACTTTTTCATGCATACTGATGATTATTTGGATATCAACCTCTGATATCCTTGTTCACTTATTTTCATGATTGTTTGCTTTATTTTATAGGATTTGATAGATGTCCTGTCGTATTTTATGAATTTTCTTTTTTTATTCATTTGATTTTATCAAGGTGTTGAGGGAATTAAATAATATGGAATTGACAAATTGATACAAGTAGCTGCATCCCAACTAAGCGACCAGCTCCCAGAGTCACGGGATGCTGCTCGAACCCTTCTTTTGGAGCTGCAAACTGTATATGAGAAGTCCCACGGTCTCTCAATTGTAGTATCTGAGAATCCAGAGATGGGCTCTTGGGAGAACTTTTGTCTGTCAAAGCTCTCTCCTTTAAGTGCACAAGCAGTGCTTCGTGTGACAACAAACATCACTCGGGAAGGTCTCGTTATTGGTTCATAACAGTGAGTTTTATATCGACCATATATGAGTTTGTAGCAAGTAATGTCTTCTTTTTAATTTTGGCCACAAATATATGAGCTTTAGTGAGCAGAGTCTACAGTCACCTATTATTGTTTTGGCTTTGGTTTTGTCCTTTTTCCTTGTAAATTCTCTTGAATCATCGTCTCCCATCTTGGTTAAGAAATTGGTCGGATTGGAATTGAAATCGAATTAATGATATTCTTTGCATATGGTTCCCGAAAATAGTATACATTTGCTTCAGCTGTTCTTCTATTTTTTTGCGCTTAATCTTATAGCTGAATGTTCTATCATATATGTTACATAATACCGTGTATACATGCTTTGAACTGATGATATATAATGGTGTTATTGTTTGCTAGTCTAATTTATTAAATCTTCACTTTCTATTTTTTTATATATATTTAGAAATGAGGTATGATGTTTTAAATATATGACAAGAAGTTTTAATTTTTTTTAATATACTTGTATTATATATAGATATAGATATATGTATGTATGTATGTATGTATGTATGTATGTATGTATGTATGTATGTATCTAATATACCCATGCTAAATCTCGGTAACGTGTCTAAGAGTTTGGGTTTAGTTTAGAAGTCTTTATCATATGTTTACATCTTTAACGTGTCTAACGATATAGATATATATGTATGTATGTATCTAATATATATATATTATTTTTAACATCTCTCTTGTTTACCAAGTTTGTTGGTTTATTTGATCATTTGGTTTTGCATCCTTTAAATATTGAAGGTGTAGCAGTGGATTCAATCTCTTCAAGCTAGAAAAGCCAAGGCTTAGCACTTCTTCAAGTGGAATGTTATTTAATGTTGCATTCCATGGTCTTTTATCTTAGTTAGAACTGAAATTTGGTGTTATTGAAACAAAGTTTTGTAGCTACCTTGTGTACTAATTTTTTTAACCATGATTGTTAATTATTACGTGTTTTGTAGCTTCTTTTATAATTGGCCGAGTTAATATAGATCAGATGAGCTGTGAGGTAGATTGCTCATTTATTTAAACATAATATATAAATTCTAAATTTAAATTCATTAATTTTTATTTTTCGTTTTAAAGTTAAAATTTTAATAGAAAATTTAATTTAATTAATATTTTTTATCCTTAAAATGTATATAGTTTAAAGTTTAAGTTTCAAAAATAAAACATAATTTAATATTTATAATAGAAATAAATATTATTTAATTAAAATATTTTTTTAAAAGTCATGTTTTTTAGCGGTGTTTGTGAAAAAAGCGCCGCTAAAGGTTTTGTTCTATAGCGGCATTTGTGGGAAAAGCGCCATTAAAGGTCTTGTTCTTTAGGGCGTTTGTGGGAAAAGCGTCGCTAAAGGTCTTGTTCTTTAGCGGCGTTTGTGGAAAAAGCGCCGCTAAAGATCTTGTTCTATAGCGACGTTTGTGGGAAAAGTGCCGCTAAAGGTCTTGTTCTTTAGCGTCGTTTATTTCTAAAAACGCTGCAAAAGTTTGCAGCATTGTCAATAGTGGCATTTTTTGCGGCGCTATTGAAAGCGCCGCAAATACTTTTAGCGGCGCTTCTAAAGACAAAAAAAACGCCACTAAAAGCTTGTTTTGGTGTACTGTTATAAAAAAAAATTGTTAATTGCATTTCATTAAAAAAATTAAACTTTTGTTCGAGTTGGCTCAAATTACTCTATTTTATGTATGATTAAATTTAAACAAAATTCGAATTTATATTTTGAATTAGATTAAATTTGGATAGAAATAATGCCTAAAAACTCTTCAAACCTAGCTCAGATAACTCTACCGTTGGTTGACTAATGACTCCTTTTGGTGCCCATTTCCCTCTAGTTCAATGTGTTTGGGGGATTTTTCAGTGTAATCACACTGGTGGGGAGCTATTTGGATTCCAAACTGGCGATGTGATGAAATCCACCTGCCACTAGTTGAAATAAGATTTTTCATTGGTCAGCAAAGTGGGAGTGGGCTCACTGTAGTTATGCTTTTACCTTTTTATCTTTTTCATGTATTTTTTGGGTAAAATATCAAAATAGTTACTTTTGTTTATATAATGTTACATTTTAATCACTTATGTTTGAAATATTATGTTTTGGTCACTTAAGTTATCACGTTGTAACATTTTAGTCACTGAGCCGTTAATTATCGTTAACGGTGTAACGATATGCTGACATGACACGTTAAATCATCATTTCAAACAAAAATTTTAGGTTAATTTACACAATTGATCTCGTATTATTTCATTTTGAGCAATTTATTTTTTTCTTTTATGTTATTGTAAGTTTTTTTTCTTTTTTTTTCCATTATCTTCTGCTTCTCCCTCTATTTCTCCCCCCAAGTTCAGACGTTCTTTATTTAAAAGCATTTTTGTATGGTCACTCCCAGCAGTCAACAACTTTATGGCATGCGCAACCATCCTGATTAAAAGAAAATACAGATATATATCTCAAAAGAATGTACAAGAAAATCCAAGCTTTAATTTCATGATATGATCTTATAGTTGCCAGAACAAAAATATATTGAAATAGCACCCCATATAAGGTTCTAAAATTGCACTACTAACAAACAAAAATATATGAAGATGGAAATATGACAGCTAACCAAGGACCAAATCCTTTCAAGCATTTTGCCAATACGACCTGAGAAATACCCAAAGCATAATTTAGTTTAAGGTTAAGGAATTAAAAAGAGAATTAATAAAGAATGCATATTGATATTATATCCCCATACGTCACCTTAATATTTTCCCCAATAATTCCAATTATAAGCCCCATCAACCTATGTACAGAAGCCATTGGTTTCAATTGAATATTTTTCTGTGCCAAGCTATACATGCTTTCTAACCCCTAACAGAAGAAAAGAAATCAAGTGATTATTTCAGGGTCTAGTTATCATGCATAAACTATCAACATTACAAATATATGTTATACATTGAAGCTACATGCGACAAAATAATATATTGGTCAGCATTGTTATGCAGGCCTATCAGGCACAATGAAAATATTATGTTGGACTGCTCATGGTTTGGGAACTCCACGGTCTATTCGACGCTTAAAACACATGTTGTGCATGTGCGTCCCTACATTGTCTTTTTTTTGGAGATTAAATTGAATAAAAGAATAATGGAAATAGTTTAATAGAGGTATGGTTTTACGAATGGGATTGGTGTGGAAGCACTAGGCACTAAGGGCGGTCTATCATTAAGTTGGAAGAATGATTGTTCAACCACTTTGAGCAATTTCTTTTTTTCACATGTAGATGTTGTTATTTCTAATGATTTGGAAGGTGCTTGTTGGACATTCACATGTTTTTATAGCAAACCAGATGCTAGATTTAGGGGGAGGTCTTGGGATTTGTTGAAACATCTAAGACAAGATCAATCTCTCTCTTGGTTAGTGGTTGGAAATTTCAATGAAACCGTCTATTCATATAAGAAAGTTGGTGGTAGGACTCGAGAGAAGAGGTATGGCTTAGTTTCGAGAAACGTTGGAGGAATGTAATCTTTGTAACTTGGGTTTTAAGGGCTAATGGTTTATATAGGAGAGGGGAGATTATCAGACAATAATATCAGAGAACGTTTGGATAGAGGGGTGGAAAATACGTGCTGGTAGCATTGATTTTCTAAATACAAGGACCTACACTTAACTCATAGTTTCTCAAACCATTGCCCGATTCTAATCAATACTGCAGATAATAAATACTCTCAATTTTTGAGAGGACGGGAGAGACATTTTTTATTTGAAACATGGTGGGAATTAGAACTCGAGTGTGAGCTAAAAATTTGTAAACTATGGGATTTAATAACTGGTGAGATTCTGAGTCGATTCAATCAGTTGAGTTATGGATTATCGGATTGGAGCTCACGTTTGATGAAAGATAAAGTCAAAACTATCAAGGGTTTGCAATGTCACCTAGCGAGTTTAAATGAGAAGAACCCAGATGAGAATTTTTGGTAGAGACTCTTGATGTGAAATTGACTCTTAACATTGAGGCGAATTAGGAGTGATATTGGAAACAATGAGTATGGGTAAATTACCTGAAACAATGTGATAAAAGTACAACATTTTTTCATAGCTTTGCATCAAATAGGAGGGGAATTAATAATATTGAGGGATAAGAAGACAATAATGGGAACTGGATCCAGGATGACGAGGATTTAGTAGGTTTAGTTAGAACGTACTGTTCTAAATTGTTCACCACAAATGGGATTTCTGATACGAATCACCTTTTGGCGAGAGTTTAACGTTGTATAGATGATGATATGAACATCAAATTGACATCCACATATATAGTAGAAGAGGTGGTTGCTGCGCTCCGAGATATGCACCTACTAAGGCATCAAGTATGGACTGATTTCTGGCTTTTTTCTTTTAAAACTGTTGGCAAATTTTTAGGAATTATGTTAGCTTTTATTGTTTGGCGGTGTTTAATTATGAGTGTACTATTGGTAAATTGTTGGGAATGATGTTAGCTCTTTGAATGACATAATGTTGGGTCTGGTGTCCTAAGTATAGTAATTTCGTATGTGTATACTTGTAGTTTTCAAACAACTTGATTTAATAATAATATATATTAATTACATTGATACCTTTGGTATATTTTCTTCAATGTTTTTGCACGAAAAGAAAATGGAAGCAAATATTGACTCATTAGTTATCTAACGTTTAACTAATAGTAAATGGTATTACGTGGTCAAATCATAATATAAAAAGACAACTTGTATTAGTAGATGAACCTAAACATGTCCATAGCCTAATCAGAATGAACAATCCTATTAAAAGACTAATATGTCATCTATCAAGTATAATTGGGAATATGTTTTGTTATGAGCATCAGAGCAGATGACGCCCAAAAGATAGAGACATTGATGTGACTAACTGAATGGATAGTACATCAGACATGAACCAAGCAGAATAGATTCTAGATCCGTTTATGAATTTATTCACTTGTGACATTAATTGTGTGACATACCTTAATCCTGAATGAATGATGGACTATGTATGCATGATTCGTATACTTTGGTGTACGTAAAAGTTTGAGTTCAAATAGATAAAGAACCAAAAACTGGTGTGTTGGGCATACTATTTCTACAGTATGTAGCATCATTCACAATAGAGGAATTCATAGCCCAACTAAAGATAAAATGATATTCTCTCATTGGCATTATATGGCAGATGAAAAATAAATGTGACCATGGGTCGTTTGTCTTTGTGATAAATGACTTTATTACTATTTGATAATAATTGACTTTTCATGAAGATGTAGTAGCTATAGTGAGATAAAATATAATCATATTGGGAGAACGAATTTATCCACAATAAATTAAGGATATCTTATAAGGGTAACACTTATGATAAGGTCATTGGACGAGCACTAATTAAATAACTTTCGAAATGATATGTAATTAGGGAGAGCTTAGTCACGATACTATAGTGGAATGACTTCGTGACTAAATGAGTTTATAATTAATAGGTGAAAATATGAAACTTAATTATAAATCATTTGAACTGTAATTATATATGTCTAATTTGTCCATCCGTTAGCTCGTTGAAACCATAAATGAATTGCATATAGAACTAAAAAGACATGGATGAATCAAAATTATGAAGCTAGAGAAATGGGTCACATTCACAAATGAATGCGTTTTCTCACTGAGTATAAGATTGACTTGAGAATTAGTTGAAGATTTTCGAATTATTATTTAATTAATTACAATTAAATAATTGTAGTTCGAAAACAAAATTAAATTAATTACTCATTATAAATCTATTGAATATGAAAAATAAATATATTTCCTCATAGATTATTTAGTTAATTAAATTAATTAATCAAATAGTATTTATTTTGAGAATAAAAAACAAATATTGAGTTGAATTAAATTATAAAATACTGGATCTCAAAAGTTTAAGAAATACATATAATTGGACCTAATACATGAGATCTAATTCCTCTCATTTTTGTGTGAGGGCCCCACCTCTTCTAGTTAGATTAAGAGAATGCTTTTCTGTTAAATAAATATTATTTATATTATACTTATTCAACCAGGATTCTCTTATCTCTCCCTATAAATAGATCTATTAACAAGTTTTTACACACAAGTTTCATATATTGTTATATTGGCAAAAAGTAATGGTAAATTATTTTCTAAGTATAAATTCTATTTTTTGAGAATTATAATTTTTATCGGTTTTATTTGAGAGAATTACTTTACTACTGAAAATAATTAAATTGTTTCTTATTCTGTGTTTGATTCTTGTTGCTTGAGCCCACACTCGACACAATTCTGGGTAAGAAGATAACGGAGAAAGTCATTCGGTTGAAAATTTAAAACCCTTTAAATTCATCTCATACAAAGCATAAGTATTTTCAGAAAAAAATTTACTGTTATAAATATCACAAACCAACTCAAATTTCAAAAATTTTAAGCTTCTGCTATGACTAAAAACCGTTTTTTAAACCAAAATTGCTAACACAAACTATATGAACATTGTATTGATCCTTAAGATTTCTTGTCCGTGAATTATGAACCTATAAAATTATTTTTAAGGTTATCGCCAATAGATTACAAGGTGTTCTCCTGTAATGTATTGATTGGGTGTAGAGTGCTTTTATCACTGGGAGAATAATCTTGGATAATATTTTAATTGTTTGAGATGCTACTCTTATAGTAAAAAAGAGAATCTACCTTTGCCTTGAAATTAGACACATGCAAAGCATATGATCTGGTGGAATGATCTTTTGTGGAGGCAATGTTGCACCAAGTGGGGTTTCTTGATTCCGTTGTTGATATGATAATGCATTGCACTATTACGGTGACATACTTTGTTGTTCTTAATGGAAAGAGGGGGGAGATGTTCTTACCTACAAGAGGTCTTTGACAGGAAGAACCGTTGAGTCCCCATTGAGTCTTTATCTATTTTTGATTTGTAGTGAAGGGTTCTCTATGTTGTTCAATTTAGCGAAAGAGGAAGGAAGAATCTCGGGTACTCGTGTTTGTCATGGTGGACCAAGGTTAACTCACTTGCTTTTTGCATAAGAGTTTTGTAAGGCTACGGTGATAAGGCCATCGAATATTAAGGATATCATAGAAGATTATCAACGTTGTTCAGGTCAATGTGTGAATTTTGATAAAAGCCTTACTTATTTGAGTGAATGTTACTGATGACCTTCGGCTTCAGATAAAATTATTTTTCAGGTTCATACTGGAGCGTTATCCTCGAAGGTTGGAGGCATAGGAGGGAGGCGTTTCAAAGATTGAAGGAGTGCATGCGCAGCAAAGTGGAGAGTTGGAGTCGCAGGCTGTTATCCCAAGGAGGTAAGGGAGTATTTATAAAGTCAGTTTTGCAGTCCATTCCCACGTATGCTATGACTTGTTTTCTGTTACCCATTTTGCTCTACCGAGAGATGGAAAGAATTTTGAGCCGTTTATGGTGGGCTAAATCTAGTCATAAAAAGAGCATGCATTGGTGCTCATGGGCTCAGCTTTGTGCATCAAAGGGAACGGGAGGTATGGGATTCCAAAATTTGGGGAAGTTTAATATTGCCATGTTGGCCAAGCAGAGGTGGAGGCTCTTGACTAATCCCAACTCTTTAGTGGCATTCATTTTAAAAGCTAAATATTACTCTACTTATTTTCTAAGGGCAGAGATGGGTGTGAACTCTACTTATACTTGGTGGAGTATTTGGAGCGCTCAGAGGATATTAGAGGTGGGGCTCCGATGGAAGGTTGGTGATGGACGCTCCATCTCAATTTTGAATGATTGTTGGCTCCCAGGAGTAGGAAACTGCAGAATTCAATCTGATCAGATTAGTAATGAGTTCAATATGGTTTCTGATTTAATAGTACCTAATGAGGGGAGATGGAATATACTGTTGGTGAGAAGTCTATTTTCGAAGGAAGAGGTCAAGAGAGTATTATGCATTTCAATTGCTGCATCAGGGCAGGAAGATGTGCAAGTATGGAGTGGGGGCAAACACTGGAATCTACTCGGTATGGAGTGGCTACAAGTTGATCGCATCAGATAATTTTGATCCTATTGCTTCTACTCTACAGGACCAGCGTATGAATTTCAATTACAAGGCCTTATGGGCAATACAAATCCCACCAAAAATAAAGATTACTTGCTCGAGACTTGTTAGGAATTTTATTCCGATTATGGATAACTTATACAATCTAAGGATTGCTTCAAGCCCGCTATGTCCAAGATGCCACCTATGTCCTGAATCAAGTGTGCATGTAGTGAGGAATTGTTGTTTCACTCGCAATGTATGGGAGGAAGTGGGTATTTCTTGGCCTGCACAGATGGACGATAGCGAGTTAGTTGATTGGTTCAGCTATTTTTACAGGGGAGGGGGTCCAACATTAAGCAGTACCTCTGTGTTACAATATAGGCACTGTGGAATTCTAGAAACAAATTAGTTCATGAATCTATTACCCAATCTATGGAGTCGTTGTTACCTTTGTGAGAGCGCATGTAGCAGAACTGCATATGATTGGCCAGGACCAAACGCTTGTAATAAGAACTCGTGGTCAGTAACATGGAAACCACCGGCGGATCCGTGCGTCAAAATCAATTTCGATGCAGCATTTCAGAAAGACAAAAGTCTAGTTCAGGAATAATCATTCGAGATAGAGGAGAGATTTTGGCAGCGTGGTTTCAAGTGAATAACCATGTTCCTGATTCTTTTGTGGTAGAAGGGGAGGCAGCGGTCCAAGCTCTACGCTTTGCTGAAGAACTGGGATTTCGAGATCATGTGTGAGCGCGCTGATTAAAGATGGAAAGCAAATTGGAGCAGGATTTAGGTTGAGCTGTTACATGCAGCACAAGAGGGAAACAAAGTGGCTCACTTGCTGACCCAGGAGGGTCTTAGACGACAGTGTTCTGAGTTCTGGATAGAGGAGGTTCCAGGTATCGCCTCTGAGAAACATGAATCGATGACCGTCTAAGATAGGGTTGTAGGAAACTAGTGGTCGGGCGGATCATTCATTATCTATTTGGCTCTGGTGCTAAATTGGATCAAATTTTGAGTAGCAGCGAAGACGTTTTGGTGGATAAAGATGAAAAGAAAGAGAGAGCGGAAAGCTTTTCTTATTTCTGGTATGTTTTATCTGATATGTATCTTAGTTTTCAGCTGGCTATTCCTATAAAAATACATTCATCTCTGAATCCCTATTTTATCTTTTATCTCAAATTAATTAAATGGTATGATATTTAAATAGTTAATATCAATTAATTTGTAAATTTGATGACATATAAAATATAATATAATATAATTTAGATAAGAGTATTTATTTTCAAATGCAAAAACCAAAAATACTTAAGTGAAACAACACTTTTTTATCGCAATTTTTTTTACTATACAATGACAAACCGTACACACTTTGCATTAAATATCTTACATTTTCATAACAGCTTGTAAATGAAAAAAAATAAGAAAATAGGAATAAATGGGCAAACTAGGACGTGATTGTTGACTGTTGGTTTGAATATACAAAGTCTCTTCCTAATTCATTTCTTCAACTCCTCCCTAAAACCCCTTCCATTTATAAAATAAAATAGCCTGTATTTGGATAAGTTTAAAAATTGAATCGAATTCTTTTTTTTTTTAAACAATATAAATAATTTAAAAGTCTTTGAAAATTATTAAATAATATTTTAAAGCTCATTTTATCAAAATAAAAAATTAATATAAACCGAATTATAATGAATGGTTCCAAAAATATAAAAAAAACTCAATTGAACCAAACCCATATCACCCCTAAAATAAAGGATGGGTGAAGTTTTCTATATAATAAAATATTTTTTAAAAAATTGATAATTAAAACAATTGGGGTTTTGGTTGAAACTGTAAAGATAAGACATTAAAAATTATGATTTTTGTGCTCAAATCCCATTAAGTACATTTTTTTTTGCATAATTTAGAATGACAAAAATACACTCATAGTAACAACTAGATTATGACACACCCACACATGAGTGAAAAAAAATATGTAATAAATATATTTGTAAAAAAATAATACTTAAAATATATTATACTTTGGTTAAAATGATAAAGTTAAAATATTAAAAACATAGTAATATTTTGCAAATCCCACCAATTGCATTTTTCTAAATTTTACATAATTTAAAATGTTAAAAATATCCTCATAAGAATGTTAATTATTTTATTAAAAGAAGGGATTTTGATAATTACTCAATTAAATTAAGATTTGATTAATAACTGACACCAACTCGGCCAACCTTTTAAATATAGTATGGATGCTAGTTATTTACTTATTTTCATAAAAGGGAGGGTTTTCAATAATTATTCAATTGAATTGAGATCAAGTTGATGGGTGACACTAGAGGTATTCATGGGTCAGACTGATCCAAGTACAGGTCAGGTTTAAGCATGATATTAACACTTTTTATACTTACCCAAACTAGGCCCGATCCAAAATAGGGGCCTAAAATTTTGTCCAAACTTATTCATATTTGTAAATGGCAAACTCAAACCCGTTTTAGGCTTGTCCATATATTTTTTTAATTTTTTAAAAAATATTTTTATATATACACATCTTAGCCTTTTTTTAGTATTTACATTATAAAGTTATATATTACCATAGGTTTAGTTTTTATGTGTTATAAGTAGAGGTGTCCATGGTCGCCCGGCCCGACGGCCCGCCCTAAATATGGGAGGGTTCGGGTAAAAATATAGGCCCGAAATATGGGTTTGGGCAAAAAACGAGGCCCGTTTGCCTCGGGCACCAATTTTTTGGCCCAGGCCCCGCCCGGCCCCGCCTGAATATAATAAATATATATTTTTTATTTTTATTTTTATTTTTTAATTTTAAAATATTTTTAAAATACTTTTATTTTTTATTTTTAAAATAATTTTTTGGTGTTTATTAAAAAAATAAGCCGGGTCGGGCTGGGCTCGGGCCGAGCCTGGACAAATTTTAGGCCCATATTTCTGGCCGAGCTAAAATTTTTTTGGGCCCGGGCTGGCCCATGGACACCTCTAGTTATAAGTGACATAATATAATACATTACAAATTCAGAAAAATAGGTTAGACCAGGTTTAGCTCGGGTTTTGAATGTTCAAATTTGAGCTCAACCCATATTATAAATGAGCTTGTTTTTTTTCTCAAACTATTTTCTAGACTTAATATTTTTACCTAAGTTGTCCAAAATTTTAGAGAAACTTTTGAACTTGGTATAGTAGTCAGGCCCATGAAGTAGTCTAGGTGACTATCTCATTCAACTTTTTAAATATAAAATTAGATTATGACACACCATAATGTGGGTAAAAACAATTAAGCTGGTAGAGTATATGTTTAGTGTCTTGGGTTCAAATTCTTTAAATAATATCTATATTTTATATAAAAAGATAAAAATTCATTATATTAATATTTATTGTTCAATTAAAATGAGAGGTTTTTTTTGATAATTTAACAATTGTGTCGATACCCAATTTTAGATGACATCAACTCAGTTAAAATCTTTACATATAATATAAATAAATTACTTACTTTTTATGCCTTAATAAAATTGTAAATTTTAATTTAAAACAAATTGTTTATGGAATTTGAAAAATATGCTCTAAAAATTTTAATTAATTAAAATATTTAAATAGTCAAAATCAAAATTTCAAAATACAATAAAAATCTTAATTATTATAGAGGGAGCACTATATACACTACTGGTATTAGATAGTTCAAATAGTTACATCTTTAACTATTTCAGTTAAAATGTTGACATGAATTTTTTTAAAAACATTTTTCTAACGCAAAAAAATCTATGCTCAAGATAATTAAAATTAGGGATGTAACTGGAAATTTTACTTTGGGGCCTAGGTTAATATTTAAAAAATTGGAGGGACCAAAGCTAAAATTTTGTGTTAAAATAAATTTAATTGAATTATTAATTTCTTGAAAGGGCCAAACGAGGCACTCCTTACCTGATCTGAATTACGGAATACTATATTTGTTATCAAAGCAACCTCAATTATTTAATATTCAATTTGAATCATTAAACAAGTAAATACAAGTATTATAAATGATAAATACAATATTCAACTATTTCTAGATTTTACACGAGTTTATCGATACTCTAATATTAACTCAAGATTAAAGAAAAAAACCAAATTATAAAAATTTCAAAACATCTATTCATCATCGTAACATGGAGAGATTCCTCCACATGAGTAGGCCATGAAATAATTTTGTTTTTTACTGAATATTTTGTTATTGATGAGGTAAACCATAGAAATAAATTAGGTGTGGAGGTGAAAGTCATGATTGATGGGAACAAAGAGGAGAGACGTGGGCTGGGAAGTCATTTCGGTGGCATTTAATATTTCCTCAAGCATTTTAATTTAGGGTCATGAATGCTTCCTCTTACTTACATTTCCATTTCAGATCTCCCTCTCCCACTTTTGTCTCCCATTCCCATTACTTCCGTCCCTCCCAATTTTAGAAACCCTAAGGGTGCGTTTGGTTCGCTGTATTGGATTAGAGGTGTATTGGATTAGAAGTGTATTGGATTAGAGGTGTATTGGATTAGAGGTGTAATAGCAAATCAACTGTTTGGTTGAATGTAATAGAATAGAGGCGTAATAGTAATCTTGTATTTGGTTGAATGGAATAGAGGTGTAATAGCATAGTGGAAAAAACTAAAATGACTAGAATACCCTTAGCATAAATTTGTTTTGGTAAATGATTATTGTTATTGTTATTTAAATTTTAATAAGATTATTATTATCAATAATAAATATTTTAATCATATTTAAACATAATTATTATTAAATATATTATAATTAAAATATATAATTTAATAAAATTCTTAATAATTAATATTCTTATATGAATTTACTCAAATCATAATATATGATACCATAAAAGATAATTTGAAATAATTAATATTAAATATATTTTAATTAAAATATATGATTTAATAAAATTTAAAATAATTATAACTAATAAATTATCTTACATGAATTTGTATAATTTAAAATAATTATTATTACATATAATTTAATAATAATATATAATTTCATAAAATTCTTGATAATAAATTTTCTTATATGAATTTATACAATTTAAAATAATTAATATTAAAAAGAACTAAAAAGCACGTCCCGATGAATTTGGATAAATGATTGTCTAGATGCACTTGAATCAATAAATTCATTCTTGATGTAAAAACCTTTTTTTATATTAATTTATAAGATTTAAAATTTCAAAATACTAATAATATAAATAACCACTTATTAAAAAATACATATAGAATGGATCAAGATAAATAGGTGTCCAAATTCAATTGTATCTAGATAATATTCAAATAATAAACATAAAACAGAATGGAATGAAGAGGGCAGACAGTAAAAATTTTGCCATAAAAGTATGACTGCGGATGCCTGCTAAATAGAATGCATGTCTTACAAGATCCACCTTGTTTCTCAAATGATTGGATAAATTTTTCTCACACAATTATTTTCTTATCATTACAGCCTAATCTTTCCAACCCAGATCACCGCACAAGAGAAAAAGGGGTTAAAACAACAGAAACGGTTCAGAAATTCTAGTCGAGACCAAAAGCTTGGCCATTAAATTCACAAAGATGTCAATAGCCCCAGTAGTCATTCCGGATCTCATCATCGAATTTCTTTTTAAGCTCTGGATGTTTCTCAAAGTACTCGTCTGCGGTCATGGTGCTGATCTTTTGCTGTTCATAAAAAAAGATAAAAAATTCAGCAATTGTACAAGCTATAACCACAAATAAATAGCACATCATTCGAGGAAAAAACTTGGAGACAGGGTAAAAGAGAGTCAATTATCCTGTTGATTCTCACCAATTCATCAAATTTTGGTTTGTATTGAGGAGTGACGGTGTCAACAAACTTGGGGATCTCTACACCTGCAATGGAAGAGTATATAACATTTGTAACGGTGAATCCCTCAAAACTCCATCCAAACCTTATAACAAGCATGATAAATATGATTACTTCGACTGCTAGAAATTGCAGACAAGTGAGAATTGAGTAGCTAGATGTCTATATTTTCTTCATTCTACTTTGAACATAAGTATAGGAGTATCTCAAGTTTTGGTGTCTAGAAGAATCTGATCACATAATAGCATTATTGAAATGAAACATCTACAGCATTAATCTGAAATTGTTAAATGCTAATAGCATTCAACAAGTGAATTGCACATAAATAAGAATTGTATTTGCAAACAAAATAGCAGCCAATTTAAACAATGTCCTCATTGGCAATTGATTTCCATTGAACTTTCAGTGAAGTATGGGGCATGGAACTGATCTAGGAAAGATCAAGGAGATCTGGAGCTGGAAAATGATCAGAGAAATATAAAGCAATAGCAATATAAAGCAAAGGGCACAGAAATCCTCAAGAATCAGAAAGCTCAATCTGAAACTGCAAATTCCATTCTAAATACTATCACATGCTATGACCAGCAGAAGGGAGAGGAGTATCTTGGCTGAATGAACCATGCAGAAGATCACCTGTACGGTGGAAGCAGACGATAGTTGACAATTTCAAGCACCAGAAGTGTCACCGCAGGCTTGCTCAATAAAGAAGCATTCCTCTGTGCCAAATGCTGCAAAGAAGGCATTTTAAAGAAATCCTATTATTCTATTAGCAAGTGACAATATATTTTTGTAAATCCATAAAGAGAGAATAAGGAAATCAGACTTTAGCTTTGGTCTAAATTGAAAAAATCAGCAGTCAGACAACAACTAAGCCTTCTCCCACTACATGGAGTCATCTATTGATCATAAATCATCATTGGCTCTTATATAAGTTGCCAATGGATGGTTACAATGGGTTTGGAAAGAAATTTCCAAAGTGCAATTTTCTAAATTAAATGATTTAATAAAGGGTGAATTGTTACATTTAGTCAGTTAGTTGGTTTGGATGAAAAGTAGCATGATCTTGAACAGATGTCAGGAAATCTGAAAAACAAATATTATATTGACAGATAAAGTCATTATAAGTCAAAATTTGTTTTTCCAAATTAGTAGGATGATTGACTTACTTTCAGCCAGTAGCAAGAATGAGGTTACAAGTATATTGAAAGTGGCAATTACTTCTTAAGACTTCCATTAAAAATGAGATGGAATAACTTTTCCAATGGACAAAATTTATACCACAAATCTCGAAAACTGCATGACACTAATCCTTTACTAAGAAATCTTCTAAAAGATAAGAAATAATAACATTAGAAGGGAAGCAAGTTACACTGAAGTGCGAACAAAATAACGAATGAGGTGCAATGAGCAACAATCTGGTGTATGTTTCAACCATAGCAATACTAGGAACAACCTGCGTCAAACGAATCAATACCAATCATTAGAAATAGTTGGAAAATCAGTAGTGATCCAATTGTCAAAGACCAAATAAAAATTAATTAAGCCTACAAGAAAATAGTGATCAATTTATAAATTAGATTACATTACTCTATTCAGGATAATACCTGCCCAGCAAATAAAGATTCTTCCATTTGAAAGACCAACTTCAAATAAAGATTCATTGAAAAGCCAGATAACAGTGAAATAGGCAATGGACTAATTTCCCGCATCACCATGAATCTCTCATTGGGCTGTACATTTGCTTCAGGTAACAACTCTGTAACTCCACCAGAAGATAACCAATTCATGACCGTTTCACAAGCTGGCTGCGCCATCGTGTAGGAGACAACCCAAAACATCCCAATTGATTTATAGAGAGAATAAAAAAGGAGCTAGGGATTAGAGAGAAGAAAAAGACCTGGCTGAATTTGGTTTGTAAAGTAGAGTTAACTTCATCAAAAGTGCGACGAAGAGTAGCGAACTCTTTGCGAGCCTCATCGGAGACCAAAAGCTTAGCCATCCCTTCCCAATCAATGTTCTTTGATGCTTTGAACGCGACATCGACGACTTTCTTCCCCGGTCTGCTCATTTTTCTCGCACTTTCTCGCTTCCCAAACGCGAGACGGTGGAGATTTGGTTTGAAGAAAACTGCTGTTGATGTTGGGAGGGAGAGGGTGGGGTGGAGCAGCAGATTTTGGCTGAGGAGGGTAAAACAGAAACGATTAGCTAATCCTTACTTGAAACGGATTGGCTAATCGTTGTTGAAGCAGAGAAAATGAGGAATACATCCGTGTTGTAATAGGCCTGTAATAGGCAATACATCAAACCAAACACGGGATTAAGTGGGGATTAGTGGGGCCTACGGATTAGGGGTGTATTGGCTAATCCAATACACCCAACCAAACATGCTGTAATAGTTATGCTAAAGTTGTCATTAGTTTTCAACAAGCAATGTTAGCCAAAAAGTCTCACCGGTTAAAATTATTAGTTTAAGGGTTCAATTAAGTGTAAAAAGTTGAGAAGGACTTTATTAAATTTTTGAACAACTTTTATACTATTAAGCTTAAAATTAAATCTAAAATTAAAATTTTAAAACCAATATCTAAATTAAATTTAAATTTTCAAATTTTCTAAAAGGAAACTACCCAAACCGGTCATCCATCAATAAATTTTTAATTTTAAAAGGAGATTAAATTAAAGAATTTTAATATTATAGTAAAAATTGATTGACACTATCATGGAATAAAAATTTTCAACAATTTATTTAATTAATTTTAATATTTTAAAATTTAAAATTTCAAAATTTAAAACTTATAATGATGGAGTAAACAAGCGCAATTTAATAATTTTGGAATGCGTTGTTTTAATTTTTATTATTTCTCATTAATATTAACCGTAATTTTTGAAATTTTAAATAATTAAATTTAAAAAAAATTAGATGAGCAACTTACAGCATGTTTGGTTGGGTGTATTGGATTAGCCAATACACCCCTAATCCGTGGGCCCTACTAATCCCCACTTAATCCCGTGTTTGGTTTGATGTATTGCCTATTACAGGCCTATTACAACACGGATGTATTCCTCATTTTCTCTGCTTCAACAACGATTAGCCAATCCGTTTCAAAAGTAAGGATTAGCTAATCGTTTCTGTTTTACCCTCCCCAGCCAAAATCTGCTGCTCCACCCCACCCTCTCCCTCCCAACATCAACAGCAGTTTTCTTCGAACCAAATCTCCACCGTCTCGCTTTTGGGAAGCGAGAAAGTGCGAGAAAAATGAGCAGACCGGGGAAGAAAGTCGTCGATGTCGCGTTCAAAGCATCAAAGAACATTGATTGGGAAGGGATGGCTAAGCTTTTGGTCTCCGATGAGGCTCACAAAGAGTTCGCTACTCTTCGTCGCACTTTTGATGAAGTTAACTCTACTTTACAAACCAAATTCAGCCAGGTCTTTTTCTTCTCTCTAATCCCTAGCTCCTTTTTTATTCTCTCTATAAATCAATTGGGATGTTTTGGGTTGTCTCCTACACGATGGCGCAGCCAGCTTGTGAAACGGTCATGAATTGGTTATCTTCTGGTGGAGTTACAGAGTTGTTACCTGAAGCAAATGTACAGCCCAATGAGAGATTCATGGTGATGCGGGAAGTTAGTCCATTGCCTATTTCACTGTTATCTGGCTTTTCAATGAATCTTTATTTGAAGTTGGTCTTTCAAATGGAAGAATCTTTATTTGCTGGGCAGGTATTATCCTGAATAGAGTAATGTAATCTAATTTATAAATTGATCACTATTTTCTTGTAGGCTTAATTAATTTTTATTTGGTCTTTGACAATTGGATCACTATTGATTTTCAAACTATTTCTAATGCTTGGTATTGATTCGTTTGACGCAGGTTGTTCCTAGTATTGCTGTGGTTGAAACATACACCAGATTGTTGCTCATTGCACCTCATTCGTTATTTTGTTCGCACTTCAGTGTAACTTGCTTCCCTTCTAATGTTATTATTTCTTATCTTTTAGAAGATTTCTTAGTAAAGGATTAGTGTCATGCAGTTTTCGAGATTTGTGGTATAAATTTTGTCCATTGGAAAAGTTATTCCATCTCATTTTTAATGGAAGTCTTAAGAAGTAATTGCCACTTTCAATATACTTGTAACCTCATTCTTGCTACTGGTTGAAAGTAAGTCAATCATCTTACTAATTTGGAAAAACAAATTTTGACTTATAATGACTTTATCTGTCAATATAATATTTGTTTTTCAGATTTCCTGACATCTGTTCAATATCATGCTACTTTTCATCCAAACCAACTAACTGACTAAATGTAACAATTCACCCTTTATTAAATCATTTAATTTAGAAAATTGCACTTTGGAAATTTCTTTCCAAACCCATTGTAACCATCCATTGGCAACTTATATAAGAGCCAATGATGATTTATGATCAATAGATGACTCCATGTAGTGGGAGAAGGCTTAGTTGTTGTCTGACTGCTGATTTTTTCAATTTAGACCAAAGCTAAAGTCTGATTTCCTTATTCTCTCTTTATGGATTTACAAAAATATATTGTCACTTGCTAATAGAATAATAGGATTTCTTTAAAATGCCTTCTTTGCAGCATTTGGCACAGAGGAATGCTTCTTTATTGAGCAAGCCTGCGGTGACACTTCTGGTGCTTGAAATTGTCAACTATCGTCTGCTTCAACCGTACAGGTGATCTTCTGCATGGTTCATTCAGCCAAGATACTCCTCTCCCTTCTGCTGGTCATAGCATGTGATAGTATTTAGAATGGAATTTGCAGTTTCAGATTGAGCTTTCTGATTCCTGAGGATTTCTGTGCCCTTTGCTTTATATTGCTATTGCTTTATATTTCTCTGATCATTTTCCAGCTCCAGATCTCCTTGATCTTTCCTAGATCAGTTCCATGCCCCATACTTCACTGAAAGTTCAATGGAAATCAATTGCCAATGAGGACATTGTTTAAATTGGCTGCTATTTTGTTTGCAAATACAATTCTTATTTATGTGCAATTCACTTGTTGAATGCTATTAGCATTTAACAATTTCAGATTAATGCCGTAGATGTTTCATTTCAATAATGCTATTATGTGATCAGATTCTTCTGGACACCAAAACTTGAGATACTCCTATACTTATGTTCAAAGTAGAATGAAGAAAATATAGACATCTAGCTACTCAATTCTCACTTGTCTGCAATTTCTAGCAGTCGAAGTAATCATATTTATCATGCTTGTTATAAGGTTTGGATGGAGTTTTGAGGGATTCACCGTTACAAATGTTATATACTCTTCCATTGCAGGTGTAGAGATCCCCAAGTTTGTTGACAACGTCACTCCTCAATACAAACCAAAATTTGATGAATTGGTGAGAATCAACAGGATAATTGACTCTCTTTTACCCTGTCTCCAAGTTTTTTCCTCGAATGATGTGCTATTTATTTGTGGTTATAGCTTGTAGAATTGAAAGAGGCAGAGGAGAAATCCTTGAAAGAGTCTGAGCGATTGGAGAAAGAAATTGCCGAGGTTCAAGAACTTAAGGTAATAAATAAAACAATGCCGGAATGTGTGTTGTTGTGTTCCAAATCACAATTGCTGAATTTTTTATCTTTTTTTATGAACAGCAAAAGATCAGCACCATGACCGCAGACGAGTACTTTGAGAAACATCCAGAGCTTAAAAAGAAATTCGATGATGAGATCCGGAATGACTACTGGGGCTATTGACATCTTTGTGAATTTAATGGCCAAGCTTTTGGTCTCGACTAGAATTTCTGAACCGTTTCTGTTGTTTTAACCCCTTTTTCTCTTGTGCGGTGATCTGGGTTGGAAAGATTAGGCTGTAATGATAAGAAAATAATTGTGTGAGAAAAATTTATCCAATCATTTGAGAAACAAGGTGGATCTTGTAAGACATGCATTCTATTTAGCAGGCATCCGCAGTCATACTTTTATGGCAAAATTTTTACTGTCTGCCCTCTTCATTCCATTCTGTTTTATGTTTATTATTTGAATATTATCTAGATACAATTGAATTTGGACACCTATTTATCTTGATCCATTCTATATGTATTTTTTAATAAGTGGTTATTTATATTATTAGTATTTTGAAATTTTAAATCTTATAAATTAATATAAAAAAAGGTTTTTACATCAAGAATGAATTTATTGATTCAAGTGCATCTAGACAATCATTTATCCAAATTCATCGGGACGTGCTTTTTAGTTCTTTTTAATATTAATTATTTTAAATTGTATAAATTCATATAAGAAAATTTATTATCAAGAATTTTATGAAATTATATATTATTATTAAATTATATGTAATAATAATTATTTTAAATTATACAAATTCATGTAAGATAATTTATTAGTTATAATTATTTTAAATTTTATTAAATCATATATTTTAATTAAAATATATTTAATATTAATTATTTCAAATTATCTTTTATGGTATCATATATTATGATTTGAGTAAATTCATATAAGAATATTAATTATTAAGAATTTTATTAAATTATATATTTTAATTATAATATATTTAATAATAATTATGTTTAAATATGATTAAAATATTTATTATTGATAATAATAATCTTATTAAAATTTAAATAACAATAACAATAATCATTTACCAAAACAAATTTATGCTAAGGGTATTCTAGTCATTTTAGTTTTTTCCACTATGCTATTACACCTCTATTCCATTCAACCAAACACAAGATTACTATTACGCCTCTATTCTATTACATTCAACCAAACAGTTGATTTGCTATTACACCTCTAATCCAATACACCTTTAATCCAATACACTTCTAATCCAATACACCTCTAATCCAATACAGCGAACCAAACGCACCCTTAAAGGCGATTAAGTCAGGCAACGGATGTTGATGTAACAGTGCCACATCAACAAAAATAAAAAAAATTAGATTTTTCAAAAAAATATGAAAAATTATTTATCCAGATTCATTTTAAATTATAAAATATCATTAAAATTTATAAAATGACATAAAAAATAAAAAAAAAAACGCCATTTCTTTCGTGGAATAAAGGTATCATGTTTTATGAACTACCAAAAAAATATATCATGTTTTACGCATAAAAATAAATTTCTTTTTTCAATTATTTGAAAAAGTGAAAGTCAATTTTGTTGTTTGAAACACCGAAAATCTCACCTGTTTTCTTTTAAGATTCACTAGCGATTTCCATGAGCCTTCATGTGTTAAGGGTTTTTATGCTCAAGGGACCACCATGTTATCAAAGTCTCTTCTCCAATTTTCACACCTTTAAATGTTTCATTTCTTTCAAATGAAATAACAAAGAAATTTGGAAGAAAAATAAAATTTCCTTTGAGTTTTTTCACTTTGAGTTGGTTAGTAATATTTAGATTTCGGTTTCTCATTTAAATTTTTATAAAAAAGATATCTGTGTCAATAGTTATTTCATGGAAATTTAATAATTTATAATGATGTTTTAATGATTTTTTTATAAATAAATTTAGATAAATAAGTGTCTAGATTCAAATCAACCTGGACAACAACTTACTCACGTTCTTTATGAACTTGAATTTTTATTTTAATTTTTTTGAAAAAGTTAAATTTTTTTTACATCAACATTAATTGACTGGCTCAGCAGCTTTTAACGATCACATTAGCATTAGTTTCTAATAGTCAACATTGGTTAAATAGTCTCATTAGTCAAATTTGTCACTTCAAAGACTCAATTAGATGCAAAAAGTTGGAAGGAGCTTAATTATTTTTTTTAAAAATTATTTACCATTAAACCTTAATTTTAAACAAAACTTTTATATTTAATTTACAAAATTTTACACTCAACATTCTAATCATTAAAACATAACAAAACACAAAAAATAATATCATTGTGATATGAATATTCAAATGTATGGAAATGTAAGTAAAATAAATTATAAAAATTATATAAAATATATTACTTTTATGTCCAAAAAAATATAAAATATATTACTTTGAAAATAATATTCTTTATACAATAGAAACTCAAACTCACCCGCCCAGACACACCCATTTAAACTACAATATAGGGACGACCTAGGGATAGATCTTACAACCTTAGGGATATGGTGAACACTCTTGACTAATAGACTTTGAAAAGAATTAAAACAGAAAAAATACAAACAATAATGACACAAAACAAGATGCAAGTGCTATTAAATAATTGAAACATGACACAATAAGAAAAAACAAAACTGAGTCTTAACTTAGTTGGCATCAACATTGTTGCCAAAGTAGGAGAATGTGAGTTCTAGTGTAATGACCCAAAATTCACAAGCACCGAAAAAGTATATTATCGGGCATCCGTCTTAGTAAATTGAGTTTGAAAATAATTATTAGAAATATTTACTAGACTAGCTGTGTGTTTAATTAAGTTTTAGATAGGTGAATTTAGCTTAATTAGGAATAATTAGCAAAAAGGGATTAAATTGCAATAGAAGTGAAAGTTTAATTATAGATTAAAAGAAAATAATAGGGACTAAATAGATAATTATGCCAATTGCCAAATTTGAGACGCATAAGTATAAAAATCTGAGATTTTTATGTGTTAAAAAATGTTATTAAATTATTATTATTAAATTAGTATTATTAAATTATTATTATATTTTAAATAAATAAATAAAAAAAGTTGACAAATGTATGGTGCATATGAAGACATGTGGAAAAATGAAATACATATATTAGTAATTATTACATATTTACTTATCATTTAAGTAAATAATATTAAAATATATTATTATTATTATATTGTTATTAACTAGGAATAAAGTAAAAGAAAGAAACAAAGAAGAAAAGAAACAAAATAGCTAGAAAAGAAACAGAGAAAGAGACGAAAAACAGGGGAAGAAGGAAAGGAAAGAAAAGAAAAGGGGAAATTGAGATTTTTAAGCTTCAAGTTAATTGGTAAGTTAAATTTAGTCCTTTTCTCTTCATTTTGATGTTTTTTTTTAAAACCCTAGAGTGAAATACTCTTGGATTTAAGTTAAAAATTTGAAAGTTAATAGATTTTTTTTAGGGTTTATGTTGAATAAATGATGGAATTGATGATTTATTTGATAGAGTTCTAGTTAGAGTTGATAAAAGGATTAAATTGTGAACTAAACTATAAGTTTTGAATTTTAGGGATTAAATTGAGGGAAATTCGAAATTAGTGAAAAATGCTGAAGAAATTAGTAGATAAAATTTAGTTTGGATGAAATTTGAATAGAAATAGAGTGTGAATTAAATTGGAAAAGTAAATAAATTTAGTTAGGATTAAATTAGAATTAAAGTATAAATTAGATAGAAATTCTATTATTATTATAAATTAATGTTGTAAGTGATGGTGTAAATTATTATTATTTTCGTAGCTAATAAAGAACTCGAGGCATCGGCACACAAAGGAAAGGAGAAGGTTATTGAGGAATAATCGAGCAAAATTCGGGTTTGTATTACTATAATTCAAATTTATTTATTATTGATTGTTATATTTTAATTAAAATGCATGGTAAGTAAAAATTAGGTAAGCAATTGGAATGATAATAGTGACTTGAATTGAATCAAATTAAATTGAATGATGGAAATATGTGAATATTTGAAATGTATATTGATTAAAAAGTATTAGTGATTTAAATTTGATTGAAAAATGAATTTTAAAATATGAATTAAATAAAGTGAATTAATTTATGAATATGTGTGAAAATGTGGATTGTGTATTGATAGAAAAGTGAATTGAATTGAATCAAAATATGATTATATGTGATTATTTGAAATATGTATTGGTATTAAATTGTTAATTGACTAGAAAGTGGAAAAGTGATCTTGAATTGGAAATGGAAGAGAATTGAGAATTTAAATACCCTATTAACTAGTCGGGCTAAGTCGGATATAGTTGGCATGCCATAGGATTTGGAAGAGTACGGGATTTATCGGCTTTGCCGATCAGGCACTTTATGTGTCGCATATCAGGCACAATGTGCCGTACTGGTGTGATTGGGTTGGAATCCGTGTATCCGTCAAAGTCCAGATTGTTAATAGGGTGGATAATTGAAATGAGAAAATTAAATGAATTTGATCGATTGTAGTATTGAATATGAGGGTGATTGAAATTGTTACATGTGATATGTGATTGAAATTGAAGAATAACTATAAATTTTACTGTGATTGTTAAGTAATGAAAGTTTATGAATTAATTGATATTTAAGAAATTGGATAATTACATGCTTGGTAATTATAATTCTTTATTGTTATTATAATTTGAATTATGGTAATACCACTGAGTATAAAAATACTCAGCGTACGGTTGTTTCCGTGCACAGGTTGTAGAAGTCAAGTATTGAGCCAGCATCCAAAACCAGACCCGACTTCAGCAAATTTTGGTGATGTATATTTTCTTTTAGAATGTGGCATGTACATAGGATGTGTATAAACGTTATTATGTTTTGAATATAAATAGATAAAAATGTTAGTATTATAAATCTGAGAATTTCAATGAAAGAAATTTATCCATTCCAAATTAATTAGTACATTGAGAAATTTAAATTAATATTGAATTAATTGAGTTTGATTAGAATGTATTTAGAATAGAAAATAAGAATATGAAATGAATTGGTTGAATTGGCTGAATTGGTTATGTTTGTAAAAATTTATGGTTTTATTTGCAGGAGGTTTAGTGTAAAAGTAAGCAGAAATGTTGTCGAAATTTTTATAAAAAAAAAGTCAATTTGTAATTTTATACGAATTTATGATTTTATCTTAATATGTTTGATATTTAATTAAGAATTATTGTAAATTATCAGATATGTCCGGTAATGCCTCGTAACCCTATTCCGGTAATGGTTTGGGGTTAGGGGGTGTTACATCTAGTGCATTGAAGTGCAATTATCCTCTTATTTAAAGGCGAGAAGTGGTTATTGGTAATTTTAAGCATGGTATCAGAATAAAACTTTCATAAAAAAGTTACAAACATATTAAAATTTAGAGAAACTACCTAATTAATCACCCAACTTTTAGGGCACTTTTATTTTAGTCACCCAAACATTAAATCTCTAACGGCAGTTAGCTGTACACACCACATTATGTTTACACTTTCATTTTAATCACCTAACTTTTAGGTTGCTTTCATTTTGGTCACCTAAAAAATATTTTTCTAAAATAATACACAAAGTGTTTTACCCCAATCAATACTTTAAGAAGATATTTTTGGATGACCAAAATGAAAGTGTAAACATGATGTGACATGTACACTTAATCACTGTTAGAGATTTAACGTTTGGGTGACTAAAATGAAAATGCCCTAAAAGTTGAATGACCAACTAGGTACTTTACCCTAAAATTTATTTTAGAATATAATATTTAGAATTTGATTTTAACAAAAAATAAAAATAAAAAAGGAAATACAACACAAATAAATAAAATTATTGAATTGAGAGACAATCTATCCATCTTCAAAGCTAACAATGGGAGATTATGAAACATGAATGCTCATCGAGCCAACATCAATGCTAATTATGTGAAGGCTATTTCCATTATCCAAATTGGTGGAATTGATAAAAGAGATAAAATGATTTGGCATCACTTGGTTATAAGCATCTACAATATGAAACTTGGTTATCATTTTCTTGCAAGGGTTTTCGAACATTGTCAAATGATTGGTCCAACCACAATGGAAAGAAATGGATTGTTCTTCTATTTGGAATCTTAAAAATCCACATAATATCAAGATTTTTATTTGGAGGGCCTGCCACAACCCCCTTTCTTTTTATGAGAATCTCTAAAAAAACATAACTCAAGATCTCTAGGATGTGCTTATTGTGGTGCGAAGAATGAATCCATATAACACATATTTTTCTTTTGTCACATGATAGAAAATGTTTGAAGGGCCTTGAATTTCCTCTATGATCCTACTTTAGAGGGGTTCGACTCTTTTTTTTAATTGGTGGTTGAAGAATAACCATAAGCTCTTTGAGTTCGGGTCTTTTTCAAGGACTAGCTTGATAGCTTGGGTGTGTTAGAGCTTGTGAAACTTGAGGAACAATTGGATTTTTAAGGGATATCTTGATAATCTAATTAAGGTATAGACTTCCAAGATGGATAAGTTCTTGAAATTCACCAAAGCTACCAATCTTCAAGCGCAAAATGGGTCAAATTCTAGATCTTTTGTAACCTCTTGGAAACCCCTACCTTTGAATGCAATTAAGGTTAATTGTGACACTTCTTTCATGCGACGATCGAATACAGTGGGGGTTAGAAGCAGTAGGTAAAGATAAAAATGGGAATGTTTTCGATGGAATCAATGTATAAGCTGTATCACCCCTTGCCCAACCTAATCGCCAGATCTAAGTTACGGAATGTTACATTCATTACAAGAACAACAATCGTCAATTAGGTAGCATTTAATCATTCACACATGCAATTAAGCATTAATCACATTCAATTTATGTTAAACAATTATTTATAAGTCTTATACGAGCCTAAGAAAGCTCTTTTGTTAACTCGAGCATGAAATAGGATCAAATTGAAAAGTTTTGAAAATTCAAGACTGAAGTCGTGACTTCATCACCTCCAAGTTGTGACATCACCAACACAGTAATTTACGTAATGACTTCATGCAATTCGTGTTAGAGTATGCCCAAAGATCAATCATGAGATAGTTGTAATAACATATTTGATTTATCATGTTTATTAATATAAGGCGTTACCATTATTATTTCAGTTTCTTTTCTGTGTGTATAAATAAACTGTTTTATAATAATGTCCTGAGAATAATATGATTATTCTTAAAAGGTCCTTAGTCAAATATTATTGTTGGATAGGACAACGATAATGCATTAAGACTAACATGTAGTTGATTGATGATAAAGAGTTGTCATTGATATGGAGTGTCAGAATCGATGCATGAATATGTGTGTTAGAGAACGACATATTGGACTGACCTGTTATGAGTATGTTTCTTGGATTATGATGTAATTGTCACGACATTACTCATAATGATTAATATGTATATGATCCTCAGACTTAAGATCATCAGAATCCCAACATCGTGAGTTGTATATTTTGATACAGTCAAACGTACACCGTAACTGGTTGTTCTATAAAGGCTGATGTTATATATACCATAATTTATGTAGAGGGATATGGTTGATCGATATAAGATAAGTCCCTCTTACATAATGGGAGTAATATCTTAGGCCACTTGATTGAGTGAGACTAGAAATGCATGGCCATGCTCAAATAAGCTGATATGAGATGTCATACTTATTTGTATATCATAGTCTACTTAAGATATCAAGGAACATGGAATGGACTATACAAGTGTGACTATTCCATGACTTGTGTTCAATCCAGAGATAAAGGACTTAAGGATTAGTGCATGAAAAGATTAATCATAAAAATGTTATGTCGAATCATGATTTCTTGTGACTTAGGTAGCAATGATGCATTGCTAGGTGCCACTCATTGTTTGTAACATTGGAATCGTTCTAACATTACTGCTAACGTTACAAGAACCTACAGGGTCACACCTTATAGTTGAAATGAACAGAATAAAACATAATTGGTATTGTGTTTGGTTGTCGCATGAATTAATTTAATTGGGTAATCAAATTTCGAACACATTACATGTACAAGGTCGTTGTACACATAATGAGAATATGATTTTGGTTCGTATATAAATAAATATAGTTTACCGAAATCTTTATTATAATTAATGTAATTATAATTTTTAGTTTTTTAAACATTATTATATTTATTTAATTTTGAGAAACCCTAATAAAAAAATAAAAAATGAGATATAAAATCCCATTTTTCTTTGCTTGGTGAATCTAGTAGCCGTCAAAGCAAAGTCTTCTCTAAAACTGTTTGGAGATTTCTTCCGTTCATAGTTAACTGGGTGGATTACGTAGAGGTCGGAGTCATCAAAGATTGTGGCTTGGTTCGATAGTATATCAGATTATTCATTGCCGAGGCGACGCTGTCTACTTAGAATCACCATTCAGTAATTTCGAAACCTTTTTTTTCAGCCCGATTCGTTCCTCACACATGGATCCATGGTTAGGATTGCCGGGTGTTTTATTTTTCCGCTGCGCCGTAGGGGTGCCGGCGTTCCAACAATTCGATGTCGCGATGTCACTTATTGTCGACCAACGTTGCAACAAGAGATGTTGGTCGTTGGGACTTGGCCTCTATTTTTGGCAAAATGTACATTTTTGTACTTATTCCATAGCTTCCAACCAAAACCTTTCGACATGTTCACCCAATTACCACTTCTACAAGATTCAAAACATATCAAAACATGCCGAACAAGTTCAAACATTCAAATTCAACCTCTTGTCAAGACATTCAATACCTATTCATCAATTAGATTTAAATAATTCAAATGTCATTAAAACATAACAACCAAGGCATTCAAGTTTACCACTAATTTAACTATGCATTTACTTTATACCTTATGAACCTAAATGACCTTATTATGAAACAACACAAAGCATACATTAAACATACATCCAAGCTTCACATTCAATTTTGCAAACTCTAAACATGATCTCCATTTAATCAAAACCAATTCATGACATCTCATACATCCAAATACTAATTTCACCTATTCCAAAACTACCAAAACATGTTATTCCACTTCACTACATGCGAATTTGCACATATTACACATCAATGGCTTATAGGCCTTAAGCATAAACATCAACAATCAAGAATAAGTCACATATTACAAGTATAACTTTAGGTACCAATTTCCAAATACATATTCATCTTATTCATTCATTAACTAAGCTACCATTTCGACGTCAATCTATGCCATTCCACATGCCAAACATATAATAATAGATCATCTGTAATAGCCCGCTTTCAGTAGTGCCAAAAATAGTGATTTCGGGACCACAATTCTGACTAGTGTGTTAGTGTTTTATTAATTATTAATTATTTATAGGGTTATTATAAGGTCATATTAAAATTTTGTTAAGAAATTTTAATATTTAGATAGTTGATTCAGTAAAAAAGAATAAATCATAAAAGTTGTAAAAGTTAGTTTCTATTTGTTAAATGTGTTAAATGGACTTAAATGGTAAATAAACCATATAGATAGATAGTGGATAATTATGGACAATGTTTTGTTAATTATTAAGTTAATTATAAAAAGGACAACATAGTAAATTGATAATTAAATAAAAAATTAAACAAATTAAATGATGGAAAGCCATCATCATCTTCATTTTACATTAGCTAAGAACTGAAACCACCATTTTAGCTAAAATAACAATCGGTCAAGCTTCAATTTCATTCATGGTATGTAATTTTTGTCCGTTTTTTAATTATTTTTATGTTTTTATGACCATTTTAGCTTAATCTAGCTATCTCGAGAACTAATTTGTAAAAATGTTAAACATTTTAGATTATGTCATTGATGAGTTAAGGTGTTTTTGAAGTTTGATGATAGATTATTAAGTTTGATAGCTAAATAGGACTATTTTGTAAAGTAGTTTTTAGTAATTTTAATGTTTAGGGATCAAGTAATTAAAATAGTAAAATTACAAGAAATTCTTGTGAAAAATTAATACATGTGGGCTGAATAGGGACTATATGGAGATCAGCTAGCTTGTATTTTGCTTAAATGTGGTTAATTCATAAGTTTCGAGTTTAGGGATTAAATTGTATAAAGGGTAAAATATTGGGGGTAATTTTGTAAATTTATATTGAAAAGGGTTATAAGCTTAAGTTTAGTTATTTGAGATGTTGGAATCGATTAATTGAACGAAAATTATTATTTAGATCAAGAAACAAATCAAACAGACACAAATCACGGAAAAGCTAAAGTATATGTTTTTGTCTAGGTAAGTTTGTATAATGATTAAACTTATTATTTGTTATTTTGAATGAAATGTTAACTAATATTTATGCTAGGTATAATTTAAAATGATTATTGTGTGATATTTGGTGATATTGATTAAATTGCGATGTTAATCAAATTGATGATTATGCTTGAAAAATGTGAATTTCATGGATGTATATTTGAAATGGTATAATGGAAATGAAGTTAAAGGATTCTGAGATGTAATGTGTCCCGTTTTAACCTCGTGCGTAATAGCTCATTTTTTAGTGGTGTCGAAAATAGTAGTTTTGAGACCACAAATCTGACGTGTCAGTCTGTAAATATTTATTATTTTAATATTTATGAGGTCATTAGTGTGGTATTAAAATTTGGTTATAAGATTATATCATTTAAATCGTAAAAGCTGAAAAAGTAGAATTCCATTAATTAAAGGTGCTAGATATCAATTGAAAAGAAAAGTTAGGTATTTAAATGGTAATTATACCATTAAAAAGGCTAGTGGACAGTTTGGGACTATGTTTGTTAAAACTTGAATAAAAATTATTAAGGGAAAATTAGTAATTTTGGAATTAAATAGATTAAAGTAAAAACGAAATGAAAATTTTAGCATTTTTATCACCTTCTTCATCTGCTTAGATCGAAACCTTAATATAGGAAGAAGAAAACATTCAGCTAGCTTTGTTTCTCAAATCGGGTGAGTAAATTTTGCCCGTTTTTAGTAATTTTTATGTTTTTGAGCTCGTATTAGCTCGATTTAGCTAACCTGATGGCTAATTTGTAAAACTATTAAATGTTTTGGATTGTGCCATTGTTGAAATTGAGCTATTCTTGAAACTTTATGGTAGATTATTGATTTTGGTTGTTAGATTGAACTATTTTGTAAAGTAGTTTTTGATGATTTTAAGGTTTAAGGACTAAATTGTTAAAATGATAAAATTCCAAGGACTTGTAGTGAATGTTGAGTTGAATGTTATGAACATTCAACTATGATGGGTTTGAATTAAAATTCTTTTTTTTTTGTGAATTTTGAGCATGATGACTAAATTGAATAAAAAGGAAAAGTTGAGGGTAATTTTGTAAAATGTCAAAAAGGACTTAATTGCATAAATAACTTGAATTTTCTGTTGATTTAGTTAATTTAATAGAATTATTGTATAAATCAAGAACGTGTTGGAAACAAGGGAAATGAGAAAGTAACGGAATAGTCCCTGTACTTTCGTTGTTGCTGCAAATTAGTCTGGTGTTCAGTTTAATTGATGTACATTAGTTTATTTTATATTACCTTGACTGCATAAATGAATTTGTGAACCATATAAATACGGTGTTAAGGATATTATGAAGTGATAGAAGTAGAGAAGATGAACTACAGGAGATTATAATGTTTACTGGATATATCGAGGTCTTACATTTGTTGCGAACTTACGGATCATACGAGCATATGATGTGCTGGATGGATTGGCTCATTTGAGCTTAAGGCGCACTGGATGGTTAATGGCAATATTTTACTTTATTGTTGTTCTTCCAGCTATGTTTGTGTTCTATGTAAGACAGTGAATTGTGAAAAAGGAAAACGACTTATTATAGTTATTTATACTGACGAGTTCTCACCTATGGTGAACTGTGATTGACATGAATTACTATTCTATATCTTTTTAATTAAATTAATATATGTTCGATAAGGTTTATTGTTTATCGACGAACTTACTAAGCTTTGGAAAGCTTACCTATGATTGTTTTGTTGCCAGGAGATCGGATCACTCGAAGAAATCACACTATCTAGAGGACTCTTTTGGTAGATTTTGTATTATTTGGATTATATGGCATGTAATAGGCAAATAGTTATGTTGTTATGATCTCAACTATGTATGATGTGTGGTATTGAATGTTAAAGGTGGTTGAATAGTAGTATTGTATGAGCTTATTGCATCATAGTGATTTTGTATGGAAATGGTAAAAAAATGCTAGATTTTATATGATATAGTTAAAGTTGGTTAAGTTGTATGTGAAATGGTGGAAATGGGATGGTATGATAGTATATGAAAGTGTGTCTTGTGTTGTGTTTGGTAGGTAATGCTTGAGCATAGTTTAGGTGCTTGGAAATGGCATGAATTGGTTACCTTATTGTGTATTTGGGGTCTTGCTTATGCATGTTGAATCATGGTGTAGGTACTTTTGCATTTGGCGAGAAACAAGCTTGAAATTGTTCATTTTTGTGCACACACGGACATATGATGCACACAGGCAATCCATAAGGACATCTGCCCCAAACGTGTTTAAAAACAATAGAGGTGCAATTTTCATACGGGCTGACACAGGGCCTACGACACAGCTGTGTGAGGGTATTTCGAATGTTACACGGGCTGACACATGGCCTGTGATACGATCGAATGATCCAAGTCAGAAAGTTATACGGTCCATGCACACGACCATGTCTAGAGCCACACGGTTTGGGATTTGTCACATGGCCTGGACACACGGTCGTGTGACCCTTGTTTTGAAAATTTTCATTTTTATCCCAAATCTCCTGTGTTATTTTGAATTGGTCCTTAATTATTCCTAAACTATTTTTGAAGCCGCGTAGTCTCAATTTGAGGTCCATAAATGTATGGTTTATTCCGTTTTGAATTATATATGCATTTATTAAATTAATTTGATAATTGGATGCTACTTGTTATGAAAGGTTCCAAATTGAACGAAAATACTCCATAACCCTATTCTGGCGATAGAAATGAGTTATCGGTGTTACATCGTGAATACTTAGGATGTAAATCACATGTCCTTAGGGGTTATTTACAATTTCAGGTGCTGGTCTTGGATATTTTACTGATGGCTGAGGTCTTGTATTTTTTGTTGATTCTCTACAACTTGTATGAGCAACATCATGTAGCCTAACATCCCGACCCATAGCTCGTGTGAGCATACCCATTTCGTAGCTCGTGTGAGCATATATGGTTACAATCATAACTTGTGTTAGCATTTTCTTGAGTATCTGATGTTATTTCATTTGGTTCAATGGGTAATACAAGCTTAATCGAATGAACTTAATTATATGATATCTTAAACGTATTTGATAGATGAAATGAAAAGTGTTGGTATAAATACTTTGAAATGAATGAATGATACATATTGAAGATGTGATGAATGAAATGTATATTGATATGTTCGTAATATATGTTTCATGATATGGAAAAAAATTATATGTTTCATTATTAAACTCATCAACTTGTGAGAATTATGATGTGAATAGGAATTGAATGAACTCATGAACATGTTAATGGAATTATGCATGAATTGTATAAATTGAGTCTATTTGGTAAGTTTATGTTTATGATTTATAGAAGCTTATTAAGCACTAGTTGCTTACGTTAGTTGTTTTCTTTATTTGTAGATCATTGAAAATTTCGATCGGTTGGAATCAAGTCGGAGCACACACACTATTTGTCCCTCATCTTGGTAGAAGTTTTGGTTTTTTTGATGTTAGCTTATAAATGGCATGTACTAAGAGTTTTTATGTTCTTTTCCATAAATATGTTGTTTAAACTTGATTTGACTATACTTGTGTATATATATTTTATTTTGGCTTGAATAAGTCGATATGTATATGTCTTTGGACATTTGGTTTATGCTTCTTGAAAATGCTTGAAATATGGTAGATTTGAATGTGAATGGAATGGATGAATTGGTAATTTTGGGATGTATTTAAGATAAAGACTTGTGATCTTTGAATGTGAATTAGATTGGTGTATGAAATGTGGTGCCAATGAGGGTATATTGGTTAGGCACTTAGGTTGGATGTTTTGGTATGTTTTAAGCTTGTTTGAATGTGTTTTGAAGGCATGTGAATGGTTGATTTTGGTTTGGCTTGACACCTAAGGAATGGGTATTGTTTTGGCTTGTTTTTGAAGTCATTTTAGGTACACACGGTCTGGAGACATGACTGCGTGAACCTATTTCAAATCACACATAATTTGGCACACGGCCTGTGACACGACTGCATGACGTATTTTAAATTGCACATGGTCGGGTGCACAGTCTGACGACACACTCGTGTGACCTTATTTTCGAACTATAGATGGTTTGGCCACATGGCCATGTCTTTGAGCCATACGGCTTGGGCTATGCTACACGGCTTGGCCACACGATCGTGTGACCCCTGTTTTAAGCTTTTCTTACATTTTCCTGATTGTCTCTAAATTGATTTTTAGGTTTCGTAGGCTCAATATAAGGCTCGTAATTGTACATATGCTATGGATGATGATTGGTTTAGAATACTTGATATTTAAATTAATAATTGAATGGTTTTATGTTATCATTTGATTTGATATGTGCCGTAATGCTCCGTGACCTTAATCCGACGACGAAAACATGTTAGGGGTGTTACATCATCTCTTACTTCAGCATAAAATATAATTAAAACCAAGTATGTACCAAATCACAAAGGGCAACACATTACACCAAATAGCTATGTTATACTTTCCAAGTAGAAGATACTTTAACATGCTAAGGTACACACCAAGACACTTATATACATGCCACAACCTTAGACTCAAAATGATTGCATAACTACGAATTTGGTGATAGTATGAGCTTTGAGATGATTTGACTTGACGAGTTCCGTAAGGTGACAGTCTACAAGGAAAAGAAAACAAAACAAGATAAGCATATAGGATGCTTAGTATGTTTAGTGGAAAGTACTATCCTTACCTGGATTCATATTTAAGCCATTAGCTACCATAATGTTGGCATAATTTGGCTAGAACGCAGCACTTCCAAAAAACCTTTAACCGACCTCCGACCGAACTAGATTGGTTAATCAACTGATTAATCGAATTAGATCGGTTTAGTCAGTAAGTTCAGTTTTAACTGAAGTTTGAACACCCCTACTTTCAATAGTAATAGCGTGAGCTCAAATATTCATATATAACTAAGTGTAACACCTTTTGGCCAAACCCTATCGCCAGGTCCGAGTCACTGGGTGTTACGGTCATTTCCGGAGAAATTACGAAAATTCATGTGCTTTCTGACCAATTAAACATGTAATTCTACATTAAAATGCATCCACAACATGATACATAACCAAATATGGGTCTCACATGAGCTTATGAAAGCTATTTTTCTAACCCGAATATAAAGTAAGATCAAAGTGTAAAGTTTTAAAAGTTTCAAGCGAACATCACAACCTTAAGTTTCCTCATCATGACGATGTCATCATAGTGAGTCACGTCAAGACGACATGCTTACCCACGTCATGATGTCACTTATTGTCTTTCGATATCGCGACGTCAAAGACTTTGCGTATTTTTGTGCCAAATTCACTAATTCTACTTAATCCTAATATATAAACATAAATTCAAATAAAAGTCATACTTAAAATAAAATAAAATGGAAAGTTCCATATGAACTTGTTCAAAATACGTAAAATGAATACTTTAGGGATTAGTCCGCAGTTTTAGTTTTTTCCTCGATCAACTCCACTTCGCTCCAATTCTTGATTTAAACAATCATTTATGTCATAAATCAATACCAATTATTTATGAGTTATGCTGTGATATGTATGAACCTATTTAATTTGATTTTTTGATATCCTAAATTTTTACATTTTATTCAATTTAGTCCCGAAATTCAAAATAGTTATAAGTTTCAATTTCTAGCCTCAAATTAAAATCCAATTTCACATATTCTCAAGGGACCTTAAAATTTCTATTTATAACATAATTTCATAACAAGTTTTACATTTATTCAATTTGGTCCCTAATGTAACAAAATTAGCGATAACCTAAATTAACTTTACAATCTAGTCCTTTTCATATTTAAGCTTAAAATCTATCAATTGTCAAGCCTAATTATTCAAGAAGTAAATAATGGAAACTTTCAAAAAATTTAATAGTTCTACAAATTGATACATGAGCTAGCTAATTAAAGTTATCATGATCCCAAATTCATAAAAATTACAAGAAAAAGGATTTGAAATCACTTTATGTAACACCCCAAACTCGGCCTAGGCATTAAGACCAAGTCCAAGAGTTACATTAACGTTGCTAGGAAAACCAACTTATATAAGTACAGTTAAAAATTGTCTGACACATTATAACAATCATAAAACCCAGTCGATAATTCAACAATCTTAGAAAGTCATAATATGAGGAAATATTGAAGCTACTAATAATATAAATAAAAGGGTGATAAAGCAGACTGACCGAGCTTCCACTACGTCGACCCAATCAAGACTTTGAGCTACCTGGAATTCAGTCAACAACAAAATGAGTTGAGAATTCAGTGTGTAACCGATATAGATTCATTAGAAGCACAATTATAATAAATTCCTAAACTCAAGTTTCATTTAGAATCATAAATTATCCAGTACAGATTTACACATCAGTTGAATGACAGAACAATTCCAGTTCAGATACAGAATAGATCAGAAACAAATGTAGTTATTCCTACCCTCATCCGCTACACACCATCTCTGACCAACCCAACACACCGATAAGGGAGTTTAATACCCCTCTAACCCTATACGCCATATAGTTTTGGTCCAATACATTCAATGTGATTGCAACCCAGTAGCCAAATCAAATTGCAATAAAATGCCAGATTCACATATGAATTACGGGTCAGCCACTGAATCAGAACAGATCATTTCCTCCTTTACACAATTCCCACCCAATACAAATGTAAATTACATATGTCAAGAACATGCACACAGTCATTCAGATTCAATTCATAGTCAGATGGTACAGATCAATATCATCAGCAATCATCACAATCAGTATACATTTATATCATCAATAGCTCAGTCTCAAATTATCAGATAACAACTCATAGTCTCAGATTGTCATATAGTAACTCATACGGTCTAATACAAATCATCAGTACACTGTAGAAGGCCTATGTTCATGTTAGATGATACTTACGGCTTCAGAGATAAATTTCAGATCTGACCCATACGCATGTGTGGTTCCACACAGCCTAAACAACTAGTCCGTATGACCCCACACGGCCTGCCACACGCCCATGTGCCTACCCGTGTGTCTTAAACGGCCTAACATACGCCCGTATCGTATACCCGTGTGGTCTTAAATCGTAAAAAGTGAGTCATATGACCTGGGCACACGCCTATGTCTCTGGCTTATGTGGTCTCTAACAACAACAGTGAGACACACGGCCTGGACACACGTTGGTGTCCCTGACCCGTGTGATCCATATCTTGTAATTAGTGAGTTACATAGTCTAGACACACGCTCGTGTCCTTGGCCCGTGTGAACTGTGCACTAACATGACCACATACGGCCTGGACACATGCCTGTGTCCTTTACCCATGTGGCTCATATTTGGTAGACAGTAAGGTACACGACCTACCATACGACCTATCACACGGCCTAGCACACTATTGTGTGGCGTCGATAACCATGTTTTTTGGCATCTAAAATTTGTAAAAACTCGAGTTTACGATACGCACCTGAAGTAATTTTGAAGCAGAAACAATGTAGAGGATTTCTGATACCTAAAATGAACAGTCAAAAATCAATTAAGTGATAGATTGAAACAATTTCCAAAATTAACGCGCAACCAAGATCGTCGAAATGTTTCGACACAAAACCCCAACTCAACATAACAATTACCTCAGCACCAAACCGCATTTCACAAATGTAGAACATTAGAGGGATCGTTGTCCTCAAGACTTCCTCCTAAAGACATTAATCAAACACATAAACAAAGGATTCAAACAATTTAAGCGAGAAACTAATTTTTGGAAAAAATGAAAACAACTAGCGATTTCAAAAATTGAACAACCGAACTCACAGAGTTAACAGAAATGAACTTACCAGAAAATAGTAACAGACAAAGAGCACGAATCTAAGCAGACGATAAGAAGAAAAGAAAATGAAACAAACAAACAAAGGGGAAAAGAAAAAGAAAAGAGAAAAGAAAAGAAATGGAAAAAGAGAAAGAATGACGTTAAGTTAAATGCTTAAACCACCAGTCAGAAATCCAACAATTAGCAAAAATATTTCTTAACGCATGTATCTAGACTCAAACACAAGACCAGATAAAATACAGAAGCTTAACCATCGAACTAGTAGGCTCATTCTTGACACAGGTTTACACATAATTAAACTTAAATATGTAATTCAAAGATAGAGGTTAACTTAGAATAAAATAGCAAAACTTCTAAAGATACGACTTGAACTCTTGACCTCAATCACATAAGTAGAGTACAGAACCACAGATACAAAAACATTCAGATTTTTAAGGCGTTACACTTTAATTTTTATGGCCAAATGTCTTTGAAGCAACATACCCCTTTTCCTTAAGTTTCTAATGTTTGGACGGTAGGAAGAAGAAGAAAAATGACAAATTTCTGCTATCTCATATTTTTATACTGTGCTTAAATGTTAATTAATTTGGTTTAATTAAGTTAACCATATATTAATTAATTAGCTAATTAATCTTAATCAATGATTAATAGAATCTTCCATCATCTTCCACTAATTCCAATTGCAAAATGGGTTTATTACCATTTAAAACATTCACCTTAATTTCATTTAAGTCATCAAGCCTTTTGACAACTAAAACTCCATAGCGATTGGACTTTTACAATTTAGTCTCTAAATCTTAATTAACTAATAATTCAACGAAATTTCTTGATCAAACTTTAATATATTATTACATTATCCTTGTAAATATTAATATTAAATAATTATTGACTCGGTTTATGAAAATGGAGTTCCAAAATCGTCTTTTTTGGTATCACTGAAAATCGATTTGTTATATTAAGCATCAAAACAAGCACAACGCATATCAACTTATACTACATCCACATAACTCATTTTGATGACACAAACCATTAACAAACTATGAGATCATATCATTCACATGTTATTTAATTCAATGTACTTGATTCATTGAATTCATTTCATTTTCTTTTAAAGTTTCCAGTTTCGAATAACTTGTTATGCTCGATGGAACCCTAGTAAACGGACTCGGATACTCAGATAAAATACACTAGACCGGTTGCTTTTTTGAGCTAAATATATACATATCAGGTTACCTGTCTAGGCTAAACATTTATAATGATACATCAGGTTACTCGTTCGAGCTAAACCTGTGTCACATAATACTTAAGAATTCGAAACAAATGGTGGACATTGATAACATCTGTAATAAATCTCATACAAGAGCACACAAGACCCTATTGGCATGCCAATTATATCTTAACCTTTACTAAGTTCACACGAGCATCTTTTACACATATAAACATCACATTTCAATTTAATCCAATTCTAGCCTTTCATATCAATTCACAACTAATTAATCCACAATCAAACATACATATACAAATCAAATACATAACAACCTAAGTTAATAAATACCATTTGAACTTACCTGCTCAAAACACCAAACAAGTTAATTCTTCAGGGACTAATCAATAAATTTAGTTTTTCCTCGGTTAACTCCGCTTTGATCTAATTCTGAATCTAAATAATTATTTTATACAATCAATCAATACCGAACATTTTCATATTATGCCATGACATGAATGAACCTATATAACCTCATTTTGATACCCTAGATTTTTACATTTTATTCAATTTAGCCCCTGAATTCGAAATAGTCATAACTTCTAATATTTAACCTCGATTTAAAATTTGACTTCTTATACTTTCATTAGGGACCATTTACTTTCTATTTCTACTAAAATTTCAGAATAATTTTACATTTTATTCACTTTAGTCCTTAGAAACAAAACTAACAATTAAACATTACAATCTAGCCCTTTTCATAATCTAAGCTTGAAATCTATCAATTTATAACCTAACTCTTCAAGAAATAAAAAAAAATGATAACTTTAAAAAACTTTAACAGTTTTACAAATTGTTACATGGGCTAGCTAAATCAAGCTCCCCTAACCTCAAATCTATAAAAAATTATAAGAAAAAGGCTTGAATTTCATACCTAAATAAGCGGCCGAATATTTGAATAACTTGAAGCTTTTCTTGGTTTTCTATGAATGGTGGGTGATGAATGGGAGAAAGATAAGAGATTTTCCACTAACATTTTCTATTTATACATTAATTAGTTGTTAATTAACTTTATTTAATTAGTTAAATTATGGTTTACTTAACATAATTAACTGTTAATCAAATTTAAAGGAATCCCCATCATCACCCACTATCACATATTATAAAATGGTTTAGTTACCATTTTGGATCTTTTACTAATTGCAATTTAAATCCCTAAGTCGTTGGCCAATTAAAAACCTATAACGACTAGACTTTTACAATTTAGTCTTTGCACGTAAATTAACTATTTAATAGAAAATTTTGATTGACCAAACATCAATATTATGTTATATTAGCCCTGTAAATATTCATGTTTAATATTTATGAAATCGATTTACGGAAATGGGATTCCAAAACTACTTTTTTCGGTACCACTGAAAATCGGGTTGTTACAGAAGTGAAGTCTTCTAATGTGTTTGTGGTTGAAACCTTGACGATAAGGTTAAGTTCCTTTCTCATTAATTAGAATGGCTAGATTAATGTTATTGTCAAATACGACTACTTCTAGCATTGGGATATGTTCATGCCTCATTGAATTCTAATACTAAAAATTCTAGAGGTTTTTTTTGTGTTTTCACTTGTTGAAATTATTTTATTCATTTTCACTTCTTTCATTGCAAATATCTTAGGTTCATGATTTTCAATCTTCATTATCAAAATTGTTGTTGTTGTTGTCACTAGCCTCATATTGTTGCAATTTATGATGATATTAGTGAGTTACTAGAGCCTAAGAATCCAGATGAGCAAGTCTAAAATGAAATTACTAAGGGCAATGAAACTAAAAGAAAGCCTCTTGTTTCCAATGTTGTAACACCTACTAACCAGTTGTTGATGAGACTGATATACATGTTACTAATATATTGTACCACTTGTTGGAACACTGGACTTATTGTAAATGCACATCATGTTGATTTAAAATAGACATCTTATTGATCATTACATTGGCTTATTTGACACAAATAAGGAGTAAAAATGGTGTGCCAATTGTTGTTGCATACTGGTGAATTGTTGGTTGATGAATATTTGGTATGGTGCCCACCTAATAAGATAATGTGATTATCTGTTTTCTATTTTATCTATTGTATGCAATTGAAAGATTATTTGTTACTGGGTTTTGCTAAAAATGTCAAATGATGATATTCATAAGATAAATTTTTTGTTACACTGAATGTTATATAGGTGTTGCAACAACTTGAATAACACTACAAGGGCCTAATTGTAGATGATAATTCTGACTTTGTATGTTTCTTAATTTTTTTGAGATTTAGTTATAGCAAATTTAGAGATTTTATTTGTAATGGAAAATTAGAATATAGAAATGATACGAGCCAAGGAGGTGACACTCAAGGGGTTGTTTTTCCTAGTGGTCCAATCACTCGAAGCAAGGCACGACAATTAAAATCAAAGATGAATGCTTTTGTCCAAGGCTTTGTTGCTACAAATTTAATTCATCATGTTTGTGACGTTGACAAATACGGGAATGCAATTCACTGGACCAATCTTGGAATAGTGAAAGCCCATAAATTGGTGGATTAATCTTTTATGTATCTTATTATTATTTACTTAATTCTCATTGGTTGGGACACATCACTTATGAGTTAAGTAATTTTATTGGTTAGGTTATTATTTATTTATTTTCTTAGATAATTTTAAAGAGTTTTATTAGGGTTCAATTACTCTTGTATTTTGCCTATAAATAGGCTTGCTTTCTACACATTGGGGGGCGAATAAAAAGAGAGTATTTGTTTTCTTCCAAATCTGTGTGAGGCAAATTTTTGAGAGTAGAGTGATTCTTCTCTTGCTATTTAGTTTGGAGTTTGTTACTTTCGAGGATATTTCGGAGTTACAAATATTCAAATTTCTTTCCCGTTCATCGGTGTTTCTAGAGGTTCTTCTTTTAGGGGTTTCGTAGGGAGCCGCTCAATCATTGGCGTTTTTGGTTACAAGTTAACCAATGGTTCCATAGGGCAAATCTATCCTTTTTTTTTCTTTATTATTATTATTATTATTATTATTATTATTTAACTAATTTTATTTATTCTCGTTTTATTTCTAATTTGTGTTTCTCTTGTGTCTAGATCCGGGATTCCGCATCAAGAAAGCTCGTAATTAATGGGATTTGATCTATAACTATTTAAAGATAGATATTTGGTCAAAATTTCGAAAAGGTTTATGATATTATCATCTTTATTTTGAAGATCTAGAAGAATATCATAATTAGATTTACTGGTTGGCTAGAGCCTATATACATAATCTACAATCCTCCATGAAGAGCACAACTTGAGACAAAATCTACTCAAAATTAGTTTTTTTTCTTGATGCATTTTTTAGATTTTTTTGTAAGAAAAACATTTTGTTGCCTACAGTAGGAAATTGTTTGAGAATAAGGAGTTCCTATATGTGGTCACTTAGAAGTGTACAATACTGAGGTTACAATAGTATTAGGATTCGTCATGCTTAAATTGGTGGTTATACAGTTAATTTAATGGTGGATCATTCTTTGGTGATGCCCCGTAGATGTAAGTGTATTCACCGAATTATGTAAACAATTTTTTATGTGCTTGTGTTCATTGTTCTTGAACTGTTGTTCTCAAGTATTATACAAATTGTTCCAACAACCTAACAACAGTTCATGTAACGACTCTCATAATAGATAATTTTCAATAATACAAAAATATTTTTATTTAAATTTAATTCTAAATATATAAATATTAATATAAAATATTTTTAAAATATATTATATTATAATATTATATTAGCAATAAAACATGCCATCAAGCCAAGTGGAATCAAGTAAATTTTTTTTCACCCAAGTTGCAACCTGACTCACTCCTTAATAGGTTTATTTGAAGTTGAGTTTCTAAAGTCTCCTATTCAATTTTGCTTAATGGTATCATTAATAAATATGAGGTAAATACGCACTTTGTCCCTAGGAATTAAGTCACTTGTACCTAGTTGGTTTTAATATTTTTTTTAGATTTAACTGGTACCTAAATTTGAAATATGCCACGTTGATACATGTGTTATAATATTGTTAGAATATGATGATGTGGTAGTAATCGTCAATAATAGAAAGACACTTGCATTCTCATATTATGAGACATGATAAACATTAATAAAATGAAAATAAAAATAAAAATCTTCAAATTTTATCAATTTATAAAAAATATTTCACGTCCAGAATGAATTTGAACAACTGAATATCCAAATTTAAATGAACCTAAACATTATGTTGTCCGGATGTATTCTGAACCTGTTTTTAATAATTTTATATTTTTTAATAAAAAATTAATTATATAAATATAAAAATATATATAATTAAATACTAACATATAAATACTTTACAAAATCACATGATAATATTTATGAACAACAACATAAGAAAAGGTTTTTCAAACATATTTCTCTCAAAACTCATGATTATTGATGAACATCAAAATTCATTTTCAACAAAATCTTTAAAAAGCCAAAAAAAAAGGAAAAAAAAATGATGAAAACATGTTGAAACTAGATTTTTCTCAGCAAACCCCACAATTATTAAAGCAAAAACATATAAACAAAGTGAAATAATAATGTATTCTTTAGATTTTAGCAATAACAGAAGTGGATAACTTTTGTTGAAATTTGAGAGAAAGCATGGTATGGTGAATTAAAATAAGTAAAGGTCTCAAAATGAAACGTGCACAACTTAATTAGAACAGTTTTAATGAATAGAAGCAAGTACACAGCGTCCATAAGCAAAAAGACAATCCCAAGTTTCATGGAAAGGGCAAAATATAGAAGCTCTGATTGGTGGGTTGGTTTACTGATAATTTTATTATTAAGTAAACATAAAACTATTGCATCTTTCAGAACCAAACAAAAATGTATCTTCGTTTTCAGGAAGGGAGGACAGGTACTTTAATTTCATCACAGGAAATAAATATGTTACTTTTCAGAGTTCAGACCCACAAACACGTACCGTATATAGTGTAGCAGAAGACGTGAAACAAGTTAAATCTCCTGATATTATATTGTAATAAAAATGATAATATATTAAGAAAGCTGAATTACATCCGTGCATGCATGGATATTTGCAAAAACATGAGTCAAATAATCACTCATGTTAACCGAAACCGTCTTGGAAACTTTTTTCTTCTTTTTTTAATTTGCCTAATCTACCACTGGCCGCCCCACTACCACTATAAGCAAGAAACACACACCCAAGGAACCAAACCAAACCAGACGAAATGATTAAGCTAGCTAATTATGAAGCTAGATATATAGTGGAAGGAAATGAAAATGAGACACAAATTACTAAGAAGGACTGAAGAGAAGAGATACTGATTAAATTGGCGTTTTGACTTTGATCATCATGGTCATGCAGCAGTGGTAGTAGGAGCAGCAGCAGTGGCGGTGGCGGTGGAATTACAAGGGTTTTTCCTGGCTAGATTGTGCTTGTTGTTGTGCATCCACACCTTGAGGACTCTTCTCTTCACCCCAATCTCTTGGCAGAACTGTTGCACCACTGCTTCTTCTTGCTTTTGGATTTTCCACCCTACTTTCTCTGCGAAGTTAAGCATTTTCTCCTTTTGTTCCTGGGTGAACTTTGTCCTGAACCTTTTCTTCATCAGCTGGAGTGGCCTGCTCCCCACTACCCCACCACCATCTTCGGGCTGTTCATCCGACTCTGAAGGGAGGGAGCCCATGTTGTAGGACATTATCATCTGGTGGGGTGTTGGTGCTGCTCTTGAGTGTATAAGAGTACCTGTGGGGTACCCTAGAGCCTCAGGTGGTAGGATACTCTTGTGGTGACCTAAAATGAGTTTCCTTCCAACCCTGCTGCTGAGATGTGGACTATGCAACGGGTAACAGTCAAATGAAGAGGGCTCACCTTCAATTTCTTTTCTGTGGAAGTTCCTATGGCAGTTACAGGCTGAGCAATTCAGGGCTTCAATGGTACCCTCCTCTCCACTGGGCATGAACTCACCACATCCATCTGTGGCATTGCCCCCCATGGCTGCTGCATGGTTCTTGAGGCACTCTCTGTACCTCACCGCTTTCTTGTAGGGCACATGATCGTCTAGGTTTGTGGACAAGGAGGAAGGGCCATTCGAAAGAATTGGGGGTGCTGAAGAAGGTATGATATGGTTGTGGGGTGCAGCAGGTTCATGATGGATCATGTGCCCGTGCCCGTGCCCGTGCCCGTGCCCATGTCCCCCACCATATGTACTGTTCAAAGGAATTGGGATCTCTCCTTCTTGACTGGAAAGTTCCATTTCTAGGTATTATGTATTTTATTTGTGCTTTCCTTATTGTGTAGGGACTTTGAAGACCAAAAGAGAAGGAGACTGACAAGGTTGGAGTAGTTTAGGGCAGGAGGCCAAAAATGATTAGAAAATAAAAGATCTATGCTTGCTTCCTTTGTTTATTAAATCCTAAATCCTAGGAGTTTTGTGGACAGCTTGTCAACTCTTGCACAGCACCATAATAGAAAAACAATATTCTATCCTATCAATCCTTGGCACTGAGTCTGAGAAAACCTTGTTTCACAATAATATTAACTTAAACAAAGAAAAAGGAGACAAAGGGAGAAGGATGACTCACTATGCAGTTATAAATAAAAGCTTTGGCTATATATCAGGTTATTTGAGAAGCAGGTTAGAGAGAGGGTTAGGGTATGGTGTATGTATCAGAGAGTAAGGCAGATTTGGATTGATGATGGGAAGGACAAATGAAAAAAAGGAAAAGAGTCAACAATAGAACCACCTAGACTTTGAATTATCTCCCATCCTATTGTTCTCATAAGTCTAGGGTCAACTGGGAAAGAAGAGAAAACAAAAAGAAAAGGAGAGGAACAAGGCAAAGTGTGTTGACTCAATGTCTCCCTTGGAAATTAAGAAAATGATGGCTGTAAGAAGAGAAAGGAAGATCACTCTCTTACTCACTTACTAAACTAATATTGAGACAACAATGTCTTTTCTCTTTTATTTTCTATTCACTCTAGATATGGAAATTAATAAAAGTGAAGACGACCCAGGGATGAGAGAACAATGGCAATCAATAAAGCAAAGAGAATAGAGGGTTTGAACTTAAAGAAATAAAAAAAGAAAAAGGAAAAAGGGTAAAACAAGGGTGGTGAAGGAGGAAGAGGAGAAGAAAAGAGAGTTATTGAGAGGAAGGATTTGGAAGTGAAGGGCGCTATAAACAGGTGGGTTATACGAGTAGTGAAGGCTAAAAAGAAGAAGACAGGGAGAAAGACAAGAGGAATAGTCTGTTTAAGTGAGTTGAGAGATAAAAATAAAGCAAAAAAAAAAAAGTGCATTAAGGTGCTTGCTTTGCTTGCACTATCAGCCATCAAGTTTACGCCATTTAGAGAGCAGTGTGTCAGAGTGTGCAGACACCACAATGGAATGAATATGAGAGAGAGAGAGAGAGATCCCCATCCCCCTTCTCATAGTATAAAAATTATGAATCATTTAATTACAAAAATTTAAACCTTTTTTCCTTTTTGTTTCTTTAAATAAATTTAGCCGAACCCTTTGCTTCAGAAAATAGACATTCAAGCACAAGCATAAACACACAACTTTGCCCATGCCTTTGGCTCTCTTTTGATTGAAGTTTTTTCTTTCCTCTTTCAGTTTGATTATATATAGCAAAATTAGGGTTTAAGTTAACTTCTGTTAATTAGTTGAAGACATTTAAAAAGAAGGGACTAAAGGGTGATATCTGAATCTTATCTATAATAAATGTGGAGTTAATTGGGAGGTGACATACTTATCATGTGAATGATTTATTATGAAGGATCCCATTTTGTTTTTTTCTGTTTCCTTTTTAAATCATATCAAGATTTAAATAGGAGTATAATTGAATTTTTCAAAATTACATATAATATTATTAATAAATTTATATTTTGGTTACTCAACTTCAAAAAATTATAAAACAGTTTTTAAACTATTTGAAACTTTTCATTTCAGTCAATGGACTATAAAAATTGTTGTTATATGGTATTCTTTGTACGTACTTATATCAATCGAAAACTCTTTTTTTTTTCTATTTTATAATTCAATTTTTTCAATTAACCAATTTTAAATGTCACAAATATACAAATCAAAATCTAAATAACTTTCTTATTTAATCTCCAATATTGATCGTCAAATCTACTTAGATCTCAAGTATATTGACCAGAGTAAATGTGTTAATTAATTATAGGTTATTTGAAACCGTGGGTAGAGATGCAAAGTTGGTTGTTCTTTTTTGATTCACAAATTAGTTGGAGAAAAGATTGAAACATAGTCTGACCTTTATTAAATTATTATTGAAACCACTTTATTCTTTATTTATCCATGCCTTTATTCCACACTCCACCACACTTTATCCTAATTCTTTAGTTTTTTGTTTTTTTATCTTTCTCTTCTTGTCTCTTCTTCTACTACTTTATCTTCTTTTTTTTTTTATTTCTTCTTTTCATGCCTCCATTACCATTTAGTTCATATTTACATATTAAATGGTACTAGCTGGGAAGGGTCCACAAGAATAAATGTTGGTTGATGACAGAGGCTTGATCACAATTTTCAAGAAGTTGAGACCCAAATTTTTCTTTCTTTGAGGGAGGGGTGGAAAACATACATCCATCAATCCCAATCACTGCCAGCCCAAATTCTATGTGAATCATTTACTGCTTTCAATTTCTTTTTTACAAAAGAGATAAGATGATGTTTCATCTTCCAATTGGATCAATATCTCATAATTACCCTAAAAAATCTTGCTTCATTTTCCAAACTCCATTCTTTTATTAATATTGTACCTGGACAAATTTATTTTAATTCATAGGCGTCACCGGTCACTGCAATGTTAACATAGCCAGTTGATCCCTAGAGCAATCCATGTTGTATCTACAATTTTTGCCTTCTAAAGTTACTGATGATTCAACCCCCTACATTATGACTTATATCCCTAATTCCTTAGAGCTAAACTGTTGGCTTCCACATAAATGATCCATGCCACTGATTGGTCCAGGCCGCAAATATAATCACTTAGATGATCTAGGTCACTACTATACTTGATGCCAAAATTTAATCCATACAACCACAAGCTTAACCCATTTCCCTAATTCTTAAATTTTGACTTCCTAGTTTATTCTTCCTATTCTATGGATGTCTTGGTCTAAGGAACAAATAAGCATAAAGATCAATGTATACCCAGGAACCATTTATAGATATTGAGGTTTATCCATACCATCAGTAGCATAAACCCTAAAACACAGATAGCATAACTTTATTAACCCATTTCTTTGATCTCTAACCTTTGAATACTTGGTAACTTTAGATAATCCAAGAAGGTGAAGAAACCCCTTAAAAAATTGTGACCTAAACCCTAAATCACCTTATTTAATTTATTCTAAAAGCAAATAACTTTTTAAAAGTGCTTATGCTTTTGAACAAACCTACCAAAAATTCCACCATCATTGAAAAGCCTTAACTTATTTCCCTAAACCGTAAATCCATGAAGACGACGTCAAGTAACAGAACATGTGCTGAGTAATGAGTCTTTCATCCAAGTTATTTTTGCTCTATTGCTTCTCGAAGCATTAAGAACTCTTAACTTATTTCCCTTACGACAATCCCTCAAGACTAACCTTAAACTCCAAACCTTGAATGCTTAATCCTAAATTAACACATTGGATAAAAGACTTTCAATTTATTTTACTACACCATATTCTACCTTTAATCCCTTGTTATGTAATGCCCATATCCCGTTCCATTATCAGAATAGGGTTACAGAGTGTTATCGTACAAGTCGGAACATTTTATTTCAATTAGCAACCAACCATAAAAATTATTTCATAAATTCATATAAGAGTAAATATAAAATAAATCGTATATGTACGGGTCTTAACTCCAGCCTTCGTAGCTTTAAAAATAAATTATGAACATTCAGGGATAAAATCGAAACAAATCAGAACATTCAGGGAAAATTTAAAAATTTTCAAAACAGGGGTCACACGGTCGTGTGGCCTGGTTGTGTGACACTACCCGGATCATGTGGTGCAAAGACATGGCTGTGTGGCCAACCGTGTCCTAGACCGTGTACCTTTCGAAATGTCGCCACACGGTTGTGTCACTGGCCATGTGCGAGCTCGTGTAACATTCGAAATAATGTCACACAGCCGTGTCACTGACTGTGTGCTAGCCCGTGTAACATTTGATGTTGAGTCACACAACCGTGCCGTAGGCCGTGTGTCAGCTCGTGTAAAAACTGCACCTAAAAACGCTCAGGGCACACGCCCATATGTGTTGCCCGTGTGTGACACACGACCATGTGATAGCCCATGTCACAGACCGTGTGTGCCCAAAATTGACCCAAATCATGCTCATTTTTCACCCATTTGCTTAGGTACCTAAACACATTCAATTACACAACTTTATAAGCCAACAACCATCTTTAATAACACTCAAACATGTCAAGAAATCAACCTAAGTGCCTAACCAATGTGCCATCATTGACACCACAATACATTTCATAATATTTCACTTCCAAAGTTGCATATACAATACACAATTTATACATCAAAAGCATCCATTTCATTTCATACCATAATGCAACATAATGTCAATATATTTCATTCTTGACCAACAATCTCAACTTAGGAAAAACATGCATATTTCCTATGAGTTAATCAAACATAACAACACAAGCTAAAATGTAAACTTGCACAAAACTAAGTACCAATACAACATATCCAAAAGGGGTCCTATTACATGCCATATATACCAAATTAAAATCAAAGTCTACCAAGGATTCTCGAATAGTGTGATTTCTCGTATTGATTCGATCTTTCAAGCCCACAAAAACGTAATCTACAAAAATGAATCAAATACATGTAAGCTTACATAAAGCTTAGTAAGTTTGTTTGAATAATCAATAATTTTTTTCCAACTTAAACATGATAAATCAAAGTTAGCATCTAGGCAATGAAATTCCCGATCACAACTTCCATCAATGAATAATACTCGGAGCATTTTTTTTTCAGTGTTTGTGTCCAACTGTTAGTACAAAAAATCTTATTTAGTATAATCAGTGGATAATGCTTGTTTGAGCAAGCATTCATTATAATCAGTGGATTTGCTCGTTTTCAAGATCATACTAGTGTGACCTTTAATAAAATTATTTTATCATATAATATAATAATCATTAGAATTATAAATACACATACGAACTTACAGGATTGATTTGCAGAAATATCGAAGTACAGGGACTACTTTGTTACCTTTTCCTTTTCGCGTCTATCAACACGTTCTTGATCTAAAGTAATAATTTCATTCAATTAACTACATACACAGTAAAACTTAATAATTTTATGCCATTAAGTCATTTTTGGCATTTTACAAAATTTCCCTCAACTTTTCACTTTTATTCAATTTAGTCCCTAAGCCCTAAACAAGTAAATTAGCCATTTCCACTCAAATCCCAATTTATCCAAATATTTAATTACCTCAATACATCCTATATTTGTAATTATTTCTTATCAAGTCATTGTAATTTTATCATTTTAACAATTTAGTCTTTAAACCTTAAAATCATCAAAAACTACTTTACAAAATAGTTCTATCTAACAACCAAAATCAATAATCTTCCATAAAATTTCAAGAATAACTCAAACTCATCAATGACACAATCTAAAAAATTTAACAGTTTTACAAATTAGTCCTTGGGTTAGCTAAATCAAGCTAATACGAGTTCAAAAATATAAAAATTACTAAAAACAAGCAAGATTTACTTATTGAATCGAAAGACCAAAGGTTAACCGTAGTTCTCTTTATATTTTCTTAGGGTTCGGTTAGCAATTGAAATGAGGAAGATGATAATTATTTTCACATGTTTTAGTTTAATTATACTTATTTACTAATTTACATTTTTACCCTTTTTAATTATATTCCAACTTCAATAGTTATAAGTACATTAATGTCCACTAATTTCAATGATGGTCTAATTCCTATAATAGTCCATTTCTTCCTCACTCTGTAATTATTTAACCCTTACACTAATAGAAGTTAACATTTATAGTTTTTACAATTTAGCCCTTTTTACTTAATTAACTATCTAGACGATAAAAGTTTATAACCAAAATTTAATATGACATTAATGACCTCGTAAATATTAAATAATTAATATTTACGGACCGATACATCAGAGTTGTGGTTCGAAACAACCATTTTTGACACCACTAAAGATCAGGCTGTTACATGTTAGGTCAATGACTAACTTCAACCGAAGGCATATTCGACTCTTTTGATTCAAATCCTTGTGTAAGAAAAGACATCAGAAAGTGCTGAAGCATTAATCGAGTACAAAGACATCCTCTAGTCCTACCATGAATAGGAATTATTCTTGAATAATGATTCACCATTTATGAAAGTCCACATTCGTGAAAAGTATTCGAATCAAGAGAGTCAAGTCAAAATCCTCGACCAAAGTATTGTAAACAAAAAAGGATGGAGGAAAATAATTATGATAGAATTTATTGAATGCTTTCATTTATGGTTAAGTGTCTAAGGAAATGGTTTAGGGTTTAAAAGGGTTTTTGATTTATTGTTATTGACAAATGGTTAAGGGTTTAAAGCTTATTTACAAGGTAAAAATATTGGTAAGTTCGACAACCATGATTCATGATGCACAATATACTAAACTTGACACCTAATGATGTCGAGCTTAGTGCATAGTCCTTTCAAACAGTTGCAAACATTATGAATCTCTGAAATAGGGAACTCTAAAAAAGAAGATTGACCTTGCTACCTATGGGTGTGAAAAGGTATTTGTATTAAATTAGGGTTGGGGTTTTATTGTAGCACCCCACACTCGACTTGATCGTCAGGTTTGAATATGAGATACCACATTTGTTGTTAAAGCAACTCAAACTAAACTCACATTCATTCAATATCAATACAAGTATCAATTAATTATCAAATTTAAAAAATATTCACATGGTCTATAAACAATTACAAGTCACTTAAAACACTTTTGAATCATTTTTAATTGAGTTCTAGGTATGCGAGGATGATCGGGACCAAGTTCGAGTCTTCAAGGGTCAAAACAAGTCAAAATAAGGGAAGAAACCCTGTCTAACAAACTTGTATCAGTAGAAGTCTAGAATTCTACTAGTAGAAGTCCCCGCTACTATTCATTTTTGGCTACTAACTTACTTCTATCGATACATTTGACCACTTGTACCAAAACAAGTTTGTCGGGACCAAAAAATGACCCAAAAACTCTCCAAAAAATACCAAATCATTCCCAAACATTATGAGACACCAAAAACAAGTTTTAAACATCATTCAAGCATATTTAAATACCTTCAAATATATAAATTCAAACATGAACATCACTTTACCAATTTCATACTTCAATTTCACCTACTTGACTTGGAAGCAACCAATGACACATAACATAACATTAGTTTAAGATCATCCATCTGATCTGAATCACATAATCATATCCTCAAACAGTTATATGATCATAGAACATGCTTAAATTACATTTTCTGAAGCATAAAAGATACCAAGGCATCATAATTGACTAAAAAAAACTAAGTTACGACACTAGGTAAATGTAGACTCTATTTTAGCATTCAACTTATGATTCTAAGATTATTGAGCTAAGGTTTGAAACATGGATGTTTCCAAACTTTTTGAACCCAAGAGACCTAATCGAACTCATGCATGGAAACAAACAAATCCACACGCTATGCAAAAGAGCTTAGTGGTGCTAACATACTTTGGAAACAATGTATATTCAAATTTAAACATATAAATTAAATATAAAATCATTTTTAAACAAGTGCTTATCAAGGTATCCTTGTCTCAAGTTCATTGCTAAACTTTCATACCAAATCCATGCTCGAGTTAAGTCTCGTATAACATCATCTCATTATGCCTTTCATGTCATATACTATTATATTTAGTATCAACAATTAAATTTAAGCATAACATTAATACTATCTCAATTTCCTTAATAACCATATGGCATTCTCATATCACCGTTGATATCAAAATTTCATGATTTAATGGGCATTTTATGTGCATATATTTATCTTCTCCTTTCACAACTAAATCCATTGATTTGTTTTATAACCATATACCCTCGTGGCTCATAACTCTTGAATTGCATAGTCTTTAACATGCTAATTTTCAATATATAAATGTTAATATGCATTTTTCTTAATTAACATTTGACATTCAATGTCCTAAGTCATTTAGCATATCATATGATTTATAATTCCTATTAATTGGAAACAGACTCAAGACGGATATGCGGATTAACCAACCATCACACTAATATAACTGACACATCATTACATCATTGATACGTTCAAATTAATATGTGCTCCATACCTTATCAGTATAAATCAAAGTAATATATATAAGTGTGCCCAGCACCTCATCGGTATGTTCGAAGTAATGTGAGCTCTGCGCCTCATCGGTAGAAGCTAAAGTAATCTCATATACTAATCTTATGGCATGCCAACTATACCCAACTCTACTTAAGGTCGTTAATAGGGTATTCAATGTTTTAAAGTATATAGGTTTCACATCATATAAACTATTACATAGCAAATTCATATCATTCTCAAATCATTTGCATAACATTATATATCATTACTATGTATTCATATTTCATATACAATTAATATGGCAATTCACATCATTCACATATCAATTCCATATGTACACACACTTTTGACTTATCATTATCACACTCATCTCATAGCCTTTTTATTATTATTTTAAAACACCATATACATGCAAATATATAAAATTTGTTTTCATCACATTATAACCATTCATCGTAACATATAGGACTTACCAAACATGAGACAAGTTGTTGTGTTACCTTAATCAAGTTATTAGTTAACAAGCTATATATTGAACTCAAAGACAAAAAAGATCAAATCGAAATAGAGTTACTTGACTACGATCTTCATCTTTCCTTTACTCCTCGACATCTTGACTTTGTCGTTAGCTTTATTTGGTAATTCCAATAATGAAAACAACATTAGTTTCACTTGAAACACATCACTAATTCATAGATTGAAAATTATTCAATTTAATCCCTCCAAGCGCTAATATCCAAAAACATTGTATCTTTCGATTTTATCAATCAAATCTAAATCCTACTCCGCATTCATTCACTAGAGACATCATTCTTTCAATCTATAGCGACATTTTTCAACAAATTTTATTTTATTCAATTTTACCCCTAATATCATAAAATTATCTAAAAAGCTTAACTCAAATATAAACTTAATTCAACACTTCCCACAATTTTTCAACGTGCACTTATCATAATCTAAATCTAATTATCTACAATTAATCACTTTTAAGCTTTAATCCCACAAAATTCAAAAATGGCATTTGGAATAAATATCAACAATTGAGAAATCTAATACTTGGGTTGAATAAACCAACCTTCCATAATCAATAATTCATAAAAATAAAAAGAAGGAGATGGGTTTCCTTAAGAAATTTAAAATGACTATGGTAAGAAGAACAACCAAAATTTTCTTTCTTTCTTCTTTAACTTGGATGGCAAAACATAGAAGAAGATGATGAACATTCTCTCTCCTACTCATATTATATATATTATTTAATTAAGCTTTAAATGAATAGCTATGACTTGATTTCATTAACTTGGTGGAATTTAATGGCTAAGATTAAACTTAGCCATTAATCAAACTTTTACTATGGGTATATTGCATTTAAGACCTTGTTAAAATTACTATATAAGCTCCTTTACATTTTATAAATTATAAATCAATAGTGATTGCACTTTTAAAATTTATTCTTTTTAATATAATTAACAAATTTCTTGATTTAATTACTCGGCTGTCCAATGATATACACGAAAATCTATCTATACATAATTTCACTAACTCGATTTATGGAATTTCACTTCGTAATTGCATTTTCAACACCGGTTAAAATCAAGTCATTACATTTATATTAGGGTTTAAGGTTTTACTGTTTGTTGGCCTAAACTAGACACTTGTGTGTTGCAATTATTGCATTAAGTTAAAATGACACTGACTTACCTTGAATCCAACAAGTGTCAAGGTCGATACACTATTTGAATATTCTTGGCTAAGACAATCTCTGTGGAATATATAAAGAAATTGTCACCCATACATGTTGAGGCATCTTTCGTAAAATTGTCATTTAAGGTTATTGAGTTTAGGGTTCAAAAAGTCTATAAATACTTGAGTTGCCACTTCTTCATTAGTCATCCAACAAAAATATTTATTCTCTAAACCTTAACTCATTTCTCTAATCCTTAAATCATAAATTTAACATTAATATTTAGAGTTTAAGGTTGAAATGCCCCCATAAAAAACCCAAATCTAAAATTAAAATACATTTCACTAAATAAAAATTTTAGGTTTGAGCTTTAGGGTTAAGGGAAATGGTTTATTTGCATAGAATACAATTCCTATATGATTTTTACTAATTTGACATTTGTCATCTTGATAAATTCATTTTTTTGGTGGTATTAAATTCATATATTAATTAGCTCAAAAACACAAATGTCACCATGACTCAAAGAACATGTTGTAAGGGATAATGTGCATCATATGCATTGTATATTTTGATTTAACTCAAATATTATGTCAAGATTTTGATAATGTCAAAGTTATTGATGTATTTGGATTTAAGGTTCATCTAGATGGGAGGGTTTGGGGCATTTAATGTGCATATTTAGTTTTGATTGATACTACAAGGGTATTTCTATTGGATTTGGTGCCCTTAGTATAGTATATTCGTTTTTATACTTGTACTTTTCGAAAAAATTAGTTTTACAAAATATTCATTAATTACATTAATACCATTTGTATATTGTCCTCAATGATTTTTCATGCAAAGAAACTAGAAGCAAATATTAGCTCACTTGTTATCTAATGTTTAACAAATACTAAATGGTATTATGTGGTTGGAACATAATATAGAAAGACAACTTGTATTGGTAGATGAACTTAAACATGTCTTTAGTCTAATCAGAAATGAGCAAACTGATTGAAAGACTAACATGTCATCTTTCAAATCCAATTGGGGAGATGCTCTATCTCGAGCATTGAAGCGAATAACTTCAAGAAGATAGAGACATAGATGTTACTAATTGGACTGACAATACATTTAATAGGACCTAAGTAGAATAGATCCTAGATCCGTTTATGGATTTATTCTTTTGTGACATTCATAGTGTGGAATACCTTAATCCTGAGTAGGCGATGGACTATGTCTGTGTGACTCGTATACATTGATGCAAGTAAAAGTTTGCATTTAAATAAATAAAGAACCAAAAGTTGGTACGTTGGTTATACGACTTCTACAATATGTAACTGTTAGATCTGATGCCCTAAGTGTAGTATTTTCATCTATGTACACTTGTATTTTTTTCAAAAAAATTTGTTAATAAAACAAATTCATTGATGACATTAATGTACTTACTATAATTGTCCTCATGTGGTTTTTGCACGCAAAGTAAAATAAAAGCAAATGTTTCTCACTAGTTGTCTAAAGTTTAAACCAATACTAAGCGGTATTACGTGATCGGATCGTAATACGTGTAACGCCCCGAAATTTAAGTCTTTAATTTTTGCCTGATTTGTCACAAATTGCTTGTTTGCTTCAGTGGTTAAGTAATTTGGGTGTGTTTAGGAGTGTTTGAGGAGTCTGGGTTCAAGTCTTGGCCTTGGCAGAATTTTTAGTTTTTCCCTTAAATGAATCTAGACATTGGCACATAGGCTTTATAAATTTTAGTGCTTGTTTCATGATAAAAAGAGCCTAATGGTCCAGTGGTAGGTGGTGTGTGAAGTACTCTTAATGTCTAAGGTTCGAGTCTTATGCTGCACTGTAGAGTGTTTATTTTTATCACCTGTGTAGTGAGGTGGTAGAGTTTGACTGAAATGCTGTGGAATTTGAATGAAGGAGTGAGTCATGTAGAAAATAGTGGGATTGTGATTGGGTGGAGGGATAAGGGGAGGATTTTTAGGAGAAAATCAAGGAATTTGAGAAGGGAGGGAGTGTGTGCCGTTTGGGGTAGTTCAACCCTTGAGATTTTGGCTAGGGGGTAAAAGTTTTTCATTTTCGGCATTTGGAAGAACTTTTTGGGGTAGCATCTGCCAAATTTAGTCTTTAGGTATTAAAGATTTTCTATTTTGGGTCAGTTTCGTGTTCTCCTATTAGCCTTTGGTGCCGGTTTTTTCTAAGTCTTGGGAAGTATCTTTCGGGTTGCTCACTTTTCTTTTCTGCTCTATTCTTCTCTCTCTCCCTCTCCTCCTGTGCCGAATCTTCTCATCTCTCTTTCTCCCTTTTTCATTTCTCTTCTCTACTCATCTTTTCTCTTCTTCTCCTCTTCATTCTAGTGCTACAAGTGTTGTCGACTACCAGTAAGTGTTATACTTTTCACTCTGTTCATTTCTTTCTCTTTTCCTAAAATCGAATAACTTCATTTGTAATCTTTGATTACCGACTGCTGATGCTTTTCTCTCGATGTGCTGCTTGTTGCGGTTTTAGAATTTTCCTCGAGTAGTGGTGCAGTGTAAGCGTTGTTAGTCGTCGAAACCACTCTCTCATCCCTCGATCAAAGTAAGTAGGCTAGTCATCTTTTAAGTGTAGGCTGAATGTTCATATGGTTCTCTAAATGATCATGTGTAGATTTCAACCACATGATTAAAAAATATTGTTTAATGAAGTTTTTTGTATTGCAGATATCCGTCAAAAAGAGTGAAGTCAATCTTCATCGGCTGTAAAAGTAAGTTAAGCCACTTTTGTCAGTCGAGGCAAGTATTAGTGACTAATGGAAAACTTGTATGAATGTAAATTTTGGGTGTAAAAGAAGGAGATTAACCCTATTGTTAGTGACTAATGGAAAACTTGTATGAATGCAGATTTTGGGTGTTCGTGGATCTTAGTACGTTTTCACAAACAGGTGTGTAATCACCCACTGCAACTGTAGATTGGCGAAAAGCCGTAAACACGGTGTTTGAAACTACATGGGCGTGCAATCGCTCGAGTGGCAAGCCCAGCTTGTGAGTCAAGGGCAAATGATTGAAATACCCTTGAAGGGTAAAATGACCGGAAATACCCTCAATGGGTAAAATGATCGAAATACCACTGAAGGGTAAAATGACCAAAATACCCTTGAAGGGTAAAATAACTGAAATACACCTGAAGGGTAAAATGATCGAAATACCCTTGAAGGGTAAAATGATCGAAATAGTCCTGAAGGGTAAAATGACCGAAATGCCCTCGAAGGGTAAAATGATCGAAATATCCTCGAAGGGTAAAATGACCGAAATACCCCCATAGGGTAAAATAATTGATATACCCTTAGGAGTTGAAATGAGTGTATGACCGATTTGTTTTATGTTATTCATATGACTGTTACTGAGTATGACATACTGCATACACATATGATTTATGACATGACATACTAAATGGGGTTAGAATTCTGATATAGGGGAAGTATACTGTACTGGTGGCTTTGCCACATATACTGTTACTAGCAGCTTTGCTGTGTCACTATTACTGGCAACTTTGCTGCGATATTGGTGTATTGGCTTGGTGGGTCGATTTTATCCCCACATGGTGTGTTGATGGTACGGAGTGGTGTGTTGGCTGGATTGGGATGGGTTGCGTTACTACATTGTACTGATTACTGTATTGGGCTAAGGCCCCCACTGTTACTGTATTGGGCTAAGGTCTACACACTGTTACTGTAATGGGTTAAGGCCCACACTGTACTGCTACTGTATAGGGCTCAGGCCCAAACTAATTCTGCATGTTGCATAGTGATTGTCTAGAAGGGGATTACACACTGAGTTTCATAAACTCACCTTCTCCTTTAACTGTGTAGGTAATCCTCAGCCATAGGCGATTCGGTGCTGCGAGAGACTCAGAGATAGCCACACAATCACTGCTTTTCATATTTTCTTTTATTTTAATTTAAATAATAAGTTGGATTTGTTTTTGTAAAAAGGCTTTTAAGTTGGTTTAAATTTTTAATTAGGCTTTTGCTTTCATATTTTAAACTGTTAGTTTAGGAAAAGAAGAATTTTAAAATAATTACCGTTTTTAAAGACACGAGTTTTAAACAGTAGGATTCAAAAAGCTTTTGCGATTTTAGACTAATTGATTAAATTAATATCAGGTAACAAGATAGACGTTTTGACTAATTGATTTGCTAGTTAATAATAAAAATGGGTTTACCACTCAAAAGAAAAAAGGAAAAAAATTTACCAACGAGTTTAAATTTTCGAATGACACTTTGATGTGACACATCAGATTCGACCATAATGTCTAGGCTGGGTTTGAGGTGTTACAATACGGAAATCCAACTTCTATTAGTAGATGAACCTAAAGATGTTATTAATCTAAACAAAAATGAGCAAACAGATTGAAAGACTAATATGTCACCTATCAATTCCAAATGGGGAGATGCTTTGTCTTGGGCATTGGAGCAGATGACTCTTAGAAGATAGAGACATAGATGTGAATGACTAGACTGATAGTGCATTAGGTTGGACTTCAGAAAAATACATCTTAAATCCATTTATGAACTTATTCACTTGTCACATTTATAGTGCAGCATACCTAAATCTTGAGTGGATGGCGGACTATATATGCATCACTCGTATACTTTGATGTAAGTAAAAGCTTGAGTTCAAATAAATAAGGAACCGAAAACTAGTGCATTGAGTATACAACTTCTGTAGTATGTAGCATCATTCACAACGGTGAAATTTATAGCTCGAGATATGGGTAAATGATATCCTCTCATTGGTATTACATGGTTGATGAAAAGTAAACGTGGTCATGGGTCGTTCGTCTTTGTGATGAATGATTTGATTACGATTTGATAGTAATTGAATTTTTATGAAGAAAGGTGTAATGGTTACTATAAGATAAAATAAAATCATATTAGAAGGACGGATATTATCTCAAAGAGATTAAGAATATCCTATGAGGGTAACACACTTATGACAAGGTTATTGGACAAGCACTAATCGAGTTGGTTTCGTAATGGTATGCCATCGGGGAGAACTCAATCACGATACTATAATGGAATGAATTTGTGACTAAATAAGTTTATAATTAATAGGAGAAAAGCTGGAACTTAATTATATTGGATCTAGTGTCTTAGGTCTAGTATTTTTATCTATGTACACTTGTAATTTTTTAGAACAGATTGGTTACTAAAAAAAATCATTGATATACTTTGTACAATTGTCCTCACATGGGTTTTGCATGCAAAGCAAATGTTGTCCATTGGTTGTCTAATGTTTAATTGATACTAAGTGATATTACGTGGTCGAATCATAATATGAAAGGACACCTTATACTAGTAGACGAACCTCAACATGTCCTTGGTTTAATAAAAAATGAGCAAACCGATTGAAAGAATAATATGTCATTTATCAAGTCCAATTGGGAAGATGTTTTGTCTTGGGCATTAAAGCGGATGACTCGTAGGAGATAGAGACATAGATTTGACTGATTGGACTGATAGTACATCAAAGCGGATGACTCGTAGAATATGTTTATGAGTTTATTCACTTGCGACATTCATAGTGTAGCATACCTAAATCCTGAGTGGATGATGGACTATATATGCGTGACTCATACACTTTGATGTAAGTAAAACTTGAATTCAAATAGATAAAGGACCGAAAGTCGATGTGTTAGTGTAAGACTTTTGCAATATCTAGCGTCATTCACAACAAATGAATTCATAACCCAAGACATGGGTAAATGATATCATGTCATTGGCATTAAATGGTTGATGAAAAGTAAACATGGCCACATGTTGTTCGTCTTTATGATGAATAATAGTAATTGACTTTTCATGAAGGAAAATGTAATGTTTACCATCAGATAAAATAGGATCATATTGGGAGAATAGATATTATCCCAAATATATTAAAGATATCATATGAGGATAACACACTTATGACAAGCATAGATGAAGTTTCTTTCATAATGGTATGTTGTTGGGGAGAGTTTAGTCACGATATTATAGTGGAATGACTTCATAAAATAAATGAGTTTATAATTAATAGGACAAAAGCTAGAACTTAATTATAAATCATTTAAGCCTCAATTGCATATATCCAATTGATCTCTCCGCTAGCTCGTTAAAACCAAAAATGAATTGCAGGATGAGTTAAATGAAATTATAAAGTCAGAGAAATGGGTTACATTCGAAAATGAAAGTGGCTTTCTCACTATAGAAATGACTTGAGAATTAATTTATGATTTTTCGAATTATTAATTAATTAATTAATTAAAGATCGAAAATATATTTAAATTAATTGGTCATTGTGAATCCAATTGAATATAGAAAAATTAAATACATTTTCTCATAGATTCTTTTACTATAAAATTGTCATGATTTTAACAGAATTAGAATTGGGTTGAGAAAATTATTTAATTGAGAAATTAATTTATTTAAATTAATTAAGAAAATAATATTTAATTTGGAAAATAAAAAATATGTACTAGGTTGAAATAAATTATAAAGTGCAAAGTTAAAGTCCAGGAAGCACATATAATTGGACCCAGTACAAGAAAGGTCCAACTCCCCTTATATGGAATACATGAGATGACAAACCCTAGTATTCTCATCTAGGGTTGCTGCTCCTCACCCTAAATAATAGGGAGTTAGAGATTTTTTCTATCAAAATAATATTATTTGTATTCTACCACTTCAACTACGATTCTACCAACTCTCCCTATAAATAGATGACACTGGTAGACTTCAAATCATTTGAGCCTCAATCGCATATGCCCAATTGGTCTCTCTGATAGCTCGTGGAAGCCATAAATGAATTGCATGTTGAATCAAATGGTGAAAATGAAGAAATGAGAAACATTTGGAAACCATAAATGAATTACGTGTAAAACCAAATGAATATAAATGAATGAAAATAATGAAGTTAGAGAAATGAGTTGCATTCACAAATATATATATTTATGGAATAGGGAAATGAGTTTTTCATAGGTTTTAACTTCCGTGAGGTGTTACTAATTCGACATCTTTTTGTTTGATAGATTCATTGTTACATTGTCTATGTCAAACTAGAGTCAAAGTTCAAAGATATAGGAGTTACCAACACCAATAAAACATGTCACAATGGATGGTACATACCATGTGCATATTTTGTGTTGAAAGATACCTCATTCAACACTCACATAACATGTTGTCGGGTCTTATACACAGCAGAAGATACCTAAGCCAGCACTAGGTGAACATGTTAGAAAAGATGATGCATACCATAAGATTTGTCAACAATGTGCTTATTTAGCTAAAAGCTACATTTGTTACCAACATTAAGATAATTATCTTATTAAATTTTACTTAATTTATTGTATATAAAATGTTATGTAATGTCACAAATATAAATGTGATTAAAGAAAACTATGGGATTTCTTTTATTTTGTCCCATGTTAAATATAACATTATAATAAATTATTGAAATCATAAACAAATAATTTAATAACTAAATTGGTAAATCCAAAATGATATATAATTAAAAATTTTTACGTTAATAGGATCAAAATAACTCAAAGTGTTTATAAATAATGGGCATTTTTTATGTTGTCACAGTGTATGAGTTCCACATATCAATGGTTGATGGTTTCGAGTTAGATTCCATCATGGTGGAAACTAGATCGGAGCATCTTTGTCATCACCATCATTTGTTTTACACCTCGGTGGAAAGATATCAACTTGTACACCTAGGTAGCCCATAAGAGAATAATGATGCAGTGGATAAATGGGCTAAAGGTTTCTATATGCTTATCAGATCAAAAAGTTGTGTGGTTTTCAAATTTGTAAGTGTCGTTTTCATCATCAATCTCATAAACGTGAAAAGGGGGTATTGGCTTAACTAGATCCCTTACTAATATAAAATAAGAACCTACTCGGATACTATGCTGAAAGGATACGTGCGACCAATATGACCTGGTTGGTAGCTTCAACATATGGCTCTAGGTCAAATTCTTACATAAGTGGCTTGGGATGAATAGGTTAGGTTGCTCAGCTATGAAATTGTTGGTGTGTCTATAGGCGATTCAATGGTAACTTGTGGGTATTCCTCTTTTGTACAAAACCATTATTGACCCATCTGCTTAGACCACTAAATATATGTCTAAGAGGGTCAAAAATTATCTACCTAGATAATATTCTTATAGATGGAATGTTGAACTCATTGGTCGCAAAACATAAACCCACTATGTATGCTCTGTGGGCCAATACTTATCTTGCCCACTAAAATCAATCGATGTTTTCTAGCTTATTCTAAATATCTCGAACCAACCGAAATTATTGTTTCACCTGGTTAAGGTGGTGGCACTCCACAATGTGGAAACAAATTATGGGCACCCATGACATCCATAACATAAAGTGGTCATATGTTATCTCGTAGAACGTCAATAATCATGTTGTCCAAGTATGATTGCCACCCAAATTGCCAAAATTTTAACAAAGTACAACTATATTCTTCTTTTTGTGTGTGTGTGTGAATAATTACTTCTATTGAATAACATCAGCATACTTTTCATTGGTTAGCTGATCGATTTCTTAACATATCCAAGTGAGGTTTTTTTATAACCATTAATATCCAAGCGACGCCTAAAGTTATTCAAATCTTAAATGCAATAGAACATTACAAATATTTATCATTTAAAGCATTCTAAAATATTTAGTATAATTGTATTTTTACCCATACATAAGATGGAACTCTTATGACTAAGAAATGATAAGAGCTAATCATGGCATCCTCATCTAATGCCTAAGTCTACAAAAGTAGGCATCATCTTTTATTTCATTTATTTGATGTTGACCTACCTTACAAAGCACGTTGTGCAAAGCCACTAAGGTCATTACCTCCAACAAAATGCATTAGCCATATTAAAATCTCCCACTAGAGAGAGATACATGGCATATACCTTATTGCCAGACCTGTTTGGAACTCGAATTCATCCTACCATTCAAAGCATTCAATCTTTAGTATTTTGATCCATTTGCTCTACAGTTTCATGTAATAGAGTGGTTGGATTGACAAGTCTCTCCAACCATGTGCATTTCACCGATTTCTATCCAATTATTTCTCCTTATTATATGATATAACACCTAATAACTGATAACATAACAACTCCATGTTCATATAGTTGGTCATCCACACTAAATCTTCTTGCGATATAGTTGTTTCCCTGTATAGAAAATGAAATGTATGAGTTTCTAGCCTCCATCTTTCTAACAAGGTGATCAGCAACTCTGTATAATTTCAAATTTGATTATTATAGATGCTGCAAATAAACCAATGCTATTTAAGCAGTTTGGATATGCCCATTCATCTCTAAAAAGCTTTAATTTTGTTAAGTATAAACAATTCGATCTCTTTGTTGTTCCAAATGTAAAAAAAAAAAAATTAATTTTGTAAGCTCTTTGAAAATGTTTCATAATAATAAAATTTAATTGTATTAAAATATAATAAGAACAAAATTAAAAAATAAAGTAAGTCATTTGGCTATATTTATAACATGGTAAGCTATGTGTTCTTGAAACCTTAGAGCAACCATTTTTTTTGGATAAGAGTAGAAAAACTAAGGGGTTTTCTTTTTGCAAGGAGTGCGAGTGTTCGGGTTTTTTGGAGAATTTTTTTTGTTGAAAAAAAAAGAAAATAGGTTGAGGTATTTATAAGAGAAGACCTGTGCACCCATGAATTTCAAGTTTTTTCTATAGCCAAATTCATTTATAAAATTGGTTTATTTATCCTATAGATCCTTCCTAATTTTACCCTTGTTTTAATACATCCCCCACCAACCTTTAGTTCTAATTACTAACGTGTTTTCTATTTACTCTATTTTTAATCTATAATTTAATGTCCATAATGCCAACTCGGTTTTCAGGATCAGACAAATTGAGCCGATTATGCTTATGGGTAATAAATATATGGTCAAAATTGATTGGCTTGAACTTGACAACTTCAATTTTAAGGTATTTGTATGACATAATTGTTGAAAATACCCTCAATATTTATGAGTTTTTGGGTTTGATCCCTTAACCTTTTTTTTTTTGGATTAACAGCCTCAACGTTACGATTTTTTAGAAATCAACCTAATTTTAACGGGAAACATGAATTGACCGTTAGTCAAACCGCAGGTCAACTAAGTAGCCTATGTGGTGTGCTACATAAGCATTAGGTGACGTCATCTATAAACAAAATTGTTTAACATTTTTTTCATTTTGTTTCAATCTTATTCTTTCTTCTCCTCTTTCTCTCTTCCCCTCTAACTACTGTCACCGTTGTGTCCAACCCCCACTACCACCGTCTTTCCTCTCACTCCTCACTATTCCAACCCCCCACCACCTCTCCCTTCCCTCTCACACCTCACTATTGTTAAAAAAAAAAGACTCACTATTGTAAAAAGCAAAAAGAGGACTCACTGTTGTAACCCATTTTAGGGTTTTGATTTTTTAAAATTAATAAAAAAAACTAGAAAAATCAAATATTACTTTGTTTGGTTTAGGTTTGCTTGCTTTCGGTATATTTGATACCTTTCTTTTCTTTTCAATTCATCTACACATTATTGCTTCACCTTCTCTAATTTTCTAAAGAACCAAATAGGGGAAATTTGGGTTCTTATTCTGAAAATTCAATGACTTTCAATGATGATGAGGGAAGAGAAGTTGGGAATTTTACTTACCTTTCTAAGGTTATTGGTTGCTATTTTTCTCAAATGGGTTGGCCCTTTTTTCATGGATAAGGTCAATACATTTTTTTTATCCCAAGTTTCAAGCCTTTATTGCATTGACTTGCTTTGTTTATGATCTATGTGGATTGTTAATGGTTAGGTTTATTTTGGGCTTTCTTTCTTTTCTTCAAATTTTTTCAATAGGATGGAAGATAGTTGCACACGCAAAAAGCTTGTTCCAATGACAGTTGATAAGGCAAGGGAAGTGAAAGGGTTTCTTGGTAAGTGGAAAACGATAATTTCGAAACTAGAGCGAATCCCTTCGTGCTTATTGGACTTGTCGACCCATCCTTGCTTTTCGAAAATGCTCTTTGTAAGGAACAAATGCAAGCTATTTCGAAGACATTGAAGGGAGTGATTGAATTGACGAATTTATGCTTGAAAGAGAAGTACAATGGGAAGCTTAAGAAGATTGAAACAAAATGAAAAAAAATGTTAAACAATTTTATTTATAGATAAAGTCACCTCGTACTTATGTGGCACACCACACAGGCTACTTAGTTGATCTATGGTTTGACTAATGATTAACTCACATTTCTCATTAAAATTGGGTTGATTTATGAAAAATCGTAACATTAAGAGTGTCAATCCAAAAAAGAGATTAAGGGCTCAAACCCAAAAACCCATAAATGTTGAAAGTATTTTCAAAAATTATGCTTGTTTATATTGTACTTCTATATACTCTTCTGCTCATAGTCTGGACATAGATTCTATGAGAATTTGACATTACACTTATCCTAATACCCTTCCAAAAAATCTATTTGAAGAATTAACTTCTCCATTTACATATTTGATTTTTTTTTGCATTATTGAAATAAAATAAAAACCAACCCCATGGTCTTTTTCCTTTAAAATTTTAAAAACTATCACATTCAATATGTATGAAATCAATATATTACCAATAAATTATCATAGTTGTTAGAGCATGATGCCGCCAAGGTATTGTTTGTGTCATGGTCCGAGAAGATAAAAGTATAGCCATGGGTGCAAGACAATATTTTCACATTTTTTGCCTATTATAATTATAAAAATAAGAAAACAAGAAAAAAGAGAATATATATATATGTTGTTATCATGTTTTCATTTGCTTTTTGGGTTATCAAACATAACCAAATTCTTGAAGTGATTAGAATATACCTATCTTGACCCTCTCATACACATTCTTTAATAGTTTGCAATATTTTAACTAATATTATTGGATAACAAAGAGCATACTTTTTATAATATATAATAGATTAAAAAGTAGGTAGCTTAGTTTATTAGAATATAGCGAAGAAAGGGAGATTGTCTTCAATCTAAACAACACAACATAAAGTTGTCCCTCACCTTCATTTTATTACTTTGAAGCACCCAACTTTCTTCTCGTAATAATCTAAAATAAAACCCAGCCTCTCCTTTTGCCTTTACATGCCTTGTCTTAGGTAACCAAATCTTCCTTTAAGACACCAAATCACCTACCTACTTGCATTTCTCTCCTTTTTTTCATCCTCATTTCAGACCACAAATCTGTATATAACTTGTCTAATTTTCCCTTTATTCCTATACACTTACAGTTTTTTTACTTTTAATTTTTTTGAACATTAATTTTATTTTAGGGATATGTTATTTTTTACAATGCCTAGAACTATCCATAGTCCTTCTCTAACCATTGAATAGGAGAATAATGTGTTACAATGCCATGCATTGATGCTAATTGAGTTAATTTATTTATTTACTTGATTTAACAATTAAAATCTAATTAATAACATTGTTAATTGATTTATATTGTTATCAATTGAACACTAATTTATAGGCATAATGCATAATTTACTGGTACTTCCTGGTGAAAACATTTAAAAGTATATAAATATAATACAAACATTATAAAATTATATAAAATGTAAAAAAAATATAAAAAATAATATATTTAGAACTTAGAAGAGTTTGATTGGTTATAAATTTATTTCCTCTCTTCAATTTTTCTACCCACCAAGGCTGTTTTATCAAAATAGCCTAAAAATAAATTATATTTGCAAAAATAACCCAAGTTCAAAAACAATCACCAAAATAACCTAAAATAACAGTACCCACTCTTTTTTTGCACCAATGATTGCCTAATAATTGTGTCAGAATTAAAAATAATAATTTTTTGGGTTTTGGCCTGTCAATGGCCGGAACCCATATATTTTTTTAAAAAAATTGTATAATACTGATATACGAAAAAGGAAAAAAAAAAATTTTGGGTGCTGGCCTATCAATGGCCAGCACCCAACAGTAAATTTTTTTTTGAATTTTTTCTTTTTTTGTGTCAAAATCAGATATAAATATACGAAAAAAGTAAAAAAAAATTTTGGGTGCTGGCCTGTCAATGGCCGGCACCCAACGGTAAAAAAAAATTGAATTTTTTGTTTTTTTTCATATATTTATATCTGATTCTGACACGAAAAAAAACTAAAAATTCAATTTTTTTTACCGTTGGGTGCCGGCCATTGACAGGCCAGCACCCAAATTTTTTTTTTTACTTTTTTTGTATATTTATATCTGATTCTGACACGAAAAAAAACAAAAAATTCAAATTTTTTTTACTGTTGGGTGCCGGCCTGTCACAAATTTTTTTTACTTTTTTCGTATATTTATATCTAATTCTGACACGAAAAAAAAAAGAAAAAATTCAAATTTTTTTTACTGTTGGGTGCCGGCCATTGACAGGCCAGCACCCAAAATTTTTTTTTTACTTTTTTCGTATATTTATATCTGATTCTGATACGAAAAAAAAGAAAAAATTCAAAAAAAAATTTACTGTTGGGTGCCGGCCATTGAGAGGCCAGCACCCAAATTTTTTTTTTACTTTTTTCGTATATTTATATATGATTCTGACACGAAAAAATTCAAAAAAAAATTTTACTGTTGGGTGCCGGCCATTGACAGGCCAACACCCAAAAAAAATTTCCTTTTTTTTCTTTTTCCTTTTTCGTATATCAGTATTATACAATTTTTAAAAAAAATACATGGGTTCCGGCCATTGACAGGCCAAAACCCAAAAAATTATTTTTTTAATTCTGACACAATTATTAGGCAATCATTGGTGCAAAAAAAGGGTGAGTACTGTTCATTTTAGGTTATTTTGGTGATTGTTTTTGAACTTGGATTATTTTGCAAATATAATTTATTTTTGGGCTATTTTGGTAAAACAGCCAACCACCAATCAGCCTTTAAAATTTTCAATTTGAAGAGTTTGACTAGTTCAAATAAATTTTAACCGACATCGTCCCCTGATCCTTACTACCCAGCATCCTCTAGTTGCTTCTCCAATCTCCGCCCCCTAATCAGTGGCATCATCAACACCGCCCCTCCAGACCAGCTCAACCTTCTTCACATCACCATGGCGTCAGCCAAATCCTATACATTCAAATCCTGTTGCAACCAAGCCCCCTATAGCTGAAAAATTGAAGAGTTTAAAATTGAAAAATTATTATAATTATCATATCTTTTACCATTTATATAATTTATTATATTTAAATAAGTTTTTAAAATATATATTTTAATAATTTTTATAAGTGCTTTCACTTGGATTTACCAAATGGCTACTTTTGATTAGTGGAAGAAGGGTATTTTTTTTTAAGATAGAGTTTTTTTGGGTGAATCATGTAAAAAAAACAAATTTTAAGTCCTAATAAGTACCAAACTAAAAAAAAAAACCAAGTATTTCAGGAGACAAATGATGCATTAAGCCTAATTTGTAAATTATATTTTTCAATATTAAAATATTATATATTCAAATTCAGGTTATCAATTTTAAGAGTATAAGGACAAGGCATAATTATGCCCATATAAATTAATTGATTATATATCTTTTAATTTATAGCACTGTATATAAAATCAAGTTAGTCAATATCATATCGGTGGATCTATATTTTTTCAGATATTAGTATGTGCTAGTTAGTATTTTTTATGTACCATTTTAGATTTATTGATATTTTTAAAATATTTTTAATAAATTATATATACATACAAATATACCTCAATTATATACATAAAAAAATATTTATAGGCAAATATAAATTTTAAAATTATTAATTAAGTTCAATAACTTAATTTAATGTTTTTTTAGTTTTAATGTAATTATAAAAAAATTAAAAATAGTTAAGATAAAATTATTAAAGATTAGTTTAAAATATTAAAAATTTTGTACCAATTGGCATGAACTAGTACAAGTCAGTATTGACCAAAATATTGTTCAAGTCATTTGAGGAATTGTTCTATGAGAGAGTACAAATTGAATTGTAAATATTGTTGAGTATTTACTACCCAAGTTCTTAGGGGGGATTTGGAGGTGAATGTTTTAGTCTTTTGGTACAAAGGTGAGATCTTTATACTTAGAGAGTGATAAAGTGTGAATAACATGTATTCGTGATAAAATATAGTGGAGTTACTATAGGGAAACTGAATTGCGTAAACAAACATTGGTGTTATTTCTGTTTTGTTTGCACGATTTTTCACAGTACCAAGCCGTAGTGGGCACTGCAGTCTAGCACTTCCATTGATTTTGTTTTTCAAGCAAACAAGCAACTTAAAGTAGCAACAATTGGTATCACAACAAACACTTAACATATCTAGTGGTGAGTCCTAGTGTTGTTTTTTTATTACAATTGAAGGTTCTTCAATTACTCATCCCTCTATACTTGAGAATGGAAACTATCCCTACTGGAAGGCTAGGATGAAAGTCTATATTAAGTCAGTTGATGAGAAAGCGTTTTATTCTCACTGGATGGCAAGGTCATACTATTGATTTTGATGCTAGAAAGGTTCCTAAGTTTGAAGTTGAATGGACTATGGAAGAATAGAGAGTTTCCAATGCAAACTCTAAGGCCCTATATGTTATATTATGTGGCATTGATATAAAAGAGTTCAAACGAACTTCCAAATGTATTGGCTAAAGGAAACTTGGGAAATTCTTCAAACTACTCATGAGGGAACTAATACTATCAAGCAATCCAAGATGCAAATGTTGTCCACCAAATTCGAGACTTTAAGAATGCAAGATTCTAAGACAATTGGTGAGTTTCATTCTAAGTTATGCAACCTGTGCTCTTGGAGAAGAGTACTCAAACTCTAAATTGGTGAGAAAAGTCTTAAGGTCACTACCTGGAAAATTCTTTACCAAAGTGACTGCCATTGAAGAGGCTAGATATCTAGAGAGATTAAAGATTGATGGGTTGATAGGATCCCTACAAACTTTCAAGCTGAACCTTGATGAGTGCAAGAATGTTAAGCCTAAGGGAGAAAGGAGCATTGCACTCCAAGTTGTTGTGCTAGTGCCAATTCCCAATGCCTCTACTATAAAATAACATCGAGAGCATATTGCTCTACTTTCTCAAAACTTCAATAAAGCATTTAAGAAGCAAGCTAAGAGGTTCAATAAGTTTAAGACATCAAATAACACTCCTGAAAACAAGAATAAAGGTGTTCCTGTCAAAGAGGATAATGAGAAAGACAAGAGAATGGCATCCAGTGTTATGAATATCTTGGCTATTGACATATTTAAGTAGAGTGTGTTAACACTCTTAAGAAGAAAAAGAAAGTGTTGCATGCATCATGGAGTGATGAGGACACTTCAAGCAATTCTGAGTCTGATGAGGAACAAGTGAATAACTTTGTTGCCTTCATTTCAAGTGTGCTATCTAGTTTTGAAGTCGAGACAGATGATGATTTTGGTACAGGTTTTGAGAATGATTTTTTGAACACATACAAGACCATATAGAGTAAATAGGAACATGTAACCCTCAAACTTGACCCAATTCACCGGGTCTAAATTTTAGGTGTAACTACAAAAAACTTAATCATTAACGAAAAATAATTTACAATTCCCTATTTCTTTAAACATGTTCTTTGACATTTTAAATTAAAATTTTAATTACAAGAAAAAAAGGGAAGTATTTAAAATATCTTTGGTTACATCTATCTTGATACAAATCTTTACAAGTTAAAAGTTTATTCCATACAAACTCAAAATGTGTATTCCAAGACTATGCCACATATCCACTATATGCATAATAGCCCACTTTAACACCACCTTAGCGTGTTCCTGGCGTTTTCCTTCCAAGAGAAGTCTCATCTCAGATACCTGAAAAGCATTAAAAGATCTTGTAATTAAAGGGGTACTTAGTGAGCTCATTAACTATACCTTAGTGGATACTTTGCAATCTTGCTTGAATTACTATGTTAAGCATCATTCTGCATCACTTATTTTGACGGATACCACCATTGTTTTATCATTCTCTTATACATCAGTTGTGATGGTCTTATCATACTAAATCTTTCTTATCTATCTAACTAAGGAATCCTTCCAATTGTTTCATAAATCTCTTGTCCCATAATAATTTTTTAACAGTACATACCCTCATAAACCACTTCTAATAATCCTTGCCTTAACTTATACTCTTATCTCAAACAGTTGTTTACTGACATTTATCACGGCGGATACTTATGTTTGCGAATACTTACATAGAATATAATACTATTAATTCATACTCGGTCATATCTTGATTCAATACCACACATATCTATACTAATAAATTATTGTTTAGACTACTCTAACGAGTTCTATGTCATGATATATCAGAATCCTATAATTTAAGAGAACATTAACTCTGGTTCAGAATAATTTTAGAAGAAAATACAATACCCCTCACTTTCTATATTTATATATCATCACAATGGATACCCTTCTTAACATACAGATACACGTCTCTTTTTCATGAAACCTTTAAAACTTAGTCCCTCATAACCCAAAACATATCAAGACATCACTTTAGCTTTACTTATTATAAAACTAAAAGAATTTATCATATCTTACCAAAGAGATAAACATTCAGATTCATATCTTACCATACATCCCTGACAATTTACACCACATAGGCCTAATGATCTGTCGTAATTCGGTGTAGCAGATTAAACTAGTTTTCACATTTAAGGAGCTTGAATACATGTATTTTCGTTAAGTTTTAATTAAGTTTATTTATTTTTACTTGCATTTAATAAAATGTGCAAATTAAGTCTTTTATTGACCTTAAAGGACGAATAAGGCCCAAGGGAGAGCTAACATACTTCGTGAGTGTACAAGAGACCATTAAAAGGCCTTTTGGGTTAATACTGGATGTTATGTCGCAACATGGGAGATCCGATGTCCTAACATAGAGAGAAAAATAGACAAAGAACGAAACTGCCTTTGATGTCGCAACACTGGCTGAGGATGTCGCGACATACCCCTGAAGACATCCCAAGGAGGAGCATACTAAATTCAATGTCGCAACACATGTCCTAATATGTCACGACATCGACTTTGTAAAGGGAATAAAACACGAAACAAGGGTGTTTTGGTCTGCACAATAGAACTTAAAGCTCAAAAATATCAACAAACTTAGGGTTAAGGACGATGGCCACCTGAAAGTTATAAATAGACCTCTTTAGCACATACGATGGACAACATTCAGTTGCCTAGATTCTTTATTTAGATTTAGTTTTGCTTTCTTAAGTTCATAGTTTTAGTTTATTTTTTCTTTGTTTTCTTTTAAGAGATCTGATTGTAAAGGAGATCAACTTCTGTGGCTTCGCGCTATTTATCAATATCAATCAAGCTTTTCTTAAACTCTTTCTATTTCAATATATTCCCTATGATTAATTCTTCCATTCATTCTATGTTATTTATGAAAGTCATGAGGAACTAATCCTTCTATGGGAGATTAACGAGTGGAGGCATGATCTTTTAACTGTTTTGTAGGGCTACTCAACTGTTCACAGTTTGGGAAAGGAAGAACGTGAAACAAACCCTAGGTTTGACAACCTTGGGAAGTTATCAATATGGGAATTAACTCAAAATTGGTATTGCCCATCCATAAACACCTTTACCCCAAGTTAGTCTGGACTGTGAGGTCAAAAAATAAGTAGTTGTTGTTGACTCATTATGTTAATGGAAGATTAGAAGATCCAGCTAGGTTAGCGACTAGTTGGTTGACGAGGAACCCGAGACGGTAGTTAATTAGGATTGCTTAAGCGAGCTAATCATCCATCTTCAGATTTGATTCACCTTATTGCTCTCTATCTCTTGCAATTTTAATTCTTTTAAGTTATTTTATTTTATAGTTTAAAAACCCTAAAAAAATTCTTATTTTATTTTTGTACTATAATTGATTTAAAAGTATTAATTAGATTTTTAAGTGCTTAGATTAAGATTGATTTAGTACTAGCCTTCCTTAAGTACGATCCCTAGAGTAGTCACCTACTTCGTTGTAAAATCTACATTACAACTCGACTCGTATGCTTGCAAATACCGTCTCATAACTTTTCATTTTATTACAGTATTCACACTCTAGACGTTAGTACGTCTAGAGGCGGTCAAGTTGCTGGCGCCATTTTCGGGGAGGCAACGCTACTGGATTAATTTTAACTTTTGCATGTTAAAGAATAATTAGGAAATTTGTAGGTTATAGTTAAGACTTTCAATTTATTCTGTTAAATAACACTTCTAACATTTGTTTAAATTTTAGGAATCCTAGACATAAAATAATCAGCCAGCACAAAGTCATGGATGACTTCTATTATATGTGGCCCGATGAAGACTTCGATTATGACGAAAATATTTACGAAGATGGAGTATATGAATATTGGGAAATCCAGGAGAATCAACGATTATTAATGCTCGAATTAAGTCAACTCCGAGGAGAAACCCCAGCCTCAAGATGATAATGACCGCAATGATATGCCATCAAAAAGGTACCAAGAGGTGACAAGTCCGAAATTGCGCAAAAAGAAGAAAGTTACCATAGGTGCTTATGGAGAAGGAGAAACCTTAGACTACTATCCATTCTAGCCGACAGGAAACTATTTAAACGAATTAAATAAAATTTTTGAAAAATGAGATATTGAGCTAGTTGAGGAAATGGACTTTGAATTGAATAATCAAATAGATCAAAAACTTGTCGTCCTAGAAATCCTGAGTAATACTAACAAAGCGGAATCATAAGAATAGTATAAGCTATACCTACCAGTAGAGACGATGATAGTTAGGACCGAGTTAATAGAAGAATGTTTATCGATTCAAAGGTTCATAGAACAGAAGGACGAGAAACCAGTAATCCCGAAGGATGACCTGAATTGACTGTTCTTTTCGTATCCATAATCTTAAACCAAACACCCCAGAAGTTTATAGATCTGGGAATTTTCCAGCTATTGAAAGGAGTGGGAAAATATATATTAAACTTACAATCATATAGTAGGTTATCGTCAGATCGAACAGTCGGTGTGTATAAATCTTAAGTTACAGTCGTTATGGTATGTTCGATTCTTCCAAAAACCAAATAAGGGAATTATCTGCAGGCCAATGAATGGACTTAAAAGCCTATAGAGACAGAACTTAAGTGGCACAATACAATATTTTTTCTCAATTTTTCTACCAAGCGCATTACAAATTTCTCCTGAAAAGCCATACCTGATCGATGAAAAGGATAGAGACCTCATAGGCAACAATTGTGAGAAGCAATTTTCAAAATTCTTTCAAAACAAAAATGTTGAATATCCAGTAAAAGAGCTGTGTGAGTATATGGTTTCGCCAATGACTAATAACAAGTAGACCATAAAGCAACAACCACTGCAGGGAAGGCAAAAGTTCCCACTTCCACTAGCTCTTCAAGCAATGATGAAAGGTTCAATATTAGGATGATTGATCATCTAACATCCTCTATTGAATCGCATAATCGAGTGATAACCAAGATGAAGGCTAATGTAAGGATCGTTCAGCAGATTAGGGACAGAAATGTAGCACTAAAGAAATATCTGCAATACAAGTGATACTTGCACAATTATTCACTCAATCTAGTGATCTTGTACTCTTGATTCTATATACTAACTTACTTATACATGTTTGTATCAATATTCATTTTTTCCTTGGTCCAATCAAGAGAGTAAGGATATTTAGCATTTTGTTGGCAATTTTGTTGAAAAAAAAAAGGGAGTAGAGTATAGATGATGGGGAATAGAAGTATGTATGGAAGCTACTGGTTTGAGTGTTGTTGCTTGCTATATAGGAAGTATATATCCTTTTGCTGATTAATGAAGTTGATGGTTAATGAAGTTATTTACATTTCCAGAAGAAGATATTGTTGACATTGAATATGCATCAGACCTTGTGGTGTTCATTTCTTTTTCTTTTGAACTTATTTGATTTGGTCTGTATAAGTGAGATGATGATACTTATTTGTTGATATTGTTACTGTGGATGTTGTGGAATTACTGAATTGATTTGGAACTATGATGATATTGTGTTATGGTATATGTTTACTTTGATGCACTTTACTGTATTTGCTACTTAGATATAATTTAGTATTTTGATTGTTAGTGTGAATTCTAGACACGTCATTAATAGTTCAAAATTACTATATCATGTTCTAAGTTAAGGTAAGTAGAGCAAGGTTGTGCTGAGTGGGAGGTTTTGTTGACTGTGGTAATTCGCTTCCCATGTTGTTTGATTTTGTTCATCAAATTGCCAATGGAGGAGATTGTTAAGGTAAAATAAGCGGAGAGTTTCCGAGTGGCACTCGACAGTGCCAATTGTAGACTACCACTAAGGTGATTAAAAACTTGACTTATTTAATTTGACAATTTAATGAAAAAAACCTTTGTACCTAGTTAATAATTAATGTTTAATGCTTAAACTTTTAATATTTATTTGTGATTAATTGGGTGATGGGAAAAGTAGGGGTTAAAATTGGCCTCCCACAGGGGATCATGCAAGTTGATGTTCCTTATTCTTAAAACTACATATAAAAATGTTCCTTAAGCTTCAAATGTTGGGAAATGTCATTTCTTCTACTGTTAGGATTCGGACCAACCATCAATCATTCTACCTTACCTCATCTTCCACTCATTGCTATTTAAATGCTTTTCTTCAGCCACATCTTTTTATTATTATTATAGCACCTAGCTTTAATTAGTTTCCTTCTACTTTTATACATGTTGAAATATAAAATAATTAAGTAAAATCAGTACTGAACATGCATGTGTCTCTAGAATTACCTAGTACAACATGTTTCTTTTGGTTTCATGAAAGTAGAGTAAATAATAGCAGATTAAGACGAAGGGTTTGCTTCACATGCAGTTCATGTTCATGGCTTTATGGACCACAGTAACATCAATTTGGTGGACAAATTTCTGCAATTTTTTAGTCCAAGCAAAGAGCCACCACTGTCAAAAAAAAAAAAAAAGGCTGAAACATATCATATGCAATTTTATTATGACCAACCCTAAGTCTAACAAGATATTTCCCACCATTTCTGTTTTTAGAGTTTGAAAACTTGTTCCGTTACACAGAATGTCTCATTTAAATAATATTTGGTCTGGTTCTTTTAATTTTATTGGATAATTTAAATACGTTAGAGTTAATTAGTAATATATCAAACTCCTAAATTTCATTGTTAATTCTAACACTTTTTGGGTTAAATGATGACAAACTTTAAATTTAATATTATGGAGGAGAGAGATGTGTGTAAGAGAAGGTGTGGTTTGAGAAAGTGGACCCAGCCTGGCTTAGGCTAGTATGATTTTGGGGGCTTGCCGAAAAGAGTAGGTTGTCATGGCTTTTAATATTTGTCTGGACTTGGAGTTAAGACTTAAAGGCCACATTAGCATGAGATTCAAAGCTGCACTGCCAATGAAGTTTATTAACCTTTCCTTTTACACTATCCATCTCTTTCTTCTCTGCCCACTATATTATGTACCACCAAACCAGACATCGTACCTCCCCACTCTCATCTACTTTTAAACCAGTTTTTGTTTATATTAACTTCACTTCACAACCCTTTTTCTTTTATCCTAAAAATGGCTCATATTCTTATTTCCACATAAACTATCAAATATATTTTTTATTAGTACTTGGTTTCTCTTTTTTTTTTTTTAAATATCAAATCTCTTTATCTCGAATATAATTTATATCAAGATTAAAACTTTAGGATCTTTTAAGTGTTTAAGTTTGGATCTCACCTATGGAAACTATGTGTAGAGAAATTAGTTTGAGTTGAGTTAATTATTTAGTTTAATGGTCAAAATGATTGATTCTGATATAATATAAAAATATTATCTTAATGGGTAGGATTTTGATTTTTCAAATATATTTTTGATTGGAGAGCCAAGGATGATAATGATGGATGATTAGGATTAGGAAGGGGAAAAGGGGAATTTGCAATCAGTATTGAAGACGCGGCATGATGTAGGAAGAAGGAAAAAAAGGGAAACATAGAAAGAGAGGTATGGGGTCACATGAAAAAAAATTAAATTTTGACTAACTCTATTTTGACACCCAAATTTACATCTTTTTAAAAATGTGACATTGTTTGAAAATTAAAAAAATGTATATTTATTAAGTTTTAAGTGATATGGATGGAAATGCATGAATGATGATTAAAGAGCAGAGAGAAATGAAGCAGCATTAATATGTAAAAGTAGAAGACGCATGAACCCAAGTCATTCAATTCGTTTAATTGTGGGTCAAACAATTTGGTGAGTTCTAGGGCTCATTTTTTTCATATCTATTGTATCTAATTTAATTTTAATGTAATTGCATATGGTAAAAGATTAAATGATTTGAAGGAAATTGATGATGTTAAATTTGGTATGATAGTATCTATTTAAAAGATATGGCAAGAGTTTGGTTTTTTTCCTAAAGACAAGGCAATGCAAGAAGTGATTCATATCCAATTTTAATGATGGAGTTAGTTTGGTTTAATTGTTAAGGTCACCATGACATTACATTGGAGTCTTATTATTATTTAGAATTGGTCCACAAATTCTATTAACTTTATAACATAAAAAAGAATGTTCATCAGAAGGTGTCGCTTTTATTATTATTTTATTTTTATACAAGGCATTGTGAAGTTGTTTTTATTCCAGAATAATAGACAATAACCTTTCAATGTGTGTTTGAACTACTACTCAAGATGCTTCTAGATCTTTTATTCATGTCGGGTTTAGGTCAACTCTAAACTTCCCATTTTATTATTTTAAAAATTAGATTAATATTTATATATTTCATGGGGCCTACCCAACATGTGGGATTATTATTTGTAGGTAACCAAATTTTAAATATATTGATAGAAAAGTGTAAATATGATATTAGTGTTTTATTTTATAGAAATGAAAGTGGTTTTGTTCTTAATTTTTACATAAGGTACCTTCTTCATTTTTAACACATTTCAAATTAATAGTTTTCCTGATTTCAATATTTTAATTTTTTTATTACCATAATCATAATTTAATTTTAAATCTTTTCATTTATTTTGATATTAAATTAAGTTCCTTTTAAATTATTTTAAACTAATTCAAAATCATAACTATTTCTTTTATTTTTATTAAATAATACTTTATAATTAAAATGATAAAATGTTAAAAAAACATTTTTTTATATTAGGACATATTTTAAATAGTAAATCATGCTTAATTTAGAATTCAATAATAATGCCTTTTTGCTATATTAAAATAATAATTTCATTTTAAAGCATTGTAAATATTTTATTTTTTAAAATAAAATTTAATTAAATAAATTTTTATACCAACATATATTTGTTATACCTATATCACGTACCCCTACATCTATTCCTAAACTATGCTATGCGTGTCCAGTGAATCAAACTAAGCCAACAAACTATGCAATCAACAAACCTTCCACCTTTTACCACAAGTAAACATGAGCCCAAAAAATCCTCATGCCATTTCATATCTTTGCTAAGCATGCATGATACACGCGTAGGTATTCGAAGTCATTAATTACCCAACTGCCCTCAGACATTATATTCTAAGACGTCACTGAAAGAGAATTAAATATGATCTCATTGTCAACAATATCTAAACAGATAGGCAACCTTATCTCGCAGTATAAAAACCCACAACAAAAACTGAAGAAAGCCAAGTCCCCTTTCCATATCAAATACTTCTTTCCAAACTTTCTCACCAAAGATCGACCCCCTTTCTAGTGGCTTTCCACCCCCACAAAGGTGAACCATCATACAATCCATCTCTTCCTCTCCTTATTGAACTCACTAGTTAACAATATTAAATAATTAAAAGTAAGACTTATTATCAATGACACTAAAGTGAAGCTAACTACTTTAAAAAAGATTCTCCCCTGAGTTTGTTTTGAATGGGGCCATAGGAATTAAAAAGAGGCAAGAAGGAGATGAGGAATAAAGGAGCCTAGCCTAGGTTAAAATTGATTATATGCCCCAGTCCAACTCGGTTCAAGCTCTACTGAATATGTCAGTTTGGTTCCCACTTCAATTTGTTTACATCGTAGAATATTTTAAAACCCTAAAAGAATGTATTGTACTAAGTGGTCCGAATTTGAATGAGAACATAATCAACAATAAAGGAGCCTAAACCTATGCTACCATTAATTGGGAAATTTGAGCCACACCTTTACTCCAATTCTTATTTTGGAACTCTATTGTGGACACTTCTTTTATTATTACTACTACATTTAGTTGCTTTTTAATTTTTTTTTTGTTTTGTTTACTTAAATTGGTTGTAAAATATAATTTTGTTGGTTTTTATTTTATTTTATTTTGTAATTTGTAAACGGAATGATTTGGGTTGAATTTTGGTGTTTATGATTAGGCACATAAAAGTGCTAATGAGTTGAGATTAAGTATGAATATTAAGGTCCATAAGTTTATATTCCACTTCACAAAATCTATAGGAGTCCAAAGACGAAAGGAGAAACAAAAAAATATTACTACGATGTAAACAAAGAGTTCAAAAATAAGTATTACATAGTTTTTAAAAGCATTTTTTTGGAAAAAAAAAAAGAGAATAAATTCTTCGTTTTTAAATTCCGTTGACCAAAAGATATTAAAGCTGCATAAATTATTTGCATTGTACTCACTATTATCAACCAAGAAAAAAATATGTAATGAGCATAGTATAATAATTCCATATTGATCCAAACTAATCTATATTGATAGCGATTCATCCTTCCCGAACACGGCATACAACTCATACAACTCATTCTGCGCTCTCAAAGTTTGCTTATTCTCCCATTTTTCCTTACCATGACAAGTATTTTGAGTCAACCTAAACACTCTAATATCCTTTTTCAAACCTACTCCCATTTTGAGTCAAAATCAAAAGATGGATAAATAGATGCATCTCATCAAGGCTTTTGTAGTGACTAAGGGAGTCAAGACCAAGAAGTGAATTATTTATCAGCCAAGCATTCCTCTTACGGCTAGATTCAATCTCCTAGTCTCTGCAAGAAAAAGAATTTCATGTTCTTTTGAGAAGGAAGGATTGGGTGATTGCAATTTTCTCCGGCAAATAAAACTTTTGCACATTTTCATGAACAAGATCCATATAGACACATAGATTCATGAATCCCTACATCATAATTGAAAGAGTCAATAGAAAAAAGAAAGAAATGAAATTGATCAATATATCTCTCGAAACAAATGAAAGGGAAATGAAAACTGAAACATAAACCAAAGATCAACCAAGCTATCTCGGAGACTTGCAATCACCAAATGTTCAAAAATTCCTCTATTCAATCCTTTTCCTTCTTGTTGCTGAATATCTTGCATCTTTTCTTTGTTTCCCAAGCCTATAGTTCCATCATACATTACAATCAATCAACTAAACTTATTTAAAAGAATAATCAAACTAAATTCACTAATCCCAATCAATTTGATGAAATCAGTTTGATTTAATTCAACTTAATCGGTTACCCTTGCTTATACATGACAATATGAAGCACGTACCATCATAAAATTGCTTGTTTGCATCAATAGTATTTTCACGTTACAAGCCGTTACAAACTAGACTCAAAAGACCTTAAGTTTTATATATATTAATTTTACCCTAGTTTTTATCAAATTGAACTCAAATCCCAAATCTCAAATTATTTCAGATTTAAATCACTTCAAATTCAGATCCTTTCAGCATCTTAATTTTTTAAATAAGTTCAGATCAAATTGAAGGGTCTCAAATCAGAACCAACGGCTTTTCAAGTTGAATCTCATTTTCCCACCACTTTGGAGCATTTATGGTTGTAAATTAAAAGAGAATAAATAGAAAATAACCATTTCTAAACCTGTAATCCCACAAGGTTTGGAAATTAAATCTCTAAATCCAAAGATTAAACAGAGAGAGTGGAGCATTACCTACACGCAAAACATGGGTCATTAAACCTAACGGTAATGGTAAAAGTAAAACTGTTGCCAACCTATTAGTGTGAAAAAGAAAAAAAGGAAATTGATAAAGCAATGGTTAGCACTTAGCAGTTCACCCTAAATGCATTACCCAAAACCACAACTAATTTATCACCAAAATTGGATTTTGCTACTAAGGATAATATTTTGAGAACGTACCTCAGCTTTTCATAAACATTTTTCTGAATTCATCATTCGATTTTGGCTTCTCATCTTCCTCTTTCTTGGTTCCTGGCTTGTTAGTAGTCCACCCAAGTGGTTTAACATTTCTAGGCACCGCAAACGTATTTTTCCCCTTCAGTTGAATGCTCTCAAAATGCTTACGAGAATGTGGTACCTGGGGAGCTACGCTTGAACCCTTTGAGATTTCAACAGATTCTTTAGATGCAGAACTCCCTTCAATTCCACTCTGATTGCTATCATGTTCTGCAATTTCAGTTTAGACACATAAGAGACTAACCAAGCAAAGCTATGATGTAACAAGGATAAAGCAAATGGCACAAACGCATACACATATTATATGTCATGATAAAAGCAAAGGGAGAGAAATTAAATGCAACTGTAATAAACAAAACCTGAAAATCACCTTGATAAAAATGCAGAAACTATCTGCATAATCTACACATTGCAAAGCAATGGGACTTAATAACACAGCTCCAATACATGCAAAATATTCAGACATACCTTTTCCACACCGGAATAATTGGAAGTGCAGGGTAGGAGTGTAATTAAGCTGAGTCGACCTCAAGCTGTGAGAAGCTCGAGCACTACTCAACTCAAGCTTGATTGAGTTCCACTTTTAAAGCAAGCTCAACTCAAAATAAAGATCAAACTGTTAAAAGCTCACTCACTTAGGTTCAATTACCTAGTAAAAGATAAAGCTTTGATTCCCATGCTCAATTTTAGACTCAATTATTTTTACTCAAGTTCGAGTTCGGGTTGGCATGGAAATTTTTCAATAATAATATATAAATAAAAATATACATTAAAAATAAAAAGCTTGATTAGGCTCGCAAGTTATTACAATCAAGCATTAAGATTCTCAAATTTGACTCTCTCAATAACTCAAGCTTGACTTGACAATCCAAATTCAAGAATTTTCCAAGTTGAAACCGAGTAGCTTGTAAGTACATGCATCTCATTTACGGCCCTAGTAGAGTTTAAAATGTATGCAAATTAATTCTGAGGACAAAACAACCTCTGAATTTATCAAAAGGGTAGAACTATCCCTAACTGCCGAAATTGAAAAATCCTTCAATTTAACTACTTAGAAAGGAGTGCCTAGATATGCCTAGAAAATGTTTAAACTGTGGAACTACAAGGAATTAAAAAATAAAAATGATAGAAAGGTACTTTTAGATATCCATCCCGTGATACTTATGCAAAACCAAAAATGCTAATGGAGAGATCAACCAAAGAGTTTATTCTGTTACTTCGTTGTACTCAGTGGGGCTTATATTTGGTACTTTTAGTTTATGTGAATATTGGCTTTTTTTCTTATTGTTCTCTTATATTGTATTTAATATTTCTTGTTTTCCTCAAGAATGCAGAGTTGAAGTTTGTTGTTGTAGGAATATTCTGTAAATATTTTAGGAATATTTTGTAGATATTCTTTTTATTAAAATCCCTTATTTTAAGGGATCATATCTCCTATTTAGTATCTTTCCTAACTTAGAGTTTCCTAAAGTAGTGTCATAGGTTGTATATAAAAACTCTGATTTATGTTCTATTTAATACATAATACTCTGATTTCTACATGGTATCAGCTTAGGTTACGATTTCTTTTTCAACCTAGACCATGTCCGAAACTCCTTCTCCTACTTCGGAGATTACTTCAAATCCAGAAAATTTTTCTGGTTCCGATGCTCCATCAGATTCGTCTAGTCAAGGGTCTTGTGAAGGTAATCTGGTCATAAAAGATCCAGAAGGTAACCTTTCTTCTACTGCATTTTTCTCCTCCCAGTTGAATCCTAATTGGATCCTCGATTCTGGTGCTACGGATCATATGACTGGTAACAAGGCATTGTTTCACAATTTTTTTCATACCTTTGGTAAAGCTGTTAAAACGGCTGATGGTACCTTGTGCAAAATAGAGGGACATGGCACTGTTATTCTCAATGAACAGATTGCACTTAAAAATGTTCTCTTTGTACCAAATCTGGCGTGCAATCTCATCTCTGTTAGTAAATTGTCCACAGACTTGCATTGCTCTGTAATTTTTAATGATCGTGATTGTACTTTGCAGGCACTGAACTCGAAGAAGATGATTGGTAAGGCCAGCTTGCATAATGGTCTCTACATCCTCCCTACCTCTCCTAAAATCGAGATCTCCAAGTCATTTACCGCTTTAGGAAAAGTTGATACTGTTATGTTATGGCACTTTCGTTTAGGCCATCCTAGTTTCCAATACCTTGCAAAATTGTTTCCTGCTCTATTCATTAATAAAAGGCCTAATTCTTTTTCTTGCAAAGTTTGCTCTCTTGCCAAACATACTAAATCATCTTATTTTCCTTCTACATACAAGCCTTCTTACCCTTTTGCTTTGATCCATAGTGATATTTGGGGCCCTTCTCGGGTGAAGAATGCTGATAATTGTAAGTGGTTTATCACTTTTATTGATGATCACAGTAGGATAACTTGGACTTATTTGCTGAAAGATAAATCTGAAACTGCTAGTGTTTTTGTGCAATTTTATAACATGGTTCTCACTCAATTTGGGTCTAAAATCCAGCTCTTTAAATCTGATAATGGCAGTGAATTTTTTGCTAGGTCTTTAGGTGATTTTTTTAAGGAAAAGGGCATAGTTCAGATTAGTTCTTGTGTTGGAACCCCACAGCAAAACGGCGTTGCCGAAAGAAAAAATAGGCACCTTCTTGAAGTTACTCGTTCTCTTCTATTTACCACTAATGTTCCTAAATATTTGTGGGGGGAAGCCTTATTAACTGCCACATATTTAATCAACCGGATGCCTAGTAAGGTTTTAAAATTTCAAACGCCTCAATCTATATTTTTGCAGCACTTTCCTCATTTTAAGCCTATCTCCTCCATTCTGCCACTTAAAATTTTTGGCTGCATTGTTTTTATCCAAAATATTGCTCCTAATAAGTCCAAGTTAGATCCTAAGTCTTTAAAATGTGTATTGGTTGGGTATTCTTCACTTAAGAAGGGTTATAAATGCTATCATCCTCCTTCTAAACGATTTTTCACCACTATGGATATAACATTTTATGAGCAGGATTCCTATTTCACTCAGGCTGAAATTCAGGGGGAAACATGGAGTGATTTTCAGCCACAACAGGTATCTCCTTCTAATCTTCATTCTCAACCTTCAGAATTGCCATCTTGTTCGCCATTACCTGCAGATCTGTCACCTGTGAATGCTCCCATTGATTCTCCTGTAGTACCTATGACTAATTCACCTACACCCACTTTAAACACTCTTCCTGAAAATACACCTACTCCAATTGACAGTCTTCAAAAAACACCATCACCCAAACAGCTTCGTGTCTACACAAGAAAAAGAAGACATATCCCTGAGACTGTTTTGCAATCTGATTCTTGCCGAGAATTGGATTTGGGTCCAGCTGCCGAAATGGAAGAAGAAATCAGTAAGTCCACTACTCTAGATGACTTTCCTATTGCTATTAGAAAAGGGGTTAGACAGTGCACCAAGCATCCTATTGAAAAATTTACTGGTTATAATTCATTGATGCCGTCTTTTCAAGCATTTACAGCAACTTTGGATAAAGAACAGGTTCCCACAAGCATAGCTGAAGCTCTAAAGGATCCAAAATGGAGAAGGGCTGTTGAAGAGGAAATTTGTGCACTAGAGAAAAATGCTACTTGGACCATTACAGACCTTCCTCAAGGAAAAAAGGCTGTCGGCTGTAAATGGATCTTTGCTGTAAAGTATAACTCCAATGGCAGTATCCAACGATACAAAGCTAGACTAGTGGCCAGAGGTTTCACGCAAACATATGGGATAGACTTCACAGAAACTTTTGCACCTGTGGCAAAGCTTAACACTATTCGAGTACTCCTAAGTTTGGCTGTAAATTGCGATTGGAAATTACACCAACTTGATGTAAAAAACGCATTTCTTAATGGCAAGCTTGAGGAAGAAGTCTATATGCAATTGCCACCTGGCTTAAAGTCTATTGAAGGTAGCAACAAGGTTTGCAAGCTCAACAAGTCTCTATACGGGTTAAAACAATCACCCAGAGCTTGGTTCGAGAGGTTCACTAAAGTCATTCTTCAAAATGGCTACAAGCAGTCCCTTGCCGATCATACGCTTTTCATCAAGGTAACTTCTACAAATAAGAAAGCTATCCTAATTGTGTATGTGGATGACATCATTCTTACTGGAGATGATGAGGAAGAGATTAGCAATTTGAAGAAGTTGTTAAACAGGGAATTCGAAACCAAGAACTTGGGAAAGCTAAGGTATTTCCTAGGAATGGAGGTGGCAAGATCAAAAGAAGGACTTGTGATCAACCAGAGAAAGTATGTACTTGATTTACTCAAAGAAACTGGTTTTCTTGGCTGTAAGCCGGCTGATACACCAATGGAGGCAAACTTGAGATTCAATAAAGAAGATGAGTCCTTAGTAGACAGAGAGAAATTTCAAAGGTTAGTTGGGAAACTAATCTACTTATCCTTGACAAGGCCAGATATAGCTTTTCCCGTAAATGTGATAAGTCAACACATGACTAATCCTACTGAAGAGCATATGGCAGCAGCAAATAGAATTCTCAAGTACTTGAAGAAAACTCCAGGACACGGCTTAATGTTTAAGAAGACACAAGACAGAACTGTTAAGATTTTTACAGACTCTAGTTGGGCTGGAGATCTCACTGAAAGAAGATCCACTAGTGGGTACTGCACTTTTGTTTGGGGTAACCTTACAACTTGGAGAAGTAAGAAACAATCTGTTGTTTCAAGAAGTAGTGCTGAAGCTGAATTTAGAGCACTAGCTTTGGGGATATGCGAAGGAATTTGGCTACTTAAATTACTAAAAGAACTTGGCACAAATCAGGAGGATCACTTTGAAGTTTTGTGTGATAATCAATCTGCCATTCAGATTGCCAAGAACCCAGTTCAACATGACCGAACAAAGCATGTTGAAATTGATAGGCATTTTATTGCTGATCAAGTCAACAAAAAGACAGCCACTCTTTCTTACATTCCTTCAGAAGGACAGATTGCAGACATTCTTACCAAGGCTTTGCCAAAACCTATGTTCAATAAATTCCTATTCAAGCTGGGATTATACAATGTATATTCTCCAGCTTGAGGGGGAGTGTAGGAATATTCTGTAAATATTTTAGGAATATTTTGTAGATATTCTTTTTATTAAAATCCCTTATTTTAAGGGATCATATCTCCTATTTAGTATCTTTCCTAACTTAGAGTTTCCTAAAGTAGTGTCATAGGTTGTATATAAAAACTCTGATTTATGTTCTATTTAATACATAATACTCTGATTTCTACAGTTGTCAAGCCTAACCTCCTCATTATGCCACAAGACATATGAATATTCCATTTTCTATACAAAGAAAGAAAAAAAAAAACTATAATAAGATGCAGAGCCAATAGAAATAACAATGCTAAGGTTCTTTTCTTTCATCTTCTCTAAAATTTATTGCCTTATAACTAGGAAGGTCAAGATGTGGAAAACCATAGAGCTTGAAGATTAATGCTAGATATAATTTGTCCAATTGTTCTAGAAACCCCCTAGAACTCCATCCACCTAACACTTAGCAGAAAATTGACCAACAAGAAATTTAGGATATTCAAGATTGAGTACCATCTATTATGGAGTTTGAGCTCCAACCAATCTCAAGCAAACATCATTAAAAGAAACTCGGACTGAGGCTATGCTTGGTAGAGTGGAAAGAAAATTGGAAGGATGAAAAATTGAAAGGGTAGAAAATTAGAAGGATGGAAAACATAATTTTTCTTTCCATAGGTGTGCTTGGTGGGAAAGAAGGAAAAATGGAAAGAAAAGTAACTTTCTTTCCATCCATTGCTTGGTAGAGATGAAAAATGAAAAGAAAGAAAATAAAGCATTTGAAAAATGCATAATTTTGAACTAATATACACCTCTCTCTCATATTCTCTCCTCTCATCTTTCCAATTTAGAAGGATTGCTTTTTATGCATTAGGATGGAAAATGATCATCTCTCCTATTTTCTTTCCTCTCACTTTTCTTACCGACCTAGCACACTCAAAATTTATTCTTTCCCCTTTTCCACTCCCTCCTCCCATCCCTCTGCTATTCCACCCAACCAAGCACACCCTTAAGGAACATAACTCAAGCTTCATAAGACTTACAAACTGGTGAAACACTAGTAAGGCAAAAATACTAAATAAGCCTAAACCTATCTGAAATTTCTTAGAAAACCCCTTATTCTATTATTTTTGTCGAGTCCTTATGTTGACAGAAAGATTTCACACGAACTTTAATAACTGTTAGGCTTATAGCCAACTAGAATCTTATGCACTCGTGAAAGATGAAACAACTTTTCAAGAGTGTATTTAGTATTTCACCTAACTATACCTTTTTGAATCAGAGCCATCCAAGGAGAAGAGTATAGAGATTTACAATCATCTTCAAAGTTACATAAAGAAATGTGATGATCTTATGTTCATGGGGGAAATGGTAAAACAGAATTCCACAAGCGCCTAATCAAATAGCACATAAACTAAATATCTAGTTATATTTCACATATTTATTATATTTACAATCATGTACTTATGGTTTCATCAGGCCTGATCCTGAACTCATTAATGCAAGTCTGCAACCAAGTTCACAGCAAGGCCTGTTCCAACCTAGCAGCAAACTTGTCTATCACTTACAAAAAGGAAAAGGAAAAGGAAAAGAAAAATAAAATCCTATATTTCAAACATGTGAAAAAGTTGCTACAATTATCCTTTATAATTAAATCCACTTCCAGCTCTGCTCCTGCTTCCTCTCAGCATATCATTCATTCTAGACATTTTCTTTTCCATTTGTTAGAATGGAAAAAAAAGTCTTCAGGAATTAACTATTTCATTTCAAATTTAATATACATGCACATGATAAATTGCAGATAAATGAAGTTTGTGATGCCTTCTAGTAAATTAGGCATCTGCTGCAATAGCTTGAGAAGGTATATGAATCATTGCATAATCAAGAGTAAGTGTTCATGGAGATAGGCATTCACCAGATGTAGTGAGAGCACCAGATTCTCTCTTGCCTCGCTTTGGATTTGAGCGTGTAATGCTCAACTTCTTGCCAAGCAACATTTGCTTATTCTTTGCTAGAGCTGCAGCAAGGTGTTCTTCATCCTTAAAATCCACATATGCCAATCCCTTCAAATTCCAATTAAAGATATGAAATCAGCCCGCTGATGAAAAAAATCTTAAAATTCATGCAGTATGTCGATTTTGACCCAAATTCGGAAAATGGGGCCCTAGACCTTAGGTATTGTTGTATAAATTTTCTACTGATTAAAAATCTTAACAGCAAGTGCTAAATTCTTAGTTTCTGAAATTTTTCGAACTAATCTATAATATAACATTGTTTGGTACACATACTATTCTGGATTGAATGCTCAGTAAAATTTTGTACTTAAAAAGAGAGATGATCTTATAGATTTTTTTTTATATTAATAAAAGTTTGAAAAGAGAGAAACTATACCTAAGAATGAAAAATTATAAGGTTATAAAAACCCTTTAAATAAGATTGACTGAAAAAATAAAGTTTTAACTACTTCACAATAGTTTTTAAGAATTTTCCATCTAGTGGCTTCAAATGACTTAAAACATGTTGAGAAGTTAAATAATTGACAAATTTTATATTCAATAGATTATCAAAATAAAATCTCAGATATGTACCAAAAATATTCAAGGAGAATCTAGTATATTCATCATCTTTCCGTAGTAAACCATTAGACTTAATAGTGTTGAATATGTGAGATAATCTTGCGGGGGAATATCAGTTGTGAATGGCAGAAGTAAACACAAAAATAAGAGAAGACATCCTTTAGCAAAGAATGATATCCACATAGCTTGGGATTGCTTAAACGTGATATTCCTCAAAGAAATTATATCTACTTAAGTACTAAAACCTAACTAAGTTTGTATCACAAGTGAGGCCAACTAAACTGCAAAATTGGAAGGAAGAAAAATCTAATACAAAACATGAATTAGCAAAGATATATTAGTCTTTCACTTTCTCTGAAAATATGGATTAAATCCAGTTCTTTTCAAACTTATATTTTCACCTATTTTTTCTCTACTTCAAAATGGTGATTAAGTTATATTCATACTTCTTCTCTATTTTATATTTTCTCTTTTTAACTAGTGTATTTACATTTTCAAGTAAATATATCTTTCTTTTTTTCTTTTTAATATAATTGATTATTATTTCACCAACAAAGTGGCTTGCCAAAGACAATCTATCAAAAGAGACAACAAAAACTGCTCGCAAAAGCAAGGTTTTCAGAACCAGACCAGTGGTCGAACCAGTCCAGACCACCGTTTCGACTAGTTTGTCCAGATCAATTGAATAAATTATTTAGAAAATCATAAAAAAATTAAAATATATATATTAAAAAAATAGTGAAAACAAGTTCAACCGGTTTTTTTAGCCTGGTTCAACTGCCTGTTCAACCAATTTGTACCAGTTTGAAAGCCAACCAGGCCAACCCCTTATTTCAGACCAGTACCCTGACCAGTTCTGGAAACAGTGCGTAAAAGACATTCGACTGTAAAATACATAATCTGCTACTTAATAAAGATTGTGATATGGAAAGTGCAGCCTGAGCACCAAACTGACATCTAGTAAGCAGCTAATGAAGACAGCTTCATGTTTCATTTCTAACATGGCAGTGACGGACACAAAAATAATTAAGAGGGCACATGCATGTCGGCATACACAAATTCAGAGAGAGACAGAGAGAGAGACCCTCGATTTTCCAGTGAACTTGTCATGCAGAATTCGAATCGCAGTGACTCCACCAACATCACTAAAGAATTGCTTTAGATCTTCATCTATTGCCTGCCAGCCAAATAGATAAGCTTGTCTTTTAGTTTGTACAAAAGTACAGAATATGAAGAAAAGTAAGTGTGACTATTTCTTTGAAAGTAGGAAAACAATGAAGGACAGCATGAAGGGTGTCAACTAACCCTAATGTTAAGATTTGATGCAAATGCAGTGCACTGATCTGTATATAATCTGGTTTTACTAGAGTAAGTGTCTTTCACTAGCTGCTCGTTTACTTGTTCCTCAACCTTGCCCTTTTTCTCTTCCCCGCCATTTGCTTCAGCTAACTTCAGCCCTCGTGTGTTCTCTTTCTCATGCAATTTCTTCTGATTTTGAGTACTTTTCTGCCGCTTAGCTGGAGACTGTTCATCAATTGTGATTGAACCCGATTTCCTCTTTTCACTAGCAGTTTTCTTAAGGGGCCGCTCCCTTTTATCTGTCACTTCAGTTAAAGATTTAGATTCTTGCTCTAACCTAAACAATTGCAGCTCCTCAAGACGAGGCATAACCTAAAAATTGAATGAAAAACAGAAAGTAATTCCAACTTTGGTAAAGGCTTATGACAACAACTGACAAATAAAACAAATATCAAAGAAACAACAACGGCTTATGACATCCCATGAAAAGAGGAAAAGGTAAGTACAGAAAACACTAACAAATTTAATAACTTTTTGCTAAACAAAGCCAAAAGGCATATTAAAAAGCACAGTTTATCTTTGTTTAACAGGGATAAAATGTGTTTCAAACTTCCCCCTGAAACTCAAGAAACTAAATCGAATACCGTTGTCCAAGACTAAATAGAAACATATATTTTACATTTATAATGCAAACAAAATTTGTAGCATAATATTAAACATAGAATAACAAAAGTAGACCAGACCTATCATTTTTTCACGGGACACCTAGTGGCAAATCTCCCACCTAACCAGTGAGTAGAGAATGCAATAAAATGTTATCTTCCTTGATTCATCAGGAGAACAGATTTAGGAAGTTGACAGCTTAGAAATGAAAATAGAAAAAATAACTACCTAAACCAGTTGTAGGCCAGTTGATGGTGAAATCAGGTGAGGTTAGGATTTCAATTTTTACTCCACATAAGTATTCTGTTTTTTTAGAAAAAAATAAAACAAAACTACTTCACATGTTATAAAATACTTCTTTGAAATGTTAAATAAGTATTACTGGCTGAATAAAATTCTTGACAATTTCCAGAATGGATTTTTCTTCTTTGTCATCTATATTTATTTATTTTGATTTAAAAACATCTACATGGAAGCGGAATTCCATAATTTTACGAGGAAATGTGTTAATGATGTGTAGTAAAACTTTTATATGAACAGAAAATAACAGGAAAAATATAAAAAGCCATACCTTTTGCACAGCATGGTCAAGATCATCCAATGTTCCAAACTCCCTCTCAAAGCGCAACCAAGCATGGCAGATATCCTGAATGATTCTGTTTTTTAGGAAGGAATGTATCATCTAATTTACAATACATCTAAAGAGCAATTGAACAAAATTCAGGAGTAAACCCAAAAGAGTAACAAACATTAACATTATCAAACCATGCAAATTATATTTTCAATAAACATGGAAAATGTACCTCCGAACCTGTTCCACTAAATCTTTTGCTGTAGCATCTCTTGTATATGGCCCTGGCTTCATTTATATGGCCTAAAGCAATTTCCATTGCTATATAACCTTGCCATGCTTCCAACATTGAACCACTGCACAGGCAGATGCATTCTTGAATCCTGTGAAACATCACATAACTAAACAACTAAAGAAAAATTTAAGCAAGTTTTCGATAGTCAAACCAGGTTTTAAGCAAGCTCCCCCAAACACCACGAGCAGCAGTTAAATTGTTATTCAATTTAAGCTCTAAGCAGGCCCAATAAGCATGCAAACGCAATAAACCATCAGTGTTCTTCAAGTGTGGTGATAAGTAATCTGTTGCTTGCTGAAATAAAGCCCACGAAGTCAAAGTCAAGCATACAAAAGGGACTTACTGCTAGCCATCATAGCATGAAGGTAAGAATTCTAAAATGTTTTTACATGCAACGAAGACCATCAACAAGGCAAAATATTTATGTGCTTGATAACCTTAAGTCACACTTAACCATGAGTCCTTTTAAACATGGAGAAGAAGTACACATGCAAACCTGAAAAGATTCCCTAATCAATGAATAGTTCAAAACATCATCTCCTCTGGCTGATGAAAGTCTACGCCTTAGGCCATCCACTCGAGTGAGGAACAAATCAAGGTACTGCAACAAACAAAAAAGATTAACGATTCAAAGCAAGAGTACTAATATATTAATTCAAAACATAATTAGAGAAATAAAAATCCACACCTCCTCAAGGGTCGAAAATGTGCATTGCACGGACTTCTCAAAGGCCTGAAACAATTTTAAAAAGAAATTCAATAAAATAGGCTTAAATAGAATAATGAAACAATCAAAGTATTTTACATATTCCTTAATATAAACATGTAAAGAAGATTTCCCCCTCAAAATAGTTCCAGAAATTACAATAACTTATAAAACTTCTAATCGTTATAAAAGCCAAACAGCCAAAGTCAACATAGCCACCATGAGAAAGCAAGGGCATTCAGTTCATTTGGATGTGGAAGTAAGATCATATTACATGATCAAGAGAACATAGAGAAAATAACACATGCAGAAGTTAGCATGAGGGAATCGTGAATTTGAAGTATTGTTTTGCCAGTCCGGGATAAATTCTCTCACCATTTTCACTTTCTTCTTTTGAGATAGTAGTAAAACCTAAGGGCAATATTTGACCAGAAGAAAAATAAAAAAGCTCATTTTTCCCTGTTAAACTACTTTCTAGAAAAACCTCCTAATGCTCCAAGCAAAAAACCTGGGTATCATATGCAGAAGCTATATGTATTAAACAGAATATCAAAGCTACTATTCATCAACCAGTAAACAAGTTTCTCCTCCAATGATGAGCAAAGATTAAACTTCAAACAAAAATCTGAATGTAGTCCAAACAGAATAAGGAGGACATTGTCTCTAAAAATAACCACAACATACAGCAGATATCTCTTTCTCAGAAGCAAGACCATGCTCCAAACATAGCAAATACCGAACCCAAAGTTCTCCAACCCAGGGGCATTTTCTTGTCGCCCTGGAATAAACATCCTTCACAACTTTGCCTGCCTAAAAACAAAGGAAAAGGGAAAATAACTGCTACTAACGCAAATTCAAGTATAAGAAGTAAAGGAAAGAACTTTGACAGTTAATTGAATAATAGCAAGTAAAACCAGGAACCTCTAAGGTTTTATCAAGATAGCGAGTATAATCAAGCCAGAGATCACTTGATACAGGAAAATCAGTTATGGCACGTTCATACAGACTTTGGACTCGTGCCGGATCCCCAAAGGATTTTTCAAAATCTAAGTAGCTCTGCAACATTTGATTTCTTTAATCAATTTAACCAGGCAGAGCAATATGAAGAAACCAAATTAAATGAAGTGCTTTAAAACATACATGAAGAAACCAAACTGAGTTTAAAGTTACTATGGAATGAAAGAATTTTCACCCTATAGAGATTTTAAACGATACCATAAAATGTTGATATCTTTCAGACTCAGATATACCCTGTCTTGTAATATGTTCTTCAAGATGAGCACGGGCATTGTACATCTCCTCCGCCTTCCGGTAAGATGAAGCAACATGGGAGGAAATCCCAACCACATTGTCGGATTCTGAATCAAGAGAATTTCCTTGTTCCACCTCCCATGCCTTGTAGGATAGGAGAGTAGACTTCATGTTAGCAAAGGGAATAGACAATTGACGATGGAATATACTTCGAATGCGCTGGACCTGTTTCTCCTTTGCCTGAACGAATGGTGGATGGATAATATGCAGTCAAGCTCAAAAACATAGTCTTCAGCGGAAGAGAAATTTATAAGCGTAAAGAAAATAAGTATCATATTGGGACCTGAATGTCTGATTGGTCAATGGTTAGTAAAATAGATTGCTCAAACTGAGTGTATGCATCCCATATTTGAGAACCTTGAGCAACATGTAAAGCAGCAGCAGTAACAGCACGCTCAAAAAGATTTCTAGCCTTTGAAACCCCGTCAACTGAACTATCACATACTTTTGGATCATGTTGTAGCACATAATTTAGGTACTCACGCCAAAGGGGGATAGACAGATACTCAGAGATGCCTCTCTCGTAAAGCTTCTCGACTGACTCGGAATCGGAATCATTCAGAAGAGAAGCTTCATCTTTGGCCCATTCCACCCACATTGCTGGAGTCAATGGAAACAATACATTCATATTTTCCCTAGCTTCTCGTAGCTTCTCTATTTCACCCCTTCTCCTCAAAAGCTTTATGTACTGTGAAATCAAATGAAAGCAGTGCAATAGTAGTAATATTAGGGATAGGGAATCTTGTAGTTTTCCTTTGACTAGCGAGGAAGAAAAGTATGATTAATATACCAAGACATGGGCGTCGTAGTTGGAAGGATTGGTAGAGAGGTCAGACTCTAAAGCTCGAAGCTGCTGTGTCTGCTCCGCTTCGTCTTCTGAATCGCTTGAGTCCGAGTCGCTACTGAGTTTCCGACTGCTCTCAGGGTTTTGAGCAGTGTCATCGTCCGCCATTTCAGTGTCATCTTTTATGGAAACTGAGGATTTCTCAAAATCCATTCTAGTTTCTTTTGCTTCGCTTTTTTTTCCTTCTTCTTTCGCTAAAAATAACTTCATTTCCTTCGTTCCAAGAGAATGTAGGATTTTGGATTTAATTTACATCTTTTCGATTTGGTCCCTGTTTTAAAATAAATTAATTTTATTGCTTTTTAAACAGCAGCCCAAACGAAATCTGTTTTTTTTTTTTTTAATTTGAAACTTCAATCTAATATCACCCATCAACATTTTTTTTAATGTTTAAATTAAACATTTAATATAGATGTAATAAATACTTTAAAATGGGTTCAATAAACCATTAAAATGAAATTCAGGCTAATTAATTTTTAAAATTAAAATTTACTTTTATCAAACATACAACATAATTGTTATCCCCGAAAACATAATTATTATTAAATTTTATTAATAGTTGGATGAAAATTTTGTAATTTGTCATAATTAAACAACTAAAAAAGAAAAAAAAACATAATTGAATAACTACTAATGTAATTTATCATATCATAATATAATTGTCATTCGTTCATCCCGGAAAGGGAATCAACTACAACCTTCCATTCTATTTAAAAGGAGGTAAACGGGACCATCTATTATTGCCAACAGAATCAGAATGAAGATGCAAAACCAGTTCAAATTTGAATCAGCTGAATTACATTACATCTATATTAATAAAGCCTGCAACAAAATTACATTACTCCTCACAAAACCGTGTTTCAGAATACAAATTCTCCAACCTATGAACCCGTAAACCAAGATTACAAGTGAACAAAGTCGATATAACTTTTCACAACCTAATCAGCCATCTTGTATACATCACTCCTGTGAAAGATAATACTTCAGCTGAATAGACCAAGGTTCAATTGTTTTGCATCATATAAACCTGGCTAGTGTGTATTTGGATCTTGGCTCTTCATCTCACTCCTAATATCTGCAATAGGGTCCAGCAGAAAATATCCGCATTATAATTTATGGTAGACAAAACTTGTGTTTGGACTAACATGATACGACTTCTTTTACTGACAAACTGCACTTTGCATCTTCATTTCTATATGCTTTGAACCATGAGTTGCAAAAACTAGAAGACACTTTTGAATGGAAAACAAATTAGTATACAATATTTGGAAATTATAATCTGCTTAATGTCAAAGAAGACAAAAGCACTCACGGTTTGTGGCAGATTTCTTTCAGATGTCTAAAACCAAATTTTTAGAACTTGAAACAGCGTTCCAATTTTTCCCCCTTTTTATTACTTTTCCTTTTTAGTAAGAGACTTCTCATTAAAATGCACAGTTGCAAGGAGGACAAACCCCGTATTTGCAGTAGATTTCATAGGTGTTGAGCTCTCCAATCAACTGCAAAGTTCTCATCCCTGTCACTGTCACTGTCACCGTCACAGTCACTAGTTGACTCTTCACTGTTAGATTCCTGTCTATCAGCTTCCTTCCCCCTCCGACGCTTATTTGATCTAGAGGTCTCCAATTCCAGTTTCCTCTTCCACAATGTTTCCACTTTCTGCTTGTAAACCCTGAGTGAGGAAGAAGATGATAAATAAACTAGATGACTATAATAAGAACTTGCCTTTTTATTCACAGTTAAAAAAGTGGATGAGTGCCACAAACCGTGACAAGCACAAAAACTTACTTTTGCTCCAAAGATTCAGCCTCTTCAATCATTTCAGCTGCATCAATCTGCATGTTGAAAAACATATATTACTTATAAGACTATATTGCAAACTGAATTACAAGGCAGGCAAAACAGCCGTAGTGGGTCTACAAGGAGATAAAAGGAATTAACCTCCTCTTCTTCCATACGATTGTCCACCTCTTGCAAATCTTCTTGAATCAACTTTTCAAATTCCTTGTACTCATCTCTGATCAGGAAACAGAATTAGTCAAGGTTATGTTCCAAAAAGAATATATAGGAGAAATTTGGGGCCAATTATCTATTGCAAATTAAATCTTAAGGAGATGTGCAGCTCAAAAATCCCAGATTTTTATGTCGCTGATTGGTGAATCATATGAAAACACCAAAATGTTTTCCAGTGTGCAGTGACCTCATATTTTTCTTCATTTCCCTTAATTTCCTTTTAACTTTCAAATGCTAAGAGAAGCTTATCATGCAAAATAAATAGTTGGGTACAAAAATATAATTAACTCATGCCACCCACATAATGAAGGGGAGGAGAATATTTTTAACAAAGAATCATTTAAATGTTGAATATTTAAGGTTTAAAAGTCAAAAGAACAGTACCTATGTCCTGTGGGGATGATATTTTTTTACTTCCTCCACTACTTGTACATTATTTACAATTATTTAGCACTCCATTCACATTTTAATTAAAAAGTAATTTACCCTTTAGAAGAGTAAACAAATCAGAGTTGAGACTATGATGATTTCTAAACTCCTATGTAAGCTATTGCACAACTATTTAAAAGTCCACTTAACTTTAAATAAACAAATATTATGGTAATTATCTATAGTAATCATAAATATTTTATACTATCCAAACCACAGAACCATAAAATGTACATAGTCTTGAGAGGCTAAAGAGAAGGATCTGTGTGACTTTAAAACGAGTGTTAGAATTTTAGGGTTTAGACAGTTGAATGTACTGACTTGGGCAGCAAAACCAGGAGTTTAGACAGTTAATGAACATCAATCGAGTATCTTGAAGCGGTAGTTCAAAACTAGCTCGTACTGCAGAAGCTATTCCAGCACTTGTCTTTGGTACAAGAGATGATAAGAAGAGTACAATAACAAAGCTACAATAAGGGTATGTTCAGTGAGCAAGATGATGAATAGAATAAGTATTTCTATCCCCCAATTAGTGTTAACTTCAGGAGCATAGGATAATGAATAGGATCTCATAATGCAGGATGACTCAACAGGTATCTTCTTCCTTTTTTTCTTAACTTATTGGATACCCTTGTTTTTCTATTTCTCTTTGCATCTCTAAAAAGTTTTTTTTTTTTTTTTTTGCTTGAGAACTGCATTTAAAATATAATCATATAGCGAGGTAACATACACTAATCACGAAATATATCCTTACTTGAACTCTAGCACACAATATGTAGAAAACAAAAATCATCCTACCATTTTCTTAAGCTTACACTCAGTGAATAGGATAATTTCATCTAATGCAAACTACTTCCTTATCTTTGATTTTATGCCATTCCAACCCTAGTAATATATTTCCTTTAGACAATTATAGTTGGACATTATTCGGTAGTAGTTCTGCAACCCTAAACCACAGTGTTCTAGTTCCAACTTCAATTTCACATTTAGCCTTTATCTGTATTTTTCTTACTGTTTGTGTTCTTTCATTGTCTCCACCTCTGAAACCGCATTATAATCTTTATCCTATTCTCTGTTTGACATGTCCAAGATTAGGACAGAATAATTTCTGTTTGGTGTGCAAGATGAATAGAACGATTATTTTGACCAATACATCTTTCTAAACCAATGAAAGTTAAATGCAATTTTTTCTATAAGAAAAAGCAAGTTGTTAGGGGTAGAACAGAAAGCATACAAATAAGGGATTCTAATCCTCAATATTAACCCATAAAAGCCTCTCCATTTCAAGAGAATTCAGTAAATTTCATTCAAGTACAGTAATCCAATTAATTATACTAGTATCCTCTTAGCAGTGAAACGTGGTTTATCCTAATGTTATCTATCAACTCTTGCATATCACACACACTTAATTACAAATAGGATTCATGTAAACTGAACTAGCCTCTCAAGAGCAACTTTACACATTATTATCAGCTAATTACGAAGAGCAGGAAAGCAGTTGTGCTGGCAAAGCTTGAACTTGAACACTAATGTAATTTGTTTATCATAGTTTCACATCTTTGAATCCCCCCCCCCCTTTTAAAACAATAGCTTCCGAGAAAGATATATAACATTCAAACCAGAAAACAATGGATTTTAAATATGCATGACTGCATTAAACTAGGGACTTACTTGACATCTATCTTAACAGGCTTAATGCCACGAGCGCGTAAATCAGCTTCCTTATTGTCAAAGAATCCTTCAGGTAGAGCTCCCTTTACTTGCTTGGTTTCTGGAGCACTAGCCTGCTCTGAAGCCTGTATATTCTCCCTAGGAGGCTTCATGGCATTCATAGGTAACTTGGTATCATCCTTATCAAAGAAGTCATCAGGAAGAGATCCTTTAACGTGCTTTGTTTTGGTTTCTGGAGCACTAGCCTGCTTTGCTGCCAGTTTATTCTCCCTAGGAGGCTTCATAAGATTCATAGGTAACTTGGTTTCATCCCTATCAAAGAAGTTATCAGGAAGAAATCCTTTCACTTTCTTGATTTCTAACTGTGTGACCTGTCTTGACTCAGGAGGCTGAGTCATCTTTGTTTGAATGGCACTGCTTTGAGGACAACCATCCTCTTCGGTCTCTGAATATAGAGACTCCTTTGCATGAGTTTGTGCTGAAATTCCAGGCTTTTTGTTTGAACTAGGATCTGGCAACTTTTCAATCTCTGTTACAAAAGTGAATTAATTATGTCAAGTCTAATTACTATATCATGTCACCTACAAATTACAACATCAAAAACAGCTCCCAAATAAATCAGAAGAAATAAAGTGCACACCATGCCTTACATTCTTTGTCGTGTCAACTTAGAAAGAATAGTTATTCTAAGAAAACTTTAAACCCATAAACAGAAGCTTATTTTAGCAAAGGTCTAATTTGGTGTAATTATGACGCAGGAGCTTAAAAATATATATATATTTTATTATTTCAGTTTATTTTTTTTAGTTTAATGTATTAGATATGTTTTATTGACAGCTAGGATTATTATTACTTGGGGGTTAAGTTTAGGATTATTAATTAAACTTTATTTGCAAGGAAGAGTAGAAACTTTGTTAGAAAGTAAGTCTCCTATATATATTCTGTAACAGAATTTACAGCAGCAAACTTCTACTATTATTTCTTTGAATTTAATAAAGAAACCTAGAGGTTTTCTATAACCCTAAGTTTTCTATAGTTCCATCTTCTCTCTATTCGTTTGTTCAGCCCTAATTCTTTAATTGTTAGTGTTTTCTTCCCCAACCTACATCAAATTAGCCTTCATCTTAAATCAGACCCATAACTGTTTCATACTTCAAATCCAAACCTTTGAATTCTACGGATACCAGGATGTTACTACTAAGCGATTTCATACTTGTTGACACTTGTAAACATGTACTCCAGATGAAAAATATAATCATTGTACTGTTCGTCACTTGCATAACTTAAATCATCTATATATCTGAACCTTTTAAATATAAGGGAACCCCTTGTTATTGGACGGGCACCTCCATTATGGTTTGATGCATACCGTATATTACAAAATGAATATCAACAATTAGTATAATTTAACATATGATGTTCTCCATATTACAGATCTTAGACCAAAAGCAAATCTTTTCACCAGCAAGCAAATGAGTCTGACTAATCAAGAAAGATAACAATCTGAGTAACCAGTTGCAACAACTGTTGCTACAACTACAATAACTTCTTATTGGTTCCAACCAAAACTACAAAAGGGAGTCAGATGGGGCTATCGGTAGCATTAACCAGTATGGAAGATATCCTTACAGATTGAACAATCGATTGGAACCAACGTTAGGGTCTGGCAGGGTGCACAGTACATAGCTGGATTTCCTGACCTTTGATGGGTCAGAGGTCTCATTGATTTGGTTACACCGATGAGAGTTTTTTTTTTTTTTCCAATCAGCATACAGCAGAAATAGACAAGGTTAATTTGGCAGCTTTTCATATGTTGGGTGAGGTGCAACTACGGTACTGTCAGAGGGAGCAGGAGGAACCAAATCTCACATGGATAGTATTCATAGAATATTGCACCTTGAGATTTGGCATACGACTACACAGTAACTCTTTAGGTAAACTGGTTTACTTGAAACAGATTGGAAAAATTGAGAAGTATCAACATCAATTTCAAAGGTTGTTGGCAGGTGCTAGTACAGTGTGAGTAGACCAAAAGGTGACTTGTTTACTGCAGGATTAATGGACTCAATTAGGCTTGTTGTGAGATGCAAAATCGCCCAAACCTTGTTCAGGCAATGAACATGGCACAAGCCTTTGAGAAGAAGCAACAACACTGTTAAGAGAACACTGGCAACACATGGGCTAGAATACTAAAGACACCAACATGGCAGCAACAGTTTCCCTTCTACTGCTAAAAAACAACTCTGGGAATGATGAGATGGCGGCAATAGGTTTAAGTCTAAGTGGTGCGACTCCTCATTTTGTTAAAGTTGACTCGTGTAGAGATAGAGGGATAAAGAGACAAGGGCCTTTGCAACAATTGCGATGAACCATACTCACTTGAGCATCAATGTAAAAAGCTATTTTGGTTAGAGATAAAAGATCCTAATGATATTGTGCAAAACCAAGATGAGTAGGGGAACTAAAATATCCTTGCATGCGGTAAGGGGCAAAAAATATGCACAAACTATGCAATCACTAGCTTGCAAGCTCTTTTTCCAGGATGAGAGTAATGTTATGAATGCCTTAGTGGGCAAGACAAGAAGTCAGATGTGCCAAAGATGGAAAGAGCTTTTTACAAATGTTTCATGCTCTAAAATAATAATAAACGTATTTATATCTATCTATCTATATATATATATATATATATAGAGAGAGAGAGAGAGAGAATATGTCCTGGCCATGCATATTTGAAATTTTAGGAATTGCCAGATGACCTTATTAATACATGCAATTTATTGACCTAAAAGCATTGAAGTCTGTATCATGCATTTAATCTTTTCTGTGGATAATAAGATAAAGTAAAGCTTGATGCTAGTATCAAAAGTCGAGCAACCTAATTTTAGTTAGGGAATCAATCTAAATGCAGTCAAAAACAAAATAAAGCCATAATCAATACCTCTTACCAGTTGTTTGCTTCTCCGTCCCATGATTATCAAAAAACCTTGGAGGCAGACCAGATTGCGTATTGCTAGCTTGAGTACGCCTAGCAGCATTAGCTTTCAAGGTATTAATTGCCTATTCCAACATGAAGCCTCTGATAAGTATTTCAACTAAGATGGATAGAAGTAAGCTAGCAAAGAAATCACGGAACAAGTAATCAATGAGAAATGAAACTACAGACAATAGTAGTAAAACCCGGGGGGAAATTAAGTTTGATTCCAGAGGTATTGAATATTTGTTCTACCTCTATTTCTATGCCTACCATAATAGGAAGCCTCAAAGCTGAAAGTACTTAAAAATTTTCCCTAAATTATGAATTAATTCCAAGAATAGTTCAAGTTAACTCATAACTATCATTGCAATAGTTCTTTTTTTTTTGCTTTTGCATTTACATTTGCATTTGCATTTTGCAGGTAAATATTAATATATGTGTATATATATATCCATGCATGTATGGTATCTAAATGACCTTACCGAAATTGAATGAATACATAAATCAATGAAAAGGTTACTGTCAAAAAGAAATTGGTTTGAAATCCATATCCATCAATCTGATTTAAAGGAAGATAATAAGGGCAGGACATGTTACTCAAAGGTCATATCTGGTGCAACTAAATGATTCAAATTTATATATCACAATCAGAGAAATTACAGAGTTGACAACAGTCAAAAGCACATTCCAAAACCCTTTCAGATTAAGGATGATAAAAAATAGACAGAAGAACATATGCCATAAGACTGAGGAGGCAAATAAACAGAGCATGTTCTAGCTTTAATGTACTCAAAACTTTTCGTCAACCTTGCAGAAGTACACAATATATTGGCAATAAAAAATCAAACTCAGCTAATCCAACAAAAGTACTTCCTTAAACTTCAAAGATTATAAGAAAAGAACATGGCATATATATTTCAAAGCAAGAAAAAGTAGTATCAACATTCTTTGTTAACGTTGTAGCATTCTCACCACACTCTATAAACCATCTTATGGTCAACTATCTCCAAGACCCAATCAATTACCTAAAGACTGCTCCCAAAGGCACTTAACATCATCAAACATGCCTGGTGTGTTCTCACATTAGCATTATAACAGCATTTTGAACCTACCTTAGGCAGAGAGTTTTTGTCAAGATTCTGAGGGTCATACAGGGAAAAAGACATTACCTCATGATGTTTACGAGAAGCTTGGTGTGCATCCCAATGGGATACAGATTTCAAAACAACATCACAAACCCGGCAGACAGGTTGGTCAGATTCATTGTAACTGCATGTGCAAAAGCAAAGAAAGAGAAATTACTGTCAAAAAACAAAACGTAACTAATTTAAGTATTATATAGCAACCAAAACTTTAGAAGATGAAAATCAAAACCACCATGAACACTCTATATATACAACAATGAGGCAGATTTAAAGAAATTATACCAAAAGAAATACCAATTCAAATTATGTTTTCATCCGTTCACATTGTACACTTAATAGACAATGACAAGTATAGACTTTATACAAGCCTCCAAAAACTTAGAAGCAACATCCTCAAGAAAAAAAAAGATCTAATTTTGGAACATAACCATGAAAATAATCATAACATTTAAGAGTCATTCCAAGAAGCAAGAAGAAATCCAATGCAAGCGTGACAAAATTTTCCCCACAGAGAATTACCCCTTACCCCAAGTTCCAGAAGGATACATCTCGGACCAATCCTTTAGAAAACAGACATTGAAAAGCAAAAAGTATATATTACAAGAAAAAAACAAAATAGAAAAGCATTGCCAGAACATAATATTTTCATTTCATGGCTAAAGTATATTGTAATGAAGTGATAAATTTACCTGATAAGGGGAGAATCTATGCGCTTCTCTTTCTTTTGTGCATTCAATTTGGCGCGAAACAACGCCTTGTTCCTCCCTTGGGCATCCATTTCCTCTTTACAACCTTAACAATCAATAAAACAAATTCTTCTAAAAAATCGCAAATAATTGCTTCTTGAGTAAATAAATTTGTATAATCAGCGTTATAAAAGGCATAGATTATAACAAATTCACAACAATGGAGAGAAAGCAAGAAATAGAAAGGCTAAATTACAAGGTTAAAATTAATGCTTTAATAACCCACCGATACACTGCCCTATTAAATTTCCAAAAAGTATTCATAAAATTAAAGAGAAAACAGAGAGACGGGGACAAATCAGAAAAATGTAGAAAAGGAAAATATAAGACCAAATAATAAAAAGAAATAAACAAGTAAATTCAGAAAGACAACTGAAAATTTAATATATACATATATATATAGATAATACAATGAAGTAACAGTACCTGGCCTCTTGAATAGTTGGAAATTGGATTATACGGAAGACGAAGACGCAAGTTACGCGTGAAAGAAAAAGGAAGAAGAAGAAGAAGAGATCGCAAATCGAGAGAGAAGAAAAAGCTGCAGTTTCCTTTTCCCGGTAGAAAGCCAAAAAGAAAGGGAGAAAAATGTCGTAACCTAATGTAGAGACACCAATGTCCTCTATAGTCGAAACTGGAACATACCGACCAGGGACGGGTTGAACCGGAAACAAGCAAGTATATTGGTTCGAATAGAGTCATCAAATTGATTTTTGAGGGGTAACCAAATTATTGATTTTATTCTATTTTTATCATTTAATTATTAATTTTTTATTTAATAAATTAAATATATTTGTCATTATTATATAAGTGATGAGAGATTGATGTGGGTTTTTTATTAGTCTAATAATAGAATTAATCCTATAATTTTACATATTTTTAATTTAATTTTAAATATAATAAATTTAATAAATTTAATTTTTAATATTCACAAAATGCGTAATTTTAGTTTAAATTCTACCAAATTCAATAAATTCAACTCTCAAGACAAATCTTGAATTTTAAAAAATTTGTAAATTTTGTAAATTTAACCCTTTGAAGGAAAAAAAATCCCAATTTGATAAAGTTTTTTTTTGTATATCTAATAATAAATTTAACACTTTAATATTTATTTTAAATATAAAAATTTTCAAACTCCAGCTCCAGCAGCAGCCCCAACAGCATCTCCGGCCCCTCACCACTAGCACTGCCCTCAGCTCCCCTTGCTAAAACTAGCAGTTCATCTCATCCTTCCCTCAAATGTCCTATTTCTGTTCTGCCATTTTCTTTTTCTTCTTTTTATAGTGAAGAAAGTAGGTTGCAGATTTGAGCCTAATTATCACAAGCTTTCAAGTACCAAGTATTGATAACGCCATTCGTTAGCAAAAACCATGTCCCTGGAGGCGGCCATTCAAGCACCAGGAATTCATGCCCATGCCCCTGGAGTCGGCCATTTTCTTTTGTTCCCATTTTTTTCTAACTTCAATTGTAACAGTATAATGAACCCAAAAAAATTGTGGTAGATAGATTAAAATGGTGGTTTATTAAAATAAAAAAATGTTTATAAAGTAATTACATTTTTATTGAAAAATTAATCTTATAAGTCCAAATTACCTTATTTTATGTAAAGTTAGGATGGGACAAAATGTCAACATATTTCGAGTCAAACCGAACTTAGGTAAAGACAATTTTTAAAAGTCTCTTATTTGGGCTCAGCTCAAATTTGTCTCAACTCGACCCATAAACAACTTTAATATTGAGAGCTAAACTTATTAATTTTTTTTAAATTTGAACTAAGATGACATATTTTGTGAACATTGAAGTTAAATTTATTAAATTTTTTATTTAAGATCAAATTAATAAAATAAGTAAATATTAAAGAGTTAAATTTATTATTAGACTGATAAAAAAAACTCACATCAACACTTCTATCAAATCTCAAACAATAACTAAAAAATTCAATTTCAAATAGTTCTGGAATTTACTCTTAAAATAATTAATAACTATTACATAAAAAAAATTTTGACATAATATGTTTAAGTTATTTTTACAATTTTAAATACAAATTATTTATTTTTATATCATAAAAATTTAAAAATAATTATAAATTAAATAATTAGGTAAGTAGTGAGTAATTGAGATGAATCCATCATAATTAAAGACCCTGGGGGACTGAATTCCGTATTTTACTCACATTGGAAGTTGGAAATAAAAAACAAAATACCAAAACCCGTTGGAAAAATTTAAAAGGTCGTTTTACAGCATGTCTCAATGGATATGTCTTTTCTGAAGCTTATACACTTCCCCTCTAATCTCTTATTCACCCGTAAAAAATATGATCGAAGCTTAAAATAAAACAATTGCCAAATTCCAGCAGAAACTTTACATCAACTTTCCTATCATCAACCTCACATGGCTTGAAAGGAAAATTAAATACATAAATATTTTATATATTTATATCTAGAAACAAATGACATCAAGAAACCCAATAGATTCAACATTCTAGATTACCTTCTACATTTGTTTTGTATTTTCTTTGATTTCCCACACTCGCCAAACAATGAAAATCGTCTAGTTCTGCATGATCGAACCGGTGTTCCCTTGGCCTGTTACAAGAAACACGATCATATCTTTTTTGCATAAGCTTGAAACAAATCCTGTGGCTTTTATATGTTGACAGAAACAAGGGAGGGGGAGCAACAGCCTACCTTTGCCCTTCTCCGGGGCTTCGAGTTATTCCAACAGAAAAGCCCACTGCATCCTCCGGTTCCTGACCCAGATTCATATCCACTAAAGAAAAACCATGAATGAGCAGCAAGTACACAACATGAAAACAAGTGGTAGCCTATTTCTTTTTAAGTAGAAAAGAAATTAAATAACCATCAAACCAGTGCTAAAACAGCGTTCCAATGGATGAAATATTTCAGTCAGTTGGAACAAACATAAAACAGATCCCTTATTCTTACTATTAGTTGCGGTATAGTAAAAGTGGTTCACGTTAAATACAAAGTGAAAGACTTACCATTTTGTACATTATTATTGTCTTTTCTTTATATACTTTTTCATAGTTAACTTTCACTACAGTTTAATAACTTTTTCATCTTTATTTATAATTAAGGACAATTTAGTAAAATGTGCTTTTAGGTAATCATAAATTTCATCAACCAAACAACAAAATCTTATATCTCAGCCAAATGAGCCAAACAGGGTAATCTAACATAGCCAGTAATGTGCTAAGCAATCATACATACCGGTAATCCTACTACTAGAGATAATCTTATATTTCATGAACCAAACACCCCCAATAGTATTAGCTTCTAGTTCTAGTGAAAAGTAATAAATCACTACAATACTAAATGGTTTCAGGAATGTTCCCCAGCATGAAGACTTTTTATGACCTTTTTTATGATGGTATCACTATTCAGTTATTGCACTGACAAAACTAACTAGATAAATGTCTTTGAATCAACAATTAATATTTGAAGAAAGAATTTGGTAAAAATAATAGGCAAAACCGGTAATGGTATCAGGCAGACTTACAGGTTTTCTTTGCTTAAATTGCTATTGTGCAGCAAACTGGGAGACATGGGATAATGATCAGCCCTTCTACCTAGCTGGTCCTTCTGAATCTCTTGTCCATCATTTGTTTTCAAAATTTTAAGCTCCCTGTTTAGTTCGTCATCCCATTGCTGAGAGGAGAATGCTGATGAATCCATTGATCCCAAATTACTTTGACGATAGACCTCTTGAGGCAGAACCTGATTCTTTTCAGGCTTCAACCGACTCAATGATCCAGGAGTGCCTTTCTCAGCAGCCTGTAACCAGGCAGTTTCTAACCTTTGCTCACGTATAATGGATTCAATTCTTTGCATTGGAATCTCTTGCCTACTCTCCTTTGAGCTGTCAATGTCATCTTTGCCTTCAGCAAGTATTTCAGGTGTTCTCACAATAGATTGTGAAGAATAATTAGAATAATCTTGTACTCCTCTCAGTTTACCTTCCAAATCACTAAAACTTCCCTTGGATACCTTACGCGACTCCTGATGTAAGTCTAAACTAGAAATACCATCTAGTACATTCTTAGGAATGGCCTTTCTTTCAATTCCAATTCCGGCAGCAGTTTCAACCTGCTGCAGACTTTCCAGCATCTCAGCTGGATTTGCAAGATTTAAAGAAATCCCAACATCAGCCAAGAGAATTATTCGAACTTCTACATTACGTCTCATCACTATTTCAATAGAGTTTGTAATACTGCTTAAAAACCTCTCAGCTCTCGACTTGATATCTCCATCCGCAAATGCGAGATATGCAATTAGAACACCTGCTAGCAGAAAAACTGAGTAAGAAATAAATAGAAAAATATAATCCTATCCTAAAACATAAAGTTCTCTATCAAACAGATGTTAGCATGTACATAATTATCTGGATAAAGAAACAAGAGATGGAAAGGAATAGGTAGAAGTACATATACAGATGGAATGTGCTATATCCATTCAACCTTCAGATCTTGTTATAAGGTGTAACAAACTTCAAAGACTAGAAAGTCAAGGATTTTTCCCTGAAGGAAACACACAAAACATACTACAGAGAAGGCATAACACATACTACAATGTATCTCTCCCTGTAAGAATTGCCATCCTTTTGTTGTTGTAATAACATTTATGCATCATAGACCTTTATGGTCTATCTCAGAAATATATTGCTAACAAGCGGACTACGGCAAGATTGATGTGATGAATTTGATGTAATTTTATCAATAAAATTTATATATCATTGAGAAATATGCAAAGTAAAACAAAATAACTTAAAGTCTACCTTCATCTTCAGCAAGAGACAAAAGCTTCCCATGAGCAAGTAGCAGCTGTCTCAGTGTCTTTGAGTGACACTTGTTAATACACTTTGCCCAGATATCATCTAATTTTTCAGAATTTCTGCAGGCAAGTATCATATTTCCATTTTGACTATTGTCACATGCAGCAGGTGTGGCACTACCATCCAAATATCGACCATGTGAAGTTTTGGAATTGGAACCATAACCATCAATCCTTGACACTAATTCTCCCTGACGAGTGGAATTTCCATTCACAGATTTCTGTAAGGATGCAGAAGTTGATTTGCAAGGCATACACTGAGTTCCAGACTTTGGCTTGTAAGCTATAGCTTCCCTTGAAGTGCTTTGCAGGTCATCCTCAATTGTCTTGGAGCTCTGCCTCCGGCTGCTGCCAGACTGAGACAGATCCGGTGAAGGCAGTGAACCAAGCTGTAGCAGAGTAGCTGTAAACCATGTTGAGCGTTCACTTGAAACCCTTAGTTGTTTCTCAGCTTCTGAAAGAAGCTTTAAAGCATCTTTTAACCTCTCCACTTCTGCTTCAGTCACTGCAGCAGACACCAAAGATCAACATGGATATATTTCAAAATAATAATAAGAATAGTGTAAGAATAGGATTAAAGATGATAAGCACTGCAAAAAATTAGCCCTTAGAAAATGCAATATGAGCCTCCTCTCTTTCACATCTTCAATGTCATTGAATATTACCTAAGGGAATTTATATAGTTTTAGGGAAAAAAGACAAGAAAAAAAATACCACATGCAACTCCAATCTAAGGAGCAGCAAATACAAATTAAGCATATTTCCATAAACCACATACCAATATATAGGTCATATATTGCCCTAGTGTATTCCATCCCAGATTGGATCCTACTCCATTTTATAGAGCAATGCAGGACAACTTAAAAATATTGCTTGGTTTAATGCATCAGTTAAATGTTAATAACTAAGATAGCTAAAAGTGATAAAGAACATTAAAACAACTGTTGTAACACGTTAACAAGAGATTTAATCAGTAGACAAAAACCTCAACTTGAAGCAAACAAAGTCAAATGTTACTATTTGACAGGACCAAGAATAAAATTGATTTTGATTGGCATGTAAGAATAAAAAAGTTGGGTATTTCTTATTTTGGTTATGAATAGAATATTTAGGTGCCATTTTTCACAAAAAAAAAAAAAAGCTTTCTCTGCTACCAAAGAAACAAAAACAAAGTAATTGGATGACACTCACAAGCTCGTCCACCAAAGAATGAGTGACTGTACTTAGAATCAACAATATTGTAAGTTCCAGCAATGATATCCATAATAAGGCTGGCCAGTTGGGACATCAAAACCATTGGATCAACCCCAGAGTCCATCAGCTCTCTAGCTCTTTTCACTGTTTCTGCTGTATCAGATGACATTGCTAATTCCAAAAGTTCCAATAACTTCTCATCTGAAACAACCCCTACCTGCAGGAAGAAAGTTATGCAAATAATTCAACCTGTTCATATGTAGAAAATTATTACAAACTCTGAACATTATAGTTCTCCTTATAAATGAGACTTGCCAAACATGCTATATTCCAATATGTGATTCTACTAACCATGATTTTATAGCAATCATGAAATGACCAACTAAAACCTGAAAATGAAATAGCTGTGACAAGGAAGCATTTTCAAGCATACTCACAAGTTCATTTACAAGAGATGCAGTGATTCTTTTACCCAACAAACTTAGCTGGTCTAGCATTGTTTCTGCATCACGAAGTGAACCGTCTGCATTCAATGCAATTAAATCTAATGCATCTGATTCAACCTCAAGATTCTCATCAGCAGACATCTTCCTCAACCTGGCCATGATATCACCATCTTTTATTTTGTTGAAGAGATACTTCTGACATCGTGATTGTACAGTACGTGGAACATTGTCAAGATCAGTTGTTATGAATATGAACACAAGACGTGGTGGAGGATCTTCAAGGAATTTTAGCAATGCCAGCCATATCTTAGAGGGCAACAAATGGCACTCATCAATAACAAAAACCTTATATCGAGATGAACTTGAGGCGAGCCCTGTTGACAGACTTTTCAGAAGATACCTAACTCTATCAATTCCTCTTCTATTGGTGCTATCAAATTCCCAAAACTCCCTGCGTTTCCCAGAAATGAACTCAGTGCATTCTGTACAACAGCCACAAGGCTTATCATCATCAGTAGTCTGACAATTCAAAGCAGCAGAAAAAATTCTGGCAGTTGATGTTTTTCCAGTCCCACGGGGACCTTGGAAAAGATAAAAGGGGGCAATCCTTCCCTTTGAAACAGCATTCATAAGTGATTGTACCACAATATTCTGCCCAATCAGTTCATCAAAGAACATTGGTTTGTATTTCTGACTTAAGCTCTTAATATTTTCTGGCGTACCCTCCTCCTCAGCTTCTCCAGTGAGAGCTACAATCTCTAACCCATCTTGACTCCTACAGCTTGATGACCATCTCCTTCCATCCAATCTACTCAGGGCCTCTAAATCAAGCTCTCCAAAGTTTGTAGAAAGCTCATCATCACTACACCTGGTTCCAATGGATGACCCGCCTCTTCCATCAGCACTATTGCTAAGCAATGGGAGAACACCTTGAGCGCTTCTCAAAGCATTTTTCCGCTTATTGGAAAGTGATAATGATCGTCTATGTCTATGGTACATGGATTGACTTCCGCAGAGAATGCTACTTCCTTTCCTTCTTAAAGTATCGGAGAGAGAAGGAGAATAACAACTCCCACAAACCACTCTATGCTTTGGGGTCCTCTTTGTCCAATAACAAGGAATCCCACATCCTTGCCGACCTGGCAAATCCAAAGGGTCATCCACATCGTCATCTCCATCATTCAAGGAAGTCGTGGTCGCATCCCACGAGCCAACAACGCTTGGGTTGTGGTTGAAATACTTGTTATAAGAACTAGTTGACAACGCAGGAGTGCTATAAGAATAAGAAGAATCTTCCTTTCTGTCAGCCTTTAACAACCTAGAGGATGAATGTGGCCAGTTCTTAGGCTTGAGCTTGAGAAGCAGTGGGGATGCCCCTGAAATCTTGCGAAAATCCTCGGAATTACTATAATCTTCAGTGTCATCAGATTGATAAACAGAATCATCCCTTCCTAAACTTAAAGCCAATGCAGGATGAGCCTTGAGCAATTTTCTGGAGTAAACTGAATTTCTATTAACACCATTCTTTTTTTGTTCATATCTAGAAAAAACATCAAAATTGGAACCATTTTTCTTGCTATTCTTGTTGGCCCCCAACATTCTTTTGGCTGATGGTGTGACCAATGAGACGAGATTGGCATCTCTACACCTGAACAACATTGAAGCAGATCGACTCTCACCCAAACAGGTATCACTTTTAGAATCCCCACATTTCCTGGCATCGCTCAAGCTATTTTCATCCACGCTACCTTGAATCCAAGAAGAGGACTGATCCCCATCATCCCCATCATCAAAATCATCATCATCCCCATCATCATCCACATTTACTGATGAAGATTTCTGACTCCTCCAATTATAAAGGAAAACCCTCTTATCTTTCTCATTGCCATTACTATTAGTAATACGACCATGACCATTGCTTTCAACTCTAAAAGGTAACAAAGATAAATCCAAACGAGCATTCCCATTCGACCCACTTAAACTTTCACTACCTAAATGATTTCTTGAAGCGGTACAAGTAGAAGTCGATCCTGTACCTGCCGCTACTGCTGCTGCTACAGATCTAGAGGAATTGATAGGGGATTTCCAAGAAGAAGTGGTCCCAGGATCTCGCAAAACTCGAGCAGCTTTCCGGATTTGAGTCAGCTCCTTCTTCAAGTGCAGCCTACTTGGATCAGGCATTCTCAAATCTGACATTTTCTTTCTTCTTCTTCCGGCCTCAAATCAGCTAAACAAGAATCAACCCTCTAAAAAACACTTTTAAACACTCTACATTTCTATCTCATTCTTCGCATCCATAAATTCAGATGGAAAGAAGCAAAAAAACCATAAAATGTTTTGAAAGATAGTATTGTTAGAAAGGCAAAGGAAAGGTAAGGAAGGGTTTGAATGCGAGCAGATCTGACAGGTGTTGTTACGGACAGAGTCTTGTAATTAGTTGGTCTAGTGTGGGTCTCAGATTCTAATGTATGAAAGAAAACTGGATTTCTTTTTCCTTAACAAATCCTAATCACTTTCTAGGGTTTTTTGTCGCCTTTTAGTTGGCGCCCCAAATGAAGTCTTTTAAACTTTTTGCTCTGTTTTTTCTTTTTCCTTGTGAAATGAGCAAAATAACTCTAATTCTGCTTCCATTCTTTCAAACTCCTTTATAAATTTGATTATTTAGCATTTTTAAAATAATCAAAATTTACTCACTCAAATAAAAATATTATTTTTCTGAATTTGGAGTTACACAATTCTTCAAATATGTAGGGTGAAACTCTATTCTTTTTTCTTACAAAGGCTTTAAATTGATTGTTTCAGCAAGTTTTTCTATTTTAAATGTGTGTTTAAGAAAAGAAAGTTTGATGGTTTTATAATTAGATTTCATTCTTGAAATTTTAAAAGGTAAAGAGTATAGGGACTGAAAGCAAAATTAAACCAACTAAAAAATTTTAAGCGGAAATTGGGAAATGTGAAAGTGGGAAGCTCCCTCCAACCGCGGAGAGCACGGGATACACCTTCTATTGTGCTGTCACCTTGTCCCTCTTTCACCTCAGAATTTCTTTTACTTTATTTTTTTTCTCCGCAGGTCACGTTATTTTTACACTTTTGATTAATGTATGTATTATAAATAGAGAACAAAATTAAAAATTACATAAATGAATATATTTATTAAAATTTTACAAAAATGAAAAGAAATTTTGATTGAAATCTAAAGTTAAGAGTGTTGTGGAAGAAAAGTCTACCAGCAGTCAAGCACCAGTTGAGCATATTATGTTATTTTTACTTATTTTATCTGTGGTAAGATATTGCGTTTTAGGTCTTTTATTTTTAAGAATACGGTGTTGTTTACAAAACAACTCATTTTGATGTTAGCAATTGTTTAAGTAAAACGATGCGGTTTTAGACACATAGACTAATAGATGCCACGTTATTTTGAAATCGTTATTCCACACCTTTAAGGCACCAATCAAGGAGTAAAATGGTTGTTAAGGATTTCATTGACAAAATTCTCAGTCTCTTTCTCTTTGAATTTTCTCTTTACTTTCTTCTTCTCTTTATTTTCTACAAATTTTATGTTCTTTTCGTTACAAAGGTATCAAAGCTACTCAGTCCTCATAGCCGACAAATGCCTCACCACCAGGCTTCAAAAAGATATGGGATTGTTGCATCAGGAGCTATCTCAGTTGCAGTTGGAGGTTACTCAGATTGACACCAAAATCAACTCACGCTTGAAGACTTCCATGAAAATGTCAAAGGTAAGATTCGTTCAGAACTTCATTCACTCTTTGAGTAGTATTTTGGACAGTCATCATCTACTAGTGTGTGGAAGTTGGGTTAGACAAGGGAAAAGGTATCTTAGGGGGCCCTCCCTCGGGGTTTCCATCAAATAAGCATCTAGTTAGGTCCCCTATACCAGATTTAGGACATATGAATACATCTTATCGATCAGCATGCATCGAACCAGTAGACAAACCCTTTAGGTTGGATTGTCCATGTTTTGATAGGGTAAACTTTAGGGGTTGGTGGGCCAAACTTGAATAAAGTTTTGAAGCTGAGTGTGTGGGAAACCTAGTTAAGGTTAGAATGGCGATGTTTCATTTGGATTGGAAAGCCTTGGATTGGGACTATTTCTTTGTGCAGAGGCAAAGGGGTTTGCATCAACTAACTTGGGAAACTTATGCTCGAGAGTTGCAGGAAAGGTTTGGGTTTAACACCTTCCTGAATCCAATGTCTGAGTTGGTTTCCCTCAAACAGCAAGGATTTGTGGATCTTCTTCATGACATCTTTGTAAGGTTACTAAATCAGTTACATCTGCTAGAGATTTATGCCTTGAGTATCTTCATAAGCAACCTGAAGCCCAAGATTAGTCAATACTTAAGGTTATTTAAACCTTAGACCTTGGTGAAGGGGTATTTACTGGCTAGACAAGTAGGAGGCATCTTGACGGGTCCATCGAGGAAAAGTTTTGCTATAGGTAGTGGTATAGGACAACTTAAGCCACTACTTCCTAATACCAAAGTGCATTAGTATTCTAATGGATTAATAAGAGCTGGAGGACAGTCTACTTACCCGGCGGGGAAAAGAACTCCCGTCAAATCTCCATCCCAGGCTGAAATGCATGAGAGGAGAAAAAAATAATTGTTTCTGGTATGCTTCCAAGTACACATTACGCCATAAATGTAGCAAGTCACAGTTGTTCCAACTGTTAATAGAGACTCCACAATATTTTGAAAGTGATGTCAAGAGCTCAACTTCTGAAGAATTCTAGGATTGCAAGGAACAGTTGGAGCCATGAGACCAAGAAACAAAACCTACTCCCACAAATTTGTCCTTACGTGCTCTTCAAGGGTCCTAATGGCACAATATAATAAGGTTCTCAGCTCGTATTGGCCAAGTTCAAGTGATTGTTTTGGTAGACTCTAGAAGCACATACAAGTTTCTGGACTCCAGGATGGTTAAGAGATTGAATATTCCAGTAGAGCAATTTATTCCACTAACACTCATGGTAGTTAATGGAGTTAGACTCTCTACCTAGGAACTTTTTCAAGATGTACAATGGGAAGCACAGGGCTCTAGTTTCAGTACTGATTTCCTAATACTTCCAGTGAAGGGATGTGACACTGTGTTAGGTATCCAGTGGCTCCTGTCCCTAGGTTCAATCATTTGGAATTTTTCTTCTCTAATGATGCAGTTTGATTACTATGGTCAAACCATGTTTTTCAATGAATTTTTCTTGGAAGTTTGCAGTTGTTATCAGGGGGTTAGTTGTCCAAGTGTTTCAGTTTGGCAGGTCTTGGTCCATGTCCCATGTTGCTTGTTTCATGCCAACAAACATCCTTGTCATTGTCTCATTCTCAGTTAACACCAGAGTTGCAAACACTCATTATCGAGTTTGACGACCTTCAACCTCCTGTTTGATTATAGGACTATAGAATTCCATTGATTGTTGAAATCCAAGTGATGAAGGTGAGACCCTACAGGTATCCAGCAATTCAAAAGGCTGAGATAGAAAAAATTATCCAAGAAATGCTACAGGCTAGAGTGATCAAAGGTAGCAACAGTCCATTTGCTTCACCTATTGTGATGGTGAAAAATAAGGATGGTAGTTAGATGTTGTTCATTGATTATAGAAAACTCAACCAACTGACCATCAAAGACAGGTTCCCTATACCTATTATTGAGGAACTACTTGATGAGTTGGGTTAGGCTTCATTCTTTTCCAAATTAGATCTGAGATCAAGCTATCACCGGATCAGAATGAGTGAGAAAGACATAAAAAACTGCTTTTAAGACCCATGAAGGGCACTATGAGTTTATAGTGATGTCATTTGGCTTAACCAATACACCCTCAAACTTTTAGTCATTAATGAATTCTATTTTTAAGAAGTTGTTAAGAATATCAGTCATAGCTTTTTTTATGATATACTAGTGTACTCCAAGCATTGGTCAGAACACCTCAGACACCTAAAAGAAGTTTTGCAACTTCTAAGGGTGAACCAGCTGTATGCAAAGAAAAGTAAATGCAATTTTGGCACCACGAAAATTGAATATCTAAGGCACCTTATTGTTGTAAGAACAATTAGTCTGATGTATTATTAGTCCAGTCAGGCATATTTGTGTCTCTATCTTCTAGGAGTCATTCGTTCCGATGCTCAAGACAAAGCATCTCCCCAATTGGACTAAATAGGCAATATATTAGGGTGGGTTTGGAAGGGAGGTGCATTTACCTGCGGTTAGTGTAAAAACAGCAGTGGCGGTAAAATTAGATATTGTAGCGATACTGTAACGTGAGACAAGAATTAAGCTAAACGCACCCCACCGCCCATCCAAACCTACCATTAGTCTTTCAATCGATTTGCTCATTTCTGATTAGATGAAGGATATACTTAGGTTCATCTACTAATACAAGATGTCTTTTTGTATTACTGTAATAGCCCGGTTTAGACCCTAGTCGAACAATAGTTTCGGGACCACAAATTCGAGTCAAAAAATATTTTAATATTATTTTTCATGCTTATAGTATGTGAATTGACATGTGTGAAATTTTCATGATTTAATTTATCTATTTGTGTGCTTAATTTGTGAAAAGGGTTAAATCGCATAAAATGTAAAAGTGACATTCTAATTGTTAAAGTACTAATTTGCTATGGTTATTTAATTGTTAAGTTCTTAAAGTGAAATTAGGCCACTATTAAAGCTAATGGACGATAAAGGACAACCATTATGTGTTTTGTAAATTAAATTACCAAGTTTAAAAATGTAAATGATGTATTAATATGACATAAATAAAACAAATCAAAAATTTGGTGGAGTATTCATCTTTTTCATGGCCAAATATTGAGAAGAAAAGAAGCCATGGTTGTTTTTTAGGTTCGGCACACTTTGAAGCTTTGATTTGGGTATGTGGTTTGCTCGGTTTTTTATAATTTCTACGTTTTTGTGATCGTTGCAATGTATTTTCTTAAGCCCATGTCTCAATTTCAGAATTTGATAATGATTTTGAGTTGTTCCATTGATGATTTTGTGAGTTTAATGATGTTAATTGATGAATTATGAAAGCTTGGTATGAGATTAATATGTTTTGTGTTTGGATTTTTTATGAATTTGAATATTTTGGGCTAAAATGTGAAAATAAGAAATAGAGGGGTTAAAATGTGAAACAAATGAAACATATGGGCATTTATGAAGTGTATAAACATTAGTGCTAGCATGTGTAAAATGAAATTTTGTGTATTTTGTAATATTGTGAATTAAGGACTTAAATGTCAAAATGTGAAAATGTAAGGGCTAATTTTCAAAATGCCCTAAATATGAGTATGTGGATTAAATTGAATGTTTTAGTGAGTAAAAGATTTAAATTTGTATTAATTTAGATCAAGAAAAAAAGAAATTAGATTTGGATAGGGGGAAATCAAAAGTTATCGAATAGTCGTTCCGGTCCGTTCGTCTTCATACGAGGTAAGTTTGTAAGTAAATAAATGTCTTTAAATTTGAATGTATATGTGTTATAAATGCTGAATTGAATTTTAAGGAATGTATGTGTAAATGCCGAATTGTTTTTAAGTATGTGAGGATTGTTTACGAGCTTAATTCGATTGAATTACGACATCTGAAAGCCCGTACGACCCATAGGATTCTGATATATGATATCGGGTAAGACCACGCCTGGGACGTTGGAATCGATTTGAGATTTATGTATAAGACCATGTCTGGGACATTGGCATCATATATGATTACGTGTAAAACCCTGTCCGAGATAGTGGCATCGTTATTTGATTACATGTAAGACCACATTTGGGACGTTGGCATTGTATGAGCTTTTCGAGCTATCCGAGTATCTTTTTAATTCTAAATGGGTCAACAAGAAATGATACGGAAAAACCGAATGTGAGTTCGAATTAAACGACTTAGGTATGTTTGAGTTTTTATGAAGTTTGGAAGTAAAGGTAAGTATAGTGGTATAATATGATAATGTGAACTAATTGTTTAAATGTGATTATATAAATATGTGTTCGAGATTGGGAGTATTCGGCCTACTTGTATGAATCATATATATAAAGTCTTTGATAAACTAGTTGCTTATGACTTACTAAGCTATTTAAGCTTACTGTGTGTTTGTTCGTTATTTTATAGATTTTGGAAGCTAGTTATGAGCTCGGGGATCATCAAGGATCATCGTCACACTATCGACTATCATTCGGTACCTTTGAAGTTTGAAACTTTGAATATGTGGCATGTATAAGCTAGTTTTAATGTGTTTGTTTTTTTGAATTTGTGTATACATAGCCATGCGAAAATGGCTTGAGTTGGTGTTAATGCTTGTGTGAATTTGGTTATGCTTTGAACTTATTTTGGAAGTGTGTTTTATGGTATATTTTATGTGATATATGGACTTAAAAACCGGTTTGAGTAATGTCAATGCAATTGATGAATGTGTTTTTGATTGTGGATTAGTTAGATAAGCTAAGTTATGAATATACCTGTAACAGCCCGATTTTGGGGCTAGATGGAACAGTGGTTTCGGGACCACAACAAGGAAAAATTTATTTTAAAATTATGACATGGGTTGCATTATGATAGAAAGGTTGCATGAAAATACTGATATGGTAAAATAAGGAAATAAAGTGATAAAAAGGGTAATTGAGTTATGTCAACATTGGAAAGTATATTTATGACATATTAATCCAAGAAAGGATTAAATTGCAAAAGTGAGAAAAGTTTTGTTACCCAAGAGTAAATACTCAAAAATTGAGGGGTTAAAGTGTAAATATAGAAAAGTTAAAGGACCAATAGTGTAAATATTTTAAGGGTGGAATAATCTAGAAACTAAGAAAAATGGATGGATTAGGACCAAATTGAAAAAGGTGAAGAAGTTTGAGGGGCTAAATCACAATTTTACCAAATTAAGTGATGACTCAAGGATGAAATTTTAAAAAATCATAAAGGACAAAATGGTCAATTAGAAGAGAGAGAAATCTAGAAGATAATGATGATGTTGGAGATATTTTATATTAATAAATAAATATTAGTTTATTAATATTTTAATTTGATTTTTTTAATGATATTATTTTATTATTATTAATTTATTTAGTATATATATGTGTGGAAAGAAGGATGAACAGCATCCATCCATTCCCACCATTTTTGCATGAATTAACGTGAGAAGAAGAGGGGAAGAAAGAAAGCTTGCTTTCTTTACAATTTGGTCCTTTCACCAAAAATCTACCATTTTCACTTAGAAATCAAAAAATTTCCACATACATCAAGAGATAAAGATAACAAGGAGACTATGGGAAGCTAGAATATCAAGTTAGATTCAAGAAATAGAAGCTGGAGGAGGGAGAAAATCAAGTTAAAGATTGAAATCAATGGCATAAGGTAAGAACATCAAGATTTTTATATACTTTTGAGTTTGATATTATTGAAAAAGTAGGAAATTAATGTTAAGGTAAAGTTTCATTATATAAGGTTCTATATTCTTGTTATGTTAGCAAATGGAAATAAGAGAAAGTGATGGAAAATATTGAAGAGAAAGGAAAGGAAAGTGTTATAAATTTAGTTAGCAACATTTTACACTAAAATAGTTTTGAAACAGCAGCAGTAGTCTGACTTTGAAAATCTACCAAAAATCGTATAAATTGAATTAGAGGATGAAAAAAATATGAAATTAAATCTTATTAAGTCTATTTTCTCATAAAATAAATTTTGTAAGCAATGGAATTGTAAATTATGAGATATAATAGGTTTTGTGAGATAAGGTCAGAATGATTTCGGGTTCCCCTGTACTGACTTTGGAAAATCATCAAAAATTGGAGAAAAATAATTAGAGGCTTAAATTTATATGTTTAAATCCTTACTGAGTATATTTTTAATAGAAACCAATGGTAACATCATCCGAATCCCGTAAGATGAGATGATTAATTTTTAGTGAAGAAGGGTCGAAACTGTCAGACAACAGAACAGGGATGACTTTAATGAATAAACTGTACTTATTTGATAAACTAAAAATTCTTAAAATTTTATGGTAAGAAGATATGTGAGTCTAGTTTCATATAAAATTAACGGATCTCAATTTGGAGTTCTTTAGCTCAAGATATAAATAATTTAGTGACTATGACTCAAGTGGACAGCTTTGAATGAATATAAATAAATGTGAAATTATAGATAATGTTACATATAAGCATGTTATATATATTAAGGATGTGGAATGGAGAGGAGGAGGAGGAAAATATATGATTATTCAACTAGCATGAGTTTTTATTAAAAATGACCAATTTATATGTTTCAGGGACTAAATTGAACAAAGGTGAAAATTTAAGGGTAAATTTGTAAAAATGTCAAAAAGTGACCAAATTGTATAAAATGAATTGTTTTATTATTTAAAGTAGTAAATTGAATAAAATTTTAATTTAGATCAAGATTGGGTGGAAATTCGAGAAAAATAGAAAAATTCTAAAATGTTCCTAAATTTTGGTATTTCTGCAATTTAGCCTGGTAAGTTCGTATGATCTATATTTTGTTTAATTTCAATTGAAGTGAATGCTATTTGGTAATGAATATTATATATATGTGTGTTTTATATTGGAACTGAATTATTATCGGTAATATGTATAGTTATTAGATGCTCTGAAATGATTATCGGAAGCTTGTTGGAGATATATCACATTATCCATTGGTTCTATCTGTAATTTTGGATGATTTGATTCTGGTTATTATGGCGTGTATAAGTTAATTTGGTTAACGTTAGCTCATTAATGTTTTGATTTTGATTGGTTATAAATATGAATGTTTAAAAATGAAATGTCTGAAAATTAATTAGTAAACTCCGGTAATGTCTCGTACCCTATTTCGGTGTCGAATACGGGTAAGGGTGTTACAATACCATTGCTTGTGTAATTGAATTTGTTGGTGTGGTTTATGGAGACAAAGAATGTTCATGAATTATAGTTGATTTGTTGGTTATTGAGTCAAGTATAATGTGTTTAGTTAATATGACTAATTGGTTATGAAATTGATATAAACTTTCTTTTTATATAATTATTTTGCTAGCCGAGTAGATGAAAAACAAATTGGTTTTATAAATGACATTTTGGCATGATGCATATAGCATATGCAATTTGACATGTTTTGATTCGGAAATGATATTTAGAAAATGACTAATGTTAGTCAGGTGAGTGTTGCATGAATTAGCTATAAATATGATTGAAATGCGGTCATATGGTAATGAATGATTTAGATTAATACACAAACGTGCATAACATGTGAATTGGTATGGTTATTAATTAGTAAATGGAATAGGATAGTATTAATTCGGTTATTGTGCATAGAAATGACTTTTGTTTTTAAGGTAATGTGCGCATAATAGGATAGCAATAAAAGTATGTTCAGTTATGCTGTAATGTTACTATGTCGCATATGTGAAGGTATATTAAGTAGTGTAATATGATTTGATTAGTTTTGATATGCACATGTGTAGAAGTTGTAATCATATATGCTTGAATGTATTAATGTATGTGCATGGAACTTTAGAGTAACAAGCTTTCTTATAATTTGATAAGTTGAATGCCATGAGTGAGATGTATGTATGGATTGAATAGTGGTGTTATAAACATGTGTAACATGAATTGTGGCAGGCTAGTTGATTCGAATATGTGATTAAAAAGTTGATATTAAAATGATTAAATTTTTGGAGCATAATTTGTATATGTGAAAGAGTTAAGTAAGCATGTTTTGATTTTGTTAGTTGTATGTTTAATTAGACCGAATCTGATTTATATGATTAAATTTGATGATTACTATTTGAAGTTTAAAATTTATTGTAAATGAGTTATTATAATTTTCTGCATGATCTGAATTGAATGATCGTAGTAAGTTGTATTTTGATCGGTAGTGTCTCGTAACCCTAATTTGGCAACGGATGTAGGTTAGGGGTGTTACAATTACAATCCAACTACATAATGCTGCTTAGTATTAATTAAACATTAGATAACCAATGAGCCAATATTTACTTCCATTTTACTTTGCGTGGAAAAACCATTAAGGACAATATATAAAGGGTATTAATGTAATTTGTGGATAATTTTATTAAACCAATATTCATAGTTCTGATCTCTTATACTTACCATACACATATCATTTTCTCAATATCATTTTAAATATTTAATCAACAAGAACACATAATTTCACATATTACTCATCATAATGCCATAGTGTTTAACATCATAGTTTCATTGTAAGGTCCATATGTATATACCTGGAAAATTTTCAAATTTACCAAAGTTCACCAAAACATAGTCAAACATATTTAAGGTATCATTTATCACTAAAAAATCAATAGACTTAATTACTCAATTAAATTCATGACAGGATGACAATTTATGACAAATATTACTTCATTCATTTCATTATACTTTCATAGTCTCAATCATATCTTATACATCTACCTATCTATCTTAACAATAAGTGTCATTATAGTCAACTAAATCTATCATGATACAATTTAATTCATTTTTATAATACAAATATATTAAGTCCATTTATACTTGATCACCAATTAATCATCCATGTCCACTGTTCAATAATGAACATTTAGTTTTTATTTATTTTTATTAAAAAGCATTACATGTAAATAACACACCCATCATTAGGAAACTGTCATCATTTTAAACATTATATTTTGATTCTTCCATGTTTGCACTCATTGAGGCATATCTATCAATTTCAAACTATCATTTATCACTAACATTATTATAAGATTAACTACTTAGTATATATATGTAAAGAAGGCGAATTACGCCAGCACAAATCTATTTCGCTATTCATCGTCCGTTTTGTCTTTGTCTCTCAATGTTTCGACCTTGTCGTTAGCTACATACGTTAATTTATTTTCAAGATAATATTAGTTCATATTCAATAAAAGCATAACCAACAATCAAGCATAATTGTACACCTTACAATTAAGTCCTTTTTAACATTAATGTTTGAAATGCACGTATGTCGTTATTTGCTCTATCAAACCAAAATTTGACTTCGTATTTATTCACTAGGGACCTCAAGCTATCAATCCATAGCGTTTATTTCTAGTAATTTTCATTCCTTACAATTTGCTTCCTATTAACACATAATTAGTTATAAACTTTAAACTTAAATCAAACTTAATTCAATAACTCCCACCATATTTCGAACATGTTCTTTACATATCTAAGTTTATTCGACCAAACATTTCATGATTTCAAGTTCAAACTCTAAGTGTTCTTTATCATGGGATCATCAACTAACTCACATAATAGCAAAAATCAAACAATGGATTGGTTAAACCAAGCTTTTAAGAAAATTTTCAAAGAACAAGCTTATTTACCTTAGAATAAATGGCTGGTCATGGGAGGATGAAAACCAATTCTTTTCTTCTTCTTTTCTTAGAGACGGCAATGGATGATAAAAATGATGAAAATTTTAGTTTTCCTCTCTCTCGCTTCAAGCTTTATATACATGTCATTAACATATAATTTAACCTTAATTAACTTTTAATTAATCTAATCAATGGCTAATATTTAATTACAAATCATTTGGTGCTTTTTAATGGCCATGATCACCTTAATAATTTAACCATAAAATAACCTTGGTCTAATAGCAATTTAGATCCACTTCTCAATTTGATCCTTATAATTTTCTGAATTAAATTACTTAATAAAAATATATTATAAATTCATACTTAACACAAATATCTCTCGATTAACAATTTCATTTATTGGGGTCTGTTTGTTTGCAAGTAAAATATTTTCCGTAAAATGATTTCTAGAAAATGTTTTACTTTTCTGTAAAATGATTTACTGAAAATATTTTCTGGTGTTTGGATGAATCTATGTAAAATATTTTCTGCTGTTTGGCAGATTTCCTGAAAATATTTTCCGGAAAAGTTGTTTTTACATTTATTACTATATATTAATAAATTTTTATATTTTAAATTGTTTTTACATATACTGCAATGATTTATATTTTAAATCAAATTAAATATATAATAATACTCAATTATTAAGCTACAATATTAACCGTCATAAATTGAAAACAACTAATATCAAATAAATTATTTGTAATTGTGTTAAAAAAATAAAAAAACAAGGATTGAATAATTATAAATTAGCTTCGAAACCACAATGAATACTAGAAATTAATAACATTATCCAAATGCATAATTAATAGTACACCACATAGTAACAACATTGTCCAAGTGCATAATATTACACCACATAAAAGTATCAATATCTTCAACCTTGAGAAAATTTTTGAAGCCAAAATTTTTTTATGCTTCTTACTTTTAACTAAAAAAGCTTTGGCCTCGGATTCATGACTCACTAGATAATCAAACACAGAACACAAGAAGTCATCATCAAATCCTTCTTCCTCCATCGACATCACTTGTTCGTAAAGCTGTGATGTCTTATCGGCAGTAAATTGTTCCAAAGCATTAGCAATTTTTCCAAGTTGTTCACCTACAAATTTAATTTGTTCATCAACGACACTGTCTTGAACACTTTTTCTTTTATGTTTGGATGTGCTAGATGAAGATACATTTGTTCTTACCTCTTCAGCCTCTTCATTGTCGCAGTCTACAGGCATTGAATCTTCATTACCATCATCCAAATCTATGTCAGCAAATGTTCTAGCAAAACTCTTTGTTGCCATATCTTTGCTAACAACCAAAGCCATTTCATCATAATGATCAATGCTTTTATTCAAAAATGGTTCATACTTCTTGTGTGCCTGTTGGATATTATACACAATTAGAATAACAAGTAAAAAACAATTGAAATATACTTAACATATATATACATATATTACCATCACTGCTGCATCATATGTCGCTCTATCACATGTGATCATTTTCATGTAATCATCCCATCCAAAACCACTTTCACCTTGAATTTTGCATATAATCTACCATTGGTTTTTTACAGTCCTCAAATGATTTTCCACATGCTTCGCATCGCATTGGACTTGGAATCTTTCAGAAATGGAGTCGACAACTCGATTAATAGAAACTACTTTGAAAGTATTAGAAGGCTTATTTCCTTTTCGGGCCTCCTCTGCTAGAATTTCAAGGAAAACATGTTCCATCGGTTTTGTCCACTTGAATTGCTTGGAGGTCCCTTCTTTGTTGCCCTTACCCATTCTACATTAAATAATTGTCATTATCAATCATTTCAATATCCAACAAGCTGAAAACATAAAAATAAATTCAATATCCAACAAGCTTAAAACATAATCAATATCTAACAAATTCAAGACATAATATCAAAATCCAACAAACTAAAATTTCAATATCATTATCCAACCAACATTTACAAAAAAAAACAATTTTAATACTAAAACATACATAACATAGAAACAATAACCCTAAGCCCTAAACCTACCTAATATTTCTAGCCGTATAATCAATCCACATAGTTAGTGCAATTTCATCTCTCTTAGCAGACCATTCTCTTACTTCTTGTCTTTCTTCTCGTTCCGTGAGAGTTGGTATTATCAAATCTGACTCAGACGCCTCGTATAATCCTTGATTAAGTAAATCACTAGGATCAACTCCCATTAAATGATTATGAAAGATACAACAAGCCAAAACTATATCTACTTGAGTTTGAAAATTCCAAAATGGTTCAGAATCTAATACACGAAACTGTTTCTTCAAAATCCCAAAAACACGTTCAACAGTGATTCGTAATGATGAATGACGAAGATTAAAGAGTTCCTTTGCATTTTCAGGCCCTTCAGCGCTAAACTCTTTTAAATGATATCGGACACCACGATATGGGGTAATATATCCATTTTGGATGCCATATCCAGTATCAGCAAGATAATATTTACCTACAATTTTACAATACATAATTAATACTAATAAACTATGAGCTTACTAGAACTATTTGCTATTTAATGATAAATATTACCTTCCGGAATTCTTAATCCTCCTGGGCGTGAAAGTGCATCACTTAAAATACGAGAATCATGTGCACTACCTTCCCAACCAGTTAGAACATAGGAAAATTTCAAATCAAATGTAATGGCAGCCAATACATTTTGTGTCGTCCCCCCTTTACGGCTACGAAATCTTCCTTGAGTGCTAAGTGGAATGGATGCACGAATATGAGTTCCATCTAATGCTCCAATACAATCTTTAAAATAAGGATAAAACCTTGGATTGTTTGTAATTTCACTTGGAGTTGACTCATCAGGTAATCTAATAACTAGTCTATACAATTTCAAAATAGCTCTCAATACAACCCTAAAGTAACGGTGAACTGCCTGAGTTGATCTATAATATCTAGATCCAATCACTCGAAACCTTACATTATGACCAATTATATGTAAAAATATAACTACTTGCTCCCTAATATTGACAGATTTAGATGATTGTAACAAATTATTCCTACTAAGAATATCACATAAATTAAAAAAGGCGATCGGTCTCATCCTTATCACATCAATACAATGCTGGTCACCACTATATAAAATGCTATTAATATAATTTTCTCTTTCATAATCTCGATTCACACGAGGGTGAGAAGCAATTTCTTTTCCTAGTTTCTAATTTTTTAATCCAAAGAGCCCCAAAAGCTAAAACTTAAGCCACAACTCCGATAATTGCCATTTGGTGTTGATTACGATCCATCTACACAAAATAATGCCACACAAATATATGATCACTACAAAAAAGAAGCAAGATTTTCATAAGATCACATAAAGTTACCATGACTAAAAGTGCATACATACGTATCAAGCTAATTATAATTGCATAATAATTTTTTGAAAGTACCACTTAAAATATATTGATCATAGTTAATACAATACTTCAATAAATGATTTGGTTAATACAATAATATTTGATAAGCATATGAAAATGAAAGCATGACAAATGAGTTTTCTTGTAGGAAATTGTGAAAGAATTGTAACTAATGTGTTGAATCATGAGTTTGATTGGTGCAAGATTTTGTTATATATTATTAGGTTATCTTTCATTTATAATTAATTAATTAATCCCTCATTATATATTTAATCAAGAATTTGAATGGGAAATTTGAATGGAATTCATTTAAAAATCAATATATTATTAGGTGCAATACTTTAATATTTAACATATTATTTATAAAAAATATACATTATGAGAAATTTGATTTAAGTATTATTTTTTATTGCAAAAACATTATTAAAAATAGTGATGCCTCTTTTTTAAAATATAAAAAATTAAATTATAAATTGCTATTAAGTGTGTTTTCTTTTTTTATTTCGAAATTTAAACAAAAAAATTTGACAATGTTATAATTTTTTTTATTTCTATTTTTTATAATTTTTTAAACTATAAATTGATTAATCTTTATAAAAAATAAATAATGTTTAAGTGCACTGCTATAATTGCTATAATCTCAAATGTCCAGCATGATTTTGTTTGCTCCATTTTCAGCATGAAAAAAGCAAATGCCTCCACTTACTCAAACCAACCTTTTTGGTTTTCTATGAAAAGTGTTATTTAACTATTTATAAAAATATCAACGAAAAGAACATTCCAAGACCTTTTTAATGTGCGTAAAACATCTGATTAACTGAAACCAAACTTTAGCATTCAAATGTTCAATGATAATCTTTCTCGAAAAACTGAAACAGATTGAACAAAGGAAGTTGGAAAAAGCCATGTGGGGATGGCAAACTCAAATTCCAGATCTACTATAAAATCATAAATGTCAGTTTCACCCTTCAAACACAAGCTAAAGAGCTCATTCTAATGAAATGGAGGCATCGATGTTACTTAAGGACCTTCCTTTGTAGCCAAACATGTTAGAAATCAAATGAACATTCATCACCCCTTTTCTCTATCATCAAATACTAACAGATCATTAAGTGCTAACAAATACTAACAAATACTAACAGATCAGTAAGTGCTAACCAGAGAAAGGCACATATGCCAATTCATACATTAATCATATATTGCTCACTTGACTAACATTAATCATTACTCATCATGTAATTTAGCCAATCAGTCCACATGCCAATTCCATATGCTATAAATCATGCCAAAATTACCAAAATTCATGACATAGGCACATATGTATTTACCTACCATCAACCAAATATAACAGCTCATCACTGCCATTTCCCAAATAATACGTAAACAAATTACAGTAAAAATGTAAATCAATAATAAACCATACCCAAACACATCCAACAACCATGCTTAATTCACTTGAACCAAATTATAACAACCACAAATGCATATTATACCAAATCATATATCAAGCACACCACAAACATATAACAACCAGAAATGTCATGCCATTGGCAGACAAGAATCAAGAAAGAAGACATCCCAAAAACGCTCAACACCAACCTCTTATGAAAATCTCAACCAAGGCCACTAACAGGAGTAAGAATGCTGAGGTAGAGGTTAGGATAGCAAGAACTATATAGCTGGAGGTTAAGCATAGAAAGAAATTAGAACCGTTAGGAGCAATAAAAAGCAAACTCAAATCATTAATGGATTGATTTTTATTTTTGAAATTACAATATATCAATACTTAACTAAATAATTACCTCAACTCTAATTTTTCATTGGAAAAATACTCTAACTCAAACAAACAAATTTACTTAGAATTCTCAATACTTATAATTCTCAATACTTGTATACCAGAGGTGAAGGTGAGCATGGCTACTACAAAGGCACAAATACCTTCACTAACCTTAGCCCATAATTTATTACCCTAAATTTGAAGTCAGGCCCATTTATTTCCTGCTTGCCAACCCGTTGCTATCAAACAAGGCAATTTGTGTTTTTTACTTAAAATACTCGACATGGATCTAAGCTACTAATCTCTAATGACAGGGGAAGCTATATATTGGGAAATAATAATATTGCAGACAGTACAAATTAGAACAAAATCTTGTGAGACTTATTACTCTGTTTAGGATGAAATCGAGGTATCATCTAGAAACCTGTTTTGCCATACAACAATACAAATCAATATACAGTTTGCAGGTAGGTTCAACAAGCTTGAGAATAGCAAGATATGAAATCAACACCTTGCATTACCCATTTTTTGTGCATAAAAACCTAAAACCCTTTTACAATCTAATCAATGTCAACAATGTAACTTATTACTGAACAATGCACTAACATTTTCTTATGAAATGAAACCAGACACAAGTTCTCATTTTACAGGTTGAAATTTCCCAGAAATAAAAATTGAAAATAAAACCATAAAAAATGAAATAATGTAAGGGATAAGGTTACCTGAAATTTCCCAGAGACCTGACAGAAATTGGGGTGGAGATAGCAAAAAAAAATGGTGGTCGGAAACTGAGAACGTTTGGATCGGTAATTTGGACGGATACGGAGAGGAGGGAACTGAAGAAATGAAAAACCACTGCGATAATCGATAGAGAGGAATGAAGGAATGAAAGAATGAAGGAGGAGAGTGGGGGTTACTGGAAAATCGATAAACACAAGAAGTTTTCTAATGGAAATGAAGGAATGAATGAAGGAGGCAATAGAGAGGAAAGCTTTGAAAATGTCTTAAGGAAATTGAAAGGGTAAGACATTTTCCCTAAAATGTAAGCCATTTTCCCGTGTTTTGGAGTTCATTTTCCAAATGGAAAATGTTTTCCGCCAAACAAATGCTAGAAAAGTTGGAAAACAATTTACGGAAAATCAATTCCGTCAATCAAACAGACCCTTGATTTATGAATTTTAGCTTCGAAACCGCATTTCTCAACACCGATTAAAAAACAGCTTATAGATATCATAGATTTGTTGCCAAAAGTTACATTCAAAAGGATGGATTTCTTTATAAAGAGACATTCTCAACAGTCTCTAAGGAAGACTCTTTAATAGTTATTATGACATTAGCGAACCATTATGATTTAGAGTTACACCAAATGGATATGAAAATCATTTATGGGTGTCAAAACCACCAAATATAAACTCCTACGATAAAAAAACACTATATAAAAATATAGAGCAGTATGGTCGAATCCATACTTCCATAAGGACTGTGTAACACCCCTAGCCCATATCCGTCGTCGGATTAGGGTTACGGAGCATTACCATAAAAATGAAACATTTAAACATAAATTCATTCATTATCATAAACATATCATAAGTCAATTATACATACACATTTCATCACTATATCAGGCCCTTGAGGCCCTAAAAATACCTTAGAAATGATTAAGGACTAAATTAAAAACATTAGGAAAAACCGAGAAAAAGTTGCAAAAATTTGCAAAACAGGCTCACACGGCTGAGACACATGCTTGTTTCTTAGGCCGTGTAACAATCAAACTAGGGACACACGGCTGTGTCCTAGCCCATGTCCTCACCCATGTAACTCTTTGAGTAGGGTCACATGGCCATGTGCCAGACCGTGTAACACTCGAAAGTTCCCCACACATCCATGTGCCAGGACATGTAACTAACTGACTTTCACCCTAAGCAATCAACAAATGACACTCGATTGTGTCGGCAGGCCGTGTGGACCCAAAATAAACCTTAATCAACAAATTTACCAATTCAAACTTACTTGGACTCTAAGTAAACCATTTACTAACCAAAAGGTCTATTCAAAGTGACATTAATCAAGCCAAAAACATGCCAAAACAACATCCTAAGTGCCTAACCAATGTATCCTCATTGATACCATAAATATATAAAATTGTACATCAAAATAAAACATCAAACACAACTTATCAATTCATCAAACCTAACACCTAACCAATGTACCTATCATAGGTACCTCAAACACAACATGTCATTAACACATATCATTCATATTTGCATTGGAACATCTTACCTCATTCACAAGTATCATATAAGTTAGCAATTTACACATAAGATCATACTTAACATTTTACATATCCCAAAACATTAGTAATGACATACAAGCCTATTACATGCCACATAATCCGAAAGAAATGTTCCAAAAACTACCGAAATTTATGGATAGTGTGACTTGAATGTCGATCTGATCGTCCAACCTTTCGAGTATCTACAAAAACAACAAAAAACACAATAAGCTCAATGAAGCTTAGTAAGTTCCACGTATTAAAATGATAAATCTTACCGAAGTAAGTACAACAAATCAAATAATAATAATACAACCATGAATGTTCCCTACCATCCACAATCTCAATCGGTAAATCATAAAATTTCAATACAATACTCAAATTTACGAAAAATCCATCAAAATCTTTAAACAATATACCTTACCGAGATTTCTAAATCGATGAACGACTTACGGATAAGAGTACATCGTTAATCCCACCAAAACACACCAGATGCTCACAAGAGCTAGTCCATCCGAAACATACCAAATGCTTATAAGAGCTAATCCACCTGAAACACACTACTGGCTCCGAAGATCTAATCCAATCGAAACACACCAAAACAGAGAGTATAACACGAGTGTTCACAATAAATGTTGAACCTCAGTTTACTCGGGAAACATATATATATCACTCCACAACCATCTCCACTCCAGTCCCCCATAACACAACATATCTCGATTGTACTCTATCCCGTGTTCAATCAGATCCAAATATAGAATTTCAACAATTTTTATCAAATAACTTACAACATTTATAATAAAATATAATTAACACATTACATCTTATCATCAAACATTCCGTAAAGATGTTAAGTTATGTACTGTACGAACTTACCTAGACTAAATTATAGTAGTTGTAGAAGTTCAAGGACTATTCCGCAAGTTTTCCTTTTCCACGAGTATCAACTAGGTCTTGATCTAAAATATAAAATTCTTCAATTATTAGCTTACATTTCAACTTCCAATTCACTTTACATTTTATACCCTTTTTATTTTTCAAATTTACACAATTACCCCTAACTTTTACAACATTTGCAATTTAGTCCTTTAACCCAAAAATAATCAAATTAACCATTTTTCTCAAGTCAATATTTCTGCTGAATATATTAGGCCCTTAAAAAGTCTCTAATAAACATCAAATTCACTATCAAACCCTAAAACTTTGACATTTTCACAATTTAACCTTAAAATCAAAATCTAACAAAAATCACTTCACAAAATCATCAAACAACACAAACAAAGCTTCAAATACATGGTTATCAAAAAAAACATTCAAGATTCATCAATGGATACTTCTAAGATTATTAATAGATTCAAAAATAAAGGTACGGGCTAGCTGGACCTAGTTGCAATGATCTCCAAAACATAAAAATTACAAGAAACTGGCAAAAATTTCACTTACATGTAAAGTTTCTATGCTTAGCCAATTCTCAAGCTACCATTTGAAGGTGATTTTAGCTATAGGAGAAGTAAAAATGAAGAAGAAAGGTTTTTTTTCTTACCATTTGTTTATTTATTTTCATTATAATTACTATTTTGCCATTAAAAACTTAATATTTTTATCATTTTAGTACCATTGTCGTCCAACACCAACTATTAAAGACTAATTGCTACATTGGTCCCTTCTCATGTAGTTATTAAACTATTTAATCATTTAAATGCACTAATTATTAACTTTTGCACCTTATTTAATTTAGTCTTTTTTACTTAATTAACTATCTAAACATTAAAATTTCTTAATCAAATTTTTAATACGACACTAATGACTCCATAAATATTCTAAAAATAATATTTACAAGTCAACATGATGGAAATTTGTGGCCCCGAAACCACTATTTCGTCACCATTAAAAATTGGGACGTTACAGACTGGTTATCTAATTTCCCCTTTTCTCGTGACCAAAATTATTGTCACGGTAACAGTCGTGCCCACGACCTGTGTGTTACAATGCTGAAAATAAAAAGGAGGGTTTTAGTTGATAAATATAATAATATAAAAAATAAAGTAAAAATAAAAGAATCGTGATTGCAAAATAAATTAAGCGAAATAAAATATATTAAAGCTTGACTTAGCCCCGGTACACTCCGAATCTTGAACCGATCCTTGAAAAATATTTTTTCCCTTCCAACCAATAAGTTGGTTATAACGATTAGGAAGGCCTCAACCATCAACAATTTCCTTTTGTAGTCGGTTCCAATACGACCTACAAATCGACCATTGTCGAATTTCTAACCACGTGACACGTGCCCGTAATTTAAGACTTCGACAGTCTTGCAATTTGAAAATCTTAACTTGAATTAATGGCATCAATCGCATGGGTCATTTAAATCGGATCTCTATCTCCCTTGACGGAATCTAACTAGCTTTTTCTAATTGAACATGCCAATTTGTTCGCAGGAATTTGAATTTAGCACGGCCGACTCAACCTCCCAACTGTACGCAAAACAACACCAACCTAACGCGCACTTTTTGAATTGAAATCGAATCAACTTTAAGAGACAAATTTGTACTATCTCATATACAAAAGAGATAATGAATACCATATCGAAAGGGTTTTAGTGTTGGTTCATATCTCACGATTGTTTTGTCAGGGTGATAACCAGGCCAAGGCTAAAAAGGGAATTAGTTAAACATGAAATGAATCATGTTGGTTGGTGACTAGAAATGGTTTTAGTGGAAATGGTAGGAAGTGGAAAGGGAAAGGGACTTGAAAGGTAAATTAGCCAAAATATTGGAATTGAGAAAAAAATTTGGCAGAATGCCAAATGCCTACTGACGCAAGAAATGAAAAAAGAAGAAGAAAGGAATTGATTTATACCAAAAACCCAATATGTTCTTAAATGTTATCAACACTAGACCTGATCATGGGTCGGGCCACCCGGCCCGGCCCGAAGGCTTGCCCGAAATGTGGAAGGGTTTGAGCAAAATTATAGGCCTGAAAAATGAGCTTGGACAAAAAAATAAGGCCCAAAAAATAAGGTCGAGCCTCGAGTAAGGTATTTTTGTCCCGGGCCCGGCCTGAATTCACTAAATGACATGAAAATCTTTTTTTAATGTTATTTTCTTATTGTTTTCTTCCTATTTTGCTATCATTTTACTATTATGTTGCTATTATTTTATTGTTATTCTTTGGATATTGTATAAAACTTATTTTATTATTACTTTTGTTATTATTTTAAAGGCATTTGTTAATTTTGTTATTATTTTAGAGGCATTTGTTTATTAAGTTGCATTTATCTTAGTGTTATTTAAGTCTACATATTTTTTAAAATTTATTTTCAATTTTTTGGGAAATATTTATTTTGATGTTTTTAGTATTTTTATGTATTATATATATTTAAAAATCATATAAAATAATATAAAATTTAATACAGGCTGGACCGGTCGGGATCGAGTTTTATCATTTTTATGCGAGCCAGGCTTGAGCAAAATTTTAGGCCCATTTTTCAGGCTGGGTCGGGCCCGAACCTAGTAAATGGGCCTAAATTTTTAGTTGAGCCCATTAGAACCTCTAACCAACACTAGGTATTTATACTTATTTCATGCTAAAATTTAGGATGTTTATCTTACGATAATATCAACTAAAAATGAAAAATGAAATTTCAAATTTAAACTAAAAATCAATTTTAATCCATTTATAGGATATTAACAATATCAAAATAATCTGATCTTTATCTAGCAAACCACTAAATCTTCAATCCTTCAATTTGGCCCTCCTTTTTACTTTTCATTCCAATTTAGCTCTTTTTCGTATGAATTTAAATTTTAGCACACCAATTTCATTCCTAATAAGAAAAACCCAAGTTTAGTAGCATCTTATTCTATAATTAGCCAAAAATAAATGTATTAAAAAAATGAATTTATCTTGCTATCATTCATCTTTATAAATGGATTAAGAAGTTTGTATGGACCAACTAGAAAGTTTCTTGGTTTAAATTAAATGTCATATGGTGTGTAAACTTAACAGGTTAACACATAGATTAAAATAAGATTCACGAAAATGCTACATCAAGTTCAATGATACTATAAAGTCTTAATTTTCAAGAAAGCGTCATTAATCCGTGTATATATCAAAAGGTCAACGGGAACAAGTTCATTTTTTTTAATTTTATATGTTGACAATATTTTACTTGTTGCAAATTATTCAGGTATTTTGCATAAAACAAAAGTTTTTCTCTCGAATAACTTTGAAATGAAAGATATGGGAGGGACATTTTATAGGACAGGAATTAAGATATTCTATGATTGACCACAAGGATTGTTAAGGTTGTCTCAAAAGAAACTATATCAAGAAATTTCTAGAGAGATCTAATATGAAAAATTGTTCAACAGGATTTGTTTTTAGCAAAAAAGGTCAAATTTAGTGTCACACAATATCCACAGAATATGTAGGATGGAAAGATATAGAACCAATTCCATATACTTCTAAGGTGGGTGGTTTAAAAAAAAATACATGCTCATGTTTAGAAGATTCAACCTTCTAGAAATAAATGGAAATTTAAATTGTCATTGAATTTCCAAAAGTAATAAAATTTTGGTTATTTATTTTTACTTGTTAAAGGAATCGTGTTATGGAAATGTGCTAAATAATCTATCATTACATCATCTATGACGAAAGTAGAGTTTGTGGCATGTTTTGAGGTAATTATGCGTCATTATGGTTACATAACTTACTTCATAACTAGGGCAAGTCGACCCCATTACTAAGTTGCTGAAAATTTATTTTGATAATTCTACATTATTATTTTTCTCCTAGAATGAAAAATGTTCCACATATGCAAAATATATAAAATTAAAATACTTTGCCATTAAGGAGAAAGTTTAGAAACAATGAATGTTTACAAAGCACATTAGAACTAATCTCATTAATATAGATTTGTTAACTAAAAGCTTATAACCAAAGAAATTTAAAAAAACATGCACATAGAATTGGTCTTATGATAATTTGACACTTTGAGTCTGTTACTATGTTTTTAATATAAAATTAACGCATTTTATGTTTATCATGTTTGTGTGCACACAATTTATTTGAAATTATTTAAAACAAGGATTATATTATTGACCAAGATGTGATATTTATGTTGTTTAAAGACATGTTACATTAAGTTGTAATGTTGTAGTATGTGACTTAAATTATATACAATTCTCATAGTTGCAATTCATTATAATATGGTAATAATGTTGAATATTATATTTTATCACAAGTGCTCAACATTTGTGCTATTAAAGTTTACATTATATCGCATTGGGCCAAGTAAGAGTATGTAAGAGTTGCACCCATTTTATAGACCAATTCTAAAATCAAATTACCCAGTGATTAAATTATTTACTTTAGTAGATATTAAATCACTTATGTTCATTTAATGAACATACCAAATAAAAAATTAATCATTATAAATTAATTTTTTATTCACATAAAACTAATAATAATCTATAACATTTATCATTGGAGTTTGCGTGACAAAAAAAAATGAAGAGGTAAAACTTAATTTATAATGGTGTTCTTTTTTATCAAATCTAATGATTGATTCCAATTTTACATAAGATAATTTTTATATTCGTGAAAATCTTATTATTTTAAACATCTTAAAATTATTAATTATGCAAGAATCTTGAAAATTTTAGATCCAACTCAAACTTGCTCTCTTTTATAAAAATAATTCACTTTCCTTCTTTTATTGATTAAGGGCTAGTTTAGTATCGGTTTTAAGAATTGCTTTTAAGAAGTGCTTTGGAGAAGTGATTTTAAGAAATACTTTTGAAAAGTTTAATTTAATATTTAAGTGTTTAGTATTAGTGTCAAAAAGTATTTTTAAAAAAATAAATGTCTATTTTAGACAATGTTATAATATAACAAATAAACATTCAAATAACGTTTAAATTAATTAATATTATGATATTTTAATAAGAATATAGAAAATAATTTATTGTTAATATTTTAATATATGACAAATAAATTTTAAATATTTTTTAATCAATTAATATTAATTATTTATAAAATTTAATTAGAATATATAAACTATATTTTAAATATTTATGTATAGCCATTAAATATTTATAATTAGATATAAATTACGATAGGGTAGAATGGCCTTTCAAAAGATATGATGCTTCAAACTGGTGGATTTGATAATGCGTTATGTCACTTCTGTGTCTTATGCGATTTGTTTGAATGGAGAAATCAAGGAGAATTTCAAACTAGAAAGGGGGCTTAGGCAAGGAGATCCTCTTACTCCTTACCTTTTTCTTATATGTAATGAAGAACTTTTATCCCTATTTCGGATAGCACAAGAAGGAAGGTTATTTATGGGAGCCAAAATATGTTGACAAAGTCCAACAATTACCCACCTTTTTGCAGATGACTGCACAGCTTCTGGGGAAGTTTCGAATGGTTGTTTAGACATATTGAAAGAAATTGTGAAGGAGTACGAGGTTTGTTCTGATCAATGTATTAAATTTGACAAATCTCTACAATTTTTTAGTTCAAATGTGTCTGAGGAAGTGAAACTTGAGGCATCTCAAAGCATGCAGGTTCGGTTCTCATCGGATCCAAAGAAGTATTTGGGACTTCCTAACATGGTAGGCAAAAAGAAAAGATTGGCTTTTCAGACTTTGAAAGATAGAATGCAGGCTCAAATAAATAGTTAGTGTATTAATCCACTGGCTTAATGAGGCAAAGAAGTGTTCATTAAAAGTGTCCTACAAGCTATCTCAACTTATGCTATGTTGTGTTTCTTATTGCCTAAATCTTTTTATCTTGATTTGGAACAGATTATTAGCAGATTTTAGTGGCAAAATTTTAAAGGCAAAAAAGGAGTACATTGGTGTGAATGGGGAAGATTGTGTCAATTTAAGGACGATGAGGGAATGGGATATCGAAGCTGATAACACTCTAGAATAATGTATTTTTATGTATTAATTATGTATTTATTCTGAGTATGATCCTACTAATTTGAGCTATTTATGATCTTTTATCTCATAGGGACTAAATTTGAGGCAAAAGCAAAATTAAGGGCCAAAAGCGTGAATTTAGAGATAAAATGGGCCAATATGCGACACAAGGCAAAGTTGGTGCCAAAAGTGCAAGCATGGAGGACACAAGGGTTGAAATGCAAAAAGAAGAGATTTTATTTTATCAGACTCTATTTTAATTATATTAGGATAATTAATATTAAGATAATTATTAAGGATTATTTAATTTTAGGATTTTATTTTATTTACCTTTATTTATCTTCAATTAAATGTATTTATCTTTTGAGAATTTAGATATGATTACACTATCTCCCCTAGCACTATAAATAGGGGGTTAAGTGATTCAAAAAAGATCCATCTTTTTCTGTAAAGACTCTCTCCCCAAAACTTTAGGCATTTGTTCTTCTCATATTTCCTTTCAATAAAATCTCCATTTTTATTATATTTATTTTCTTTTCCACCACAACCACGAGCCATTAAACCCATTCAGCCGAAGGTTGTCGATATTCCTCAAAAAGGGTTCTTAAGGCTTAGAGTCCGTACTTAGCCTCCTCGCTGAGTATTCATCGTTTCTCCGCACTACGGGGTTGACGCTTCAGTCCATGTGCCTTAAGAAGTAAGCTTATCAACATATGCAAAGGCGGCCGCTTTGTATGTTTTGGGAAGGTTGTACAGTCGGTTCGTTAGCTTACTGCGTCAGAAGTTGGCGAGCCCAAGAGACAAAATGGCGTGGGATTCGCCATTGAGAAGCTTTGATCTAGCATAAGACGATCCCAAAGAAGTGATTATTGGCTAGAGTCAGGTTCCACTATATCGTAAGTCTAAATCCTTGGAGCTGGTGGTCGTAGGCGTCCTCTTACACTATAACTGGCTTATTCGATTTGGGAAGGATCATCTAAAAGCCGAGGATTGAACCCAAGGCGGAACGAGACAACTGGAGTCTGGAATCTCCCATAAGAATTTCCTTTCTCTCAACTCTATTTTTAATTTCTCGAATTTTTGATTCAATATTCTTAATTCTGTTTTTATTTTACTTTTCATTTCCAGATCCAAACCTTTAATTCTGTTATTTTTATTTTTTTTCCAAGCACGTAGGTTTTCTTGGGCAAGATTCTGCCAGGATTTCACGGAACAAGATATTGTGCAAATCTAGTCCCTGAGGATTTGACCCTACTTCCCTTTTACTATTCTTGTTCATTATTTATTAGGGATAGGATATTTTTTGTGCTTTCAACGACTGCATCAGAAGCCGAAAAAAGTTTGATCTTTCTATGCTTGCTAAGCAAGGGTGGCGTTTGATTGATAATCTGGATTCTTTGTTATCACGCACTTTGAAAGCCAAATATTATCATAATTCGAATTTCATGGAGTCAAGGTTAGGAAATTACCCATCCTATACCTGGAAAAGCATATGGGCTGCAAAGGGTTTGCTTCAGGCTGGTATTATGTGGTAAGTTAGAACGAGTGAAATCATCTCAATATGGAATGATGCTTGGGTAAAGGGATCTGCAGATTACAAGATACATAATACAATCAGAAATTCAAGCATACAAACTATTGCTGAACTTATCAATCAACATTGAAGAGTTTGGAAAGAGGACCTAATTACAAGCATTTTTTTCACTTGATGAGGTAGATCGAATTTTGTGTATCCCACTATCAAATTTTCCCCATATGGATAAGAAGGTGTGGCGTGGAGAAGTGACTAATATCTATACAGTCAAGTGTGGATACAAACTGCTTTTACAGGGATTTGATACAAGAGAGGCTAACAATAATTCTACAGATACAATGATTTTTTACAAAAGACTTTGGCAGACACATTTTCCAACAAAAGTAAAGATCATGAACTAGAGAATTTTTAATGGTTTTATTCCTACATCTAGCAATCTACATGTCAAACAAATTTGCAACTTTGCAACTTGTCCCCGATGTCAGAATGGGAATGAAACTATGGAGCATGCCTTCCGTGATTGTGTGGCTGTAAAGAACATATGGAACCGATTAGGATTATCATGGAACCAAACAGTAAATTTTGGGAATTTCTTAGAATGGTTGGTACCTTTAACTGATACTGCATCAAATCAAAATAGGAGATTGGTGTTCTGTGCACTGTGGGCTATGTGGATAGGTCAGAATAAAGAAGTACACGAAGGCATGGAACAAAATAACCAGAACCATATTGATTAAAAACACATATTCACATACTTATTCTAAATATATCAAACTTTCTCAATCACCAACATGCCTATAAACTATCTATCATTTATTTATACCAAGCCCATATCAAGCATGATAAACTACCTACATATGTATATAAGTTGATTGTAAGAAAATAAACAAAATGTAATTCATGGCATATACACAACCAACTTTGATCAAGCCTACACCAATCCTATACACGCCATATAAACCATAATGTACATTGCAAAAACTACCAGAACAAGTTGGATAGTGTGATATGATATGTCGATCCGATCTCCCGACCTCACGTTAATCTACAAGGACATTAAACAACACAAGTAATCTTAATGAAGCCTAGTAAGTTCGATAAGTTAAACATAAATCTTACCGAACCTAATATAAAATATCAAATAAGCAAATTATTCAATGTACATTTCCTGCCAATCACAACCCCAGTTGATGAATACACTTATTTCAAATCATTTCCAACATTAAATAACAAATATTTTAATTTCAATTGTATAAGCCACTTACCAAATCAGAGAACGACTTACGGATAAGAGTACATTATTTTTCAAAAGCTCGAAGGATGAACAGAAGCTCATTAGGTTTGAACGGAAGTTCGTAAGAGCTGAAAGGAAACCCATAAGGGTTAAACAGAAGCTATAAAAGAGCTGAACGGAAACCCATACGGGTTAAACAAAAGCTCTAAAAGAGCTGAACGGAAACCTATAAGGGTTTAACAGAAGCCTTAAAAGAATTGAACAGAAACTCATATGAGTTAAACGGAAGCTCGTGAGAGCTAAACGTAAAGTAAACATGAAAGTTTACAACAAATGCTGAACCTCGGTTTGCTTGGGTAATTTGCCGTCAATTCCTCATTTACTGTCTTGCGCCACACAACGATTTTACTCAAATCCTGCGTTCCATTTAACTCGAATATTCACTTCAAATTTGTATCTTAACAATAATTCCATTTTCAACAATATACAAAATACAAAATATAATTCATCAATTTAATAGAAATATTAATTTTTAACCATACAAACTTACATGGGTTAAATTGTAAGATTTGTAGAAGTTTAGGGACTGCTAATTTTCCTTTTTCAAGAGTATCTACGAGCTCTTAATCTAAAATATAAAATTACTCATTCATTAGCATATATTTCAATTCCAATTCACTTCACAATTAATACCCCTCAATTTTTTGAATTTACACAATTACCCCAACTTTAACAACTTTTACAATTTAGTCCTTTTTCAATTAGTCTATCAAATGAACTAATTTTTCTCAATTGACAATTTATCTAAATATTCTAGGCTATCATACAGCCCTTGATAAACAGAAATTTAATACCAAACCCTAATATTTAGTCTTTTCACAATTTAGTCCTAAAATCAATATCTATCAAAATCACTTTATAAAGTCATCATACAATAAAATTAAAGCTCTAAATCCATGTTATTTCATAAAAAAATCCAATATTCATCAATGGTAAATTTCAAAACTTCCAATAAAATCAAAAACTAATGAAATAGCTAGTTGGACCTAATTGTAAAAGTCTTAAAAACATAAGAATTACAAGAAAAGGAAAAAATTAAATGAAGCTAAAATATGAAAACCAGCCTTAAGAGCTCTTCAATGGTGTTTTTGGATAGAAAATTGGAGAAGAAATGGTCTAGAAACTCTTAAAATATCATTTTAACTATTTTAATTTTATTTTATTTTCAATTTTGCCTTTAAATCACCTAATTTCTTGTTTTTTCCACTTATGCCGCCTCAGCCACTTCACTTAGGCTAATTTACTCTTTATGTCCTCCCTATTTACCATTTAGGCTATTTAATCACTATTTCATTAATTAGCAAGTTTTGCACATTTTTCAATTTAGTCCTTTTTAATTAATTAACTATCAAAACGTTAAAATTTTCTAACGAGACTTTATACTTCCTTAATGACACTCCGTAAATATTTATAAAAATATTTCTAGCTCGGTTTATGAAATTAAGGTCTCGATGCCTCGTTTTCTAGATCACTTAACCTAATAAATCCTTATAAAACACACATTACTAATTCAAAAATCTTTCTAAAATCATATTTAACTCGTAAATACTAAATAATAAAATTTACGAGCTTACTCATTGGATTTGGTGGTCTCAAACCACAATTTTCGAAACCACTAAAAATCAAGCTGTTACAAATTTCCTCTAATGTAATCTTTAGTAAAATAATAAAGAATGACAAGGGAGACGAGAAGAGTGATAGAGGCTTTGGTTTTTGTTACTTGTAAAAATGAGGAGAAATGAATCCTATTTATAGGATTTTCAAAGGGGCAAAATGATCCAAAAAATTCAACGTCCATATTACAATGGTTAGATTTCAATGACCATATTGTAACGGTCAGATTCCAACAATCGTATTGTAACTGTTAGATTTTTGCATTACCGATATTCCTCCACTAATGCAAAAGAATTGGAAATTTTTGTAAACACAAAAAAAGATAAAATATGAGAAGAGAAACAATGAAATTAGTCGCTTAAGCACTAATATCTTATGGATTTGAACTAGTATGTAGTGAAATGAATGATTCTTCTTTTTAACAAGTGAACAAATCTTGAACTTGTTAAGATAGGGGTTAACTAATGACACACGACTAATCTTATATCCGATTGATGTTCTACGATAGATCAACAAGTTTTAGCCAATACACCTCAGGATACTAGTAAGTGTTCTAAAAAGACTGCCCAATGTCTTTCACAGAAGGTGACTAGTTTTTCACACTTATGTAAGTGATTTCATCAAGACTATATTAATATAGACCACCCGAATCAGGACTATGAAATCATTAAGAGCAATTAATACATTCATCCTCTCAAATTTAAATTTGGTGAATTCATCAAATCCGTCTCAATAGGACCACCCAAACTTTAGGATACGAATTAATTAAGAGTAATAAACTCAACCTCACATGTCGGTGAATTCATCAAGTCCATCTCAATATGACCACCCAGGCCTTGAGCTACGAATTCATTAAGAGTAAGAACTTCATCTTATGTATTTGTCATAGGGATATGTAAAGTGTACACTATGAGTCTTTCTATGGTTTCTTTTGACCTCATTGAATTTAGAGAACTAAGTTGGGTATCCACCATAAATTCCTCAACCACTGAGCTTAAGACCCATCCCCCTCGATGAATGAAGAATTATTTTCCTACTTATCCCTTTGGTTAGAGGATCAACTAGATTCCTTCTAGAACTCACGTGCTCCAAAACAAGTACTCCATTCTTTATTAAATGTCTCACAGATTCATATCTTATTTAAATATGCCTATTCTTACCATTGTAAGCTTAGAAAAATCAAAAAATTGGATACAAATATTTACGTGAAAAACCTCTTCGAAGAGTATAAAAAAATCACAGACAAAGAAAACTTTACTAAAATCAACAAAAACTGAAAAAGGAGTACAAGATGGAGAAATAAATAAATCTTGAGCCCGAAATACAAAGATTTCCCGAAATTTCCACAAACTCTCTCTTAATTTTGTTGTTATTCTAAACTATCTAGGGTTGCTAAAGGGCCTATTTATAGGTTGAAATTCCTATGAAAATATGACTAAAACACCCCTAGAATAATCAGAGTTAGATTGGGAAAATATAGAGTTTAACTAGGAGAAGAAATCCGGTTGAGTAGGGAACACATCGCCACGTCTTGGTGTCATGTTTGGCTCGCCGGGATGCCATGCATCGTGTCGACGTGACATCGGCTCTTCCTCATCACAACGTCACCATCTATTCGACCAAAATGCGAGGCACACTCCACAATATATAATTTATTTTTACTCATGTAAAATATAAAAATACTAGAATTAAGAAAAAATGATATTTTGAAGTTTAGTTTTTTTCTTTTTCATTTTGTAGTGAGACAATATATACGAAATAAAGCAACATTACGAGAAATTGTAAAAAAAAAAGAGCGTAGGATATGAATAGGGAATTAGGACTACTGAAATCTTGTTTTAAGATTGCTTACAAAATTTGAAAATCTTTAATATTTTCAGCCAAAACAGTAAATTTAGTTTTAGAAAATTGAAAATCAAAGGTTTAATGTTTTATTTTATTTCACTTAAAATACATCCGGTATAACATAGAATCGACGTGGCAGCAAAGAATTGACATTTGGAAAGAGATTAAAGAAATCAAGAAAGTACAAGGACCAGTTATTACATTAGAGATCTTTCAAACTTGAATGGTGGATGGAGAAGGGAATTGAATTTTGTCCATTGATGGTAAAAGAAATTAATTTCGCTCTGGAGGGATGTATTTATAAATAAAGAAAGAAAAAATTGACTCACTCACTCATGGTGGGGTAGTTTGAACCAGTTTCCTAAGATTTCCAATGATCATAACTAACTTGGTATTGAGTCGATTCACAAAACACTTGGGGAGCCATCCTGCAGGATCTAACTGCATCACCATAATTACAAAACACAGAATTATATGTACTCACCTCACCTGCTCCTTATTTTTTGTGAAAAAGGAAAGAACATACCTGAAGGACGTAAGTAACAAGACAGGAGTTTAAATCATCAAGCTTCTCCACAACCCACCCTGACTGCACCAATAACCCTCTAATTGCATTATTTGGCTTTGGAAGCAATCCAGCTGCTATTTCCTTTGGCAGTGACGCCACTGCTACAACCACAGTGCCATCCTCCATGCTTTCACGTCGCTCGTAAACTATGAATTCTCTTTTCTGAACAAAGCCTTGGAGTTTTCTCCAAACTTGAGACGAATAATGCTCAAGTTATCTTCAACGTCTTTTATATATCTGGCTTCTACCAGGTCAGGGTCCCATTGCTGTCCACAATAACCAATTTTTAATATTTATGTTGAATTCAATCTTTACTACCATTTCCACACCCTTGCCTGATTACACTCATTAATTTCTTTAATAGGGTACATTCAGAGTGTATGACAACTCATATATTTAAGGAAAAGGGATATTTCATTAAAATTCATAGTTTAGTATAGGAGGAACACATATATTTTACAGAAAATGAAAAAAAGAAGTAATAATACCTAGTTAATGCCACCAATTAATGTAAAACAAAAGAATAAAAAATGACCTTGGCACCATCTATAGCATTGGCAACGGTGATGAATTGCTGGGGTGAGACAGATCTGAGCAGGCAGCGACTACGGAAAATGTGAAGAGAGCCAGACCTGCGTTTGGATATCTCTACTCCATTGTCAAGGGTGAGGAGGATCTTCCATCCATCCCCACAATCATTGGAAGCCGACATTAACAACTCCTGCACACAGCTCTCACTTGCAAAGTGCACGTATCTTCTTAGAGACTCCTCGCTGATGCTCCTTTTCACAACCAAATTAAATTAAATGCCAGAAATATTAACACTCAAACTTAAACCACAGCTTCAACAAAGGCATGCAATATTAATAATATCAAAACACAAGATCAGCCAACGATTTATTACCATGACTGGCTGCAAGCTACGGAACTAGTGTTCATTGGTCCTCTTTAACTTTCACTTTAGGAATAGGAGGATTATTTTCATGTGTGTGCATATATAGCGAACTCTGATAACTGCAAGGGCAGGGTGGTGAAGAGAGTAAAATAATTAGTGGATGTCGGCCGAGGTGATTGCTATTCACATGCGGTGCCAGAAGAAGCTCCATGATTAAAACTGCTGCAGGCTAGGTCTGGATCTCTGGATATAGATAAAAGTTAGATTCTTTACTTCTAAAAAAGGAACAAGAAACAAAGGGTAGGGAAGGTGACGCACATGGATTGTTGGTAGCTTTAGAGAAACAACAGAGAATAAAACCAAAGCCACACTAATTAATGGGGGCTTTGAGCTCAATAGATTAGTTTAACTTGCCTGTTATGGGTGACACACAGTCTATTTAAACACCCTCTTGAATCATGAGGTCCCCAGTCACATGCAACTGCAGCACTCAAGTTTCAAGTTGCCATAGACAAAAACATATGGCTAGGTCCTTCTAACCTATGCTGGATTGTTGAATATTTCACTTCTTGGCAACCACATCCTAATTTTAAGTATTATTATCCAAAATTTTCATATACCCATTAATTGAAAACCAAGAGAAAAGAGATTTAACTAGCAATATTAATCACCTCGTCTTGCTTGTTCTCCAAAGAAGTAAACGATTAATCATGAAATGTGCTCCATTCTCATGAACAGTGATAAGTGCTAAAAGTAACATGTTTTAACATCATTCTTAATACGTTTTTGGATGACTATCTGATGTTACTTGTGAATTTTATATTTCTAATATTTTAAATTCATGTTTTAATGCTTAATAAAGTACTTGAGAGCAAAAGGAGCAAAAAACGAGTGAAAATCAGAGTGTCAGAGCAAGCTGTAGGAGTCACACAGGTTGAATCATTCCACACAGCTAGACCACACGAGCGCATAATAGATTGGTTGATTTCACGAAATTGCACACCAAACTACAAAAAATTGCAATTTTTAGGTTTTCCGGGTATTCTAAAACATATATATGACAAAAAAAAGAAGTGATGAGTGGGTCGTCAAAGAATATTCAAGAAAAAACTTGAAAAAACACCATTGAAGTCGACTTTGAAGCAGATTTCTGTCAAGATTGAAGATTCTCAATTGATTTCTTAGGAAGTTATCATGAATTTTTTTATTTCTTCCGGTTATACTATATATTGGATTTTTTATTTTCAAATATGAACGAATTTTTTAAATACCTAGGGAGATGAACCTTATAATAGATTCTGTCGTTTGATTTTTATTTTACGCAATAAATTCTTAGTTTCTTGTTCTCAATTATGTGTGCTTAATTCTTGATTTATATTTCTAGATTATTGATCTATGTTTAATGTACATAAATAGGTGGTTGAATAGATCCTGTTTAAGAGTAGATATTGCATAATTAAGTGGGGTTGCATGCAATCCTGGAAATATGATGATGTAAATCTACCGAATTAGAGCAAAATCTTATAGGGAAATCCATAGCACGAGTTAATGTGATAATAGAGATTTTAATTAGAAAGAAATTCCAATTAATAAACCTAGAGCACGAGTTAATACAAATCAATATACTAAGTAAAGTATTTGTATAATTTAGATTGATAGTGACAGATCAAATATAGGTGAATTCTTTCCTAGGTATTGTTTCGCTTCTTGATTGTTACTCGATTATTGTTGTGATCCATTCTTTGTCGTGTTCATTAGTTAATTAATTTAGTTAATTTTATTTTTAATCAACCACTCGAATTATTCGGTTAAATAATAGAAAGACAGTAATTATTAGTACTTTTAAATTTTATTGGAAACAATATATTTGCTCACCGTAACTATACTATTAATTAATAGGTTCACTGGCTTTAGTCAAATTTTTAGTTAGTTCCGTTGACATCAAACGGAGATCGAATCCACAATACATTATTAAAAAAATGAAATGAACAACCACCACACCCCATCTCACTCATGATTTATAGTTTGTTTATTTTCAATACTTAAGTTAATATTTTTATTTTTTTTAACTTTGTTAAGGAAAGTAACTTTTGGAGATGATATTTTTACTTATAACTTTTTTAAATATTATCCAAATATCGTTTTGATTTGTTATAGGAAATATCTACATTTTGTATAACTTTGTCGAAAAATTCCCTTGCTTTAATAAACTTTGAGAAAATAAAAATATATTTTGTAATTAATAGACTTATTTATTGAGAAAAATATTGAACGATAGAGAACCTAACGGGCAAATTACCAATAAAAGCCCCTTTATTTTTAAAATTACCGAAATGGGTCAGGTCTTAAATTAATTACCGGAATGGGCCAATTTTCCCCAAAATGCGTCCACGTCAACGCGTTGTCAGAGGATAAAGCAGGAAAACGTTTCCTCAAGGAAGCGCTTTGTCCACGTGGACAGAAAACGTGTCCTTGAGGGCGCGCTTTGTGTCCACGTAGATAAAGCGCTTCTTTGAGGAAGCGTTTTCCCCCTTTTTTAAGGTTAGGGTTTTAGATTTTTAGATTTTAGGGTTTTAAGGAAAAAATTAAATAAATAAGGGTTTAGGGTTTCTTAATTAAATTAATTATAAATTTTAAAAAATTAGATTAAGGTTTAGTGTTTATGATTTTTAAAGAAAAAATCAAATAAATTAGGGTTTAAGGCTACTTGAGTAAATTAATTATAAATTTGAAAAAAATTATATTAGGGTTTAGTGTTGAGGGTTTTTTAAAAAAAATCAAATAAATTAGGGTTTAGGGTTACTTGAGTAAATTAATTATAAATTTTAAAAAATTAGATTAGGGTTTTGTGTTTAGGGTTTTAAGGAAAAAATCAAATAAATTAGGGTTTTGGGTTACTTGAGTAAATTAATTATAAACTTTTAAAAGATTAGATTAGGGTTTAGTGTTTAAGGTTTTAAGGAAAAATCAAATAAATTAGGGTTTGGGGTTTAGGGTTACTTAATTAAATTATTTGTTAATTTAAAAAAGCTCCCACGTGGACACTCTTTTGCTACAGTAGTTCCTGAAAAAAATAATTCTGAGAAGACGTTTCTGAGAAAATAGTGTCAAAAACGCTTTAAGCAGGATGCATTGTCAGCAAAAGTACTGAAAGAAGCTCCCACGTGGACGTTCTTTTGCAACAGTAGTTTTTGAAAAAAAATTTGAGAAGATGTTTCTGAGCAAATAGTGTCAAAAACGCATCAAGCAGGATGTAATGTCAGCAAAAGTACTAAAAGAAGCTCCCATGTAGATGCTCTTTTGCTACAGTAGTTTCTGAAAAAATAATTTTGAGAAGATGTTTCTGAGCAAATAGTGTCAAAAACGCTTCAAGCAGGATGCAATGTCAGTAAAAATACTGAAAGAAGCTCCCACGTGGACGCTCTTTTGCTATAGTAGTTCCTATTTGGCCTGAGGCTATAAATAAGCCAAATTTTTTTCTCAGGTTGCATAAGTTACAGCAAAAAAAATTAGAGAGGCTAAGAAGGATAGAAATGGAAGATGAGTGAACGTATTAGTGCTGTTATTTACTATGATGGTAAGGTTTGTCACACCGAGAACGGTGTTGTTTTTTTATCAGAGATTACAATGCCACTGGTTTTTAACCAGAACATAGATTTGACAAAACTTCGTAAAAGAATTAGGCGTAAAATATTAGGAACGACGCCAATGAAAGTTTTGTTTATTAGGTATCAATTTTATGCTTCTGTTGATCTGGTGACATATGTCTCGTTCAACATCAAAGGTGCTCGTAGCTTGGAGGCAATAGTGCAGACTCATCTCGCTAGTGGAGCACCCTATATTGAGTTATATGTACAATTTCTATCGTCAAATGGTGCATTTGCGACTGCTGTTCGAGAGGAATACACGACCTCTGCCCGACACTCAGTTAGTGGGTACAAAACACGAAACCACCCGTGTTTGGTAGCGGTATGGAATACACAACCCCTGCACAACACTCCGTCAGTGGATGGGACATGCACCTCGGTGGGTCGATGTTTGATGCTGGAAATACGTACTTGGGAATGACATTGTAACGACCTAAAAATTCGTGGGTACCAGAAAAGTGTGTTATCAGGCTTCCGTCTTAGTAAACTGAATTAGTAAATAAATATTAGGAGTAATTATGAGTCTAATAGTGTGTTTAATTAGATTTTCTATTTAGTAAATTTAGCCCAATTTAAAGTAATTAGGAAAAAAGATTAAATTGCAAAAGGGGCAAAAGTTGAATTATAGATTAATAGAAAATAAAAAGGATTAAAATGGCAATTAAGCCTTTAACAACAAATGATGCTGCAAATGGGAAGATTTTCTTTGATTATATATTATATAAATATTATTACGGTTTTATATTAAAATTATTATTAAATAAATTAAAATAGTGACAAATGTACGGTAGTGATAATAAACATGTGTAAAATATATGAAAACATATAATTGACCAATTGTAATATAAGCATTTGTTATTAAATAGATTTTTATATATAATAATTATTATTATAAACTAATATATATATACGTTATAAAGAAACAAAAGAGAAAGAGAGAGTTACAGAGAACAGACGAAAAAGAAAGAAAGAAAAGGGGAAAGAAAAGGAAAAGGGAGAATTAGGATTTGAACGCTTCAAGTTTAATTGGTAAGCTAAATTAAGCCCTTTTCTCTTAAATTTGATGTTTTAAAGCTTTAAAACCAGATTTTTGATAGAATTAAGTTGATATTTTGTAAGTTCATAGGTTTTCAAGAATAGTTTATGTTGAACAAAAAGATGAATTAGGGATTTAAATGAATGAAATTTAAGTTAGAATGGATAAATGGATTAAATTGTAAAGTAAGCTATAAGTTTTATGTTGTAGGGACTAAATAAAGGAAAATTTGAAATTAGTGAAATATGCTCAAAATTTAGTAGTTAACTTTGAATTTAGATGAAATTTGAATAGAAATAAAGTGTGAATTGAGTTAGGAAAGTAAGTGAACCTAGTTAGGATCAAATTGAGAATGAGGAAGAAATTGAATAGAAATTCAATTATTATTGTAAAATTTGTGCTGTAATTAATAGTATAATTATTTAATTTTCGTAGCTAATAAAGAATTTGAGGTATCGGCACAAAAAGGGAAGGAGAAAGTCGTCGAGGAGTAACTGCGAAATTCGGGTTTGTATTACTATAATTCAAATTTATTTATTATTAATTGTTATATTTTAATTAAAATGCATGGTAGGTAAAATTAGGTAAGCATTTGAAATGATAATATTGAATTGAATGAAATTGATTCAAAAATGTTTATGGCTTGAAGTTGAAGGAGAACAAATTAGAAATCTAAAAATGAATTGAATTAAGTAATTGAATTAAATTGAATTGAATTAAAAATAAAAATAAATAAATAAAAATTATGTGAATCGTTGAAATGTATATTGATTGAAAAGTAATTGGTGATTTGAATTTGATTGGAAAATAAATAAAAATATATATATTTGAATTGAATAAAAGTGAATTAAATTATGAATAAGTGTGAATACGTAAATCGAAGTATGATTACATGTGAATATCTGAAATATGTATTAGTAGATTACGAAGTGGAAAATGAATTTGAATTGAAATGTGATTATTGAATAGAAATTGAAATGGTTTGAATTGAATTATTGAATTGAACCGGAATATTGAAATTGGTTATTGATATGGATTTTATTGAAATTGAAATTGAGAAAGTGGAAATTGATATTTGAGACTGATACTGAACTGAATTATGGAATACTGAGTATTATTATGTGTACTGCATTGAACTGTGAAAATACTGAAGTAATAAACTACTGCAATACTGTGAAACTGATTGAAATAATGAATCATATTTGATACTGAACTAAGATGGAAATCTTTACTGGAAAGTGAATTAAATACCCTATTAACTAGTCGGGCTGAGTCGGATATAGTTGGCATGCCATAGTATTGGAAGAGTTCAGGGATACTTCGACCTCGAGTCGATGAGACACTGGGTGTCATACTGTTACTTCGGATAGATTCGATGAGGTATTGGGTACCAATTTACTTCTGCTTGGCCGATGAGACACTGGGTGTCAACTATTGCTTCGAACTATCCGATGAGGCACTGGGGGCCGTACTGGTGTGTTTGATTGGATCCGTGTATCCGCCAAAGTCCGAGTCATGTTAATAGGGGGAAAATAAAAGAATTGAAGTAAGAAATGATATTGAATTATGAATTATGTGAATGTTTGAAGGTATATTGATTGGAAATTAAAAGCAATTTGAATTGAAGTAAATTGATTTGAAATAAGACATTGAATTGAGATGTGAAAATGGAATGTGAGAATTATGGTTCAAGAAACAGATAATGATAAATTTTATGAAATAGTTTTTGGTAATATGAAATGATGTAAAAATGAGAGGTGAAAATAAAATAATTTGAAATAGTGAAATAATGCTTGAATTTAATTTAATACAAGTTATTGAAAAATATTTATGGATTTAATGTATGAATTAAGTATTTAAAGACTAAAATTGTAAATTGAATATAAAAGAACGAAATGACAATGGAAATTGATAATGGAAGAATTATTAAAATGTAATGGGAAATTGAAATGAACTTGAAATAGTTATTGAAAGACTAATGTTGTAAGGTTTTAGATATGAAATAGAATAAGTTGTTAAATTGAGATATAGAAATGAAATATATGAAATAATGATTTTATGAAATGATTATTGAAGAAATGCATGAAATGGATATTGATATAGTAAGAAGATATATAAATTAAAATCAAGAGAAGCTTTTTAAAATACATGTTATTAAAATAAAATTTAAGTTTAAATGCATGGATGATTTATTAATGGTAAAATAGTGGTAAGATTTAATGTGCATATATATGTTGTTTTTACCGTAAATATTTGAATTATAGTAATGCCACTGGGTGTATACTCAGCGTACGGCTTGTTTCCGTGCACAGATTAGGTACAGAATTTTTTTTTGAAGAGTTGAATTTGAGATTGCAAGTTTTCATCTCATCACATCTTCAAGCAATATCAGGTTATGTTTTAAGTTTTAATTAGAATGGCATGTACTTAGGAAAAATATTATGTACGTTCCAAGTATTAGTTTTTATGTTCAATTAAATTAGTAATTAGCCAAGATTTAATTTGGCACCAAATGTAATATTCCTATATCAGGTTCCTTAAGTCGAACATGGTATAGGGGTGTTACAGACATTAACTTCTAGTGGTTGGCAATCTACATCCAATTGGGGGCATTATGAAACGCCCAGAAGAATGCATGATATATTCCCTATGACGTCCATCGATGAGGGGACCTCGTACGTTGCAGATGATGGTGGGTTAGAAGATGAGTTTGATGTGGATCCACCTCAAGAGCCCGGCCCCGATGGTGCAGAAGTTGCATTATTTTCTAAATCGGAGCCTATTCCAACTGAACATAAAGATGTTGAAGGGGGTTCCAATGAAGAAGAAGATTCACGATTCAGGGCATACTCGCCTCTAGCCCACATGTATAATGTCGATCTATCTGCAGATGATGCGTTGGAGTTTCCAGATCTACCACACAGACTGTGTGATCGTACAAGATCATTATTGGATTTGGGTGAATTTGAAGATGGTAAGGAGTTTTCCAATAAGGATAGTTTTCTTGGTGCATTGAAATAACATAGCATCAATAATGGTGTTAACTATCATGTGGTTAAATCCAAATCTGATAAGTTTGAGGCAAAGTGTGCAGTGCAAGACGGTATATGTTCATAGAAAATCTACGCCTCGTTGAGGAAAATGACAAGGTTGTGGGAGATAATAAAGCACAAAAGTCCACATACATATACTATAGGTACAGTATTTAGGGTTTTTAAATAATGTTGTTATTATGTAATGTTGATTATTTAACGTGATAATCCCAAGATGGATTCAGCTATGTTAGCTAGCTTAATACTACCCACTGTAGAGGCAAATCCCAGGACTTTAGTGCCGGTCTTAATTACCAATATTCGTAGCCAAATAGGGTACACGCCCTCTTACCGCAAGGTTTGGATAGCTAAGCAGAAGGCGTTGGAGAAGATGTATAGTGGGTGGGACACTTCATATAATGAAATATGGCAGTGGTGTCAAGTGCTAGAGAGATACGTCCCAGGTTACATAACAGACCTTGAAACGGAACATGCGTACTACAACGACCTGTTGCTCTATGGATGCCAAGTGTTCAAACGTCTGTTCTGGACCTTTAAGCAATGCCGAGACGCATTTCTATACTACAAGTCATTGGTACAAATTGACGGTACCTTTATGTTTGGTAGATATACCCATCGGCTAATGCTAGCAGTGGCACAAGATGACAGTGGGAGAATTCTTCCAATTGTGTTTGCAATAACACCGGGGGAGTCAGCTGATGACTTGGATTTCTTTCTATCTAGGTTAAGGAGGCATGTGTGCCCCCAACCTGATATCTACGTTATTTCGGATCGGGGCACCGAAATACTAGCTGCAAATAAGCGACAAAGAAACCTATGGCAGCGCACACACCATCGGTATTGCCTAAGGCACGTTACTTCCAACTACTACAAGCAATATTCATCTAAAAGTGAACGAAGACAAGTGACCAACATGTGTATTTAGTCTCTATTAATATAATTTTGTTTGTCATTTTAAATTTATTCTAAATGAAAGAGTGGTATGTAATATTCGCTATGAACTTATATTGGCAGGGTATGGAATAAGTAAAGACTATTTTCATGAGATGTTGGAAGTTTTGCATTCAGTTAATGAAGAAGGTGCGGACTACCTCTGTAACATACCTTTCGAACAGTGGACACAAGTATACGACGGCGGCCTACGATATGGTAATATGACTTCAAACCTGGCTGAATGTATAAATTATGTTCTAAAAGGAACGCTCCATTTACCGATAATATTGGTTGTACGAGAGACATATTTTCGTTTAGCGGCACTATTTCCAAAGCGAGCAGCGAGTTATGCAGGCCAAATGCAGGGAGGCCATGTATGGTAGGAAGGTATTGCAAGAAATTAACAAGAGAAATGCGCGGGTGAACGCCATGTGCACAGTGTGTCACGATCGAGACAATTTATGGTTTCGTGTGACGGAGTTTAACAGATCGCACCAAGGAATTACTGGCAGGCAATATCGTGTACACTTGAGAAATATGACTTGCGACTGTGAGATGTTTGACGCACTTCGTTATCCATGCGCTCATGTAATTGCAGCTTGTTAGAATCTCTGTCTGGATTCCATGAGCTATGTCAACGAAGTGTACAAATTAGAATACATGTATAACGTCTGAAGACACGTATTCCCATCAGTCCCAGACGAATATAAGTGGCCTTTTGTATCGCTTGCTCCCTTTAAGTTGTTACCGGATAGAGAATTGCGTCGCAAACTAAGGGGTTGACCTTGATCGACTAGAATACGTAACAATATGGATATCCGAGAAATAGCAATCAACATAAGTTGTGCGGATGGTGCAGGAACTCACGTCATACAAGTAGCTCATGTCCAAATCGTAATAGTTGATAGTTGTTCTAAAAAAACTATGTTGTATTATTTATATTTTATTAAAAATATCAAAGTAAATTACAATTACTTTACTCAAAACAACCTTTTATTTTATTACATGAAATAATATAAAATATTAAAAATGTTTGTACAAATATATTAAAATAAAAATCAATGTCCATGCCTCTCAGATTCAGTGCCACATGGGGGTTGTGGTTGCTCCAGCGGGGATTCTGGTTCCTCCGGTAGGGGATCTAATTGTTTCTGTTGGTAGGATGACCCACCTTGATAGAATACTGAATGCGGAGGTGTTTGCATCACTAATGGCGAAGGTGTTTGAAACCCATAAGGTGAATGGGATTGGTAAAAAGAATAGCTCCTTGATGGCCCCTCGTGCGATCCCTTGTGCGACGGCGGCCTATAGATTGGCAGTTATCTCGGAGTAATCAAAAATGAAGATGAACCGGGTCATCCATTCCAACCTGCCATAGAACTAGAAAAAGAAAACATATAAGGGTTAGGATACATAAAAGGGCTAGGATACGCACCTGGCATCATCTGAAAAGGTTGTGTTGTGGGTGTCGTCAGTTGAAGTGTTGGGCCCGGTGACTGTGTGGGTGCTTTGCTGGGTCAGGTGATTGTGTGGGCGCTGTTGATGGGCTTGCGTCATAGTCTTTTCTTCTTGGATTTAAAGGGCCACATCGTTCCCTTTGGACACGCAATTGCCGCCGCCTCTTCTCTTCCAACAGTAAATATGGCTTGCTATGGATCCTAAACCATGGCATGTATTCCAACACACACGCTAAATTTGGAACGATGATTTGTTCCGATATCGATCTTCCCAAATTTGGATATAGTATGACCAAAATCTCGACAAATTCGTATACAATTGCCGTAAGTCGATTGTGTGATGTTCATCTAACACCTCAGGTGCCACGAAAATAGGTTGTCGGAATCCAAATTACCATAATACTCTGTCTGACTGGTGCTTCTCCACGATCACAAAGTTGACCAATGAGACATTCACAAGCCAAGCGTTCGGATTTTACAAATATTCATCCGGAATTACTGCCCGAATTGCCAGATCCTCGTATGGTGTCCATTGAAACTATATGACCATGATGGGAATATTAGTTATATACATAATACTAAATACTAAATACTAAATATGAATCGATTATCTCATTATTTATATCTGTTTTATTTAATATTTACTTGTGTTTCCAACCGTTGGTCTAATAAAAGTCGTATATCTTCAAGAGAGGTAGGTAATCCAACATAACTTGCCGAATGGTTCCACCTAATTAAATCAATTTTTAGCATACGATTATATTTTAAATCTACGTAATAATTGTAAAATCTAATATAAAATTTACCTCATTATGAGTGAGAATGTGTATGGGTGGTCCATTCGAGGACGTAAAAATAAAAAGCAAAATCGTACCCATGATTACAACAGTGATAGGCAACCTCCGATTTTTGCTTTATTCGGTCGCGTTGCCCCGCACATCTCTCGATACAATGTTGCCAACATGGCAGACCCCCAACTAAATTCAACAGCTGCTCTAAAATCGAGTTTTAGCAGTCATCTTAGATGTAAAAGGTTTCGTGACAAGTCCGGCATTATATAACCTCCAATTATCTTAAGAATTATGTCCGAGCATATCATATTCTTTCTTGTTCGGTAGAACCATCATCCAGCTCTGAGAATGTGTCTCGTAACTAGCCAATCTCGATCCGACCTCTGTTAATATTATCTGGAATAGCACCAAAAAGCTCGTAGCATACCGCTCCCCAATCACCATATTGAACAGACCCGATGACTGTGTACCCGTCCACCGGCAATCCCAATTCCAAATTCACGTCTTCCAAAGTGATAGTACACTCTCCACATGGAAGATGAAATGTGTGTCTCAGGTCTCCACCTCTCTATCAACATACTAATGAGTTTCGGGTCCAACTTGCACCCCCGGCCTATTATTACCACGTGCCAAAAACCGCAAGTAATTCTCTATCAACGGTGATGGAGGACCAATCATATTACGGATATAGCATTGCAATATTCGATCTACATACTTTTATAAGAAATAATAAAATAAAAATTATTTAAAATTGCATAAATAAAAAAATCTTAAATAATATTTAAAAATTAAATTTAACACTTACCATTTTCATTTGTTCGACGGATATGTGTTTATCATCGAGACGAATTAATTCTTCAACCATTGCTAACACGATCAAATTTTTTTGATTTAAAAAAATAAATTCAAAAAAATAAAATTAGAGCTTTTTAAAAAAAATTAAAGAGAGCTTTGAGAGGAATTTGAGAGAATATTGAAAAATTAAAGATGGAAAGGATTTAAGTGTGAAAAAAATAAAAGAGGGTTTTATAGTTTCTTTTTTTACCGTTGAGGGATTACCAACGGTCAAAAAATTAGCTGTTGGAGGGTTACAACAGACACGGGAAAAACACTTCCTCAACGAAGCGCTTTGTCCACGTGGACACAAAGCATGCCTTCAAGGAAGTGTTTTCTGTCCACGTGGAGTGCTTCCTTGAGAAAGCGATTTCCTGCATTATCCCCTGACAACGCGCTGACGTGAATGCGTTTTGGGGGAAATTAGCCCATTTCAGTAATTAATTTAGGACCTGGCTCATTTCAGTAATTTTAAATTTAAAGGGGCTTTTATTGGTAATTTGCCCGAACCTAACTTTACGCAAAGGGTTGGAACTTTTTTCTCTTTACGCGAAATTACTCATCTTTTGGTATGCAAAAGAGTTACATATATCACATTTTGCTTTCAAGCTAAAAAGTACTTTTGCTTTTGGGAAAATCATTTTTAAAGCCAAATAATATTTTAACCTTATTTATAATTCAATGTATTTTATTTAATATTTATATTGAGCATACAATTATTTGGGTAAACAACATTAATAGTCACCCAACTATATATTTTTTCTTTATTAGTCACCCAACTATCTTAAATTTTTTGGTGCTTATAATCTTACGTTCGCCAGTTAATGACCAAAAAAGATAATATCAAATAGTTTGATGACTATTTTGTAACTTTTCATAGTTGGGTGACCAAAAAAGAAAAAAAAACCATAGTTGAGAGAACTCTTTTATGGTTTACCCTAATTATTTTCCTATTGAAATTTATTTCAAATATATAACATTATATATTTAAATTTGTAATGATTATCTTCTAACAATATTTAAAATATAGATTATATAATCAAATTAAATTTTACATCTAATTAATATTTATTTTTTACAAACATTTAAAATTTATATTAATATATCAAAATAGGCATAATTGTAAATTAACATAATTGTCGAAAATACCCTCAACGTTTATGGGTTTTTCGGTTTGAACCCTTAATTTTTTTTTTTTGGATTGACACCATTAACGTTATGATTTTTCTAGAAATCAACTCAATTTTAACGGGAAACGTGAGTTGATTTAGGAAATAATATTTTTAAATGAGATCTTAGCAGTTAGTAGCGATGCACATTCGACAAAAGAGGTTTATGATTTGTGCTTGGTTGGGTGTTTTCTCACGGCAAGTGTGATCTATTTCTTGGCAATGAGAAGTACAATGACAAATTTGTAGCATCCCGTGAAAGGAGTACAGATCTGAGACCTAAGAGAAATTATTTTTGTTCTAATTCTTTAATAAAATGGATTTGGAAGGAGTTGAAAGTGGATCGCCATGGACTTTCAATAGTCACCTTTTGGTGTTGCATCGTATAGTAGAGGGAGAGGATCCACTAAAAGTCTCATTATTATTTTTTTATTTCTGGGATTTTTTCTGAACGAATAGAAAGACAATTCAGAGATTTTGTGAGGGTTTTTATGGAGTATGATACAAAAATTTTGGAAAGGGGTTTTAACAATTATAGGCAAATTCGTCTTTTGCTTGATGTTCAACAATCTCTAAAAAGAATGAAGAGGCTAATGTTCTCGTCGAGTATTTGTTCTTACGGTAATTTCAAGTATGATCGGTTAACCCTGTTTTGCTTTTATTGTAGATGCCGAGTCACAGTGATTATTTCTGTCAAATCAAGATGGAGTCCAAAATTGATATTGTGGAAATGGGTTGGAATTTTTCAATTCGTGCTCAGTTAATGAGAGCTCTGGAAATGAAAAACATATGGCTAAAGGGAGAAAAAGGAAGAAGGTGTGGAGGAACAATGTCTAATAAGGTTAATCTTGTGTTGGGGTGAACTTGGAAGGAGAACCAAATGGTGGGCCCAGTCAAATAGCAATGGAACATGATTCTGAGGAGTGTCCTTTGGGGGATGAAGGGAAGAAACAACCATGAAGGGAATAAGGTTCTCGATGTGGGTCGGGAATAGATGACTCTATTGGAGGAAGAGAAGGAAGGTTGGTAGTTAAGCCTCATTATTTATCGGCGGTTGCCAAATGGTAAGTCAATCGATCCAATGAAACTCTTGAGTTAGAATGTCTGTAGGTTGGGGAGCCCACGAGCTGTTAGAAGACTTCGACATTCGCTGAAGATGTATAATCCCCAACTGGTCTTCTTTATGGAGACTAAACTAGATGGTAGAAGGATGAAAGAAGTGAGGAGATAATGTGGTTTTGTTAATAGGATTGAGGTGGCGACTGATGGTTCTCGTAGAAGCCTTTGTTTAGCATGGAAGGACAAGTTAATTATCACTTTACGTAGTTTCTCTATGAATCATGTAGATTTAGTGGTAAAAAGGAATGATGAGGAGAGGGATTGAAGATTTACTGGTTTTTATGGAACCACGTTTGCTAGGAATAGGAGTGATTCATGGAATATTCTTAGGAATTTGGGGAATTATCAAGAACTCCTATGGCTAGTGCATAGGGATTTTAACGAAATTATGTATTCTTTTGAGAAAGTAGGGGTATTCCAAAGGACAAGCTGAGAATGGAGACGTTTCAGAAAGTTTTGGAGAAGTGTCGTTTATTAGATGTGGGCTATTCTGGGATGTGGTTTACATGAGAGAGAATTTACCGAAAACTAATATTCCAGAATGATTGGATAGAGGTATGGCCAATGATGGTTGGTTGGGTAGATTTCCGAGTGTTAGTATTTAACACTTACCCTATTCATTTTCTAATCATTGCCCAATTTTAATACATACGAATATGGAAGGAAATGTGAGGGGCAATAAAAGATTCTGCTTTGAAGCATTGTGGACAATGGAAGAGTCTTTCGAAGGAGAAATAAAACGAGTTTGGGAATTGAGTAAGGGGGATATATTTGCTAAGTTAGAGAGTCTTCGGGTTAAACTAGGAAGTTGGGCAAGACAGATACAGAAAAAATGGCACGATTTGAAAAAGACTTTGATCAGGAAATGGGAGCAATTCTTGGTTTTAGATCAGGATGATGGAAATTTGGCAGAGCTTATTGACACAAGTTCAATTGAATTGGGAGATCGATTAGGATGAAACTTTCTGGGAACAAAGAACGAGAGTTAATTGGTTAGAGTTAAAGGATAGAAAGATGGTTTTTTTCCATAATAATGTTTCACATTGCATGAAAAAGATTATGATTAAATGTTTGGATTATGCAGATGGAAGGGTAACTAGGGAAGGGACGAAGATGGCAGAAATAACAAAGCCTTTTTTTAAAGAATTGTTTGCGACAAAGGGGATGGGTATGTTAACACATATTTTGTCTGGAGTGGGATGTGTATTAGTGATGATTTGAATACTGTAACACCCATATCCCATTTCATTATTAAAATAGGGTTACGGAGTGTTACCGTACAAGTTGAAACATTTCATTACAATTAGCATCCAATTATCATAATAATTTCATAAATACAAATAGGATTCAAAATGAAATAAGACATACATTTATGGGCATTAAATCGAACTTTCGAAGCCCTAAAAATAAGTTAAGAATATTCAGAGATCAAATCGAAACAAATCATAACATTTAGGGAAAAATTAAAAATTTTCAAGATAGTGATCACACAGCCGTGTGACACTATTTAAAACCGTGTGGTGTAGGGACATGGCCGTGTGACCAACTGTGTACCATTCGAAATAAATTAACACGACCATGTGCTAGTTCGTGTAACATTCGAAATACCCTCACGTGGCCGTGTGTTAGACCGTGTTTAATTCGATGTTGGGTCACATGGTCATGTCGCAGGTCATGTTCAAAACTATTTTGAGTTACACGGTCGTGTCGCATACCGTATGGATATTTCATGAAAACACGTTCATAGCACACGCCCATGTGTGACACATGGCCGTGTATACCCAAAAATGACCTAAATCATACTCATTTTTCACTCATATGCTTAGGTATCTAAACACTTTCAAACATACATCTTTACGAGCCATTTAACACCTTCAATAGCATTCATTTCATGTAAACACAATCAACCTAAGTGCCTAACCAATGTGTCATAATTGACACCAAAATACAAATTATATCAATTCACTTCTATAGTTGTATATACAAGTCTCAAATTACACATCAATTCTATATTCAATTCATTTCATACTGTAATTCAACATGATATTATTTCATTTCATTCATGACTAACAAACTTAACTACGATGAAACATGCATACTTCATAAGTTATTCAACACATCACAAGCTCAAAGTATAATACTTGCACAAAGCTAACAACTAATACAACATATCCAAAAGGGTCGTATTATATGCCATATAACCATACAAAAATCAAAATCTACCAAAGGTTCCCAAATAGTGTGATTTCCCAAGTTGACCTAATTTTTCAAATCCACAAAACGTAATCTACAAAGATAGAACCAAATACATGTAAGCTTCCATAAAGCTAAGTAAGTTTGTTTGATTAAATGAAAAATCTTACCAACTTAAAAAAGATAAATTAAATTTGTAATTGAGCAATGTAATTCCCCTCAATCACCATTTTCAATAGACAATTAATAATCTGAGCATTACTCCAGTGTATATTTTTGAATCATCAGTACCATGAGCTCTTTATTTCACATAATCAGTGGACATAGCTCATTTGAGCTAACATTCAGTATTTTAACCGGTTCATGATGCTGCTAACACAAGTTGTAGAGAATCCGCAACACATGCAGGACCTCAAGCCATCGCTACGATCCATATCACTGTTTTAAAGCCGGACAATAATCTCCGACCCAAGGCTTGATAGAAAATCCGTATTCCACTTTACTTGTTTTCAAGGTCATACTACGTATAATATCAATTATAACATTATATTAACATAGAATATACAAGGATCAATTGAAATATAAATAACCATACGAACTTACAGGACTGGTTTGTAGAAATGCCAAAGTACAGGGACTACTCAACAACCTTTTCTTTTCCACGATTGCCAACTCGTTCTTGATCTAACACAATAATTTCATTCAATTAACTAATTGAACAGAAAAAAAAATTAAATCACCTAATACATTTAAGTCCTTTTGAAATTTTACAAAATTTCCCTCAACTTTTACTGAATTTAATCCCTAAGCCCTAATCATGCAATTCCACCATTTCTACTTAGAACCCAACATAACCGAACCTCTTAAAATTTCAATACAGCTGATATATATTGTTAATTTACAACAAGTCTTTTTAATTTCTCACCTTTAACAATTTAATCCTTTAACATTAAAATAATCAAAAATTACTAAGCAAAATAGTTTAGTCTAACAACAAGGCTTATTAATCGTCCACAAACATTCATTAACTACTTAACTCATCAATGGCAAGAATTATAACGTTTAACAGTTTTACAAGTTGGTCTTCGGGTTAGTTAGATTGAGTTAATACGAGCTCAAAAACATAAAAATTATTAAAAACGGATGAAATTTGCTTACCTAAACACCAAGCCAAAGTTTGGCCGAATATGTTCTTTTCTCCTCTAGGGTTTTTTGGTGGTGAATTATAAAGAAGAAGATGACATTTGATTTTAGCATATTTTGCTATAATAAGGTTATTTACCTAATTACACATTTACCCCTTTTGTAAACAATTGACATTCATAAATTTTAAACCCACTATCATCCATAATAATAGTAATGGCTTAACTACCACTCAAGTCTCTTAATTAATCTTTTTATAGCTATTTAATAACATTAACTAATAGAGACCAACTCTCACAGTTTTTAAGATTTAGTTATTTTTACTTAATTAACTATCCAAACGATAAAATTTCATATCAAATTTTAATAAAATACTAATAACATCATAAATGTTAAATAATTAATATTTACGGACAATTATGTTAGAGTTGTGGTCTCAAAATTACTATTTCTGACACCACTGAAAAATAGGCTATTATAAATACAGTTACCAGGGAAATATACAGAGGAAGAAGTCTTTGCGGCTTTAAGGGATATGGGTCCAACAAAGGAACCAGGTTTGGATGGCTTCCCAATATTATTTTATCAGAGATATTGGCATATTGTGGGATGTGATGTAAGTCTTTATTGTTCGGGTGTTTTAAATTATGGTAAGGAACTTGAACTTGTGAATGTTACGAACATTGTTTTGATATTGAAAATCCCCTATCATACTAATATGGCCAATTTTAGACCCATCAGCTTGTGTTATGTTTGATATAAGATAATCGCAAAAATGGTGGCTAATCGATTTCAAAAGACTCTTAATGTTTGCATTGATAGTGCTCAAAGTGCGTTTGTACCAGGGCATCTGATTTTGAATAATGTATTGCTTGCTTATGAGATTTTGCATACTTTCAGGCAAAAACGATTTGGAATGAGAGGTTTTATGGCTTTAAAATTGGACATGAGTAAGGCATGTAATCGAGTTGAATGGAGTTTTCTAAGGGAAATGATAGAGCAAATGGGTTTTGAATAGGTCTTGGTGGATATTATTATGATGTGTCTTGACAATCTCCCATTTTGTTAATATTAATAGGATCATGGGAGAGCTTTTTCGGCCTTCTAGAGGACTACGACAAGGGAACCCTTTAAGCCCATTTCTATTTCTAATTTGTAGTGAGGGATTGTCTTCTCTCATGAGACTTGTAGTTAGAGAAAGCTTGATAAAAGGAGCAAAGGGGAGTAGGAATGGTCCTCAAATCTCCCATCTACTATTTGCAGATGATTACGTTCTTTTTGAGGAGGCTTCAGAGAGGGGTAAACATGTCATTAAATAGATTTTGGAGGAGTATGAAGTCTATCCGGGACAATGTGTACATTTTGAAAAGTCCACGATATATTATAGTGCAAATACTTCTGTTATGGTTAGAGTGCAAATATCGACAGAATTGGAAGTTTAATACTCAAATAACCTGGAGAGATATATAGGTCTTCCTAATATAGTGGGTAGAAATAAAAATACTTCATTTCCGGTCTTGAAGGATCAGATGAAAAGGAAAATTAATGGTTAGAGTACGAGATTTCTCTCACAAGAGGGCAATGAGGTATTTATAAAGTCAGTACTTCAAGTTATACCTGTAACAACCTGATTTTTAGTAGCGTCAAAAATAATGGTTCGAGACCACCAAATCTGATAAGTAAGCTTGTAAATTTTATTAATTAGTATTTATGAGCCAAATGTTGTTTTAGGAAGATTTTTGAATTAGTAATTTGTATTTTATAAGGATTTATTAGGTTAAGTGGTTTAGAAAATGAGATATCGAGACCTCAATTCTATAAACGAGCCGTAAGTATTTGTATAAATATTTATAGAGTATTATTAAGGTAGTATAAAAGTTTCGTTAGAAAATTTTAACGTTTTAGTAGTTAATTAATTAAGAATGACTAAATTGAAAAAGGTGTAAAACTTGCTAATTAAAGAAATAGTGATTATATGGCTTAAATGATAAATGGAGATGACTTAAATAGCAAAATAGCCCAAAGGGGATAGTTGAGGCGGCATAACTAGAATAAAATCATGAAATTAGTGTGAACTAAGGGCAAAATAATAAATTGGTTGAAATTAAAAATAAAACAAATGACCAAATTGAATTCTAGACAATTCTTCATCAATTTTCAATTCTAAACTGCCATAGGAGAACTTTTCAGCTGGTTTTTCATATTTTTACTTCAAGTGAGTTCAATTCTTACTCTTTTCTTGAAATTTTTATATTTTTAAGACTTTTACAATTAGGTCCAACTATCTATTTTATTAATTTTTTATTTTATTGAAAATTTTGAAAGTTACCATTACTGAATGTTGGATGTTTTTGATGAAATAACATGGATTTAGAACTTTAATTTTGTTATATGATGATTTTATAAAGTGAATTTAATAGATATTAATTTTAGGATTAAATTGTGAAAAGACTAAATATTAGAGTTTGGTATTAAGTTATGTTTATCAAGGGTTGTATGATTGCCTAAAATATTTAGATAAATTGTCAATTAAGAAAAATTAGCTCATTTGATAGACTAATTTGTAAGAGACTAAATTGTAAAAATTGTAAAAGTTAGGATAATTGTCTAATTTCAAAAATTGAAGGGTATTAATTGTGAAGTGAATTTAGACTGAAATATATGCTAATGAATGAATAATTTTATATTTTAAATCAAGGACCTGTAGACAATCGTGAAAAAAAGAAATTAGCAGAATAGTCCCTAAACTATTACAAATTTTACAATTTAATCCAGGTAAGTTCGTATGGTTAAACTTTAATATTTATTTTGAATTGGTGAATGATATTATGTATTCAGTATATTGCTGAAAAGTGAAATATTGTTAAATTATAAATTTGAAGTGAATATTCGGTTTGAATAGAACACAGGATTGAGTACAATCATTGTGTGACGAAAGAAAACAAAGGAAGAATTGACGAAAAATTACCCAAGTAAATCGAAATTCAGCATTTGTTGCGAACTTTCGTGTTTACTTTCCGTTTAGCTCTTAAAAGCTTCTGTTTAACTCATATAATTTTTGTTCAACTCTAATGGGTTTCCGTTCAGCTCTTTTGAGCTTCTGTTTAACCCTTATGGGTTTTCGTTTAGCTCTTATGAGCTTTCGTTTAGCTCTTATGAGCTTCCGTTCAACCCTTATGGGTTTCTTTTTAACACTTATGTGCTTCTGTTTAGCATTCGAGCTTCTGAAAATGATGTACTCATATTCGCATATCGTTCTCCGATTTTGGTAAGATTGGGTAAATGACTTATGTGATTGAAATTGAAAGATTTATTGTTACTTTTTATATTGATTTGAAAGAAGTGTGTTCATCGATTTATGTTGTGGTTGACAGGGAGAGTGCATGAATAATTTACTATTTAATTTGTTATATTAAGTTTGGTAAGATTTATATTTAACATATTGAACTTACTAAGCTTCATAAAGCTTACTTGTGTTGTTTAATGTTCTTATAGATTAACGTGAGGTCGTGAGATCGGATCAACACATCAAGCCACACTATCCAACTTAATATGGTAGCTTTTGCAACGTATACTTTGGTTTATATACCATGTATAGAGTTGGTTTGGAAATGAAATAATTTGAAATGTGGTTGTGAATGATATATTCTTGTATGTATGTAATTAGTAGTAGATTTTGATAAAGCAATGAGATGGATTAAATAGGTAAGTTTAAGTAATTGAGTATTTGTGATGTTATGTCGTGCTCAAAACATGATTTTGGCTTGTGTTGATTGCTTGTTTGGGATGCATTGATGTATTAAAATGTTGTGTATAGGTTGATATCAAAATGGGTGAGAAAAGTGGCCTTAAAATAGCTTATTTTCGTCTACATGGGCAGAGACACGGGCGTGTGTCTCAACCGTGTGTGACACACGACCTACCACATAAGCGTGTGATCTGGTCGTGTGTCCCCTGCATCCTTAAAATTTAGAAATAGAATGTCCAAGTTTTTGCACACGAGCGTGTGGCTTGACCGTGTGACTCAAGCTAGAGAGTTACACGGGCATGAACACGAGCTAAGACACGATCGTATACCTCACATTGAACGCCCACGTAGGGGTGTGTCCCCTGCACTTAAAATTTTTTTTGAAATTTTGCGAAATAATTCTCTGAGTTTCCGATTTAATCCCAATTTATTTCTAATACATATTTTGGGCCTCGAGGGCTCATACAAGGGACAATATGAATGATTTATGAATAATTTTTTATGTATATATTAAATGATGTGAAATGTTTGTATTTAATTGAAAAAGTCCAGTAATACTCCGTAATTCTGTTCCGACGATGGATAAAGGTTAGGGGTGTTACAATACCGATATATTCAATGGCTTGTTTTTTATTGTCAAAGTATTTGTGTAGGGAAATGGGGAGTATTGTGGCAAGATTTTCGTGGTAGAAGGGTCATGTGTGAAGGGGTATTCATTGGTGCGAATGGGAAAGAATGTGTGACTTGAAAAAGGAAGTGGGTTTGGGTTTTCGAAGTTTTGGGAAATTTAACATGGCTCTTTTAACCAAAAAAGGGTGGAGACTTATTAATTATCCTAATTCTTTTGTTGTTTGAGTTTTGAAAGGTAAGTATTACCCTCGATCTAATTTTTTCAATGTCAGTTTAAAACATAGGGCGTCGTATACTCGGAAGGGTATTTGGTCAGTGAAGAAGTTGTGTGGTGGGATTGGATGGAGAGTGGGTATGGGAGAAAAGATTTCAATTGTTAATCATGCATGGATTCCCGGTTCAGATGATTATAAATTAAGCAATGTGGTTCGTAATGATAATTATATGCTTGTTGTTGATTTAATTGATAGTGAAAAACAGAGAATGGGGAACGTATTTTTGATAATTTCTCTAGTGCCGATGCAACCAAAATATTGAGAATCCCGTTGGCTAGCATTCTTCACGAGGACGTGATGGTGTGGAGAGGCAAGCCTTCGGGTGAATTTTCTGTGCGAAGCGCCTACAAACTATTACAAACTGACATTTCTTCCCCTACTTTTAATGAGGCATAGACCAATGCTAGAGAATTATATAGGAAGCTATGGAGCCTAAAACTTCCGGCTAAAATCAAGATTATAATGTGGCGAATTTCGAAGAATTATATTCCTACTTTAGCTAATTTGAATTTTAAACGACCTGTGTCAAGTCTGATATGTCTGAGGTGTGGTAGTGCAGATGAAACTTTGGACCAGGTTTTCTATAGCTACCCTGTAATAATAAAAGTTTGGACCAGGTTTTCTATAGCTACCCTGTAATAATAAAAGTTTGGAATTTACTGGGGTTTCATGGGATTGTATCAAATTTTGACCAGGGATTTTTTGAATGGCTTACCTGGGTCTTGGTTATTTATTGTGTGTTGCATTATGGAGCCTGTGGACAGAAAGAAACAAGAAGCTGCACGAAAAAATTAGTAAAACGGGTAGGGAAATTGTCACTTCCATATCTTGTTATAGAACAGAACTGGAGAACAACGAGGTAAGGGAAGTTACCAGACGATGTGAGGGCAAGCAATAGGAACCTCCTACAAGGGCGAGAATCAAAATAAACTTTGAAACGACGTTTGATAAAGTGCGCTTCAGATCGGGATCAGGAATCGTAGCTAGAAATACTTTGGGTAAAGTTTTGGTATCTCAATCGATTCTGCATGCGGAGGTTGGAATGGGTTTTGCAACTGAGGCCCTCACGTGTTCATGGGTAATACAAACGGGGTTAGAAATGGGGTTAACAAAAGCAGTTATAGAGGGCAATTCTCTAACAGTCATCAAGAAATGCAATAAGAATGTACAAGATAGATCTGAAATAGGTGCCTACATCTGAAACATTAAACAAAAGATGAACAGTTTTAATTTTCTTCGGCTTAAACATGGAAGTTGCTTTGAAAATCAGTTAGCCCATCTTTTAACGAAGGAGTGTTTGAAATCTGGTGAAGGTTTTTACCTGGAAGATGCTGTCTCGAGATTTACGATGCAGATGATGGAAGATGAATCGATACGAGAACCGGACTAAGGATGATTTTGCTTCAACCCTTAGATGGAGGAAAGAGAGGATGTGGTCTCTCGTTATTATTATTAATGGCTATATGCAAAAGGGGTGTTGGAAAAAGAAACCATCGTATTTTGAAATGACTATTGAGGGGATAAGGACGGGTATACATTTTCTGTTTGGCTGGGCTGGTTAATTTAGTTTTTAATTGTTGTCTTGGTTTTATGTTTCATTGCTGGTTTTTGGGCTCATTGGGGTTGGGCCAGAACTTTTGTTTTGTTTTTTTCTTTTAATACAACTTGGTCTTCTATTAAAAAAAAAAAGAACTAAGATACTTTGGTTAAACATGGCAATAGATAAAAAAATGTTTTGAATTGCTTGGTGTCACTGCTCCCATAACTAACTCAACGCAAACTATATTATTTTAAATAATAATTAAATTTTTATTTATATTAAAAATAAAATCAATAATTAATTTTTTAAAAAATAGTTAAGGCTGTAAAAAGGGTTTACTCCTTCCACTTAAGGTCTAGTGGAAATTTGAACTCTAATTAGGTGAGTTTTCTCCATTGAATGCATAACAAAGGCATTCGTACTGGACCTGTGGAGGTTGGAGAAGAATCCTCTACAACAAATTTACTTATTAGTGGCATATAAAATATTGTCACTAGAAGCAACATTTCTGTCACCATTTGTTTTTTATGATGCAAAGTTTGTTATCACGACGTTCACATAAGGTGTGTCACTAAAAGTTAAATGTGAAAATTTATTATTGTTCATCACGTACCATAAATATTAAATTTGTCATGAATTTAATAGAATTAGAATGACAGATTAATTGAGAAATTAATTTAGTTAATATAAATTAATTAAATAAAATAAATATTATTTGGGGAAATAGAAAATAATTATTGAGTTAGATAAAAATCTAAAAAAACACATATAATTGGACTCAATACATGAAAGGCCTAATTTAAGTCTTCCTACATGATAAGGATGACAAATCTTAATATTTTACTAGAGGTGTCACTGTCACTTGTATGTCCCGAAGGCCCGCCTAAAAATTGGGAGCGTTTGAGTAAAAATATAGGCCCGAAAAATGAGCTTGGACAAAAAAATAATACCAGTTTAGAAAACTAGCCGGACCTTAGGTAAGTCATTTTTGCCTGGCTCGGCCTGACCCAAATATGCAAAAAAAAAATAGCAGTCTTTTTTTATTGTTTTATTGTTATTATTATTTTGTTACTATTTTCTTCTTCTTTTTTCACTATTTTGCTACCATTTCCCTATTATGTTGCTACTATTTTGTTGTTATTGTTTGGATATTGTATAACTCTTGTTTTATTGTTAATTTTGTTATTATTTTAGAGACATATGTTTGTTAAGTTACATCTATATTAGTGTTATTTTAATATACATATTTTCAATTTATTGAGAAACATTTATTTTAATTTTTTTAGTATTTTTAATATATTATTTTTAAAAAAATTAGATGTAAAAAATGATATTAAAAAATTAATATGGGTGGGTCGGGCCCAGGTTTAGCATTTTTATTCGGGCAGGACTTGGGTAAAATTTTAGGCCTATTTTTGGGTCAGGTTCAGGCCTAGCAAATGAGCCTAAAATTTTAGTTGGGCCCGACCTATGGTCATCTCTGCTTGTATTCTAGGTAGACTAGAATATCGTATCTTGTATTAAAATGTTATTATTTAATTAGACATTATTCGAACATAACTCTTGTATCGATTCCCTACACATAATTCTTAAGTGTCACTATTTTGTTAGAAGATAGTGAAAATTTATTTTCTAGGAAAAACACATGGGTTCTGACTATAGAGAGAATTAGCTTTCCTATACAAAGTTAAATAAAATTTTCATTTTGTGCACTAATTTGATTTGCTTGAGCCCACACACAAAGCAATTGAGGTTCCAGGATAGCAGAGAAAGTTGATTGATTGAAAGTTGGGGAACGACCTACACCACTTTCACACAAAGCACATGTATAATTTTGATTAAAGTTTATTACTATAAATATCACAAAGGCTTGACTTTAAAAAAATTTTAAACTTTCGTTGTGCCTAAAAACACCGTTTTCTAAACCGATTTTTTGAACAATAGTTATTAAACATAGCTATTAAAATATGTCAATCAAATATTCATACAAATTTCATAATCAAGTGGTTAAGACCATGAAATAATTTCAATGAAAAATCATATATATATTTAACTTAGGCTCTAATACCACATGTAAATTTTTTATGATCAATATATTATGCAAATTAAGTTTTTCATCTTGCATAAATAATGATTTTTAGAATATTTAGCATAATATGGTTTTCACTAATATAGAGAAGTACTTATGCAAAATTGAAGTCGGCCATTGAATTTGACGAAAAACACCACAATGAATTGATTTCTCCCGCTTGACATTTTCCTTAATTACACAAATCCTCAGCAATGAGAGTTATAATTTTTATTTGTTTTTGTATATAACCCTAATAGGTAGAGAGATGATTAATTTATAATGATCAATTTTTAAATTGAGCCACATGATTTTAGACTTATTTGGATCCACATAATTGAGCTAAAAAATCCTATAAGTGCGATAAAAATTGGTTTGAATATTTTATGGTTTTTAGGAGACTAAGCTAAAGAACGTGAAAAGCCTTTAATAGCAACTTTAACAATAATCTTTGATTAAGCTGAAAAAAAAAACAAAGAATGAGAAAGAGAGGATCGTGGGAGAGAGAGTTGAGTAATATTAAATGTCATGTTTTATTTTTATTAATTTAAGTGATATTAAATGTCATGTTTTATTTTTATTAATTTAATTTTTTATTTATATTAAATATTAAATAGCACATACATTTATTTTAATTAAATTGTCATGTGTCATCGTTTAATTGGTTTCAACATTTTTTAAAACAAAACTAATAGTTGGACAAAAAGTTTTAACAGAATCAAAGTTTAGTTATCACTTTTGGTTAAAAAAATAGATACCTAAGTAAGAAAACTTTATAATTTAGTGTTAATTTTTCATTGTTTTTGGTACATTTGCAAGACCATAAGTTAAGAATGGCTTTGTGTTTCAGAGATCATGGCCAAGAGAAGCTAATAATGGCTTTGGATGCACACGTAGCCCATTGCTTAGTATCTTGCTTGAGATGTTAGTTGTTTACTTTGCATTGTTGGATCGAGATCGCTTAGAGGAGGTGCTAGATGTCTTCAAAAGTCGGTTTGAGTTTTCATCATGTATTGGTTCGACCAAGAATAATATTACTCCATTTTTTATCTTTATTGAGCAGTCCAAAGCAAGTGATGTTGTTTGTTTTGAGGAGAAGCAATATACAACAAAGAATAAGAATCTTGACTTGAAGCATGTTGGATAATTTGAAACTTTTGACCTGCAAAAGATGAGAGCCATTATGGCCTAGAGCAATGGTTGCACTACTAATACCACCGTTGAATTTGCACTTCCAAGTATCAAGATAGAGGGTCAAAAGTGGAACCTTATGATCCAAAATAAGTGTTCTTTTGAGTATGATGATGGGGATAGTAGAGGTTTCAGTGTCAAAGAATGCATAATTGATTGGTAGAAATCATAAATCTTTATAAGTGTTCCTATCGGGTTAGGGTTGATATTTTTGAAGATTAGCTCGTTTCTAGATTTTTAGATAATACAGAGAGTGTTAGCAACAAAGGTGTAAAAGATCTTAGAAAAGTGTGAGTTGATGTCATTTGATTTGAGTCATTGGAAGAATTAACTAGAGGTGGAGGGGGCATTGAGAGAGTTCGATCGAAGTGTGAGAGGAGAGCAAAAGCTTGAGCAAATTGGCATTGAAGAAAAAAGCGCTCAAAAGTTTCTGCTGTGCGGAAGCGTGTAAAAGAGTAAAATTATTGTACTAAAAAATCACACTAAGTTCAATTCTCTGGAAAGAGAGGTGGATCACAAGGATTGCTTAAGTACCAGGTTTTTCCTAGCCATAATATCCCTCAATCATAATTTAATAGCACAATAAATCACTACAATCACACTCACAATTCATGCAGAATAATACAATAAAGAACACAAGAATTTAATAAGGTTCAGCAAATTTTGCCTACATCATCGGGCACTACCAAATATATTTCACTCCAAAATACAAGTGAGAATTTAGAAAGAGTGAGAGAGAAAACAATGCCTTAAGTAGAGAATGGCAAATTTGGGATGATGAAAAAGAGAAATGGTTAGGCCTATTTATAGTTGAGGTTCAGGGATCAAAATTACAATTATCTTATGCCAAATCTCAATCCCACTTTTGGTGCCTTAAATCCCAGATTTTGATACCCATATATTTCTGATACCCATATCTTTGACTTTCTATATATATGGATGATTTCCAATAATCTCCACATTGAAGATTTGATTCGAATAATCTTATCTTCACACAATTCTCTCTGCATTTGTCAACAACATTTGATAGTGCCTTCTTCAACTGTTAAACATGCCTAGCTTTCATAAACTGATCAAATCGCTTGTATCACTGCCTCAATTGTTTCAATCCATAAAGCGACTTTGTCAGTTTGCAAACCCAATTTTCTTTTTAGCAACCTTGAATCCATCTGGCTGAGTCATATAGATTTCCTCTTTCAAATCACCGTGTAAAAATGCGGTATTCACATCGAGCTGAACTAGTTCAAGGTCATATTGCGCAACCAAGGCTAGCAAAATCCGAATAGACGAATGCTTCACAACTGGAGAAAACACTTCATTGTAGTCTATTCCTTCTTTCTGAGCGTAACACTTTGCTACCAATCTAGCTTTGTATCGAACTTCATTTTTACCAGGAAATCCTTACTTCTTTGCATATACCCATTTGCATCCAAATGCCTTCTTTCCTTTAGGTAGTGTCACCAACTCCCAAGTCATATTTTTATAAAGAGACTGCATTTCTTCATTCATAGCTTGCTTCCACTTTACACCATCAGGGTTACTTCTTGCTTCTGTGTAAGTAGAAGGAATATCATCATCTGCAACTGGAAGTGCATAGGCACCATATCATCAAAGCGAGCAGGCATACGAATCTCTCTTCTTGGCCTCCTATATGCAATTGAATCATGTTGCTGTAGAAGTTCTTGGGTCGAAACTTCTTCATCATTTGTTCCTTCAATATTAGTTGGATCATCATTAACCTTTTCAATCTCCACCTGCTGCAAAAGTGCCATTGGTTTTGTTATCCTTTTGTGAATCCTTATTCTTCATCATGGTTGATTCATTAAAAGTCACATCTCTACTGAAAACAATCTTCATTGTATCAGGACACCAGAGACGATATCCTTTTACTCCTCCAGTTATACCCATGAATAATGCTTTCTTTGCTCTTGGGTCTAACTTAGATTCTTTTACATGATAATATGCAGTGGAACCAAAAACATGTAAAGAATCATAATCAGTAGCAAGTTTACCAGCCCACCTTTCCATATGAGTTTTTCCATTTATTGCAGTTGATGGCAATCGGTTAATTAGATGGCACGCATATGTAACTGCCTCAGCCCAAAATTCCTTTCCCAATCCAGTATTGGACAACATACATCGAACTTTCTCCAGTATAGTCCGATTCATACGTTCTGCCACCCCATTCTGTTGTGGAGTATCTCAAACAATGAAGTGTCGCACAATGCCCTCATCTTGACATACTTGTAGAAATGGATCATTCTTGTACTCAGTACCATTGTTTGACTGAAGTCGTTTGACCTTTCGACCAATCTGGGTCTCCATCATCTTCTTCCATTTCAGAAATGCATCAAAAACTTCATTTTTCCTTTTCATTAGATACACTCATACTTTTCTTGAATAATCATCAACAAAAGTAACAAAATAGTGCATACCTCCCAAAGAAGCCACTTTAGTAAGTCCCCACACATCACTAGAAACGTAGTCCAAAATTCCTTTTGTTTTGTGAATTACTGAACCAAATTTTATCCTCATCTGCTTGCCCAGAACATAATGTTCACAAAATTCCAATTTGCAAGAATTTGCACCTTTCAACAAGCTTTGCTTCGCCAAACTCTGCAAAGCTTTTTCACCAACATGTCCCGATCACATATGCCATAACTTGGTAGCCTCTGAATCTTCATCTTTCGCAGATGCTGTTGATGTTGATCCAATAACTTTACTTCTATTTAAATAGTACATGTTATTCCTTCTTGTGCCTTTCATCACCGTCAATACCCCAACTACTACCTTTAGTAATCCATCTCTTAAAGTGATTATGAGCCCTTTAGATTCTAGGACCCCTAATGGGATGAGATTTTTCTTCAAGCTAGGCATGTAGCGAACATCTGTCAAGACTTGAATTGAGCCGTCGCGATTCTTCAATTGAATTGTACCTACTCCCATTGTCTTACAAGCGCTGTCATTGCCCATAAAAACAACTCCACCTTCTAGTTCTTTAAGACTAGAAAGCCAGTCCTTATTAGGACACATATGGTAAGTACATCCCGAATCCAAAATCCACTCATCAGTATGACATGCCATTTCCATGCCAACCAAGCTAAAGTCTGACTCATCATCATGCTTCGCTACACATGCATCAGAAATAGCCTTGCCCTTTTGTAACTTAGGACAATTCTTTTTCCAATGCCCTTTCTCATGACAAAAAGCACACTTATCTTTGGCAGGTCTCCCTTTGGACTTACTCCTTCTACCAGATTTGTTGCTGTGCGAACGACCTCTTATTGTTAAGACTTTTGTAGTTGTATCTCTGTGATCTTTTTTATCTTTCTTTCGAGTCTCAAATCTATACAACGCACTACAGACTGCATTAAATGTGATTGTATTCTTCCTATGAAGCAATGTGGTGGTAAGATGATCATATTCATCAGGAAGAGAATTCAACAACAGTAATGCCTTGTTTTCATCTTCAAATTTCTCATCCAAATTTAGCAAGTCAGCTAAAATTTTATTGAATGAGTTCACATGGTCATTCATCGACATACCGGGTGCATACGTGAATCGATAAAGTTTCTTTTTCATATAAAGCTTATTTTCAAGACTTTTTGTTAGAAACTTTTCTTCTAGTGTATCCCACAACTTCTTCGCTGATGTCTCCCTCATTGTTCCACATACTTGTCTATTGATCTTGGCCCACTCCTTGTTATCCATATTGTCAGGTTTTTCTTCAAAGGCTATATCCAGCTCTTGCTGACATAAGACATCCAGGATCTCACGTTGCCACATACCAAAATTATTGATACCATCAAATTTCTCTACTTCAAATTTTGCATTGGTCACAGTAGTCTTTACTGATGACGATGCCTTTTTCATTTTTCTCTTCAATCCCAACTATTGTGCGTGAACAGTGCTGTGAACGATCGTATTCCCCAAGTACGAATCTAGCTCTGATACCAATTGTTGTGCAGAAGCGTGTAAAAGAGTAAAATTATTGTACTAAAAAATCACACTAAGTTTAATTCCCAGGAAAGAGAGGTGGATCACAAGGATCGCTTAAGTACCAGGTATTTCCTAGCCAGAATATCCCTCAATCGTAATTTAATAGCACAATAAATCACTACAATCACACTCACAATTCATGCAGAGTAATACAATAAAGAACACAAAAATTTAACGAGGTTCAACAAATTTTGCCTACGTCCTCGGGCACTACCAAATATATTTCACTCCAAAATACAAGTGAGAATTTACAAAGAGGGAGAGAGAAAACAATGCCTTAAGTAGAGAATGGCAAATTTGGGATAATGAAGAAGATAAATGGTTAGGCCTATTTATAGTTGAGGTCCAGGGATCAAATTTGCAATTATCTTATGCCAAATCTCAATCCCACTTTTGGTGCCTTAAATCCCAGATTTTGATACCCATATCCTTTTGATACCTATATATTTCTAATACCCATATCTTTGACTTTCTATAAATATGGATGATTTCCAATAGTTTCCCTATTATTTCGCAAATTAGGTAGGCATGATCTGTTAGAGACAATCACCTTGAAAGTGTATCCTTAGCAGGAAGACAATTATTGCAAATCTTTCATAAGAAGACTGATTTTAAACGAAAGTTTGAGGTGTTGATTTTAAACGAAAGTTTGAGGTGCTAAATGTTTTTTCTGTAGCCTATTAGAAATTGGTGAAAGAGATGCTTTTTCATTTAAGGTTTTATAAAATATATAAAAGAACTAAAAAGTTATATAAATATATAAAAAACCCAGAAAAAATGTCTAGAATAAATTTAGATAAATGATTGTCGAGATATGTTTGACTATGGAAAATTAGCATTTTAAGTTAATTTTTGATGTAAAATTTTTTTTATACTCTTTTATTAATTATCAATTCCATATAAACTAACCATGTTAATGTTAAGTGTTGAGGTATTAATATAATTAACAGGACATACCAAATAAGTATTTAACTTGATCGCTGTTAGCAGTGAGTTTGGTTAAGGTTTAGGTCAATTCCCAAAGGAAACTTCTAAGAAAGTTCCTTTTAAAAACAAAGCGTGAGTGGGGCGACGACTCGTATGGGAAATCAACGCAAAGTCCTTGCCGTCGTATCGTTCATCAACCAAGCCATCGGTGGTTGGATTTCCCCCTGCTTTGCTGGTAAACCAAACAATCTAACTGTCTTTGTTTTTGGTTTCTTGTTTTATTTTTCTTTTCATTACTGGAGGTTTGTTCCTTGCACAAAACAATCCAAATAACAAATAACAAAAAGCAATACACAATAAACGAAGTTCAATTTGGCCGTACAAAATAAAGAATCTGGCATTTTCTGTTATTGTGACAGAATGATATTGGAAGCGAATTCCTCCGCTTTTTGTGGATTCCCCTCTAATCCACATTCATCCCTTGCTTCTCTACGGTTTGCTGCTGTTTGATTTTCCCTCTTCTTACTCTGTTTTGGCTTGCTTGTTTTGAAAATTTAAAACAAGTTTAGAAAGAAAAAAGACAGTATATGAAGTAAAGATTTGGATGTGGTTTTCATAACACTAGGGTTCTTCTTTCTGTATTCCAGGTGGCCCAACTTTGTGTACGGCGATTGTGCCATTGTGTTGGACTGGCGAGCCATCTCCCTTGCGACAGTTTTTCTGCTGAATAGCAATCTCCAATATGAGCGGCACTTCATCCGGAAATGGTCTCCTCCACCTCAATGACGTGGAGGCTGGCCTTTCTAAGGACAATGCTGATCTCGACCATCACCTTGATCCTGATGCTGGCACGTCCGATCCCTTCGACATTGCTCACACCAAGAATGCTTCCCCCGAGACTCTCAAACGCTGGAGGGTAATCCCTTTTTCTCCGTCTGTATAATTGTCTCTTTCTCTACCTTTTTTCTTCTCTCATTGTAATTGTAAAAAAAGAAAAAGTTGTTATATAGTATTTAGTGGTAATTAAATAAACTTCCATTTTCACTTGTGTGTTTAAGCTATATTTTTACTTGTTATTCTTTGCAATGGGTTAGGGGAACTTTTTAGTGATGCTTTGAATGTTTAAATGCAAGCTTGGAATGATTAAATTGCCAGTTTTTATTTCTTATGTAATGCTTGCTTGGACTAATATCAGGGTGGGTGTTCAGTGTGAAATTTTTGCCCAAGTTTCCATCATGTTATAAATATGTGAGCAGCCAGAATGAACTGAACTGAATCGTGGGTGATGCTGGTTTTAGGTATCATGCTGCATTCTTTGCATCAATCACTGTGTTGAATAGGTGGTTTCCAATTAAGTGTACAGTATGATCAGTCTGAAAATGGCTGCTCTATGTTTAGGTCTTCTTTTCTGGATACTCACTATATCATTAATCCAAAGGAAGCGTAATGCCATGCTACAAACTTAAATATTCAGCAGATGCATTGCTGCAAACAGGAGATAGATTGAGGGCCTTAGATGTGATTTGCTGTTTCTTTCCCTCCAAACTATGTAGTGACCAAGCTAATTTTAGAGTCATGATGCTGTTGCAATTTAATTTCATTTTCTCCCTTTTTGGTTTTGGCTGTTTTTAAGTATATTTCTAAAGCTAAGTCTTATCTAGGATTATGCTTGTTGAGTCATACGGCTGATATATCAAGGTCTCATTGTGATTGGGTTGGAGCTTATGGGCCTTTTTAAAAAAAAAGAAACTAATTCATGCCTTTATAACCAAGTTTTGCAAATTTCATATTGCTTTTGATTATTTGCTATCCCATATTCAATTCATGATTTTTTCAATATTTTTTTAATGCATTAATTATCTGTTAGTTGTGGTCTTTGGGTAAGATGAGGAGAGGGGGACACTTGTTTTTCTTGGAGCTTGGGCTAATTTTTTATTTTCTTTTACAGCAAGCAGCGCTTGTGCTAAATGCTTCTCGTCGATTTCGCTACACTTTGGACTTGAAAAAGGAAGAAGAAAAAGAGCAAAGAAAGAGGATGATAAGAGCTCATGCACAAGTCATCAGAGTAATTTTAAATATTTTAGTCAACATTTTAATTAGATCTTTTTTTCCAGTAAAGTTGAACTGATTTCTGCTTGTTTCTGCAGGCAGCATTGCTTTTCAAATTGGCTGGGGAAAATCAAATTGGTATGCTGCTTTACCAAAATATTACCTATAGTTTTTCTCCACAATTTTATTTTTGTTGACTTTCTTTGCTCTTGCTTTCTCTCCAATGTCCAATTTTAGTAAATAGTAGCAATATAATGGTTCCTTGCAATTTAGCTTGCACAATGGGGAAGTGCTTGGAGAAACATGAACACAAAATAGTGCACAGGAATCCTTTCAAATAAGAATTCATTGCTCAAGTGGTGAGAAATAAATTATGTCTTCTAGTTACAACCATTTACTGTTGAGTAGGAATGTAACATATAAGCCAAGGTAATTGAGAGCTACTTGGGCTTGGCCTGATGTTAAACCAAGCTTAATTGATGTAACTATGAGTCAAATTGAGCTCATGGGGATGATGAATTGGTTGAGCAAAGTTTAAGTATTTTGATGTTTTTACTTGAGCAGTTTGCAATCTTAATAGGACATTTTATACTTTTAGGATAATATAAACATATATGCTAATACAAATACTCTCCATTTTCATTGCACCTGTCTCTTCTTTTCTTGATGCCTCAAAACCACACTATTTTTTCATTTTTGTACCTAATGCTCTTACAGTTTCTTTGCTACCTAGTTTTTTATTTTTATTTTTTACTTTGTCTTCATGTTAACATATCTGTGCAATTTCAGTATCAGGTGCACCAGTTGCATCGCCAAGTGCCGGTGATGATTATAAAATTGGATTAGAACAACTTGCATCCATGACCCGTGATCATAAGTTATCTGCACTTGAACAATATGGTGGAGTAAGTTATCTATACATGTAATTTTCCTTATTTACTTGGTGCTTTTTTTATTGCTAATGTCTGTTGTGAATTCCTTCATCAGGTTAAAGGGTTGTCAGGTCTGTTGAGAACAAATTTAGAGAAAGGAATTGACGAGGATGAGGCTGATTTATTGAACCGGAGGAATGCGTTTGGATCAAATACATATCCACGGAAAAAGGGGCGGAGTTTCTGGGTATATTATTTTCTTTGAAATCCTTATTTTTTTCTTTCAATTCTTGCAATTATGGTTGAAATTTTACTGATACCGATTGATACCTATGCTGTTTTGTAGATGTTCCTCTGGGAGGCATGGCAAGATTTGACCCTTATCATATTGATTATAGCAGCTGCTGTGTCACTGGGGTTGGGAATAAAGACTGAGGTAAAACATTTCTTTGCTTTGAATTTACTAATGGTATGTTTGGATTGAGGAGATGGAAGCGAAAGGAAAAGAGGGGATATTGGGGAAGTTTTCCCTTCATTGGGATTGCAGTTGCACAAAAGGAAGCAAAGTGAGGGGAGCTCTGTAACCCTCCATTTTCTTTTGTTTCCCTTCCTTTACCCCCAAATTTAGGGGAACTGAAAAATATAATTTTCATTTCCTTAAAAACTCCCATTTTTTTGGTTCCCTAAATTTGGGGAAAAAGGAAGGGAAGGGAAATGATTAATATTTAAAGGCTTGATATGACTATTATGTTGCTATTGGCTGTTCCATTTTATTACTTTGCATTGATTTTACTTTTTCTTTGTTCTTTTCTTTATCCTTACTGGTAATTGTTTTAATTGATATCATTTATAGGGTTTGAAAGAAGGATGGTATGATGGGGGTAGCATTTTCTTTGCTGTTTTTCTTGTTATACTTGTTACAGGTATCAAATTTGATAATTCTCTGTAAATAGAATGCAATTTGTATCAAAGCAGCTTCCTGTAATTAAAGTTTGGCTTAGTTGTATAATGTTAATGTTTTTACAAGCAGTGTAATTGTTATACTGCAGGATGATCTGTAGCTAACCTTTTTTTAAAACAATTATTTACCAGCCACTAGTGATTATCGTCAGTCACTTCAATTTCAAAATCTAAATGAGGAAAAGAGAAATATCCAGCTAGAGGTATGTGTTACTTCTTGCTGTATGACAACGTCCATTTTTAGCATTTCTATAGTTACCTTAAAATTTGGTTATTTTTTTAATGTCCTTTCAGGTCGTGAGAGGTGGTAGAACTGTAAAGGTTTCAATATATGATCTTGTTGTTGGTGATCTTGTCCCGCTAAAGATTGGTGATCAGGTGTGTTTCTCAGTTTTTCTCCAGGGCATTGATATTCATGTGCACTTGGACTAAATAATAGTTTGATGCTTTTGTTAGGTTCCTGCTGATGGAGTCTTAATCGCTGGCCATTCTCTAGCAATTGATGAATCTAGCATGACTGGAGAAAGCAAGATTGTAAGTTGCTTGTTTGGTAATGCATTTATCTAATGTTAGGCTTCATTGTTTTAAGCACAAGGTTTCTTGTAGGTTCACAAGAATCAAAATGACCCATTTTTGATGTCTGGCTGCAAAGTTGCTGATGGTTTTGGTACCATGCTGGTAATTAATATCTTGCATTTTTTCTTTACTTGGTGCTCATTGTTAACCACTTTGATTATTGCTGGTAACTTATTAGTTCTATAGGGTGATGTTTGCCAAGTCCTCTAAGCTTCTGTCTTTCTTTTTACGGAGACTGTAGAGAGATAGTAGGAAATGGTTTGTGCTTTTGTTTTGGCATTGTACTTATGTTTCAAATTGTTGATTGATCTGTCTATTAAATGGGGGTGCATTTTATTGAGAAGCTGTGTAAGCTGGTTTTGGTGTGAGATAATCTTTCTTTTCTTATCTCTTATCTCAAATTATCCTTTGTGTTTCATTTATAACCTGATATGATTCTTGTATAGAGGTAGTAGTTTGAGAAAGATTGTTAGCGTTGATCACTTTATGAATGGCAACTAGATTTTGATTTGTTAAGTATGTGTTGGTAAAATGTTCTTTTCTTGTTGGATTTGAAAAAAATCTGTTTGATCTGCCAAAAATTGTAAGGTTTATAGGATGAGTTGCATAATGTTTGTTTTAAGCTAAGAAGAACAGAAAAAAATTGATGAACTTAATTTGGTGTGCTCGACATGTGGCACTTGATTATCTGTGTCTTAACACTGCGTTTATGTCTTTAGTAGGGAGTTTGTCTTTTAGAAGAGGTTGTCTTTTGTAGATTCTGATCTTTCTTCACTATGCATTTGATCTTTCTTTAACATCTTGGATAGCTTAGCCTGGTTCGCTGTTTCACTTTCAAACCATTGAAATGTCATCTTTCCTAAATTGTTTGTAGGTGACTGGTGTTGGAATCAATACCGAGTGGGGACTGTTAATGGCAAGTATTTCTGAGGATACTGGTGAAGAGACCCCCTTGCAGGTTTGAGTAGAGTGTATCTTAATAATACCTAGTTCCAATTATTATGATGCATCTTAAGCTTATTATTTATAACACATTGTAGGTGCGGCTGAATGGAGTTGCAACTTTTATAGGCGTAGTTGGGCTTTCTGTAGCTGTTTCTGTGCTTGCTATTCTTTTGGCAAGGTATGCTAAGAATCAATAACTTATTACTCATGCTAGATGAATTGCATGCCATCTAACGTCTTACTTTTGATTGGTTTCTAGATACTTCACTGGAAATACTGAAGATCCAAATGGAGCTACACAATTTATTAAAGGACGCACTAAATTTGATGATGCATTTAATGATGTTGTTAAAATTTTTACAATTGCGGTAAGTACACCATAGTTCATTAGGTCTTGTTTGGTATAGAGGGGAATGAGATTGTAATTATTAAGGATTATAATAGTCTGACAATAGAAGGGAATGGCTTATGACATAGGTTTATTAAAATAAAAATACATGTATGCTATTACGTGGTGGGAGTAACCGTGTCTGGTTTCACAAGTAACAAGTTGTTGAAATTACCAAAAGGAACAAATAAACAGTAGTAAGTGGACCAAAGTAAGCATGTAACTGTTTTGCCATCCTATAAATGATTTGGGTCTCAATTTTGATTTGATTTTTCCCATAAATTTCATGTTCCTCCTGCACTATATTTAGCACTTGAACAGAATAGTTAATCCCATGAAGCAAAGGTGATGTTAATATTTTAATGTTTATTTACTAGCAAGTCCAAGATTTTCTGACTTGACTTGTTCAGGTTACAATTGTTGTCGTTGCTGTGCCTGAAGGCCTTCCTTTGGCTGTTACCTTGACGTAAGTTTAATTCATAGCTTTTGGTACCTATGCATTAACAATTGAACTCATGCTGTCGAGTATATTTTGTGCTTCTTTTCCTACTCTTTTATTCATGGTTCTGTTCTTACATATTCTGTTCTTACATGAACTTTCACAGTCTTGCATACTCGATGCGGAAGATGATGGCAGATAAAGCTTTGGCAAGTTCATTAATTCTACTTTTAAATGTTTTATGTCCATGATTGCTTCTACGATCAACGTGTTTTTCTTTAATGGAATGTTTATCTAACAGATACAGATACACAGGTACGCCGGCTTTCAGCTTGTGAAACCATGGGCTCCGCAACAACAATTTGCAGTGATAAGACTGGAACATTGACTTTGAATGAGGTTAGTTCTATATGGTTTTTGTTACACCACTATGATTTTGTGCTTTCTGTTTTCACACTTGATAAATGTGGAAATGTCCAATATATGTTGGGCCCCTTCAATTGGAAAGAGGCTTACAGGAGGCAAGTAGTGATAAAAAAGTGTAAAAAAGTTATTGCTTTCTTTCTATTAAATCAGATAGGGTTAGGGCTTATATAGCCTTTTAGTTTCCTTATATCTTCTTGGTTCCAATTGTAGTGAAAATATATTGCAACTTTTGTCCAGCCCACCTTATTTATGCCACACTCTCTGAAAGGTTCTCACTCAGATCTAGTCCATTCGTTGCATGCTATTAAGTGTTAACTTTTTTCAATGAAAACAAGCACTACATGTGAAAAGTCTCTACAGTAGTGATGATGATATATACGCACTCTTGATTACAGTATCTTCATATCTTTCTCACCTTGAATTTGTACCTGGCCTTAATCATTGACAAATTCTTGTGTCTTTTTTTCTTCTTCTAATAATGCCATATTTTCATCCTTGCTGCATGGCTTTGCCTCATCAGGGTTGCTCTTATTCGGTCAATTCTTTTACATGGCTTTTAAATATGTTTGGTTTTTGAAATTTATTTAGCTGTTTCAATTTTTTAATCCAGTTGTTTGATAGCTTTAGATTTCAGTCTGATTAACTAGTATCACAGATGACTGTTGTTGAAGCTTTTGTTGGGAAAAAGAAGATAAATCCACCTGCTGAGTCTTCTCAGTTGCACCTATCAGTTGTGTCTCTGTTGAGTGAAGGAGTTGCACAGAGTACCACGGGGAATGTTTTTGTGTCTAAGGTAAGATTGTCTCTGTTCATCTAATTCATTATGCTAAGGTCAAGAGATAAATATTTATTATGCTTAAGAAAATATTAGTTTTTGGCTAGGCTTAAATATTTTCTGTAGGAATATTCTGTAAATATTTTAGGAATATTTTGTAGATATTTTTTTTATTAAAATCCCTTATTTTAAGGGATCATATCTCCTATTTAGTATCTTTCCTAACTTAGAGTTTCCTAAAGTAGTGTCATAGGTTGTATATAAAAACTCTGATTTATGTTCTATTTAATAATATAATACTCTGATTTCTACATGGTATCAGTTTAGGTTACGATTTCTTTTTCAACCTAGACCATGTCCGAAACTCCTTCTCCTACTTCGGAGATTACTTCAAATCCAGAAAATTTTTCTGGTTCCGATGCTCCATCAGATTCGTCTAGTCTGACTATCACCTGCCATCGATTGAATGGCAACAATTTTCTTGAAGGGTCTTGTGAAGGTAATCTGGTCATAAAAGATCCAGAAGGTAACCTTTCTTCTACTGCATTTTTCTCCTCCCAGTTGACTCCTAATTGAATTCTCGATTCTGGTGCTACGGATCATATGACTGGTAACAAGGCATTGTTTCACAATTTTTTCCATACCTTTGGTAAAGCTGTCAAAACGGCTGATGGTACCTTGTGCAAAATAGAGGGACATGGCACTGTTATTCTCAATGAACAGATTGCACTTAAAAATGTTCTCTTTGTACCAAATCTGGCGTGCAATCTCATCTCTGTTAGTAAATTGTCCACAGACTTGCACTGCTCTGTAATTTTTAATGATCGTGATTGTACTTTGCAGGCACTGAACTCGAAGAAGATGATTGGTAAGGCCAGCTTGCATAATGGTCTCTACATCCTCCCTACCTCTCCTAAAATCGAGATCTCCAAGTCATTTACCGCTTTAGGAAAAGTTGATACTGTTATGTTATGGCACTTTCGTTTAGGCCATCCTAGTTTCCAATACCTTGCAAAATTGTTTCCTGCTCTATTCATTAATAAAAGGCCTAATTCTTTTTCTTGCAAAGTTTGCTCTCTTGCCAAACATACTAAATCATCTTATTTTCCTTCTACATACAAGCCTTCTTACCCTTTTGCTTTGATCCATAGTGATATTTGGGGCCCTTCTCGGGTGAAGAATGCTGATAATTGTAAGTGGTTTATCACTTTTATTGATGATCACAGTAGGATAACTTGGACTTATTTGCTGAAAGATAAATCTGAAACTGCTAGTGTTTTTGTGCAATTTTATAACATGGTTCTCACTCAATTTGGGTCTAAAATCCAGCTCTTTAAATCTGATAATGGCAGTGAATTTTTTGCTAGGTCTTTAGGTGATTTTTTTAAGGAAAAGGGCATAGTTCAGATTAGTTCTTGTGTTGGAACCCCACAGCAAAACGGCGTTGCCGAAAGAAAAAATAGACACCTTCTTGAAGTTACTCGTTCTCTTCTATTTACCACTAATGTTCCTAAATATTTGTGGGGGGAAGCCTTATTAACTGCCACATATTTAATCAACCGGATGCCTAGTAAGGTTTTAAAATTTCAAATGCCTCAATCTATATTTTTGCAGCACTTTCCTCATTTTAAGCCTATCTCCTCCATTCTGCCACTTAAAATTTTTGGCTGCACTGTTTTTATCTAAAATATTGCTCCTAATAAGTCCAAGTTAGATCCTAAGTCTTTAAAATGTGTATTGGTTGGGTATTCTTCACTTAAGAAGGGTTATAAATGCTACCATCCTCCTTCTAAACGATTTTTCACCACTATGGATATAACATTTTATGAGCAGGATTCCTATTTCACTCAGGCTGAAATTCAGGGGGAAACATGGAGTGATTTTCAGCCACAACAGGTATCTCCTTCTAATCTTCATTCTCAACCTTCAGAATTGCCATCTTGTTCGCCATTACCTGCAGATCTGTCACCTGTGAATGCTCCCATTGATTCTCCTGTAGTACCTATGACTAATTCACCTACACCCACTTTAAACACTCTTCCTGAAAATACACCTACTCCAATTGACAGTCTTCAAAAAACACCATCACCCAAACAGCTTCGTGTCTACACAAGAAAAAGAAGACATATCCCTGAGACTGTTTTGCAATCTGATTCTTGCCGAGAATTGGATTTGGGTCCAGCTGCCGAAATGGAAGAAGAAATCAGTAAGTCCACTACTCTAGATGACTTTCCTATTGCTATTAGAAAAGGGGTTAGACAGTGCACCAAGCATCCTATTGAAAAATTTACTGGTTATAATTCATTGATGCCGTCTTTTCAAGCATTTACAGCAACTTTGGATAAAGAACAGGTTCCCACAAGCATAGCTGAAGCTCTAAAGGATCCAAAATGGAGAAGGGCTGTTGAAGAGGAAATTTGTGCATTAGAGAAAAATGCTACTTGGACCATTACAGACCTTCCTCAAGGAAAAAAGGCTGTCGGCTGTAAATGGATCTTTGCTGTAAAGTATAACTCCAATGGCAGTATCCAACGATACAAAGCTAGACTAGTGGCCAGAGGTTTCACGCAAACATATGGGATAGACTTCACAGAAACTTTTGCACCTGTGGCAAAGCTTAACACTATTCGAGTACTCCTAAGTTTGGCTGTAAATTGCGATGGGAAATTACACCAACTTGATGTAAAAAACGCATTTCTTAATGGCAAGCTTGAGGAAGAAGTCTATATGCAATTGCCACCTGGCTCAAAGTCTATTGAAGGTAGCAATAAGGTTTGCAAGCTCAACAAGTCTTTATACGGGTTAAAACAATCACCCAGAGCTTGGTTCGAGAGGTTCACTAAAGTCATTCTTCAAAATGGCTACAAGCAGTCCCTTGTCGATCATACGCTTTTCATCAAGGTAACTTCTACAAATAAGAAAGCTATCCTAATTGTGTATGTGGATGACATCATTCTTACTGGAGATGATGAGGAAGAGATTAGCAATTTGAAGAAGTTGTTAAACAGAGAATTTGAAACCAAGGACTTGGGAAAGCTAAGGTATTTCCTAGGAATGGAGGTGGCAAGATCAAAAGAAGGACTTGTGATCAACCAGAGAAAGTATGTACTTGATTTACTCAAAGAAACTGGTTTTCTTGGCTGTAAGCCGGCTGATACACCAATGAAGGCAAACTTGAGATTCAATAAAGAAGATGAGTCCTTAGTAGACAGAGAGAAATTTCAAAGGTTAGTTGGGAAACTAATCTACTTATCCTTGACAAGGCCAGATATAGCTTTTCCTGTAAATGTGATAAGTCAACACATGACTAATCCTACTGAAGAGCATATGGCAGCAACAAATAGAATTCTCAAGTACTTGAAGAAAACTCCAGGACACGGCTTAATGTTTAAGAAGACACAAGACAGAACTGTTAAGATTTTTACAGACTCTAGTTGGGCTGGATATCTCACTGAAAGAAGATCCACTAGTGGGTACTGCACTTTTGTTTGGGGTAACCTTACAACTTGGAGAAGTAAGAAACAATCTGTTGTTTCAAGAAGTAGTGCTGAAGCTGAATTTAGAGCACTAGCTTTGGGGATATGCGAAGGAATTTGGCTACTTAAATTACTAAAAGAACTTGGCACAAATCAGGAGGATCACTTTGAAGTTTTGTGTGATAATCAATCTGCCATTCAGATTGCCAAGAACCCAGTTCAACATGACCGAACAAAGCCTGTTGAAATTGATAGGCATTTTATTGCTGATCAAGTCAACAAAAAGACAGCCACTCTTTCTTACATTCCTTCAGAAGGACAGATTGCAGACATTCTTACCAAGGCTTTGCCAAAACCTGTGTTCAATAAATTCCTATTCAAGCTGGGATTATACAATGTATATTCTCCAGCTTGAGGGGGAGTGTAGGAATATTCTGTAAATATTTTAGGAATATTTTGTAGATATTTTTTTTATTAAAATCCCTTATTTTAAGGGATCATATCTCCTATTTAGTATCTTTCCTAACTTAGAGTTTCCTAAAGTAGTGTCATAGGTTGTATATAAAAACTCTGATTTATGTTCTATTTAATAATATAATACTCTGATTTCTACATTTTCAGTAGGCAATGACCTTTGCTTCTGACTTATCAATTGGTTCTTGTGATTATAGTTGATATTGTTCATAAGTCACACTAGAAATCTCATTGAATAACATTCATTTTCCAGGATGGTGATGATGTTGAGATTTCTGGATCTCCCACAGAAAAAGCTATCATTTCTTGGGCAATAGAGGTACCCCATAACTTGGTCTATCATCTACTTTTGATTTAATTTGCTTTTACATACTAATCATTGAAAATTATATTGCAGTTGGGGATGAAATTTGATGCTATCAGATCAGAATCCACTATTCTTCATGTTTTCCCTTTCAATTCAGAGAAAAAGCGAGGTGGTGTTGCATTACGACGGGTAGTGGCTTCAGTCTCACTTCTTAATGCCTTCTGAATTTGTTGATGCTCCTATGTTAGATGATTTAAAATGCTATTATTAGAAGTAACAAAAAAAATTACTTTCTTTGTTTATGGCTAAAACACTAATGGCCTTCTGATGATTTCCCTCCTACGAACATTGACATTTTTGTGCATGTTTATTTTGCATTAAATTCATATTTGAGCAGTTTGACAGAAGCATCTTGGTTGTTTCCTCAATTTGCTTACTTTTTGATAGACAGGTTTCTTAGGCTGGATTTAGAATAAGACATTTTCTACAACACCAGTTTCTGTTTCAAACATATCAAAGTGTGATTGGATTTTAAGGGTGAATTAAAATAAACACTGTTAACGGCATTGAATGAACATTCAATCAAATATTGTGAAATGGCAACATTTTGATTCCATTTATAATTGATATTGTTAGTTGATTATAGGACCGGAATAAGGACATGAATGGTAGAAACATCTGTTGTCCAGGCCTTCTTGACTGGGTAATGCTGGCTTGTCTTTTGTTTTGTTAAGCTGGTGGATCAGGAAGTAAGTTGGCTAAATATAGTCTGCTTAATAATTTGGTATTGTGGGATTTGTAGGACTTAAGGTGAAAAGTAAATTGTTAAAAAATGTAGAGAGAAAAACTAGGAGAGAAGGAGAAGAGAGGAGAGTGAAAGGGGCAGCTTAAGCTTGAGAGGCAGCATGGATGGAGGTCTTATGGGGGTATACTAATCTGGCACCTCCATGCTGAACTCTGCCAAGCAGAAGTGAATCAATTTGCCCCTGCTGTGCCAATTGAGGCAAGAGCCAGATCTTGGCCCACTCAGCTGTGGGAATGAAGGGATAAAGGAGGGGAAAAAAAAGAAAATTAGGTTCATTTTAGCCGGACAAAAAAGTGGTTCTGTTGGGTGAAATTATGTTTGGGTGGGTAATAGAATTTTTGCCTTTTCAATTTTTGGTGAAAGAAGAATTTTAAAAGAGGGGGAAGAAAGAAAAAGAACGAAGCCAATGTGAAAAATGAACAAAAACATGAAAATTATTATTATGGTCTGTTTCTGGTTTCTCTTTTTCCCTTCTTTTTTTTCTTTGCTTGACTTTTAATTGTTTTCTTATCATTTGTTTATAATTAAGAAAAAAGTAGTTTTAAGTTTTTTTTATTGATCTATTGTTTTAAAATTAAAAAAAAAAGTTTTTGCAATGCCACAGCAAAATGTGGTGGATTTGCTAGTATTTTATCATTGTTCAGCCTATGAGATATGAATCTTTCATATGTGATTTGTGATTTTTGGGCCTAGGAAAACTGAGATTTCTTAGCTGTCAAGTATTTGACTTGCCCATGCACTTTGATGCTTACTTGATCAAGTCTTTTTCTTGATGGGAATATAGCTGAAGTGCTCAGGTCCAAGCTCATTTTAGTAGAATTTAGTTAAGGTGATTGAGAACATTAAAAAAAAACGAAGCTTCTTTGCCTAATATTTTGAACATACCATTGATATTAGTAATTTAAACAATCTCCTTTAATATATATTCTTACCTATTTTCTTATGGCAGTCTGATGCAGAAGTTCATATACATTGGAAGGGAGCAGCTGAGATAGTTTTGGCTGCATGTTCTGGATATCTTGATTCAAATGGTTGCCTGCAATCCATGAATGAGGACAAGGTTAGTGATTATGCATTTTTACACACACAAGCACATGCATGCACTATTGAAATATCTCCTGGGTTAAAAATAAGGGAATTTCCTCTCATTTGCAATACACAGACACAATTTGAGCTCCATAATTTAACTTTAGCTTTGAGCTCTTTTTACCGTTTGTATATGTTCATAATTTTTTTATTACATACTTATATTAGTATTATATATTTGCATACAACAATTTTAAGGTGGTTTATTTTTTTTTTCTGATTCCTAAATTTGTTTTATCTATTTCATTGTTACTGCTTAAAACCGGATTTGTCAAGGGTGCATGACACACTCTAGCTGCTAGAAACTTTATATTGTCTGCAGTGCAAAAGTAGTGCTTGCTTGAGTGAAGTAAGATGCAATATGTATGTGTCTGTGTGTATGTTTATAAAATAAGTTCTAAGATATCTGGTTATGATAATAGAATCTGAAAGTTTCGTTTTATTTTGTTGGTCAATATGGAAGATTTTCTTGTGGGCCAATATGCATCAGTTCCCTCTAACCATAAGTCATGGCTAATGATTTGACATCAGTATATGCTTCAACTTTTATGTTTAACCATCTTTCTGCAGGAATTTTTTGAGGCTGCTATTGATGAAATGGCTGCAAATTGCCTGCGCTGTATTGCCCTTGCATACAGATTGTGTGAACAGGAAAAAGTTCCTAGTAATGAAGAGAGCTTTGATGATTGGGTCTTACCTGAAGATAACCTTGTTTTGCTTGCTATTGTTGGTATAAAGGTAAACTGTTTTTAGTATGGATTCCCCACTTTTACCTAATGGTACTTCCCCATAATGGTTGTTCATCTATTAGTAGCTCGACTATCATTGTAGCTTTGACTTTATGTTTGATCTACTAATGAGTTTATGATAAGCTGCGCTGAATGACGATATGGAACTTTGTTTCTGAAAGAAAGCAATTGCTCTTTTCTCTTTTAAGTGCAACATTTTTATGATATATATCACTAAACAAAGTGTTACTTGCATGCACATCCAAGCAAGTAGATCTATCTTTAGAAACAAAATTACTCATTGAAGTTTACTGAGGTAGATTAATTCTGCCACAAAAGGAGAGCTTTTGCAATGGTCAATGTAACCTGTATACCATAGCTTTTCTCCTTTTTTCCCCACTTTAAGCATTATAGTGCCATTCTTTTTGTGCATGTTGGAACTTAGGAGTGCCTTTAATGATTATCTTATTATGTGTACTTTCTGCCATACAATGATAAATATGCTAAAAATAAATGGAGGAATGCCTATTATTAGATTACAACCATTTAAAAGTGGATTTCCTTGTACACATTAAACAAAAAGGTTCTTTATACAGCTGAACTATGCTCTTTCTTTTCCTTATAATTATTAGTTTGGATTCATTTTTCAAATTTGATGTTACTTTTGGTGTTGAGTGTTCGTGTTTCCATTTATACAAAGGCAGTTTGGAAGTGTTTAGGGAGTTGCCGTTTTGTTCAATTATGTGAATGAATCATGATTATCCTGCTTTATTGAGCTAGACCCATGTGCAAAGTGGAACTGCTTCCTCTTTTAGCTTAATATGATTTTCACCTGCAGGATCCTTGTCGCCCAGGTGTTAAAGATGCTGTGAAAATTTGTACGGATGCTGGTGTTAAGGTAATTTTGATGGCTTTGTAAGATTAGCTTCTGAAGTTATTATATCCTTGGTGCCTAGAATGCTAGTTTTGTAGACAGTTGGATGGTCAAGTTTTCATTTTTCTAGAAAAAGAAATTAAAGATTTTTAATTACTATAATTTAGAATGAATACTTGGAATTTTTATCAATGATAATGCCTTATATGAGCTACACACACTTTGATACATATAACAATTAAATTACATGAAAATCATGAAAATCATGAAATGGAACCCTAACTTTTTGAATCTTTAGGTACGCATGGTCACTGGAGATAATATCCAGACAGCACAAGCAATAGCTTTGGAGTGTGGGATACTTAGTTCTGCACAAGATGTTACTGAGCCCACTATCATTGAAGGAAGGGTGTTTCGTGCCTTAACTGAAAAAGAAAGAGAACAAGTGGCCAGGAAAATAATGGTATCAATCGACTATGTTTCTATATTGGCTTTAGATCCTGTTATCTTTCTCCAAGTGTAGAGCATATTTGTTGATTCAAGCATTAAAGAGTGGTTAATTGGGAGTATCGTGCAGGTAATGGGGAGATCTTCTCCAAATGACAAGCTTTTGCTTGTTCAAGCCTTACGCAAGGGAGGGGATGTTGTGGCTGTGACTGGAGATGGTACCAATGATGCTCCTGCACTTCATGAGGTTTGTTTTTGTGGTTAACTGACAGATTTATTTATTTATCTTTTAATGATGATGCATTAGGATGCATATTATATTTGGTAAGCATTGGTGTTTGATAAACTAGTGAAAGTTGAAATTTTGAATGGTTTTAATTTTTCAATATGTTCAATAATTATTTGTAGGAACTACTTGATGGAAGATTTTCAAACAATAATTGCTGAAATACTTAGTAGATTTTGCTACTTAACGTATTAAGTCAATTTAAGACATTTTTTTGAAATGCAATAATCTTATATTCTTTCCTTTTTAACTTTTATGAATTGAAAATAATTATAAAACCATATTTCTAATTTATAAAAGATAAATAAAATATCCAATAAGCGTGTAATTTTCAATTGCATACTAAATTACCTTTATAAGGTAAATTCTGTATGTAAATTTTCTAACTAAAATTCATCACTTAATTTATCATTATTGAATTTGTTTAGTTATCAAACAGTACCTTAGTATCTCTGTGTACGCTTAAAATACTTGCATATTCACTATGGTTCTGATTAACAATTATGCCCTTTCCAGACTAACTTGGGCATTAACCAATGTTATAATGTAAAAATTGAGAGATTGTTTGTGAGTCATATAATTGGAAAATAGTTCTTTTGCTTACTACCAGCTATGTGAAGTTGTGAACCATCATGGACCAATTACCTTTCATTCAAGCAGCTTTGTTCCTAAATCTAATGAACTCATACTCTGCCTCTAGTACTGATTGGTGATTACACCATGTCTTCCATACTTAATTTGCTGATCTCCACATTTTTACATTTTATATTCTGTTGATTGCTTTTTTACTTTTTCTGTATTTTAGGCAGACATAGGTCTGTCTATGGGCATTCAAGGGACTGAAGTCGCAAAAGAAAGTTCAGATATCGTTATATTGGATGATAATTTTGCTTCAGTTGTGAAGGTTAGCATGCATGTTTAATTCTTTCACATGGATATTATTGTTTCAAATTTCCAGCAATTGTAACTCAGCTTTGTATTGCTAATGTAGGTTGTTCGCTGGGGTCGTTCTGTGTATGCCAATATTCAGAAGTTTATACAATTCCAGCTTACTGTGAATGTTGCAGCCCTTGTAATCAATGTTGTGGCAGCAATATCCACTGGTGATGTTCCTTTAAATTCGGTGCAGGTACTGCCCTTTCTTGTAATCAATGAAATTTGGTGTTTTATTAACTGTTCAAAGGAGTGTTGAAAGTTATGCTTCACATTAGGACCATAGTATCATCATAGGCGGTATGAATGATCTAGGGATTTCATTTGTTGTGCGCATCAATGATGGTTTAAGTTTTGTACATCAATGTTATCTGAAGTGGATCGGACTTGGGTGGGACCAGCGAAATGGATTGGTTGAGGCAAGAACCAATACAAACCGGTTCAACCGGGCTAAAAAACTGGTTGAATTGGTTTTTAATATTTTTATTAATTTTTGATGATTTATTTAATCTAACCATCCAAACTGGTTGGACCAGCGAACCGATGGCCTGACTGGTTCAACCACTGTTCCAGTTCTGAAAAGCTTGTTGTAGATGGGTTGGTTTCATAGTTACCCGGAATCTGATATGTCTCAGAAGCTTTATGGGACAGGGTATGCTGTTTAGCAAATGTTGTGTTAAAAGGGGTATAGCTTTGGTTGATAGCTATTTCATGTTTTAGTTTGAAATAAAATAGCTGTGGCCTATATTTTATAATTATTAGTGGTCATAAGCAATTTTTAGCAAATAAATTATTTTAATTGAATGAAGGTGATGAGGGGGGTTGAAGTGGTTTTTTCAAATTAAAAATGTAATGAGCTTTTATTTTTCTCCAAGATTATAAATGGACTTTTCTAGTGTTAATTCATTAGGGGCTTTCTTACCATCTAACCCTCTCCCAAAAAAAGAAAAATTGAACATTCTTATTTACTACTAAATAAAATCATAATTACTTGGTTGGCCCTCTCAAAATAAATTTTTTATTTCTATCTATAACTTAAATTTATGCATTATAAATTAAAAAAATATGTTGTTATTTGTCTTTTCATTTGACCTACCAATCATTTTTCATAAACTCTAGATTAATGATTTGTTATAAATATAAGTCACAATCATGTAAGTTTAAACTTTTTCCAAAAACTAGTGTTCTCTACAAAACTTTGACCAAATCAGATTTTCTTAATGCTTTCTGTTCATTTTCTAATTCATAGCCTACACTATAGCAATTAGTATTATTATCTGCCGCTCTCCCCCCACAAAGAAAAAAAAAGTGATCAGCCACTGTTTTTATGTTTAAAAATGGGTGTTATGGTTAAAAGCTTGTATGACATTTGTATATTTGGGTTCTGACAAGGGGAAAGTTTTCTTTAATTTCCTGGAATATAGTTTTGGGTGCTAGGCCATGAATTAAATAGCTGTTCGCTGATCATTTTGTCATTCTGTATGTGGTGATTGAACTTAAAAACTAGTGAGCGTGCATGTTGAATAAAGTTCAAAAATCATGTTTCTGTTAGGGTAGAGATAGGAGAAAAACGAGTAGGATAAGTTACTCTATGGTCAACCTAAGAAGATATGTTCGTTAAAACATCTCTTTATGAAGACAAAAATTTGAATGATTGAATTCTTTTGCTACAGTTACTATGGGTTAACCTGATCATGGATACACTTGGAGCACTTGCATTGGCCACTGAACCTCCAACAGACAACCTTATGCATAGGTCGCCAGTTGGCCGAAGGTTTGAATCCTTTCTCATGTGAATGTTTCATGTAATTTGAACCATAGCACTCTAGTTCTATAATTACTATCACTTGTGCAAGCATAGATGTGGCAATTGTCTTTAAGATTATTTATTGATCAAAATTAACTTATTTCTGTTTACTAATATGTAAAATGCTACATTTATATATGGCTCTTTTAATGTTTTTCTGAGAAAATTTACAAGGCTTTCAGTTTTTGTAAAATTTCAGAGACATTTAATGTTTGGTTTATCTTTGAACATTTCCATCTGGCATTAAGGCTGATATCTTTTTACAAATATTTTAATCTGAGAAAATATACAAGGTTTTTGCTTTTTGTGGAATTTCAGAAACATTTTACATTTAGTTTGTCTTCAGAACATTACTGAATGGCACAAAGGCAGACAATTCTACAATAATTCCTTTTTACTGCTGCTCAATTCTTAGATTATCTGTGTGAAAGAAATATAGTGTCCACCTCATCTGGATTGTTTTTACATCTTCATATAATTTTTATTGTCAAATATTCAAGTATTTTTGTTTTAATCTAAGGTCACCAACACAATGAATATTTCTGGCTAGCACATAGTGATATGCTGCTGATTTCATTCACCATAACTTATGGTCCTAAAATGTCAAATGGTCGTGTTTCTTTTCATTTGAATATTTTCGGTGATTTCAGTTAGGGAAGGAAGCTTCCAGAAAAAAAAAAAAAAACCTGTCTTCTCAGTCAGCAGTATTTTTTTTTCTAAAATTGATTTCTGTAGGAAATGAAATGCATGTTTGCATGCAGAAACATTGATGTAGAATCAAGCAGGCAAACAGTAAGGGGATTCAGTGGGGAGAAAGAGAAGGGTTTCACCTTACTTTTCAATGTCACTGTATTCTGTTTTCAACTTGTCTACTCTTTCAAGCTAGTCTTTTTTTTTTTTTTGGGTTCAAATTCAAGCTAGTATATACATTAGTTATAGATTATTAGAAATGACTGAATGTACCTTATCTAGTTGATCTTTTAATTGTCTTGTGTTGTTGATGTAAATATTTTACTTTTCCAGAGAACCTCTAATTACAAACATCATGTGGAGGAACTTACTAATACAGGTACCCGTTCTTTTTTGGTCCTTGCCATATGACTAATTATTTTCACCTGTTAACTTTTTACTTGTCTTAGCTTGTGCTGCCTTGCAATTTATTTGATTGAGTGTTGCTAACTCAGACCAGGGTCTGGAATATAGCTCTATGTTCCATGTTCTCTTATGATGTTTTCACATGTCATTTCAGGCTTTATATCAAGTCACTGTCCTCCTTGTGCTCAACTTCAGAGGCATGACCATTCTTCAGTTGGAGGATGATGGTAACAGGGAACATGCCTATAAAGTGAAGAATTCTTTGATATTCAATGCATTTGTCATGTGTCAAGTAAGTACTTGTTGACAAGTTGAGATTTTGGGTCTATTTTTGGATTTGTTGCTATTAGTTCACCGTCAATTACACATTTGGGTGCATAAGCAATAGTTAAATTCTTGACTTGGTACCAAGTTGAAATATTCTCAAGTAGACGCTACAATTTTGTCATCATTTCCATCAATTTGCAAACGTGACTAAGACTTTTAGTAAAAAATGGATGACATGTCCAGAAACAGTCTATAACCTACATGCCATGTCTAAAGGGCACTTGTTGCAATTGGATGATTTGGACTTGTGAACAGAGTATACATGACTGCTGAAGCATACCTATCTAAATAATTTTTACATGGTGTAAAGCTTAAGGTTGATAACTGTTCAAATTGCAGATCTTCAATGAGTTTAATGCTAGAAAGCCTGAAGAAATCAATTGCTTCAAAGGAGTGACTAAAAACTACCTCTTTATGGGAATAATTGGATTCACTTTCATACTTCAGGTGATTAATAATCTCATCCTTTTTTAACTCAATCCGTGGACTGTTCTGCTTTGTTTGTGGTCCTCATTTTTAATTGGTCTACTCATGTTACTTTTTCCAACTCTTTTGTAGATAATCATCATCGAGTTCCTTGGAAAGTTTACCTCAACAGTGAGACTTGATTGGCAACTGTGGCTTGTATCCCTTGGCATTGGCATTATCAGGTAGTTTCTCCCTTCATTGATTGTTCGAATATTGGTATTAACTGTTACTATTTAGTGTCAATGCTAATTGATGTGGTCAAACACAACTGAAAAGTTATTTTTCCCCCCTCGTTGCAAGAGCAGTTATTAGTAAATCTCTAAGCCTAGGTTTCCAACTGTCAAATATTTAATTAGTTTTGCCTTGGAAAATGCTTCATTAACTTCTGTACCAAAACCGAGAGAGTCATATATATAATGTTTGTAACCTTCTTTGACTGGCAATTATCTTTTGAAGCTGGCCTCTTGCAATTGTGGGAAAGCTGATTCCGGTTCCCAAGACACCGGTTGCCTCGTACTTCATAAAGCCATTTCAACAATGCAAAAGATCCAGGGATGCATGAATTTGTTATTTCTGTTGTTCCTTGCTATTTAAGTAAAATTGACAATCTGAGAATTGCTAAAGCTTGTGTATAGAAAGGGTTGTCTAACCGCAAAGCGGTTGACTGCATCCTCACTTAAAAAGGCAAAACAGAACAGAAGAAAATATGCTTGCCTGAGTGTAATCAAGGCAACTGATTCTGAAAGATCATTTATGTATTTTGTACAAGGTTTAAGTGAAGGGTAAATTACAGATATGGTTTAAATTATGTTTTGATCATCGAACTTTAAAAAGTTACGATATGATCACTAATATTATTTATTTGCTGTATTTTGGTCATCGAGTCATTAATGGTATAATGACAAGCTGAAATAACATGTTATATCATCATATTATATGAAAATTTGAAGTTGAATTGCACAAGTAGTCCCTACATATATATATTTCTTTTTGAGTAACTTCTTCATTTTCTTTTATTTTCTTCTAATTTTCCCCTTTTCTCTGTTTTCTTTAATGACCCTAGCCATTACTTATAAAATAAATGGATAAGCAGAAAACGAATAACTTATGGCATAGGGAACCTGCAACCACACACAAGCAACATTTGTGTCATAAATGGATAAATATTCTAAAGACAAATATAGTAAGCTCTGAAATGAAGGTTAAAGGTTAAAGTTAAAGCACCATGTATACCTTTTACTGGTAAGGTACACAAGAACAAAAATAAGATATCTAGGTTAGACTGGAAACTCAAGTAGAATTTAAAGATGGCTAACCCTTAATAGGGAACAATATGGTTATATAAACTCATCAAGTAAAATATTTATCATCCCGAGTAAATGTAGAAATAAATGGTTCAACTTGACAATAAAGGAGAACTTGCCCTATATTCATAGAAATATTCAACTCTCCATCATAAAACAATATCCCAAGCCATCGAAACCAGGATTGGCTTGTAATTTCCTTTCTTGCTTTAATAAAATGGATGAATTAGCTCCCCCGTAGTTCCAATTAGGCAATTCAAAGTTTCAAACGACTTGCCTTTAATACGGCTAACACTCTGAAACCTTCTTCAAGCCTTTTGCCACCATTGGATCATGCAACTGAAAACACTCTTGTACCTCCCTACCAATGATTGCAGAAGTCTGACTTGCACTCACCAAATCAATGAACAATGAAGAATCACCAGTAACAGAGAAAGTAAACTGGAGTAGAGCAAAACAGACTGATATTCTAAAGTCTGATACGTGTCTGGAGAAGTCAGAATCCATTGAATATTTCAAATAGCTGATTTCAATTGTAAAAATCAACTCATACCAGAGTACAAATGCAAAGTACACATTTATCATGCGTTAGAATAGCCTATACTATTATAGTATTCACAATACTGTAAAGCTGTAAAAGTGCCACAGAAGCCTCTATATTTAGAGACGGATTACATTTTGGTCCCTCTATTTAAAAAATGGATAAATTAATCTTTATACATAAAATGTGCAAATTAGCCTATCCATTAAATTTTATATGTTAAACGGTGATGTGGAATATTAAAATATTAATTTGGTCTCTGAACTATAGCTAAAATATCAATTTTATTTTATTTTTAAATATTCTTAACAATAATTTTAAAATATCTAACAAAATATTAAAAATAAATATAAATTATTAAAAATATATTGAGACTATTAAAAATCATGTTAAAATATTATATGTTAAAAAATAAAAATTATAAACAAAAAACTTCTAAAATTTCAAAATATATATATGTAAGAAAATCTAAAATATTTATCAAAATTTCATGTTAAAACCCAGAAGCCATGGTCGTTTCTTCTTTATTTTAAAAAATCCAAAAAAATAAAAAAATATTTCTTGATTGAAGCAAAAAATAAAAAAGATAAAAGTTTTAATTATTCATTTTCAAATTTTTTATGCTTTCGCTAAGGTTAAGTTTCATCTTTATCATCCATGATTTACATAAAAATGTATTTAATCTGCATCTTCATATTCAGTTTGTAACTGAACTTTTGAGAGTAAAATCTTAGTAAGTAAAGTAATCTAGTTGATGCATAAGGACGGGATTGCAAATTGGTGAATAAACTGAGTTTAACTCATGTCTTATACTATTACTTTTTAGTGAATTACATTTTAAGGAACCAACTTGTGATTCAAAATTTATTTAGCTGGATGGTCTACCAATTTAAAATTCAACCGATGTGTCTTTTCCCGTTTTTGGTAGACAACCAATCTATCCTATCCAATTTTTACCACACAAGTTCATAGAATCTAGTACAAACTTAGAGCCGTGGTAGAGTTTAGTAGTTGTCCGTCCTTGTACACTAGAGAAAAACAAGATATTGAGTGTTGGCTTTTGAATCTGGTCGTCTCAAACATGATGATAATGATTATGAATGAATGAATTAACAGTAAAATATACAGGTAGAGGGGGAGAACAAACTCAAGCTGTATTCTTACTGGGGGAGCTGTTAACTTATTGAAAGAGATAACAACAAGATGAAGATAATAAGGGAAGGGTAAGGGAAGGGAAAACTAAGATGATGAGTACATTGATTCATAATCCAAGAGCCTATTTATATAGGCTTTTACATAATAGAAAAACTAAAAATAAGCACTAACAACTAGATAAAAAATCTAAACAAAATAAATCCATAATTTTCAACAACTAAAACTTTGATATGCATCAACTATTTGCCTAGAAATAAGAAAAACAATCCGATTTTATTAACAACCAGATTTTATTAACAATCCCTCCTTTAAACTGAAAAACTCCTTAAACTTCAGTTTACTGGTGCCATTCTTCAAACAAGATATTCCAAAGTGCAAACTCCCATTAACCTCCTCAAATTTTGGAAGGAAAATAATTTGAGAGGTTTGGTAAATATGTTAGCTAGTTGATATTCGCTCTTGTAGTACTTGAGATCAATTACCCCATCATTGTTAAGATCTCTCAAAAAATAGTATTTTACATCAATATGCTTGCTTCTACCATGTAATACTGTATTTTTTGAGAGTTTGATAGCTGAATTGTTGTCACGAAAAATTGTTGTAGCTCGCATTCTCTTAAACTTTAGCTCCTCCAAGATTTTCCTTAGCCAAATAGCTTGACAAGCACAGGCTGTTGCAGCAACAAATTCAGCTTTAGTCGTTGACAAAGTAACAATGGATTGTTTATTGGATGACCATGAAACAACTCCGGTTCCTATCATGAAAATATAACCTGAAGTGCTTTTTCTATCATTCAGATCTCCTTCAAAGTCACTATCAGTGAACCCAAATAAATATGAAATTTCACCTTTTCTATAAAACAACCCAAAATCCCTGGTTCCTTGCAAGTAACGAAGGATTCTCTTGACATCCAATAAATGCATCTTTCTAGGATTCTCCATAAACCTACTAATCAAACTCACAGAATACATTATGCCAGGTCTTGTACTAGTCAAGTACATTAAGTTGCCAATGATCTGCTTATAAAGTGTAACAACCCGGTTTGACTCTAATTGGAATAGTGGTTTCGGGACCGCAAATCCTAATTAGAAAAATATTTTAATATTATTTTCTGTGTTTATTATGTGTGAATTTACTAGTGTGAAAATTTCGTGCTTTAATTTCACCGTTTGAGTGCCCGATTAAATAAAAAGATTAAATCGCGTAAAATAAAAATTTAATGGTTAAATATGAAAGTGCCTAATTGTTGTTGTCTTTATAATTTAGAGGTTTTATGATGCAATTAGTCCACTATGTAAGTTAGTGGGTGGCAAAGGACTAATGTAACCTTATTATATATGTTTAATATATATATGTAAAGGTTAATATAGTAAATTAATAATAAGGTTAATATATGTTTAATATAACAAATTAAAAAGCCATGTTCTTCATCTTTTGGCCGAATTTGAAAGAAAATAAAGGGGTTTAAAGCTTTGTTTCATTCGGCACTTTCAAGTTTGATTAAGGTATGGATTTTGTTCGGTTTTTGATGATTTTTATGTTTTTGAGATCGTTGCTTCGAGTACTATCCGACCCATGCTTGAATTTTTGATTTTGATGAATATTTTGATGCTATGCCATGATGAATAATTGTGTTTTGTGATGTTTGATAATGAATAATGAAAAATATGTTTTAGATTAATATGTTTTGTATTGGAATTTTTGGTGAAATTGAGTAGTTAGGGTTAAATTGCAAAAATAATATTTTTAGAGACTAAAATGTGAAATAAATGAAATGTGTGGACTTGTATTAAGACAAGGAACATTCGGCCCTAGCTTAGTGTGGGCAAATTTTGTGTATTTTGTGTTTTGTGCAAAAAGGACTAAATTGCAAAAAGTGTAAAATGTTAGGGGCAAAATGGTAATTTTCCCATTTATGTATTTTTGGACTTAATTGAATGTTTTGATGAATAAAAAAAATTAAATTTGATTATGTTTAGATCAAGAAACAAAGAAAACGGATTTGGATTGGGGAAAAACGAAAGTCATCGAATAGTCGATCGTGTCCGCTGATATCCGAGGTAAGTCTGATAGCAAATAAACATCATTACATTAGTATATGTATGTTCTATAAGCAAAAATATAATAGTATGAATTGTATAAATATGTTAGCCGAATGTATACATATGATTTGAATTTATAAGTTAAAAATAAAATGTATGAATTGCATATATATATGTGTGTTAGTCAATGTATATTAGAGTTTTATAAGTTAAAATAATTTGCATAAATTTTATATATATATTTTGCCGAATATATATGTTGAGTTTTATAAGATGAATGAAATTTAATGAATTACATATATGTTAGCCGAATGTATATATATATATGTTTTGAATTTTATGAGTTAAAATAAAATGTATGAATTGTATATATATATGTGTTAGTTAATGTATATTTGAGTTTATAAGTTAAAATAAATTGCATAGATTCTATATATATATATTTAGCCGAATATATATATATATGCTGAATTTTGTAAGTTGGATGAAATTTAATAGATTTCATATATGTTAGCCGAATGTATGTATTGAATTGATAGGTTGAAATTAATCACATGAATTATATGTATGTTAGCCAATGTATGCTTTGAGTTTTGTAATTTGAAGCTTATAGTATAAAAGAAAATATATATAATAACTGAATGCAGGTATTGAGTTCTATGAGCTGAATTTAATGATATGAACTATAGAGATGTTATTCAAATGTATGTTTGCTACGAAGATTGGAATAAAAATTCGATTCTTGCTGAGATACGATTATTGAAAAGATTTATATGAGATATAAAGAATATCTAGATTTTCTTATAAAGAATTTTGTGAAAGACCAATTTCATATCCATGGTATTCAGGCTCGATGCCTAGCAGATGTAATGCCGGTGAATTAATTCAGACTTTAAGTCTAGCAGGCTAAGTGCCGGTGATCTGAACCAGGTTATGAACCTAGCAGGCTAAGTGCCAGTGATCTAAATCAGGTTATAAACCTAGCAGGCTACGTGCCAGTGATCTGAATCAGGCTATAAGCCTAGCAGGCTAAGTGCCGGTGAATATGTTAAATTAAGTGATTATATGCATTTGATATATATAAATATATAAATGATTTTGGGTTATATATAATGAATAAGTATATGAATATTTATTTATATGTATTCGATGAGCTTATAAATGTTTGGATCTATGTGTTTAGTAAATAGGCACATATATTGGTTGATATGAAAATTGTTGAATATACATGTATGCAATCGGCACATGTGGATTAGAAGTATAAATGTGCATTTGATTCATGTAGTTGATAAGTAAAAATATAAGCTTTTGACATGTATTTGAAAGATCATAGATATGCATTCGATGAAATGCAAATGATAAGTATATTTGGAATTTGTATATGCAATTAATGATTATGTATGTAATTGATTATAAGCATATAATGATTATACATATGTCCGTTTATATGTATTTTAGATATGCTATAAACTTACTAAGCTATAAAAGCTTACTTTGATTGTTTTTGTCCATTTGTTTTATAGATTTTGGAGACGCATTACGAGCTCGGGGATCATCAGCATAGTCCATCACACTATCGACTTCTTTTGGTATTTTGTTAAAAATTTGAACTCGATCTTATGGAATGTATAGGTTTGAGTATGTTTTTGGCTAGTTTTGGATCGTAAAATATAAATAACCATGCAAAAATGGTTTAATTTCCATGTTTGTGATCAGTTCGGTTTTAAAAATGGTTGTGTTTGTTTGGTAATGCCTCGTAACCCTAATTCGGCGACGGATACAGGTTAGGGGTGTTACATTTGATTGGTATCAGAGCTACAGTTTAGTCGATTCTCGAACTAACGTAGCGTGTATGAGTCTAGCTATACATGCCATATTTTTATACTGAGATAGTGTGATGACTGCTGACATCTAAAAATGTGTTTTCGTATAGTAATGGATCCCGATCGAGCCGTAGCTGATGATGTTGAGAGTATAGCGCCTGCTCTTGTGCAAGGCACAGAACCGGTGGACTCTCGACCGACCTCGAGTAACCAGGAGGGAGAGGCTAAACAAGCCTTTTACCAAATGATGAATGATTAGTTTACTCAATATGTCCGAACTAATCTGGTTGCACAACAACCTCCACCCCGACTAATCCATCTTTGGTTCCTGTTATACCTCAAGTAAGTGATCCGATGAGATTACTTAAGTCTCCTGTTGATAAAATTTGAAAACAAGGGGCCGAAGAGTTCAGAGCTACTGATGATGATGATGCTGAGCGAGCTGAATTCTGGCTCGATAATACTATTCGAGTATTTGATGAGTTATCTTGCACCCCTGATGAGTGCCTGAAATGTGCCATATCTTTGCTACGGGACACTGCATATCACTGGTGGAATACATTAGTATCGGTGGTTTCGAAAGAGCGAGTGACTTGGGAATTCTTTCAAACTGAATTCCGTAAGAAATACATCAGTCAGAGATTCATTGATCAGAAACGCAAGGAATTTCTTGAATTGAAACAGGGTCAGATGATAGTGACAGAATATGAGCAGAAATTTGTGAGCCTCAGTAGATATGCTCGAGAGTGTGTTTCGACTGAAGCTATTATGTGTAAAAGATTTGAAGATGGGCTGAATGAAGATATTAAACTGTTAGTTGGCATACTTGAGATAAAAGAGTTCGTAGTACTTGTTGAACGAGCTTGTAAAGCCGAGAAGCTCGGGAAAGAGAAGAGAAAAGCTGACTATGAAGCTCGAGATTCCCGTAAACGATTATTTAGTAAATCGTTCCAGTCGGCCTCAAGGAAATCCAGAGAGGATCATAGCCGATCTAAAGCTACTGCAGGGTTTCCTAAGCATGATCGAGATCGACCCCCTGTGAGTTCACAAGCTACTTCAGTTGCTAGCATTGGTAGTGTGCGACAAAATAGATCAGAGTGCAAGCATTGTGGTAAATGGCATCCTGGCATCCTTTCTATAGCTGCAATCTCTTCATCCATTGCCTTTCGCCATTTCGACTTATTTATAGCATTTTCAAATGTTGTTGGATCACAATCTGCAAATAAGGCAAAGTAGATGATTGGATATTCAATTTGACCAATGCTAGTTACCTCAAAATCTCCCATCTAAGCTGGTCTTTGTCGAATACGACTAGGACAAGGTTTGGTTACTTCTACTTCAGTGGTTGTTGGAGCATCGTTTGGTGAACTTTCAAGCTCAAGTGTTGCTTGAGTTTGCTGATCTAAAGGCTGTGCATTTCAAATTCAATTTTAGTGTCAACAAAGGTTTGAGAAGGTTGTTGGTCATTCTAATTGCAAGTGTTCTTCTCATCAAAAATTACATCCCTGCTAATCACAATTTTCTCCGTTAAAGGATTAAACAATTTATATGCTTTAAATGTTTCACTTACACTTAGAAAGACATACTTCTCTCCTTTGTTGTCATGCTTTTTTCTCTTTGCATCTAGAACATGTGCATAAGCTATGGAACCAAAAATTCTGAAGTGATCTACCGCTGGTCTCCCTCCTCTCCAATCTTCTTCAGGTGTCATGTTTTGAACAGAAAAAGTTAGGCTTCTATTTAAGACGTGGATACTCTAATTTACCGCTTCTGGCCAAAACCGTTTTGGGACCCTTCCACTAGCAAGCATGCTCCTCACCATATTTAGTATGGTTCTATTTTTCCTCTTTGATACGCCATTTTGTTGGCGGGTATATACAGTGGTAAGCTCTTTTTGAATGCCATGGCTTTTACAAAATGCTTCAAATTTCTTGGAGCAATATTCTTCACCACGATCAGTGCGAAGAGTTTGAATGGTTTTCTCGGTTTCATTCTCAACAAGTGCTTTAAAGCTAGTAAATGCATTAAATGCTTCTGATTTCTCCTACAAGAAGTAAACCCACATTTTCCGAGAATAATCATCAATGAAAGTAAGGAAATAATTTTTACCTTCATTAGATGATGGTTTTATTGGCCCATAAATATTTGAATGAACCTATTCCAGCACGCGTTTTGCTCTCCAAGACTTTCCTTTGGGAAATTGTTTATGATGTTGTTTGCTAACAACACAGTCTTCACACACTTGGGATGGAATGAAAATTTGAGGAAGACCATTGACCATCTCTTTCTGTCTAAGAGCCTTCAAACCCCCAAAATTAAGACGACTATAGTGAAAATGCCAAAGCCATGCGTCGCCCTTCAGTTTAACCATCAAGCAAGGTTGAACACAATCAATCACCAATGGAAACAACCTACTGGTACTCATAGGAACCACTGTAGTAGCACCTTTGGAAGGATCATAAATTTCACAAACACCTTTTGATATCGTAATCACATATCCTTTTTCTTGCAATTGACCAGCACTTAAAAAGTTACTTTTTAAAGCAGGCACAAAGAAAACATTGGAAATTGTCTCTACAAAACCATTCTTGGTTCTTATACTAATATCACCCTTTCCCACTACATCGACAATAAATTTATCTCCAAAAGACATAGTAGTGTGAAAGTCTTCATTTAGATAAGAGAAAGAAGACTTATTACAGCATATGTGGTTGCTACAGCCCGTATCCACATACCATAAACATGAGTTCTGTGACTTCTCTTGCTTGTTATAAACTGCCATCAACAAGGTTTCAACTTCTTCTTTTTCTGCAAATTTTGACTTTTCTCCCTTTTTCTTGTACGACATTCAGAACGATAATGACCAACAAACCTATAACATTTAAAACATTCTACCTTTGATTTGTCAAATTGTTGATCCATTGTTTGCCTTTATCATTTGGTTGGCATGCCTGCTACCATCTTTATTCTAACTGTCTCCTCTATTTCTTCCCCTTCTTCGACCTGGACCTCTTCCTCTGAAAGAATGAGTTGAAGCTTTCAAAGCCTACTCTATTGAGGTAGAAATTCTGTTTATCTTCTGCTTATGGACCAACAAGGAGCTCTGAAGTTCATCAAGAGTAATGAGTTGAAGCTTTCAAAGCCTGTTCTATTGAGGTAGAAGTTCTGTTCATTTTCTGCTCATGGATCAACAAGGAGCTTTGAAGTTCATCAAGAGTGAGTGCATCAATATCCTTGGATTCTTCAATCGAGCAGACATCATAATCATACTTTGGTGATAAAGACCGCAGTATCTTCTCAAAAATGGTTGTGTCATTTATCTTCTCACAATGAAATTACATATTATTTACGATCCCCATGGTTCGTGCACAATAGTCTGTAATAGACTCACCATCCTTCATCTGAAGAACCTCAAAGTCCCTCCGTAGGGCTTGAAGCTGTGCACGCTTCACTCTGGAAGAACCTTGATATTTTGTCTTCATGGAGTCTCAAATATCTTTAGAAGTTTCTTTGAAAAGAATGGTTTCCAGGATCGAACAATCAATAGCTTGAAATAAGTAATTCTTTGCTTTCAAATCTTTCAGCTTCAGCCGTTCCAGGTCCTTTTATTGTGCTTCTGTAAGCCTTTCTCCATCTGTTAGTGCTGTTACACCGTGCTCAATGACATGCCAATATTCATTAGACCGTAAGAAGTTCTCCATCAACATGCTCCAATGGTCATAGTGACCATCAAAACGTGGAGTAGCTGGTTACACAAAATTTTCAGAAGTCGTAGGAACTTTTTCCTCTCACCAAAAATACTCTTCTTTTAACTTAGCTCTGATACCACTGTTAACTTACTGAAAGAGATAACAATAAGATAAAGATAATAAGGTAAGGGAAAACTAATATGATGAGTACATTGATTCATAGAGCCGATTTATATAGGCTTTTACATAACAAAAAAACTAAAAAAGGCGCTAACAACTAGAGAAAAAATCTAAACAAAATAAATCCATAATTTTCAACCACTAAAACTTTGATGTGCGTCAACTATTTGCGTAGAAATACGAAAAACAATCCGATTTTATTAACAATCAGATTTTATTAACAGGAGCTCCTGTTGTTGCCGTATCATTATTGCCCTTAATGTCAAGGTAGCTTTCCTATGGGTTCTTTTCTCCATTTTAGTCTATTACTTGCAACTTTTAGTTTCTGCTTTCTTTTCATTTTGCAGGTCTGGAATACCAATACATACTTGTTAACTTACTTAAGGGGGAGAAATTCAATCCTGGTCAGAACTATTTTTTCTTTTTTTCTGGTTGCACTAATTCATTAATTATTGTAATTAAAACATTGTGGAAACTTGGAAAATGGGTAGAATTCCAAAAGCTAAATCCTATTGGGTATGTGCTGGTGCTGGTGGATGGTGACATTATCATTTCAGACTATTGCAATTTTCATGGTCATTTTCCTATTCCACTACCCTATTCTTTTCATTACTTGGCTTGAATGGTTTGCTTTGGATAAATCATAATTTTGATCCGGCAGTATCTAGAGGAGAAATACCCTCAACACCCTTTATTGCCATCTGATCTTGTAAAGAAGGCACTCAATTTCCAGGTCTCTACTTTCCTTCTTTGATTCACTTTTTCTTTACCCTTTTTCTTCCTTGTCCTACTTAGCTTTGTATGATTAAATAACTATGTTTAACTAATTTTCTCTACACTAATGAGTACTCACATCATTCTATAGGCTGCAAATATTGTTTGCTTTAGCATTCAGCCTCTTCAGAATCAAGTTGTACTGGTTCATCTCTCTTATGCGTTCATTTCATTTATGAAAGCAGGCATATCTTCTTTTTTGGTATTATTAAAATATATAGGAATTGCATTTGAGTTGCCACTTTCCCCTTTCTAGGAGTACATTGAGGAAAAAGTAAGTCCAGATGAGAAAATTCCTTGGACAAAAGTTCATATTGAGAAAGGCTTTGAAGGTAAGTGATTAGTAAGGCATCCTCCTAAGATTAAATGCCATAAGTATTATTATTTCCTCTAGTGGATTTAGCATTTGATTTGATTAATGTTTCTTTGTTTCAGCACTTAAGAAGCTATTAAAAGATCATGCTAGAAGATATGCAACTGGAGATAAAGGTTTATTGGTTTGTTTCATCTTCTCTTGTTTATATATACAATTTCATGCTCAGTTTACATGGTAAATCTGTAAAATTTTATAATTTTGATATTATGCATACAAAACACTTAATATTGCATAAATAATAATTTTAGGGTTTTTAGAATAATATAATTTTACAAAATATAAAGATTTACCTGATAAGGAATTGGATTCGACCATTGAATTTGACAGAGAAGAACACCACGATAAACTGATTTCTTCTTGACTTTTTCTCTTGATTACACAAATCCTAAGTGATGCAGTCTATAGTTTTTCTGTATTTGTTTTTTTTATTTGTTTATGTAACCCTAATAGGTAGATAGAGATAGATCAATTTATAATGATTTAACCTTTAATCTAATACATTAATCAACTAAGCGAATGATCGAACAAGATTTAACTTCTGTTAAAGTATAATGCTTAAACATTTTAAAATGGGCTATTTTATTTTAGACTTAGGGTGAGTTTGGATGGGTGGTGCGTTTACCTGCGGTTAGTGTAAAAACAACAGTGGCGGTGAGATTAGATACTGTAACGATATTGTAGCATGTGACAAAAAGTAAGTTAAACGTACCGCACCGCACCCAATCGCCCATCCAAACCCACCCTTAATTGAGTCAATAAATTTGGACTAAAATATTGCATTCTCCCACCTGCCTCAATGTAAAAAAAATAAAATTAATAGAATAAATATTGAACGCGCAGAATAAATATATAACATTGACCATTATTATCACATTATAGTGAATTGCAACTGTGAGTTATGAAGTTTGTATATAGTTTAAATCACATACCCCTTCCATATGCTATGCCATTATAATTCAATATATAATAGGTCTTTAAGTAATATACATATCAAATCATGACCATAATAATATCTTATAAAGATTTTCCTATTTCAAATAATTTCAAAATTTATCTGCACACAATTACATTAAGCATAAAATAGGTCAATGTTATATAAGAAACACAATAACTACGTTCAAAGTGTCTCATTATCATAAAATATAATTCATTAATAAAATCCAGAGATATTCTATGTAGATGTTCTTTACATTGTTTTTGTAAGACTTCAGTTTACATATCTACAATCATGAGATAGGTTCAAATGTGTTTTATAGACACTCTTTACTTCTGAACTTCCTTCTTAACGACAAGATATTTTAATTTAGTATGTTTTGCACTTTTGAAATATTTGTTGTTATTGGAGAAAATACTACTGTGAAATTATTACAATAAATTTTTAGCGACTTGGTAATGGTGTCAAGTCGACTACCCAAGTCCTAAAATAAGTTCTACAACCATAATTCATGAATTGTAGCGTCAAAACATGCCGCAAATTCTGCTTCCATCATAAATGATGCAATAACATATTATTTAGCACTTTCCTATGATATTACTCTTTTAATAAAAAAATAAAAAAATAGCCAAAAGTGTAATTTTTACTAAGGCATCCACTAAAAAAATGTAAATTCAAATTTACTTTCAACTACTTAGATATATTATAAATGAGCATGTAATTATTTGTTCAAACTGCTCATGAAATAAGTATAAGGAATTGATTCATTTTTTTATTCTATATCATTCTTTGAACATTGCATTAGACTAAATTTATCCCCCTTTTGTATAGGAACAATTCCTCCTAATCAATTATGCATATTAAATTTCTCTATAACTTTTAGATATGTTTGTATGAAATAATCCTAACAATCAATGTGATATATCATGGTACGTTTTATTTCCTTCACATTTGTATGTTTAAGAGAAAAACTTTTGTATCATGCAATAAACCTAAATAATTTGCAGCAAGCAAAATATTGTCAACGTATAGAATTAAGTATATAAACTTACTCCCATTGATCTTTTGATATATACACTTGCCAATGATGCTTTCATGAAAAACAAAAGACTTAATGGCATCATTAAACTCGATGTATCACTATCTTGAAACTTGTTTAAGTCCATAAATTGATGTATTAAGTTTACATTGTTGGAAAAAAATTAATTTGAAAATGATTATCTATCACAACGGGAAAATAAAAATTTAAAAACCAAGCTATTTTGTAATATTTATAGCAATAAACTTTTCTCGAAAAGTACTTGTACTTTGTGCGAGACGGATCCTTGTCATTTTCGACTTAACCTAACGACCTTCTCCGCCATTCTCGTACCATGAATTGTTTCAAGTGAGGTTTCGAACAATCACGAATCAAACATATAACCAAAAATAACTTTCTTACTTTCAATAGGAAAGTGAATTTCTCTCTTTCTATAGAAATAGGTAGAATTGTTATCCCTAGAAAATAGAATTTATACTTAGAAATAAATTCTGACTATTTTTTAACAGAATAACAATATTGAAAACTTATGTGTGAATAGATCTATCAATGTCACCTATTTATAGAGAGACACATAAGGATACTGGTTAGATTAGTAGAATAAAATAATACTTATCTAGTAGAAACACAAGTCCCCTAGTTCTACTAGGAGAGAGGGGCAGCTAACCCTAGTGGGTCCAATTACATGTGCTTCTTGAATTTTTAATCTAACACTTTATAATTTATTCAAACCCAAGGCATATTTTCCTATTGCAAAATAAATATTATTCATTAAATTAATTTAAATTAATTAGTTAGATAATTAGATAATTTTCTCAACCAAATTCTAATTCCTTTAAAGTCATGACAACTTTACCGTAAAAGAATCTGTGAGAAAATATATTTAATTTTTATATTCAATGGGTTCACAATGACTAATTAATTTAATTTCATTTTTGAACTTCAGTTATTTACTTAAATAATAATTCGAAAAACTTAAATTAATTCTTAGGTCATTTCCTACCAAGTGAGAAACCACATTCATTTCCTACCAAGTGAGAAACCACATTCATTTCCAAATGTAACTAATTTCTCTAATTTTATCATTTCTATCCATTCGTGTTCATTTGATTTTATTTTCAATGAGCTAGTAGAGGGAACGATTGAACATATGCAATTAGGGATCAAATGATTTATAATTAAGTTTAACTTTTCACCTATTAATTATAAACTAATTTAGTTACAAAGTCATTCCATTATAATATTGTGACTGAGCTCTTCTTCATTACATACCATTACGCAAACTATTTGATTAGTGCTTGTCCAATGACCTTGCCATAAGTGTGTTACCCTCATAGGATATCTTTAATATCTTTGAGATAAATCTATTTTTCAAATATGATCCTATTTCATCTCATAGTAACTATTATATATTTCTTTATGAAAAATCAATTACTATCGAATAGTAATAAAACCATTCATCATAAGGACAAATGACCCGTCACCACGTTTACTTTTCATCTATCATGTAATGTCAATGAGAGGATATCATTTACTGATTTCTTGGGTTATGAATTCCACTATTGTGAATAATGCTATAGACTATAGAAGTTGTATACCCAACATTCCAACTTTCGATTCCATATCTTTTTGAACTTAGGCTTTTACGTACATCAAAGTATACGAGTCATACCTACATATCCACCATCCATTTAGGATTACGGTATGTCACACTATGAATGTCACTACTTAGGTTCTGTCTGATGTATTGTTAGTCCAGTCAATCACATTTATGTCTGTATCTTTTGGGAGTCGTTCGCTCCGATGCTAAAGACAAAGCATCTCTCCAATTAGACTTGATAGATGACATATTAGTCTTTCAATCAGTTTGCTCATTTTCGATTAGACTAAGGACATGTTTAGGTTCATCTATAATATAAGTTTTCTTTCCATATTATTATCCAACCACGTAATACCGTTTTATAGTAGTTAAACATTAGATAACTAGTGAGCTAATATTTACTTCCATTTTTCTTTGAATGCAAAAACGTGCGAAAACCATTGAGGATAATATAAAAAGGATATTAATGTAATTCATGGATAATTTTATTAAACCAATTTGTTCGAAAAAAATACAAGTATACAAACGAATATACTACATTTAGGATACAATACCAACATACACACCATATGACAATTTTCTTCAATTGAGAAATCTTCAAGTTGGTCTACATGAAATTTTTTCCTAAAGATCTCCATTTACAATTTCACATCCCTTTGGTGCAAGTCTAAATCATAATAAGCCACCAATGTCATAATAATTCTTAAAGATTCTTAACTATCATTGAGAAAGTCTTTTTATTGCCAGACTCATTACGATTTATCATTTGTGAAAACGAAACTAGAACTTTACTGATTCCAATACCAAAATATGAATCTTGAAAATAAACCACATAATCATCATGAATAATAAATTTTCTTTGATTCATTTGTACTTTATTTCATCAAACCTTTTTGAGTTAGTTTCTTTTATGGGTGTTTCATCATTTAAATGTTGTTCATCATTATTAGGAAGCTAATAAATTACTGAAACAACATTTATGATTGTGACGGATAAAGGAAAACTTATAGGTATAGAAATCTACTTTAATTTCTTGTATATCCACAACTTATTTTGAAGCACTTTCACTAACTTCATCATTCTTATAGAATCTTGCAAATGCACTTGCATTTTGTCCCAATTTAGTATATTTCCCATAATATTCATCACATCTACTTCATCTTACTATTTTCAGTTTTCTATCTAATTGCCTTCAAACCTCATTAATGTATACTTGAAAGGCATCTACTACTTGAGATTTTTCATTAAGTAAATAGATGTAATAATATCATGAAAAATCATAAATAAAAGTGATAAAATATTTTTTGAATTAAAAGGTAAAACATCAAAAGGTCGACATATAATTTGTGCATTATGTCAAGAAGTTGGGTACTTCTTATGACAACTTTTTTTAATATGTTTGGTTTGGTTTCCCTTATACAATCCACATATACACTAAGATCAATAAAATCTTGATTTAGTAGAATCTCATTTGGACTAATCTTTCTAATCTTTCTTTGGATACTTGACTTGAATGTTTATGCCACAAGTAAGAAGAATTTTCATTTCGCATATTATGTTTAATTCCAACATTGTTATAATTAGCAAATAAGGATTTGTACAAAAATTATCAAGTTTTGATTTATATAAACCATCAATAAGGTTTTTAGAAGCAATAACATACTATTCTTAAATAAAGTGGAACAACCATGTCCGAACTTAACATTAAACCTAGAAACATCAAGGTCTGAAAAATAAATAAGGTTCTTAGAAGCTGAAGTTACATAAAAGTCTAAAATAAGTTTAAGTGATAGCTAGTATCCAAGACCAAATGATAAGTCCCTATGCCTTCAATCAAAGCCTTCATATGGTTATTCATATATAGAAAATTCTCATTTGAGTTAGAGGTTTGAATCATAATGAATCCTTGCATCATGTTGGATACATGAGTAGTAGCACTAAAATCAAACCACCAAGTATTATTAGGAAATTCAATTAAGTTTGATTTGAAACATACGAAAGCATAAAAATTACATTTCTTTTTAAACTAAGCTTTGCTTTTTTTGGGGGGGAGAAGAAGGGGCAATTTTTTTTTATAGTGTCCTATTTTCTTACAAAAGTGACATTTATCTGCCATTCGTTCCTTTTTCTCACCATTAAAGACATTAGTAGGTGTGTTTTTCTTTTGCTTAAGTTTGTTGGCTTTTGCCTTAAGTCCTTTGTTAGGTCATTCACTACAAGATTGATGGAATAACTTCCTTGAATATTTAATCCTACCTCCTCTTGAACGAGCTTACTAAAAATTCATTAGCATCCCACCTATTTTTAATATTGTTATAGTTAATTTGAAATGGATCATAATTCGGAAGTAGTAAGTTCAATTAAACTGCACTAAAAAATAGTCATCAACCATCAGCCCAAGGTCTTTAGCGTTGCTGTAATATTAGTTATCTTAATGATATGTCGACCTATCAAACTTCATGGTCATGAGTTGTTCTATTGAAATACCAATGAGTGACTTGTTCGCAGAACGAAAACATTTTCCACATATATAAAATATTCTTTAGCACTTTTACTTTGTCTAATTTTGGCCTGAATGTTGTTTGAAATAGTCATTAAAAAAAGAAAGAAAAGAAAAAAAGAAGAAGCTCAATTTGTTAGATCTTTCACATTGTTTATCGTACAACTTCTCTTCCTTATTGTTTATGTTAGTAATAGCAGCAAATTTATCTTCTAATAGTACTAAGTCAAGATTCAAAACATTTGAATGGAATTTAACTTGTTCACTTCATTTAAAGAAGTTTGACCTATTAAATAAGACAATAAATAATGCATGTGAATGGAGCGATATGACTACAAAATAATAGGTAAATGCAAAACTATACATAATTCAAAACATTAAATTTACTTTATGAATCACATAAGCAGACAATTTAAAGTATATCTTAATTCTCCTTTGGGTAAATGCTATAATATACTATCATAAATGAATGCTAGTAACTTTAATAGACAAATAAATAACATCAAATATATACATTGTCTTTAGACACAAAGAGTATATATCTAACAAATAAATTAATTTGTCACTATAGTTTTCACTATTTCTAGAATAAATTATTCATTTTTGGGTAAATTCTGAAGTTCTAATAGTAAAAGTTAATTATTCATTTTTCCATTATAAGCATTTCATTAATTTCATGGATATTGACAATTAGACATGCATAATTTAATTGACATCTAGAAAACTTCCTAATTTAGCCACTTTGATGACTAATAAATTATATACATTACAGAGAATCAAATTAAACAATTTCAGTTTTAGAAGACAAGAGCTTTAATACTTATTTGTGTAAAAATACTTAAAACCTCATAATTCAACCTATCTTAATTTTATAGTAAAGTTTAAAATCAAATTTAAAAACTATTAAACTAAATGTAATTAGTGCTATAAATAAATAGCAATTGCATACTAAAGCAATAAAATCCAAGTATCATTTACTCCTTCAGAAGCATGGCAGCATGATGGAAATTTATCCATAATCTCTTATTGAAAATCTCATCCATCAAATTATCAAAGCAAAAGGCACATTCTCATTCTCTCTCTCAATAAAAAACAAAAATTTTATACTTTCAATGTCCCAACTTCAAAGAATTAAGGGAGAATTTTATTCATAAAACACTCGACCTTAAATCAAGGATACGTAATACTATATAATATCAATTCACACATTAACCCTTTTAAAGCTATATTTACCCATGCTCATGGTCCGTGAATTTATAGTACAAAAATGCAAAATATTATAATACATATTTAACTTATATTCGTAAAATCTTAAAAAAAACATTAACATAAATACTTAAAACTAAAAACATCAATATAGATCAAAATTAGAGATTCTAACCTATAATCGTTGTACATGAAGATTAGGAGTTCATTTAAAACAATAAAAAAGTACAATAAAACCATATCAATCAATGAAAAATCATTTAGTCTTCAACCTAGATCTGATACCACATGCAAAACTTTATGATTTTGATATTATGCGAACCAAAAACTTAATCTCATAAATAATAATTATAGGACCTTTAGAATAATATTATTTTAACAAAATATAAGATTTGCTTGGTGTGAAATTGGTATTAGTCATTGGATTTAATGAAGAATACCATGATAATTTGATTTCTTTCTCTTAACTTTTTCCCTTAATTACACAAACCCTAAATAATGGAGTCTAAATTTTTTGTATTTTCTTTTGTGCAACTCTAATAAGTCAATTGAAGATCAATTTATAATGATAAACATTTAATCGGTATGTCTATCAAACAACTGAATGAACGGATAAGGTTTAACTCCTACTAAAGCATAATATTTAATCTCTTTAAATTGGATCACTTAATTTTAGACTTAATTGTGCCTATAAAATTGGGCTAAAATCTTAAAAATTAATGCACAAATGTTCATGTGTTCAAAGTTTTGGAAGGCTTGTATCTTTGTTGCATATTGTAGATCAAAGGGTTTTTGGCATCACTTTGAATGAATGTGGTTTGATTATTTTGTTAGGTTGATACAACCAAGTGTTAGGAAAGGGGGGGGGGTTGAGGATATGAGCACTAAAAAAGTCTCTTTGCTTACAAAGTTTGCAGTTGAAGATCTGGCAAAAATTGTTATACTTTCATGCAACAATATGTGATTAGGAAAATGTAAGTAAGGCATCATCTAGTGTTTAATATATGATCCAAATTAATTTTAGAAAAAAAAATAGTGGCAAAATAGGGGGATTTGTGAGGGTGAAGGCCACAGCCCATCATAGATCCCCATTAAGCAAGATACTGGACTGGGGGTTGCAATCAGGGTGCGGCCCCCGTGGTACGGTATGGGCTGTACAAGTAAAATCTGAATAGAAGTATACTTTCTCAGTTTGATATTGTTTTGAATAAGGTATTTCTCAGTTTAATACAAGTAAAATCTGTATTACATCTATTAGCTGTTGATTAGAATAGGTCTTTGTAACCTATAAATAGACGTGGTCTATACTCCTTTTGAATTATTCGAATTCGACATAGTAAATTATCTTCTCATTTGCCCATGGTTTTTTTCCGAAAGGGTTTCCATGTAAAAATTTGTGTGTTCTTTATTTTTATTTTTCTTTTCTTTTCGATATATTGTCATTATCGACATTCTATTTTTCACATCTAATTTCTATTCAACCTCTGAACTATATACGCCTTTGCATTTCGGTAATGTACCATAGAATAAGAAATATGTAGAACTATTTATTTAGAAATGTTTTGAATATATACATAAATATGGCTAGTTGACTTTATTTTAGAGGTGATCATGGGCCGGGCTAGGTCGGGCCCAGACAAAATTTTAAGCCCGTTTTCTAGGCCCGGGCCCGGCCCGGCTCGAAATATGGGATTAAAAATTTGTCCAAGCCTGGCCCAAAAGAAAATTTCTAAGCCTGAGCCTGGCCCGGCCCATATTATATATATTTAATATATATAAAAGATATATTTGATTAAAAATAAAATATATATATTTGATTAAAAATAAAAAAAATATTTAATATATAATTCGGGCCGTGCCCGGGCCAAAAAAAGTTTACCTGAGGCCTGGCCCGTTTCTAAACGGGCCTCGTTTTTTGTCTAAACCTATATTTCGGGCATATATTTTTACCCGAGCCCTTCTATTTTTCGGGCGGACCATCGGGCCGGGCTGGGTAGCCCAACCCATGATCCCTCTACTTTATTTGCAGGTAGATTTGTTTCTAGCACCACAGCTTCATATTGGGATTAATCTATTCGATGTTGACCTGGTAATTTGTTTATTCAATTAACTACTATTTTCTCCATCTAATTGATATTTGTTCACTTTTAACTCATTTGAAGTTTCCATTCTTCTCCTCACACACAAAATGTATGCATCTCTGGCTTTTCTATTTGCTCTTAGGTTTCAAAATTTTTTGTGAGTTAAGAGGGAGAAATATTGCTTCACATTTAAAATCTTTGGCATTTTATGCTAGAATTCCATTATTGATAAAAGTTTTCCATGGTTTGAACTTTTGAAGTCGATATCTCTTTTATGCTTCAGCTCCAATAGATTTTCTTGCTAACGTGACTTCTCTTTTTTCTATTATTTTGTAGGCAAAATTCCCACTTTTATCTGGATTAAATGAGGCATATAGTGAGCTACCAGAATTCCAAAATGGTATGCCTGAGAATCAGCCGGATGCTCGTTCAACATAAGGCACTCATTATGATGGTGGATGGGACATATCTACTGTTGAATGGTCCATTTGTTTGGTGGCTGGAAATCTTGAACAAGGGCTCTTTGTTGTTCCTTCCGAATATTATCAATGATAATAAGGATTATACAGTCCAGAACTAGAAGTTAAAGACATGCTATATATATATATCCGAATTTGGTGGTTTTCTCGATCTCCATATTAACGTCTTTGTTTGCAGAAATAATATTAGGCTAGTTCGAAAGTCTCACATAATTGGAAAGACAGATAATTTAATGTGCATTTGGAACTACTTATTTTGAAAGAAAATAGAATAATGAATTCTAGGCATCATGCTTAAAAATATTCAAGAGGTCATCATTCGTTTACAATTTATTATAAATCTATGCACCTCCTATGAGACAGACAAGGTAATATACCAATGAAAGCTCCAAACTTCACTTATAATCTAACCATGTAAAACAATCCATAGCATGTTTTTCAAATAATATTTCATCACAAGAATTCGTATGCTATTTACTTTGCAACCATCGAATAATTTTGCTAAATACTCGCAAATCTAGATTCGATTTTTAAAAAAAATTAACGTAATTTACTAAAAATAGAAAATATTGTAAAGCCCCACTTAAATTAAGCATTGCCCTCCATGTTTAAAAGCATAAAGAAAAGAGAAACTTTCTCTATTTAGGCTTGAATCTACAACTAAGGGAAGTCGCCTCTCCACAATCAAATCAAACAATCTTTAAGGTGAGCCTACAAAGCCACAAAAATCCTAAAGTAACAAAATAATTATTACAAAATCCAAAAATAAAAATAGAATTGAGTTCAAGCCCCTCAAATGAGGACAAATTTGCTAAATCTTCCATCCTCTCCTCTTCATTCTCATGAAGATCATAAATATGGCTTTTGCCGTTCTCTATCAGCTCAATCTGATGCTTTTCACGATGTCCTTTGGTTAATTATATCTGTAGGTGTTCTAATTGCCTTTGGTCTTGTGCTTCCATGTTAAATCTTAGCTACATGTTGGCATCCACCAATTTCTCTTTTACTTGGACCATACTACTCATGGTTTCTCACACTGCAACGAGATTAAGCTATCATTAGAACGTGCCGACAGTTTAATCATGGAATTGATGATCTTCCTCACATTGATGGGTTTCCCTGCCAAAAGTAATGTACAAGTATCGAGCATTACGCATACAACTATTTGTATTGTTAGTTGGTAGCCGTATAGAACATATGAACATGAAGAAAAACTTGAAGTTTACAAGTGGAAATCACGACTTAAAATAAGTGTTATCCTTCACTCTAACTAAACTGCCATGTATCCCAACCCTATGTCAATGATTTAATTATCTCATTCAAATCATAATCAACTTAATAATCTATACAATGCCAAGGGTGTCAAAAACTATGTTAATAGTTCTTGCATCAAAAGCCACTTTTCTTTCTCGCACAATAACCTCATTACAGGCCGAATTCAAATTAGCATAAAATTTTCTAACCACCTTAGACTAGGAACACCCATAAATGGTATAATGATAAATTTAGCTCTCAATTTTACTTCTTTTTGTCAATTTGATTACTATTCTTTTTGTGAGCTAAATTTAATCATTAATCTTTAAAAATGAGTCAAATTATTTTTTAACAAAAAAAATTGATTAAAACATTAATTATTCAATGATGTTGGCGTGGCAACTTGTGCGATTGTCTCATGTGTACTCCATGATGGCATGTCACTATTTTATCTTATATGTCATGTCAATAAATAATTTAAAAATTATAAGAATATTTAAAAAATAAAAAGTTTATAAAAATAAGAATGGAATGAAGTACAAGTGGTTTGTTAAACATGATGTCATGTTTAAAAACTTGTGTGATTGTCTCATGTGTGCTTCATGATGGCATGTCACTATTTCATTTTTTTGAGTGATTGGCTAAATTTACCATTGTGCCTTCACAAATTTATCCCGATAAAATTAAGCTATTTTATCCACTATGCCACTCATCATTTGAGTCGTGCTAGCAAGCTTGACTGAACTAGTCTAGATTTTCCTCAACTAATCTTATAGTATATTTCACTAGCTTTAACAAATATGAATTGTAAGGGCCCAAATCTGTCCGGCCCAAACAAAAACAAAAAAATAAATAAATTCCATTTACAAAAAATATATTGACCCAACTTACAAGCCCAAATCTAACTCAAGTCTACTCAAGCCCAAACCAATATCAAACCTTAAAAGGCCCAAAATAGAAAATGACAGAAACCCTAGTTCCCTAATGCTATTTGCGCCACAGCCTCCGGCTCGTCAGCGAGTTCGTCGCCCAAGGTTTGATGCCTTGTTCGCCCTTTCACCGAAATGGCAAGGCACAGCTCCCCAACGTCGTTGACCTTGCCATGAATACCTGCAAAGAAAGAATGAAAGAGCATAAACAGCACAAAAACAGGAAGAAAAGCAAAAACAAAAAAAGGAAAAAGAAAAGTGAAATATTGTAATTAAAATGGCTATAAAAGCCAAACTCTTGTAAGATTCAAAAGGAGGATATACAAATACAAAAAAAAAACAACAACAAGAAGTTAAAAAAATGTAGTTTATTTTATCTATTTTATTTTTGCGAAAATAAAAATAAAAAATTATTATTTCTCACTTGTGCCGCTTCGTTCTTCGCCGTGCGAGGCCGAGGCCACTGTCTTCGATGAAAAGTAGTCTCGTCGGATGAGAAAATAAAAGCGACCTTTTAAGAAATCAAGAAGCCCGAAAGGTTTCTTAAAAATCTCTTAGGGTTTCATCATTTTACTTCAAATCAGGGTCCCAAGGGGTTAAAAAGGGCTAAAAAGGGCATATTTTTTGCAACTCCGGCCACTGGAGGTTATGGCCGCCGTCGCAGATGATCGGTGGCCATGGTGAACTTGCGAAGGCTCAATGGCCAGGCTGAAAGGAGGATTGAGAGAAAAAAGAAGGCTTAAATTTTTTTTAAAAGTCTAGCTGAAATGAAATTTTCAAAAAAAAAAAAGGCTTAAATAGGCATTACCAAACTTCGTCGTTTTGGCCAGGGTTCAAAAGTCCCAAAACAGCGTCGTTTCAAGCCTGACCCATTGACCCGATCCAAATTCCCTGGGATTCACGTGTTTTCGTGGGAATGATCTATTTGCTGCCTTAGTCCTTCTGCCTTTGATCCCTTTTTAATGTGGTCCTAATTCCCTTTTTTTCTTTTTTAGATTATACCATTTAATTTTAACTCGCTTTCAATTTAGTCCTTATTTTGCTGACCTTCTGGGGAATTATGCGTGTCATGGGGTTTGGAATAATTACCCATTTGGTCCCTGTTTATTTTCGCATTTTTTATTTTAGTCATTTATTTATTTGTTTATTTATATATATAATTTATGCTTTTAATTTCATTTAAATTTCATTCAATCCTTCATTTATTTAATTTTACCCCTTTATGAACTATTTTTTGTATATTTTTTATTATTATTTCTTTACCTTTTTTTTAAATACTTAAAATTTATGTTATTTATAATTCCTTTTACTGTGCATTTTTTAACCTTGTTATTATTTTTATTTTATTATTCACATTAATTTTATGATAGTAATCATGACATGATTATTGCTATTATTACTATAAATTGATGTTTTTACTATCATTATAGTTGCATTATTGTTACTCACTAGCATAGAAATTTTTTATTTTATCATTTTATTTATTTATCTATCATTTTAATATCATCATTTCATTTTTTACCCGCTACTATGTTACTTCATTTTGCTAATATCCATGCCGTGTATCGTGTTAAAATATATTTATCAATTTTATTATTAGGCTTAGAAAAATTAAAAAGCATATCGTTTTAAAAGGTTACATTCGTTCTACCTAATGGATAGGAAATATTTAAAACCAAGGTAATATTCATTATTTTTGGGATTCTAGGAGTCGTGCTCCTAACTTACGGAGTATGAATTTTTCTTAAAACTGAAGTAATCAAATATTCTATTTAAAATATAAAAAAAATTAGATTTAAGTAAGGATGAAATGGTGATTATTCTTGTTTTCGAGGATTCAAAGTATCGTGTCCTAACTTACGGGGTATGATCTATTCTTCTCGACAAACTCAAAATAAGGCCTTTTTGTAAAATTTAATTTAGTCAAGTGATTTTGATTAAAAATAACCTCATGCAAAGAGGGATTGTATTTTAATTTCTCTTCGAATTTTCCACTTCCAACATCAAAACATCAAGTAATCAACTAGGTACCAATTTTGGGCGTTATGAGGGTGCTAACCCTTCCTCATACGTAATCGAATCCCGAACCCATTTTCCAGATTTGTAAGACCGAATATTACCGTTTTAGTAAGTCTAACATTTTATTAAAATGACCGAGTTTTGTGGTGATCCAATCATACCTAAAAGAAAAAGGATTGGTGGCGACTCTATTTTTGTTTTTAAAATAAAAAGTTGATTTCCAAATAGGATTCGACAGCTTGGCGACTCCACTGGGGACAAATAAGAGGGTCAAGCTGCGAGTTGATTACTTTTTGGTCTTTTTGTCGAAAATTGATAATTCAGTTTAAATTGACGATCCCTTCCTTGCCTTTCATCCTTTATGTTTTATTTTAGTGGTAAATAATGTCTTTGTTATCTCGGGTTACACAATGATTTAATATGTCTGCTTTATTGGTTCGAGTTTCTCTTGGTATATTTTCACACATTGCATGGCATATTCGTTCCATTGTATCCTTTTTAAGTGGGAGTGGGAAGCTATTCCTTCGTGAGGTCTTCACCTCTGTATAGGATAGTAGATCGCTTTTGGGATACATTCGTACCTATTTCTTCGTAAGGTCTTCACCTCCATACAACCATAGGAAAATGTATTCCCCTGAACTGAACTCGATCCATATGAGCTTATAATGGGTAAGGATTGAGGAATCTGCTGGTTCAGGTACCCTTACTTTAGAACCGAACCGCATAAAACGAGCCCTAAAGGACCCACCCTAGGTAGAACCATATCAAACCCTTAGCAGTCACCCGAATAGATGTTCTATTTACTATTTCTTGTTTTGTATTCTAGCTTTGTATGAAATGTACTGACTTGTTTCATTTTGTTTAGCTGCGATTGTATTGCATTTTCATCATAGAAAAGGGTGTTGATTCGTGTTTAGTTACTAAATAGGGAGCTTGTCATGGAAAATGGATTTCTTGATAAAGTGGAAGACAATATGGCCATACGATATGGTCCGAGAAATCACAAGAGAAGGGTGACGACTTGATGGAGGGGTATATATCAGAATTATGGGATTTCACCCGCATTAGTGCGACTCAGAATAATCTTTAAGAGTTGAAAGAAATATGAGACCAATGGGATGACGAAATCAAGCAGTTGTTCTATCGTGAATATGGTAATTTACCTTATTTACTTGATGTTAAAGTGGATAAGCACATAAACTGAGCTTTTGCCCAGTATTGGAATCTCGCCTATAACTGTTTCACTTTTGGGAAGGTAGACTTGGTGCCCACCATCGAAGAGTACACAACTCTGATCTATTGCTCGATGATTCAAATCAACAAAGCTTATTCTAGAGCCGCAATCGTCCCGACTTTCTTAAAGAAACTAATGAACATAACTGGGATGAGCGAGCAATCGGTTGCGGCTCGGATTAAATAAAAAAGGGATAGTAACGCATCCTTTGGAAAAGTCTACGAGACTGGATCTTGGTACATCCAGATGCGAGGAAAAGAGTCGACATTTTCACCTTGAGTATTTATGGGTTAGTCATCTTCCCTAAAGCACTAGGGCACGTTGATGATGCAGTTTCAGATCTATTTAACCTGCTTGACAAAAGGGTCACGCCTGTATCGACAATTTTGGCTGAAAGTTTTAGATATTTAAGTGCATACCGGAGAGTGGGTGAATGAAGATTTATTGGATGTCACAACTTTGCTAGCTTGGTTCCATAGTCGAGTGTTCTCTCAGGACTACTCTCCGTTGAAAGAATTCGTGGCTATCCAAAAACGAGACAATATTTCTCAAAAAAAGTTGATGTCAATTCTCCAGAGTCTCCAAGACAAAGACGTTGAATAGAGGGCCCATTGGATGATCCTTAATGAAATTTTGTACCGATATAGAGACTTTGAATGGGTCCCTCTATTCGGGATATAGGGAGCTGTTGGATATGCCTTTCTACTTATATTGAGACAGTATAGGTCGAGGTAGTTTATACCGGTAATGCAAGGGTTGGCTTAATGTGAGTTTGTGTACAAATGTGATAATTACAAAAATAAAGTTCGTGAAATTTCGAACGGGTGAAACTAAACTCACAAAATGAAGAGATTTTTCATGAATCCCATGACAACCCCAGAATATGATTGGTGGTGGGGTAAAAGGGTCAATGACAATGTCCCTTCGACAAGCTAAGAAAGTACCCGATCGATAGAATAACACTTGCAAGTGATCCCATTTGAATTATATATCGTAAAGCAAAACTTCAAAAAGAAGTGTTTGGAGCTAGGGAAAAGGATGAAAAATTTGGAAGAGGAAAATTTTCAGCTAGGATCAGACGTTGACATCCAGAAGTTAGAAGCTGAGAAAATGAGAAAATGAAAGAACAAGGCTGAGGAAGACTTGGACAGCTTAAAAATGGATAATAAGAAATTACTTTTGTCGATAAAGACTGTCGGGTTGGATAAAACATCAGAACAATGGTGGTAAGAAATCCAAGAAGAAAATATTAGAGCTGACTAGTGGGAAAAGAAATTCCAAGATGCTCAAGTCCGAGAAAATACTCTAAAAAGGGATTTGTTAGAAAGTCAAAATGAAAAGGTTGGATTGAGAGTCTGGGTAACAGAATTAGAAAGGTCACTGCATCAACATCGTAGTCGTAACTTTGTGATTGAGTTGAAAGCAAGCCTGACTAAGATTGAAGAGTTGAAGGGAAAGATAGAAGAGCTCAAGGCCGCACTGCAAAATTGTGAACTTCGAGTTGAGCTTCTTGAAATGAGCAATGAACATTGGAAAGAGCAACTCCAACACTCCTAAGGTCTGATTAGGGATAGAGATCACATCATGGGTGAAACTTTGACTCAATTACGAGAAGTAGCCGACCATTTGCAAACCCTAGCGGTTCAAGCTAACATGCTAAGCTTGAGATACGAATAAGAATCAAATCGGGACTGAGAATTAGCTTGGCTTCTTAGGAAAGTCAAGGCTTTGAGTATTAGGGCAATACCGTATATGTAAAATGCATCCGTTTTATGTAAAGAAATTTGTTTTCTAGTAAAAAGTTTCTAATAGAATTGAATCAGAATCAATGCCTCTTTTTGCATTCATTTTTCATTCATTAGCATTACATTTCATCACATGCATTAAATTTAATAAAAAACCCTAATTAATCGAAACTATGATAATTACCCTGGAAACCAACAAGAATCTTCCAATCGAATATCGGTACGGTACCCACGGTAAAACCAAAGCCATAGATCAAGGATTAGAAAGACTAGAACAAGTTCAGAAAGAAATGCAAGATCAGCTGCAAGCGCAGCTACAGGACCAATTAACTAAGGTACATCAAGGCATGAATGACCAAATACAAGAGTCCCAACGAAGCATAATAAGTCAGTTGACCCAATTACTGGCCAGAGGGATTGAAAAAGGGAAGAGTATTGTGATTAACTCTGGGATGATAATGAAGACCCTACATACCCCTCGGGCTTTACCTCAGTGAATGTCCAAGCCTAACCGAATACATACCCACAAAGGTACCCGTTACCATAAGACCATAACAATACCAGGCCGGTACCTCAGGACCTGTAAATTACCCAACGGGCTCAGGTTCAAATCCCGGAGATAATCCGACCAACCTCGTGTTCCAAATTTAGATGACATAACGAAAATAGATAGAGCAAGAGTAGAATTGCCAAAACAGCTAGAAAATTGGTGCAAGTGGTTGAAGGAGAAATTCAGAGCTATGGAGACTGCTGACTACCTTTGTGGGGTCAGTGCCAAAAAATTGAGTTTAGTCCCAGATCTAGTGCTCCCACTAAAATTCAGAACTCTAGAATTTGAAAAATACATTTGGACTAGTTGTCCTGAAGCCCATATCACAATGTTTTACCGAAGAATGACAGGATACATCAATAACGACCAATTGGTAATCCATTGCTTCTAGGACAGTTTGATCGGGTTGACTGCCAAATGGTACAATCAACTAAGTCATGCCAAAATCAAATAATGGAAAGACTCGGCATAGGCTTTCATGAAAAAATATAGTCATGTAACTGACATGACACGTGATAGAATTACGCTACAAAACATGGAAAAGAAGCAAAGTGAAAGCTTTAGGCAATATGCTCAAAGATGGAGAGAGGTGGCAACACAAGTTCAGCCACCCCTTCTGGAAAAGGAGACGACAATGCTTCATAGACACTGTGAAAGCCCCGTTCATTAACCATATGCTGCGTAGTGCTACCAAGAGCTTTTCAGATATAGTAATGTCTAGAGAAATGATTGAGAATGCGGTAAGGAGTGGGAGAATAGACATTGGGGAAAACCCTAAATGGTCTGCCTCGAGAAAGAAAGAAAATGAAGTAAACATCGCGAGTGTGTATAATAAGAGCTATTCAAAATTGGTCATTGTAGGCAAAGCAAGGACTATGACAACCAGCCATCAAGGCCTTTCGAGGCAAAAATCTAACTCAAGGCAAAACACGGAAAAAATCCAATTCACACCTATCCCGATGACATATGGAGAGTTATAATAGAATTTTTTCAATGCACATGTAGTATCCTTGTTTTACTTAAAACCCATGCAACTTTCATTCCCAAAATGGTATGATACGAATGCTCAATGCGAGTACCACGCAAGAGTAACAGGACACTCGATTGAAAACTGTATTGTATTCAAGAAGTTGATCGAGAGGTTTATCAAAATGATGATTGTAAGGTTCGATGATCCTTCAGGACCTAATGTGGTAGGAAATCTGTTGCCCAGTCATTCTGACCAAGGGGTAAATATGATAATCGAGTGTGGAGGCAAGAGGACCAAAACTGATGTTGCGAAGGTGAAATCCCCACTAAAATGGGTTTGGTAAAAAATGATAGACGTGGGATTAATCATTCAAGATTCAGAGGAGATGCCCAAATGAGTGAGGAGCTACTGCGAGTTCTATTCTAAATAAGGTCATGAGATCTAAGAGTGCACTAGATTCAGAGCTCTAGTGCAAATTTTGATGGATAACAAATAATTGGAATTCTTCGAAGATGTTAAGCTCTTGAAAGGAGGAGATGTTTGTGCCTTAGAGGAATGATCAATGGAGAAAGTCAACAAGGTCAACCACCTAGTGGTGATTATTTCACGACCGAGAAGCAATGAAGTGGGAGCACAAGCTACACCAAGAGTCATAATTCAAAAACCCGTGGCTTTTCCCTACAAGGATAGTAAAAGGGTTCCATTGAATTATGATTGCAACATGATGATTAGTGGGTGTCGAGTCCACCAATATAAACCTACACTTAATTTGTAATTTAAGCAGTATAGGGAGTAAGGTCGATCCCTCAGAGACTGGGCTCACGTAAAATTATTACTCTTTCTCGACCAGATTCGTGTCTGGGCAGTTGTCGTGAAGAAATTTGGGGGGAGGATAAAAATTCAAAACCTGGAACCTGAAATAAACAGGGAAAAAATGCGTGAAAAGTAAAAGCTGGAAATAAAATAATAAAAATAGTTAAAAAAATCTGAAGAAAATTTAATTAAACTAAGCTCAGCTTTAAGCACGGGTTTTTCCTCGTCTTTTAACCGATCCTCGAAATTAGATGAAATCCTCTTTTCCAATAAGCTAGTTATAGCTACCAAGGATGCCTCGGACACCAACTATTCCTTGTGTAGATTAGTTATTGAACGTCTAATAACTAACCCTTACCGATCGAATAACCTATGAAACGTTCGTGATTTAGAACTCCGGCAGCTTTGCGTTCTAGAAGAGCTTAGCTCGAACCAATGCCCTTAATTGCGTGGGACATTTAAATCCGGTTAATACTTCCCTTGACGAAACCAAACAGCAATCCCCACTTGGCACGTCGATGTGTTCACGGAAAACCGATTAGACAATCGATCCTTTCAGAATTCCAACTGTACGTCTAACCACACTAACTCAAATGACGTCTTTTCTAACTTAGTGTTGATTTGACTTTGTGAGTTGACAAAATCATACTCTTAATCCAGAGAAATAATAAGTACTAAAATTTAGGAGTTTAATTGTTCGAGTTCGTGGGAGAGGAGAACTCAATTGGCACTTCAGAAGGGGGCCAGGATATTGGTTTCTTCACGCGCAGTGAGAGGCACTATAACCCTACAACTTCAAGAATCGAACCTCTTAAGGAAAAAACCCTTGCAGTTCAGCATAAGAAAGAAAAAACTACTAGACTTGAATCACTTGTTAATGAGCCAGTAACTGAGAACGAGGCTAAGAAATTGTTGAAGTTCTTGAAACATAGCGAGTATAGTGTTGTAGAATAGCTACACAAACAACCAGCTCGCATATAAGTATTAGCCTTGCTCTTGAGCTTAGAAACACATCGTAATGCATTGAAGAAGGTGTTAAATGAAACTTATGTCATTGATAATATCTTTGTAAAAAAGCTAGATCGTTTGGTTAAGAATCTGAGTGCCTACAATTTCATCTTCTTCAATGATGATGAAATACCTCTAGGGGGCATTGGATCCACGAAGGCTTTACACATTACCCGCTACAAAGGATATACATTTCTAGGAGAGTTAATCGACAATAGATCTGTACTGAACGTCTTGCCTCTATCCATGCTGAATAAGTTGCCAATGGATAACTTTCAGATGAAAGTGTGCCATAATATAGCGAGAGCATTCAATGGTACAGAAAGGAAGGTGATGGGGAGGATTGAAATACCATTCTTAATTGGCCCGAACACATATGAGGTGGACATTTTGGTAATGGATATCAAATCCTCCTATCACTGCTTGCTGGGTAGGCCTTAGATTCATTCGGCTGGGGCAGTGCCGTCGTCATTGCACCAAAAACTGAAATTAGTAACAGAAGGTCGACTGGTAACGACAAATGCTGAAGAGGATATCATTGCATCCGTAACTAGTGACGCACCATACATAGGGGTGAATGAAGAGGCAATAGAATGTTCCTTTCGATAACTGGAATTTGTTAATGCAACTTTCATTGTTAAAGGAAACAAGATCCCACCAAAAATATAAAAAAGCACGAGGATGAGCCTGCAATTGATGGCTAGGAAATGAGCCTTGCTTGGAAGAGGAATCGAAAAATACCTTTAAAGAAGAGTCAAGACACCAATGCTGATGGACAAACAAGACCGCCTTGGCTTAGGGTACAAGACAGATGCGAGACAAAAGAAGAATAAGTTGGAAAAGAAGCAAGAAGGAAGAAGAGCACAACTAAGCGGGGGAGAGGTCAAATAGGAACCGATAATATTTCCCCATATATCTAAAATATTCGTGTTAGGAGAAATCATTTATCTTGAACAAAAAATATCAGAAAAAAAACCCTGTTAGTCAAAACTGCGGGAGGAATGTTGGGAAACTTGAGCATCAATGCCATATCCAAAGAAGGAATTGGAGAAGAAAACCCATCAGGCATTTGTCTTTATATCTCGGGAAGTATTCTAAACAATTAGACCGCGGAAGAGATCCTGTAATTTTTAGAACTAATTTAGAGTAATGTTAAAAACACACTTATTGCTCTATGCCTGGGAGCAATAGGAATCCTTTTGTGAAAAAGACACATGTCCACTATTTTTATTTCAATAAAATAATGCATCCTTGTGTCTCATTTGGCAAATATTCTTCTATTTTTTCATTTCATTATACTTATACCACACAGATAATTATTCTTAGATTCATTTGTTCTTTGGGTCTTCTTTTATTCCTATAACAGGTCTCAAGATATTAATGATACAAGCGATGCTGCTGCTAACTCAGAGTCTCCTTTTGAGTAGGATATGTGTCCAGAGGAACCTCAGAACTTTGAAGATAATCGAGATTGTAACTTATCCCCTAATTTGTTAAGGATGGTAAAACAAGATGAGAATCAAATTCTACCTCATAAAGAGTTAGTGGAAATTGTGAGCTTAGGAGATAAACAGGAAAAGAAAGATGTGAAGATCAGAGCTTGCATCATTGCAGAGACAAAGCGAGACCCCATTGAGTTACTCCAAGAATTCAAAGATGTCTTTGCATAGTCTATGAAGACATGATTGGCTTAAGTACTTATATCATGGTACACCGGCTTCCCACAAAGGAAGAATAGAAACTTTGAAGGATGATGCCCGACGTCCTATTGAAAATAAAAGAAGATGTCAAGAAATAATTCAAAGCTGGTTTCCTATAGGTGGTTAAATACTCGGAGTGGGTAGCCAATATAGTCCCTGTCCCTAAGAAAGATGGGAAAGTACGAATGTGTGAAGACTACAGGGATTTAAACAAAGTTGGCCTCGAAGGAAAATTTCCCGTTACCTCACATCGATACCTTAGTGGACAACATGACAGGTTATTCACTGTTCTCCTTCATGAATGGCTTCTCCAAATACAACTAGATAAAGATGCATCCTGAAGACATGGAAAAGACCATATTCGTAACAATGTGGGGAACCTTTTACTATAGAGTGATGCCATTCGGACTAAAAATACGGGAGCAACATATCAAAGAGCCATGGTAACTTTGTTTCATGATATGATGCAAAAAGAAATCGAGGTTTATATCAATAATATGATTGCAAAATCCTAAACAGAAAAAAAGCTTGTGAAAGTCTTGAGGAGTTTGGTTTTAAGGTTGAGAAAATTCTAACCAAAGTTGAATCCAGCAAAATGTACCTTTGGGGCCACGTTGGGAAAATTGCTAGGATTTATATTTAGCGAGAAGGGGATCGAGATCGACCCAGATAAAGTCAAGGCTATACAGAAGTTGCCTCTGTCGCGCTCTTAAAAGGAGGTTCGGGGTTTCTTAAGGAGATTGAATTACATCACTAGATTCATTTCACAACTAACCGAGAAATGTGATCCCATAGTCCGTCTCCTTAAGAAATATAATCTAGGTGTATGGGATGAGGAATACCAGAAGACCTTTGACAAGGTTAAACACTACTTGTCCAATATCCTAGTGTTGATGCCACCTAGCACAGATAAGCCACTAATACTGTACTTGGCAATATTTGAGAATTCTATGGGATGCGTGCTTGGCCAACATGATTAGTAGGGGAGGAAGGAAAGAGCGATATATTACCTTAGTAAGAAGTTTGCTGAATATGAGAAATTATGTTGCACTTTAATCTGGACAACCCAAAGACTGAGACAATACATGTTGTACCATACCACTTAGCTCATCTTGAAAATGAATCTTTTAAAGTACATGATGGAGTTGACCACGTTAAATGGAAGAATGGATTGATGGAAAATTCTGCTCTCTGAATTTGATATAATTTATATAAACCAAAAGGCAATAAAAGGGAGTGCAATAGTAGAATTCCTAGCTAGCAGAGCTCTAAAATATTACGAGCTTTTAAACTTTAATTTCCCAAACGAGGATCTGATGTATGTTGCGACCACTGAAGAAGGTGTTCAAGAAGAACATCCTTGGAAACTCAATTTTGATGGGGTCTCAAATGCTATGGGTAATAGAATTAGGGCAGTCTTGGTATCCCCAATGGAGATCATTATCCTTTTACTAGTAAACTTGATTTTGATTGCATAAATAACATGACAGAATACGAAGCATTCATCATGGGTATCCGTGCAGCCATAAAATGCAAGATCAAGGTACTAGAGGTATATGGGGATATCTTATACAAAAGAAGAAATAATCAAGTACTACTAAGATGTGTGGATATCGTTGAGGCCAAGAAAATCTTGGAAGAAGTCCATGAGGGTATTTGTGGAACACATGCTAATGGTTTTACAATGGCCAGACAAATCATGAGATTCGGATATTATTGGTTTACCATGGAAGGGGATTGTATGAATTATGCCAAGATGTGTCATAAATGTCAAATTTATGGAGATAAAATTCATTCTCTATGGCCTTTCTCTATGTGGGGCATGGATGTCATTGGGCCGATCTCGCCAAAAGCTTCCAATGGGTATCGATTCATCTTTGTGGTCACCGATTACTTCATTAAGTGGGTAGAGGCCACTTCCTATTCCAATGTCACGAAGTCGGTAGTCAGTAAATTCTTGAAAAAAAGATCATATGTCGATATGTAATGCCAGAAAGGATCATATCTGACAATGCATTGGATTTGAACAACAACACGACAACAAACCTCATCACCATATCACCCAAAAATGAATGGTGCAGCGGAGGCAGCCAATAAGAACATTAAGAAGATCGTGGGGAAAATGATAGAGACTTATAAAGGTTGGCATGAGAAGTTACCATTTGCCCTTTATGATTATTGAACGTCTATCAGAATCTCCACCGGAGTAACACCTTTCTCATTGGTTTATGAAATGGAGACGGTTTTGCCCATCGAAGTCAAGATTCCTTCTCTCTGAGTTTTGTCAGAGTTGAAATTTGATGAAGCAGAATGAATCCAATCTCAATATGATCAGTTGAACTTGATCGAAGAGAAGAGGCTAAAAGCTATCCGTCATGGTTAGATGTACCAAAAACAGATTATGTGAGCTTATGAAAAAAATGTTCGCCTCAGAGAATTCCATGAGGGAGACCTGGTATTGAAAAAGATCTTGTCCATACAAAAAGACTTCAGAGGAAAATGGATGCCAAATTGGGAAGAACCTTATGTAGTAAAGAAAGCTTTTTTTGGATAAGCATTGATTCTCACCGAAATGGATGGCAAAAACCTGCCCAATCCCATGATTTCAGATTCAGTCAAGAAATACTTCACCTAAAAAATAAATAAATAAAAAGGGGAAGGAGAGGCCAAGGCGAAAACCCGTAAATGGTGTCTTGAGACCAAAGGATTTTTGAGTTGAAAACCCAAAAAGGACAGCTCAAATTTTGATCAAAGATGGTGTATGTGGTAGTCTTGTCCCCTCATAAGTAACAAGGAGGAGAAACTTTGCATATTGAAGCATCAACGAAGTACTCTAGATCCCCTAGACACATATCAGGCCCAAAATGGTCCTTAAAAAATCTATACGAAGAAGCTCATGCTGCGATATCTAGGGCACCTAAATTCATTTTACTCGGTTTATGTTTTAGCAATGTCTGCAATTTTGATTATTCTTTCCAATTAGATCTTTGCTCCCAATAAATTTTCTCCTTGAGACTGATCTCTTATCACTCTCTTCCGCCTCAACTTTTTCGTTCCTTATAGCATTCTCAATCATTTCACCATTCATCACTATGTCAGAAAAGCTTTTTGTTGCACTTCATAACATATGCGTGATGAACGAGGCCTTCAGAGTATTGATGAAGAGCATTATCGTCTCTTTCTCCAAGAGGGGTGGCTGAACCTGGACTGCAACCTCCCTCCACCTCTGTGCATACTACCTAAAACTTTCATTCGATTTCTTTTCCAAGTTTTGTAATGTGATTCTATCGGGAACCATATCTGTCACATGACTGTATTGTTTCATGAATGCCTATGCTAGGTCCCTCCATGAACTAATCTCGGTACGGCTCAACTGATTGTACCATTTCGACGCTGCTCCGATGAGGCTATCCTGAAAACAATGTATTAATAGCTGATCATTGTTAATATACCCAGTCATTCTCCTACAGAACATGGTGATATGGGCTTCAGGACAACTGGTCCCACTTTATTTCTCAAATTCAAGCATCTTGAACTTGTGAGGGAGTACTAAGTCTGGAACCAAGCTCAGATCTTTTGCATTGATTCCATGATGACTATCAGCGCTTTCCAGGGCTTTGAATTTTTCCTCCAACCACTTACACCTATCCTCCCATTGTTTTGACAGTTCGACGTTTGCCTTCTCTTTTTCAGCCATTTCATCGAAATCAGGAATAACAAGATTCACTGGGTTATCTCTAGGATTAAAACCTAATCCAGCTTGAAAGTTTATCGGCATTGAAACATCAGTTTGAAACTGCTGAGGCCTAATTGAAAAAGAGGATCTGCGCGGATGCACCTCAGCTTGAGTTTGCACATGCGGAGGCGTAAAGCCTGGAGGATATAGAGGTCCATCCTTGTCTTCTTCTTCATCATTTACCATAGGACCTTTCCCCTTATTTACACCTTTAGTCAGTAGATGGGTCAATTCAGCCATCGCGTCTTTTTGAGCCTTGATCAATTTTTCCATCATGTCTTCTTGAATTTTATCTAGCCGCTCTTGCATTTGTACTTGTAACCGTTCCAGCATATCCTTTTGCATTTGCTTCAATTTCTCTAATATTTGATCTATTTCCTTAATTTTGCGACGAGTACCGTAAGGATGTTTGGTTGGTTGGTTTTCCAGATTAGCTGAAAGAAATTTACTCAATTAGACTCTTTCAATGGACTTTAATGCATGCAATGCAAATGCATGAAATGAATGCCTAAAGAGACATTGATTCTAATTAAATTACATTTTGAAAACTTTACCAGAAGGCAAATTCCTTTACATAAAGCAGATGCATGTACAGCTTTGCCCTTATATTCCAAGAGACAACATCGATCTTTTTCTTCATCTGCACGTTTGAGGTAATCTCGCCAATAGATGCCACTGATAGATCCTTTTCTTGATCTTGGTCGCGATCCACCATCTACCAGTCTTCATAAGGCTCGTCAGCTTCTTTAAGGGAGTTGAAACGTCGATGGCTCTTGGACAATCATCTTGAATCTTTGGGCCACAAAATGAAGTCACGAACTCTTTCATCACCATTCCTGTGTTTCTCAGAATATATTCAGGCAACCGTATCATTTTCCACTTTATCAAGGAATCCGTATTCCATGAAAAGTTTTCTAATTTAGTAATTGGATTTGGATCAATATCTCTTTCCTAAGATGCGAATGCAATGCAGTCATAACACAACAAGAGGGGTTAGTACAAAATAGAAGCAAACAAGGAAAACAAAAGTAACTAGTCGGGTGACCACTAGGGGTTTGGAGTGGCTCTACCTAGGATGGGCTCTTAAGGTCTTCTATATGCAGTTTGGTTCTAAAGTCAAGGTACCCGAACCAGCAGATTCCTCGATCCTCACCCATTATAGGCTCATACAGACCGAGTTTGGTTCAGGGGAATACATTTCCCTATGGCTGCACAGAGATGAAAATCTCACGAAGACATATGTACGGATGTATTCCAAAAGTGATCCACTATCCTGCACGGAGGTGAAAACCTTACGAAGGAGTAGTTTCTCACTTCCACTTAAAAGGGTAAGACTAAACAGTCTTTATACAATATGATGCCAAGATATAAAACTCAATTTACAGTAATCATACAAACAAGTACAAAGAGAGGATCGTAATTTTTCAAATCGAATTTTCTATTTTCGACAATAACATAGAAAGCAATCAATTTTATGGCTTGACTCTCTTGGTATCCCCAGTGGAGTCGCCAAGTTGTCGAAACCACTTTTTTGAAAAAAACAAAAAAAGTTTGTTGTCGACAAAAAAATGAAAATTGGGAGTCACCATCGACCTTTTAAAGAGGTGTGGTCGGATCACCTTGAAAACAATTTTAGGTCTACGAATTTTGAGAAAATAGGTTCGGGAGTCGATTACGCACGAGGAAGGGTTAGCACCCTCATAACGCCCAAAATTGGTATCGAATTGATTGTTTAATGTCTTAATGTCGAAATTTTGAAAAGATTTTAAAATACGATCCTTTAAAAAGAAAATTCGAATAGAATGAATTGGATGATAAGTCTCACTTATTTCGAGGAGATAAATTGCCACACTCAGTAAGTTAGAGTGCGACAGTTCAATCTTAGAAATTAGGTTTGTCCTTTTTTAAATTTTAAAAAAATTCATGCATTTTGAGAAGGATATCTGATTATTTGGGTCAAATGAGAAAATCTAAACCCAGTAAGTTAGGGCTCGATTTCACAAAATTCCTAAATATCCAATATTTCCTTTATTTTAAAAATTCCTTGATTCGAGGTAGAAAAATGTCAGATCCAGTAAGTTAGGGTCCAACATTTTGAAATCCTGAAGAGCTTTGTTTAGAAATTGTATGGTTTTAAAAACAAATACTTAGCTATTTGAATTCAATGAGAAAAATCGAAATCCGGTAAGTTAGGGCACGATTCTCTTGAGAATCGCAAACACCAAGTAATTTGAAAATTTTCGAAATAAAATGATTTTTATGCTTTAATAAAATTCAACTCTTACAAGTGGAACATGATTGAATAACGATACATATAATGTAAAAGATAAATAATAATTTAAACTTAAGCTAAAAGTAATTTAACAAATAATAGGCAAATGCAAACATTGACTTTAATCCTATTATACAAACATCCACATTAAAAATTAAACAACCCATAAATTCATAATCAATAAAAAAAATCGAGACAATGAGTAAAAGAAAAAACAGTAATAACAATAAATAATGCAAATATTTGATACAATTTGGTAAGGGAATAAAAAAAAATAAAAGGTTCGAATAAATTTTAATGAAAGCTTTTTAAAAAAAATAAAAAATGACGTAAAATAAAAGTGAATAACTTAAAATTAATATCTACACTCTAATTTATATAAATAAAACCTAGTAAAAATAATAGTATAGACATAGTAATAATATATAAAAGTTAAATAAAATAAAATAACAAATTTAAGAGGAATAAGGTTTTTATGCATAAGAAAATATCATTTGAAACTAATAATATATTATTATATATACATACGTATAATAAAGAAAAAAAATCATATTATATGTGAATATATATAAATAAAAAGTATTATTGTTTTAAAAAAACTTGAAGTTAATTATGTATAAATTACATTAAGATAATATCTAAAAGCATATATAAAAAAATATAAAATTAAGTAATGAATACATAAAATAATATTATATATAATAAAAGAATTTATATAAAAATTAGGTTAACTAATATATATATAAACATACTATTAAATATAATAACAACAAATGAAATTAATGATAATAAATCAATTAATTTAATGAAGTGGATCTATTTTGAATTCAAACAAAATTCTAAGGGCTAATTTGAAATAAATGGGCAAACGTCCGCATTAAAAATCACTGAAAATAACAGGGACCATTATAGCAATTTAACGCAAAAATTTAGAATAATCAAAATATAAAGTAGAAAACGACACCGTTCAGGTTTGGGTCAAAGTGAAAACAAAATCAAATATGCAATACAAATTTTAAAAGATAAAGGAAATCAAATTGAAACTATTTGAAATAAAGAGGGACCTGTTGAATAAATAGACCAATCGATCCATGATGCGCGGATCCTACCCGGATCGGGTCACCGCTTGGATCGGGTCCTCAAAACGACGTCGTTTTAAAACCATTGTATTGGCTCTGAACGACGGCGTTCTATCCCTGCGTTTAAAGGCGAAAACCTAAAAAACTTATTCATTTCTTTTCTAAAAACCTAAAAGGCTACAGAATGACTATGCGCCGCTCTGTATGGAGGGCATTTGAATGGTTTCTGAACCTAGCCCATGCTCCGATGACGACAGAGAGGGCCAGGATCCCGTCACCAGGTTAGTCCCCCTCTCCTCTCCTTTCTTTTATTTTATACATATGCTCATATATTTTTAATGGTAAACAAAAAAGAAAAAAAGGGAAATCGAAAACCGAATGGGAAAAAGGAAAAGAAAACCTTTTGTATTGAATTTGTTCTTTGATACAGTATCCCCCCTCCTTTACATTGTAGTATTTGGCTTTATATAGCCGAATCGGAAAAAGAAATGAAAATAAAATGAAGATGAAAAATCCCCCTATTTTCTCTGTCTTTTTCTGTTTTTATATTTCTTCTTTTTTTTTCCTGCTTCTGTTGTGTTGCTCGTTTGTTTCTGTTGCAGGTGTGGCATTTGTTGTGTGCAGGTACGGCCTGGAGAAGGCGCGCGTGGACTTGGTGTGGAGGCACAGCACGCGCGGGGATCTGGTTCGGTTGCGGCGCAACAACTGCTAGGGTTTCTGACTTCTAGTTGGGTTAGTCGGGCCAAGGTATTGGGCTTAGGTTTAGGCTAATTGGGTTATTGGTTTAGGTTTAGTATTTGGGTTAAAGACTAAATTGGGCTTTGAATCTGTAAATGGACATTTATTTAGTTTTTGGGTTTTTGGTTTGATTTTAATATTTATAAAAACTAGGCTGTTAATAGTGGACATTTTAATTTAGTTTATTTTCTGGTATTTATTGGGCCGGGCAAAATGGGTTATTACATTGGGTAAAAAGTTTAGAAAACAACTATGATTGGATTCAATACATGAGAGGCTCAATCTGCCTTACATAAACATGCGAGGGGTGGCAACTCTAAAGGAATTGAGATGGTGTGTTGCCCCCTCTTCTAGCTAGATTAGAAGACTATTTTTCTATTAAATAAATATTATTTTTGTTATACTTATTCAATCAAGATTCTTCTATCTCTCCCTATAAAACAACCACTCTCTAGTTGAGTCAACTAATGAAAAAGAAAAAACGCGAAGTTTTATTTGTTCCTCAGTGACTCCTTGTGGTTTCATGCTTAAGCAAACCATATGAAATTCCTTAAGATGTTTGTGAGAGTTCTCGTTTTTTAGGCCATAAAGGTAGGGAATAAATGTATTAGGCTCGATTTTAGTTCGAACGGTGCCTCCATAGTCAGGTAGGTGATACATGGTGGTTGTTGATCATCTAATGTTGTAGCAAGTTGTCTAATAGTTTGATTGGGATCCATAATGTCTCTTTCAAGAGGCAATTCTTTGTCATTTTCTGTAGTTACTCTGCTTCCTTCTCCTGTTTCATCGTCATGTCAGAATGTGAGACATCTGGCTCTTTTAGTCGTTTGCCTCGTTTTATTGCCTTTCTTCATCTTACATGAGTAGTTTTTTGATCTCTAGGTCAAACACAAGTGGATCTTTTGAATCTGACCTGGTCATAAAGGAAAAGAAATTTAGATAGTGCCAACCCTCGGCAACGACACCAAAATTTGATGGGTAAAGAATCCACAAAATATAAATTCCTACACCTAAAAAAAATGTAAAATAGTAGTATAAGGAGTAGAGTCGATCTCAAAAGGACTGAAGTATCTAAATTTGATGTTTGTTTTAACTAGGACTTATGGTTAGACAGCTTTCGTGCCTACAACTTGTGTTGACTTGTAGGAGAAATAAAAATAGGGGATTAAATCTGACAATAATTAAATAACAAATAATAATAAATATGTAGTAGAATATGCAGAACGAATTCAAAATTGAATAAATAGATAAGGCGATGCTTTAGCTTTAGGCACGATTTTGGCTTCAACTTTAAACTAACCTCAAACAATCTATTTTCTCTTATAATCATAAGTCAACTATAGTGATCGAGGAACAACCTCAGACCACCAACTCATTCGTATGTAAATTAACTATGAAAACAACCCGACAATTAACCTTTATCAAGCGAACAACCTTCAAATAAGTTTGCACGATATAATTCCTCAATAACCTTATATATTAGAAGAATCCAACTCAAATCAACAACCTTAAATTGCGAGTCGTTTACTTAAAAAATCTAGCAACTCATTCAAATGATTACTTACGTCAATTTATCATTTGATAGGTTAGATTTGGATACGAATTCAAACCTCAAAATTTTCGCCCAAATTAATTATTGACTCAACCAAAATCAAAATTTAGTTACTCATAGAAACGATGATGGCAATAAAGTATAGTTTTAATAAGGAAGGGATGAGAGAAGCGAAATGATGGTGATGAATTCCACTACCCTGGGACCAAACACTGAAAAGATAATTAGATTTACTTTTAATAAAAGTTGCCAAACCCAAAAAGTGGCTGCAAATTTCTAACATCCTCAACCTTATCAATTTCTTTAAGATTTTAAGTAAATTATTTAAAAATGTATCATTAATGAATTTAAAATTTTTAATTTTTTTAATTTAACAAATCATATTTTTATTCTTTTCTAACATATACCGTATTGAATTTCAAGTGCTTTATTTATAATATGCGCATCTCATTCTTATTTACATAATAAATAAAATCTAAATCTAAAATAGAGATAAAAGATAAAATCTAATACTAACATTACTCCTAGATATATTACTTTTATTGAAAATAAAAATAAAAATATATTAAGATGTAAAAAGTCTCATTATTTAAACTCCATATGATGACATGATTATCAAGAATATTCGAGTTGTACTAGTCACATTGGTTGTTCAAACTTTATCCTATTATTATAATTCACCAAAAAAAACAATCTCATTATTTCTCTTCTGCCCAAAAATATATTTTAGGGATCCACATTTCTAACCTTTTCAGATTTGTGCCGACTTAAACAAAATCCAAAGACATCATATCCAAAAATTCATAGAAATTTAGAATATAAATAACAAAAGCTTCGTGGTGTTATCGTAATGAAAGCGACTTCATTTCCAAATTTTTCCTCTTTTTGTTTTCTTCTTTCCATGCTTTTGAGTTTAATAAATGGTAGTAATGGATACCGGATAAGTTTGTAATGTTCATTTGACTTCATCATGGCTTACACATTTTGGATTTTCAATAAAATTGGGGTTCAATAGGTTGAGTTTTCTTTCTTACTTTTTGCCAATAGTGGTCACATAATTTTTACAGCGGTTTAATTTTGGTTATCCAAAATGAAATCCTTACAATTTCATCACTTAATTTTAAGGTTTCATTATAGTAAGACGCTTGGCTTCACACAGGACCATGTTTACTCATTCATTTTGGTCACCCAACTTTTAAATCGCTTTCATCTTGATCACTAAAAAAATATCATTTTTTAAGTATTGAATACGAAAGGTTATCGTGAAAAAGTGGTAGAAACTAAAATAATACATTAATAAATAGTTAAACTCAAATAACTCACATTAATAATTGCTTATGCAATCCATTTGTTTTATTAAGTGATCTTGAATTTTTCTTGTTAAGCTAAAATCAAAGCAAAATCTTTACAATTAGTTAAACTAATTAATTTATCTTCCATCCCAAACAAAACTTAGAATTCTTTTCATTACTTCTTTACCCAAACGAAGAACAATCAATTAATTAAATTAATTCCAATGATTTTTTATTTGTTTTTAACTTAGCATGGAAGATTCAATATCATATAATTAAAAGAAATTTAAGTTTCATAACAAATTATTGAATATGAGTTAATTGAGTTGATTCCATTAAGATCTGGAAACATAAAATAAAATTTTAAAATGGCATAATGATTTATTTAGCCCTCCAACTTTACAAAAAAATCATTTTAGCCCTCCATTTATTTGTCTCCTCTTTTAGCCATTGAACTTGCATTTTTTTATCAAATCACCCTAAAATGAATGGAAAAATAAACATTTTTTTAACTTTGTTGATGTGGCATACACATGGATTGCCACGTGGATGACACGTTAGCATTTAATTAATTTTTAAAAATTTTAAAAATTAAAAAAAATCATTAAAAATTTAAAAATATATTTTTAAATATGTTTTAAATTTTGACATGTCCTCCACATGGCATTTCACGTGTATGCCACGTCAGCAAAGTTAAACAAATGTTAGCTTTTTCATCCGTTTTGGGGTGATTTGACAAAAAAATGCAAGTTGAAGGGCTAAAAGAGGCAAAAAAAATAAATTGAGGGCTAAACTAAATTTTTTGTAAAGTTTCAGGGCCAAAAAAATCATTATGCCTTTTAAAATTTAGAAGGAGATTAATTTAATTATTTTCAATATTATAGTAACAAATTAGTTGATATTATCATGGGATAAATTTTTTTAACAATTTATTTAATTGGTTTAGATGTTTTGAAATTTAAATTTTCAATATTGAAAAAAAATTAGAATTTTCTTCAATGGGATAAACAAGTACAATTTAACCATTTCTAATGCATTAATGGGTAAATTACACCAATAGTCACTCAATTTTGAAGTAGCTGACAAAACAATTACTTTGGTTTCTATTCAGTCACTCAACTTTCGAAAAATAACAAAACAATCACTAACATTATCGAAAAGTGACAAATCAATCACCCATTAACATTTTTCGTTATACGCCGAACGGGATAGGTGACGTGGCTAGTTAACTTGCCACGTTGGACAAGGCAAAGTTTCAATTCAGTCACTCAACTTTCAAAAAATAACAAATTAGCCATTAACGTTATCGAAAAGTGACAAATCAGTCACTCATTAACATTTCCTGTTACAAGCCTAATGAGAAAGGTGATGTGGTGAGTAAATTAGCTGATGTGGCTAGTTAACTTGCCACATTAGACGAGGCAAAGTTGAGCGATTGTTTTTTTTTCATCTTTCCTTTTCCTTTTTTTAATAAATGGTCTAATATTTTTAATTTTTGTGTAATTGGCCTAATATATTTATACTTCTTCTTCTTTGGCGTCACCATCGTTGACCTCCAAACCACCACCTTATCTTCTTTTTTTTTCTTTCTTTTTCAACCCCCCAATAGAGGAGCCATCATGGTTAGGATCTGATTGTCTTTTTCTATTGCCTAAAGTCATTAACTCTAAAAAAAACAGATCGAAATGGGATTGAAGACAATTTGGGGTCAAACTATCAGTGCCCACAACCAAACCGGTAAGGAGAAAATCCTCTAAAGCAACATTCAAGCAATTCAAGAACCAAAACGACTTGGATTTGTCGAGATCTTCATGGGATATGATGATATAAACAAAAGGGTCGTTGATTAAGCTAAACAACACTAACTTCATGCCAACATTATCAAGTTGCATAAAACAAAATCAGAAGCAAAACAAGGGGAATATCTAGACAAACCAAACAATCGATTGAACTTATGATTTTCATGAACAAATGAAGCAATTCCTCCAAAGGGACAACCGAATACCGAAAATTGAAATTCTAGGTCGGGTCGGTGATTAGCAAGATCCCACAGTCAAAATTGAATTGAGTATTGTAGCAAAAGAGGATGAGAGATAGATCAGAAGAAGAGCGACGAAGATGGTCGGTAACAAAAGTTGGTGTCGAGGTGAGGCAAGCCCAATCGTTGAAAAGGGATTTGAATCAAGTCACGGACCTAAGGGGTAATCTAGAAAGGATATCAAAAATGGAATTTTGGGTTAATGACAATGAGGAAGCCATGGTTCTCTGTTTTGTTCTTGAACAAGAAGAATTCATTCAAGGGTTTTATTTGTTCCTCGTTTTGGGTGTCTGGGTTTTTTGAAAGTTAGTAGGACTGATTTGTTGTTTTTTGAAAGTTGAGTGACTATTTTATCATTTACCCTTATATATTTTTTGGGTTGAAAATAGCGTGGTGGTTAGTTAATTGCCATGTCACTTTTATGTGACGTTTGTAACGAAAAATGGTTAAAAGGGCTGTTTTTGTTATTTTTTGAAAATTAAGTGATTGAATTGAAACCAGACTGAGGGTGGGTTTGGATGAGCGATTGGGTGCGGTGCAGTGCGTTTAGCTTACTTTTTGTCTCACGCAACAGTATCACTACAGTATCTAATCTCACCGCCACCGCTATTTTTACACTAATCGCAGGTAAAAGCATCGCCCATCCAAACTCACCCTGACTGTTTTGTCAGCTACCTCAAAGTTGAGTGACTGTTGGTATAATTTACCTTATTTTAATTTCTACTATTGTTCCAGTTTAATCCTTAATGTCTTTTTAGCTAGACTAATACTTAAACATAAAATACCCTTTTTGGTGACCAAAATAAAAGTATAAACATGATTTGGTGTGTACAGTTATCCGCCATTAAAAATTTAACACTTGGTTGACTAAAATAAAAGCAACCTAAAAAATGGTGAGGAAATTGCAATAATATTATTTTACTGACCAAAATGAAAGAATCCTAAAAGTTTGGTGACCTAATTGGGTAGTTTACCGTTTAAATTTATCCCATTCGAATTTTACCACACAAGTTCTTAGAATCTGGTACAAATATAGAGCTAGGGGTGAGCATTCGATCGAATCGAATCGAAAATTTTCGAGTTAATCGAGTTATCGAATCTCATTTTATCATCCTAACTTTATTTGAAGTTTTCTCGAATCGAGTCGAGTGAGATGAAATTCGAATCGAATATATTTGTTCGAGTTAAATTTTAAAAAATAATTTTGGGTCTTTGTAACCATTGTCACCCATCGTAATAAAATTTGTCCACCTTAATCAAAATTTTTATTAACTTTCATTACTTCATAATTTATTTATTAATTTTTTATATACTGGTTAGCTTCTTTGCTTGCTTAGTTGTTTCAATTATCTTCAGATTCTTGTCACTATGTATTTTAGAATTAAAAAATATATTAAATGTAAAAATATGATTTTTTAATAAAAGTTATTTTAAAAATAAAATGTAAAATTGATACCAATATAAAATTTTAACACGAATATTTTATGGCATAATTAATAATTCAATTTTAATATAAATATTCAATATGACTAAACAATACAATAATATAAATAATATAAAATGTGAAATTTAATTTAATAATATAAATAGTAGATATAAATAAAATTATTACTATTTATGTTTAGTATTTTTTTTGGATAATTTTAATTTTTTATTTGAGAGTAAAGGGTGAGAAGTAAAAGTTTAGGGGAAAAATAAAAAGTTTTGGGGAATAAAAGTTTGAGGGAAAGTAAATAGGGGGAGTAAAATTTTGGAGGGAAAATATTAAAAAAAATTGGAGGGAGGAGGGTTTGGGATAGATGGGAGATGAGATGGAAAGAGAATAAAAGTTTTAGGAGAAAAGTGGGAGGGAGTAAAAATTTTAGGGGAAAATAAAAGACTTTGAGGGTTTTTAGGAGTAAAATTTTGAGAAAAAATAAATAGGAGAGTAAAATTTTGGTGGGAAATGGATTTTGGGTAGATTGAGGGGTTGGGAGGGGAAGAGAGTAAAAGTTTTGGGGAGAAAGTGGGAAAAAATAAAAGTTTTGAGGGAAAAGTAAAAAAGTTTGAGAGTTTAGGGTAAAAATGTAAAATATTATAGTTTGATATTCGAATTATTCGAGTTATTCGAATTCGAAAACTCAACTCGATTTGAACTCGAAATTCGAAAAAAAATTCGAGTTGATTCGAATAACTCGATTAACTCGAATAAATCGATTCGTTTAACTCGAAATTCGAATTTTTTTTGATTTTTTCGAGTAGAATCGAGTTTTGATAAATCTATATCCCGTGGTGAGTTTAGCAGTTGACCGTCCTTATATCCTTGAGAAAGAAAAACAAGATACTGTGTGCTGACTATTGAAATTGGTAGTCGCTGCAGATATGGTACAATCTTCTCTGATTATCTTTATTACATTGGTATGATAGTAATGATTTAACAGTAAAACTGGTACATACACAGGCAGAGGGGGAGAACAAACTCAAGCTCTATTCTTACTGGAGGAGCTCCTGCTCCTTCCGTATCAGAATTGCCCTTAACCTCAAAGGTAGCTTCCCTTTTCTTTCTTAGGGCTTTTTCTCCATTTTAGTCTATTACTAACAACTTTTAGTTACTGGGTTCTTTTCGTTTTGCAGGTCTGGAATACCAGTACATACCCGTGAACTTGCTTAAGGGGGAGCAATTCAGTCCTGGTCAGAAATTTTTTTTTCTTCTCTTTGCTGGATTCACTAACTTGTTTCTAATCCATTAATTATTGTAATTAAAACATTGTGGAAACTTGGAAAATGGGTAGAATTCCAAAAGCTGAACCCTATTGGGTATGTACCGGTGCTGGTGGACGGTGACATGATCATTTCAGACTCTTTTGCGATTTTCATGGTCGTTTTTCTGTTTCCACCCTTTTCTTTTCATTTATTCTATTCAGTATTTAGCTTGAATTGTTTTTTTTTAATAAATCAGAATTTTGATCTAACAGTATCTGGAGGAGAAATACCCTCAACACCCTTTATTGCCATCTGATCTTGCAAAGAAGGCACTCAATTTCCAGGTCTCTGCTTTCCTTATTTGAATCACTCCTTCTTTACCCTTTTTTTCCTTGTCCGACTTAGCTTTGTATGATTAATTAATCATGTTTTACTAAGTTTTGCTACACTAATGAGTACTCACATCATTCTGTAGGCTGCAAATATTGTTTCCTCTAGCATTCAGCCTCTTCAGAATCTAGCTGTACTGGTTTGTCTCTGACTGAATTTCCCTCTTTTATGCATTCATTTCGTTTCTGAAAGCCGAAGATATTCTTTTTTGGTATTATTGATATCTGTATAGGAATTGCGTTTGATTTGCTGCTTTTCCCTTTTCAGAAGTACATTGAGGAGAAAGTAAGTCCAGATGAGAAAATTCCTTGGACAAAATTTCATATTGAGAAAGGCTTTGAAGGTAAGTGATGAGTAAGGCATCATCCAAATAACCATCCTCCTAAGATTAAATGCCATCAGGATTATTGTTTCCTCTAATAGATCTAGCATATCGATTTGATTAATGCTTCTTTGTTTCAGCGCTTGAGAAGCTGTTCAAAGATCATGCTGGAAAATATGCTACTGGAGATGAAGTTTCCATGGTTAGTTTCATTCTCTCCTGTTTATACATGCCTTTGAATTAATGTGGTTTGATTTTATTTTATTTTATTTTATTTTTTTTGGGGGGGGGGGGGTGCTTCCTGCAGCAATATGTGATTAAGAAAATGTAAATCAGGCATCATCTAGATGCCATTCTGCCCCTGATCTATATATGCCTTTGGATTTCAGATGAAATGAGTTAGCCATAGATCTAAGTTCTGTTTGACTTAGCTAATATCATCTTCTGTTGCTTGTTATGAAACCCTTTTAGAAGTTCACTCCTAATGTACTTTAGAATAAGAAATATCTGAAACTATTTATTTTGAAATGTTCTGAATACATACATAAATATGGCCTGTTGACTTTGTTTGCAGGCAGATCTGTTTCTAGCACCACAGATTCTGGCTGGGATTGAACGATTCAATGTTGACATGGTAATCTGCTTATTCCATTAACTACTAGTTTCTGCATCTAATTGATATTTGTTCACTTTTAACTCATTTGAAGTTGCCATTCCTCTCCGCACACTCAAACGCAGGCATGCATTCTTGGCTTTTCTATTTGCTCTTATGCTTCTGAAATTTTTGTGAGTTAGAGGGAGAAATATTGCTTCATATATCACCATTAGAAATCTTTGGCATTTTATGCTAGGATTCAATTTTTGATAAAGTTTTCCATGGTTTGAACGTTTGAAGTCCTCAAGAAGGGGATATCTCTTTTATGCTTGACGTACAACAGGTTTTCTCACTAACATGGCTTCCTTTTTTCTATTATTTTGTAGGCTAAATTCCCACTGTTATCTAGGTTAAATGAGGCATATAGTGAGCTACCAGAATTCCAAAATGCCAAGCCAGAGAATCAGCCGGATGCTCCTTCAGCATAGGGCACTCGTTAAGATGGTGGATGGATGAGGTACATATCTACTGCTGAACTGTCCATCTGTTTGGTGGCTGGTAATCTTCAACAAGGGCTCTTGGTTCCTCCCGGGTATGATCAATGATAATAAGGATTATGTAGTCCAGAACCAGAAGTTAATGAAAGACATATGATATATATATAGATATATATGCCATGTTTATCCGAATTTGGTGGTTTTCTTTATCTCCATATTCTTATCCCTGTTTGCAGAAATGTCATTTAACTGTAGTTCATTTCATTTAGAATCTCCGCTCTTCCTTCGAACCATGAAAAGCAGCTACAACAAGAACAACACATATATATCATCTGCACTATTGAGTAAAATGCTCGCTCATGTTAGCCTTGTTTATATATATATATATATATTCGAGATTAGCCTTATTCTTAAATACACAGGACAGAAGCCTAACTTATTTGTTGATATACAAAGTCTTTTTTCATTAAGTTTATGAGTGGATGGCCGCAGTGCTACCACACCAAACTACCAGCCCAAATTGACAAATTTTGTAGGTTCTATTCCTAAATTGGCCTTGCCCTTTTAATTTTTTATTTTTTCTGTCCAAAGTTTATCAATAAAACCAAAACTATAAAAACTGAGGACTAAATTTATGATTACGTTAATAGAAAAGTTAAGGAAATGACTGAAAATGAATGATTCAAAAAGTAGAAACTGAAAATGAGGAACTTAAAAACAAATTTTAGCAAATAAATCAGTAAAAGGATTATCTTTAGAATTTAACTACCAAAACTTATATAAAGAGGATTAATATCCATACGCACAACTAGTAGTGGTAAAGTTAAAATACTTATAGATATGGGGACACTTGGGTTGTAATAGAGGTAGTTGGAGTAAAAGAAGTGAGTGGAATATATGCATATTCATATATATGTCTCAACTTATGGATTTCCGAAACAAAATTTTGTTAAACTAACCAATAATCTTCACTTACATACAATATTAAAATTCTTATCAAATGACTTGTAATTCCATCTTCCACAAACAACTACACGGTGTCCAGTAACCAATTCCTTATATCATTTTCTAAATCTTATTGCACAAAACTTTCTCCAACTCTGTGCTGTTTTGGGTAAGGTGGCGATTATGTTTTTTTTTTTTGTAAAATGTTTGCATTTTGTGTAGATAATAACCTATATGGACTTTTTTTACTAAAATACGCACACCCAAAAATATACCGACGAGTTAGTTGAATTGTTGGCTTGTTACTGTCGCAATCTACCAACAATTAACCTCCTGCTGCATTTCTACATCAGTTTGTTATCGCGATATATATATATTTAATTATTTTCTAATATTACAATTTTTAAATAACATATTTTTAGTTCTTGTTAATTTTTAAATAATATAAATTTGAAACTATTATAAGAAATTAAATTATAATGTTAATTTGAAAAAAAAATATAAATGTAACACCTCAAAACCTGGCCTAGAAGTTAGACCAAATTCTGGGAGTTACATTGGCCAACCAAAGTGGTGGAGATAAAACTCATTTATAACCATAGAAAATTCTTCGCTAAATCCTTATGCTTCGTAATTTTAGTATATTAAATGATACGTAGTTGTTTTTGGAAACAACCTATAACAGACGTTTAAGAACCGTTAGGTTAAATCAAATCAGTGTTTTTGAACAATTTCAAAGTAATTTAGAAATCCCTGTACCACAGTACACATAGACTTACGTGCAAAAACAAAGGTGCATAATTCGAATAGTTTATCATAACATTATTTGAAATCAAACCAATCAAAGAACTCTGAGACCTCCACTATGCCGAGTCCAACTCCAAAACACAGAATGTACCTGAAAGGAAAAACACTATAGAGATGAGCTATGCGAGCTCAGTGTGAGTCCGAAACATAAACAGATGGCAAAAGACGATGTGACACAATAAATACTTCAGACAAGTATATGTATAAAAATATCACTTACGAAAATCTCAATCGGTATGTCAAATACAAATATCAAACCACAGAAATAATGTTCCAATCATACGCAATAATTAGAATATATTACATGACATTAACTATATTGTCAATACCAAATGTTCACACAAACTGACAAAATATTCTGACAAATAGACTTATATTCAGATGCGAACAGATGCATAAGTCAAAAATCCCACCCCACCAACTAAACACCACTTTGTCCATCCAGCACACCACATAAGGGCTATGGTAGGCCTGTCCACCCTGCACACCACATAGAACCATAATAGGTTCATCCACCCTACACACCACAACGTGGAACTATGCCACTTGCGTAACTGTATATAGCTGAGCTGATATACGTATAGGATAGTGCGGTAAACTGTTATACAAATGTATCGCAGTTAAAACTGCTAAGTCTATATTCTTTCTCTTCATAACCAAATCCCAACATTTTCATGCTATGCAACAATGCATATTACGCCGACAACATACAGAAACGGACATTAACATTTCCAGTTTGAACAGATTCAGATTTGATTACACTTGTATTCTAATATTCAGTTACGACAACAACAATAAACTCATACTTATTCATCATAGAAACGAGCAATAAAATTAATGCCAATAAACACACATATATACACGAACCAAACTAAATCGAGTCCCAAACACACTTACCGAGGCTTGAACGAGGGTCGGATTACATAGAAACATAAAACAGACAATTTATGACTTAAAAAAAATTCTGCAAAATAAGGCCACATGGCCGTGTGCCCCTGCCGTGTGGAGGCCTACACGCCTATGTGGAGAAGACACACGCCCGTGTGACCAAGTTACACGGCCGTGTGAGTAGCCCGTGTAACTCACTGTCCAAAAGTACCAAAAATAAATAGCAGAGGAGACACGGCCGTGTGGAGATCTCACACGCCCATGCGAGGACACATGCCCGTGTGGCCAGGTCGTGTGGTACCAAAAATCATCGAAAACCCTAAATTCCCAATTGTACAAGGCCGTGTGGATCACCCGTGTGCGGCACACGCCCTGATACGATCCGGCTCGGTGATGTGAGTCGAGTCGTTAATGTGTCCGATCGTTAAAATGAGAAGTATCACTCGATTTAAAATAAAGGGGTTAAATTTGGTTAAGTGTGGTATTTAGTTTCCAAAATAGGATCAAGATGGCTAAGTAAGGTATGTAATGGATTCGGTTAAGTGAAAAGGCTAAAGGTTATTTGAAGATGGATTTGCGGATGGCTCGAATGGCTTTAAGGTCAAGAAGGAACCAGTACTACAATAGAGTACCAACTCGATTCTTATAAAAACAGTTAAAGGTGGTGGAAAGGACCTTGACTCACTAACTATAAGAGTTAGGAACCAAAGATATCAAATGGTTGAACGCCACACTCGGGATTGAGTGATAAGTTCGAAGAAACAAGGAAGACGCCACTAGCAAGCTAGATAAGTCTACTTGAGTCTAAAACGAAATAAGAGAGTTGAAAAACTCACAAAATGTATAAACATTAATCAAAGGTTCAAAAGTCCTTTTACAATGAAAATAAACAACTATTTATAGCCAAAACAAGGGCTAGTCGAATAGTCATCTAATTTCAGCTTTTAATGAGATGAAATTTCCAGAAAAATTCAAGAAAATTCTAGGAAACTTCTCCAGCAATGAAAACGTCTTTGGACATCATCTAGAGTGTCTAAATGAAGCTGGAATTAATTGGGATGCATGGGAACTGATTGGCTTTCTTGAGGACGTCTAAGGATAGCTTCTAGATGCCTAAGAGGTGCCAAAATTAATTGAAAGACATTGGGAGCTGATTGGCCATGTCTATATTCAGCCAAAATTAATTGAGGAGCTGAACATGCAGCATCATTTTAATGGGATTTTGGAGCACGAACAACCCAAATAATGTGAATGGATGAACTCCAATAGCCTCTAAGTGTGAAAGGATGAAATTGATCAGCCACCAGCTGAATGGACTCCAATTGAACAACCTTGTCCATTGAATTCTTCGAATAACCACTTGGAGAAGCTCAACACAGCAGCTGGAGTTTTAATTAAGCTCATTGTCCATTGAGCTCCACGAATAGTCATATGAAAAAGAGGAATCATCAGCTCCATCAATGTTGTTTCATGCATGTACCTCCAGCAATTAAATTCAGCCAATTAATCAAGTTAAGACAAATTAAATTCGGCTGCAACTTAGACAATAAACCTGCTCATAAATTTGGCTGAATTCAGACATATTAAATCAACAATAAGACACATTAATTAGATGTAATGAGATAGACACATTTATGCTATGTAATAACTAAAACATATTAAAACATGCATGGACACATTTAACATAAATAAATAATTTTGTCCAGATTTAAACAAATTAAACACTAACAATTATCGAGCTGAATTAACTAATTTAACTAACTCAAATAATTTATTCCAGCAAATAAAATTAATGAGCTGAAAAGAAATTAAACCGAGCTCAAACGAGCTAAATTAAGCTCATGTGAGCTGAATTAAAATTAAGTGAGCTGAACCAAGGACATGTCTGGGGCTGGGTCATATCACGCTCGTGTGGCCACCCGTGTGGTCACGAAACTACACCGAAACAGCTTGAAAATCATGCTTTTGATGGCGAAACGATCCCCAACACTTGGTAACCCAGAATTATTCCAAAACATACAGAATTTCATGCAATTCAGTAACAATACGACACTTCAAATAACCAATTTCAGAAACACACAAGACATTATCGAATTCCACCGCAATTCGATACCGAAGTTAAACCGTTTCAGAACACACACCTTAGAACGCGATATCAAGCACCAAGGATCAACCGATTCACTCTCACCAAACTGTTCGGAAACCTCAATTTCACACATAAACTTAAACTATAAGAACTTCAATTAACAAATAATAGAAACAGAAGCAATTCTATCATAAACCCTCATGACAAAACCTACCCGCTTCACCTCCGATAAAACGAAACACACGAGGACGATAAGTCTTGATAGACAACACATAACGTGAGTGTAAAACGGAAGAAACAAGAAATCAAAAGAATTGAAATTTGGGGAAAGAACTGAAAAATAATAGAGGGAACAAAAAAATAGGGAAAAGGAAATGGAAAAGAACGTGAAACTGAAAAACCTCCTCTTTCAAATTTTAAAAGTAAATCTTTAAAAATTAAAAAGCAAAACCAAAATAAATAAATTCCTCAAAATACACATGAGGACTCAAACTTGGAACCCAAAGGTAAACTAACACACTCACCACCACCAAACCAGTAGGCTCATTCTGACATTAAAACGCGAAAACCCACTCAAGTGTTCGACCTATTCAATGACCCTAACCACAACCTCAAAACTTCTAACTCCAAATTCCGAGGTATTACAATAAGCAAAACAACAGCAATTATAATAAGAGTTCAAGATAGGAAAAATATTTAAATGAAAATAATAAACACATTTAATAATAATGATTGAAAAAGAAATGGTTTTAAAAGTACTTGCTTCACACAGTATAATCTTATAGAAAAATTTTAAAAAATAATATCATAATATTATATTATTTCATAATCAATTAAAATAATCTTTGATCACTCTCTAGCGCCATTGTTATTCAAATTTGATTCGATATTGCCTCTTCGAAGAATCATTGCTTTAATTTTTCATCATTTTTTATTATATAATTTTAACTTATTAATGCTAAAAATCTTTATTTTTTTCCGGTAATTTTTATTAGATACTACTTGATTGAATACGCTTAACTACTAAATGCTATTTATAAAACTAACTTAAAATTTAATTGGTATATAATACTAATATTAATTAAATAATAATTAAAATGCTTAGAATTCTATTCAAGTAATTACTCTATTTTACATCAACAAAATTAACACAATTTTTATATGTAAAATATTTTTAGCTAATAATTTTAAATTAAATTATAATTATTACAATTGTTATTCTATATTTTATGCTCAGATATCTATACAAGTAAGAACTCTATTTTAAAATTAGCACAATTAAAGTTAATTTAGTAATATGATGGGAAATAAGGGGTATACTCATCAGTTCAAAAGTTTTTTCAAACTCGTACTTTTATATATTATATATGTGTGTGATTGGTAGCTTTGATTTTATTAAATATTGATATAATTAATTTTGCATATTCATTTTAAGTATGAATTATTATTAAAAATACTGTAATACCCAATTTTAGCCCGGGCTCACATATGGAAATATAATTTTTGAGGATATGCAATCTTAGATATGATATGCAATCCAAGATATGATATATGCAATCTTAGATATGATATGCAATCTTACAGATGATATATAATCTTAGATGTGATATGCAATCTTAGAATATATGATTTTGTAATCTTAGAGATTTAATTTGTAGATACCCTTTAATCTCAGCCGTTGATGTAACTAATCTGTACCGTTGGATTTGGAGAGGCTCAGCAATAAATAGAGACCTCTCCCTTCATTGTAAAAAAAAAAGAGAAAAGGGAGGGAGGGAAATAATAAAAAAAAAGAGAACGATTGACAGTTTTTTAAAGGTGGCTTACTATTTTTTTCGTTCGATTATTTTTTACTTATTTACGATTTAAAAAAAAGGAGAATGTGATACCAATGCGAATTTTATTTTATTTTTATTTAGCCCCTCCGCCTTTTAATGTTTTTGTAATTAAGTTTTTTTTATTTTTTAATTTACCCTTTTATTTATTTTAAATTCCAATTTAATCCTTTTGAACGACGCCGTTTTAGAGGAGAAGGGAAAATTTCCCTTCCAGCCCCTCTATGTAACTTGCGTGTTCAAATTAGTCCTTTTACTTTTATTTATTTGTGGATTTACCCCAGATTTTTTAATTGCAATTCAATTTAGTTTTTTATGTTCTTTTTATTTATTTTATTAATTAATAGTGTAATTATTATTTTTATTCTAATTTTTTTTATTTATATATATTCCTCTTATATGTACACATATATATTTTTTTAAAAAAACAAATATTTTCCTTTTTTTTAAATGAATATTTTCATATATATATGTATATATTTACGTTTTTAAGTGATTAAATACTCACCTTTTTTTCTTTTTTAAAATATACTTATTTTTTCCTTATTTTCATAAGTATATTATGTGTTGTATTTATATATAAATTCTATAACCTAAATTTTATTTGTAAATTATATGTATATTTTTAATCTTCATAATTTCCATGTGTACATCTTTTGATCCTTATTTATTTGTTTGCTATCCCATCCATTGTATAATTGTGTTTACATTTAATATTTTGCATGTCATGGATTACCCTTTTTTTATTTCGTTTTATTCATTTGCTTATATTATTTTTATGTCGATGATGTATTTATTATTGTTATTATTATAGCATTTGTATGTATAAAATCACGTTACATCATTTTTTTACTCAAATTTAAAGATAGAATTTTTTTTTAAAATTGAGATAATGTTCGTATTTAGGATTTTCAAGGGAATTGAGCCCTAACGTATTGGGTTCCGATTTTCTTCGTTAAATCTGACAATCGAGCATTTCTCTTCAATCAAAAAAAAAAAACTCATTATTGGGAATTCAACACGTTGTGTCCTAACGTATTGGATGTGACGCATTGATTTCTCGAAATGAAGATTTTTTTAAAAAATAATAAAGGAAATATTCCGAGTTTGGGATTTTAAAGGAATTGTGCCCTAACGTATTGGGTGTGATTTCTTAAATCTTGGATAAGTGGATGTTCTTTTAAAGTAAAGGAAATATTCCGAGTTTGGGATTCTAGAGGAATCGTGCCCTAACGTATTGGGTGTGATTTCTTAAATCTTGGATGAGTGGATGTTCTTTTAAAGTTTTATTGTACAAGTATTTTGGCCCAATTCATTTTGGGGAAAATTAGAATGATGTGCCCTAACGCATTGGGTGTGGTATCTTCTTTCTCTGAAACAATAAGGGTCTTAATACGTAGCCTTTTAAGTTTTGCTAAGGATTACGTTTTTTCCAAATTCTCGACCTTAAGATACTAATTAATTAACTAAGTACCAATTTTGGGCGTTACGAGGATGCTAATCCTTCCTCGTATGTAACTGACTCCCGGATCCGTTTTTCTAAAACTCGTAGACCAAAGCCGTTTTTTTAGGTGATCCAATCACACCTCAATAAAAGATTGGTGGCGACTCCCAAATTTTCATTTTTTTAGAGTCGACAACCTAAATTTTTTGTTTTCAAAAAATGGTTTCGACAGTTTGGCGACTCCACTGGGGACTTTTTAAAAAAAATAAGAGAGTCGAGCCGCAAAGTTGATTAATTCTTGCCTTATACTCGAGAAAATATTTTTTATAAAAAAATCATGACATCCTTCATTATCTTCTTGTTTAAAATTGTTTACATTATACATTTCATGAGTTGAACATTTTTACCCTTTTAAGTGGGAGTGAGAAGCTATGCCTTCGTGAGGTTTTCACCTCCGTGTAGGGTAGTGGATTGTTTCTGGGATACATCCGTACCTATGTCTTCGTGAGATTTTCATCTCCGTGCAGCTATAGGAAAATGTATTCCCCTGAACCGAACTCGATCCATATGAGCCTATAATGGGTGAGGATGGAGGAATCTGCTGGTTCGGGTGCCTTTACCCTAGAAGCTAAACTTCATATAATGAACCTTAGGAATCCACCCTAGGTAGAACTATACTGAACCCTAGTAGACATCCAATTAGGTGTTTTACTGTTTCTTGATTATATTTTATATTATTATATGACACTGACCTTTTGTGTTTTATTTTGTTTGCATGACATGGCATTTCATTTCATCATAAAAGGCGTCAGTTCAGATTCGGTTGCTAGATAGAAAGCTTGACATGGAAAAAGGGTTTCTTAATAAAGTGGAGGACAATGCGGCTATCCGAACTTGGTCTAAAACAACGCAGCAAGAAAAGGGTGATAGCCTGGCCGATGGGTATGTATCGGAATTATGGGATTTTACTTGCATCAGTGTAACTCAAAACAATTTACAGGAGTTGAAAGAAATTTGGAATCAATGGAATAATGAGGCTAGGCAGTTATTTTACGACAATTATGGGGACTTGCCTTATTTTCTTGATGTGAAGGTAGACAAACATTTGTTTCGAGCCCTCGCCCAGTTTTGGAATCCTGCTTACAGTTGCTTCACGTTTGGGAATGTTGATTTAGTACCTACGATAGAAAAATATGTGGCTTTACTCCGATGTTCAAAGTTTCAAGTGGATAGAGTTTACTCGAGAACGGTAATGTGCCAACCTTTTCAAAGAAGCTGATAGGTATAACAGGGATGAGTGAGTAGTGGATTGCTGCACGAGTTAAGCAAAAGAGGGACAGCAAGTGCATTCCTTGGAAGAGCTAGAAACGGTACTGCAAAATTGTGAGATCCAGATCAAGCACTTGAACGCAAACGAAAATAGTAATAATGAATAACTCTACCACTTTTAGAGTCAAGTTAAGAGCAGAGATCATCTTATGAAGGAAGCTGTGGTCTAGATTCGAGAAGTAGCTGATTACGTACAGATTTTAGCAGTACAGGCTGACATGCTAAGTATGAAGTATGAATTAGAATCGGATCGGGGGCAAGAATTAGTTTTGTTACTTAGGAAGATCAGAGTTCTGGGTACTAGGGCAAAGTCTTACTTGTAATTCGCTTTATGTAAAGAAATTTACTTTCTAGTAAGGTTTTCTTATATGAAATTGAATCAAAATTGACGTCTTTTTGCATTCATGCATTGTATTACTTCATATGCATTTAAAAACATTAAAAGATTCTAATTAATTTACATCATTCCTCAGTTAATCTGGAAACCAACCAATCAACTGAACACCGTTATAGTACCCGAGCAAAGTTAGGAGGCATGGACCAAAGATTGGAGAGAATAGAGCAAATGCAAATACAGATGCAAGAGCAATTGACTGAATTTCAACAAGAAATGAGGAATCAGATGCTAGAATTCCAAATAAATATGAGCCAGCTAACCCAGTTATTGGGTAAAGGGAAAAGCCCAGAGGCTCACTTTGGGGATGATAATGAGGACCCTATATATTCTCCAGATTTTACCTTGATAAGTGTCCAGGCCCAACCAGACGCATGTCCACAAGAGGCACTCTTTACGATCAGATCCCGATAATATTTGACTGGTACATCGACACCAGTATATCGCCTGACAAACTCAAAATCCAATCCTGTTGCTCTTGACAATTCATCAAAAATAAAACAGGTGAAGGTAGAGCACCCAGATACTATAAAAGCCTCAAGGAAGAAAGAGAATAAAGGGAAAAATGAAGGCAGATATAACAAGGGCCACTCAAGACCAATCGCTGTGGGCTGGTTAAAGACAGAAACCACCAGCCATCAAGTTCCTTTAAAGCAAGAATCATATGTGAAGCCAGGTACTAAAAAGCTCCAGTTCACGCCAATTTCAATGTCGTACAAGGAGTTGTATCAAAGCTTATTCAATACACATGTTGTTGCTCCTTTACATGTGAAACCTCCACAGCCCCCGTATCCCAAATGGTACGACACATGTGCATAATGCGATTATCATGCGGGAATTACGGAGCACTCAATAGAGAATTGCATTGCCTTCAAAAAGCTAGTTGAAAAATTCATCAACATGGGTATTGTCAAGTTGGATGACTCATCTAATGCAGGAAATTCGCTACCCAATCATGATTGATAATGGTATGAATGCAATATATGAAGAGGTGTTGAGAAGTGTTCACATACGGAGACACAATTGAAAAGGGACCTTGTTAGATGTCTGCCCTTATAAAATTTGGGAGTGTTCTAAGTAATTGGATTGCGGAAGAAATCTCTGTAGTCTTTAGAGCTTGTTTAGAGTAATGTTCAGAACATTCTTGTTGCTTTTAGCCTAAAAATGATAGGAATTCCTTTGTGAAATAGGCTCATGTCTGAACATCATTATTCTAATAACATACATCTTTGCATTTGAGCCAATATTTTTTCATTCTTTGCGAGTAATTATTCTTTCATTCTTTTGGATTTTCTTCCACATCATTCTTTCGTTCATAATTATATTGTATAAATAATCATTCGTAAATTCACACATTCTTTTGTATATTCTTTTGCAATTACTATGGGTCCTCAGATATTAATGACATGAGTGACGCTGCTACTGACTCAAAATCTCCTTCTGAGCGAGACATGTGTTTAGAGGGATCTCATAACTTTGAAGATATCATAGATTGTAGCCTATTTCTGGACCTGTTAAGGATGGTAGAACAAGTCAGAAAATGGATCTCACCCTACAAAGAATTATCAGGGTACATGACTTCTCCTTATGTGGGGCATGGAGGTTATTCGGTCGATCTCGCTAAAAGAGTCTGACGGTCATCAATTCATCTTTGTGATCGTCAATTACTTTACTAAATATGTGGAAGCTTCTTCGTATGTCAATTCTTGAAGAATTATATAGAACGCCAAAAGGATCATATCTGACAACGTACTAAATTTAAACAACATCACAATATCAAAAGTTTGCAGTCTGTTCACGATTAATGGTATATTGCCCAAAGAAAAGATGGCAAAAAAAAAAGAACTCAATGACTTTCTCTTGGGCCTATCGTGGTTTTGTCTATTGAAGGCAAGATTCTTTCACTCTGAGTTTTAAGATCTAATTGAAGAGGAATGTTCAAAGTTATCCATCATGGTCAAATGCGCCAAAAGAAAATGATGCGAGCTCACAAAAAAGGGTCCGCACTAGAGAACTCATTGAGAGGGACTTGGTATTGAAGAGGATCTTTCCCATACAAAAAGAATTTTATCCAAGTTTAGAAGGACCTTATATTGAGGGCCTTATCTGGAAAAGCGTCGATTAGAAGGGATAACAAGGACATGCCTAATCCTATGAGTTCAGATTCAATCAAAAAAATATTTGAAAAAAAAGAGGAAAAAGAAAAGGAAAAAGGAAAAAAGAAAAAGAAAAAGTAAAAGGAGAGGCCAAGGTGAAAATCTGCAAAGAACGCCTTGAGACCAAAGGGGATTTGAGTTGAAAACCCGAAAAGGGCGGCTCAAATATTGATCAAAATGGGGCATGAGGTGATCAGAGCAGTTCAAATTTTGATCAGATTGGGGCATATGATGATCTTGCTATACTTGAATCAACAGGAAAGGGTAGACGACATCTTGAGGCATCGACAGAGTACTGTAGATCTCTCAAACACATGTCAACTCGTCTTCAGAAAGTTTGTACAGAGAAGTTCAAGCTGCGATATTTGGGGCATCCAATTTTTTTTTATATTGAATTTGTTATTCTTGGAATACTTCATTCTTTTCCAAGATACACATTCCCAATCAATTTCTTTGCTATCCTTATCTACTTTTGTTGATAATTTATTCCTTTCGAGCTATGCTCAGAACCAATTGTATTCTCATCCATTGTTATACCCTTTTAGCAAACATGTTGCATTGGAATAATGATTAATGGACTAATAAAACTTTCACAAGGGAAGTTTTGCATATTACTTTAGAAGTTTCTAAATAATACAGGAACCTGAAACAAGACTATTGTTTAGAATGCACCAAGTTTTAAAAAGGTTAGAAATCTGAGAAGGAAGAGTCTAAATGAAGACTATCTCTTTGGATTTTGTTGTCAAAAAACATTGATCAAACAAAATGAAAAGACGTCAGGTGGGTGACAAAGTAATGATCACCGGGCAATAGAAAGAGGTTACCTCAGGGAATAAAGCCTTCATTTGCGCATGAGCCTTTGGTACGACACCCTGGGAATGGTGTAAGAGACCAGAAAGATTTAGATCCTGTATCCTTGAGTTGTGATAGCAGATGATTGAAGAAAAGCCACATACCCTTGGGTTACAATGGGAGAACAATGGTATGAATTTTTGCGCTCCAATAGATTAAACTTTGAGGTTTACAGTGGGGGCAACCTGACTAAATATTTCTTCAGAAAAGCCAGCCAAGCAAGAAAGCGTTGTAGCACGTCAGTGTTAAAGCCTTAATATCCTTCGAACAATGACAACCCAGGTGGGATCATTCTCTTAAAAAAAATTCATGCAAACATCATTCGCACATGTCTAGTTAGGAGCATTTGACGCATTTGGATCATGCCATCCTAATCTTAGGCATAATATAGGTTCATTATACAGGTCATGTTCCCCAGAGAACAGATCAGTGAAAATTGTAGATCTTATCTCCCTAAACAGTAGTGGAGCAGATCGAAGACGGCGAATCTTATCTTTCCAAGATAGTGGGAAGCAGATTTAAGCCACCAAGCCTTGTCTCCCAGTAGCGGAGAAGGTTGAAGATTTTAGATCTTATCTCCCTAAGAGTAGTGGAGCAGATCGAAGACAGCGAATCTTATCTTTCCAAGATAGTGGGAAGCAGATTTAAGCCACCAAGCCTTGTCTCCTTGAGCAGCAGTGGAGAAGATTGAAAATTGTAGATCTTATCTCCCTAAGCAGTAGTGGAGCAGATCGAAGACGGTGAATCTTATCTTTCCAAGATAGTGGGAAGCAAATTTAAGCCACCAAGCCTTGTCTCCCTGAGCAGCAGCGGAGAAGGTTGAAAATTGTAGATCTTATCTCCCTAAGCAGTAGTGGAGTAGATCGAAGACGACGAATCTTATATTTCCAAGATAGTGGAAAGCAGATTTAAGCCACCAAGCCTTGTCTCCCTGAGCAGCAGCGGAGAAGATTGAAAATTGTAGATCTTATCTCCCTAAGCAGTAGTGGAGCAGATCGAAGACAACGAATCTTATCTTTCCAAGATAGTGGGAAGCAGATTTAAGCCACCAAGCCTTGTCTCCCTGAGCAGCAGTGGAGAAGGTTGAAAATTGTAGATCTTATCTCCCTAAGCAGTAGTAGAGCAGATCGAAGACGGTGAATCTTATCTTTCCAAGATAGTGGGAAGCAGATTTAAGCCACCAAGCCTTGTCTCCCTGAGCAGCAGCGGAGAAGGTTGAAAATTGTAGATCTTATCTCCCTAAGCAGTAGTAGAGCAGATCGAAGACGACAAATCTTATCTTTCCAAGATAGCGGGAAGCAGATTTAAGCCACCAAGCCTTGTTTCCTTGAGCAGCAGCGAAGTAGGTTGAAGATTGTAGATCTTATCTCCCTAAGCAGTAGTGGAGCAGATCGAAGACGACAAATCTTATCTTTCTAAGATAGTGGGAAGCAGATTAAAGTCGACAATCCTATCTCCCTGAAGTTGCAGTGGAGTGGATTAAAATCTCAGATCTTATCCCTTTGAAGTTGCAGAGAGCAGATCGCATCTAGTCTTATCTCCCTGAAGTTGTAGTGGAGCAGACTAAGTAAGCAAGTCTTATCCTTTTAAAGTTACAGTGAGGCAGACTGAAGATGGCAAATCTTATCTTCCTGAAGTTGCAGTGGAGCAGATTAAAGCCGACAATCCTATCTCCCTGAAGTTGTAGTGGAGCGAAATAAAATTACAGATCTTATCTCTCTGAAGTTACAGAGTGCAGATCGCATCTAGTCTTATCTCCCTGAAGTTGCGGTGGACAAGACTAAGTAAGCAAGTCTTATCCTCCTGAAGTTATAGTGAGGCAGACTGAAGATGGCAAATCTTATCTTCCTGAAGTTGCAGTGGAGCAGATTAAAACCGACAATCCTATCTCCCTAAAGTTGCAGTGGAGCGGATTAAAATTACAGATCTTATCTCTCTGAAGTTACAGAGAGCAGATCGCATCTAGTCTTATCTCCCTGAAGTTGCGGTGGACAAGACTAAGTAAGCAAGTCTTATCCTCCTAAAGTTACAGTGAGGCAGACTGAAGATGGCAAATCTTATCTCCCTGAAGTTACAGTGGAGCAGATTAAAGCCGATAATCCTATCTCCCTGAAGTTGCAGTAGAGCGGATTAAAATCACAGATCTTATCTCTTTGAAGTTGCAGAGAGCAGATCGCATCTAGTCTTATCTCCCTGAAGTTGCAGTGGAGCAGACTAAGGAAGCAAGTCTTATCCTCCTGAAATTGCAGTGAGGCAGACTGAAGATGGCAAGTCTTATCTCCCTGAAGTTGCAGTGGAGTAGATTGAAGAACTAATTCCTATACCTCTGAAGATGCAGTAGGAAGGAATGAGGCTACTTAAAGAAGAAGAGTACCAAGATCTAGCAGGACCGGACAAAATCGGGCATTTTTAAAGTCTTTGCTTCGTCCCTGTTACACAAGAACGAGCAAAGAGGGGCAACTGTAAAACCCAATTTTAGCCCGGGCTCACATATGGAAACATAATTTTTGAGGATATGCAATCTTAGATATGATATGCAATCCAAGATATGATATATGCAATCTTAGAGATGATATATAATCTTAGATATGATATGCAATCTTAGAATATATGATTTTGTAATATTAGAGATTTAATTTATAGATACCCTTTAATCTCAGCCGTTGATATAACTGATCTGTACCGTTGGATTTGGGGAGGCTCGGCTATAAATAGAGGCCTCTCCCTTCATTGTAAAAAAAAAAAGAAAAGGGAGGGAGGAGAAATAATAAAAAAAGAGAACGATTGACAGTTTTTTAAAGGTGGCTTACTATTTTTTTCGTTCGATTATTTTTTACTTATTTACGATTTTAAAAAAAAGGAGAAGGTGATACCACTGCGAATTTTATTTTATTTTTATTTAGCCCCTCCGCCTTTTAATGTTTTTGTAATTAAGTTTTTTTATTTTTTTAATTTACCCTTTTATTTATTTTAAATTCCAATTTAATCCTTTTGAACGGCGCCGTTTTAGAGGAGAAGGGAAAATTTCCCTTCCAGCCCCTCTATGTAACTTGCGCGTTCAAATTAGTCCTTTTACTTTTATTTATTTGTGGATTTACCCCAGATTTTTTAATTGCAATTCAATTTAGTTTTTTTATGTTTTTTATTAATTAATAGTGTAATTATTATTTTTATTCTAATTTTTTTATTTATATATATTCCTTTTATATGTACACATATATATTTTTTAAAAAAACGAATATTTTCCTTTTTTTTAAATGAATATTTTCATATATATATGTATATATTTACGTTTTTAAGTGATTAAATACTCACCTTTTTTTCTTTTTTAAAATATACTTATTTTTTTCCTTATTTTCATAAGTATATTATGTGTTGTATTTATATATAAATTCTATAACCTAAAATTTTATTTGTAAATTATATGTATATTTTTAATCTTCATAATTTCCATGTGTACATCTTTTGATCCTTATTTATTTGTTTGCTATCCCATCCATTGTATAATTGTGTTTACATTTAATATTTTGCATGTCATGGATTACCCTTTTTTTTATTTCGTTTTATTCATTTGCTTATATTATTTTTATGTCGATGATGTATTTATTATTGTTATTATTATTATAGCATTTGTATGTATAAAATCACGTTACATCATTTTTTACTCAAATTTAAAGATAGAATTTTTTTTTAAAATTGAGATAATGTTCGTATTTAGGATTTTCAAGGGAATTGAGCCCTAACGTATTGGGTTCCGATTTTCTTCGTTAAATCTGACAATCGAGCATTTCTCTTCAATCAAAAAAAAATAAAAACTCATTATTGGGAATTCAACACGTTGTGTCCTAACGTATTGGATGTGACGCATTGATTTCTCGAAATGAAGATTTTTTTAAAAAATAATAAAGGAAATATTCCGAGTTTGGGATTTTAAAGGAATTGTGCCCTAACGTATTGGGTGTGATTTCTTAAATCTTGGATAAGTGGATGTTCTTTTAAAGTAAAGGAAATATTCCGAGTTTGGGATTCTAGAGGAATCGTGCCCTAACGTATTGGGTGTGATTTCTTAAATCTTGGATGAGTGGATGTTCTTTTAAAGTTTTATTGTACAAGTATTTTGGCCCAATTCATTTTGGGGAAAATTAGAATGTTGTGCCCTAACGCATTGGGTGTGGTATCTTCTTTCTCTGAAACAATAAGGGTCTTAATACGTAGCCTTTTAAGTTTTGCTAAGGATTACGTTTTTTCCAAATTCTCGACCTTAAGATACTAATTAATTAACTAAGTACCAATTTTGGGCGTTACGAGGATGCTAATCCTTCCTCGTATGTAACTGACTCCCGGATCCGTTTTTCTAAAACTCGTAGACCAAAGCCGTTTTTTTAGGTGATCCAATCACACCTCAATAAAAGATTGGTGGCGACTCCCAAATTTTCATTTTTTTAGAGTCGACAACCTAAATTTTTTGTTTTCAAAAAATGGTTTCGACAAGTACCATAAAATTTTTTTAGTCCAAAATAAACTAAAAAACATTTGTTTAAAATGTTTTGATTTATATCTAATATTTTGTTTAGTTTAGTTAAAATAATTTGAAAAATATTATAAACTCATTTTAGACATTTTTGTACAAGAGGTAACCGATCCCTCAAACATAGGCCATGGAAGTCCGTAAGTAAATGAGGTTTTGACAAAAGTTAGAATGATTCTATCTTATTCGATATGAGCATAAAAATTTTTTAAATTATCCTTAAAAACTAATAAAACTTCGTAGATGAAGTAAGCAAGTGATTCCGAATCTCTATAAATCAAGTGTGTCAATAATTTCCTTCACTTATCTTGTAGAAAAGAATTTTTAAGTACCAATTCACCCTCTTTTGATAAATATGATCTACCGAGCACAACAATCCCTAAACTTCAAACATTTTAATTGAAACCTTAGAGTGTCATTATTGTAAATCCTAATGTAAGCTTGGATGTTAAATGTTAACTAATGCACAGACTTGGTTGATACATTAATGGCTCAATTAGAATGTTTTAATGTTTGGAGATTAATTTAGATTTGGCATAATGATAAATTAACTCCTAACATTTACTCTCTTGGTCACTTTGACCTTAATTCAATTTTTTATTAGACTACTTTAGCTCTCAACCTTTAAAATTTAATCAAAAATATTTTTCTTAAATGAAAAAGTTAACACTAGATGATTAAAATTTTAGCGACATTAACATGACAACTTGTATACAGTTTCACATTTACTTGTTCAAAAAATAATAATTCAAAAAGTTCATAAATGTTTTTAGAGAAACTATCCACATCAGTAGTAAAGTACATGTATAGACTACCATATGGGTTACCACGCCAGTGCTATTATATTTTTTACAATTCAGTCAATTTTTTCATTCAAAAGAAAGTAATTTAATTAAATTTGGAATATTGAGAGCCAAAATGATGAAAAAAAATAGAACCGAGTCAGGTGCTAACTTTATCTTTATGCTAATCTTTTAGAGAATATACTTAATTATTAGTAAATCTTATATGTAAATTGGATTCGAATGGTGGCTAGTTTTGAATCCGAGGGCTACATTCTATACCATGTCATTGTGGATAAATGCAATGAAGTATATGTTAGCATCGTATTTAAATCTTTTCGTAGTTACTTTATGAATAAACCTTGTCACAATGGTAAAAATGGTCCTAGTCCAATGCTCCTTTAATCTACCTATTATTGGGGATGAAAAAATAGGTTGAACATGCTGACATTTACTTAACCTCTATGAGGTTGCTTTATGAATATCAACTTTGTCATTAGGGTGAAACTAGGCATAACTCAAAAAAAAAAAAATCTAAAATTGAACTTGTTATAAATTTGTATTCATAAGTATGGATGTATAATAAATTTATATGTGATCACAAGCAAGAATATGTGACGATAACCAATCACATTGTTCTCTTTCTTTCTTTTTTTTCTTGCTCTTCTTATATATTTTTTGATTATTAGAGATTTCGTTAAGCATATTTGTTGAATGATTAAGTTTAATTATGGAATAATTATAATGAAGAAATGATTTAGAATATTTACAAAGTTGAGAAAGTATTGTTTCTTATTGAGTAATTATACTTGAAGAATAGTTGCTAACTACAAGAGTTATTAGAATTGAGAGATGGTTGGCAATTAGATGTGCAACTTCATACTCCCCATTTTAATGAATAGCTTATGAGCTACTAGTTTGTAGCTAAATATTTCAATATATCCTATGAATTACTTCCAATCTTTTTTTTCTAAATCGATGAAATTAAAATAATAAAAGATTTGGAGTGTAATAATAATCAAAGTCAATTTTAGTTAGACTAAATAACTTTATAATTATCTTAAATGAAAAAGTTTTTATCAGATACCTATTTAGCACGAATTCGAATCGTATTACTCTATCTTTTACCTTTAATAGTATAAGAAAAGCTTTATAACTAAACAATTAGAGGTTAATTAATAATTGAAATTGAAATAAAAAAAAATCCAATCTAAATAGACCACTCTACTTGCAGTTGTAAAATAAGAGGCGGCAGCCACAAAGTTGCGAGCGCAATGAAGCATGCATTGCACGCCCACCTCAAAAATGTGTGAATATGCGGTTCTTCCTGCTTTCAGCAATTATGTTTGACGGCATTTCACTCTATAAAACGCCTATGCCCTATACATCATCCCCTCTCTCTCTCTTTCTACCCCTATTTTTTTTCTTTTACTTATCAAATAATAACTTTTTTAAAAAAAATTTATCATATAATAACTATAATCTCATCTACTATCTAAACGCATTTATATTTTTCAAAATAAAAAATTTATTCATATTTATTTTAGAATAAATAAAATTAATTTTCTTGAAACTCATAATAATCCCACCAATAATATTATTTTTAAGATTTGGATATAAGTTATTTTTTATCGTGGTTTGTTAGTAAATGCACTCTCATAATAAAAGACAGAATAACTGACCATTCACCAGCAACAGCATGGAAGTACGTACGACAATGTGTGGTCGATATCTTCATTGGGGAGGTTCGCATGTCAGTTTGTGGATGACGATGGGTCCAACCAACCCAAGCGTACCGCGCTTCCGCAATACTCTCCTAACAATCTTTCTCGATATTCAATCATGCCATCATCATTCTTTTCTCTACAGTATTAACTCAGCTTCCACAAAACTCCATTTTATCCCCCCAGACCCTACTGAATTGAAGATTAAAGAATTTTCATTTTTTTGAAAAAACTATCAAGCTTCGGTTGCAATCTGGATTCCGGAAAGCATAATATTTTTTTTCCTTCAAAATCTAACAATATATGAGAGCTAAAGTGATAACAAAATCTATTCCTTATCCTTCCTTCAGTTAAATTGCAGCTACATACCCTATCTATCTAGCTAGCTAAACAGCAGCAAGAATTAATCACTCAAGGAATCAAACAACCTCATAATTAATGCCCTAAATCCCAGTAGAGAAATAAATACAAATTAGTAGCAACATATAGTAGATATAATATAAGCAATACTGCGGCGCCTACTTGAAAGGATTGTTATACTCCCTATTTGGTTCTGGGATTGGGTTCCACTCCCACAGCCGGTCCGAGAAGGCCGTTGGACTTGGAATTGCGCTGGGTAGTACGTTGAGGGAAAGCTGTTGCGGTTGTGCCTGTGATTGTGGGGGCAACGTAGAAAACTCCGATTGTGGTTGATGTTGTTGTTGATGGGGATGGGGATGATTTGTATTGTAGTATTGCTGCTGGTTCAATGCAACTTGTTGGTAGCTTACTAGTCTGTGGAGGTCGTCGACAACATTGGATGGAACAGAAGAAGAACCTACTGGGAAGAGAGTAGTCGAATTGGGGAGTAAAGAGCAGCAGCCTTGCTTTGACTGATTTAAGAACATTCCTTCCCCTTCCATTCCAGATGGCAACCCAAGTGTTGTGCTAATAGGAGGCATTGGACGGTACAGGTTCTGCTTGGAAAGTCCGAGAGCTGTTGTGACATCAGAAGTACTAGTACTGCTGTTTCCATCAGTTTCAGTTAACTTTTCAATCTCCATTTGTTGTGGTTGTCCTCCTCCAAAAGCTTGAAACCTTTCCATGGCTTGTTGAGCTGCCTCTTGGGGGTATTTCTTCTCTGACTGTTGTCCTCTCGATGACTCTGCTGACCGCCTAGTTGGTAGGCAACGGGGGAGTGATGGGTGATCTTCCACTCCAGGTCTCTTGTACACACGGCAAAGTGATATTTCAGCCTGAAAATCATATTATAGGGTGCTGGTGAAGAGAAGGACGAAGCTTTTTTCCATGGAAGATAAGGAGCCTCAACTAAATATTATTCGACATTGAGCATCGGTTACAGTTGTGACTCGGAAGCAGTAATAGTAGTATTCAATACATGTAATTAAGGTCATTTGGGAGTCATTCAATCTAAAGTTCATGCAGCTTCCTATCTATCTTTTGATAGAAACAAATTTTTAATAAATAAATCAATTAATAACAACAAAACTGGAAATCCATCTGTCAGTTATATTAGTACTATCTTATCTTTTTTGTCTTGCCCCAAAAGGAGCACAACCTTGCAATTATTCATTTCCTGACGGATCCAGCTGAGTACTAAAACTGAAACTTCTGGAACACTGAGCACCATTTTTAGACTTTGAATTTTCTAAAAGAGAAATTAGGGTTTAGGGAAAGGAGAACAAAGACGTGGATTGTATAAACCAAAAGGTTTTTCTGTAGTGCATCTGTATATATAGCAATATTGATGGTAAAGAGAGAGGCGTGTACCTTTTGGTAGCGTTCAGTTTCGTGGTGAGGCAAGCGATACTCGTTCATAATCCAACTGGTTCGGATACCTTTGGGAGCTTTTCCGGAGTAGAAGACTAGGGTTTTCTTGAGACCAATTGATCGAGAGTTCTCACCTCGAATCATGCGGTCAGCTCCCGTTGCCTTCCAGTAGCCGGATGTCGTAACACGATTAGGGCGATCCCCGTTTCTGTACTTTCGGTCTCTAGGCACATAGAAGAACCATTCTTTCTCTCCTATTGCTGCCAAGGCTGAGATTGGCCGCCCGGAGAATTCACATATATACACACACAACACCAAAGATGAATCACTGTGATTGTCCTATCTAGCCGAAACGGCTATTAATATTACAAATATGTATGTATGTATGTATGTATGTATGTATGTATGTGTGTGTGTGTGTGTGTGTGTGTGTGTGTGTGATTTAGGAAAATCGTTTTATACCATAAGATGGAAGCCCACGCATTTGAAGATTGATGAAGAAAAAAAAAACACAAGGAAAGAAATCAAGACTCAAGAGGGAAACTAAGGATTTGTAGTTTTACCGGGAAGCTCCCAAGGGTCATAGCGATATAGATCAAGAAAAGTAATGAGCTCCACGTTGAAGCGCTTGCCCTCAACCTTACGGCGAAGGTAAAACTCTACAAGTTCTTCCTCCGTAGGATGGAATCGAAAACCAGGCATGACCATGTCGTGTTCGTGTTCATCTTTGCTGTTGCTGCTGCTGCTCATGTTGTTGTTGTTGCGGTCGTCGACGACGTTAATGTTGGTATTATCGTTGGGGTCGTTGCTCATGATGGCTGCCGGTGGTATTGCCATAAACTAACTAACCAGAAACTATGTCAGCTCCGAGCTCCTACCCTCTTAGTTTAGACACTGAGAGCTTTGTATTTGAACAAATCGAGTAATGTAAGGTAAGTGGTGGTAGGTTAAATTTCCTCACTCTTTTATATTGAAGGTGAGGAGAAGACTGAGAAAATTAAAAAAGAAAAGAAAAGAAAGAGAGAGAGAAAATATGGAGGGGCGTGTTAAAAAGATCTACATAGCTTTCAGGCCCTACACTACATGGGAAACGGTACGCCTAAAGCTGTTTAAGATGGGAAAGTGACATGTCAAATAGACGACAGGGTGGCCACACCAAGTAGCAGAGAGCGGTGCCCTTGGACCTTTCTTCCTTTCAACCATAGAATTTCTATTTTCCCTTTTCTCTCGTTATAAAATTAAATAATTAGATTTAAGGTTATTATTTGATGTGCATTTCAACTCCATTCAGTAATTCATTGAGAAGAATAATAATAATAATTAAATCTCGAATTTTCATTCTTTAAACATATTTCATGGATAGAATGTTAGAATAAATTGTGATTTCATAATTTTAAAATATTAATTATTATAAAAATTATAAATAATACTTAACAAAAAAATTATAATAAAACTTAAAATCAAATCATCATATATAATACTTTAGCTTAAGAAAGTATTCGACAATATGATTATTAATAAAATTACAAACGAAAAGCAAAGCATTAAACATATACTCTTTGTTATTATCAATCGGTCCTTAACCAAGTATAATTAATAATAAATTTAGTATAAAAATTTAGAATAAATACCATATAATTTAGTTTTTTTTTATAATTGAGGAGGAGAATGGAGTTACTTGAGATCGAACTCAAGCTCTCATAACTACAACATAGTCCTCTTGCTATTAGGCTAAGAGTTCATTAGTAGGTCAAAATGTATAAAAAATTCTCTCCTCAATAAAAAAAATTTAGATTATTTAAACAAGATTAGTAAAATAATATATAATTATATTTGAAAAAAATAATATATGTACATACCTAAAATTAAAATGTTATTATTATTGTATAAAAAAAAACCTTTTAAACTTACATAATGTACAAGCATGTTTGAAAAACCATAAGATAATTGAATTTGATTGTAATTGCTTCAAATTCTCACCCTCTCTTAAGAATTGTAGACTACAATTCAGTGAGACCCATTAGTTAATTATAACGGTTACCCAAACAATGAACAATTTCAAGCAATTACATCTAAATTCAATTACTAGTTGTATTTCCACCATGTGTACTTGTTGGAATTTTTAAATATGTTTCTTGAACCAGGTGAAATTTAAAAAAAATTATTAACAATGTGTACTCGAGAAGAAATAAATTAAAAGAAGAAGAAGAAAACAATTAAGACTGCAAAATTTAACATAGCTTTATTCCCTAACCTTCCAACATTATTACACATCATCCAAAAAAGAAATCATGTGCACATTGTGTAAGTATAGAGGCAAATTCCAAATGTTAAGGTTTCTATTTATAGATCCATTTGGCTTAGCCTAGTTACCCAATGTAAGAGTTGAACTTATTAAACTCAACAAAATTTCCCTTTTGAGTCAAAGGTTCCAATTACCTTAGTCTTGTCTAACTCTCTTCCTTTTCTCTATTTTGTTACCTTCAAGTGTTTCCTAATTGAATGATTTTATTGTACACTTTGCATGTCTTCCTAACATCCACATACTATATACCATTCTCCTCAATGAATAATGTTTTTAGTAATTTACATTTCAGCAAACTAATAAAGTTGAATCAAAACATTCTCACATGCTTGATTCAGTTCATGCTGTGAGATGATAAATCATACTCCCACTTTCATCCTTAATACCACATTTAATGTATCTTTGCATCTAGTTGGTAAGTGAGTATTGAGTTTGAGTCTACATTAATGAATTTATGTAATTATACAAAATATATGATTTTTTTATACACAAATCCATTAAGTTCAAAATGAGTTAAATAAAAGTTTATCATTTGTTTCCTGAAAGTTCGAATCCGAATGGATTTTATGGGTGAACATCCTTTGATCATAGATCCACAAAATCAATTACCGAAATTCAAAAATGATGATTTCAATATGATTCAAATATAAATAATATAAATATCTTTTAATTTATCAATAATAAGTTTTATATACAACTAAATTATTACACTAGTAACCAAATGTCTTTTGTAGATATAGGATGCATTTGGATGAAGAATTTAAAATTTTATTAGAGTGTTCTTAGATGAAGAAATTTAAAATTTTGGAGAATTTTAAAATGCTAATATTTCAAAATTCTTAAATTCAAAATACTAGTAATTGTAATTGTTTAGTATAGATAAATAATTTGTTTTAAGAAAAATTGGGTTATTTGAATTTTATAAATAAAAAAAACAATATTAAAAGAAAAAATAAAGATATTAGAAATGAATAATATAGACAATATTGATATCATTAGATTTATAGAAATTTATAAATATTTTTTAATAAAATAAAATTTAAAATATATATTAAAATTAAGTAAATTGAAGTTTATTTTTTTTTATTTTATAGTGAGATAATGTGTATTAAAAATAAAATTATGAGGAATTAAAGAAAAACACAAGTGCAATTTGAAAAAGGAAATTGAATAAATTAAATCTCCACGTAAAGTTGTTCCTAAAATTTCAATTTCTTCACTATTTTTTTCCCAGACAAATAAATTTAATTTTAGAATTTTAAAAATTTTGATATAAATGAAATCTATCCTTTAAATTCGTTATTTAAAGTGGGTTTGGATGGAGGATTTGGAGTGCTTTCATTTGTATCAATATTTTTAAAATTCTAAAAGTGAATTTATTTGTTCGGATAAAAATTTAGTGAATTTCAAGAGTAGATTTCAGCAGCTTTCCTTTTCAAATTTCATCTAAATAGGTGATTTTTCAAAATTTCTTATAATTATATTTCATTTAACACATAGATAATTACTAAAACTTCAAAAAATCTTTTTTATTTAATTCTAATATTTATATTTAAAATTTTTAATTTATTAAAAATATTTATAAAATTTTACCAATATAATGATATATAGGTTTTTTTTATTATAATTATTCATATTTTTTAATTCTTAAAAATCCAACAGCCTAATTTTTATGAAAACAATTATTTATCCAAACAAACTATGATTAATGCTAGCATTATAAAAATTCATCCAAGCATTCTCTTTGGGGTTTTTAAAATTCTAACCTTTTTCTAGTAGTTATAAATACATTGTTTGCTTTAGAAGTATTTAGGTTGGAATGATGATTTTAAAAATAAATAATGCAATATGATATCATTAGATTTGTAAAAGTTTATAAATATTTTCAATAAAAAAAATGATATTTTGATATTTATGTTTATTCTATTTTATAATGTGGAATTTTGAAAAAAAAAACAATATCTTTAAGTAGAATTTGAAAAGAGAAATTTGTCCTGAAATATTTTATAAATTTTGAAATGTTCTATTATTTTTACTGAAAAAGTTTGAAAAAATCGATAAAAATGGAATTATTCTTCAAAAATGGTCACATTTGTATAAAAATTTGGACCACTATAACTTAAAAGGTCAACGCAAGTTGTGTTCGAAGTGAAAGAAAAAGAAAAAAAAGATTATATGAACAAGTGGTTAAAAATAGCAGCAGGATTTGAAATAAAACGAGGATTGATGCGAGGGTTTTAACTATGATATCAACAAGAGATTTTAAAAATGTAAAATTTAAATGGATTGAGGAATATTAAATAAAGGAAGAGCAGGCAGTGAAAGGAAAATAAGTGAATGGTAATAATTGGTAGAGTATGGTTCGGTCAAGAGAAACCCGTGACCACTCCTCATCACTACCGCCTCTTTCTTTTGTTTTCTTTCGCGACTCACTTTCTCTTTCTTTAATTGTTTATTGTTCCTTCCGCGCAGTTTTTTTAAAAATGCGTATCCATCTTTTTGTTTCTCTATTTCACTTACATCCTACTTCAACTTTTCTTCTCCCATTTTTTACCAATTTGAAATTTTTTAAAAAATTCAAAATATATAAATAAATTCTTTTTTTCAAAAAATTTAATATTTTTTTGGTATAATTATAGGTATCCTGACTTCTAATCCGTTTTTTTATTCTGAGTCTAATCATGTTCAAACTGGAGGTGGTATTCAACTAAAACTTTCTCAACAGTATCATATTTATAGAGTTTTATTTGTGTTATGTGGGTGGGTTATCATGATTCATTTTCTTTGGCTTGTGAGTACAATGTTGGTTTTTAATTGTAAGGTTGAATGTGTTTATTTTGAGAGGTTGTTGTTTTATTTAAGGTGTGTATTAGTTGTCTTATCTCTTGTTACTTTACCTCCTACGAGGTTTTATATGATATATAATATAAATTATTTTTACTAAAATAAACTTTGATCAAATGGAAATCTTTTGCACCGAAAAAGAGTCTAAATTCAGTAAAATTACTATAGAGGTCTCTGTACTAGAAGTCATATTGCATTTTGTTCTCTTTACTAAAAACATAGGTAAATTAATCCCTGTAAGTTAGATTAAAGAGAAAATTGATCCTTTTTGTTAAAAAAATTATTCATTTGTTCTGTTAAAAATTGGTGTAGTTAACGGAATAACCAGGCAGTAACATGTGACGTGTCACGTTTATCTCATGATGATGTATGAGGATCAGTCTTTAACAGTGGAAATGAATGAAATTTTTAATAGAAGAGCATGTTTGCTCTTTGATCTAACATACAGAAACTAAATTACTTATACTTTTTTGAGTAAAGAGAACAAAATGCAATCCAACTAATATAAGGACCTTTATAATAATTTTACCATCCAAATTCCCATGCATTTTTTTGTGATTCAATTATACTCAAGGTATTGTTGACAAAATGTTTATAATTATAAAATGAATCCAACAAGTTGCTGCTGCCAGATCTTTTAAAGTAAAGCTTTCTAATAGATTTTTTTGTATGATTACACAGGTTAATTGTATATATTAATTAAAATATAATTTATTTTTAATTTAATATTAAATAATTTAAAAGAATTGATGACACAAAGAAAAATATATGTTTAAAATGAAGAAATTAAAATGCTACACTAAAATATATAATGTTAGGAATAAAAATTAAACAAGAAATAGGCTTCAAGCTTAATGGTTAAGAGCTAAGCTTTCCCTTTGTGTTATTAGGTTCAAGGCACTCTTTTCCTAAAGCAGTCATTTTATTTTTAATAGCAATAGGTAAATTGTTGTGCCGCCCCTTAAGATTTTCAAACCTTAGGTATTTAGTTCATTTTTTCACGATTAGACTTGTCATTTTGTTTTGTTCTCAATTCCTATTAGAATTTTGCCTTCTTCTCTCTATTTCTTCACGTTTTTCTTTTCTTTCATCTTTTTTGCATCATATTTTTCATCTTTTTGCTTTGAATTATTTTGTTTTTTTCTAGATTAATGCATCTTCCATTCAATCGTTTTTCTACCGATTTCGTAATTGTCATCAATAACATCCCGATCTTTGCCAAGAAATAGTAAGTACACCTTGTTACGAAGTTTAGATCCTGAATTTTTGTAGTATTTCTATCTGACGCTAATATTATGTCCGATTAAACAATCTTTTACAGTTCTTGCCAAATATTTTGTTAATCTTTTCAGATCTTGAAATGAATTGTTAATTCTGGTGTTAATGTCGCTTGAAGGACTGCATTTAGGAGAAGCGGATCAAAATAAGGTGTGAGGAACGTCGGTTGGACTTTCGGTGAAATGTGTGTGTTCTTCCCAAGTGAATTGGTAGTGATTGTGTGTAGGGTTAGGGTTACACGACCACCACACGACCATGAACCTCTATAAACCCTAAGTTAGTTCATGAATCACATGGCCACAGCTCTTTCACACGGTCGTGTCTCTCTTGTAGGGTAATTTTAATGTTTACCTCACGGTAATAGTCTTTTACACGGCCTGGCCACACGGCTGTGTAACCTCTTCATACGACCTGTAGCATCTCATACGGCTTGACCACACGGTTGTGTGACTCCTGTTTTTATAGTTTTGTCTAAAATTTTGTGAATTGTTCTGTTTAGTGCCTACACAGTCCCTAAACTATTTTTATAGTTTTATTTCTCTCAATTGAATCCTGATAATATGTGTATTGGAATCCATGATCTAAGTGATTGAATAATTACTGTTATATACATAATATGGGAACAATACATGCCTACTGCTATCGTTAAACCAAATGCATGTTAAGCAAGTTTATTACTACTGTAATGATATGTTATAATGCATGTTAATTGCTACTTTATCGACTTGTTATAAGCATGTTTATTGCTCCCTATTGATCTATTATAGGCATGATAATTCCTACTATATTGACTTATTATAAGCATGTTATTACTACCGTATTGATATGTTATAAGCATGTCATGTTGCATTGCATGGGGGGAGACGTTATAAATGAATGAAGAGTCAGCAGTTTATCTGCAACTACCAGTGGTTCATACACAACTTACTAGCAACTTTTATCTACATCGGTGGGTGGTCATCTAACCCTTTCTTGATCAGTTCGTTGTTGTGTTCATCGACATCTTAGTTTATTGAAAAACCAAAGTTGAACATGATGAATACCTTAGGAAAGTTTTACAAATACTCTGCAAAAAGAAACTATATGTGAATTGAGTAAGTGTCAATTCTGGCTTAAGGAAGTCATGTTTCTGGGTTATGTGGTATCTGCAGAGGGTGTCCGTGTAGATTTGAAAAAAATAGAGGTTATTCTGGAATGGAAAAAACCCAAAAATGTTTCTAAGATATGTAGTTTTCTTGGTTTAGTCGAATATTATAGGAGATTTTTTGAAGGGTTTTATCTAATCACTGCTCTTCTAACGTAGTTGTTGAGGAAGAATGTTTCGTGTAAAAGGACAGACGATCAACAAGCTAGCTTTGAAAAGCTAAAAGTTGTGTTAACTCAAGCTCTCGTATTAATTCAGCCTAAGTTAGGAAAACAGTATATGGTGTATAGCGACGCATCCTACACTGGTCTTGGTTGTGTGTTGATGCAAGAAGGAAAACTAGTTGCTTATGCGTCGAGGCAGTTGAAACAGCATGAGTGCAACTATCCAACTCATGATTTGGAGTTGGCAGTAGTGGTATTCGCACTAAAAATTTAGAGGCATTACCTATATGGTGAGGAGTGCTATTTTTATAAGGATCATAAGAGTTTTAAGTATATTATCACCTAAAAAGTGTTGAACTTGAGGCAACGGAGGTGAATAAAATTATTAAAAGACTATGACTGTGTGATTGAGTACCGCTTTGAAAAAACTAATGTAATGACGTATGCTCTAAGTAGAAAACAGATGACCGTTATAAGAGCAATGTTTGTTAGGTTAAGTCTAATAGATGATGGAAGCTTACTAGTTGAACTACAAGTGAAACCCACATTGGCTAATGAGATTAAGGCTAAACAAAAATTAGATGTATCCTTGTTGCCATGGATTAAGTAGGTGAAATATGACAAACTAAGGATTATAGGTTTAATGACGATGGTATTTTGTGCTTTCGATGGAGGTATTGTGTGTCAAACCATAATGACCTAAAATAGAACATACTTCGGAAAGTGCATAGTAGCTCTTATACCATGTATCTTGGAGGAAATAAGATGTATCGGGATTTAAGGGAATTGTACTAGTGGCCTAAACTAAAACAAGACGTGACAGATCTCGTAGCTAAGTGCCTAATGTGTTAATAAGTGAAAGTTAAACACCAGTTGCCTTTTGGATTGTTACAACTGATTAAAATGCCTCAGTGGAAGTAGGAGCTTATAAGAATGAACTTTGTTAGTGAGTTACCCTTAACATCCATTAAGAAAGATTCAATTTGGGTGATAGTAGATTGATTAACTAAGTTAGCTCATTTCTTACCTATCCACATAGATTATTCTTTACAAAAACTGGCTAGGTTATATATATAAGAGATTGTAAGGTTACACGTGTAAATTATTTCAAATCGAGATCTTCGTTTTGCATCTCATTTTGGAAAAAGTTACATGAGGCATTGGGTACTCATTTGGATTTTAGTACTACCTTCCATCCACAAAATGATGAACAATCAGAGCGGGTCATTCAAATCTTCAAAGATATGCTAAGGGGTTGTATTATTGAATTCCAAGGTAGTTGAAAAGAAAATTTACCTCTAGCTAAATTTGCCTATAATAATAGTTTTTAATTAAGCATACAAATAACACCTTATGAGGCCTTGTAAGATTGTAAGTGTCGAACACCATTTTGTTTGACTGAATTGGGAGAAAGAAAAATTTTGGTCCCAAAGTGGTACAAGAGTCTGAGGGGAAAACTGGATTGATCCAGGAAAGACTTAAAGCAATTTGGGATAGAAAGAAGTCGTATGCGGACCTAAAAAGGAAAGGCATTGAATGCAATATCGGAGATCAAGTCTTCTTGAAAGTGTCTCCATGGCGAAAAGTGTTGAGGTTTGGATAAAATGACAAGTTAAGTTCTAGGTTTATTGAACCCTACAAAATTCTTAAGAGAGTCGGTCCAATGACATACTAATTAGAATTTCCTCTAGAACTAGACCATCTTCATGATGTATTCCACATCTCCATGTTGAGACGATACTACTCCGACTTTTCCCTTATCATTCCAATCAAAGAGATTGAGGTGAGATTGGATTTGTCCTTTGAGGAGGAAACCATACAAATTATAGATCATGAAATAAAAGTTCTAAGAAGGAAACACATCCCATTTGTTAAGGTTCTATAGTGGAGCCATGGTACCGAGGAGGCCACATGAGAACTAGAAGACTCAATCTATTAATAGTATCCACATCTATTTGAGCCAAGTAAATTTCGAGGATGAAATTTCTTGAATGAGGGAAGAATTGTCACGCCTCAAAATATAGGAGGTTAATTGTAATAAATAGATAAGAAATGAGCCTTAGGGTTGATGGTTAAGTGTTACTCCCCTATTCTAGAAGTCCTAGGTTCGAGTTTCATTCCTCCCATTTCTTTTCCTTTAATTTTTAGCAACCTAGGATAAAAGCCACACTAAAATATATATCGTTAAGAATAAAAACTAAACAAGAAATAGGCTTTAGGCCTAATGGTTAAGAGCTAAACTTCCCTCATGTGTTCTTAAGTTTAAGTCATTGCTTCCCCAAAGCAATCATTTTATTTTCGGTAGGAATGGGTAAATTACCGTGTCGTCCCCTAGGGTTTTCAAACCCTAAGTATTTAGTTCAATTTTTCCCAATTAGACTTGGTATCTTATTTTGTTTTCAATTCTTATTAGAATTTTGCCTTTTTCTCTTTATTTCTTATATTTTTTTCTTTTTTTCTTCTTATTTGGATCATATTTTTCATCTTTTTGCTATCGATTATTTTACTTTCTTAGATTAAAACATCCTCCATTCAATCATTTTTCTATAGGTTTCATAATTGCAATCAATAGCATTCTAATATTTTGCCAAGAAATGGTAAGTACACCTCATTCTGAAGTTTAGATCCTAAATTTTCATAGTATTTCTATCTGATGCTAATCTTACGTCTGATGAAATAATTTTTTTATGGTTCTTACCAAATCTTATGTTAATATTATCGAATCTTGAAATCAACTATTAATCTGCGTGTAAATTTTGTTTGAATGACCAGATTTAGGTGAAATGAACCAAAATTAGGCATGAGGAATGTCAATCAAACTTTCGATGACAGGTGTGTGTTCTTTCCCAAGTGAATCGGCGGTGATCGTTTGTAGGGTTAGGGCCACACAATCTCCCACACAGGTGTGTAAACCACACAGCCACTATACAACCATGTGATTCTGTAAACCCTAGGCTAGTTCGTGAATCACACAATCACAACTCTTCCACACGATTGTGTCTCTCTTGTAGAGTAATTTTAACGTTTACCACATGACCACAGTCTGTTACACGAACATGTAGCCCCTCCACACAGCCTATTCGTATCTCACACAGCTTGACCACACGACCATGTGATCTCTGTTTTACAGTTTTACCCAGAAATTTGTGAATTATTCTGTTTAGTCCCTGCATAGTCGCAAACTATTTTTAGAGTTTTATTTCTCTCAGTTGAATCCCTGATAATATGTACATTGGAAATTATGATTTAAGTGACTGAATTATTATTGTTATATGCATGACATGAGAACAATACATGCCTATTGCTACCATTAAACCAAATACATGTTAAGCAAGTTTATTGCTACTGTATCAACCCTGTTATAAATCATGTTTATTGCTACCATATTGATCTATTATAAGCATGATAATTACTACTGTATCGACTTATTATAAGCATGTTATTACTACTGTATTGATTTATTATAAGCATGTTATGTTGTATTGCATAGGGTGAGATGTTATGAGTGGAGGAAGAGTTAGCAGCTTATTTGCAATGACTAGTGATTCATCCATAAATATTTCAGTCGGCAGTTTATCTGCAATGACCAGTGGTTTAACCACAATGTATTTTAGTCGACAGTTTATCTGCAACGAGCAGTGGTTCATCCACAACATATTAGCAACTTTTATTTGCACCGATGGGTGGTTATCCACCTATATTTTTATTATTAGCAGTTCATTTGCAACGATTAGTGGTTCATCCACAACTTGATGTAAAGGTGGAGGAGATCTAGCGAACTCCTACTGTGGTGTGTAGCAGAGTTGGGTAGGATCTATTCTTATAAATTAAAACTGCATCATCATTTATGAGCATGTGCATACCTAAACTGAGAATTTTGAAATATTATGATATTGATGTGTTAATATAAAGATTTGATACTCCGAATCGCAATATAAGTATGATTGTTATGAGAATTGCTATTTTGCATGAGTCATCCAATGTTTGCATTGATTAACTTGTGATAGGACTCACACTAAGTTTCTTAAGTTCACTCCCATTTATTTCCATCTTTACAAATATGCCATTAGGGTGTGGACACGACATCTGGAGGGTCTCGACTTGGAATCATTTTTTTAAAAGTATTTTAGATTTATTATATGAAATTTCTATTATTTAGAGATTGTATTGTTTTATTTTTGAAGTATGACATGAGACTTAGGTTTTGGGTTATATAGAAGACATGACATTTAATTTGACTTTAGGATGTTGAAATTCAGATTTTAATTATTTATGCATGAAATTTGGTTTTCATTAAAAATATGTTAGATATCACTTTTTCGCTGCATGATCATGTAAATGAGGTTTGAAAAATACATAAATACACACACACATATATATAAATCTAGAATCCAACCTTTACAAAATAATTATTACAGATCAATCATCTTCCAAAATTAAAGCAAATATTTTAAACAACTGTTTTTGCTAGGTCATTTTAATGGTCAATGTAATCATTACAGGTCATTTTAATGTCTAGGCTGAGTTGGGGAGGTTACAAAGAGAATTATTTCTAAAATACTATGATGTAATTTTGTTTTATTTTTTTCATTGACAAAAAAAAATCCTAGATCATCGTGTTTGTGCTCATGTATTGCAATATTTTTAGGGTGAAAATGTAAATTATGGGAACTTTTTTAATCTAAAATTAGGGGAAATTTTTAATATTTGAAAATCTAAAATTATGGGGGAAGTTTTAATTTTATAAACTTTAATATTATATATGAACTTTGATACAATTTGCAATGTTATACATCAACTTTAATTTGGTGCATTTGTATACACCAAACTTTAATTTTGGTTTGATTTTCACATTTCACTAACTCTATTGTTTATGTGACATAATTTTCCGTTAAGTCATGTGTAAAGTGTTGACATGACAGTTTAATAAGTTAAACATAGATAAATTTAAATTACTTCCACCTAGATTTAAACATAGATAAATTTAAATTACTTCCACCTAGATTAAAAAAGATAAACACACTTGGAAAAAAGGATTTCTTATTTCCTCCAAGAAATCTGTTTTTTTTTAATCTAGATGGAAATAATTTCAATTTATTTATTTGTTTTTAAGCTAATAAAATGACATGTCAGCAATTTATAGACAACTTATTGGAAAATTATGCCACAAAAGTAATGGGGTAGGTGAAATGTGAAAATTGAACCACAATTAATGTTTGATGTAAACAAATGTACCAAATTAAAGTTGATATATAACATTGCAAATTGTATCAAAATTCATGTATAATTACGATATTTGTCCTATTTTTTTTTATAAATTTAAAAATGCTCATCTAAAATTTCATCAAATTTATTTTAAAATAAATTATTCAAATTATGGAAAAGTTTTAATATTTTTCTAAATTAAAAAAATGCTTATGTAAAATTAAGTCAAGTTTTAATATTTAAATAGATTATTTTTAAATATTTGATTATTCAAATTTATTTTTTTCTTAATTTTATTTAATTTAATATAAATTTATAAAAATATTGTTAAATTTATTTAAAATTAATGATAAAGTCTAATAAATAGATAAATGACCTAATTAAAAAAACTGTTTTTGAAAAAATTGAAACAATCCAATGTATTTACATTGGGGACCTAGAAATGCGAACACACATATTTGAGATAAAAACAATGGAAGCACTTATAAGAACCCATAAAGTTTCTTTAAATAATCCAAATCAAGTTTTGATATTTTAACACACTCAATAATCTAAACCGACCCAATTTTAACCTCCACTAAAGACAAAATTAAGCCCATTAAAGAACAAAAAGAGAAGTGAAGACTTGGAAGGTTTTTTTTTTTTTTTTTATGATTCGGAGGATGAGGTGAAAGAGATTAGCAAGAAGTAGTCGCTGTCAGAGTTAGATGGTCGGTTTGAAACGCTTTAGAATCAAATTTTGGGGTTTAAATATATAGGATTAGGGGCTGTTTCAAGATTCGCTCCGAATGAGGGAAATAACACCCCTTCACCAATCCCGAAACAATGGTGGCTGTGGCGACCATAGAGTTTTTAGAGAGTTAAGATATTTTTCATTGATAAAAAAGTAAAGAAAGGTTCTTTTTTTTTTTGGTCTTAGTAACTTTTTGGTAAAATTTTATTAATTTTAGAAATAAAAAAAATGAAAAAATTAGAATTTTATATAAAATTTTATTTATCAAGTGTGACATAATATAATTTTAAAATATCATATCATTAAAATTTAATATTATTATTAAAGTGAGAAAAAAATTGTGACCAAAATTAAAGTTGAGTTACTAATGTGATTTCAAGAGAGAATATCAAGATATTATCTTAATTATGTTTGAATCTTATTTATGTGTTAATTAAAACATGATCTTATCCTACATCACTAACCACTTATTCAATGTAAGACATAGTTGGACTTAGGGTTGAGTCATATTTTTTGAAAATTTCAATGTATTTGTAATAACTAATTTAATTCTCGATATTTCTATATTAATTTTGAGTGTAGGCTTTATTTTGATTAAATAATTTTTTATTTTATTACTTTTGAACATAGTTGAATAAAGTTTCAAAACATTTCATAAATATTTATAAAATAAATTATTTTTTAGTAAATAAAAAAATAATAACTACTATATTGTCTTTTTTGAAAAAATATTTTGTATAAAGAATTTTAAAATTATTTTAACTATTTTAAATATAACATATTTACATCATAAAAATTAAAATAATTATAATTAAATAAAAATAAAATTCAGTTCAATTTGAGTAACTATAATTTTTTAACTTGTGATCTAAAAATCAATCAAACACTATAGTTTAGAATGATTTTCGATTTCTCAATTTTTGCTCAACCCAAATTGGGGTTTATGCAAAACTTATCCTAACCTTTTCGAAATTAAAGTTTTCAATATTTACCTTTGTATTTTACCTATCATTCAAATAAGTTTTGACTTAATCAAATCCCAAGCTTAATCCAACAAGTTTATCCTATTGCGTGTGACATATTAAGTTATCAACATGTTGGCAATAAACATAAGTCAATTTCGTTAAAAGAAACTTACATTTATGATCATGGGTGGATCAGTCTAACAGCCATTATGTCCATCCAAATGTTGTAGAGTCATGATAACGTCAAAGAATTCTTTCAATAACTAGTCTCTCAACGTAATGTGAGCATTTCACCATATATTCTTGAATGCGCATAAGCTACTGCAGTGTCCCTAATGCAATATTCTAATTAGAACTTGAAACATATAGTTAATTTTCGAGCATAAACAAAAGGATAATATTATTAAGGCAATTCATGAGCAATGCCAACTACAATTCTCACTATGCAAGTCAAATATATTTGTCTTATTTGAAGTTGGTAATCTTTTGGACCAAAACATTTGGACCGTGACCTTTGTTGATATTTTGGATATATGTTGGTCTATCTTTGAAGATCAATTGATATAGAGAAACATATATTAAAGATTGGCTTGAATCAGATCAAGCAATCAAATTTCTTATTTAAGGAGATTGGGTTGTCAAGATCTATCTTGGACTTAATGAGGATATTTCTTATGCTTTTTTAGCTGCTCCTTTGATGGGAAAGAATGATTATATTGGTTTATTATGTTAGCAAGTCAGAATATTACTTATTCTTATGACTTGTATAGGTTTGAGATAGAGAGTTTTGCACTTAATATAATTATTAGGAATTCATTACTGGGAGTGCATTTTTCTAAGTAGAAAAAGTGACTTACTTGGTTTACGTAAATTTGAGAATAATCTAAATCTTAGTAGAAAAGTGAGGGTGTTATATCGTTAAAAGATAGTAGATTATCTCTCTAGGTAAGGCTTCGCAAATGCAGCAAAATCGAATTGCGTAAACAAGTGTTTCGCATTCTTTCTTGTTTTTTCGCAGTGCCACTTGTGGTTACCACTGCTCCCATGTTCTTGCAACTACCGACTTCATTCTTTCAAATATAATATCTTTTAACTAGGGGAGAGTATTCGATCGAGTTGAGTCAAATCGAGTCAAAAAATTTTGAGTTAGTCGAGTTGGCGAATCCTATTTTAGCAACTGAATTCAATTTGAAATCCTTTTGAATCGAGTAAAAAATTTCGAGTCGAGTCAAGTTAACGAATCCTATTATTTATACTCAATGTTGTGTTTACATGGGCCGATTATTTAACTAGTAGACGAAGTACAATATTATTTAACTACATAAACAATATAATTTACTAAATAATTACATGTAAAGAACTATTTCAGGCATGCAAAATAACTACACATAACATTGTAGGACAATCTTTGTGGCCATAATTCGAGTAAACTACATAAGCTATTACACCCCACACATAATTATATTTACATAGTGCATAATTATGCGTCAAGAACTATCTTATATACAAGATAACAAAATGAAATACCAAAAGTATGATATAGGGATACATGCCACTACTACACAAAATATGATATAACAAAATGATACACCAAAAGTATGATATAGATGGTCATGGTGTGACGCTCCAAGACTCAAATTCAACAAAATAAACTCAAGCTTCCTACACAACAAAATCAAGAGTTTAACCGATTGTTTTGACCAAATTTGAGCAAATGCAAGGTTGAAGTTTCCATAAGCATTAACAAAATATCTATTCCAAAAAGTTAAAATCAAACTATCTTTAAGCTTCATCTTCTTCGAACACTGTAGATAGTACCAAAAATTCTGTAACAAAAATAAAAATGTATTCTTAAATTATGAAAATTTTTACTAGAAAAATTAAAATAAACGTTCAATTTTGTGAGTTGTAGTTAAGTATGTTATCATCTTCATATTCCATAATTTTGACAATTCTAATAAATCTCAAAAAGAGAAAATTGTTAGTTAAATTGTGAGAATGTTTTATAAAAATAAATAAAATAAATAATTAACTTTTTGGATTAAAATTAGTCCATTACCATCATCTATATCTTGAAGTTCCTTTACATACTCCTCACGATTTATAGGATCTTTTGATCTTTGAAGCCAATCTTATGTGCAAACCAAAGCCTCAACCATAGAAGGAGTTAAAGAACTTCTAAAATTATCTAGATCATGTCCACTCGTGTTGAAAGCACTTTCGGATGGAACGCTTGAGATAGGAATGGATAACATATCTTGAGCCATTTTCGCAACAATTGAGAATCTTGGACTATTAACTTTCCACCATAATAACAAATCAAATGAATCTAGATTATTTTCAGAATCTTCTCTCAAATATCTATCCAACTCAGATTTACTTTCTAAGCCAACACATTGCTTTTTCTTCATATATTGTTGCATGACTAAGCCTATCTTCAGTTTTACTTGATCTATTTCATTTTCACTTGAACTTGGACATCTAGTAGGAAAATTAGATTCAACTCCAATGTTTATGTGATGATTTCCTTCAACAATTGCAGAATGTTCATCAAACAAATAATGTAATTCTCTATTGACCATCCTTATAATGTCATTTGCAATATTAGGAAAAAGCAAGTTGACTCCAAATGCAAGAAAATCTATTTTACATTGTGAGTCAAAGATAACTGCTAGATAAATAAGCAAGTTCATTACTTTTCAATCACCTCAATACTTCTTTTACTTGTCATTCATTTTTGAAGCCATAGACATTATGTCTAAATCCCCACAATGTTTCCACCTATCGAGAAGACAATGCACACCTGTGGCTACTTCAAAAAAAATATTAGAGGTGACATGCAATGATCCAAACACCTTCAATGTAAGTTCATAAAAAGGCTCATGCACATTCGTAACTCTTCAAAAATTTCCTAATCATCATATGTGGGGACTCCATATCCAACACTAAGGTCTAGAGAAAAGTTATGAACATCATGAACATAAGCTTCAAATACACATTAATATTTTTCAGCCACATTTAACATCATATAAGTTGAATTCCATCTAGTAGGCACATCTAGACATAAATGAGCCTTAGTACCTACCATTTCTTCTTCTGCCCGAAGATTGAATTTAGACAACCTTGATGGTGATGCTCTAATATATCTCACAGCTCCTCTAACTAGATCCACAGATATATAAGCATCTTTAACCCCTTCATGAGCAATGAGATTAATAATGTGTACCTCACATCTCATATGTATATATTTACCATTCACAACACAAGCTTTTCGATGAACCAACTTCTTTCTCAAATAATCAACAACATTGTTAGAAGATACGTTATCAACAGTAATAACAAAGACCTTTTCAATCCCTTAATCCCGAAAACATTTCTTAAGAGCTTGACCAATGCTCTCACCTCTATGAGCAGAAATTGAGCAAATGTTTATAATTCTGTTTTGTAACTTCCAATCATCATCTATCCAATGAGCTGTTCGAACCATGTAGGATATCCTTTGCAATGAAGTCCAAGTGTTTGTCGTCAAACAAATTCTACTTGTCTCTTTTTTGAAAAGATTACTTTAATGTATTCTTCATTGAATTAAACAAATCAAGACAACCTTTTCTAATTTTCTAACGAGATGGAAGATGGAACCTTGGGCATGCTATAGAAATAAAGAACTTAAAACCCTTCCCTTCCACAAATTTAAAACACAATTCATCCACAATGATTATATGAACCAATGCATTTCTAATATCATCTTAATTAAGCACCCAAGTTGACAAATCTACATTTTCTTGGCTAGATTTTGCAAATGCAAGTTCTACTTGCTTAAGATTAGAGGTATTACCTTGAGGTTTTCTTGAGCAAGTTTTCAAATGGTTATTTAGATTGGTGGTAGAAGCCCTGGTTTCTATTGAGTAAGTGGCATCGCAATAATTGCACTTTGGCCTATTCTCCCCATCTTCTATTGAGTATTTACTGAAATGTTGCCAACAAGGTGCTCTTGGTTTGGTCTTTCTTTGAGTATTTCCTTTCTTTGTTGTCCAGACAACTTTAGTAGGAGACGTAGGTGTAGCTTCTTATAATACTTTTTTGCTTTAGGACTTTTGCGATGATATTGAGTCATTCATCTACAAAAATAAATATAACTAATTAAACTTGCAAATTGGTCAAGGGCCATAATTCCATCAAAGTTTTATACTCATAGATATGTTCCATACAAATATCCATCAATAATTTAAATTAAAGCATTCAAAATTAACCCAAAACAAAAAACAATAGAGTAACTTATAAAATGTACAAATTTAACTTATCGAATATATTAGCGAAACTTATAATTGAGTAAACGTAACAAAAGTTCAAAAAAAATTGAAAATAAAAGCCAAATTCTTAAAACTCTTATTTGAAGAGTTGTGGTTCACATAATTAATAATCAAAAGAAACAAAATTTACAATAAATAATATAAAAATAAATCAATAGTCAAATATGAAAGATGAAAGAAGCCATAACACTTATTTTGGGCTTTACTTAGATACCTCATTCGACTATATATATAAAGTTGAGCTATAAACAAATCAATAATCATGTCTTATTTTCAATAGACACCAAAAATTCATATCTATCATTGGCAAACATTATTTCTTTAATATTTAAACATATACTGGAGTGAGATTTCCATCATTTCAACTAATGTTTATAATGGATAGAGATTAATAAATTATTTTAGCCTGGAAATCATTCTCATCCACATGTTTAGGAATAAAATTTGAAGGAACTAAAATTCCATCACGCTTGTCACATATAGCTTAAATAAATGTAATAAACATAACATTATTAGGCATTGATAGGTTAAAGAGTTGATTAGTTTAATTTGAATTGGTTTTTATAATATATATATATATATATATATGCTTGACTTAAGTGAAGCTAAACCTGCTAATAGTAGTTAATTAAATTCTGAACAATGAGAAAGAATAATAGAAACATGGAAACCTTGGCTAGTAAAGACGTGCCCTTAAATTCATTAAAGGCAGGCAGGCGAGGCGATCTTCAAATGATAATTTGTTAAATGTGTGATGAGCTAACTCAGTTGGGATTCCCTCCAACATTGATATTTAAATTCAAAGGTGGAATATTGATTTTGTTTACCGTATAGAGTAAGAAGAAGATTAAAAAAAAGCATAGTAATTATTTTTAGAATGTAAAGGCAAAAACTGAAATATCATGAGAACCAAATAAACTGAAGAAGGTACTTGATGTCGGATTTAGAGCAATAGGCTATATGTTCAGTTGTCTCTCTTCTGTTAGAGCAGAAGACTTTCACGAGCCCGAGTTTTAGACATAAAAAAAGAAGATTATACTCATCATGCTTGTTAATGTCTTTACGAGTCTCCAACTAAGCAGATTACTCACAGTTCAAAAATACTATAAATAGGGGCAACCAAGTACTGAGAGTGCAACATAGAGTGAGAACTAATAAGCATCACCAGAAGCTCTATATGTTTAATAGAGAACCAAGGAGAAATAGGAAATATACAAGGTTCTATTGTTCTAGAATGAACATCCCATGTTCTCGACACAAAGCCATTATTGAACCAAACAGAGTATGCCACTATAGAACCAAACATGAAAACACTCAATCATTCATATGCACAAAGAAAAAAAAAGAATTACAGTCTTACCTTAAATAATTGATGGTGGTTGTGGCTTGTGGAACTGTGGTCGTGCCCTCGTGGGACAAAACAATAAGCCAAAATTGGTAAACAATTGGAAGGGGGTTCGTCACTTGTCAGGTGTGGGGAAGGAAAGGAGAAAGGAAAAATAGGGGAAATGAGGGAATTTGGAACGATGGGAAAGAACGAGAAAGAAAGTAAGCTGTAAGGCTGATGAATAAAAATCTTAATTTAAAAATTAAAATTTATCAAAATGATGTAGTGTTGCTCTTTCTTATTCAGATTTTTAGATAACTCGAATTGTGTAATTCATATCCAAGTTAAACAAAAAATTTTGATTTTTTTATTCGAGTTGATCTGATTAACTCGAATAAATCGACCTATTTAATTCAAAATTTGGAATTTTTTTCAAATTTTTTGAATCGAGTCAGATTTTTCTCACCCCTACTTTTAACAATCCTCGTATAAGATGACTTGGTAACCAAGCCAAAGGACTATCATATGAGTGTTGTGTGAGAACAATTTTCAAACACTCGGGTGGTTCTGTAACACTTGCGGATTCTTTGGGAATCGAAAAAGCCAATTTTTGTGTCGAACTTGTGAACAAAATTATTTTGGAAAGTCAAACTAAGAGGTTTCCAAGAATGAGCATCGTCTTAAGTTTTTGGTTATTAATTATTGATTATTTAGAGTAATTGTTATGTTTTAATTAGTGGGGTGTGAGGTAGTTACTAAATTGTAAGGGTTGTAAAATTCTTAGGATTAATGTACAAATATGTAAAAGATATATTTTCGTTAATAAGGGGGTTTAAAAGGTAATTTTCAAAAGGGCTCATTAACTGATAGACCAATTGAGGAAATTGAAAGGGAAAACGATTATCATTTAATTTTTTTCAACACAATTTCTCTTTATTCTCTCGTCCAATTTCTAAAATCTTGATTTAATGTTTTAATCATGAAAGGTTAATGTATTTTCCAAAAACTTATTCAATGTATTAAGCATTAAAACTTGATTTCTCATTTTCTTTTCATTTCTCTCAATTTTTAGAAGAACAAGGAAGTGATGGGAATTGATTCTTATTTTCTCTTGACTTTGATCCTTGAAAATACATCTAGGTAATGATGATTTAAATTCTATTTAATGATCATAAAAATTGTTTTTTTATTGATTTCTTTCCATTTCAAAACTATGTTCTTGTTCGTAGGAGTTAGAGAGTAGTGATTCTTGAGTTTTTTTTTCTTCTTTTTTAGGTTATTCTGATTATGTTATTGAGTTTAGAATACTATTAGAACTGTAGGAATTAGATTTGATTTGAGTTTAGACTTAGTTCTTAATGTTGGATGTGGTGCCATAAGTGTAGTATATTTGTTTGTATATTTATAATTTTTTTGAACAAATTGGTTTAATAAATTATTCTTGAAGTATATTAATACCCTTTGTATATTGTCCTCAATGGTTTTTGTATGAAAAAAAGCAAAATGGAAGCAAATATTAGTTCACTAGTTGTCTAATGTTTAACTAATACTAAATAGTATTACGTGGTCAAATCGTAATATAGAAAGACAACTTATATTAATAGACAAACCTAAACATGTCCTTAGTCTAATCGAAAATGAGTAAACCAATTGAAAGACTAATATGTTGTCTATCAAGTCCAATTGGGAGGATGTTTTGTCTTGGGCATTGGAACGAACAACTCCAAAAAGATAAAGACATAGATGTGACTGACTGGAGTGATAGTACATCAAACATGATAGTACGTCAAACATGAGTGCTCGTGCCTCAGATCTAACAGCAGAATCTTTTGTTGCACTTTGACTATTACCCGTTTTTCCAGTGTTTTGGGGTGGTCTCCTTCTTGTAGTTGTATTACTCGAATGAGTATTCTGAGCCTTTTTTTTATCAGACCTTTCTGAGCAATCTCTAAGGAAATGATCGTAGGAACCACATTTGAAACACAACCCATCTTTCAATCTGCATTCTCTGAAGTGTCGTCTATTACATTGTTAACATTCAGGCTTGTTGTTTCGAACACTACCAACACTCGCTATAGATGTAGCCTGAGGTCTCAAACTCGAATGCCACTTTCCTTTATCTCTCCTGAAATAATCCACCGAAGTTGATGAATGACTATGAAATTCTTTTGATTTCTTCGATGGAGATGAGAACGATTTTCCCATAGGTAATTTTTCCGTATCACGAGCCTCAGAATTGACTTTTCTTTTTGCTTTACTAAGTTCTTCGGCCTTATGTGCTCTATCAACTAAAACCATGAATTCTTTCAGCTCAAGAATTTCGACTAGCAACTTAATATCCTCATTTAAACTGTCCTCAAATCGGGTACACATGACAACCTCTGATGGTATGCGTTCCCGAGCATACTTGCTAAGACACACAAACTCTTGTTCATATTCAGCCACAATCATACGACCCTATTTCAACTCTAAAAATTCTTTGTGTGTGTTGTCGAGGAACCTCTGACTTACATATTTCTTTCTAAACTCTGTCCAGAAGAATTCCCAATTCACACGGTCATTCGGTACTACCGTAATCAAGGTGTTCCACCACTAATAAGCTGAGTCTTTCAACAAAGAAATGATACACTTTAAGCATTCAATCGGTGTACAAGATAATTCATCAAAAACTCTAATTGTGTTTTCCAACCAGAACTCGGCTCTTTATAGATCATCTTCGGATTAACCGTGAAATTCTTTGGCCCCATACTTTTGAATTTTATCAACTAGAGGCTTGCTTGCACGTATTTGCTCCAAAGCCTGAGGAACTACGGGGATAAATTGGGGCATTGGTTGGGGTGGAGGTTGTTGAGCCAACTAGGGTTGTGAAAAATTTGGGTAAAACTAAAAAAATTCGATTAACCAATCGAATTCGGTTAATCGCTCGGTTAACAGAATTAATTCGGTTGGGGGTCGGTTAATAATTTTTGAGTTTTCGGTTAACGGTTAATTCGGTTCGAAACTGGTCGGTTAACTAAAAAACATAATAAATAAAATTATAATATATAAATTGCCACTATTCACCCAAACCCAATCCAACATAAACCCAATCTAATATATATAAACCCAAGTACCCAACCCAACCCAACCCAACTCAACCCAATCATAAAAGTTACAAATAATATAATAAATAAACATAAAAATCTAAAACTAAAAGTAAAAGTCTAAAACTAAAACAGTAACACACGACAAAAATAAAAAAAAAATCCCTGACTAAGACCCTAACCTTCAAAATCCCTAATTGAAATCTCCCAAAATCTTTCTATTGTCATTGGACTGACAACCACCTTCGTGAACCGTCCGGCGTCTACTAGGTCACCATCACTGACGAGTTGAGGTAGGCTTTTCCTCTCATGCTTGTAGTTGTTTTCAAGTTTGTAGATCTGTTTTCAAGTTTCAAGTTTATGGTTGTTGTTGGTGGATTATGGGGACGGAGAAGGAGGAACCGGATTGATAGTAGAAAATGAGATAGGATTAGGGGAGAAGAAAAAATAGTAAATGGATGGAAGAGAAGACTGATGGGTTTGGGAACTACTGGTTTATGAGAGTGCTTGATTTGTTTTTTTTTTTATTAGCAAGACCACTCTTGAAAGCTAACGGTATGGTAAAACTGTTAAAAGAGTTTGAATCTTAATATGATGATATGACTATAAAAATAGTTTGAACCTTGTATCATGTGCTCATCTTTACTCCTGTTGTAGAACCTATGTTTGTAAGTATGTTCGGGGAACATACACGAATAACATGTCTTTGTATCATGTGTTAACCTCTTGGAATACAGTGCAGACGTATGGAATTTACAGTGTTATAGATTTATGTTGACGGTGTTCGAATTCTTATTTTTGGTTTTTTTTAATACCTGCTTATATATGCATATATGGATTTGGACACGAGGATGTGATCTGATCTCTACCAAAAGGAACTCTAAATACATTGAAAAATGAATTCCTTTTACAAGGAGAGAGTCATATTTGTACAAGCCAGGGTAATATTTCATGTGTTGCCAACACTTCAATATTAGTAGGCCCGACAATTGGTGTTAGATTTGTCTATTTTATAAAATTGGTTGTAATTATTTGTTGGTTAAATTATTTAGATTTATTTGGTACTTAAAATTTTAACCTTAAGCTTTTCTAAACTTTGTAACTTATACGTATTTAGTATTTAATTTCTTTTACTTAGTTTAAAATATACTTTTAGTCCCTTTACTTAAAAACTTAGAAACTTAGAAATTAAGTCTGAAATTGATCTTCAATCAAATTTATATGAATGCCTGTTAAATTGACCAATTTTAATATAAATTATCAATCAGATTAGATTAAAATTTTAAAAATCTTAAATTAAAAACTTTAAGAGTGAGTGATTTTTAAATTTAAAAACTCAAGAGGAGTGATTTTTAATCTCTTAAAGTATTAAAATTATCAATGATAATAATGATTAGATTAAAACTTTTAAATAAAAAAATAAGAGTGATTTTTAATTTCTTAAAGTACAAGAACAAATGATATATTTTAACCTACTAAAATTTTAATAAATGAATAAATAGAAGTATTATTAAATTAAAATTAATATTTTTCAAAAAATAATATAAGCGGGTAAACTTATTTTTTTACATGCACGTGTTTGTAACAACTAAACTATATTAAATTTATTTTAATTAATATTATAAATAAAAATTAGATTATCTTATTGCATGTAAAATCTTCAAAGAGAAATAGTATTAGTAATAAAAAGAAAAGAAAATAAGATTTTTGTCTTAGTAATTCTTTTATCAAATCTTATAATACTCATAATAAACAACCATGGAGAAAATTCCTCCTCCTCTAACCCTTTCTCTTCTATTAGGGGTTAATTTAGTATTGCTTATCATTAGGTATGATTAGTATTATTATTCCACATTTTTTCTTATTATCAAGTATATTAATTTAGTTTATGATTCCACACCATGATTTATTTATTTTTAAGTCCAACTTTTAAAGTTTGTCTAGTTGATCGACATGTGCAAACGATGAATCAGTCAATAAGAAGTTATTAGACATGGATAAAAGAAGTATAGTGACTAAAAACCCCAGATTTATTATTCTTTGGTAGAATTAAGGGATCCTCTATGTTTATTTAAAAAAAATGTAATAGTATATGTTGAACTCAACATAAAAAAACAAACAGTAATTTATTTCTCTAAAACTCAACACCAAAATATGTTTAATATTATAAATGTATTTTAATTTACTATATAATTCTCTTCTTGCAGAATGTCCACCGAACCAAAATCTATTGAGGATAGTGTTACACCTCCTACTTTTATAGATTTTGAAAATTTGGGAGTTGGAGCTTCAAGCCAAACAAAGGGGACTACTGGGAAAAGAAAAGCCACTCCTGAAAGGTTAGAAGTTTGGTCTCACTTCACTAAGAATATTAATAGTGAGGGTCCAAGTAAGGCTAAATGCAATTATTGTCAAAAGAAATTCTGTTGTGATATGAAAATAAATGGTACGGGGTCGTTGAAATAACATTGAAATAACATATTGGTTCATGTAATAAAAATCCTAGTAATGTTGTTGACACTAGTCAAGGACAATTAGTTTTACCTAGAAAGGGAGTTGAAGGGGGGGGGGGAAGGACATCTTTCAACTTGTAGCTTTGATCAAGAAGCATGTAGGAAAGGATTAGCACAAATGATTGTGATTGATGAATTACCTTTCAAGTTCGTTGAAAGTGATTGGTTTAAGAAATTTATGTTTGTGGCATGTCCTAGGTTTCATATTCCTTCACGAACTACTATGAATAGGGATGTTTATCAATTGTATTTAGATGAAAGGGTCAAGATAAAACAACTTTCGAGAAGTTCTTGTTCTAGAGTTTGCTTAACAACTGACACATGGACTTCTTTGCAAAGAGTTAATTATTTATGTATCACTGTTCACTTTATTGATAACGATTGGAAATTGAATAAAAATGTTTTAAACTTTTGTCCAATTTCTAGTCATAAGGGTGAGTCCATTGGGATGGTGATTGAGAAATGCTTGTTGAATTGGGGAATTGATAAGTTGTTTACTGTTACTGCTGATAATGCAAGTTCAAACGATGTTGCTATTGGTTATTTGAGAAAGAAATTTAACCTTCGAGAGGGTTTAGATCAAAATGTTAAATATCTTCATACGAGATGCATGACACACATTGTGAATTTGATTGTTGTTGAAGGCTTAAAGGAAATGAATAAATCTGTTGAACGTGTTAGGAGGGCTGTTGGATATGTGAGGCAATATCCAGCTAGATTATAAAAGTTTAAGGAGTGTGTTGTGGTGGAAAAGATAGAGTGCAAGAAGATGTTGTGTCTTGATGTTTGTACTAGGTGGAACTCGACCTACTTAATGTTAAACACTACTCATAACTTTGAGAGAGCTTTTGAGAGATTTGAGGAGCAAGATACAAACTTTAGGGCTGAACTAGAAATGGGAGAGGGTTGGCCTAATGTGGATGATTGGGCTAATGTTAGAAACTTGAGGGATTTCTTGCCACAATTTTATGAAGTCACTTTGCATATATTTGACACTTCATATGTCACGTCTAATAATTTTTTTGACGAGCTTTCTGAAATTGATATTCTTTTACGAGATGCTCAATTAAATAGTAATGTTGATTTCAATGTTATGCCCATCAAAATGAAAGAGAAGTATGATAAGTATTGGGGTGATATTGATAAGATGAATTTGCTTATGTTTGTTGCTTATGTTTTAGATCCTAGACAAAAACTAAAGTATCTTGAATTTGCATTTAGTGAAATGTTTAGTTCTGAAAAAGCTTGTGAAATGATGCACAAATTGAAGGAATCTTTGTATGAATTGTTTGATGGGTATAAGCCTCCACTTCATAGTACTTGTAGCCAATTGAGTGTGCCAACACATGTTTCTCTCGGTGAACCACAACAAAAAATGAAAAGGTGAATGCAAGCTTTGTATAAAAAGTGTGAGTTGGAAAATGGTGGTGAGGATAAAACATCTGAGTTGGATAAATATCAAGCTTTATATAAAAAGCGTGAGTTGGAAAATGGTGGTGAGGATAAAACATCTGAGTTGGATAAATATCTAGCTGAGGCTAATGAGGATTTTGTTGAAGACTTTGATATTTTATTGTGGTGGAAAGTGAACAGCCCTAGATTTCCCACTCTTTCAAAAATGGCCAGAGATGTGTTAGCTATACTGGTTTTTACGGTTGCTTCAGATTCTGCATTTAGCACCGGGGGATGTATGCTTGATCAATATAGGAGTTCTTTAACTCCTAAAATTGTACAAGCTCTTGTGTGTACTCAAGATTGGATTTGAAAACCATCATCACAAGAATACATAAAAAAGATTGAAGAACAAATCCAAGAGCTTGACAAGATTGAAAATAGTATATTTATTATTTTATTTTAATAGTTCCAATTTTTTTACCATATCACTCACTTAATTGATTCAATGTTTAGACTTTTTTGGGAATGCATCAGAACCTACCCTAAATTCATGAGCTTTCATAAGTTGAAGGGTATGCTTACTATCTTATTCTTGTTAACTTACAATCTATTCATTTGTTTATATTATTTGATTTTTTTAAATGGGTATATTTCTATTATATGCTCATTTTTGCACATGTTTTTTTGTAGGTATAATGCCAATGGAGATCTTTTGGAGAGAAGAAATGATACAAATGGAGAATATTAAAGACTTACATTTCAATTATGTGTTAATTTCAAGACTAATGTAATGTTTTTAATTATGTAGTGATTCAATACTTTAATTCAGTTAATAGACTGCAATAGATTTTAGTAGGAATATCGATCGAGATATAGATTCTCAAAAACCATTATAGTTCCATTATACAAGTTAAAGTTATGAAACAAGGAGGAAAATGTTTTATAGGTGATTCCAGTAGAATTTCATCTTATTATATGCTTTTAAGGTATGAGAACTAAAAGACTGGGATGTATAAGAGAACATGTATCAAGATAGGCTTCCTTCAAAGAATCTCAATTATTATTGAGAAGCTTAGCTATTTGACATACATTTTATCACCCATGCATAGCATAAACTTACAATACCATAGTATTACTCAAGCCATATGTGCAGAACTTACACAGATATACATATATAGAGAGAGACACACACAAACAAGCATACTTGAGGAGCACTTACACACAAATTACTGCGTTGTCAAAATAAATACCTCTAACGGTAAAATATAACCACAAATTGGAGCCCTCTTAATTATCTCACACCTTTAATAAGTTTAAGCAACAGAAAAATAGTAATTCATGTTAGTAATGTCTTACTGTTATGTTATAAAATAGAGAAAAGGAAAGTCGCTGGTCTTTAATTGCATCACCATGACCAGTTAACTGTAGCACACCTTGAGAACTAATGATAGAGTTCTCCTGCAAAGAAAAGGAATGAACATGATTACCAAAAATTTTAATCATAGCTGAAGATTGAGCAATAAAATAAGGAAAAAGACTAAGAAATTCATGATGAAATATAAGCATCATACCATTAGAAGAACTAGATTCCTTACTTCAAGGATAGATGTTGTGACAATAGTGTTTCCAACATCATCTATCTGTAATTTGGTTAATTTTTATACTTATTTTAACCAAAAATAAAAAAACATATAATTTTTGGTTAATTCGATTAACTGACCGAATTAACCGAAAATATTTCAGTTCGGTTAAATTTTTTTGAAAAAATTTCTATTCGTTAATGGTTAAAAGTTTTAAAGGGTAGGTTAATTCGGTTAATGGTATTTTGGGTCGGTTAATCGATTGAACACCCCTAGAGCCAACGGGTTCGTTTTCACGATCTCTGTAAACCATTCAGACATCATATGGAAGAAGGCTTCTTTAACCTCACCTTCCTGGCCCTCGGTTACAGGCCCACTACCATTAGAAGTTGCTCCGTGAACGGAGGCTTGCGCTTTACTGTCAGCCTCATCAGAATTGGCTCGGTTGGATGACATTTTATCTATATGAAAACATAGTTCAATTTGAGTTGAGAGTTATTACACTATCATAGGTTATATAATGGCATGTATTTCTAGACTCCATACATGCTACGTTCAGTCCGAGAACCGACTAAACTTGGCTTTGATACCACTAAATGTAACAACCCTAACTAGTATCCGTCGCTGAATTAGGGTTACAGAGTATTACCGATCAGTCAAAAACCATGCAACATTCTATTATTCAATAACTTAAATATATATCATTAACCATTCAATCACATACATTTCATCCCTAAATCGAGCCCTGAGGCTCTAGAAATAGGTTAGGAACAATTCGGGACTAATTTGAAACAAATCAGGAAGTTTAGGAAAAAATAAAAAAATTAAAAATAGGGGTCACACGGCTGTGTGAAACCTCTCAAGCCTTGTAACTTTCAAACAAGGGACACATGGTCGTGTCCCAGCCCGTGTCCTCATCCGTGCAACTCTCTGAGTAGGGTCACACAGCAGTGTCACACGCTTGTGTGCTAGGCTGTGTAACTCTCTAAATTCCCCCACACGCCCATGTGCTAGGCCATGTAACTCACTGAATTGCATACAAAAGAACTCTTAGATGACACACAACTATGTCGCCAGGCCATGTGCGTCACATGCACGTGTCTCAGGTCGTGTGGACCCAGAATTCACCTAGAATGCAACATTTCAATACTGTATCATACTGAACTTCTCAAGCCATTCATGCACACATTAAAGGGACCTAAACATCACCTAAACACACATCAAAAATTCCATTTCAAGATCCTATTTCAACCAACAATTATGCCATTCAAAAGCACCACAATTAGCATCCAAACATTAAATACCTAAACTTGTCAATATAGCCATTTAACTAACATGCAAACCTAGTTTGTTTAGGCACAATATGTAATAAAAAATGACTATTCACATGCATCACAAACATACCAAAAGGAGCCTTAATACAACCACTTATAAGGAACCAAAATGACACAATCTCCAAGGCATATTAATGCATCAATCCAAACATAAACTTCAATACTCAAACATACTCAAACATACTCGATAATTAGGGGGTAGTAGATTAATCGAACTAGTCTAAAGCTTTAGCTTTTCTTCGATCTAAGTCCAAACGTAGTTTATCTTGATATGAAAGCAATTAAAGTGGCCGAACCAAATAACTCTAAAATGGCTATTCTTGATTTCAATTTTTAGTGGAAGAAGATGGGAGAAGATGAAGCCAATTTAGTTTTATTTAATTTAGCTTTTAATTACATATTTACCTTTTTAACCTTTAATTATTATCAAAATGTCATTAATACCATGCCATGCACATCCACTATCTCACCAAATGGTTTATTTACCATTCAAGTCCTTTAGTTTAAGATTTCATAGCCATTAGATCCCTTTAGCTAATAGAATTCAACTTTTTCACTTTTTACAATTTAGTTCTTTTTACTTAATTAATCATGCAAACATCAGAATTACTTAACAAAATTTTAATACGACCTTACTATAATCCCATAGACCTTAAAATAATAATAAAATAATAACTTTCTCGTCAGAATTGTGGTCCCAAAACCACTATTTTCGATATAATTGAAAATGGGCTATTACAACACTACCCATATTTTATCCATTTTCGAGTTTTGGGGCGTGTCAATCCCTCTATTTTACTCTTAATTTCTCAATACGTCCCTAATATGTTCCTTCTAACTACCTAAGGACTTTGTCTTACTCTAATTAAAACTTTCTAACCTAATTAAAATAAAAAGCTAAAGTTCAAATGTAAAAATATTACAAAAAAAAATTCAAAGTTTATTGATGAAATTAAATGTGGTTACATGACTCATCTATTAGCCTTTGTGTTCCATGCATCGTTTTTTTTATCTTTTGGCAATCGTCTTGGTCCATCTAACAATCAACTTTCTTTCCGGTATCGTTCCACTTGTCACATTCTCGCGACCCTTTTGTACCTACACACATCAAATTATAACCGTACCTTTGACCAAGGTTTTTAGGTTTCTAAATGAAATTACAAAACAATCATCCCCTAGTTTATTTTCATATTTTACATTTTGGGAATCATGGCCACATTTGAATACTTCTATTTCACCATCGATCTTCATTATTAACACATTCTTTTCAAAATCAATGGTCAATCTAGGAAAAAAAACATCGACGCGGATTATAAAACTAGTAACTTTAACCAATATGTCTTCAAGTACACCTTTGGGATTTACGAGAGACCTATCAGCTAATTGCAGTGTAATTGGCGTATTTTTTAGCTCTCCCGATCCAAGTTAGGTATGTGGATAAGAGCATATATGTTATACTGATCCCTAAGTCACAAAGGGCCTTGCTAAAATGTTTGCTCCCTATCTCTACGAGAATTGTAAAAATTACTGAATCTTTTAGCTTCGTTGGTAATTTTTGAGCAATTATAGCATTATAAGAAGCGTCAATATTTATTTGCTCACATTTCTTTAGCTTTTTATGCATAGACATAATTTGTTTTAGGTATTTAACACACTTTGGTATCTTATCAATAATATCTAGTAGTGGAAAATTTACGTTAAGGAATTTGAATAAATTTAGTAAACTTATGAATTCCTCCTTATTCCTCCGTTGCTTGTCCTCCAACGTCGATAGAAACTGTATGTTCTTTGGCACTAGTTCCGAGCATGGAGTATTTTTAGGTTCAGATACCAGTTTGGATATTTCTTCCATGTGTACTCCCATTTTCGGCTAATCATGGTTTTGGTCTTTTGGGTCAACATCATATTCCACCTTATTGGTGAGCTTTTTTGAGTTTACTAAACTTTTACTCGAACGAAGTGCAATTGTATTTACATGTTCTTTTGCATCCCTTTGGGGACTTTTCTCAGTATTACTTAGGATACCCGTGCCTATTTTCCTCCGCATCTTATTCAACGTGCTCACAATATTACACATCTCTTCTTTTAGTTCGACAACATTGGTACGAGTCTATGCGCATTCGATCTTTACATGTTGAATGTTGGACCTCATGAGTTGCATCTCATTTTCAATTCTGTGCAAGCATTGACCACAACCAATATGATCGTTACCCATGGATCTCTTTTGAGATCTTTGCAAATGCGGTGGTTGATATAAAGGGTTTTGTCCGTTTGGAGCTAGGTTTCCACTACCTTGATTACCTCCCCACTTTATCTTCGGATGGTCCTTCCAACTGGGGGTTTACATGTTTGAATGGGGATTTCCACCCCTATTACCCAATTAATTCACTTTCTTTGATTGGGTTTTCGAGTACGATGTGTAGCTTTAAGTGACATAATTCAATGATGGCTGAACAATGGTCTTTAGACGATGTAATTTTTCCAAAATTTGTTGATAATTATTGTAACACCTTATACTTGATCTAGTCACCGAACTCGAGCTATAAGACTTTACAATAGAAAACTGGAACATTCAGAGGCAATTTATTCCGTGATACTTAATAATCAATAAATAAAAGTTAATTCCATGTTAAACATGCATTACAATCAAAACTATGTCTTACTTGGGCTTATGAAAGCCTTTGAACAAGTTCAGAACTAAACCGAGACCAATCTGAAACATTTTCAAAATAAAAGATAAAATAGCAAAACATGGGTCACACAACTGTGTGGCCAGGCTGTGTGACAAGGCAGAGATCGTGTGGTCAAGCCATGTGATAGAGCTCAAACCGTGTGAAAGGAGACACATGTCTGTGTCTCCAGACCATGTAACTAACTGATGCCGTATGGACCTAAAACTACCCTAAATGTGTAGCACATATTATTTTGTCAACCACCTGTGTGTGACACATGGCCGTGTGGTAACCCGTGTACAACATAAATAACTTGTTTCAAGCAATTTCCATACCATTTATACCATTTGACCTATAGTACCATTTAACACCATTCAGACTTACTCCAAAAGTTGTACATTACCAGACCAAAACATCTATTTACTAATCATACAAACAAGCAATCAATATGCCCTCATTGGCACCAATAATTCAACCATTAAACAATAAGGAAAATTTACCATTCTTGAAAAGTTAATCATACCTAAACATTCATATGCAAGCATTATTTCTTTAACTAGAATATCTATAGGCAAAGTTTAAAATATAACCTAAAACTTTTTATACCAATTTTATCAAACAAAACATACCATAACTACCAATGCCTTTAATCATTTCATATCAGAACTCAATTACACCAAATGTAAACATTTAACTAATATACCAAAGTCCATTGCAATTTCATGCTCTCAACTAAACAAATACTTAAAACTATCCATATCTTTGCCATAATTATCTAGATGTTAAATTACCATATGCATATATTTAAAGATTTATATTCATTTAAATAGAATCGTGCCAAACCACAAACACAAGCCTTACATTTTAATTTAATCGTCCTAAGTACATGCCACAAATAATCAAGCTCGAAACATCAAAAGTATACCAAATCGGGAGACGAAAGGTGTCTGCTTCTCGCTAATTCGATTGACATGTTTCAAATGGTTCAAAATCTACAAAAAAAAGTAGTGACCCAAGTAAATATATAAAATACTTAGTAAGCTGATACAATATGAATAAATAACTTAACCATTTAACAATTACATGAATCAATATGAAACAAATTCACCTATCATAACATTCAAAACATCAATCATACGAGATTTAGTCCAAACCACGTATATAATTTCAAATGGTAAAATACCATCTTTAACTCAAAATTCATCATGAATCAATTTTCCAATTTACCACTTTGCAACACTTTCATCATATATTCTTGTCATATTCATTCATATCATGACATTGTTCAACAATTCCTGGTCAATAAGTAATGAACATACAAATATTCAAAGTTCGTATTTCATCCACATTAACGATACAATGTCATACTATATATCCTTTGATTTTTCCGATGGAACTTTGTAAAAGAACTCAATACACGAGTGCGGTAAACATTTATTTCTCATTTGAGCTAGCAGGGTACAAAAATATATGTATCAGGTTAACTGTCCCGGCTAAACCATTGACAACACAGAGAAATAGCCTGGTCAGGGCTATGTATACATGTAAGGTTACCAATCCAGGCTAAATTTATGTCACATGTATATCCGAGTTCACAACAAATGCTGGAGCTTGGTCCAGAACGAGAATCATTCAGAAATATTAGGTGTGAAACTTTTAGTTGATCCATCGGAACTATCTCAGAATTCAATTTATTTCACATAGTCCAATTCCATTTCAGCAGTTTATATATATAATTAACAACATCTAATAACAAACAGCAACCACAGAAAGAGTATTAACTTACCTGTTAAAGTAATTTAACTATCAGGGACTAATCGACAATTTTTCCTTTTTCTCTTACGTCCTATGGTCGACGAGATTCTTGATCTAAAGTATAGTTTAATTCAATTTATGCATTTAAGAATTTAAGCCATTTTAATCATATTTTACAAATTTACCCCGAAACTTGTATATTTTATTCAATTTAGTCCCTAAACCCGAAACTATCAAATTGAAGACAATTAAACTTAAACAAAGCTAACCGAATTTCCTATAAACCTGGAACAACCCATATATTACTCAATTTCAAAATAATTCCATGTAATTTTAATAATTTAAAAATTAAATCATTAATCATTAAAATCACTAAAAATTTCTTTACAAAATAGTATTATTTAGCTATCAAGCTTACAAACTATCATAAAAAAATGAAAAAATCTCACAAATTCAATAATGGCACATTTCACAATATTTAACAGTTTCACGAATTAACACCCGAATTAGTTGTACCTAATTATAACGATCACGAAAACATAAAAATTATTAAAACGGGTCCCGAAAATACTTGCATGCAAGGAATAAAAAGCAGTCTAGTTCTCCAAGCTTTCATCCATGGAGTTTCGATGTTGAAAGAAAAAAATGAAAGTGGAAAATGATTTTTTGTTTTTGTATCTTATTTTTTATTAATTATTTAATTATAATAATAAAATAATAAACCAAAATGACAAATTAGGTTCCACTAAACGTCCACCATATTGAAAAAGGGTTTATTTGTCACTTAGACCCTTGCACAATCATTAATTAACCCATTCAACTAAGAAAAATTAGTACTGATTAACTTTTACAAATTTTATGATTTAGTCTTTTTTTCCTTAATTAAATATTTACGGGCTCGGTTTAGAGAAACATGGTCTCGATACCTTATTATCCAAAACCACTTGACTTTAGAGACAAACCACTTGAACTTAACTATTGGAAACACAAAAATTTCTGTGTTTTTACATTCCCTTTTTAACTTAAAATCATGCTATTTCGGTTAAATTCTTGTCGAAAAATAATTGAATAATATAAAATAATTAAATTATGTTAAAAATATGAACATGATGAATTTTAATTAATTTTATAGTTAATTTTTATTAATTTTGACTATTTTCGACAAATTCGCACAAAGGGCGAAAATTGGCTCAGCAGACAATGCTCGAAAAATAAAACTGAGAAGCAATTTAAAGCATCGAGGAAAATTTATTTCCATCCTAAGATGGTCCAAAAATGTGTGTTAATTTATAATATAATTAATTTTAATTATTCTCAATTTAATTTGGGCTAAATAAATTATTATTAATTAATTATGAAAAAAAAGGGTCCAGTTGAACTGCATTAGTTGAACCGAATCTAGTGAACCAAACCAGCCACCAATTAGGCTGCCCAGAACCGTCCATATGCTGACCCAAATCAGCATTTTAGCTGACTAAATAAGCTTGCAAGAAGCCCTTGAAGAACTTTCAACCTTGCATTCAAACCCCTCCGAAAAATGTGGCTTTATGGATTTGCCCCAGGCTATTTTTAGGAAAGTTGAATCTCTCAACTTTGCCATGTGTGTGGCCAGCCAAGGGGGGTCTCTTTGGCTGATGGAATTTTATATTTTTAGCAGTCACAATCAGCTATAAAAGCCATCCCTTGCTGATCATTCAACTCATCCCTCACACTCTCATTCTCTTTTCTCCTCTCTCACTTTCTCTCAACTTTTCCTTTCCATTTTCCCTTTTGTTCAAGTGACGATTTCTTCTCTTTGGAAAGAGGTCCTCATCAGCCATTGTTGAGCAGCAATTAAAGTTTTCATAAGCCACCTTGATAGCCAAGAACAACGGAGAACGAAGAACGGAGAAATCAGTCAAGCTACGGAGAAACACTTGATTTGCTTATTGTTCCCTATCTCTTTAAAATTTGTTGTTGTTTTGACAAACAAGTTTATGAATATTTATGCTATTGAAATGGTTTAATTTAATCAATCTAGCTTGAATTTAATCTGTGTTGGGTAGATTATATTTTGCCTTCTTGAATTATTGAAATTGTGTTTGTGCTGTTATAGGCCTCGGTAAGATGCTTGATTAAGTAAAATCATGCCTAAGTTATTCTTGAAATATTAATTGTTAGAGAAGTAATGAATTAATTATTAAATCATATTGAAATTGTAATTAATCGACACAATACTTAATCAGTGCATGTTTATTCTTCTAAGGTAGCTGAAGTTAATTTAGCATTGTATTTGGCGATACATATGCCTTGCATAACTTGCAAGAATATTGTGATTAAACTATTTCAAGGTAGAAATACTCTGTTACCTAACTTGATCTTTTATATGCTTGTGAAGATTGATTAATCGCTTGGATTGACATTGAAAAATGTTCAAGAGATTGATTAATTTAATAAGTATGTATGAGTAGTAGTTAGCAAATTACCGAGTTACCGTGAATTTGTTCGTAGCAGTATAAACATAAGTTTAATAATTCCAAGTTAAAGGAATGTAATTAATCCAACACAATTATATCATCTTGATTAAACCTTATTTGAAATCGTGCATTAAAACCTTTTTATTTTTAAATTTTTTACTTAGTTTTTAATCATATTTAAACCAAAATATTTTCCATCACCAAAGTGTTTTAATATTAATTTCATAAATATTCCTTTTTACAGTCCCTGTGGATACAATAACTCGATATTTACTTGTCACTTTATTACTTGTTGCGATTGTGTACACTTGCACATTTTCGTCCTTCCAACTATTCACTCAAATAACAAAAATTATCAATTCAAAATTTAATTTAATATAATATTATTTTCGACTCATAAATATTAAATAATAATATTTATAAATTCATTTGTCAGATTTGTGGCCCCGAAACCACTATTTTTTACAACACTGAAAAACAAGCTAGTACACTTGTCATCTTCTTTGACCACCTTAGCCGTTGACGACTTTTGGCTATATGAAAAAAGTGCTTGTTCGGCCACATGTATGAGTTCATAGCCATGTCCTCAATCTGTAACACCCCTTACCCATATCCATCGCTGGATTAGGGTTACGAGGCATTACCGAACATAAGATAGCTTAAAAATAGGCATTCATTACATTTCATGCTTCGTAATACAATCACATCAATACATATGATTTTATATTTAATAAACAATATCACACGGTTTATAAATCAAAGCACATTCATATAAATAATTATACATATAAATCACTTAATCAACTAAAACCAAACCATGCTTTATTACCAGTAATACATAAACTATTCATGCTTCACAATTAAACTACTTTACTTAATAAGTATAATATTAAAAACATACAAACATTACATACATGATATTCGAATACCTAGTTTATAATCAAACATATTTCGTTTTATAAACCAAGTGCGCATATTACGACATTTATTTATAAGACATTATAATGTTCACTTAACTTTCATTAGCCAATTTCCATGTACTTAGCTGAATCAAAATATACCACTTCCATATGCTTTTAACCATGCCCAATTTCATTCACACAACTAAACTAACATATCTCATATTTGGTCATTTAATAAAACTTTCATATAACATTTATTCGGCTAGCTAATGAATCTATTATTATGACATTTGTATACCTAACCACAACAAAGCATATCATGGATATGTATATAAATATTTTACTTGGCATATGCCGAATATATCATCAACTTATACTTTCGTACCTAATTAGTTAACCACAACCCAATCAATTAAATACATATTCGATCAATCATGACAACATTCAATACATAATATGATTATGTAATTATGCTATAAACCATATCACATGCTTATCATTATGAATCCAAAGCCTTAGTCGAATATACATATACGTATTAATTATCATTTCTAAACCAAATTACCCATGCAAGTATGCCATTTCAATCCGACAAAAAAAATACATTCTTTAATCAAATTTTCATAGCTTAACTTAGTCCACACATGTACAATACCACAATTAATATTATCATATAACTAATCACTTAATGACATGATTTAAACACCATTGCCGAATCATAAATAACTTATAACCAGTACTTATATTTCATCACATGGTCGAATACATAATTTACATTATAAACAATATTCAAATTGATTCATGTTTCAAATTATGCATCTCTATAACAAGTCATTAACAATCCATAACCCAAACACATTCAACAATCACATGTATCAAGCTTTCCAAATGAACTAATCATAAGCCATATATAATTACTTCATGCCAAAACATATATATACCATGACTGAAACTATATAACTCAGGCATTAAATATATCCATTATATCAAAAGCATAGAAACTATGCTTAACCAAAAGTAATAAGCCATTTTCGCATGGCTCATAATTACAAATCCCAAAATCAAACATTTTAACTAGACTATACATGCCATAAGTTCAAATTCAAACTTAGTAAAATACCGAAAATAATCGATAGTGTGATAAACTTTTATGACGATCCCTGAGCTCATAACCAACTTCCAAAATCTATAAAACAAAGAGCAAACATACACACAGTAAGCTTTCACAGCTTAGTAAGTCATACGCAATGAAAACATTTAATCATATACAAAAAAAATTAATCTATTCAAACCGAAATAAGCCATTAATAATTCATGTACATTTCCAATTTAATTTCGTATATCAAAATATATAAGTTTTACGTAAATTCTACTTTAGCCGAATACCCATTTAAACATTAATATAATTAACCATTACTTTCCACAATACATATACATCAATAGGCTGAATACATATATGTTCAAATATGTCATCACATAATTCATATTACGTAAAATTTTATATCATCAATTAAAATATTCAACTTACCTTAATTTCATAACTTAGTATGAGTACATACCTGAGCATTTCTAACTTGATTTTACACTCGATCTTAACATATCACTGCCCGTTGAACCATTTAGAATTAAAAAGGATACTCGAAAAGTCAAACATTTTGTACAATGCCAATGTCCCAAACGTGGTCTTACATGTAATCACATAACGATGCCACTGTCCTAGACAGGGTCTTACACGTAAGTCACAAGTCGATGCCAACGTCCCAGACGTGGTCTTACATGATAACACATAACGGAATCCTATGTCATGACATATGTATCGTAGCTATTCCTAAGGTTCGTACGAGACTTTCGGACATCATAACTCGATCGTATCAAACTCGTAAGCAAAGCTCCCAAGCTTATAGGCATTCGGCCATCACATATATATTTATCAAGAATTCAATTCATCATATAAAATTTACATATATTCAAAATTAACAACATTTAAATGCTTATAAACTTACCTCGGATATCGACAGACGAAAATAAACGACTATTCGATTATTTTTGTTTTCCCCCGATCCAAATCCGTTTTCTTTGGTTCTTGATCTAAACATATTCAAATTAAACTTATTTAAACACCATTTTATTCAATTTAGTCTAAAAACACATAAATGGGCAAATTATCATTTTTCCCCTGACATTTTACACTTTTTGCAATTTAGTCCCTATTGTATAAAACACAAAATATGCAAAAGTTCATAATCCCATTCTTAGACCGAATCTACCTTATGATCATACAACTCTATATATTTCATTTATTTCACATTTTAGTCCCTCAATTTATTATTTTTACAATTTAGCCCTGATTACTCAAAATCATCAAAATTTCCAATACAAAACATTTTAATCTATCACATACCTTTAATATTTTATCATCAAACAACAAAAATCACAAGCTATCATCAATGGCAAAACACAAAATCATCATCAAATTCAAAAATTAGGACATGGGTTTTGTAGTACTCGAAGCAACAATCACAAAAACATAGAAATTATCAAAAACCGAACAAATTACATACCTCAATCAAGCAAAGCCAAGGCCGAATGTTCAAAGCTTTTCTTCTTTTATTTCTTTTGTATTTTCGGTCAAAAAGATGAACAATGCATGGCTTTGTAATTTGTGTTTTATTTTAATTACATTGTAATATACTATTTACCATTTTAACCTTACAAATTTAATTAGTAAACTATATAATTTCATGTCCAAAACCGGCCATCACTATTTATCATGGTATAATTGCAACATAAATACCTCTCATTAAAAGAACAAATCGATTTAGCACTTCAAGAAATAATTAACAACTTTTACTTTTTAAGCAATTTAGTCTTTTTATTAAATCGGTCACTCAAATGACAATTAAATCACGAAAATTTCACAGATATCAATTCACACAATATAAACACAGATAATAATATATAATTTTTTTCTCGAATTTGTGGTCCTGAAACCACTATTCTGATTAGGGTCGAAACTGGACTGTTACACAATCAATTGACAGGCTCACTCATAGGTATTGTTCATGAAGGCTCTAATCAATGTGTCATCTAAGCCCGTTCTTAAGCTCCTATCCAATCCATTATAAAGGTTTGTGATTAGAACCAATCTTGCGAACCGTGATGTGGGCATTTTATAACCCAAACCGACCTAGATGTTAGGCCCAAATCTGGGAGATTACATCGACCGCCGGAATGGACTATTAGTCATCAAGATTTATAAACAGAACGCTTTGTTTGTTTTAAAAAGAACATTTAGTTTATTTTTAGAAAAGCTAGCGAGTTATATAAAATTAAATGTTTTAGTTTAACTTTCCTAAGTAATAGTGACTTCTTTAAGAAAAAAATAGTTAATTTTCCATTTATTTATTACTCACAATTTTTGTTTATAATTTAGCTACGGAAAAGTGATTTTTACTTGGTTTTAGTAAAACCATATTTTAAAATTAAGTTAAATGTTATGCATGCTAAATAAACCTTAAATATGAGTCCCATGTCACAAAATAAATATAATAGTACAATTCAAAAATAACATAAATTATAATAATAATAATAATATTTTGATAAAAATAAAACATTTCTAGGCCCTCTGTATGCCGCATCCGCGTTCTAACTTGGTGGGTTATTTGTAAAGATGGAAATAATAGGGGAAATGAGCTATGAAGCTTAGTGTGAATATGGTAACAAGAAATCTAGAACAAAAGAGAAGACAAAACACATGAATTAACAAATTATGAATAGCAATGCAATTTTGGTATAATAGAAGAAGGTCCTACCTAACTCTGTTACACACCTCACTTATGAGTTCCCCAAAACTCATCTACCCTAACACTCCGGGTTGTGGATAAACCATCGTTCATTTCCAGTTATTGCCACTTGTTGTGGGTACACAACATATTTGCAGATTAAAAAAATAGTCACTTCGTTCGTGATTGAACCAAACTATTTGTAGTTACTGCCACTTGTTGTGAGTGCACAACATATTAGCAAATTAAACAAACTGCCACTTGGTTCGTGATTGAACCACATATTTACAGTTATTGCCACTTGTTGTGAGTGCACAACATATTTCCAGATTAAACAAATTGTCACTCGGTTCATGATTGAACCATACTGTTTGCAGATTAAATTGCCACTATTCATCTGTACACATCATCCTACCCTATGCAATGCAATATGACAGGCTCAATTCAATTTAGTTATGCTTATAACTATGCTTTTAACAGAACAACACGGTAGCATTAAATATGCTTATAATAATTCAATTTAGCAGCAAATAATATGCTTATAATAGACAAACTTCGTAGCAAAAGTCATATTTAATAAGTGTTCGGTTTAACGTAACATAAGGCACATAGTACGTACATCACAAATATAGATACAATAGACATATGTATTATTCATAATTCATGCAAATATATATAATATTAATTCAGTCAAATAGATCATGGATTCTAGCATTAATCATATTATCAGGGCTTAATTGAATAAAATAAAACACTAAAAACAGTTCGAGAACCACTTAATTTTGGGAAAAATTATAAAAAATTAAAGCATGGGACACATGGTCGTGTGGAAGGCTATAGGCCATGCGGAAGGGTTACATAGCCGTGTGGCCAGGCCATGTAACAGACTGTGGCTATGTGGAAATTACAAAATCCACCTATAGGGGAGACACAAATCATGTGGTAGGCCGTGTGGTTCATGAACTAAACTAGAGTCTCTTTTAGATATATGACCCAAATTCATGTTAAAATAAAACACAAGTGGAAAAAATAGGGGGATCTATGAGGGTGAAGGCCAAGGGGTTGCAACCAGGGGTGCGGGGCTAGAGGCCCCCATGGTACAATATAGGTTGTACAAGAGAAATTTGAATAGAAGTCTACTTCCTCTATTTGATGTTGATTTGAAGAAAGTGTTTTAACCTTACTGCATTACGTCTATTTGACTTTGATTAGAATATGGTTTTACAAAACCTATAAATAGACATAGTCTACTCCTCTACTTAAGGTTTTTTCCCCGCAAGTGTTTCCACGTAAAAATCCGTGTTCTTTATATTTCTTCTCTTTTCTTTACGATACATTACCATTATCGATGTTCTATTTTTCATAGTGCCTAGGGCACATAGTCGTGTGGTGGGCCTTTTGGCCCACCCGTGTTGTTCACACGCTCGTGTGGTAGATTGTGTGGCCTTATCCTAAGCATGATTTTACCCAAATTCACTTGTAAAAGAACACACACCTATCACTGGGATCTTGAACAACATTCCTGGCACTCAAATCTGGACTGGTGCATCTAAAACGAGTCTTTCAAACGACAATTTCATACGGTTAACGTTTGATTTCCATGATTTATCAAGATTTGTCGATTTTAACGAAAGATTTATCAAGAACTGTGAAAGAATTTCTAATTGATTTGAATTATTAATATCAGATAAAATTTTTACGAAATTTGGGGTCTAAATTTTAGAATTAGATGCAATTATTGAACTTGACGAGACCTACAGAGGCTATCAACGATGAATTCGAAATTCGATAGAGAATTGATTTATCGATGATTGATTTGATATCGAAAGAAAAAATAATTATCAATAATCAGGATGAAAATATGGTGTAAAGAAAAGGGAAAGAAAATAAAAATAAAAAAGAATAACTAGAAAGATAGAGGGAAAATTCTATCAGGATTTGAAAAGGGGCAAATTGAAATTCTAATTAGGAAAATAAGAGAAAAATTTGGTAGAATTCTAAGTATATTGGGATTTTGAAGAAGGGAAATATATGAATTCTAGTTAGGAAAGAATTGAGTCAATTCCTAGTGCTTGTGAACCCTAGGTGCAACAATTGCAATTCCCCCGAATATTTTGCCGAAATTTGAAATTAAAATTAAAAAGGAGGAAGATAAGACTCAAACCTTGGTCACTTAAAAGGGCTAACATCTTAACCATTAGGTTATTGCCCATTTCTTATTTATTTTTTATGCTTAATCATATTGCTATGTTTTGGAGTGTCTTTCGTGAAATTATGAAGTAAAAAAAGAAAAAGGGATTTGAACCTAAGTTAATTGGGAAGGAAACTAGTGTGCTAACCATTAGGCCTAAGCTTATTTCTTATTCTATTTTTACCTCAAATAATATGTGCTTGAGTGTGACTTTTATCCTACGTTGCTAAAACTTAAAAGGAAAAAAAATGGGAAAAATGTGACTCAAACATTGGATTTTAAGGAAGAAGCACCAACACCTAACCACTCAGTCTATATCTTATTTCTTGCTTATTTCAATCACTCAACTAAAACACATTATTTTCAAATTAAACCTCGTAATCAAGTTTCATTTTAAATTAATTAATATAATAATACTTGATTATATTATTTTAGTACTTTTAATTAATTTTTTATGACCCTAATTTTGGTATCCGTTTCAAAACCATGATTTATAAAAGCACAAAGATAACCTTATAAATTAGGGTGTGACCACTCTCGATTTTTAAAAACTCAATTCTTCTAACTCAATTTTTAGGGTGTGATACATTTCCTAAGCAACGATTTGAAGTGTTCTCATGCTTCATGTAACGTCTCTCCTTCAAATTGTTTAAAATTAGCAATGTCACGCCTGAATCGGATTGTTCAACTAATGGAGACAAATTTATGTAAGAATTTCCCCGCTAAATCATCCCATGTTGTTATGAAACCCAACTCTTGTGAATTGAGCCACTCATAGGCGTTTTCAAAAAGCCAGAATGAAAACAACTGGAGACGGATCATACCATCAGTTACTCCATTATATTTGAAAGTGTTGGTTTACGTCTTCCATCATCTTAATCTAAATTGCAAATTATTTTGTATCATTTGGATGGTGGTTGTCTTAATTTCAAAATTGTTCGTGTTAATTGTTGACCTCTCGATACTATGTCGAACATCGTCTAAAATAGGTAGCGAATATTCACACAATGTCCTCTCTTATCGAACCATCAATAGCTCCCTTCGAAACTGTGTTGGTGGTTAGATGTGTTCTTCAAACAGTGGGTTTCCTCGCAACAAGTCAACTACCACCGGTGGGTTTCTTTCCGGTTCAGGATCTAGCTCGATTGTGATAATTCAACTCCAAGTCATGTACCAAAAATTAAATAAACCAAAAATAAAATAAAAATAAAAATTCATATCTATAATCCTAGATTTTCCTATTTATCTTATCAAATGTAGAAAAATTAAATTCAGGTCTAATGTTGAAACCTCCTCGGCAACGACTCCGACAACTTAATCGTCGCTAGGCGTGCGAACATCTGAACTAAAAATACTATAGCAAATAAATATCTACTTAAACAGCGGTGTCCACAAGTATATGAGTTAAATTGTAATATAGTAAAGAATGTTATAAAAAAACACTTCGGGAAGCATTTCGTAAATTGTACACAAGGGAGATTGAATTAAACTTAAATTAATTTTCTACACTAACAGGGCTAAATAGTACTAATTTAAAATTATATTATGAAAACCAAATTAAAATGAATTGATTAACTAACATAAAATTATCTAAAACTAAAAATCAATCAATTAACAATATAAATTTAATCCAATAAATAAGGAAGGAGATCAACTCATTTAAGTGTTCCTAATTAAACTTAAGAACTCGAGTTAGCTGTTAATTAACCAATTATTACCTCTTGGAGTCTAACTAATTAACTAATCGACTAATACACACTTACCTCTCGGACTCACTTTCTTGACCGGGATAAATTATAATTTACTCAGTAAACTTATCTCTCAATCTCTTTTATCCTAAATTACTTCCTAGGGGCATCACTTCCTTGGGTTTAATCGCACATAATTTACACAAACTAACCCAAATTTTAAACCCTAATTCATCAATTAATTAGTCACACATCCAGTCATTAATCTCCCTAAGGAAACTAGCTACAGATGGTTCTAGATGCAATAATACCTAAACTCATATTTAACATAAAAAAGAGTAAATTAAATAAAAGTAATAAATAAGAAATAAATCTGTTTCGATGTTGATTTGTGCTCAGAAGCGAAATCTCCTTTAACAGTTGTAAAGATCACTTCAATTGTAATTGGAATCCATAAAGATATAATGAAAAACTATTAAATTAAAGGCTTGGATCGAAATCAAATCCAATTTAAACAAGAACAAAAAAGTATTTAAAGGACTAAATTAAAATAAAATAAAAACTAAACTAAATCCCTAAAAATAACTAAGTGGCTCACTTGGCTAAGCCTCCTAAAATGAGGTTAAACATGCATATTTATAGATTTTATGATCTAAACTAATTAAGGTAACTAAACAACCCAAAAATCTGATTAAGTTACATTGTAGGGACAAAGATACCTATGCTTAATTTTTCTAATCATCGCTCGATGTCACCACACCACAGGATCAATGTCATGACACTACCTTCATTTTTTGGATATTTTGGCTTCAAAGTCTGGTGTTGCCACACCACTCCTCGATATCGCAATGCTATAGTCTTTAATCATTTTCTAACCTCGAAAAAAATGCCCTACCCACTAGATAGAGTCATTAGATCACCCCTAGGCCCATAGTGGCCCATTAGGTTATTACATAACTCAAAATTGCGTAAAAACACATATTTTTCATAATTTAAACTTACGAAACTAAAAACCAAAAATGAAACAAAAACATATAAAATCACTACAAAAAGTTCATCAAGTGCCAGAAAGACCTTAATTTGCCACAACGAATTGTGGCAAATCACCAACCTTTTTGGCGGACTTCACTTGACGTTATAGCCAAGCTATGGTATTATACAATCTAAACCCATGTTTAATGTCTTGATGGACTTTATTCTTTGCCATAGTCGAACTATGGTTTTACACCTTACAACCTCATGTTCAATGTCCTGACAGGCTACCCCGTGTTTATTATCCCGATGAAGTCTCTATGTTTCCATAGTTGATATAAGGTCTTACAGATGTACCCAATGTTTAACGTCCTGGTGGACTACCTCGCGTTCACTGTTCGGACGAACTCTATTGGTTGTCATTGTCGAGCAATGCTCTTGCACATTAAACCTATTTTGCAGTGTCGCCTCGTAAAACCTATATATCATCGTCATGGTGTTGCCCCATAGAGCCTGCAGACTGCCATCACATTGTTGCTTTATAGAACCTAATAATTGTCGTCACAGTGTCGCATCGAAGGATCAATCGATAATCATCGTCATAGTTTCATTCGAATGAGCAATTAACTAACCATTTCGTGATGTCGTATAACTCCCTTAAATTCCCACTTCAATATGCTCATTCCTTCGATACACAAAATATTCCTATCTCCTTCTACCTCGTCAAGGTAAACTTCTTCATACTCCGTTTACAAAATACTCATACATTGCATGCAATGAAAATTCTGAATACATTATATATATAGTACGCCACATCTTCAACTCCACGTAATATCCATCTGACATTCAAGGATCATACTTACAAATAATCACATGCTTATGCAAGATTATGCAGTCACACATGCTCAACCATAATTTTGCATATATCTACAGACCTAACAATCCAAAATAGTTAGAACACAAATCATTTGACCACTCATTCTCATCAACCACCCAAGGCAAAGTATAGAAACTCACATTGTTTCCTTTAACCTTGACAACTTAGCTTGTCAAAACGCTAGAGCCTGCTTCATCTTGGCAGTAAATCCCCAATTTCTCTACTCTCAGACTTTATTTCACATGACGGCTGCAACATGTAGAGCTTTTTCAGCTACCTTTCTTCTTCTTCAGAACGATTGAAGAAGACATTGAAGATGAAAAGGATATTACCAGCTAAACTTTAGAGATTTCTCTCCTCTGTACCCCCATACCTCTTTCTCTCTCTCTACATATATAGGTAAGGTTGCATGGTTTCCGATTATCCTATTGCATCCTAACCAAACAAGAATTGAGATCCAATTAATCATAATTTAGCCATTAAAATTTCTAAATTTCTCGGTGAAGCCCGACAATTCGCTAACCCTTTTAATTTAATCATAACTTTCTTTAAAATTTTGGGTCAATAAGGATAATCGGGTGTTACATAACGGAAGAATTTTAATGGTCCTATCAATCACACTTAATTTTGAAAAATGAAAAATAATAGGAGTAAGTTCCTAGACATAGAAGCAAATGATTTAAATTCCAAAAGTAAGAAAAATACAGGGACTTAGAACACATTTTAACCATTTTGGGTGTCTAATCACTCACTAGTATGTGATTTCTCAAATAACTATTTTAATTTTTTTTCAGTGTATTCTTCATTTCAAATACCTTTAACGATATTCCAAAATGGAAATAACGTATCAATGCTGGTTGACACTTTGAAAGTTTAAGAAATGAGTTCTTTAACATTATTGCACTCAATTGCAATAACATTTAATTCATTCATTCATTCAATTAGTAAAACTTAGAATTTTTCATTTTAAAGTCAAGATGCTTGTTTATAAGGAATGATTTGTTTCCAACATCCTCTTTCTTATACCTCTTTTCAATAGTAACTCATAACTCCATTTTCATAATTAAGTCCATTAAACCATTTAAGCTTTTCAACATAGATTGCTTTTGCCTTTTGACATCCATGAAATTATTATTCCTAACTTGTACGAAATTTTTTGTAATCAAAAAATTGAAAATTAAGGCAATACATTTCTAAGAAACTATATTAAAATAGTTAATTTTCCTCCATTAGGCAGAATGATTATGAAACCCTATTCTTAAGATACAATACCTTTATCTCAAGAAGAACAAATTTTATGTTGCACTTTTAAATTGTTTTAAATCAAAATGAATCTTTTGAAATATTTTGGAGTTGCTACAATGTACTAAGTGAAGTGGCAACATCCAACATTACATCGACAAAATAGCAACTTGCCATATTTGGAAGATATACAATTTATTGAACCCAATCCTTAGGCTTTGCTGATAGCGTGGCATGATTCATGTCTATCAATGAATATCAATTCACTTGGAGTAACATTTCCTAAGGATTGGATAATTTCATTTATATTAAACCCCTTGGATCAAAGAAGTTGAACCAGATCAAAACTTGATGACTTATTTGCTAACAGTCTATTTTACTTTGTTCATTAATATTATATTATAATTAGCCATTTTGGTTGCTATTTAGAAGGGATTGTGATTGATCTTCAATATGTTAGCAGCTTTCAAAAACCTTTTAATATTTGATAGACTTGTATAGGTTGATATACTAAGTATTGAGAACACATATCTATTTAGTAAGGGCCATTTCTTGTTAGAGAGCATTTTCTTTTTGTAAAACCTTTATGTGTTTGATTTTACAAGCTAAGTTCTCAAGTAGAGAATTTAGTGGTGAGAGGTTTAGTCTTTGGGATACAAAAGTGAGGATTCTTTATTGGAGGGGTGTTAAACTAAGATCACTAGTTGGATTTATTTCAAAGGTAGTGGATTCATCTCATTGAGCTAGGTTCCACAGATGTAGAGAAACTAATCTACGTAAACAAATTGGGGTCCCTTGTTTTCATTCTGGTTGTCACATTTATTACATAAGTGCCCACTTGTAATGACTCGAAAATCAGTGCAGTCGGAAGTGGTAGTTTCAAATTTTGTTATCCAATGATAGAGTCACTGAATATTATTTATTAATACTTAAGACGGTATTACAATATTATACTAAAGTTTGATCTAACAATTTTGGTTATTTGGAAGGTTAGACAAGGTACAAGTGTACCGGTTCTAAAGTCAGTAGTTTTGGAAATTAAGGTATCGAGACCTCATTTTCATAAATTGGACTCATAAATATTTTTATTAAATATTTACGAAGTTATATAAGATTTGAATTGAATTTTACTTAGGTAAATTTTAGAATAAGTGATAAATTAAGGTACAGGGACTAAGTTCAATTCTTAAGGAATATTTAATTAGAATAAGACTAAGGGACTTTTATATAAATTAAACCATCATAATAATGATATTGGACGGTAATGTATCTTATTATAAAATAAAATGTAGTAATTTATAATAAAAATTAATAAAGAAAACAAATGACAAGAAATAAAAGATACATTAGTAGAATGGGAGAGAAAAACAATTATTCTTTCAACCTTATATGTCGAATGTTGAAGAACAAGGGATAATTGGATTAGGGTTCTTTATTTTTCAAGCTTCAAATGGTTAGTCAATATAGTCCCTTTTTGTAATTTTTATATTTTTGAAATCCCGAGAGCTTAAGCTAGTTGACCCATGTCATATTTTTTGATACTTTTAAAGTTTGAAGATGTTTCCCTTGTTGAATAGTTAAAGTTTTAGGGACCAATTTGATAGATTTTAAGTTTCGTATTAAAAAAGAACTAAATTGCAAAGTCAATTAAGATTTTATGTAATAGGGATTAAATTACATAAATTTCAAAATTTATGGTAAACGAAAAATATGAGGTTAAATTAGGCCTAAAGTGAAATCAAAATAAAAATTTGAGGTTTAATTTAAAAGTTATGTTAGTTTCGATTTTAGGAACTAAATTGAATAAAACGAAAAAGTCACATAAAAGTCACATAAAAGTCACAAAAAAGAAAAGATAAAGTCATTGATAAATAGCTCGGAGTTATGATTTGTATTTCTATAACCTAAACCGTTTCAATCACTACAATTTTGAACTATGTCGTATGGTAATAATATAAGGTAAGATGGAAATGATTGAATGAGTTGAGTTGAATCGATTTGAATTAGTTGGTGCTGAATTATGCTATCACATATGTGATTAGATGATTGTTAATGAAATTATGTTGTGGAATTGAGAAATCAGATATAAATTAAATTGGAATAAGGGTGGATAGTGGATATTAGTTTATAAGCTCAAAATTATGGACTTGACATTGTACAATTTAATCAATTCGATTGAAATTGAGAAAAAATGTACATGCTGCAACTATGACAACTCGGTTTAAGATATGTAAATAGATTTGATATTTAGGTGATGTATTATGACTTGTAAATTGACATGTTAAAATGCATTATAAACTTTATATTATGTTTTAATGTTCGATTATAGAAATACCACTGAGTACACTCAGCGTACAGTTTTGTTTTCTGCGCATAGGTTAGGTACTTAATGAATTTATTGTCGATCTAGCATTCAACGACAATGTCAAACTCAAGTGTTGATGAATTGTTGTTTTTGGTCTTGTCATGTACCTAGGATGTTTTATACTTAAAATGGTCATTTTTGTTGCTTGCCGGCATTTGTAGACTATGCATATATGTATAAGTGTAATGGTTTTAGTCATGTTGTTGATGACTTGATAGGTTGCTTGGATTATATGTCTAATATCCTTATGGTTGAGGAAGTATCATGCTATGTAATATGTTTTGGTTGATGGTTGGATGTGGAATGATGCATGGTATGCTTAGGTGATGCTTTGGTAAGTTTGATGCTTAAAACATGAGATTGATTTAAAGTTTATTTTGTGCTTAAGTAGATGACAGTGAATATGTTATTTCATGTTAATGAATTGGTATTTAGATGTTCTAATGGTTGTGCTTTGAAAGATGGAAATTATTAAGCTGCCTTGAAGTATTGGAAATCATCCATATTTACAGAAAGTCAAATATATGGGTATCAGAAAGATATGGGTATCAAAATCTGAGATTTAAGGCACCAAAAGTGGGATTGAGATTTGGCATAAGATAACTGCAATTTTGATCCCTAAACCTCAACTATAAATAGGCCTAACCATTTCTCTTCTTAATCATTCCAAATTTGCCATTCTCTACTGAAGGCATTGTTTGTAAATTCTCACTTGTATTTTGGAGTGAAATATATTTGGTAGTGCCCGAGGACGTAGGCAAAATTTACTGAACCTTGTTAAATTCTTGTGTTCTTTATTGTATTTTTCTGCATGAATTGTGAGTGTGATTGTAGTGATTTATTGTGCTATTAAATTACGATTGAGAGATATTCTGGCTAGGAAAGACCTGGTACTTAAGCAATCATTGTGATCCACCTCTCTTTCTTGGGAATTGAACTTAGTGTGATTTATTAGTACAATAATTTTACTCTTTTACACACTTCCGCACAACAATTGGTATAAGAGCTAGATTTGTACTTGAGGAATACAATCGTTCACGGCACTGTTTACGTACAGTAGTTGGGATTGAGGAGAAAAATGGAAAAGGTATCGTCATCAGCAAAGACTACTATGACCAATGCAAAATTTGAAGTAGAGAAATTTGATGGTACCAATAATTTTGGTATGTGGCAATGTGAGATCCTGGATGTCTTATGTCAGCAAGAGCTGAATATAGCCCTTGAAGAAAAACCTAACAAGATGGATGACAAGAAGTGGGCTAAAATCAATAGACAAGTATGTGGAACAATTCGTCTATGTTTGGCCAAAGAGCAGAAGTACTCTGTCATGAGGGAGACATCAGCGAAGAAGTTGTGGGATACACTGGAAGAAAAGTTTCTAACAAAAAGTCTTGAGAATAGGCTTTATATGAAAAAGAAACTTTATCGATTCACGTATGCACCCAGTATGTCAATGAATGACCATGTGAACTCATTCAATAAAATTTTAGTAGACTTGCTAAATTTGGATGAGAAATTTGAAGATGAAGACAAGGCATTACTATTGTTGAATTCTCTTCTTGATGAATATGACCATCTTACCACCACATTGCTTCATGGGAAGGATACGATCACATTTGATGCAATCTGGAGTGCGTTGTATAGATTTGAGACTCGAAAGAAAGATAAAAAAGATCAGAGAGATACAACTACAGAAGTCTTAACAGTAAGAGGTCGTTCGCACAGCAACAAATCTGGTAGAAGGAGTAAGTCCAAAGGGAGACTTGCCGAAGATGAATGTGCTTTTTGTCGTGAGAAAGGGCATTGGAAAAAGAATTGTCCTAAGTTACAAAAGGGCAAGGCTATTTCTGATGCATGTGTAGCGGAGCATGATGAGGAGTCAGACTTTAGCTTGGTTGGAATGGCAATGGCATGTCATACAAATAAGTGGATTTTGGATTCGGGATGTACTTACCTTATGTGTCCTAATAAGGACTGGTTTTCTAGTCTTAAAGAACTAGAAGGTGGAGTTGTTTTTGTGGGAAATGACAGCGCTTGTAAGACAATGGGAGTAGGTACAATCCAATTGAAGAATCACGACGGCTCAATTCAAGTCTTGACAGATGTTCGCTACATACCTAGCTTTAAGAAAAATCTCATTTCATTAGGAGTCCTAGAATCTAAAGGGTTCACAATCACTTTGAGAGATGGATTACTAAAGGTAGTAGCTGGGGTACTGACGGTGATGAAAGGCACAAGAAGGAATAATTTGTACTATTTAAATGGAAGTATCGTTATTGGATCAACATCAACAGCTTCCGCGAAAGATGCAGATTTAGAGGTTACCAAGTTAAGGCATATGAGATTGGGACATGTCGGTGAAAAAGCTTTGCAGAGTTTGGCGAAGCAAGACTAGTTGAAAGGTGCAAATTCTTGCAAATTGGAATTCCGTGAACATTGTGTTCTGGGCAAGCAGACGAGGATAAAATTTGGTTCAGCAATTCACAATACAAAAGGAGTTCTAGACTACGTTCACAGTGATGTGTGGGGACCTACTAAAGTGGCTTCCCTGGGAGGTATGCACTATTTTGTTACTTTTGTTGATGATTATTCAAGAAAAGTATAGGTGTATCTAATGAAAAGAAAAAATGAAGGTTTGGATGCATTTCTGAAATGGAAGAAGATGGTGGAGACCCAGACTGGTCGAAAGGTCAAACGACTTCAATCAGACAATGGTACGGAGTACAAGAATGATCCATTTCTACAAGTATGTCAAGATGAGGGCATTGTGCGACACTTCACTGTTCTAGATACACCACAACAGAATGGGGTGGCAGAATGTATGAATCAGACTATACTGGAGAAAGTTCGATGTATGTTGTCCAATGCTGGATTGGGCAAGGAATTTTGTGCTAGGGCAGTTGCATATGCGTGCCATCTAATTAACCGGTTGCCATCAGCTGTAATAAATAGAAAAACTCCTATGGAGAGGTGGGCTGGTAAACCTGCTATTGATTATGATTCTTTACATGTTTTTTGTTCCACTGCATATTATCATGTAAAAGAATCTAAGTTAGACCCAAGAGCAAATAAAGCATTTCTCATAGGTATAACTGGTGGAGTAAAAGGATACCATTTCTGGTGTCCTGATACAAGGAAGATTGTTTTCAGTAGAGATGTGACTTTTGATGAATCAACCATGATGAAGAACAAAGATTCACCAAATGATAACAAAACTAGTGGCACTTTGCAGCAGGTGGAGCTTGAAAAGGTTAATGATGATCCAGCTAATATTGAAGGAACAAATGATGAAGAAGTTTTGACACAAGAACTTCTACAGCAACATGATTCAATGGCATATAGGAGGCCAAGAACAGAGATTCGTATGCCTGCTCGCTTTGATGATATGGTGGCCTATGCACTTCCAATTGCAAATGATGATATTCCTTCTACTTACACAGAAGCAAGAAGTAACCCTGATGGTGTAAAGCGGAAGCAAGCTATGAATGAAGAAATGCAGTCTCTTCATAAAAATAGGACTTGAGAGTTGGTGACACTACCCAAAGGAATGAAGGCAATTGGATGCAAATGGGTATATGCAAAGAAGGAAGGATTTCCTGGTAAAAATGAAGTTCGATACAAGGCAAGATTGGTAGCAAAGGGTTACGCTCAGAAAGAAGGAATAGACTACAATGAAGTGTTTTCTCCAGTTGTGAAGCGTTCGTCTATTCGGATTTTGCTAACCTTGGTTGCGCAATATGATCTTGAACTAGTTCACCTCGATGTGAAGGCTGCATTTTTACATGGTGATTTAGAAGAGGAAATCTATATGACTCAGCCAAATGGATTCAAGGTTGCTGATAAAGAAAATTGGGTTTGCAAACTGACAAAGTCGCTTTATGGATTGAAACAATCGAGATAGTGGTACAAGCGATTTGATCAGTTTATGAAAGAGCATGTTTAACAGTTGAAGAAGGCACTATCAAGTGTTGTTGACAAAGGCAGAGAGAATTGTGTGAAGATAAGATTATTCGAATCAAATCTTTAAGGTGGAGATTACTGGAAATCATCCATATTTATAGAAAGTCAAAGATATGGGTATCAGAAAGATATGGTTATCAAAATCTGAGATTTAAGGCGCCAAAAGTGGGATTGAGATTTGGCATAAGATAATTGCAATTTTGATCCCTAAACCTCAACTGTAAATAGGGCTAACCATTTCTCTTCTTAATCATCCCAAATTTTCCATTCTCTACTTAAGGCATTATTTTCTCTCTCTCTCTCCTTGTAAATTCTCACTTGTATTTTAGAGTGAAATATATTTGGTAGTGCCCAAGGAAGTAGGCAAAATTTTCTGAACCTCGTTAAATTCTTGTGTTCTTTATTGTATTATTCTTCATGAATTGTGAGTGTGATTGTAATGATTTATTGTGCTATTAAATTACGATTGAGGGATATTCTGGCTAGGAAAGACCTAGTACTTAAGCGATCATTGTGATCCACCTCCCTTTCCTGGGAATTGAACTTAATGTGATTTATTAGTACAATAATTTTACTCTTTTACACATTTTCGCACAACATGAAGGCATGTTGGTTAGATTGATTATATTCATTTGGTTTGATTTAAATTTTGAATTGAGGTGCCAATTTTTGGCATATTGGTTAGGCACTTAAAATGGTGTTTATAAATGATGATATTGGCTTGTTTTGAATGCTTTTGAAATGGTTGAATTTGGTTTAAAAAGGATGGCTTGTAGCCTAAGTGAATTATGCTAGAAAAATTGTTTTGAAAGGTAACCACAGGTTCATATGACCTGATACATGGCCTAGCACACAGCCATGTGCCATACACGGGCTTATGACACAATCGTGTAGTTTATAAAAATTTAGGTGATTTTGGTGCACACGGATATACTTAGTTACACGGTCTAGTAACACAACCATGTGACCCATCTCACATGGGCTTGGCTATCACACATGGTCAGGGGACACAGTCGTGTGACCATATTTTTCATATTTTTCTCAACTTTTTGTTTAAGATTCAAATTGATCTTTGTATGTTACTGAGTTGATTTTAAACTTTTATAAGCTCGAAATTAACCTAAGATGATTGAAAAACTTGATAATTTGATTGTTTATAAGTTGTATGATAATTAATTCAGATTTTGAATTATAAGATATTTGTAAACGTTTTGTAATTGTCGGTAACACCTTATTGCTTGAGTCAGGCGACCAGATCAGGTAAGGGGTGTTACATCACTTTTGTTGTCAATTCTTCTTATATTCTGTTTCTCACAGGTTTAGTAACTTGTTCAAGCCAACAATTGTTATCAGAGCTACCCATTAAACATAGCTAGTGAAAATTCTTGGTGTTGCTAATTGCAAGACATGGAAGGATAATTAACCAATCAAACCTTGAGACCTTGAGAATGGAAAATTCTAAGACCCTAAGAGGATTCTATGCGAAACTCTATGATCTGTCAAATCAAGATTTCACCCTCGGTGAAGAATATTCCAACACCAATTGGTTAGAAAAATGTTGAGATATTTACTTGAGAGATTCTAATCAAAGTTACTATTATAGAAGAAGCTAACGACCTTGAAAATCTAACTATAGGTAATCTCATAGGGTTTCTATAGACCTTTGAAATTAATCTTGATGATGTCAAACATAGTAGAACCAAAGGTGAAAGAAATACTATTTTTCAAGTGGGAGAAGAAGTGCCAACTTCCAATATTATTACGATTGAGGAGCTTGAGGAGCAAATTGCATTACTCACTCAGAACTTCAACAAGGCATCCAAGAAAATAATCAAAAGGGACTAAAGAGGTTTGAGCCTATTAAGAATATTCCCAAGAACAAATCCAATGATGTGGTCATCAAAGAAGAAACAGAAAAAGATAAGAAAAAATGTGTTCAATTCTATGAGTGTCGAGGATATGGTTACATCAAGATTGAGTGTGGTAACACTTTAAAAAAAAAAGAAGTCACCGTGTGACTTAGAGTGTTGAAGATCCATCTAAACACTCATATTCAAATGAAGACTATCTCATCAACTATGTGCTTTCTACAACTAGTATAGCCAAAGGATCTAAATTTGATTTTGATGAAGATTTTAATGGTGGCTTTGATGAAGAATTTTTGAAGACCTACAAGATCATAATAGGCAAATGGGAGTAGGTATCTGATGTGCAAGCTAAATTGCTACAAGAAAATGGTCATTTGAAAAAAATAAAATTCAAGGTTGATCAAGTAGATCGAAGTTAAAGAATCACTACTTGTGTAGAACTTCACAACCTATTGAAGACTTAGAGCAAGTTTGCTGCAACCAAGCTTATGCTTCAAATATTCAATTTCGGCAAGCTTCATGAAATCCTTTCTGTAGGAAAAAAGATCCAAGCAAAGTTGGAATTGGTTATGTAGATAAGGGAAAGGTTGCCATCAAGAGTTCCATTATTTTTGTGAAAGCAACAAATAATGGAGAATCTAGTGAGTGCTCTACCAACCCTGTTGGTTAAGACCATGAAAAAGGTAATGACTCTCCATAGAGTGATTTTCCATTATGGTTCCCCTAGACATATCAAAGCTCAATGTTTTATGATGTTATGTGATTCGAGATGGAGACAAGAAGTACCCACTTCTTGTGGCGCATTGCCTATGAAGAAGAAGAAACATGATTAGATGAAGAATGAGCCAAAATGTTTGCTTGTTCCACATCAATCACTAAAGTCAAAAAATGGATGATGTGTGTTATTTCGACAATGGTAGCTCACAATACATGAAATTTAATCCAACCTATCTATTTAAGTTTGAAGATTTCCATTTTGGTAAAGCTACATTTGGAGATGGAAAGAGGGAACACATTCTTAGAAAAGGTGTATTGAATTTTCTTTGAATGCCCAGACTAAAGAATGTGCTTCTTATGCAGGATTTAAAAGCTAACTTAGTGAGTATTAGTGAATTGTATGATCAAGAGATGATTTCAAATTTTACCAAAGACCAGTGTCTATATCATCTAAGTTAGGGGAGAAAATCATGGAAGGGGCTTACATATTGGACAATTGTAAGAGAGTGATCCAATCAATTAAATGTAACTATGCAAATGTTTTAGATTTGGAAGTATGGCATGAAAAGATGAGCCATATCCATTATAAAGAACTTCAAAGATTGGTCAAATATGAAGCTGTTAGAGGTATTCCAAAGTTTGTGGCTCGATTCCTAAGGTTTATAATAACTTCTTGAAGGGTAAACAACGCAAGGAAAAGCTTTAGAATCTGTCTCACATCCAAACCATACCACCCCTTGTTGGATCTGGTGCCCTAAGAGTAGTATTTTTATCTGTGTACACTTGTAATTTTTTTCGAACAGATTGGTTAATAAAATTATTCATGAATTATATTAATACCCATTGTATAATGTCCTCACATAGTTTTTTCATGTAAAGCAAATATTTGCTCACTGGTTGTCTAATATTTAACTAATACTAAGCAGTATTACGTGGTCAAATCGTAATACAGAAAGACAACTTATATTAGTAGACGAACCCGAACATCTCCTTAATCTAGTCAAAATGAGCAAATTGATTGAAAGACTAATATGTCGTCTTTCAAGTCCAATTGGGGAGATTCCTTGCCTTGGGCATTAGAGTGGATGACTCCCAAAAGATAGAGACATATATGTGGCTAACTAGACAGACAACACATCGGACTGGACCCAAGGAGAATAGATCCTGAATCTATTTATGCATTTATTCACTTGTGACGTTTATGGTGTGGCATACCTTAATCTTGAGTAGATGATGGACTATTTATGTGTGACTTATATACTTTGATGTAAGTAAAAGCCTAAGTTCAAATAGATAAGGAACCAAAAGTTGGTGTGTTGGGTATACAACTTCTGCAATATGTAGCGTCATTCACAATAGTGGAATTCAAACCCCGATATATGGGCAAATGATATCCTCTCACTGACATTACATGATAGATAAAAGTAAACGTGCCCACATGTTGTTCTTCTTTGTGATGAATGACTTGATTACTATTTTATAGTAATATATTTTTCATGAAGAAAGATGGAATGGTTAGCATGAGATGAAATAGGATCATACTGGGATAGCAGATTTATCTCAAAGAGATTAAAGATATCCTATGATGGTAACACGCTTATGACAAGGTCATTGGACAAGCACTGATTGAGTTGCTTTCGTAATGATATTTCATTAAGAAGAGCTCAGTCATGATACTATAGTGCAATGACTTCGTGACTAAATCAATTTATAATAAATAGGTGAAAAGTCGGAACTTCATTAAAAATCATTTGAGCCCTAATCACATTTTTTCAATCAATCCTTCCGCTAGCTCCTTGAAACCATAAATGAATTGTATGTTGAATCAAATGAACATAAATGAATAGAAATGGTAAAGTTAGAGAAATAGGATACATTCGAAAATGAATGTGTTTTTCTTTAAATGAAAATGACGTGAAATTTTAATTTATGATTTTTCAAATTATTAATTAATTAATGGAAGTTCAAATATTTAATTAAATTAATTGGTCATTGTGAATATGTTAAAAGTAGAAATATTGAATATATTTTCTAATAGATTCTTTTACAGTAATGTTGCAATGATTTTAACAAACTTAGAATCAGGCTGAGAAAATTATTTAATTGAGAAATTAATTTAAATTAATTTATGATGTTTATTTTGAGAAATAGAAAAATAAGCATTAGGTTGGATTGAATTATAAAGTAAAGGGTTAAAAGTCCAGGAAGTACTTATAATTGGATCTGAGATGGGAAAGGCCCAAAAGCTCTTCATGAAAAATACATGGGACAGCAAACCCTAGTAGATTTAACAAAGGTTGTCACCCATCTCTCTCCTAGTTAGACTAGGATTTCGTTTTTCTATTGAAATAAACTTCTACTAATTAAACAAGGGTTTCTCTTCTTCCCAATATAAATAGATGGCCCCATTAGGGATAAATACACAACTTTAAGATATTGTTATTCTGTCAGATATAGTGAGAATTTATTTTCTAAATATATGTTTGATTCGAATTCATTTGAGCCCACACTCGAAGTAGTTCATAGTACGAGAATAGCATAGAAGGCCATTTAGTTTAAATTCGAGAATGAAAAGGATCCGTCTAGTTGAAAACTCAAGTGTGATTTTGGTAAAGGTTTTATTGCTATAAATATCACAAATTGGCTTGGTTTTCAAAATGTTAATTTTTTTCTGTGCAAGAAAATCGTTTTTGAACCGAATTTTTCCAACATCCCTTGAGTTTCTCAACATAGATCTCATTGGTCTTATATAGACTAAAAGTATAGGTGGAAAATGACATGTGCTTGTGTGTTTGGATGATTTATCAAGGTTCACTTGGGAAAGATTTCTCAGAGATAAATTTGATACTTTTGATGAAATCAGAAAGCTTTGTAGAGGTCTTATGAATGAGAATGGTTAAGTTATTGGGATGATCATGCAAATTAGAACTGAGAGAGTTCGAGAACAAAAAAATTGGCAGGCTTCTATGATGAAGAGGGAATTAAGCACGAGTTTTTAGAACAAAACATACGACAACAGAATGGTGTGGTAGAAGAAAAGAATCATACTATGCATGAAATGACTAGAGTGACACTAACAGAAAGGGCATTGCTCATATTTTGGGTTGAGGCAATTAACATTGTAATCTATGTGATACGCATAGTTCTAATCAGGCCCAAGATGCACGTTAATCACTATGAGATGTGGAAAGGGAAGAAACCAAATGTCAAGTATTTCTATATATTTGGAACCACCTGTTTTATCCTGAAGGATTAAGAGAATCAAGGAAAATCTGAATCCAAATTTAATGAAGGAATTTTCTTGGGGTATGCTACTAAATAAAAAGGACTTTCAAGTGTATAACGAACACACTCAAAAAGTTATAGAGTCATTCAATGTAGTGGTAAATGATGTAGAAGTCCATGAAGCCAATAGTGATGAAGACAATGAAGTAACACCCAATGCGCTCGTGGAAGTGCCCACTTCCCTTAACATTGCAAAAGTTGAAGAGTCAAGAAGAAAATTGGGAAGTTCAAATTCTTAATTAACACAATGACCAAAATACATATATTGAGCCACCTCAACCTTTTTCAAGAGTCAGGAAGAACTAGTTAACAACTGATATAACTGGAGACATCGGTGAAGGAGTTTGAACAAGAGGCAGATTGAGGAAGAACAATCGACACATGGTGAGACTTGTCTACTACACCTCTCAGATTGAACCAAAATGAGTTGAGGATGTCTTGATGGATGCATATTGGATCCAAACCATAATCACATCACTAGCAACAAGACAGGACTCATGGTCCATAGTCAAACTTAAGTTGAGAATATTGACTTTGAAGAAAATTTTACAACTATGGCCAGACTTAAAGCTATCAGGCTGCTAATCATTGTGGCAACGCACCTTAACATCAAATTGTATCAAATAGATGTTAAAAGTGCCTTTTTTTTAATGGATTTCTCAAGAAGATGGTGTATGTGGTACAAACTAATGGCTTCAAAGATCTAAAAAAATCAGAGCATGTTTACAAATTGAGTAATGCCTTGTATAGCCTGAAACATGGCCATCGAGCATGGTACGAGACGCTACCTCAATTTTTGGTTGGTTAAGGTTTCCAAACGGGGTTCTGTTAACAAGATTTTGTTCATTCGAAGGCACAAAGGAACTACAACTATGGCTCCTATATATGACGATGGCATAATATTTGGGGCAACATCAACAATTGCAAAGGACAAGTTTATGAAGTTAATGCAAAATGAGTTCGAGATAAGTAAGGTGGGTGAGCTGTCACACTTCTTGAGCTTTTAAATCAAGCAAGATGAGGACGACACAAGATAAGTAAACAAATAATTTGGTAAAGAAATTCTATCTTGAGAATTCTAAACCTACTAGAACTTCAATGTTTGTTAGTGAAAAGTTAAGTCCTGATGTTGATGGTGTTGAATCTAGTGTCCTAAATGTAGTATATTTATCAAATACATTGATTTAATAAAATATCCATTGATTGCATTAATATTTTATGTATATTATCTTCAACAGTATTTTCACGCAAAACAAAATGGAAGCAAATATTGGTTCATTGATTATCTAATGTTTAACTAATACTAAGTAGTAATGCATGGTCAGATCATAATACAAAAAAGACAACTTGTATTAGTAGATAATTTAAACATGTCATTAATCTAATAAAAAATGAGAAATTGATTGAAAGACTAATATGTTGTGTATCAAGTCTAATCGGGAAGATGTTTTGTTCTGAGCATTGGAGTTGATGATTCCTAGAAGATAAAGACATAGATGTGACTGTCTGGACTGACAGTATATCTAATAGGACCCTAGTAGAATAGATCCTAGATCTGTTTATGGATCTATTCACTTGTGATGTTCAAAATGTGACATAACTTAATCCTGAGTGGATAATGGACTATGTATGCATGACTCGAATACTTTGATGTAAGTAAAAGTCTTAATTTAAATAGATAAGGAATTGAAAGCTAGTACATTGGGTATACGACTTATGTAGTATGCAACATCATTCCAAAATGGTAGAATTCATAGCCCAACTAAAGGGTAAATGATATTCTCTCATCAAAATTACATTATAGCTAAACAGTAAATGTGGTCACGGGTCATTTGTCTTTGTAATAAATTACTTGATTACTATTTAATAGTAATTGACTTTTCATAAAGTAAAATATAATTGTTACCATGAGATAAAATATGATCATATTGGAAGAACAAATTTATCCCAAAGAGACTAAAGATATCCTATGAGGGTAACACACTTATGACAAGGTCATGGATGAGCATTTATTAAGTAGCTTTCGTAGTGGTATATGCTAAGGGAGAGCTCAGTCATAATACTTTAATGGAATGATTTCTTGACTAAATAATGTTATAATTAATAGGCGAAAAGTTAGAACTTAATTATAAATTATTTGAGCCCTAATTATATATGTTAATCGATTCCTCCACTAACTTGTTTAAACCATAATTGAATTGCTTGTAGAACCAAATGGATAAAAATGAATGGAAACAATAAGGTAAGAGAAATGGACCACATTCACAAATGAATGCTTTTTCTCGCTAAGTAAAAAAAATGACTTGAGAATTAATTTAAGGTTTTCTGAATTATTATTTATTTAATTATAATTAAATAATTAAATATTTTAAAATTTAAAATTTAATTAAATTAAATTAATTAGTCATCATGAATAAGTTGAATAAGAAAATTAAATACATTTCTTTATAGATTTTTTACGGTAAAGTTGTTATGATTTTAATGGAATTAGAATTAGGTTGTGAAAATTATTTAATTGAAAAATTAATTTAGTTAATTCAATTAAGTAATTTAATTGAATAAATAATATTTATTTTGAAAAATATAAAATAAGTATTGGGTTGGATTAAATTATAAAGTGTTGGCTCAAATGTCTAAGAAGCATGTATAGTTGGACCTAATGCAATAGAGACCCAATTCCCATCATGTAATGGCCCAAATTTAAGATTATCGGAACAGTGGTTTCGGGACCACAAATCCAATGAGGAAAATTTTATTTTTCTTATATTTTTATGGTCTATGATTTCACAAAATGATTTCATGAAAATTTCGTTTGAAAATTTTGACGTTTGGGCACTCAATTTAGTCAAAAGGACTAAATTGTAAAAAGTGCAAAAGTTGAGTTCTACATGTTAGAGGTGTCCAATTGTTATGAAACTTTAAATTGGAGGTCTTTATATGGTAATTAGACCATTGGTTAAGTTGTTAGACAAAAATGGACATGAGATAAGTGAAATAGGAAAATTTTAAGTTAGGGGCAATTTGGTAATCTAGTAATTAAAATGAATTAAAAGGGAAAAAGATGACAAATTATGCTCATCTTCTTCATTTGGATGAAATCAGCAAGGGGGTAAGCCATATTTAGGGTTTTCAAGCTTCCAAGCTCCATAGTAAGTGATCCCAAGCCCCGTTTTTAATGTTCTTTACGTTTTTGGAGTCCCGATAGTTTAATCTAGCTTATTCTAGCAATAATTTAACCTAGGGTTTATATTTGGAAAAATACCCATAGGTGAAAAGTGTTTATTTTTATGTTTTATGATAGAATATGAAGCTAGAAATTATGTTAAACAACTTTTGTTAGCCGATTTTAAGCAAAAACGAGTAAGTTGACATAATCGGTAAAAATCTCTAATGCACATAAGTAAGTGTTAGAGTGAGAATTTGATGTTGTCATAGAAGAGAAAAATGTTCATCATGTCATAAAACATAAGAATATGAGATGAAGTTTAATTTTCGAGCCTTGGGGCAAAAAATGTAATTATGCAAAAGTTTAGGGGCAAAATCATAATTTTGAAAAAGTTAGAGTCGATGGCTGTTTTGATGAATGTGAGTATTAAATAAGTTAAATTTTCTATTTTAGATCAAGAAGAACGAAACTCGAGGTTAGACAAAGGAAAGAATAAAGTTGAAGACTAAGTTGGTGAATTGGGCTATATTCGGTACCGAGGTAAGTTTACGGTAAATAAATACAATATTTCAATAATTATTATTAATATTGTTATTTTCCAACAATTATGCATTTATTTTATGAATTTATTTAATGTTGATCCAAGCATGAAATGATAGAGAATTAAAATTAAAAAGTCCCATTGATACATAAGGATGGTACTGGATACGAATGTCATGACATTTGGGTAAAGAGGTCCCATATAAGACCATGTCTGGGACATGGCATTGGCACCAAGATGAGAGGTCCCATGTAAGTCCATGTCTGGGACATGGCGTTGGCACCGAGATGAGAGGTCCCATGTAAGACCATGTCTGGGACATGGCATTGGCACCGAGATGAGAGGTCCCCCGTAAGACCATGTCTGGGACATGGCATGGGCACCGACATGAGTACATCCCATGTAAGACCATGTCTGGGACATGGCTTTGGCATGTCCTTATCAGAAGAGGCCCGAGTATCCTTATTGTTCCAATGTAGCTCAACGGACTAAATAACGAATCATGTTCAGGAAAGTTCAATTAAAAACATAAATGGCAAGTTCAGGTAAGTTATAAGAGTTAAGAACTTATTATATTATCAATTGATATTCAACGATACAGCAAGAGAGAAGTAAGTTATGCACACAAGTATACTAAGTAAACAAGCAAGAGAACTAGAATGAGATTAACAAAAGAGTAAACTAGAGATATAGACACTTGAGTTTAATTATCTGAGTTAAATATTGTTATTTATTTGCTAGTAAACTTACTAAGCTTTATGCTTACATCTTTTATTTCTCTTTCTCTTATAGTATTGCAAGGTTACTTCAAAGATCCTAAAGAAGTCGGAGATCTTCCACACTATCAACCATAGCAACACGGTATTTTTATGTTGAACCATGTTGAGTATGGCATGTATAGGGATTTAGTTATTTTAAATGTTTGTATTTATGATATTGCTAAAGAATGATGTGTAAGTATTTCATGATGAATGGTTGCTAAAATGGTTAAGTATGGAAGTGTTTGTTGTTATAAGAGTTTAAGTGATAAACTATGCATGGAAATCATAAAAGAGTAAAATTTTGCAAAGAAACAGAATTCAGGCAGCAACAGTGATGTGACTTTGAAAAATCACCTAGGATAGTATAAAATTAATTAAAGAGTGAATGATATATGGATTTAAATCTTGTTGAGTCTATTTTCACATAAAAATAACGGTGTAGCAAAAGAAATTTTATATTTTAAGATATATGAATTTTGGTGAGACAGGTTTAGAACAGTTTTTGGTGACCCCTGTTTTGAGTTTAGAAAATCATTAAAAATTGTACAAAAATATTTATGAGTTGTATTTTATATTTATAGATTCCTTATTGAGTCTATTTTCTGTAGAAGCAAGTGGTAGCACTATATGAAAATCCCACAATGAGAAATTTTATTTTTAGTGATAAGAGGTCAGGGAAGTCGATTGGTGAAACAGGGGAGAATTTAACTAATAAACTGTACTAATTGGCTAAACAAAAAATCCTAAAAATTTTATGGTAGGAAGATATATGAGTATAGTTTCAGGGAAAATTTACGGAGTTAAATTTAGAGTTCTGTAGCTCAAGTTATAATTAATTTAGTAACTGATGCGCGATTGGACAGATTGCTGTAAATAGTGAAATTAATTTTTAAAACAAGTTTTTATGCTTCGAGTTAGTAATATAAGATAAGTAATACCTCGTGCTCGATTCCGGAAACGGTCTCGGGTAAGGGGTGTTACACATCATACAATAAGTGAGGGGGAAAACCCAAGTAATATTTACTAGGCTGTGTCACCTACCTCTTACTCTAGTTAGATTAGAAGTGTGTTTTCTATTAAATAAATATTATTTATTAAGGGTTGGTTCAACTGGAATTCTTGTACCTCTCCCTATAAATATATGACACCTATTTACCTAAAATACAAACCTTATAATTATTAAGTAATGAACTTGTGATTTGGCTCAAGACCACACTCGGTGCAATTCTTGGTACAAAGATAGTAGAGAAGGTCATTCAATTGCAAGTCATGATTGACTTGATTTTGTCTCACAAAAAGCACAAGTACCATTCGGTTAAATTTCATTACTATAAATATCACAAAGGGATAAGTTTTGAATTTTTTTTATCTTTTTCTATAACTGTAAAACTATTTTCTTAACTGATTTTTCAAACAGCAAGAGTGCCCACTTCCAAGACCACATGTGGGCGCATGATTTGTAGCTTCCTTTAACTTATAACCAGTCGACTTGACTTGTGTTTTAGCATTGGTGAATGTGCTAGACACCAAGCAAATCCAAAAGCATCTCATGTTAAGGCTGTCAAACATATCATTAGCTACATTAATGGAACACTTGAATTTGGAATTTGATTCTCTAAAGATAGTGCAATGAGTTTAATAGGGTACAATGATGTTGGTTGTGCTGGGACTATTGATGATTGTAAAAGCACATCGAGAGAATGTTTTTTCTTGAGATCCAACTTAGTTTCTTATTGTATTAAGAAGCAATGATCGATCTCTCTTTCTACAGTAGAAACAGACTACACAGCTACTAGTAGTTGTTGTGCTCAGTTGCTATGGATGAGACAGATGATGAAAGATTTTAGGTAGCAATGACTGTAGCCATGGCCTACTATGAAAACACTATTTCCATAAATATTTCCAAGAACCCAGTGTTACATTTAAGAACCAAGCACATTAATTTGAAACACTATTTAATTGAAGAATTGGTTGAGGATAGGCCATTTGAACTGAAGTATATCTCTACACATAATCAATTAATTGATTTATTCATTAAAGCATTGGATTCAAATAGGTTTGAGAGTCTAAAAAGTTCTATTAGGGTTTGTCAAGCTTGAGGATTCATTTGAAATTAGAAGGCATCAACACAACAATGCTTGATGTTGTTTAGGGATTTCTAGTTAATTATGGTGATAAATGGATTTGCCAGTAATTTTGATGGTTAATGAAACTTTTGGCACCATATATATATTATTTTTGGTGGGAAAATATTTTTAAGATTTTCTCTCCAAATCTTGGAGAAAATTTTTTAAGGAAGAAGCCTACAGTTTATTGTTATAAATACCCAAGAAACTTTCATTTATCTTCTTTTATTAAACTTTAGAAATATCTAAAAATCATAAAGTAAGAATTGTCCTAGAGAAGTCTCAACTTCTTGTTTCTCTCTACAAACTTTAACATGTTCTTCAAGAAACTCCTATTTTACCTACAATGGATCACTTAAAGATAACTTGTTTTGATCAAGTTGAGAAGGAACAACAAAATCAATAGCAGATTCATGAGGGATCATCACAACCATTGGTTAAGGTGTCTGCTCAACCTATCAAAAGATGATTGGAAGTGCCCACATTCGTAGGCATAAATGGAAAAAGAATACACTTAGTTAGTGCCAACTACTCTAAGTTCTCATCCATCCTATAAAGACTCAACTCCTATTACTCCCAAGAATTTAGGGGGATAAATTTTCTTTTCTTCCATAGAGACTACTGTTGTTGAACCATCTCAACGAATTCAACAATTTGTTGAAGAAATTGATGTGTTTTTGGAAAATCCCCTATGCCTAAGCATACACAATTGGCAGTACTTTGGTACGCTTAAGCATACACTGGATTGTTGCCTTAATCGATTCTAGCACTAGCTAAGATAATCTTGTGTCCACAATTGATAGTACTTTGGTAAATATTTCTACAATAATTTCATAACCATCTTCCTCAGAAACCATTTGATAAATCCTCTTTCACCACCAATATGTAACCCTCGGTAGAACCTAAGAAGGTTGAATAAGGTAATGCTCAGGACCCTACTATCACTGTGGTTATTGAGGAGGAGGCAAAGCTAAGAGCTTTAGACTCTAAGATTGAAGTGATTGGTGAACTGTCCACTTGTTAAGGAGGAAGAACGTACTATGTAGTGGAAGAGGAGTGGGTCGACATTGTAATCGCTAAAGAGAAAGAAAAGAGCAAAGTTCCAATTGTTGAAAAGGCCAACAAGAAATAAAAGCTTATCAAGGAAAGTTCTGACGACTCATCCGATGAATAAAAACTAATAAAAAATTCAAGCTTTGATGAGGATGCACCCTTATAGAATGTCATAGCTAGGAAAGTCAAGACCAAGCATCCAAACGTTCCAATCTTTACTGAACAAAGGAACAAGAAAATGAAGCAAGTCTGTGTTCCAAAATTGCTTGCTGATGCTGCTAGGAAAAAAAAGAAAATTTGGTTGGGAAGAGGAATTCAGTACTTTTAACCTTTTCTTGTTCTAAGAGGTACATTTTTTTCCTTAAGAAAAGCTTCATTGAATAGCAAAACATTGATGTATAGTTTTGCTAACAATGGGATTGATTCAATTCTTGAGAACAGTAGATTGATAGGGTCAGTCCATTTTGTTAAACCCTATGTTTGAAATGTTACCCGATCGTTGGGTTTGAGTATCAAGTGTCACACTTAACTTGAATTCCCAACAAATATTTTAACCCGATTTGCTTACAGAATTAGAAAATACCAAATTATACGTCCATTGCTACTATTCAATCTTACTCAAGTTCAGGAATAGCATCAGATTTCATAATTTAAACTTATAATATATCCCTTATCATAAAAGCATTGAGTTCTTACAAACATTCTACCTTATTAAACGTGAATAATATTTTCATATTTGTAACTCGAGACACTAATACAAATACACTAAATTAATCCCCGAGGCATAGCCTCTAAGGAAGCCCCTCCACCCGCAGAAAACGACTTTGATGCCCATCGCGAGAATTTGGCGAAGTCTGGCTAGGTCCCTTCCTATAATGACTCCAACACTCTTTGATCCTACATACCAGGCAGTACAATCGTAAGTTCAATGAACTTAGTGAGAACCTGCATTGCCCTACTCATAAAAGGCTCTATATATTTCCAAGAATAAAATAAAAGCACATAATTTAGAACTCCCTGGGTATCTTAGGAAGTTTAGTTGATTTTCTGGCGTAGTCATTTCCTTGCATTCTCTAAGCCAACCATTGGTGGACATTTCCACTGATTAGTCATAAGTGTGCTCTTTCAAACAAGTTCTTCTAGAACTCGACCCGGTTCCATTTCATCTTAGATTCCCATCTCACCTTTCCTGTTTTGATTTATGGAAAATAACCATATGTGCACCTATATGGATCAGTGTCTACTCTTGGCAGATTAGCAGATATCTCACCACTACTGCGGATTCTTACCCTAACCTTTTTGTTCCATACTAACCTAATATGGGCTTACTGTATAACCTCGGTGATTACCTTCTTAGGACTTAGCCTACTACACTGAGCTCTCCTTTTAAGGAAATCCAATTAATAATATCTTCATTCGCGACCTTAAATTAGATATTTGGACTTGTACATTTTGATAGTCCCAAGTAGACTTCTCATGCTAGATAATACGAACTTGTACTCATAGGACCTTTCCTTTTTCAAAACATTACTAGGAACTCTTATAGACAGATAGTTCCCAATGGACTATATCTTTCCTCGATCATCTCTAGAAGACTTCTACATTTTGATAGTCCCAAGTAGACTTCTCGTGCTGGATAGTCCTAACAAACATCCACTTCCTTTGCAATTCCTTAACAGACTGTCTACCCAAGATAATTCTTGGGAAACTCCCCTCTTATGAGAGTCCACCCACGGATTCTTCGAATTGGAATTTCCCTAATCGACACACTTTAACACACCCAAGTTTGGTTTATTCGCCAAATACTGGCAGACTCATAATGGCAAATACTTAAATACTTTGAAGAAAAATAGCCCTTTTTTTCTCATATGTCACATTTAATACACTTATACCCTCCCCTTACCTTCACATTTTGGTGTATCCTCTTAATATACCACTTGCCCGCATTCCCGGTCGCACCATAATCATTTCCTGTCAGACTGCTCGGCACATAAGTTGTATATTGATTTCCGTTTTTATGCCCTAACATGTTTCCCTATTTATTGTCCTGGCGAACTCCATTTCACCGTAAGGTGTACCTATTCACCATGGGATCATGCCATGGCTAACCACGGACTTTTGATTCTGAGGAATCAATAAACCCCTTTCAAGGTGTCGCTTCGTAGAACCTATATATCGATTACATAGTATCGCCTCGAATGACCTATATATTGATTACACAATGTCACCTCGAAGGACCAATAGATAATCGTCGTCATGGTGTCCCCTCGAATGACCAGAGATAATCGTCCCAGTATGCCGCCAAACTCCCTTGTATCCCATAATAATCCGCTGATTCCTCCATAACGCTTATTTTCTATCTTTAGCCACCCCGTCAAAGTAATTCCCCGATACTCCGCATTTTAAAAGCATACATAAAAAACATAACAATTCACTCATTACTATGACTTGTAGTACACAATATATCAATACATCTATACATTTCCACATTTTGCATTCAGAGAACATATCTCAATCACTCATTTATTTCCACAGCGTTATAAATGCATAGCTTACTCGTTCATCACACCAAATACAACCAAGGAATTCAGACATAACTCATAACAAGCACACAAGCAAACATTCTAGCACAATAAATAATAATACCCAAGGTAGCGCACAAAAGCTCACCTCAAATCCTTCATCCTCTCTAACTTAGCTTATCCAAATGCCAAAGCCCCCTTCGTCCCGGCAACAACTAAGCACAACAACCCATATTCCAGTCAAACCAAATGTATTTAAATTTAAAACACAAAAATCCAGTATCTTATAAAAGTATTTTGATGACTTCACAAATTATTACTTCTCATTTCCCCAATCTCACGAATGCAGAAAGATAGAAGGACTTACTAGTTCCCAAATTCTCTACTTTCTGGTCTCAATCCTCACGATCCATGCCTCATGCAGAGCTTTTCTCAACTTCATTTCTTCGGTGCAACCAAAGAAGACAATGCAGAACATAATTAGGAAGAATTCCCTCAGCTGGTTAAGTCTTCCCACATATATAACCCTTCTTGTACAATCACCAAAGTCCCAATTAGTCTATCCATCGGTAATCATTTTATCTTCCACTAGGGGACCAGCTAATTTCAACTTAACCGATCCAAAAATAGATCTCAACTAATTACCATCCTGCCACAAAATTTTCTTAGTTTTCCAATAAAACTCGCCAACTTACTATTTTATTCAACTAGCTCCCCACTTTTTTTAAGGTTCAAGACTTAAACAAAAACTGAGTGTGACATAAATATACGGTTAATGAACCAGAGGAACAATTAAGGGATGATGGAAAAGGTGATCGAGAGAAGCTGCCAACACGAAAAGAATGAGAAATGCTCACTTCCTCGAGCTCCAAGATTATTCCTACAAGAGTTAGGATGATTGATGAGCTTACTTCCTCCATCGAGGCCAATGATCAAATAATTACCAAACTCAAAGCAGAAGTAAAAACTATTTAAAATGTACAAGCTGAACAAAAAACCCTCCACAATGATCTTCTTGCCTTTCCTAATGAGAAGTAGTTTGGTGATATTTTGATAAAAAAGAGGGAGATGCTATTGCTTGATAGATAATGTTGCTTGATAGGGGAGACTATCAATTGGATTGATTTTTGTTGATAATGTTGATGTTAATTCTTTATTTTGTTATTGGATGGCCTAGATGTTATTAGATGGATGATTTTTTTTTTGTATATTCTTCTTGTCCACAACTTACTTCGTTATAATTATGGTTTTTTTATTATGGATGTGAATTTTAAATGGAGTATTGATGGTTGAATTGCTTAATTATTTTTTAAGTTAACAATGTTAGGTTAAGGGGATTATACTAATGAGGAGCTTTGTTGTTTGTTGGTTAACTTCCTATCGTAATATTATTTTGTTTAAAAAATTGTTAATTGGATATATTATTGACATATTTTGAAGTTGCTACAATGTGCTAACGAAAGTGCTAACTTCCAACACTACCACGACAAAACAACAACTTGCCATATTTGGAAGATTGACAATTTATGGAATCAAATCCTTAGGCTATGCTAATATCATGGAATGATTCAAGCCCATCAATGGAGATCAATTCACTTGGAGCAACATTTCCTAAGGATTGGATTGAATCAGATCATTTATATCAAATCCCTTAGATCAAGGAAGTTGGATTTGATCAAAACTTGAAGAATTATCTCTGTCAACAGTCCATTTTACTTTGGTCATTAATGTTATATTTTATTTAGCTATTTTAGTTGTTGTTTAGAAGGAATTGTGATTGATCTTCAATATGTTAGCAAGTCTCAAAAAGCTTTATATATTTGAGAGACTTGTATAAGTTGATGTGTTGGGTATTGAGTGCACCTATCTATTCAGTATAAGGAACATTTCTTGCTGGAATTCATTTTTTATTGTAAAACCTTTGTGTGTTTGGTTTTACAAGCTAAGTTTTGAGTGAGAAAATCTAGAGGTGAGGGGTCTAATTTTTTAGATACAAGAGTGAGAATTCGTCACTGGGGTGTGTTAGAACTAGGATTACTAGATGTATTTGTTTAAGAGATATTGATCATCTCACTAAGCTAGGTTCCACAAACGTAGGAAAATCGAATTACGTAAACAACTTTGTTGCCCCTTGTTTTTGTTGCAGTTATTACAAAAGTGACCACTTCCACTGTCACTCCTGTTCATATTTTGTTTCTCAAAAATTTAACAGTTAATACAAACCAAAAAATTCTATAAAATACTTGAAAAAGAATTTTTCACTAGAAATTAATTGAAATGAAAATTGAATAATCTAACTCTAATTCAAGCATCTATTTATAATGCACTAATAGGTGGTTAAGTGAACGTCACTTGTAGGTTTTAAAGTCAAGATGCCTGTTCGCAAGGAATGTCCAACATCCTCATTCTTATACCTCTTTTCAGTAGCAACTCATAAGTCCAATTTTGTAATTAAGTCGATTGAATCATCAAACCTCTTAGCATAGATTGCTTGTGCTTTTGTGCTTTTGTGCTTTCGACATCCGTGGAATAACTATTCTTAGCTTGTACGGAATTTGTTAGATTTGAAAATAGTTATTTTGTTTCAATTATGCAAAATACCATGAAACCCTACTTTTAAAATGCAATACCTTTTATCTCAAGAAGAGCAAGTTGTATGTTGCACTTTAATATTGTTTTATACAAAAATGAATCACAGAATGCTTGAAAAGAAAATTTTCACTTGTTTAGAATAAAAATTGAATAATGCAACTCAAATTTAAACATTTGTGTATATTGCACTAATAGTTACTTAAGTTCCTTTACAAATGAACACGACTTTAAAATTTTAAAGCAACCGAAACAACACATCGAATGGAAATCACTTTTCCAACCGGAACAACACTCCTTTCTATTTGAGATGGAAAAGTTTAAACCCACTGGATCTCACCACTCATAACTTGAATTTTCTTTTAATTATTTATCTCTTTTTTTCTTTATATAATTTGTTCTACATTTGTATATATAATATATAATTACGGTTTTTTATAAATATATAAATACAAAATTTTATACCATTTTATTTAAAAATATTATATACAACAGTCATTCTAAAAATATCCACATAATCATGACGGAAATAATAAATAAAAATGTAGAATATGATTATCTGAGGAGATAAAGAGGGGCCACTTAAGTAGATTGATGCATGCAAAGTGATATCTTTTTCTCTTCTTTTTGAGGGACGTTTGTCCAATAAAGCTAGTGGCCTGGACCAATTTGGCGGTTGTCAACCCACTTGTTTGCCACTTTCACTGCAAATTATTGCAATTTTGTTCTTAGCTAAAAATCTGCAACCCCAAAGCGTGGTCTCTTATTTCCTCATCATCCCAGTTTCGGTGTCTTAGATATCTAAAACAGTGTTAAAAAAGATTCCTTTATATACAAATATGGTATGGTATGTATAAAACAAAAAGTGAGTGTTAAAATCACGAAATTAAATGCAACAGTTCCAAAGAGAGACGAGTGACGTTTTGAGAGGGACCCATAATATTTGGGGGGGGGTGCAGCCAGTCACCGACCTATACAGGACTCTGTGACTGTCAAGGCTTGCATTTGAGCCGTCCAACCAATGTTGTAAGCCCTTGAAACCGACGTCCAGACACAACTCAACTTTAAGTATTTAATTCCTTGTCTTTATTACCCACAAAACTACAAAAACCTACTTTTTTGATATTCCTCCTGTGCATCCATATTATTAATATGTGTCAGTTTCACATATAATCCCTAAACATGTGGCTCTTGTCTAATTCTGCCAACACTAAACAATGACGTTTTCTTTTTCTATCTTTTTGTACAATCTTCTTCTCATTATTTCAAACCTCGAGGAATATCTATATATGACTTTTAGCTTTATTTGTTCCTTGTCTTTTCCTAATTTGTGAGGTTGGACAAAAAAACTATCATCATTTAAAAATTTGTTTGTTTTAAAATAATAGATTTTATAATTTAAATTTAGTATTTATTTTTTAACACTTAGTGGTTTTTTTTATTTTTCAAAAAGAAAAGAAAGGGAAATTAAGGGAAGAGGAAACGAATATGATTTTGCAGGTTTTTCAATATCTTTTTTTCAAACATGTTTGTGTTGGGAATTATTTAGTAAATCTTGCTTCTTTGATTAATTCTTCAAAACTCTTTAGAATGAATTTGATTTCCCAAAATTATGTTTTGATCTATGCCCAATTTGTTAGCCCTTGTTGTATTGCCCTGGTTGAACTTGTTGAGTAATAAAGATTTATAACTTTTCATAAAATAAAAAAATAAATAAAATTGGTAAGCCCTTGTACCAACGTCCAGACACAACTAAACTTGACATCTTTTTAAGTCCTTATCTTTATTGCCCACAAAACTACAAAATCCTACTTTTCTTTATATTCTTCCAATGCATGCATATATAATTGAAATGAACATCAATCTATCCCATTCCTAGTCTCTGTGTCAGTTTCATGTGGCATTTGTCTAAACAAGAATAACATAATTGTTAAAATTAGATCGGGTCATTCAATTCAACCATTTAAACAGAAAATTATTAGGTTTAATTGTTCAATGAGTAGTATAAATCCGGTCATTAACTATCAATCGAAATTGGTATATCTCTCGAGAAATGAATTTGGAAGTTGATTATATTGCAAAACTGGCCTTTGATAGAAATGAATATCTGGAATTTCTTTAAATTTGATTAGATTTTTGTAATAATTTTGTTTGTTCTCGTAAAAAATATTGAGGGAAAAATTTAATTAAACAAAATTTAGCTAAAATTTTGAGGTTTTATTACATTTTCCTATATTCTATCTATTGTCTTGTTCTATTATATTTTTATATATTCTATCAATGTCTTGTTTGAAAACCAAAATTTAGGGAAAAAACAAAATCCAACTAACATAAAAGATTTAGAATGATAAAATGATAAAATCTAAAATAAATATTTTTTTCTCAATTCATTTCAGTTAAAGTTGTTTATGGGTCAATTAAGTAGGCTTGACCTGATTTAGACAATACTATTTTTGCTTTAACTCAAATCGATCCGGTCTAAATTTGATTTAAATAATAAAATATATTTAATTTAATTATAAAAATATATAAATATATATTTAATTTTTTATTAACATTGTAAACAGTGAAATCAGCTTTGTGATTTATGACTTGTTTTTGTTACTCAAATTGATCTTAAAAGTTAATTAGTTATACTTAATGTTGACAATCCGCTTTTCAATCCCATTAAACATCCAGCTTGACCCTAAGTGTGTATCCTAGTTTACGTAATCAGCAGGTAAGATCAGTTGATGAACTGGGTGAGCAACAATGGCAAGTCGTAAACATTAATATTTTAATGAATATGTTTATTTTTTATTAATATTTTATAGATTTTAAAATAAATATCTGTTTAAAAAGTATTAACAATATTTTTTCATTTATTACGTAATCATCTAATAAATTCTCATTGTTGAATCGTACACATCAGTTCAATTAAAAATTTTATTGTTTGATTAAATTTAAAATAAAAATATAATATAGGACTATAAACACTTGAATATACTCTTTATTTGATTTATCTATGTCAAAATTTTTATTTTAAATATATAAAACATTAGTTTTTATTTTTTTATTTTTTTATAATAAGGCTTAAATTGTTGTATTAACTAAATAAAAAAATAAAATGTGTTTCTCTTTTGCCCCGTTATGGGGCACATGTTAATTTCAAAGGCTATTTTTTTTAATGAATACCCCTCGCATTTTTTGGTGGCTTTTTCAAGTTTTTTAAAAAAATTAATATTTTTAATTTGTAGATTCAAATCGATATTTGCAATCAGAAATTGAGCCGTGCCGGAAATAGTGCCACTAATAGTGCCAACTCTTTCAGGCATTGGTGAAGAACAAGGCAGAGAAATAATGAACACTCAATATGTTTACATAGTTCGCTTTCCCTACATTTGTAAGGCCTAGTCCAGAGACATAATCACTACCTTAGCAACTTGTACAATAAGGGATTACAATTTCTTACACTCACCATATAAGGCTCATCACTTTTATACCTAAGATCTAGAAAATTCTCCTCCAAGTTTTCCCCATGAAACCTTAGGACATTAACTAAGTAAGACACTTGATTTTTCACTAGTGCACTCAACAAAAATGTTTCTCAATGAACAATAATAAGTTCTCTCAATTTCGTACTTCACCTATACAAGTCCCTTCAATTTATTAGGATTCGAAACTTGCTAACATACTATATCAATTACAATCAATTTTCCCTAGAAACAAGCAAGATAATAACCATAAAGAATATCTTCAACTAGCTTAGGATATACTTCGAAGTTTTGCCCTATACGATCTAATCCACCAAACTTAGGAAGTTGATTTTTTTTATTCAAATTCAAATCAATCTCCAAGATATGTTGCTACATGTAGTTTGGGCATCAAAGATGGCTAGGTGTCATCCAAAATATTAGCTAGAATCAAAGCCCAAGGTTTTCTTTTTTTTTTTTGCCAAAATTTGTTAACTTAAACATGGTAAGCTTTTTTAGCAAGCAATGCCATAACTAGTTGGCACTAATCTAGGCATTGCTTAAAAATTGCCTCAGCAATCTTCCCTTTTGGCAAAATTTAGAACAAAACCATAATAAAAGAACATTTTAAAAGCCAGATACAATTGCTAACCCCTAAGTGACCCTTAATTTGTTATACTCAATTAATAGCATAATCAAGCAAGTTAATCATTAATGCAAAAGAAATGAGGATCGCATTAATAATGAAAGTAGACTAGGAATTATGTTATAGTAAGCAAACAAAAAAAAAGGTTCACAAAAAATAACCAACATAAAGAGTTTTAGTGTCTCAAAAAGTACAAACCCAAAAATATGCAAAGACATAAGAAAAAAAAAAGAACTTCAAAAAATAGGGGCAGTAATGCATCAGTGCCAACTCTAGATAAACAATTTTACTCCTCATTTTGTTCAAGAATTTTGGTAAGATTCTACTAGAGCAGTTTGGCAAAGAGATCATTTCTCAGGGCTTTGGATCAACGAACGTTGACCTGAAGTTGTTAAATGGCCTTTTCCTAGGAAGAAATATCAATATTAAGGTGTTGAAGGATCCTCTGTTCAAAGACTGAAAGTTGGTTTGAGATACCTTCTTCAGTACCAACTCCAAAAAACACTGTTTCATTTGGTTGAACCACAACATCAAGAAAAACTTTAGGAACTACAACCGAGTGTTTCCCTTTGAACCACTTGTATGAAAACTTTAATTCCACAAGCTTCCTTTCATAGTTTTCTATGGCCAAAAAATTTTTAGGATTATGTTTATAAAGAATTTAAAAAATATGATAAGAGAAAGAAAGACATAGCTTGGGGTAAACACAAGTAGCATGTTTGATGATTTCTTGAAATATATGCTCTCCCAGATCAAACTGAATCACATTATAGATCTTCTTAGCAGTGTGGCCATCTTCTTGGAAATTGTATTCATTTAACTATTAGGAACCCAATTTCTAGTAGCAACAACAAATAATTAACATAAGTGTGCTCTAAAGTGGAAAGCTTGTAGCTTGGTTGCTTGTAGCGAAATGAGATGCACTCCATTGGTGCTTGTTTTGGCCATGGTGTCATAAGACTCGTCTAGCTTGACATTAGTGGAGCAGGGATGAAGCATTAGCCTTATAGAAAAGTTTGTTAGTGTGGTCATTGACGGAAGAGGTTGGCATAGAAGTCATTAACAACCTCTTTAAGATATGGCTTCACAAAAACAACAGATTACAAAAGATCATTCTTCTCCAATATAACATTGATGCCTCAATCACTAGAACTTCTTTCATCGATTTTCTATTCTTCGATAAAAGATTTCTTGGAAAAAAGGAGATACTTGTTGGTGTAAGCAATAAACAGGAAAGGTTGTTCTTTCTTCTTCAATAGAGAATCTTCCATATTGGAAGCGGGATCAATAAGGACATTGTTGGTTGAATGTTTCTTTGTAGGAGAAGACAAAATAATGTTGGGCCTCTTGGTGTGTGACATTCCTCCAAGATAAGGATTCTTGAAAGGCATATTCTCATCTGAGTCTAAATCTAAAGAAGAGTACTAGACTTGATCATCTCCTTTTAGGGGTAGAAGGAAATAGTCGTGCTTTACCCTTGTCAAGAACATAATTCTCTTTGGCTTTCTTGTGATTTCTTTAATTTTATTGGTAAGCATGGAATGAGTCCTCTCGCAACTAGTTCTTAAAGGTGCATGGACCAGTGGTCATCCCATTACCACTATTTCTGTAATAATCTTCACCCAACTTGATCGCCAGGTCCAAGCAATGGGATGCCATATTCGTTGTCGGAGCAACAACAGTCAAATTATAGTAAAATGCTCACATACATTTGTAATCCAAAGCTAAATATATTCATTTATGGTTACACAAACAAATCAAGTCATAATCAATCTTACAAAAGCTTTTGTGGACCCAAGCACAAAATAGGACCAAATTGCAAAGTTTCAAAGTTTTGGGGTCGACATCATGACGTCAACTCCCCCACTTTGTGACATCACAAAATAGTTTGTCACGTCGTGACCTCAGACCACTCAACGTCACAACGTGACTTACCATCTATCGACATTGCAATGAGGCAGATTACTCGTCAAGACATAAACTTTGTTTTTGGCAAGTTTTAAGCCATTTGGTACCTATTTCAAAGCTTTCCTCAAACCTACACATTCAGTTCGACCATTCACCATTTTAACTTGATTCAAAATATACCAAAACATGCCAAAACAAACCATTGAATCATTTCCAATGAACCAATTCAATATAACCTCAATCTGGCACTAAAACTTATCGTTTCAACTTGTTCAACTACAAATATTCATTCAAACTTAGTATTTGTAATGACCCAAAAGTTAGTGGTGTCAAAATATTTAATTTCGGATCTCGTTTTCGTAAATTGAGACCGTAAATATTTTATATTAAAGGTGAATTAAATATTTATGGTCTTATATTAGAGATACATTGAATTTTAGATAAGTAATTTTATCGAATTAGGAATTAATTTAGGGTATAGGGACTAGATTATAAAAATGGTAAAAAGTTAAATTACTATAGATTTTTTAAAATTTCAAACCTAGATTAAGGATCAATGTGGCAATATACCACATTGGAAATTAGTGGTCGGTAAAGGAGCATGAAATATATGTGTTTATGTAATAAAGTAAATAAAATAAAACATAAGTAATAAAATAAGTTAGTCGAAAGTTAGTAAAGAAACAAAATCATTTTCTCTTTTGGTGCATGCAAAACCAAGAGAAAAGAAGAGAGAAAGGGAACGTTTGGCTCTTGGAATTTCCATTACAATGCTAAAATTGGTTAGTTCAATTTAGTCTTTTTCTTTTAATTTTTATGTTTTTGGAATCTCGGGATCTTAGTATAGCTGACCCTTATGTTATTTTTGGAAATGTTAAATTTTTAGAATGATGCCATTGATGAATTCTTGAATTTTTATGGTGTCATTTTGATAGATTTCAGCTTATGGATGAAAAAGGACTAAATTATGAAGTTAATTTATAGTTTTTTCAAAAGGCACTAAAATGTATACATTTTGAAGTTTGAGGTAGAAATGAGAAATAGGAGGTTCTAAATGGGCTATAGAGAAATCGTCTAAAACATAGAGGTTCTAAATTGAAAGTTATGTTAGTCCCAATTTTAGGGACTAAATAGAATAAATTGTAAAATTTGCTTAAATTTGCAATTGAGTGTGAATTTTTTCCATATTGATGATTCTATATGTTTATGTTCATTCGTAGCTAACGTCAACTCGAATTTATTGAAAAAGAAAGGAAAAGGCAAAGTTGTCTACGAATAGCTTGGAGTTTACAGTTTGTATTTCTATAATTCAAATCACTTAAATTGTTGCATTTATGAATTGATTTGCATGGTAAGATCATAAGGTGAGTTGCATTGATGAATTAAATTGATTGGATTCGATTAATTGGTTAGTTGTAATAAAAGACTAAATTGAATAGATGTGAAAATATTGTATATCGTTATAATTATGAAATTGAATATGTATTAAGATGTATTATGATGTCACATATATGTATGAATGACTGGTTGATGAAATTGTGAAATGGAACTGAGATATTGGATTGTAAATGAAATTAAGAAATCGTTACCCTATTAACGGTTCAAGAAAATTCGGGTATAATTGACATGCCATAGGACAGGAAGAGTTCAAGGTTACTTCGACTACATGTCAACAATGAATTACGTGCCAAACCACTTCGGTTATATTGATGAGCGTAAGGCACAACTTACTACCTCGGATTTATCTAATGACGCACTGGGTGCCAAATTGGTATGATTGGTTGGATCTATGTATCCATCCAAGTCTGGTTAATAGGGAAATAAAAATTGAAAATGGTATAATGACGTATGAGATTAATTGAAATGAAGATTGATTGTGTTTATCGGATCCATAAGATTGGCAAAATTTGAAATGAAATTGTATTATTTAACCATTGTAAATTTAAGTATGATATGATATGTATTTAATGTTCAGATATAGAAATACAACTGAGTTAAAGCATATGATGAATTGGTATAATTTGAATCATTAAGTTGCATTTGAAAGTTTGATTGATATTCTATGCACTTACATTATTTATATTGTATTTAATGTTCGGATATAGAAATACAACTGAGTTTATACTCAGCCTGTGATTTTGTTTTCGTGCACAGGTTAGGTTTCGATTGTGAGCGCTCATTGATATCAGCATCTTGTAGTGATCCCGGACTCATTTTTTTGGTGATGTTTTGTTATTTTGTTGGCAAATACCTATAAGGAGTCACATGTTATTATTATGTTAATATGATAGATGACTTGATAATTTGGTATAGTTTGTGTATATGTCTCGCTACTTGAAAATAGTATGAATCATGTATGTTTATATATGAATGTGTTGTGATATGTTTGTTGTATGGATTAGTATGAAGTATATAGTAGATAGAAAAGGGTTATTTTACGGTACATGGTATTAAATTGATAAGTTATGTATGATTAAAGATGATGTTAAGTATGTTTGACTATATGACAAATGTTGATAAATGATATCTTAACACTTTAGAAAAATGGCAAATTTGGTGTTGAATGAATGACTTAAGTTGAAATAGGTTAATATCATGCTTATATTGTTGGCAATGAATTGGATAGGTAATTAGTATGTTTGTGTTATCATGAGTATGGGTTGAAAATTTGTATGTGTTAGTTGAATATTATTGAACAATGATGGTATTTGAATGGAATAAATGGGTTGATGATGATACGGAAGTATTTAGGGCATGCCAAAATGTCTAGGAACTATTTAAATGGTCAATTTGAAGATACAAATAGCTTGAATTTGAGTTGGTTAGAAGTTTCATGTGTTTGTAATGAAATTTTACAAAAACAACCGCTAATGTCGTGACTCGTTCATATGTCATCGGAACGAGGGATCCACATTGAGATGAAAATTTTCGCATTATCGGGACGAGATTGAGCTCCAAGTAATGTCATGACGAGAAACCCTGTCATCGCATGAGACCTAGTAAGTCTGTGATGTTGCAACGAGGAAATCCCTCACGTCGCAACGTCATCCCTGTATTTTGGATCTTTCCATTTTAGTTCTTCTTCGAATTTGAATCAACTTTAGAGCTTCCGTATGCTTGTTCTAAGCCTAGAAATGATTGTATTTTATGTTAATTGTATGTTTACTTGATTATTTATCAATAAATTGTATATTTCAAATATCATTTGATTGTGGTTGCTCCAGCAACAACTGTGACACTTGTAGCCTGGATCTGGCAATCAACACGAGTAACGGGGTGTTACACTATTACTAATTCACATTTAATCATGCCATTTCAAGTGTCACGTTATCTTAAATATGTTTACCAAATCATAGACATTTAATTAGGCACTAACTTAGCCAAAAACATACCATTTCATATAAGCATTAACCTTACCAAAATCAAGCATTATAAAGGTTGTAAGCTAAAAGTTTATCATTTCAAGTTAAGAATTACAAAACACCAATGTTGTAACACCCTATACCCAGCCCAGTCGTCGAGCCCAGATATTAAGATGCTACACCACCATCTCACCTCAATCCAACATAAACGTTTTATTTAGTGAACATGCATCCTTTAATTTCTTTAAAACGATAACACTTAAAGCCAATTACAAGTCATGTGAACTCAATTTAATGCTTAATCAAGCTAACATACAATAATCGAACTTAAAATGAGTGTTTATCAAACGTTGGGACAACTTAGCAAAATTTCCCAAAAAGACTACGTAGGTATCGATACCGTCACTAAGCTATCGATATTTCATCTTAGTGGTATCGATACCACATGGAAATTCGATACCAAAAGAGCTTATTGTTTTTCACTTGGAAATCAAACTTATCGGAAAATATCGGTACCTCTTACAAGGTATCGATAATTACACCTCGAGTATTGATACTAAGGCCATGGTATCAATACCAATTTGGTATTCTAACTCCCTGCACTTTTGAAAATACAGAGGTATCTTTTTAAGACTCTAATATTGATACCCCTGCTTCTGGTTACATATTCAGCATGTAAGAGTATTTAAATCATTTGAATTTAATCCCTAAACATTATGCTTCATTCATCTAGTTAAATAAGCATCAAAATGTCTAAAACAGTAATCCAAATACCATATCCAAGTCCTCATGCTTTTAAACAAACTTAACATGCAAATAAATAATCCAAAATTTACTTAGCAAAACCATTGTACTTGTCTATCCCATTGCCTTAACTTCTATATCCAAAAACAATCAATAACACCTACTATAAAGAATAAAAATTATCTTGGATCTATCCCTCAACGTCCACACCGCTCACACTGGCTCTAAGTATCTGTTGAAAATGAGTGGGTGAGCTTAACAAGCTCAGTGAATGCTTAGAATAACCACTTACACAAGCAAGTCATCATGCATCATCAAAGCAACATATAGCATAATTCTAAACGTTTTTAACTTTGTCTCATAATTTACATACTTAGTCATTTTTCATCCTTTTATACATTATCTATTCAAATATTTAGGCATACAGTCCAACACATGAGATTCACATATAATTATATATATCAACACTTATAATCACACATATAGTCACAAGGAATCACATACAATTACAAATTATGATAAATTGGCTCTTGAGATGATGAAACATAAAGTGGACTCTATCACTACACATCGGATACATGGTTCTCCAACACACCACACATAGACTCGTAGAGTCAAACATATCCCATAAGTGAAGCGTATAGCTAACACTCTCCAACACACCACACATATATATCCTCATGAATGGAGTACATGTCACATTCTCTTATCTCTTCGAGTTCTTTCCCTAGGCCTCAACGCCCCATTATCACAACACATATGAGTGAGCACTCACAATTCTATGGCATGCCAACTATATCCAACGGTCTCATTAAGTCACAAGGCCAAAATATCCATAACAATATTACATATTTAATTACCAATTTTTTTGCACATATTCATTGCATATACACATTCTTAGCACAGTATAATTCTCTATCCTATGGCATGAAGACATGCCCTCATACTTACTTTCACATGACATGTATAACATACCCTTGTATTTAAATTCACAACAATGATCACATGTTTATAGCATATGTTATAACATGTCATTTATGTTCACAACTCCACAATCTCAAATTTCAAAAATATACATATAACACATTTTGTCATATACACAGCAAATCACTTACACTTACACATTTTGGAGAGAGCACTTACACTCAAAATTTAGAGTAAGGGTTTAGGCTACTTCTAAATTTCCAAATACACAGCAAATCACTTACGAGCAATTATTCCAAAACACTCACCAAAATCCACGCTTTTGCTGAAAACTGAAAGCTTAAATAAGCTTTTCTTTGTCTTTATCTCTACTCGTTGAAGGTCCTATTGACTTCGACGCTTCAACTAAACAAACCACACAAATACATAATCAACCAAACAACCATCAACTCATTAAAACAGTCACAAATATAAGCCTAAGCTACCTTATCTTTTTACCGAAACTTTTAATATAGAAAACTTTAGATTCAAATATTTCGATCTACACTTAATCTTTTTGCATGAAAAAAATTCCATTCACCTACATATTCATCTACAACTAATTTCCAGCCTTTAAATTATAGAAAACTACACATTTTAAGGTATCGAAATATTTCGACAAGTTTTGGCCTTCACGATGAAAATTCATTAAAACTCAAGAATTTCTTAATGAAACTTCAAAGTAAATTTAAAAACTTTTTAATCATGTTAAAAAAAGTTGACAAAACACTTTAAAATCAAGTTTTTATCCACAAACTCGAAACCCACCATTAACGACCTAAATTTTGGCTTTTATCTAAATCATGTGTTTTACAAACTAATAATTTGATTTAAAGAACTAAAAAAATTAAAACTAATAGGAAGATGATTAGTTACCTTGAATGAAAGAAAACAGTGATTTTGGCACAACCCGAAAACTCGCGTTTTGGAGGGGATGATAAAGATGATGAAGTTTTTGGGTGATTTCTTGGTCTTAATAGAGATTTAAGGTTCAAAGGTGATAGAAATCGTAGAGATTTAGGAATTAAAGATCAAAAGCAATTACAAAACCAAGAGGAAAACAAGGGACAACACATTAGCTATTGGGGAGAAAAGTTGGGAATGGGGGGTTTTTAGGTTGTTTTTAAAATTCTAGGAAATTTGCTTCATAAAGACTCATAGTTTTGACCCTTTTACAAATCAGTCTTTTTTCAACAATTAAAGACATTTAAAACCTATTTTTAGAAATTGACTCAATTCCCTATTAGCCATTGTCAAAAACAGTATCAATTACCAAACTTATGAAATTCTGAACTCATCTAAACCAAAATACCTAAAATACCCTTAAAACTCTTAGGCCCAATTTTGGGGTGTGGCATATGTACATGCCACAAAACCAGACTTTAAACAATCGAAAAGCTACCAATTTGAAAATGGGATAGTGTGAGCTTTTGGACAATTTGCTAGACACGTTCTGCAAGTTGAAATCTACAAGGAAAGGGAAAAACGAGGTAAGCATATTGAATTCTTAGTAAGTTCATAGGCATTAAACACAAACTTACCTCATATTACAACTAATCACAATAAACTACTTAGCTTGGAAACATTTGCCTAAACATAACAACACATATCAATAATGTGAGTTTAACATATAATCATATCAAATGGTAATTCAAGCATATATCATTTCAATTCATTAAAATCCACTTTTCAATACCATATTCATGATCAATTCAACATTTAACCATTTGAACATCAAATTCATATCGTACACAGGTATCCTATTACACCAGTTATCTGAGCTAAATATATATACATATGTCATGTTACCCGTTCAGGCTAAACCTTTAAATTGACATTAGGTTACCAGTTCAAGCTAAACCTGTGTCACAAGTATCTTAGATACACCAACTGCTCGTCTGAGCTGAAAATATATATATATATTTGTGTTAGGTTTTCAGTTCACGCTAAACCTTTAAAACAACATCAGGTTACCAGTCCAGGCTAAAATTGTGTTACATGTACCTTCGAGTCTGTAACAAATACTGGATTTCAATAATCATCGACAATCAATCGGTATCAGTGTGCACAAAACCTTTACTAAGTTCACTCGGGCATTTTCAACTAATATTACCCTTTATTTTTCTTTTGTACCAATTTGCAAACAACTCAATTTATAACTAAACTTACACATATTTATTATTCAAGAACATAAAAAATTCAATACAATCATACCATAAGAACTTACTTGATCTATCAACAAACAAGTTGACTTTGCAAGAACTATTCGATAATTTTGGCTTTTCCCCAATTATCTCCAATTTGATTCAATTCCCAATCTATAGAATTATTCAATTAAATTTATCAATATCAAACAATTATCCCATACTATTCATGGACTAGTATAATTTTATTTTTCGAATACCCCTACTTTTTTTCACTTTATTCAATTTAGACCCTAAAACTGAAATTGCCATAACTGATAATTTTGAGCTTCGGTTTCAAAATCAAACTCAACTACATCCTTTTAGGACCCTCATTATCTATAATTATATAATTTTCACATCAGATATTCGATTTATACACTTTAGTCCTTTTTCACAAAATTAGCAATTAAACTTTATGATTTAGTCTTTTTCACATCCTAGCTTAAAATATAAAAATTTAACACATTTTTTCAAGAAATCAACCATGGAAAGTTTCAAAAATTTTAACAGTTTTACAAATAGGTAAATGGGTTAACTAAATCAAGCTACAATGACCTCAAAAACATAAAAATTACAAGAAAATGAGCTAATTAAACTTACCTAATAGTTGTCAAAATTTTGAAGCTTTAGAAACCATATTTCTTCGTTTTAGAATCTGTAGAGAAGAAGATGAATAAAAAATGTTTCTTTCCTTTCTTTAATTTTACCTTTTACACTTTGTTTAAACTTAATAAATCAAGATTAATTTAGTTAAACATTACTTAATTAAGCCTTAAGTATAATTAACCAATGTCAGTGGGTTTTTACATCATCCACCACCGTTTGGCCATTTAAAATGGTCAATGTGCTATTGTGATCCTTAAAATTTTATACTAGTCTCGTAAATATTAAATATTAATATTTTTTAACTCAATTTACAAAAATAGAGTTCCAAAACCACCGTTTCTAACACCACTGAAAATCGGGCTATTACAACTTCAACAACTTTAACTTCCTCAAAGCCAATTGGCTCAATAATAGAGTTATCAACCATGGGATTCTCAAAATCAAGATTAGCATCAAGCTCAGTAATGTTTGTAGCAAATTCACCAGAAAGCAAAACAGGACTTGTTTCTATTGACTCTAGTGCCCTAATTGTAGTATTTTCATCTATGTACATTTGTATTTTTTGGAAAAATTGATTTAATAATGTAACACCCTATACCTAACCCAATCGCCGAGCCTGAATATTAAGATGTCACACCACATTCTCACATGATACTCATAGTAAATTGTCACATTATTAAGAAGTCATACTTTTCAGTTAGTATTCGTGCAAATTTAAGTCTAACATACATCATTCAATATTAAGACATGCTCAACATACTTCCATTGAACTAATATTAACAATTATACATGCTTTTGAACCACATAGAAAAAAATTTTGGACAAGTACGTAGGTATCAATATTGTAGAAATGGTAACAATATTTCTCTTAAATGGAATCAATACCGATTGGAAAAATGATATCAAAATAGCATTCTATTTTTCGCCCAAAATCAAAATCTCAAAAATTATCGCATCAATATAATCAATCCACAATTAATCACATAATCATATAATTTGCCAAAACAATACAAGGGAAATAGAAAGCTTACACTCGGAACTTAGGATAGGGGTTTAGGCTATTCCTAAGCTCCCAATTAACACTATGAATCATGTCTACCAACAGCGGTTCGAAACACTCACTGATTAAGCTTTCGTCGAAAAGTCGAAAGCTCAAACTAGCTTTTCCTTACCTTTTTCCTTCCTCATAGAAGGTCCTAACGAATCCGAAGCTTCAACAAAACAAATCACAAAACAACACAATCAACAATCATCTCAAGACTCACTTTAATCAATGAAAACAACAAGTTTAAGCTAGATTCTCTTGGAACTGAAACTTTCGACATAGAAACTTAAAACTCAATTATCTCACTCTATACTTAATATTTTTGCCTAAAACTGATTCCATTCATTTAATTATACATCTAAGAACAATCCATGTCCTTCAAACTAGCCAAAACTATATATATTCATGGATCCAAAATTTCAACAAATAATGGTAATTTTCATGAAAACTCAATAAAACGTTGGAATTCTATAACGAAACTTTAAAGTAAGTTTAGAAACCTTCTAATCATATCAAAACAAATTGAAAAAAAATTGAAACCTCATTTTTATCCAAAATCCTAAAATTCACCATTAACAACCCAATTTTTTGTTTTTATTCCAAACATGCGATTTAATAGCTAAAAATTTATTTAAAAAACTTAATAACATTAAAAAAAACAATTATGAAAATGATTCATTACATTCAATGGAAGAAAATGATATTTTGGTTAAAAACTCAAAAAACCCACAAGCTTGAGAGATACCAAAATCAATGGTGTTTTGGGGTGTTTTTCTTAAAATTCTAGGGAGATTTATTGCTTAAGGAATTATAGAAAACAAAGAATAGAGAAATTTCAATCAAAATCTGAGTTTGGGATTTGAGGTTTCAATGGACGGCAAAGTGAAGAGAATGTTTCTATATATATTTTCTTCATATCAATATGAAAGTGATAGGGGAAATAGGGTGATTTTAAAAACTTTGGTTTATTTGCCTCATAAACACTCAAATTTTAGACCCTTTTACAAAACAATCCTCTTTTCTAAATTGAAAGTCTTTTCGGCAATATTTTCAAATTTTGATTTAATTTTCAAGAAGTTATAGTCAAAAATAATTTTGGGTTACCACAATTCAAATTTCCGAACCTAATCCGTGACAGAATTCCCATTTTACCCTTGAAACTTCTAAGCCTAATTTTCAGTTGTTACAAATAATAATATTCATTAATTACATTAATACATTTTGTAAATCTTCATCAATGCTTTTGCAAGAAAAGCAAAATGAAAACAAATATTGGCTCACTTGTTATCTAAAGTTTACCTAATACTAAACGATATTTCTGGTCAGATCGTAATACAAAAAGTTGGCTTGTGATAAATGAATTGATTACTGTTTGATAGTAATTAACTTTTCATCAATGAAGATGTAATATTAGCATGAGATAGAATAGAAGCATATTGGAAGAACAGATTTGTCCTAAAGAGATTAAGGATATCTTATAACGATAACGCAATTATGAAAATGTCATTAGATGAGCACTAGTTTAGTAGCTTTCGTGATGATATGGAATTAGGGAGATCTCAGTCACGATACAGTAGTGGAATGACCTCGTGACTAAATAAGTTTATAATTAATAGGCGAAAAGCTGGAACTTAATTATAAATTGTTTAAGCCCTAATTATATATGTTCAATCGGTCCCTCCACTAGCTTGTTGTAACTAGAAATGAATTGCATGTAGAACCAACTGAATAGAAGTGAATGGAATTGATGAAGTCAGAGAAATGGGTCGCATTCACAAATGAATCTATTTATTGGTCAAAGAACTTCAGAATAAAAAAGTATCGTTAGTTAAAGTCTTATGGAATTGTCACGGGACTGAGGAAGCTACATGGGAAACTGAAGGATCACTGTATCTGCATCTATTTACTGGTAAGAAATTTCGAGGATGAAATTCCCTAAGAGGGGAGAGTTGTAACAGCCTAATTTTTAGTGGTGTCAAAAATAGTAGTTTTAGAACCACAATTCCTACGTGTTGATCCGTAAATATTAAATTATTAATATCTACGATTTCATTAATGTGATATTAAAATTTTGTTATTAAATTTTAACATTTAGATAGTTAATTAAGAAAAAAGGACTAAATCGTAAAAGTTGAGAAAATTGGTTGCTATTAGTTAAAGTTATCAAAAAGTTAGAAAAAGGCAAGTGAAAGGGTTAGTATGGTAACTATTACATAGAGTTAATGAATGGGTGGTTTCATATGTGAAAAATACGAATTTTTAGTTAAATTAAAATTAAAATGGCAATATTGTAAATAAGTTAAAATTATTACAAAATAAAATATTAAAGAAACATTGGCATTATTAGCTTTCTTCTTCTCCAAACCGTCTAAAACCATGGGAAAAAAATTTCGTAGCTAGGTTTCTTTGTTTAGGTAAGCAAACCTCTCCCTTTTTTAGTAATTTTTATGTTTCTAAGCTTGTATTAACTTAATCTAGCTAACCTAGAACTGTTAAACGTTATAAATGTTGTCATTGATGGATTGAATTATTACTTAGAGCTTATGATGGAATATGAAGCTTTTTTGATAGATTAAATTATTTTGTAAAGTAGTTTTTGATTATTTTAATGTTTAAGGACTAAATTGTTGAAGTGATAAAATTACAAGGACTTTGTAACACCCATAACCCATCTCTGTCATCGGATTAGGGTTACTGAGCATTACCATACAATCAAAAACATTTAAACATCACAACATTTAATAAATTAATATATATCATAAACCATTCATTCTCATACATTTCATCCCTAATTTGAGACTTTGAAGCCTTAGAAATAGCTTGGAAGCAGTTTAGGACTAATTTGAAACAAAACAGAAAGTTTAAGAAAATGTTGTAAAAATTTGGAAACAGGGGTCACACGGCCGTGTGACATCATCACAGGCTGTGTAACTTTGGAACAAGGGACACATGAACGTGCCCCAGCCCATGTCCTCACCCATGTAACTCTCTAAGTAGGGTCACACGTCCACGTGTAAGGCCGTGTAACTCTCAGATTTTCCCCACATGCACATGTGCTAGGCCATGTAGATCACTGACTTGAACCCTAAAATAATTCTCAGATGACACACAGCCGTGTCGCTAGGCCATGTGCTCACACGACCGTGTGACAGCCCGTGTCGCCAAGTCGTTTGAACCTAAAATTTACCCAAAATCAAGCAATTTCACAATCAATTCACACCTAACCAAGCTAACCATTTGAGCATACATCCATTGGACTTAAACATCAATCACAACCACATAAACATGTCATTTTAGACACCCGAAGTCAACTAACCAATGTGACATTCAAAGACACGACAATTATGTCAACACATCAACTATCAAAACATGTCAATATTGCCTCATTTCATGCATGATAACCTAGTTCAAATATATACCAAAACATAACACAAATAATCATTTTCAAACCATTCTAATCACACCAAAAAGAACCTTATTTACAAGTATATTAAAATAACCAAATGACATAATTTGGTATAGTATCAAAGTAAACCAAACTAACATATTTATCGATATATACATTCCACTACCCTAGGAGACACAAAAACAACCAACTTAGATGGATAGTGTGAGCCGGTTGAATGATCCTTCCAAACTGTCAACGTTTATCTACAAAACAATCCATAAGAACCGATAAGCTTACAAAGCTTAGTAAGGACATAGTATAACATTTAATCTAAATACAATTAAATACAATTCATATAATATTTGATTCAGAGTTACCGTAGTATAAATAAGGGCACGAAAGTGCATTCAGGGGTACCGAAGTGCATTCAACGGTACCAAAGTACAAATAGGGGCACGTAAGTGCATTCAGGGGAACTGAAGTACAAACAAGGGCATGTAAGTGCGATCAGGGGTACAAAAGTACAAATAGGGGCACGTATGTGCATTCAGGGATACCGAAGTACAAATAGGGGCACATAAGTGCAATCATCAATAATTATTTACAAAGATATAAATTAAAGAACAATAATATAAGATTACAAGTAAAAAATTATTTTACATACTGAAATACTATGGACTTAACTACTATTCAATTCTGACCAACACGCAGGGACTATTCTGTTATTTTCTATTTTCCTTGGTTATTGTCTCTCTGATTCAAATCTTAATCTATATAATAATTAAACAAAATCTATTAATCTCATACAAATTCTACATTCCATTCAATGCACATCACCCTTAAATTTTCATTAATTACACATTTATCCTAAAATTTTACAGCTTTTGCAATTTAGTCCCGTAACTCAAAAATCATCAAATTGACCATTTTCTAAGAATCAAATTACAGCCGATTAGTCTAGGCCCTTTAACAATCCCTATTACACATCAAATTCATCATCAAACCTTGAAATTTTAACATTTAACAATTTAATCCTTAAACCAAAATCTAACAAAAATTACTTCACAAAACAACCAAATTTCACAATAAAAGCTTCAAATATATAATTATCATCACAAACAATCAAGATTCATCAATGGTAACTTCCAAAATTTTAACAGATTCAAAAACAAAGGTCTAGGCTAGCTGGACTTAGTTGCAACGATCTCAAAAAGATAAAAATTACAAGAAAACAGGTCAATTTCCATACCATGCAAGCAAAGAGATGACCGAAGCTCTCCTAGGTTCTCCAATGGTGTTTTTTCAACAAGAAGATGAAGAAATGAAGAAGAAATCGCACTTTTTTAATTTTTTTTCTTAATTTTACTTTATTTACTATTTTTCTAATTAAACATTTTTTTATCATTTTCCTTCTTAATGACGTCCAACTTAATGACTAGGTGTTATTTGCTACATAGGTCCTTCCTCATTTAGTAATTAAACTATTTAATCACTTAAATGTAATAATTACTAAGTTTAGGTACCTAAGCAAATGGATGAAAAATGAGCATGATTTAGGTAAATTTTAGGCATACACGGCCTAGGACACGGGTTGTTACACAACCGTGTGCCACATACAAGCAACCCACACGGGCGCGCGCCTTGAGCGTGTATAAATGTAGTTTTCGCACGGGTTGACACATAGCCTGTGACATGGTCGTGTGACCCTACATTAAATGTTACACAGGCTAGCACACAACCAGTGACACAATCATGTGTCGTTATTTCGAATGTTACATTGGCTAGCACATGACCAGCAACACGGCCGTGTGGCATCATTCTGAAAGCTACACGACCTGGCACAAGTAGCAACATAGTAGTGCGCTGCACCACACAGTCTGGATCGTGTATACGGCCGTGTGACCCCTGTTTTGAAAATTTTTAAATTTTCCTTAAATGTTCTGATTTGTTCTGATTTAGCCCTTGAATGCCCGTAACTTATTTTTTGGGCTTCAAAAGCTCGATTTAAGGCCTGTAATTAAATTTCCTATTTCATTATGAATATTAAATGTATTAATGGAATTTAATTGATAATTGAACACTATTTGTTATGAAATGTTTCGAGTTATTCGGTAATACTTTGTAACCTTATTTCGACGACGGAAACATGTTATGGGTGTTACATATTTATTCACAAGTTTTATATATTGTTATTCTGCCAGAAAGTAATGGGAATTTATTTTCTAAGAATAAATTCTATTTTTTTGGAATTACAATTTCTACTAGTTTCTATTTGAAAGAATTACTTTCCTACTAAAAGTAATAAATCTTTTTTGGTTCCATATTAGGTTCTTGTTGATTGAGCTCACACTCAATGCAATTCGGGGTACTAAGATAGTAGAGAAGGTAGTTCTGTTGAAAGTCAGGAACATTTCAAATCCATCTTGCAGAAAACAGATGTACTTTTTAGTAGATAGTTTATCACTATAAATTTAATAAACCACTCAATTTTGAATTTTTTTTAAAACTTACATTGTAGCAGTAACCCGTTTTCATAATTGAATTTTTCTAGCAATTGGTATCAAAGATAAGTTGTGCTATATTTATAATATAAACCGATACCGAATTTTCTCTCTTCTTCAAGTTTGGTTAATTTTGATAAGATGTAGCATTCTTGTAATTATATGCATGTTTTGAGTTACGTATGTGAATTAATATATTTTATTATTTTATTAGATAATGATAAAGTAATTTTACTAAATTTTTGGTTCCTAGAAACTAAGTTGAGTATAAGTTTAGGTTTTATTAAAATTTTGAGAAATGTAATTAGATCATGGACTATCATCTTCACATAAGTTTTTATTTATTTATTTTAGAATAATTCATATGAGCCGGAAACAAACTTATTTTTTTGGTAACCAAATTTTTCAACGAATCCCAAAAAACCAAGGCGTATACGACAATGGCCAGTAGGTGGCTAGTGGTGGTTGGATCCAACAAGCGGTGGTTAACGATGACGATAGTGGCGTCGAGAACAAAGGTAGCCCATGATGGTGACAACGATTCAATGGTAGATCCCTTTAGAGTTTTTTTTCAAAGTTTTGGGTTTTTCAAAAACCCAACAATCAAAATATTTACTTTGACCTAGAAGACCCAAAGAATGCTTTAGGGTAAGAATTATAAATTTTATTATTTATTCTTCTAGGATTTAGGGTAATAATTGTAAATTTTATTAGCTACTTTTCGAAAATAGAATCATGGAAGCTTTGGTTGGTCAAAGTTATTTAAACTTTTTCTTTTCTATGATAGCATGATGATTTTTAAACTGAATGCAACTTATGTTTATTCATATGTATGATAAGCATGTCATATAGTTTAGAAAAAGAATGTCGCATGTACTTCTCCATTTTAATCATTTATTATTGAAACAGAAAACAAAAACCTTGTATGTTTTCTAAAAGATTGACTGGAAGAATGTCCCAAAATAAGACCTACGACCTCCATCAATTCTCTCTTGTGATGGCATGACAATTTGTTGGCCCTAATGTGGATATTATCATGTGGATTTCACTGAGGAGATTTCCTTAAAAGAGATAACTATCCTATGATAACATACAATAATTTCCTAACCTTGAGGTAGGTATTATCATCTGGAATTCACTAAAGAAGTTTTCTTTTTTATAGAGGATAACTAGTCATATATGTTACTCTTTGAGATTGTCCCAAGATAACTCATTCGTGGTACATGTAATGATAGATGTTGAGTTGATGGTTATACATTCAAGATCATTCTAGTTAAGTAACTTCCCATGAAGCTCTACTTGAGTTAGAATAATGGTCAAACATGAAATGTTATTAGTACGTATAAATACCTAAGGGATTATGTTCATGTATTAATTGAATGGAAATCAATGTTCTTACAAATTGATTAAGATTGACCCAAGGTGACTTATTTCAATGGGTGTAGGAATTATCATTGCAATGACTTACATATTTTTTCAAAGTTTAATATAAGATACATGCATGATCATGCCTCGGTGTATGTACACTAAGGCAGAGAAAATTGCAAACGGATATAGAAAGTGAAGCGTACTAAAAGTGTAATAGGTCTAGTTGTAAATGCTATAAAATATACAATGGAACACCTTACGGAGTATTCCAAGGATAGAACCCACAGGAGATTGGTGATAAAATCGACGTAAAGCAAAAAGCATGCAAAATGGGAAGTCTAAATAAGTAATTATCTACTAACTATAGTATGGCAAATCATCAAAGAGAGGTTTGACACTAAAACTAAATCTAGGGACCTAATTGCAAAGATTTCAAAATATGTAAAAGAAACAATCAAGACAAAAATGGTAGTTGGTTAATTTCCTTGTTGACAATTATCTCTCAGATTAGGGCATTTAATGGAATAATTTACTAATTGGATTAATTAATACCTCTCAGCCTATAATTTACCCAATTTGAAATTTAATTCAGTTATTCCCTGGATCAAACTTAAACTAAATAGGGACAATTGAATCTCTACAAGATAAGATCTCCTCTCAGTCTCCCTTATCTATATTTTCACCTAGAGTTGTCAATTCTAAGTTTTATTTTTTTACTCAATTTAATCTAATTAAACAATTTAGTCCCTAGACCTTAAGATAATTATTCAACATTTTAGTTAACCAACTGGCCAAGAAAATTAGTTTATACTTATCTCAATCAACCAAAACCCACTTTTATATTCATTTAAGCAACTTAAATAAAAAAATTGAAAATTTTATAAATTTTTAGAGTTAATTTCCTTGAAGTCCTTGATTAAATGGTTTTGATGAAGCGGAATGCTAAATTCCTCGCTTTGATTGTCCAAATGCGAATTTTGAATAAAGAAAATGACTAAAATATATTACTATTTAATATCTACAATCAAGATAACACTCAAAATAGTTGCAGAAAAATGAATCCTAAAGAAGATGTTAGTCACCTCTCAAAAACCAAGGTAGCCTAAAACTAATCACTACAAGATACTAAAAATTTGTTATAAAGTGTTGTTTATACAGCTTCTGATGTTGACCTAAAATAGACAAGACTACCCTTATTTTAAATAACCAAATATGTACACATTGCTTGGAACTGAATTAATGAATAAAAAACTTAAAAATCTTCACTCTAATAAGATTAACCAAGAAAGAATCACTAGACTTGGGAAAGAGGGCACATTAAGTTCTCTTAAGGAAATTGATCTTCCACAATATGAGTCTTGCTTGTAAGCTAAGACGACTAAGAAATATTTTAATGCAAAAGGAACAAGGGTCATTAAACTCTTCAAACTTCTACACATTGATGTATGTGGCCCCATAAACATTAGTGTTCAAGGTGCATATGATTATTACATAAATTTTATATATGATTATTCCAAATATAGGTATGTGTACCTAATGCACTATAAAAGTGAAACCTATGATAAATTCAAAGAATTCTGTGTGGAAGTGAAGAAACAACTACGTTTACCCATAAAGATACTTCAGTTTTATAGAGGTGGGGAATACTTACTGGATGAATTCTTAGCTTATCTCATAGAGAATGAGATATTATCCCAGTTAACCTTGTCAATCACTTCACAATAAAATGGCATGGAAGAGAGAAAAAATTGTACTTTGTTAAACATAATTTGATCGATGTTAAGTTATTCACAGTTGCCAATTTCCTTTTAGGGATATGCTTTACAAATGGCTTGCTATATTCTGAATGATGCACCAACTAAATTCGAACCTAAAACTCCATATGAATTGTGACACGAAAGGAAGCTAAGCCTAAACCATTTTATGATTTAAAGATGCCCAACCCACGCGACTAAAGTTGGATTCACAGACAGAATTATGCATGTTTGTGGAATACCCTAAAAGAATGAAGGGTGGTTTGTTTTATAAGTCGAAAGAGCAAAAAATTATAGTATCAACTCATCTTACCTTCTTGAGGAAAGTTACACTAACGATTTTAAACCTCGAAGTAAAGAAGTACTCGAGGAACTTTTGGGAAATACACAAAGCCCTACACCATCGATTCCAGAACCAACTCCTAATAATAGACCTACAAAAAATTAGCAGCATAGGAAACTTCGTTATAGTGGGAACGTCTCTGTAGGCCTAAGTTTTTTCCAATCTGGAAGAAGTGTCTCAAACACTGAGTCTTTCGAACAGGAAGATGATGATCCATTCGTATTTGACAAAGCCATGTAGAGTATTGATTCCAAGCTCTAGGAAATATCTATGAAAACTTAGATAGATTCTATGAAATCCAACTCGGTGTGGGAACTTGTAAACTTACCAGAAGGGATAAAACCCATATGGTGTAAGTGGACATAAATGAATGGAAATGATGAAGTTAGAGAAATGGGACGCATTCAAAAATGAATGTGTTTTCTCACTAAGTATAACAATGACTTGGAGATTAATTTAATATTTTTGAATTATTATTTAATTAATTACAATTAAATAATTGAAGTTCAAAAATATAACTAAATTAATTACTTATCATGAATTCATTGAATATGAAAATTAAATACATTTCCTCAAAGATTCTTTTACGGAAAAATTGTGACCGCCTCCGGACATAGCAATGTCTGGAGTAGAAATCCTGCACAAAAGATATAAAAGACAGTATCTGCAAGTATATTAGTCAAGTTGTAATATAGTTACAACGAAGTAGGTAAGTACTCCGAGGGTCATACCCAAGGGAGGTGACTAAATTAATTCTAACCTAAACATTAATAGATCTAATTAGTACTTTAAATGGATTATAGTACGATGAATAAATAGGAAGGTTTTGGTAAGCTATACTAATAATGAATAGAAAAAAAAAAGAAAACAAAATAAATAAATAAATCACAAGAAATCAAATAATAATATATATAATCTGGGCATGGGTGATTAGCTCGCTTCAGTAATCATAACCAACCGTCGGTTCGGGTTTTCTTGTTCAATCAACTAGTCAATACCCTAAAAGGATCTTTCGATCTTCCACTGAAATACTGAGTCGACAAGAACTACTTATCTCTCGACCACACAATCTAGACTGGTTCAGGGTTAAGGTGTTCACGGATATGCCATACCAAATTTGGATTAATTCTCACCTTAATGACTTCCTACGGTTCCCAGACCTAGGGTTAAGATTCTTCCTCTCCTGAACAGATGATCCGCTAAGAAACCCCTATAAAATAGTTATTTAATCATACCTCCACTCGCTAATCCCCCATAGGAGGATTAGTGCCTCATGGATCTAATAAACAATATAAACTTGATAGAAATCAGAGGCGATGTCGCGACACACCAGGTCTTGTGTCGTGACATTGAGGGCAGTATGCTCATCTTCAGGGTGTCTTCAAGGGTATGTAACGACATCCTCAAACTCTGTCACGACATTGAAGGCAGTCTTGAAATTCTTCTATTCTACTTCCTATGTTGCGACATCCAATGCTTCGTGTTGCAACAAAGCAACCAATATCAAGTTAGCATCCTTCATTTGGCCTCCTCCACGCTCACAAAGTATATTAGCTCACCCTTAGTCCTTCTTCAACCCCTAAGTTCAATAAAAGACTCAAATTACACACTTTATTGAACTTAACAAAACTTATGAAAATGTGATCAAAAACTTAACTAAAATGCTTAAGTTCAAGGTCCTAAAGTGCGAAAATTAGTTTCATCTGTTGTACCCAATTACAACAAATCAAACTCTCCCATACTTAAGTCATTGATTGGCCTCAAGCAAAACAATCAAAAACACTAAATGAAAAGGCAACCATTGAGAAAGTATGGTACAAGTGTTAGCTTTGAAGCACATGAATACACATTTCATATTCACACATAATCTTGGCATGAGGTATAACTGACTTACTACTTTTGATATCAAACAACTAATTTCAGTCTCATTCTCCACTAGTTCATGAATGAAGTGGTGTTGAATATTGATGTGCTTAGTCCTAGAATACATCACGAGATTCCACGATATGTTGATAGCACTTTAGTTTTCACAGTAGGTGGAGACCCCTGGTAGTGCCACTCTAAAATTTACCATCATTTGTTTCATTCAGAGTAGCTAAGCACAATAACTTCCTACTGTAATACACTTTTCCTCAATTGTTGAAAAGGAGATGGATGCTTGCCTCTTACTATACCAGGATACAATAATAAGTCCAAGATAAAAACAGCCTCGAAAGGTGCTCTTTCGGTCATCTACATTGCCTACCCAGCTTGTATCACTATACTCGACCAAGCTCATAGCACTAACTTTAGAAATTCATATATCAAAATCAAGTGTACCAAGAACATACATGATCTGTGTTTCACAACTTTAACATCTAACTACTTAAGGATGGATTAATAATAACCAATAACACCCACACAGAACTCAAATCAGGCCTACTTGCAGTCAAATAGAGTAAGCTTCCTATCATACTCCGATACATGCTAGGAGTAGTGGGCACTCTTTCTACAATTGTGCTAATCTTCTCACGTGGTGACATAGAGATCCCTATTGGCTTGGCTCATTCTATTACAAACTTCTTAATCAAGTTCTTTGCATACTTTTTTTGTGACAAGAATATGCCATTCTCGAGTTACTTTATCTAAATCCAACGAAGTAGGATAATTCTCCTACCATAATCATTAGGAACTAGTTATGTACCATCTTCATTAACTTTTCCTTATAATTAACAAAAGTGAAGCTAAATATTATGTCATCTACATAGATTTAAGCTACAACTAAAGCACCTTAATGCCTCTTAATGATGAGAGTTTTGTCTACTAATCCTCTTTAATACCCTTGCTCATGGAGAAACTATGAAAGTCTCTGCTACTAAGGTCAAAAGGGCTACTTCAATACATAGAGAGATTTTTTTAGTTTGGTTACAAAATCAAGATCAAATCCCTTAGGTTGTGCAACATACACTTCTCCCCTCAAAAATCCATTAAGGAAGGCACATTTCACAACCATTTGGTAGAGCTTAATGTTAAGATGAGAAGTCAGCACTAACAACAATCTTCTTGCCTCCAATCGAGCAACAAGAGAAAATGTTTCAAACAACTCAATTCCCTCAACTTATGTGTATCCTTGTACTACTGGCCTTGCCTTATTACGAGTTATGAACCCTTTTTCATCAATCTTGTTATTAAAAATCTATTTCGTCCCAATGATTTTACAGTCTATGGGTCTCATCACCAATTAACATACTTCAACTCAATGAAACTAATGAAGTTCTTCCTACATAGCCTGGATCCAATCTTCATCTTGAAAAGCTTCTTCTACCTTCTTAGGCTTAACTTGAAAGGTGTAACAAGCAAACCTCACCATATCCGTGTGGTTTGTTCTAGGCCTCCCACTGGTTCTTACCCCTTTGTTGATATCACCAATCACATCACTAATTAGATGGTTTTTCATGACCCTGGATTATGGTTGTAACTATCACCATACTTGGAATTTTCCTCTCCACTAGATTCCTCAGTCTCAGAAACTTTGAATTCATTTTTATCAACTTCTTGGGTAGTCCTAGAGGAGTGGACACTAGTTCAAGCACTAGCTATACCATCCCATATTCATTTATAACATCTTTATGGATGGATTCATCATTAATAACAACATTAATAGACTTTATTACCTTTTGGGTACGCTTGTTGTACACACGTCTTGTTAGAGGTTGAGTAGCCTAAGAAAAGTCCTTCATCACTCTTGAACTGAACTTCCCTTAAACTCTATATCTTTAAGATGTAGCACAACTCAAAAAAATATGAAACTATTTTACACTTGGATTCCTTCCTCTCCACTAATGAGTCATTATAGTTTTTGGCTTCAAGTGAACTCTACTAATGACATATACAGCTGTGTTGACAACTTCAACCCAGAACTTAAGTGGAATATTCTTATTGTTCAACAGACTAAAGAAAATTCTTGAATTGTTCTATTCTTTCTCTCAACTACTCTATTTTGTTGTGGAGGTTTTATAGCAGAAAACTCATGTTTTATTCCTTGTTCGTCACAAAATTTTGAGAATTCTTCATTCTCAAATTCCTTTCCATGATTGTTTTTTTTATTCTCACAAGTGTACTTATGGTGCTCTCTTTCTCATTCATCAATATTCTACAAAGTTTCTCTACTTCCCCAAAGGTGCTAAATTTTTCCTAAGAAAACTCACATAGTTAAATCTAGTTTAATCATCACACAAACGTGAATGTTCTCTTACCACCAATACTCTCAAATTACATTTGTAACACCCTATACTCGGCCTAGTCACAAAATCCAAATACGAGATGCCACACCACCGTCTCGACTCATGTACATAAAGCGAAACACTATTTCTAAGCAAAACATCCTTCTTATATTGTTCGTATAGGTTTTAAGTCCATCAACTAGAGAAATAATGTTGTTACATGCAAATAATACAATAAATAATCTTATAAACGAGTGTTAACATGCATAAGGTCCATTTAGCAAAATTTTCAGAATGTGTCCGTAGGTATCGATACTGACACTAGGGTATCAATTTTTTTTTTGAATGGTATCGATACCACTTGGAAAAAATGATACCAAACTTGCAATCTATTTTTCAACTAAAATCCCGAAGCCTCGAAAACTATCGGTACCTATTATGAAATATTGACACTTTAACCTCGAGTATCAATACTCGAGAAAAGGTATCGATACCAAATTTCTATTTTGTATTCCTATAAGTTTTAAAAGACAAATGTATCAATTTTAAAACCCGAATATCGATACCTCTGCTACTGAACACAAAAATGTAGCATACATGGGTGCATAATCATTCTGAATATGTTCCTAGTCGTCATGCATCAATTACTAAATCTAATAACCGATCAAATGGCTTAACCAATAGTTCAAAACACAACAAAATGAGTCGAAGAAAGTATCATCATACCATCATTAATATTCATAAACCAAAGCAAGTTTATAAACTCATAAATCCTTAAAAACAAAAGATAAGTCAGTAAATAGCCCAAACACATCATGGCATTAAACAAATCTACCACATTGCCTTATTCCCTAATACATAAATAATAATTGAACACCTACAGTAAATATCAAGTAATCCTTGGATCACTCACTCGGAAACCACATCGCTCACACCGAAATGTCACTAATCTGGATATGTTGAAAAGAGTGGGTGAGCTTCAACAAGCTCAGTGAATGAATAAAATAACCCCAAGGGAAACATGCCATCATGCATCCACAAACAACCATACACTCACAAATATGATGCTCTTAAGTCTAATAAATATAGTACTGTAACATGCATTATCTAATAGTTCATTCGTATAACAAATACATACTCATTCAAGCAATAAACACTTGACATACATATATATAACATGATTTGGAAATTCTACATATACTCTATTAAGCATAGAACATATTCCACATAGTTACATAAGATATGGTAGATGGGCACTTGAGTTATGAAACATATAATGAGCTCTATCATCACACATCGGATACACATATCTCCATCATACCACATAGACTCACAGATTCAAACATATCCCATAAGTGATTTATATACCTAACACTCTCCTTATTTCCCCTCTCATGTCCCGTTGAATGGAGGTTAGCTCACATTTTCTTATCTCTCCAAACATGTCACAGGACCTCAACACACAAAACCACTGTACATATAAGTGAGTACTCACAATCCTATGGCATGCCAACTATATCCAATAGTTTCAAGATCACAAGGCCAAAATATTTGAAACAATCACATAACACTTATCGATTATTCGTACACTATCACTACATGTTAGCATCTTTTGCAAAACATTATCACTGTCATATAACATATATGTATCATGTATACATCTACACATTTCATAACAGATAACATATCCACATATCACATATTTGACCCTCCCATCACTATGCACACATACACAATCATATAAGCACATAAACCACAAATAAGTTTAGATACAAGAAAACTTACACTTGAACATTAAAGTAGGGGTTTAGGCTATTGCTAAATTCTCAAATAACACATAACTCGTGTCTACGAGTAGTGATTCCAAACACTCACCACTTTATCCTTTCATCTAAAATTCGAAAGCTCGACTAACTCTTCCTTAACTCGAAGTAAACTCTAACGAATCTGAGCTTTCACACACAAAAATCATATAATAAACACAATCAAAGAACATCCAAGGATTCGCTCAAACCAACTAAGACATAAGCCTAAGTTAGGTTCCCATGTAACTCAAAACCATTAACATAACAAAATTAAATTATCTACGCCTAATTCTTAACCTTTAAACTATGCAAAACTATTTAATTCATGTTATCAACTTTTTCAACATGTTTATGGAAATTTTAACAAAAAATACATTAAAACGTTAGAAATCTTTAACGAAACCTCAAAATGAGTTTAAAAACCTCTTAATCATGTTAAAACAAGTTGAAAAACACTTTGAAACCACGTTTTTTCTCAAAATCTAAAAATCTCAAAATCCATCATTAACGACCCAATTTTCAGCTTTTATTTGAAACATGAGATTTAAGGGCTAATAATTCAGTTTTAAGGATTAGCTATCATGAAAAACTCATAAGAATTCGACACAATACCTCTGATTGAAGAAAGAAAAAAAACTTTTGAAGTAAACCCGAGAAAACCCAATAACTTCACAATGGTGAAATCAAAAGAGTTTGGGGTGTTTTTAAAGAGATTCTATGGATGTTTAAGGCTTGGGTGTTGAGAGAAATCAAAAGCTTGTAGTTTGGAAATCAAAAATTAATTGAGAGATCAAGAGAATGGCAAGGGACAGCAAAGTTTTGTGTTGGGGAAAAACCTATCGTGAAATCACATTGGCGGGGGAAGAAATAGGCTAAAATTTTGAAATCTGGGCTTATTGCCTCTTAAAAGCTCATAATTTTGACTCTGTTTTAATTTAGTACTTTTTCTAAAATTAAGGGTTTCTAAATCACTTCAAAAATTAATTTAACAGGTAAGATGCCGTAGTTGAATATAATTTTGGTTTACCATGCTACGAAATTTCGAGCACCCTAGAGCTAAAATTCCTAAAATACACCTAAACCTCCTAAACTTATTTTGGGATGTTAGAATTCTCCCCCTCTAAAAAGAATTTCGTCCTTAAAATTACCTGAGCTAAACAAATAAGGATATTGCTGCCTCATTGCCTATTCAGCTTCCCAAGTAGCCTTTTCAATCTTTTGGTTGCGCTACAAAACTTTAACTAGTGAAACTATCTTATTACGTAAAACCTTTTCTTCACGAGCTAAAATCTCAATTGGCTCTTCCTTATGGGAAAGATCATCACGAATTTCAATTTCCTGAATCGGCACTATATGCGATGGATCTGAATGATACCTCCTGTCGAAACCATTTTTAAGTTTGAAAAAAAAATGGGGATCGACTTTTAAAATGGAAATGGAGTCGCCGCCGATCTTTTATTGAGGTGTGATCGGATCACCTTGAAAATAATTTTGGGTCTGCGAATTTTTAGAAAACAAGTTCAGGAGTCGGTTATGCACGAGGAAGGGTTAGCACCCTTGTGACGCCCAAAATTGGTACCGAATTGATTGTTTAATGTCTTAATGTCGAAATTTTGAAAAGATTTTAGATTACGATCCTTTTGAGTAGAATGAATTGGACGATGAGATTTATTTATTTCAAAAAAAATAAATCGTCACTCTCAGTAAGTTAGAGTGCAATATTTTAAATCCTCGAAATTAAATTTATCCTTTGACTTTTAAAATCTATGCATTTGAGAAGGATATCCGACTATTTGGGTCAAATGAGAAAATCAAAACCCAGTAAGTTAGGGCTCGATTTCACAAAATTCCTAAACATCGAATATTGCCTTTATTTTCATTTATTAGAAAAAAATCATCGTCTCAAGAGAACAATATGTCATATCCAATGCGTTAGGACACCACATATCGAATTCTCGAGAATGAGCTTTTTATTTATGTTTTAATTAAAAGGGCTATTCGGTTTCTTAAATCTCGAGAAAGATTGGAATCCAGTAAGTCAGGACGCAATCTTTTCGAGGATATTCCAAATTCTGAGTGTTGTGTTATTTAGAAAGACTTGTATAAAATAATTTTGATATTTAAATTTTTGGAATGAATAAAAAACGATTGTATAATAATGTACAATGCGCAATGATAAATCGTAAACTAAAGCATACACTAAGGAATAATCAATAATCAATAAATACAAGCAAACAAACATAGCAACAATAATCTCTATTCTACATCATGCTAATATCACTATCTACATTCAAAAACTAATAAAAAAACGAGCCAATTAATGCAAATACGAACCAAATGTACGAGTTTTGAAATAGCTAAAAACAAATGACATGAAAGAAATGGAAATTTTAAATCAATAAAGTATAAGTACAAAAATTTAAAATAAGTAATATACTAGAAATTGAAATAACCAAAATAAATAACACTATATATATGATATAATAGGTGTAAAATGTTGAGATAAGTAGAAATAAAAAATAAAGAATTTGAAAGAAATAATGTGTATATATATATAGAAAAATAAGGAAAATATAAAACTTGTAGTCCATAGAATATTATATGGGTATGTATGTATAATGAAATGATTTAATATAAAAATTGAATATGTATAAAAGTAACGTTGTATAAGAATATTAGTACGTGATATTTGCATGCAGAATATATAAAAAAGGATTTTTAAAGAATATTATAAAATAAAAGTTGCTAAAGATATATACTATATAGGATTGGTATGAAGAAAATGAAACAATATTCATTATAAAGCTAAATGAAGATATGAGATAAAAAAAATAAGGTAATAATCATATAGAGAAAAAGTAAGTAGAAATATAATCAAATAATAATAATAATAATAATGAAATTTAATTATAATGATAACAATAATAGTAACAAAACAATCAGAAGGACTAATTTGCAATCAAGACTAAAACTTAAGAGACAATTCAAAAATAAATACAAGAGGTGCGAACCACATTGAACGCGCGAACAACTAAGGGGGATCAAAAGGGAAATATTCCCAACCCTCAGAACGCGGCGCTTTTGCGCTGGTCAAAAATAAAATAAAAAGCAAATTAAAGGGCAAAATTTTAAAAAAACCGATTTGAACCCAGAACAAAAGAGAGACGACCGGGAGTGCAATTATCCCTCCCCCTACCAAACGGCGTGGATCTAGCCGCGATTGAATCGGGTAATCAGATATGGCCTCTAAACGACGTCGTTTGGATGCTAGGAACCCTAGCCCAAAACGGCGCCGTATTGTATCATTATTTAAACAAAATTTACTTAAAAAAAATATTACCAGACTTGTTTTTAAAAAAAATTGCTTATTGTTTCCTCTGCTAGGGTTTCAACCCTAGCCTTCAGCGCCGTTAGTATGCCTCATCTCCGCCGTGATTCCACTGTCAACAGTGGTCGGAGCTGCAACCCTAGGGGCTTTTTAGCTCCTCCTCGCCCGGATTTGAAGGCGTTAACAGGTAACCCTCTCCTTTTTTTCTTATTTACTCTCCCTTTACTTAAACGAAATGAGAACAGAGGCAAAAAGAAAAATGAAAAAAAATCGAAATCAGAGAACAAATCACCTTTTTCTTTTTAATTTTTTTCGATTCTAATGATATTCTCCGTCTGTGTAACCGTTTACAAAATTTTGTAATGGCTTTATATAGCCCGAATTACAAAAAGAAAGAAAAAAAAAGAAATCAAAAGAAAAATCAAGGAAAATCCCCGAAAATCCCCTCTGTTCCTTTTCTGTCCATTTTTTGCTTCTCCCTTCATGTGTGTTTGTTTGTTTTCTGCGCAGGTACAGGTACAAAAACGCGTGAGTGCAGAGGCTGGTGTGGAACGGCTACACGCGCGCAGGCACAACACGTGCAAGGAGAAGGCCTGGTGGTTGCGGCGCTAGATGCTGCAAAAACCCTAGGGTTTCTTGTTTTCTTAGCTTTGGGCCGATTGGTCTTTTTAGATAGTGGGTTATGCGGTTATTGTACTTGGGTTTAGTGATTGGGCTGTTTAATTGTTTTTTTTATTTGGTTTTATTTTACTAACAGGCCGGGCAAAAATGGGCTCTTACAGCTGCCCCTCTTTGCTCATTTTCGTGTAACGAGAATAGAGCAAAGAGTCAAAAAATGGCCAATTTTGCCCGGACGTGTTGGACCTTGGTGCTCTTCTTCTTCGGGTAGCCTCATTCCAACCTACTACATCTTCAGAGGTGTAGGAATTGCTTTGATCCACTCCACCGCAACGTCGGGGAGATAGGATTCGCAACTCGTAGCTTCTAAAAAGAACAAAATTTGCTATCTCTAGTCAGCAATACTTGATGCGATCTGCTCTACTACTGCTTAGGGAGATAAGATCTATTGTTTTAATCCGCTCCACTACAACTTCAGGGAGATAGGATTATCAAATTCAATCTACTCCACTACAACCGATGGAGGCAAGGCTTCATTTTGGATCTGTTTCGCTGTCAATGCAGGAAGGCAAGATCTGCTATCTTTAACCAGCTCCACTGCAACCGATGGAGGTAAGGCTTGGGTCTTCTATGTGCTTCGCTGTCAATGCAGGAAGGCAAGATCTGCTATCTTTAACCAGCTCCACTGCAACCGATGGAGGCAAGGCTTTGTTTTCGATCTGCCTCACTCTCAATGGAGGAAGGCAAGATCTGCTATCTTTAACCAGCTCCACTGCAACCGATGGAGGCAAGGCTTGGTTTTTGATCTACTTCGCTATCAATGCAGGAAGGAAAGATCTGTTATCTTTAACAAGCTCCACTGCAAACGATGGAGGCAAGGCTTTGTTTTCGATCTGCTTTGCTGTCAATGCAGGAAGGCAAGATCTGCTATCTTTAACCAGCTCCACTGCAACCGATGGAGGGAAGGCTTGGTTTTCGATCTGCTTCGCTGTTAATGCAAGAAGGCAAAATCTGCTATCTTTAACCAGGTCCACTGCGACCGATAGAGGCAAGGCTTTGTTTTTGATCTACTTTGCTGTTAATGCAGGAAGGCAAGATCTGCTTCTTTAACCAGCTCCACTGTAACCGATGGAGGCAAGGTTTTGTTTTCGATCTTCACTGATCTGTTCTTCGGGGAACATGACCTGTGTAATGAACCTAAGTATGCCTAATGATTAGGATGGCATGATCAAAATGAATCAAATGCTCCTAACTAGACATGTGTGAATGGTGTTTGCATGAATGCAGAATTTTATTTTTTCGAGAACGATCTCGCTTAGGTTGTCATTACTCGAAGTTTATTAAGGCTTTGTGACTGACCTGCTATAACGCCTTCTTTCTTGACTGACTTTTCTGAAGAAACATTTAGCCAGGTTTCCCCCACTGTACACCTCAAAGTTTAACCCATTGGGGCGCAAAATTTAGATCATCATTCTCCCACTGTAATTCAAGGGTAGAAATATGGCTTTTCCTCAATCCTTCTCTTATCCAATTCAAGGATACAGGATCTAAATCATTCTGGTTTCTTACACCATTCTCAAGGTGTCATACCAAAGACTTATGCGTAGATGAAGGCTCTCTTCTCAAAGGTAACCTCTTCCTATTGCCTGATGATTATTGCTTGCTTGTTTATTTAAGCTTTATCATTAACCTGTCATCTTATCATTTTGTTCAATCAATGCGTTTGACAACAAAATCCAAAGAGAAAGTCCAAATTTAGACTCTTCCTTCTCAAATTTCCAACCTTTAAACCTGGTGCGTTCTAAACAATAGTCCTGTTTTAGGCTCCTATATTATTTAGAAACTTTTCTGAATAATATGCAAAACTTCCTTTGTGAAAGTTTTATTAGTCCATTAATCATTATTCCAATGCAACATGTTTGCAAAAAAGGTCATCACAATGGATAAGAATAAAGTTGGTTCTGAGCATAGCTCGAAAGAACAAATTATCGAAAATAGTAAAGAATAATAATAAAGAAATCGATCGGGATTGTATATCTTGGAAAAGAAAAAAGTATTCCAAGAACAACAAATTCAATATGAATAATATAAGAATTGGGCGCCCCAAATATCGCAGCTTGAACTTCTCTATACAAACTTTCTGAAGACCATTTCTAGTTGGACATGTGTTTAGGAGATCTACAGTGCTTTGTCGATGCCCCAAGATGTCGCCTATCCTTTCCTGTTGATTCAAGCATAGCAAGATCACCACATGTCCAATCTGATCAAGATTCGAGTTGCTCTGATCGATTCATGCCCCATTCTGATCAATATTTGAGCTGCCCTTTTCGGGTTTTCAACTCAAATCCCCTTTTGCCTAGGGTGCCCTTTGCGAGTTTTCCCCTTAGCCTCTCCATTTTTACTTTTTCATTTTCATTTTTCATTTTCATTTTTTCATTTTCATTTTTTCATTTTTCATTTTCATTTTTTTCATTTTTCACCCTTTTTTTTTTGAATCAAGGCACCCTTTGCAGGTTTTCACCTTGGTCATTTCACCTCTCAACATTCGCCTTGTCAGGATGATACTCTATCACACAATCATAACCCTTTAATAGTTCAATCCAACGTCTTTGCCTTGAAATCAACTCCTTTTGAGTGAGGCGGTACTTAAGGCTCTTATTATCTATGTAGATAACATACTTCTCTCCATACAAATAATAACGCCAAATATTTATTGCAAAAACCACAATAGCTAAATCCAAATCATGAGTAGGATAATTGCGCCCATGCATCTTCAACTATGTCGAAGCATAAGCCACAACTTTTCTCTCTTGCATCAACACATAACCAAGACTCGAATACAAAGCATCACTAAAAACCACGAAATCTTTTCCAGGTTCCAGTTGAATCAACACTAGGGTTTTAGTCGAAATTGCCTTAAGCTTATAAAACTCTTTTGTCTAGCATCAGTTCATTCAAACACCACATCTTTCTGAAGTAGTTTCATTAAAGGTGCAAAAATAAGAGAAAACCCTTCAACGAACCTACGACAATAACCAGCTAAACCCAAGAAACTCCTAACTTCAGTAACACTCCTAGACAGCTTCCTTCCAAAATTGCCTCAATCTTCTTAGAATCCCTTCTACCGATACAACATGACCTAAGAACGCCACTTCCCTAAGCCAAAATTCAAACTTACTCAACTTCGCATGCAACTGCTTATAGCTCAGAATCTACAAGATAACCCTTAAGTGATCATTGTAATCCTCCTTAGAACAAGTATACACCAAGATATCATCTACGAAGACAACCACAAATTGATCCAAATACGAATGAAACAAATAATTCATCAAATCCATGAACGTAATAGGAGAATTAGGTAATCCAAACGGCATCACCAAGAACTCTCCATGCCCATACCGAGCCCTAAAAACAATTTTCAACACACTAAACTCCTTCACCTTTAACTGATAATACCCATATCTAATATCAATCTTTGAAAACATCGTTGTACCTTAGAACTGATCAAACAAACCATCAATTCAAGGCAAATGATATTTATTCTTAATTGTCAACTTGTTCAACTGCCTATAATCAATACATATCCACATCGTACCATCCTTCTTCTTCACAAATAAAATTGGTGCACCCCACGGAGATACACTCAGTCGAATAAACCCTCTATCAAGCAACTCTTGCAATTGAATCTTTAATTCATTGAATGAAGAAAATCAAACTTTTGAAGAAAACCCAAGAAAACCTAATAACTTGACAATGGTGAAATCAATGGAGTTTTGGGTGTTTTTAAAGAAATTCTATGGATGTTTAAGGCTTGGGTGTTGAGAGAAATTAAAAGCTTGTAGTTTGGAAATCAAAAATCAACTGAAAGATCAAGAGAATGGCAAGGGACGGCAAAACTTTGTGTTGGGGAAAAACCTATCATGAAACCACATTGATGGGGGAAGAAATAGGCTAAAATTTTGAAATCTAGGCTTATTGCCTCTTAAAAAGCTCACAATTTTAACTTTATTTCAATTCAGTCATTTTTCTAAAATTAAGGGTTTCTAAATCACTTTTTCAAATATTGATTTAATAGGTAAGATGCCATAGTCGAATATAATTTCAGTTTACCATGCTACAAAATTTCGAGAACCCTAGAGCTAGCTATTTTGGGATGTTACAAAATCGGTCCATTTAGATCCATATGAAGCAACTTTAGTGGGGCAATAGATTAGACCAGTTGTACCTGCTTGTGAGACTCCCTATGTTGTTCTCTACTAAGACGACCTACATAGACCTTAGGCACTACTCCCCTTAATGTGTACATATTATTTCCATGGTTTTTAAAACATTATACATCAATTTACAACCTCATTTAAACTTCAAATAGAAGGCATAAACATTTTCAAGTCAAATAATGAAATAAATCTTAATTAATAACATCAAAATTACTTGAATTTAAACTCAAATTTTACAAATACCATATTCAAATTAAGTCTTTATGTACAAGACAATGTCCATATACAAGAACAAATAATATAAATACATTACAATCTCAATGAAGGGTGATCTGAAGCTCCCAAGTTGAAAGCTCTACTTCTCAATGAATCCATTACCAACATGTTTAAAACAACTAGCGCATGAGCTTAAAAAGCTCAATATTTACTCAAAGATAACCCTACTTATCACATCCCATTATTAATATCTAGCTACTTGGTAGGAAATATCAAAGTTCACATATAACATACATATCATTTCTAGCGTATTCAAATTTGATTGTTGAATTATAGGTTCAACTTACATATTATTGGTTATTGGCCATGTAACACCTGAATTCCAATGGTATTGGAAAATATGGTTTTGGAACCTCATTTCTATAAATCGAGTCTGTAAATATAAAATAAAAATAATTAAAAATTTAATTTGAAAGTATAATAAATATTGGTTAAGTAATAAAGCCAAAAAAGTATTTAATTAAAGGTCAGGGACTAAATTGTAAAATTTTAATCGCTATAAAGTTTTAATTAAAAAATAGCTTGGGGCCTAGATAGAAATTATCCAAAGGATTAAAATGGTTAGTTAACCATTATTTAACATGGCTTAGTGGATGATGATGATTTCCATTAAGTTAATATTGTAATTAATATATATAATTGTCTTAATTAAGTAAATCAAACATGATTAGTTAATTAATTAAAACTTAATGAAGGTATATATAGCCAAGTTAGTGGATGAAAGATGAAACTTCATATTCTCCACTAGCCACCATTTGAAAAAAAAAGGAGAAAAACTCCATTTTTATGAGTTACATTTGACCATCAATTTATTTAAGGTAACTATTCCTTTTTCATGTACCAATTTGCGAATTTTTTAAAAATTTTAGCAAGTTTTAGTTGTTGAGAAATTAATGAATTAGACTTAAAATTGATAGAAATTAAGCTTAGATCATGATAAAGACTAAAGTGTAAAGCTAAATAAGCTTGATATTTAAGTTTGTGAAATTAGGAACTAAATTGAATAAATTGAAAATATTTCATGAAATTTTGCTATGGATACAAATTATAAGGTCCCTAATGAAATAATGTGAAAACGGATTCTGAACTGATGCTAAATATTCAAAGACATGCATATCCTAAGTATAAGGACTAAATTGAATAAAATGAAAAATATGAATGGCTTTGTATTTTAATGTGAATTAGAAGAAATTTGATATTATTTATTTTTTGAATTATCATACGTTGCTAAAGATGAGTCGAATCGTCAAGAGGAAAAGGAAAAGCGAGAGCATCGACGAGTGACGCGAGGATTTGATTTGTACTTTTATAATTTGAGATCAATTTATTTACTTTCGTATTCATGTTAATTGCATGATCGAGTGTCAAGGTAAGTACATAATTTTTGTATGAATTGAGTTGTCATGATTGATATTGAAACTAGATATACTGGACTGAATTGAATAAAATAAAAAAGTAGCATGATTTAATTTATATATGATATATGATATGTGATATGAAAATAGATTGAAACATGTTATATGATATGAGAAAATTGTGAATTGATGATGAATTGAGAATGATGATATGTGAATTTTATAATGTAACTGAAACATTGGTTACCCTATTAGTTGTTTGGACAAGGTCAAACATGGTTGGCATGTCATAAGGTCCGGTAAAATGATTAGAAACCATCTTTATCGGCAAACCAGGTTGGTAGAATGTACATACGTTAATATTCATCAGTTTCAAACAACCTAGGATGATAGAATAATCAGATTGTGAAAACCATCATTTTCGGTCAATCCAAGGTGGTAGTATGTACATGTTCCAGTAGTCATCGTTGCTAGGCAACCCAAGATGACAAAGTATTAAATTCATGTATCTGTTTTAAGACTATGTCTAGTTAATAGGGTTATAAAAATATGAATTGGTAGTATGATAAATGAGATGAATGTGATTGAATTAGTATGATTGTATTTATGTGATATATGGAAAATGATAGCATGTGAAAAACCATGCAAACCAGTTTAAACAAGTCCTGTGGGTCAAGTCAAATTTGAACAAGTCAATAGACTCGAGAAAAAGAATCAAATCGTAAAATAATTTTTGAATAGCCTTGAATGAAAATGAGTTTGAATTTCAACAAGGTACATGAATGTATATGTTAGAATTGAACGTTGATAATGATAATGTAGAAAGATCACAAAGAAAAAGAAAGAAAAATAGAACACATATAGTTTACGTGAAAACCCTTTCGTGAAAAAGACCACGGGTAGAGAAGAAGAAAATTCACTAATGTCGAATTCGAATGATACAAGAGGAGTATAGACTACGTCTATTTATAGGTTTGAAAAACCTTATTCTAATCAACATCTAATAAAAGTAATGCAGCAAGGTTGAAAATTCTTATTCAAATCAATATCAAATAAATGAAGTAAACTTCTATACAGATTCCACTTGTACAACTTGTATGTACCGCCATCCCAGATCCCCTTATCTTGCCATTGTATTTTTTTAGCAAGAACTTTGGTCATACAAATCTAATAGTATATGTATGAAATTAAAATAGATATGTTTGCATCTTTATTAATGGAAAGGATGACATAAAATATTAGTTTGATCATCAAAGGAAATGGTGTAAGAGAACAACATTTGATCATTGAATATGTAATTTGATATGTTTGATTTATAGCATATACAAATCAAATTCTTTTAGTGAGTATGCTATTTTCTGACTTGAATCATGAAAGTACGACTGAGCTTTATCGCTCAGTATATGGTTTATTTATTCTATACGAAGGTTTAGCTAGATCTCAAAGTCCAAAAAGGTGATTTAGCATCCAGCATGTAATCCTCAACTCAAAAATGTTTGTATAAACCCTTTTCGTTTTGTTATATGGCAAGTACAAAGGTTTTGAGTCGTTTTGTATTTTAAATGGCTAAGCCAAAAGTGCGAATAGTTATGTTAATTTGAATTATGTATATAAAGTTGGTCAATGTGGATGAACTTGGCATATTAGTTGAATGGCAGTGATTTAGAAATGGAACATATGTTGAATTTCCAATTGGATGTTTTGAACAGAAATATTATTGAATAGAAATGGCATTCTCCACAAAAAAAACATACTGTATGGGCACGTGAAAGTGATTTTATGCTAATCTTCTAGAGCTACAACTATCTGATTGTACCCCGAGTATCCATTCTAAACAATAATACTCACATCCCGCAAGCCTATCCAACATCTGATCAATAAATGACAGCGAAAAATGGCCCTTCTAAGTCACTTTATTTAGTTTCCTGTAATCCACACAAATTTTCCAGCCTATAACTATCCTTGTTAGAATCAACTCATTATTCTCATTGTCTACAACTATGATTAACCAATTCTTCGGTACACATTAAACCGGAATGACCGACGAGCTATCAGATATTCGATAAATAATCCTTGCATTTAACCATTTGATGATTTCCTTCTTAACTATATCTTTCATATTCGGGTTTAGTCTTATTTTATCATCAATCAATGCCTTTTCACCATCTTCTAGTAAGATTTGATGCATACACAAAGACAGGCTAATACCTCGAATATCAACGTAATCCGTCGAATTGCCTTCTTGAACTTCTTCAACACATCAATCAACTTTTCTTCCTTTTTTTAGTTAACTGAGCTGAAATGGTAATAGGAAAAGCTAAGGAATGACTCAAATAAGCATATTTCAATTGGAAAGGAACTACCTTTAACTCCAATTTAAGTGGTTCCTCGATCAACGTCTTTGGTTGTGTGTACTCACAAGATGCTAACTTCAATTATTCGAATCAAGATTGTGAAGTGAATCCCTTCGAATTGGCCTCTAACAAAGCCAAACATTCATCATCTTTATCGTCATTAAGTAGGTTGGATACTAAAATACGTTCCAATGGATCATCTACAAATTTAAGCTCCCATTCTGTAGAAACTAGTGTTTCTGTCTCAGACATAGTGAAATATTCTTCAATTGCATCTAGAAATCTCATGGCCTTGAATACATTGAAGGTCACTTGATTATCTTAAACTCGTATGGTGAGTTCACCATTCTACACATCGATCAATGTTTTACCAATTGCTAAGAAAGGTCTCTCTAGAATGATTGGAACTTCTTTATCTGCTTCAAAATCCAAAACAATAAAATCAACTAGAAATATAAATTTATCCACGCGTACCAATATGTCTTCGATCCTTCCTTTAAGATGTGCTAACGATCTATCTATCAATTGGATTCTAACAGTAGTCGGTCTGGCCTCACCAATACCCAATCGCCTGAACATAGACATAAGCATCCAGTTGATACTCGCTCTCAAATCGCACAAATCCATTCTACAATAGGAGTTACTAATGTTGCATAATATGGTGAAACTCCCCAAATCCATCATCTTAGGAGGAAACTTGTTCTGTAAAAATGACTTACACTCTTTAATTAGGGCTACAATTCTGAATTCCCCCAATATTTTTTTCTTAGAAAGAAATTTATTCATAAATTTCACATAGTTGTGCATTTGCTCAAGGGCTTCCAAAACTGGAATGATCATATGCAACTGTTTCAACACAACCAAAATTTTCTTAAATTGAGTATCTTGTTGTTCGTCTAGAACTGTTGAGGATATGGAGGATGTGGAATTTTAAATTTTTCTGGACCAATTTGTTACGATACAACTACAACCTTGGTATTCAGTGTTGATTTCTCAGGACTGGTTTGTTGTGATAATGTTTCATCAAAGGTCGTAGGAACAGACTTTTGTAATATGGGGATTTCATCATTAAGTTAATTTTTTTCCTTATTCTAAACAATAGAGGGTTCATTTTCAGCTTTAGAATCCTTGGACTCCAACGTCCTCCCATTCCTCAAGGTAACGGCTTTGTAATGTTCTTTACCCGCATTTCTTGAATTTTTTGTGTTACTTGGTAAAGCACCTTGGGGTCTACTTCTCAGCTCATTGGCTAGCTATCTCACTTGATTTTCCAAATTCTTCAACATTATTTCCTAGCTTTGGATCAGTGCATCATTTTCACCATGTATGCCTTCAGCAAATTCTTAAGATTTCTCGAAGGTTTAATTGGTGGAAGTTTCAAAACTTGTTCAGAGTATCCCAGCTGGTAATTTGGTCTTGTTGGCATATGAGGTTATGCAGACCAGTCCTTTAATTGCCCTATGAAAAAATTTGGATGATTCTTCCATGAAGGATTGTAAAAATTTAACTACGAACTACTCTAATTATGATTTCCCATGTAATAGATTGACTCTGGTTTTGACAGGCAATTCCCTAAAACATGGTCGTCTCCACAATATACACAAGAGATATTCTCAAACTGGTCTGGCTACTGAACTATCAAGTTACCATTGGACTTATTTACAATTATGTTCTTAAGCATAGCAGACATAAAAGATACTTGGGCCGCCAAAGAAGTAAGTGCATCAACTTCATGTACTCCTGCCACCCTTCTTCCTATGGCTACTCGAGAAGTTGGCCACAGATAATTTTTATTCGAAATCTTTTCAAGAATTTCATATGTTTCATTGTACAATTTAGAAAGAAGAGCTCCATTAGTTAAAGTATCAGACCCTAAAAATAAGGTTAATAGAATCGAGTAATTAAGTTACAGGCTCGAGAAAGAGGTATTAGAATTAGAGTAGTAGAAATTAAAATAGAACAGAATAATTAATTAAATAAAATAATAATAAATAATCAAGTTCATAAATATATATTAGTAGGGATTAAATTGAAATAGATTTTAAATTAGAGGTCAAATGTGAAAATAAAGAGTTTTAATTGAAAATAGAGTTAATTGAAAAAGAGGAAGAATGGGAAAGGTCCTTCATTGAAATAAACCAAATTTTGAAATTTGGTTGGCTATATAAGAACACCCACCATCCTTTCCTTACACTATTTTATTCATTTGAAATTTTTGTTAGATCCAAACTAGGAGTTTTCTCTCAAAATTTTCTCAACTATTCTGATTTACCAAGCATCCAAACACATTTTTCTTCTTCAATTTCAAGAGAAACTCATCATTTCTCCTTCAATATTCTATTATTTCCTAACACGTTTTTTTCTTAAATTAATCCAAATCTCATGAAGTTCTTCAAATCAAAGGTAATAATCTGATTTCTCATAGTTTAAATAGATAGTAGGTGGTTTTAATTCAAGTTTTTATAAATCTCGTCAAGAATTCATAGGATCTATGGATTCAAAGTTTTTTTTTTTTTGCCTGAAAATTGTAGATCTCGTAAAACTGAGCTAAGTGACTATTTTAAAATAAATTTCTACTCATTTTAATGTAATTAAGAGTTTATGATCTTGATTTAACAAATATTTATTGACTTTGAATGGATCGAATGATTTTTCTTCTATTTGATTGAAAACAAACGTGATTTTTTGAAAAACAAATATTTGTGGAATTGTGTGAAATTAGAGGTATAAATCTAGAATTCAACATTAAATATGATGTTAGGATGTAAGAAATAAGGATTAAATCAAGTAAGAGTGAAGTAATTAACATATCAGTGTTTTGCGAGGAGCTCATTAGGGGTGAGAGTGGCGAACTATAGGATATTAGGAAAGATATTTTGGCTTAGAATGTTTATAATCTATATATTGTGTGTTGAAGTGCAAAGCCTCAGATCGTGAAGGATCATCCTCGAGCAAGGAAAAAGGAAAGCAGAAGGTGACTTAGGTTCGACAGTAAGTAGCAAACTAGCAAATGAATGGTCTTATATACTACATTTAAGCACCAATTTGCAAGCTAAGGGGAGCCTAAGTAATATGTGCGAAACTTATAAAAATGTGTTAACTGTGTTATACTACATGTGTAAAACCTATTATACAACATGTGTGAACCCTGTTATGATATATGTAAAATATGTTATATCATGTTTGAGCCCTTAACCATGTGCGAACCTACACCATGTGTGAACCTATATATTATGCGAACCTATATATGTTTTTGCGAACCCATGTTATATGCGAACCCATGTTACATACGAACCTATAAGGTTATACAAACTATGCTATCTGCGAACTGTGATATTGCGAGCTTTGCTAAATTACGAGCCCTTTTATATTGTGTACTGTAAATGTGTTAAAAATTATATGTTGGCATTGTGAACACTTGAAACCGTTGGATATCATTGGCATATCATAGAATTGTGAGTACTCACCTTTTAATGTGTGTTAGGGCATTGTGTCCCAAAGATAGTGTTGGAGAGATAAAGAAATATAGAGCTTAGCTCCATTTACTGAAGACAGCATGGTGTGTTTAGAGAGTGTGAGCACGTGTGTTTAGAGAGTGTGAGCACTCATGCTACACTTCTTGGAGACAGTGCAGGACTCTTTGAGTCATTTGGTGTGTTTGGAGATCCGTTTATCTAATGCATATAATTTATGAATATGTTTCACAGTCACAATTTGCCATTATACCAATATCATGTGTCATGTGTTATGTGTTATGTCATATTATCAGGTGAGTTGTTATGTCATATTATCATGCGAGTTGTTTTACCTGTATAGCATGCTTACTATTAGACTGATTGATGTGTTTATTTTTAGTATGTTTGAGCACCCACTAAGCTTCAATAAGCTCACACTCCTTACCTAAAACTTACAGATAAGTAGCTTGCGGGATAAGTGGTGAAGTGAACTGTCCAAGTGATCCATTGCAAGGCAAAATCCTCTGAGTATGTGATGTGTTTCTAAACCCCTAAAAAGGAAGGTAATGTAGGACTATTCCAAGGGATTAGACTTAGATTTAGATTTTAAATGAATTTTGATGGATTGCAATTGGACATTACGGACTGTTAATTTTGGATATGTAGATCTTTTATAATTGCTTGATTCAATAATTGAATGTTTGGACTATAATGCATGATGATTGTGTGATAAATTGATGAACTAACGAGCAACTATAGCCTAATGAGTTAGTCGAATAAAAAGGTACATCCTTAAATCTTAAACTGTTTTGAATCAATGTAATGACTTAGTTTGTATGAGAAATAGGTTGTGCTATACTACATTAATGTCTACGATCTATCTAATTGATGTAAGATTGGGTAAAAAAACATGCTAAGGCTCACAATAGTAAGGACTTCGCCAATTGTAAAAGGGATGTTATATATAATAACAAATATGTTGTGTAGTAAAATGAATTATGCTAGGGTAGAGTTCACCAATAAGGGGTTCGCCAACAATAAGATATCGTAGGGTAAGTTGTGTAATAGTGGTTAGCAAGGCAAGTTGCGAACTAGGTGTTCGCATAATAGGTCGCGAGTTGAGTGTTCGCTAGGTCGCCTGCAAGCTGCTAGGGTTTCCAGTTGGGTTTGTTACGAGGTAGGGTTCGTAGGTTCTGGGTGATTGATTTTCTTGAGTTTTTTTTATGATGTTTTGGTTTAGAAAAGCATGTGAACGATTTTAAATACCTAATAATTCAATATATGTGAGGTGCAATTGGTTGGATGGTGTGTTTCATGGTGGTTTAACGGGGAGTCACTTTGATGGCTAATGTGATGTTAGATATTTGGGTCAGACCGTCCTGGTCGAGTTTGGGGCACATGCATCATATAATATTCGTCATCAAGTTGTTAGAATGTGGTGATTTCATTTTGATGTTTGGCGTTCTTGCTAGGAGGAAAATATTTCATCAAGAATCGTTCAACCTATTCTTGCTATGTAGTTACCGAATCAAGCGGTAATGGATTCAACCATACTCATACTCTATCTCTCCAAGAGTATGGAAATAATTTCAATCTCAAGTTATCATCGATCACTCTGACCAATTTGAATGAGTCACTCACCTCTATGAATAAACGTAGATGAAGATACGGATCTGTAGTAGGTGTCCCACTAAATTGTCCCACCGTTTGAAGCATTTGGAACATGATTGGCATCAATTAGAATTGAAGTGTCTAAATTTCGGGTCTCACAATACCCGAATTAAGCTCATAGAAGAAAGGTTGATCTCTGTCATCAGCAACAATGACCGGATTTTGAACATTATTAGCAACTCCTCTTTGATCTTGTGGTGTAGTATTCATCTCTGCAGCTTGTCTCTGGTTTGCTTATTCTCTTCTTCTTCTTCTAAAAGTATGTTCAATTTCATGATCAATAGGAAGTAAATCAATAATTTTATCCACATTCATAAACTAATAACACCTGGAAAATCACAAAAATTACTAAAGTGAAAACAAAATAAAATTAAACCAAATTTCAAAATAATTAATTTCACAAATAATGACTAAAATAATCCCCAACAATAGTGCCAAAAACTTGTCACGAGATTAATAAACATGTGCAAGTGTACACAGTCATCAACAAGTAATAAACTAGTGAGTATTAGAGTTATCATATCCACGGGGATTGGTTTAAAACAATAATTGTAAAATTAACTAATAATCAATTTGGTAAGTAATGGAAATATGAGTGAATTGAGTTAACTAGGTACCTAAATTAAATTTAACAAAGTATGTAAACAAATTAAAACAATAACAGAAAATGTAACAGCAGTGAAAATAGTGACACAAGTTTCAATAACAATGACGTGAAAGGCTAGAGCGATTATTTCCCCTAACATGCAATCATCGAAAGCAATATTGTAGAATGTTGCAGTTATGTTGCGGCAATATGGTAGTTTACTAATCTGGAATCCACTGGCTGTAGGCTTCTCTTGAAGTCACTACATTAAATCGTTTAATCTCCTTAACATATGCCTATGCCAAGTTAACCTCAAGATCATATTTTCAAGCATTGTTCCTAAAGATTATTCAAGGTAACAATATATTTCTATACCATTACAAATTTAATTACTAGAAGGATTAAACGTGCACCTTTCAAGTTGTATGTCTATTAATTACCATCTTCTCAGATGTAATAATTAACTCAATTGCTTACTAATATTAGTTATGCTTTAGCAAGTGTTAAACATGAAAACCACTCAAATAAATAAACAGTCAATTGCACAAAACATTATTAGCAAAGCATCAATAATTTTATGCTAAAGATCCATAAATATTCTAGCATAACAAATTTAAGTCATAATCATAAAGTGAAAACCAATAAACAAGTTGCAGCTATGATTTAAAAACAATAGAGAAAGAAAGGATGATTAGTCGACTGCCAGTGGTTCTCTGCAGCTAGCTTATATTTGCTTCCTCAAAAACTCTATGTCATTCTCAGCCTCAATGCTCTCACTCTTGTGTTTTGGTTTTACTGCTCTCAAATTCTCTGTGTTGTGTGTTTTGTGTTGTGTCTTGTTCACAACTTCTTGCCTCTAATTATACTATTGAGCTCCATTGACTTTCTCTTCTTTGTTTTCTATTTTTGGGCGTCGATTCCTTGAATTTCTCCATGCTAGGAAGTGGTTTCTGTTAAGTTTAGTTCCCATGCAAAGGTGGCCATGCACGACATGCAAAGGTGGTCATGCTTCTGGAATCGCAGCAAGCAGTGGTGCCATGGTGTGCAGCAACTGAAGTTTGAAGCTGCCAATCTATTTGCTGTTTTTAGTTCCATTTTGGTTGTTTTGTAATCTAGTTCATGTTGAACTAAGTAGGTAAATGTTTTGATATTGATTGACTGAAAAGTCAGCAATGCAAGTTGTACAAGCTAATCTTGTAAGTTTCAATGCAAATTAGTGGAGTTAGGTAGTTGATTAGGTGATTACTTGTTTGATTTACTAGTTGACTGATATATGTAATGGCTTAATGCCTTGTTGATGCTTCTTCTCTCTTTTCTGTTTTTCACTTGCTAGTTTCATCTTTCTGTTTTCTGCTTCTGAGTTTGCTTCTTCACCAAGGCTCGAGGCTTACTACTCAAGCAAGATAGAAAACAGCTTGTTGCTGCCTCTTGCACCAACAATTGGTATCGAGAGCTCTTGTCTTAGTGGACCTATTGCTTCAAAACAAGGAACTTGATAGCTTCTTCAGGTTTTTCACCAGCAGCCCGACCAGTCTTCAATGGAGAAGGCTTTCACATATGGCTGGTCAAGATGAAGACTTACCTACAGGCCTTCGATCTGTGGGAAGTTGTCAACACAGATACTGAGCCAGCACCACTGAGGGCTAATCCCACAGTAGCTCAGATTAGGCAACATGCTGATGAGAGGACCAAAAGGCACAAAGCCATGTCCTGCATCCAGAACTGTGTGTCAGATGTCATCTTCACCAGAATCATGGCCTGTGAGACTCCAAAACAGGCCTGGGATAAGCTTAAGGAGGAGTTTCAAGGCACTGAGAGAACAAGGCAACAGCAGCTGTTAAACTTGAGAAGGGATTTCGAGAATTTGAAGATGAAGGAAGAAGAAACAGTGAAGCAGTACTCAGATAGAATTATGACAGTGGTTAACAGCATAAGGCTCCTAGGTGAGCACTTTGATGAGGCAAGAATTGTGGAGAAAGTCCTCTCCACTTTGCCTGAGAGATATGAGGCCAAGATATCCTCCCTAGAGGACTCAAGAGACCTCGCTAGCATCTCTTTGACTGAGTTAATCAACACATTCTATGCTCAGGAACAAAGGAGAGCTAGCAGAGCTGAAGATCACCAAGAAGGTGCATTTCAAGCCAAGGCCAGAGAAACCTCGAGCACTAATGCTCAAAGAGGCAAAAAGCCTTGGAAAAACAGGCCTAAGCCTGATGCTGCAAGGAGCAATGACCAGCCCTGCAGATATTGCAAGAAGCCTGGCCATCCAGAAGACAGATGCTGGTTTAGGCCAGATGCAGTATGCCAACACTGCAAGAAGAAGGGCCATGTTGAAAGGGTCTGCAAAAACAGAAGTAAGCCAAGGCAAAATCAATTTCAGCAGTCAAAGGTTGAAGCTCGAGTAGCTGAGGACAGTAGTGACCAAGAAGAACAGGTCTTTGCTATTTCCTGTGTAGCTTCTGAGAAGAAATGCTCTAAAGGCTGGTTGCTGGACAGTGGTTGCACTAACCACATGTCACCAGATGCCTCCTTGTTTAAAACCTTGGACAGAAGTTATAAAACCAAGGTCAAGGTTGGAAATGGTCAGTTTATAAGGGCTGAAGGAAGAGGAGAAGTGCTGATATGTACTCCCACAGGCAACAAGATCATTCCAAATGTGCTGTTGGTACCACAGATTGACAGAAACCTTCTCAGCATAGCTCAACTGCTCGAGAAAGGTTATTCTGTTGTGTTCAAGGATAAACAATGCCATATTACTGATCCAAGTGGATCAAGCCTTATGACAGTCACAATGACTGATAAATGCTTTGAGGTTCACTGGGCAAATGACTCAAACTCAGCATACACAGCCTCTGTTGAAGACTCCAAGCTTTGGCATCAAAGGCTTGGACATGCCAACTTCAGATCAATGGCTCGATTGGCCAAAGAGGGCTTGGCAGAGAACTTCACCAGCTCAGTGGAGCATGATGATGTGTGTGAAGTTTGCCAAATGGGGAAACAGGCAAGACTGCCATTTCCTACAAATTCAACCTGGAGAGCTACTGAAAGACTGCAGCTGGTGCACTCTGATGTATGTGGCCCGATGAGGACTGAATCACTCAGCAAAAACAGGTATTTCATCCTCTTTATTGATGACCTTACAAGGTTTTGCTGGATTTTCTTTTTAAAACACAAGTCTGAGGTAGCTCAAGTGTTTGTGAAGTTTAAAAATGCTGTAGAAACAGAAACAGGTTGCAAGCTGAAATCGATAAGGACTGATAATGGCACTGAGTACACTTCAGCTCAGTTTCAAGCCATTTGCAATGATGCTGGTATCAAACATCAGCTTACAAATGTCTACACACCTCAGCAGAATGGGGTAGCTGAAAGAAAGAATAGAAGTCTGATGGATATGGCCAGATGTCTGCTGTTTGAGAAGAAACTGCCCAAGACCATGTGGGCTGAGGCAGTAAACACTGCTGTTTACCTTCAGAACAGGCTTCCTACTAAAGCTCTTGCATCCGAGACACCTTTCGAGGCTTGGTCTGGTTTCAAGCCTTCCTTGGCACATCTGAAGGTGTTTGGTTGCCTGTGTTATGCACAAATACCAGCAGCAAAGAGAGACAAGCTCTCTAAAAGGGCTCAACCAGGTGTTCTAGTAGGCTACAGCTCAGTCAAGAAGGGCTACAGGGTTCTGGATCCCTTGATAAACAAAGTCCAGGTGAGCAGAGATGTCATCTTTGATGAAAAAGCCTGCTGGAATTGGGAGAAAAATGAGCCAGAAGCAGTTTCAGAAGACCTAGTGCCTAATCAAGCTGAACTTGAGCAGCTAGAACCTGAAATGGATGTTGATGATGTGCCTGTGAGAGGCACAAGGGCCCTAGATGATATTTATGAAAGGGCACAGGTTGCAATAGTAGAACCTAGCAGTTTTGAAGAGGCTGAGGCAGATGAAGGTTGGAAACTAGCTATGGTCAATGAAATCAACATGATTGAAAAGAACCAGACATGGGAGCTTGTTGATAAACCTACTGGAAAGAAGACCATTGGAGTAAAATGGGTCTATCGAGTAAAACAGAATGCAGATGGCAGTCTGAACAAGCTAAAAGCCAGGCTTGTTGTCAAAGGATTTAGCCAAAGGTATGGTCTGGACTACCTGGAGACATTTGCACCAGTAGCCAGGCTTGACACAGTTAGAATGATAGTTGCCTTGGCTGCTCAACATCAGTGGACCATTCATCAGCTTGATGTTAAGTCTGCATTTCTCAATGGCTTCCTGGAAGAAGAGATCTACATCGAGCAGCCTCAAGGATTTGTGATCACTGGCAAAGAACACATGGTGTACAGACTGAAAAAGGCTTTATATGGCCTGAAACAGGCTCCTCGAGCCTGGTATGCTCGAATTGACTCTTACTTGCTCAGTTTGGAATTTGAGAGAAGTCCCAGTGAACCAACACTGTATGTGAAGAAGAACCAAGCTGAAACTCAGCTTATTCTGTCACTCTATATTGATGATCTATTGATAACTGGAGGAGATAGAAGAATGCTGGAAGATTTCAAAAGAAAAATGATGGAAATGTTTGAAATGTCTGATTTAGGCAGAATGAACTACTTCCTTGGAATGGAAGTGAACCAAACAGAAAAGGGAATCTTTCTTAGTCAGAGTTCTTTTACTATGAAGATCCTGGACAAGTTCTCTATGAAGAACTGCAAGCCAACAAGCACACCAATGGCTGTTGGAGTGAAGCTTTCGAGGCAAGGGAGTGGTGAACCAATTTGTGAGACCATGTACAAGAGTCTCATTGGTAGTCTGTTGTATTTGACTGCCACAAGGCCCGATATCATGTTTGCTGTTAGTGTGCTATCAAGATACATGAATTGCTGCAATGATCAGCACTTTCGAGCAGCTAAAAGAGTGCTGAGATACATCAAAGGCACCATTGGTCATGGTGTATTGTTCAAAAGGGCTGAAAACATGAAGCTAATAGGCTATGTTGATAGTGACTGGGCTGGATCAAGTGATGACATGAGAAGCACATCTGGATATGCATTCAGTCTTGGCTCAGGCATGTTTTGCTGGAGTTCTAAGAAACAAAGTCTGGTGGCACAATCAACAGCAGAAGCTGAATATGTTGCTGCTGCATCTGCTGTGAACCAAGCCATATGGCTTAGAAAAATCTTGACTGATTTAAACCAAAACCAAAAGGAGGCAACAGAGATTTATTGTGACAACAAATCTGCTGTTGCAATTGCGAAAAATCCCATTTTTCATGGCAGAACCAAGCACTTCAATATTAAGTTGCATGTTATAAGGGAGATGGAACAAGCTCATGAAATCGAGCTGATTCATTGCAATTCAGAAGTGCAAATTGTTGATATCTTCACAAAGGCACTCATTGTGTCTAAATTTGTTAAATTCAAAAGGGAATTAGGTGTTACTAGCATGGAAACTAAGGAGGAGTGTTAAGTTTAGTTCCCATGCAAAGGTGGCCATGCACGACATGCAAAGGTGGTCATGCTTCTGGAATCGCAGCAAGCAGTGGTGCCATGGTGTGCAGCAACTGAAGTTTGAAGCTGCCAATCTATTTGCTGTTTTTAGTTCCATTTTGGTTGTTTTGTAATCTAGTTCATGTTGAACTAAGTAGGTAAATGTTTTGATATTGATTGACTGAAAAGTCAGCAATGCAAGTTGTACAAGCTAATCTTGTAAGTTTCAATGCAAATTAGTGGAGTTAGGTAGTTGATTAGGTGATTACTTGTTTGATTTACTAGTTGACTGATATATGTAATGGCTTAATGCCTTGTTGATGTGTTAATGAAAGAAATCAGCTCATTTTCATTCAATCTTCTTCTCTCTTTTCTGTTTTTCACTTGCTAGTTTCATCTTTCTGTTTTCTGCTTCCGAGTTTGCTTCTTCACCAAGGCTCGAGGCTTACTACTCAAGCAAGACAGAAAACAGCTTGTTGCTGCCTCTTGCACCAACAGTTTCCTTAATTTCCTTTAGGCTAGTTGGTAGTTCCCTTAATTTTTACTTTCCGCAATCTAATGGTAGACTAAGTTCTCTGCGTTGGAGATTGACTAATCATGCCTCAGCTTGCATGCCTGCGAACTGTCAAAGTGTGAGATGGAAACTACGACGTGTGTTCTCCAAGCATGCAAGTTGTGGATTGCGAGCTCTATGTAGGCGAGTTGGTGAAGTGCGAGCTATGCATGCGAGCTGAGAACATGAGCTGTGAATAGATAGCTTGAGAACTGATATGCTCAAACTGAAAGTTGCAAACTAGTGAAGTGCGAACTATCTCCAAGTAATGCATGCGAGCTGGTGAAGTGCGAGCTAGGCATGCGAGCATAGGATTGTGGACTATGTGCTCCATGCTGCGAGCTCCCTACCAACAAACGTTGCTTGTGAGCTGTAAAATATGCGAGCTGAGCTCTCATTAGCAAAGTGATAATACCGAGTTGTCCATGAGCAATGTATGCAAGTTGCAGTTAATTTTTTTATGCGTGTTGACTTCATTTTCTCTATTGTCCTTTTCTTTTATTTTTCCCAATAGCTAGCTTGTTCCTGTTGATCTTGAGGCTTGCGACATTGCTGTGGCATTAAGTGGACTTCAATAGCTACCTTCAAAGATAAATTTGCATATTTTAGCATGAAAAATTGACCAAACATGTAATATTCAAGTAAACCTTTCAATATCAAATTTTCAACATAAATATACAAAAATAGCTACTAAATAGTTATCAGTCCCTCTTAACTCGCTCGAAATATAAGCTCAAAAGTACTTAATTAACACTATATATTAGCGTTATCATATACACATCCACAGATTTATCGTAACCATTGAAAATTTCCCATAAAGCTGATCTTGGCACTCGTTTGCTAGTGTTATCCACAAAAACAACAAAATAACATTGTTGATTCAGTGAAACTGATACTCTATCTCCCATTTTTAACCTTCTAATACCTTCCTCCCTTGAGTTAGTTTAATCTTAGGTTAGTGGTTGAGCACTGATCTATTTTAGACTGTAGTTTATATAAAAAAAATTAGATGTTTTAATGTTTCAAAATTTGATCTTATGTAACCAAGTGGGAGATTGTTAGAATATGAACTTGTGTATAATAAGAACAATTAGACATTAGGTAAGCCCAAATTAAAAAGGTATAATGATACATTTAGCCCGCAATGTTTACATATTTTGTCAATTTGGCTCTAATTCTTTTTTTAATTAAATTTGGCCATTAATCTTTCAAAAAATGTCAAATGACTTTTTTAAAGGAAATGTTGGTTAAAACATCAATTTTTTTAACGATGTTAGAATGGCAATCCACAAGTATTTCTTGCTTACATGGCACTATTTGTTATATATGCCATGTCGAGAAATAATTTAACGTTTATAAAATTATTTAAAAATTTAAAACTCAAAAATATATATGAAGTTCATACAAATTCAAAAAAAAATTAGCTTGAAGTACACAATAATTGCCAAGCAAGTTGTCATGTCTAAAATTTTAGGATTTTAGTTAGTATTCCTATTAAAAACAACAATTTTCCTCTCCTACATTAACCAGTGGTTGAAGGTTCGATCCTCATCCTGGGTATGGAGCAACTTTGAAACTCATAGCCAGCGTCTACCTCCTTAATGGGCCTATAGAACGCAGAGGATTAGTCATTGGGCTTGCTTCAATGGATACCTTAGAAAACCAAAAAAACAATAATTTGACTCTTTTTGAAATTATGATAGTCAAATTCGCTTATTTTTAAAAGGTTAAAGACCAAGTTTAACTAAAATATGAAAGAGTAATGGTCAATTTAACAAAAGATATAAACGTTAAGGATTAAATTTATTTTTATGCCAATTAAAGTTTATTCAATACAGTAAGGCTGTTGATATTTAATTATCTAATAAATTATAACTAAACATGTGTAAATAATCTAATAATTAATTTCTAATTTATGACAAGATAGTTAGAAATTATGAAAAAGGTGTGAAAGTTATACATTTAAATTATGGTTCCTGTTTGCATACAACATATCCAATCTTCAAACAAAACAAAAAAAAAAAGAGGTCTCCACTAAACTCTAAACTTATGTGGTAATTCGAAATATAAAAACTATAAGAGTCGAGAAATTTGAGATACCTATATACCCTTGCGTACGTAGTGTATTATTCATAATGACTCGATAGAATAAAGTTTTATTGCAGTTTTTACCATAAATATTTGGGCTTGTATTAAATGTGATTAGGTATTGACTAACATCCAATCAAGAGATAGTTAAAATTTGTACTCATGCGGACGATCATTTTTGGTAGTTTGGAGCTCATCATATTGGTGGTAGGAGTTGCATGCACTTTATGATGGTTGAAGAAAATAGATTTGCAAAATAAACGAAGGAGAGGTGAAGTTGGTGAAGTCATAATTGCCATAGAAATTTGGTAGTCCAAGTCCAACCCCAGAATAATACTCAAAAGGACATTATGATGAACTGCAGTCAAGGTAGAGGTGGTGAGACCCCTCCAACAATCAGAAGATATGTCAGTTATGGAAGGTAATGAAAATAATTTAGAAAAGATATTTTGTTTATGTGTTAGTTGAAGATATGGGCTTATAATATTGCCGACTCATAATTGCAGAAATGCAATATGAAAAGGGGTGGTGAACAATTGCAAATTGTAGTTTGTGCATGTGAAACGACAAAGCAAAACAGAAGAGAGTGGAGAGGTAATATCTTAAAATGGGCAAAGGCATCATCATCAATCAGCCATCATCGACCATAATAAAAACATGGTGAGGGTCCACTCCCACCGTTGGATTTTAATGAAGAAGTCAAAGCTTGACCGTCAGACAAGACTGGACAGCAAAGATCGGGACCCTCTCCGGTTTGACTATCAGACATGAGTTGATTGATTCATTTATTTTATTTGGTTGTTCTTCGTCTCTCTAGGTAACACTGGAACAAACTTTAGTTTTTTGTCATTGAATGTTACCTGAGACCTTGTTGTTGTTATTACGATCTTTTTAATGCAAAAGGGGTGAAGAAGGGTGTCTCAGATAATAAGGAAGAAAGCAGGCATCTCGTGATTCATACAAACACTCTCTCTCTCATAGTTGACTCCCACTACTTCCGCCCCTAATTACTCAAATCAAACAATGCTATTCTGTCCTTTTTTCTGCTCTCTTGGCTTTTGCATTTGAGAATTATGGTAAATTTTACCCTTTTTTCTTATTTTTACAGCCGCCCAACTCTCTTCTAAAATAACTATGTTACGTTAATATGGGGTGGGCATTACTAATAGTGTCATTTTTCATCTTTTATGGTAAATATATGTTCTGGAATTGTGGATATTCCTTTCAAACCAGAGTTATATAATATGTAGCTGGGTATTTTTAAAAATGGATTTATCATCAACTCCGTGATCCAGTTAACCAAATATTTGATTTCTTAAGACTATTCAACAACTTCATGTTTGTAAATTTTGCTTCACTTGTAGTAATGCAATGGTGGGAGATAAATAAAATTAAATATAAATTAAGAATCCCTTGAGATTTGAAGTTATAATATTAAAGTCAAGGCTAGGTTGGTTGTAAATTTATTTTTTAAAATTTGTTATCAATCTTCACTTTTACTTGTTTCATTTTTGTTTTTTTATGAAAATAAATGCTAAATATCTAATTATAATTTTAGATTTTTTATTTTTTATTTTTATTTTCCATTGCAACCTTATTATTAGTTGTTCAAAAAAATAGTAAATTTTAAGTTGGCTAATTAAATTCATAAATGAGGCAACACCAAAATACCAACAATCATGTAAGTGTTGATTCAACTGAAGTCTTAGTTTGAATAAGTTTTAAATTAATAAAGATGTGTATATAATAACATTTGAAGTGATGCTAATTAAATTTTGAGAGAATGGATGAGGGGTCCAACTCATCTCATCTTCTTATATCTCACACTACCACTACATACAAAACAGATCAAATATTGGTTGTGCAGTCATTTCATCGGATTCCAATTCTACATCTTTTTATTACCTTTTATGGCTTAAATCAAAATCCTCTAAGGAAAACCATTCCAAATCCTTAAAATTTTATTTTTGAATGAATTTTAAATAAAAAAATAACTTTAATTATTGCTCTATTCTTTTTCTTATTTCATCCAATAGTTTTCGAATATAATTGCAATTACAAAGCCACATCAACCATAATTAAACATTACAAAGCACAATTGAATCGGTAACCAATGAGACTCGAACTTGAGATTTTAAACTTTCCAATAAATTAAGGCCTCATTATTTGTAAGTTTATTTTTTAAAGAATGGTTATCAATGATAATTATGCTTTGCTTTTGTCTTCCCTTGTACTTTTTGTTTGTTTAATATCTTTTATACAAATACATGTTAAATATTTAATTATTTAATTATAATATTAACTTATATTTTAGTATTTTTTTTCCAGCAGAAATAACTAATTAATTTTACATAAAATAATCATTTCAAAATTAAAATATAACTAAATTGAAGTTAAATATTTATTTTTTATGAAAAAATTAAATATATTTAACTTTATAGCACTTCAATATAAATAGTTAATTTTTTTATTATTTTGTAATTAAAAACAAATAAACTAATAAAAAGTACTCATAATTCCTCCCCAACTCATAAATAAGAGGATAATGTGCTCTAGCATATTCGAACCCACATCCTCTTGTATTGACAATAATGATATGCCAATCGAATTAAGACTCAATCGACAATAAAATATATTTATTGATTGTTCTAAAATTATTAAATAATATTAAAAAACTAAAATTAATAAAAATAAAAATAAAAACATACACATCATTTCTTGTAAAATTAAAAACTCGACTGAGAATAGTATGTACACAAAATAAAGGAAAAGGTGGCCAAACATGGGTGAAGTACCGAAACCATTAAACGTTAAGACAACCTATAATAAACGTGGACCATAAGCTGTGATGGGCATTCACTAGAATAGCACGGCCTACCTTCTACATTTTGCCACCTACTCCTATACTTTTCGTACTGCTTTTTTTTTTTTCAGGATAATTGCTTTTCACAATGTTTTTATAAGTAAATAATTTAACCATTATTCTTTTATTAATTTAATTTTTTTAAATTAAATTTGACTATTAAAATAAGAGTGAATTGCTTTTCTTTAACAAAAATATTAACTAAATATTAATTTTTTAACAATGATAACGTAACAATTTATATGAAAGTTTGTGTCTACTTCATGTTACATGATACTATTTGCCTTATAACAAATAATTTAAATATTATAAAAATATTCAATTCAAAAATTTAAAAAGTCCAAAATCCAAAAATATATATGTCTCATAAAAATTTTTTAAAAAATAACATAAAGAAATAGTATAAAGTACACGTGAATTGTCATACAAGTTATCATGTTTAAAAAATTAACGTTTTTCTCAATATTTCTGTTAAAATAACAATATTTCAACTCTTGTTAAAAGATTAATGATCAAATTCAATTATTTTTAAAATTTTGATAAAAAATTCAACGCTTCTTAAAAAATTGATAGCTAAATTGACAAAAAAATAATAATAAAAGTTAAATTAATTTTAATCCGTTTAATATGCTTAAATTTGATATTTAATTTTTATATTTTAATTTTAACATAATTTGCTCTTTATATATTTATAATGTTATTAATTAATTCAAATAGATAATATCATTAACTTTTCAATTAAAATGTTATACAATTATATATAATTTGAAAGTAAATTTTAAATCCAAAAAGTAAAGGGATTAAATTCTTGAAAATAAAAATACGATGTTTTAAATTTCAAATGTACAAAAAGACTTGAAATCATGGTTGTTTTAACCAAATCATATTGATTGAAATATCAATCCAAAAAGAAACATTAGATCGGTTGACCCGCAAATCGGTAGACTTATAGAATATTTTCCTATCTTTTTATAATTTTTAATAATTTATTTAATTAAACAATACAATTAATGACTTTACCGATTCGACCACCGATTTGGTTATGAAAACGTGACTTGGAGTATATTTTAATATTTAAATTTTTACTTTATAATTTAACACAAACAAATCATCAATCCAACGCAAAGAGGAAAAAACCATACTAATAATAGTTATTTTCTTTCTTTTTCACCATCTTTCTTCCATATTTCCATGCATTTAATAATAATCATGAAGTCCAATTGAAGATAAGATAAAAATAAACGAGGGAATCATAACAATAGTTGCATCTTCTGATAATATAAGATCATACGGAACTTTTAATAAACGTGCGTGAGCACCACTTAACACTCTCAGTTACGTGTAGCTCAAACATGGGTAATGTAGGAAGAATATAACAAAACCTAAGTTCTTATGCATAGACAACTCACACAAATACAGCCTTATAAAAAAAGTATTCTAACCGATATAGCATGTGTTATTAACTGTAAAATTTTTAAATAAATATACAACACTGTAAAAAGAATTATTACATGGAGAAACAAGAGTACAAATAATTTGATATAAATACACCCAAAATACATGGATTGTCAAATCTAGACAAGTAGAAATAGCAATGAAAAGAAGATTAGAATGAGGTAAGTAGTTACCAATTTTACTACTTCCATCAGAATTGTGCTTACCATGATTTATGAGCCAGGTATACCCAATATGAATATCACTTATCTAGGTATATACCAAGATTAGCATTTTGATTATGCAATATTCAGCTGAGAACAATAACAACAAACCAGATCCAAATAGCTAGCAGGACTCATTCTCAGAAAGCTGTCTTCTTAGACCCTTAAGAGCATCAACAACTTCAGTATCGAGATTGTGCTTCAATAGTTTACCTTGAAAAGAAGTAGATCTGAAAAAGGTGAAAACATGAATCAAAATCATTTTCATGTCAAACCTACAAAAGTACACTTCATCCAATAATCAGCCTAATATCAACATACTTGACTTTGATATTGAGTCAATTATTGCTAAATACTTTTGGTGCGCTGTAATCAAGATATTACTAAATCTGGAAAGTACTTATCTTAAAGTTTAAAAACATTGAGACTCGTGCTAAGTTGAAGGATATCACAAATCTCAAATGAGATGTGAGCTGTGAGCTGTGAGCTGGAGCTGTGAAGTCGAGTAGGCTAAAAGATAAGTCTACAGGACAAGGCTTAGCTTAAGTTGCCAAATTCTGCTTTAAAAAGGGTTATAACATTAACAGTCCAATCATAGTATGATTATTTTCTTTATAAGATGTTGGAATATGATCCCAAGGCCAAAACCGTGTATGCTCATTGCATTTTGCCTTCACTTCTACCCACAACCAAGAAACTATGTATAATGGTCATTAACAAATTCTCTTTGCATAACATGATAAAGGGGTTCCACTAGTAGACGTCACAGGGAATAATCTCAGAATTTATCATTAATGCACTAATACACTATCACCGAACCACATTCTGCCACTTCAAATCTTTGAAAATAGATACAGATTATTTTTTATGAAGTGAGATAAAGTGGTTCACTGGCATCGTAGTATACAATGTTGGTGCATCAAATACAAATTCTTCATCTCAAGCCATTTTATAATACCTACAAATATGACTTTACAAGTCTAGATTCACATTTCATGATTGAGCATTAAACCAAGGATACCTTAGACCATCTCCATTATTTCACAGAAGTCATGTATCTTTATAAAATTTGATATTCCTATGTTGGCGGATTTATTTGTTTGAAGCGGAGTAACTATTTCAAAGTACGGAGAACATATACATGTATCATCATTATTAGCTATTAGATTATTCCATTAGCTCAGGCCCCATGAGATCCCTAGTGAACCTTCTTCATCAAGCTTTGGAGACAACTTGTCATAGATCTCTTAAAATGACCAATATTCCCTTGTTTCTATGGTCGCATGTCAAGCAGCTAAGGCCACTATGTATTATGATTTTGGCATTAGGGCCCATCTTTCAACATGATGTGATGTTTGCCTAATGTGAATCATAAGTTCAAAATGCCCTTAGTTTGTTTCTATGGGTGCATGTGAAGGAGATAAGGCCACTACATATTATGATTTTGGCATTCTATTTCAACATGACGTGATATTTGCCTATGGTCAATCGTAAGTTCAACTAGTAGTATGATAATTTTAAAATGAGTACCTAAACCACACAGTGGCATGCATTTATTTATTCTTTTAATTTCTTAGGTGCAAATTTTTGTAATTTCATTCCAACTGGGGAAAACCTTTGTTCTTGAAGCATCCTCTCAACCTCCTTCTGTGAAGCTTTAATCTACACAATTAAAGAGAAACCATCAATAGAAATTATGGTATACAAACAATCTTCCAATAGAAAAAAGATATACAACGATGACAATCTGTCATAGCATGGATGCAATTTACATACAATACTTCAACATAAAAGGGCTACATCAAAGGTAAAAATTTGTTGTTAGAATTAAGTGACCCAAATCCTTATTTAAATAAAATACTGTAGTAAAATAAAATAAAAGTAAAATCCCTATAGAATTATACTTCTTTTATTTTATTTTAGAATAAGGCTTCTAAACCTTATTAAACTCTATCTATTTGATATTATTTGAATAAGGAGTTTCACTCCTATTAGAATACAAGCCTATAAATAGGCATAGTCTACTCCTCTTGTAATTAAGTTTTCAACATAGTGAATCTTCTCCTCTGCCCGTGGTTTTTTCCCAAAAGGGTTTCCACGTAAAATTTGTGTGTTTTTTATTTTCTATTTCTATTTTTCTTTGCAATATATTATCATTACCGACATTAGATTTTTCTCAAATTGGTATCAGAGCTTCCGAGTTGTTCATCTCAATCACAGTAATGACATCTTTGAAGTACGAAATTCTGCTGTTGGATCGCAACACCAAATTTGCATTGTGGCAGATAAAGATGCAAACAGTTCTTACACAGATGGACTTAGAGGAAGCCCTACTAGGGATAGATAAGATGCCTTCAACTTTGACGGAAGAGAAGAAGCGCAAGGATCGAAAGGCGTTAACACAGTTACATCTGCATTTGTCTAACGAAATTTTGCAAGATGTGATAAAGGAAAAGACTGCCGCTGGATTATGGAAGAGGTTGAAACAGATATGTATGTCGAAAACTCTAACTAGCAAACTACATATGAAGCAGCGTCTTTATGCTCATCGTTTGGAGGAAGGTGCATCTGTGCACGAACACTTAACAGTGTTCAAAGAAATTCTCTCAAACTTGGAGGCCATGGAGGTTCAGTATGATAAGGAAGATCTAGGGCTGATTCTACTTTGTTCGTTGCCCCCGTCTTATTCAACCTTTAGAGATACGATTTTATATAGCCGCGAGTCTCTCACAGTTGATTAGGTTTATGATTCTTTAACCTCTTATGATAAGATGAAGCATCTTGTGGTTAAAACCGACTCTCAGGGAGAGGGTCTTATTGTTCGTGGGAGACAAGATCAGAATACTGATGATGATCATGGAATGACATAGGAACGGAATCCTCGCAGTAAATCTAAAGGTAGATCGAAGTCTTCAAACAGAGGTAAAACTTGTAACTTTTGCAAGAAGAAAGGGCACATTAAATCTGATTGCTATAAGCTACAGAATAATATCAAAAGGGAGGCTGCGAATCAAAATGGAAAACAACTAGAAAATTCTGGTAAAGCTGATGTTGTAGAAGATTGCAGCGATGGTGAACTTCTAGTCGCTTCTGTCAACAATTCCAAAGCGAGCGAGGAGTGGATCCTTGATTCGGGTTGCACCTTCCACATGAGTCCCAATCAGGATTGGTTTACAACTTACGAAACAGTGTCTGAATGTATTGTGTTAATGAGAAATAATGCTTCATGTAGAATTGCAGGTGTTGAAACAATTAGAGTTAAAATGTTTGATGGAGTTGTCAGAACACTCAGTGACGTACGACATGTTCCAGAATTAAAGAGAAATTTAATTTCATTGAGTACTCTTAATTCAAAATGGTACAAATACACAGCTGAAAGTGGGGTTTTGAAAATTTCCAAAGGTTCCCTCATTGTGATGAAAGGGCAGAGAAAGACTGTCAAGTTAATGTTTTGCAGGGTTCTACAGTTACTGGTGATGTAGCTATGTCATCCTCTTCCTTATCAGATGATGATATTACTAAAATTTGGCATATGAGCCTAAGGCATATGAGTGAGAATGGCATGGCAGAATTGAGCAAAAGAGGACTTATTGATGGGTAAGGAATTTGCAAACTGAAGTTCTGTGAGCACTGCATTTTTGGGAAGCAAAAGAGAGTTCGATTCACCAGAGAAATCCATAACACGAAAGGAACGTTAGAGTATATACATTCTGATCTATGGAGGCCATCCAGAGTGCCTTCGAGAGGTGGAGCTAATTATATGTTAACTTTTATTGATGATTTTTCCAGAAAAATGTGGGCGTTCTTCTTGAAGCAGAAAAGCGATGTGTTTTCCGCATTTAAGTCTTAGATAACCATGATTGAAAAACAGACAGGAAAGCAAACAAAATATCTTCGCACAGATAATGGCTTAAAGTTCTGTTCTGATGAATTTAATAAACTGTGACAGTCAGAAGGGATCATGAGACACTTGACAGTTCGTCTACTCCACAGCAAAACGGCGTTACAGAACGAATGAATAAAACGATCATGGAGAAGGTTCGATGTATGTTGTCAAATGCCAACTTATCAAAGCCATTTTGGGCAGAAGCAGCCTCTACTGCATGTTTTTTTATCAACCGATCTCCATCCGTTACTATTAAGAAAAAGACTCCACAAGAGGTATGGTCTAATAATTCTGCTGACTATTCTGATTTAAAGATCTTTGGTTGTCCTACGTATGCTCATGTGGATAATGAAAAATTGGAACCAAGATCTATTAAATGTGTTTTTCTTAGTTATAAAGCTGGTATAAAAGGGTATAAGTTATAATGTCTTGAAAATAGAAAAGTTGTAATTAGCAGAGATGTTTTTGATGAAACTGCTATGCTACCTAACTTATCTCTTAAAAACTCTTCCAATAAAGAAAATCAAAAGCAGGTGGAGCATCAGATTGATCTAGAATCTACAACAGAATCGACTATTAAAGCCAGTACAAAAATTCAAAATAGAGTTTCTTCTTCACCACAATACTCTATCGCCAAAAACAAAATTAGAAGACAAATTAAACCTCCAAAGAAGTATGCCGAGGCTGATCTAGTTGCTTATGCTTTAAATGTGGCTGAAGATATAGATGCAAATCAAGAGCCATCTAATTATTCTGAGGCGGTTAGTTGTGAAGACTCAAAAAAATGGATGTTTGCTATGCAAGAGGAGATGGAATCACTACACAAAAATCAAACATGAGATCTTGTGAAACTTTCTAAAGGTAAAAAGGTTTTTCGTTGTAAATGGGTGTTTAAAAAGAAAGGGGACTCCAAGAATTGAAGAACCCAGATATAAAGGAAGACTTGTTGCAAAGGGTTACAGTCAAATTCCAGGAGTGGACTTCACAGATATGTTCTCTCCAGTTATGAAGCATAGTTCGATTCGAGCTTTGCTTGGTATTGTGGCCATGCATGATTTTGAGCTTGAGCAGATAGATATAAAAACTGCATTTTTGCATGGAGAACTTGAAGAGGATATTTACATGCAACAACCAGAGGGTTTTACAGTTTCAGAAAAAGAGGACTATGTTTGATTGCTGAAAAAGTCCCTTTACGGTTTGAAACAGTCACCAAGACAGTGGTATAACAGGTTTGATTCCTTTATGACTTCTCTTGATTTTAAAAAAAGTAGCTTTGACAGTTGTGTTTACTTTAAGAAAAACATTGATGATTCTTTTATGTATCTACTCCTTTATGTTGATGACATGTTGATAGCAGCGAAAGATAAATGAGAGATAAGAAAGGTCAAAACTCAACTAAGTAAAGAATTTAAGATGAAAGACTTGGGACCAGCAAAGAAAATACTTGGTATGGAGATTCTCAGGGATAGAAAAGTAAGTAAATTGTATCTAAGTCAGAAAGGGTACATTGAGAAAGTTCTTTCCAGATTCAATATGCAGAATGTTAAGCCTGTTAGTACTCCTTTAACAGCCCATTTCAGACTTTCATCGGTTTTATCTCCACAATCAGATGATGAGATTGAGTACATGTCACATGTTTCATACTCTAGTGCAGTGGGATCTCTCATGTATGCCATGGTTTGTTCACGTCCAGATTTATCATATGCAGTTAGTACAGTTAGCAGATACATGGCGAATCTTGATAAAGAACATTGGAAAGCAGTTCAATGGATTTTAAGATGCTTACGAGGTACTACCGATGTTTGCTTACAGTTTGGAAGAACTATAGATGGAGTCATTGGGTATGTTGATGCTGATTTTGCTGGGGACCTCGATAGAAGATCTCTCATCAGTTATGTCTTTACAATCGGAGGTTGTGCAATCAGTTGGAAAGCCACTTTGCAAACTACAGTCGCTTTGTCTACCACTAAAGCTGAGTACATGGCGATTACTGAGGCTTGTAAAGAAGCTACATGGTTGAAGGGACTCTTTAGTGAACTCAATGAAGACTTTCAAATCAATATAGTATTTTGTGATAGTCAGAGTGCCATCTTCCTTACAAAAGATCAAATGTTTCATGAGAGAACAAAACACATTGATGTTCGGTATCATTTTGTTCGTGATATTATTGCTCGTGATGATATTGTTGTGAGCAAAATTAGTACTCATAAAAATCCTGCAGATATGATGACTAAGTCACTTCCTATAACCAAGTTTGAGTATTGCTTAGACTTGGTTGGTGTTCATTATTGCAAATAAACCCTTAAGGGGTTTTATGGAAGAGGTGGAGAAACTCGTTCGTTGAGAGGTCGCGATGAAGAACTTGTTCATTAGGAATTCGTGTCAAGGTGGAGATTGTTAGAATTAAGTGACCCAAATCTTTATTTAAATAAAATACTGTGATAAAATAAAATAAAAGTAAAATCCCTATAGAATTATACTTTTTTTATTTTATTTTAAAATAAGGTTTCTAAACCTTATTAAACTCCATCTATTTGATATTATTTGAATAAGGAGTTTCACTCCTATTAGAATAAGGTTTACAAGCCTATAAATAGACATAGTCTACTCCTCTTGTAATTAAGTTTTTGATATAGTGAATTTTCTTCTCCTCTGCCCGTGGCTTTTTCCCCAAAGGGTTTCCACGTAAAATCTGTGTGTTCTTTATTTTCTATTTCTATTTTTCTTTGCGATATATTGTCATTACCGACATTATATTTTTCTCATTTGTCATAACATGGATGCTTATCTCTTATTCAGATGAATGATATCAAGTAGCAATACTTTGTAAGAAAGACTAGGCTCGACCATATGGGTATATTCTCTCTTGATGATCTAGAAAGGAAAGGACTTATTCGACCATAAAAGGAGACATGGTCCTCTTAATCATCCATAACCATAGGATGAGGGCATTGCCGATTAAAAGAAAGGAAAATCCAATATATAATTAGGATTGAGCCTCTCTTAAGAATAATAATAAGTGAAATTTACTGATACATGTAACTAGATGAATGCTTCAATCCTCATTAACTAATACAAGGCTAGTTATTCCATTACATTAATTTGAAGATATTTTCTTTGCATAAAACAATCTCTCTCGCACACGTGCTAAAGTAGCAGCCATAGCACATACTAACTAAAAGGTTTTTACAAGTTTATCTCTAGCTCAGTAAGATATTTATCATCTTGGTGTGATTAGGATTTATTCATTATTTTGGGTAGATTATAATTTGCTTATTATTTTTTATGATTCAAGAGTTAATATTATCAAGTAGCTGTGATGAAAGGGAGGATCAAAGGCAACTTGAAAATCTCTTATATATCTCAAGGGGCACAACGTCTGGTTTAAAATAATGAAGTGAAAAGAGTTGACTCAGTTTCTACAATCGAAACAGATTCTATCGAGAGAGAATTCAATGCTGGAGTTGAGAAAAAGCAAGAAACATTGAAGGCAAGTAACAGTTTAAAGGTGATGCAACCTTTTAGAGGAAAGCTACTCGCAGTCAACATGAAAGCTAAGTTTGTGAAAGTTGTTGCTGAAAATCTAGTTCTCGTGGTTTTAGGTGAAACAAGTAATGCTAAAATATCCTTAAAAAAAGAGAGAGTCTTGGCGAAAGAGGCATGAATGAGGAATTTCTACTAATAATTGGCTATGACTGTTGTCCCAGACTTGCATCTTATTCTGATGAGCTCAACCATTAATGCCGATTTGTTCTCTAAACTTCTGCCTAAAGCTTATGTTAGGAGGGGAATGCATGAGAGTCAGTTTACTTATAAGGTATACACTTTTTTTGGATATTACTTTTGTGTGCCAAGTATGCATTCAGCTATTTTGTCCAGATTATGCAAATGCTTACTAGATAGGATACTTTACAAGCAATCCTTCAACTTCTAGCTATTCTGTTAGTCATATAAAAGCACCTTCTGGAAATAAAGGTTTGCCAAACCCAACGAAACATGCTAATATCCTCATGTGAAGTTGCTAATTCTAAGGATTCTAGATTACGTGCAACACTCCAACACGAAATGCTACTAAGATGAACAAGTTGGATCTAGGCTTCTCGAATCCTTATTCTCCACATCCCTTTCAAGGAGCAAATAAAGTTTCTCATGCCCATGGAGATAAACTAAGGATATTAGTTATTGGCACCATGGCTGAAGCTCAAAGAACACTCAATTTGGCATCTTATGAATAAGACGTGGAGCAATATATGCACGTATATGCTGTTGCATATTCACTTGCTTGCTTAACTGATTTGAATTCATCCATTGGAGGCAACCATCAATTTCCACCATTGTCCACTTCTGAATATAACTTACGCCTTACATTAGAAACTAACATGTCTGATGGAAAGAACTTGATTGTTGTGATCTACAATTCTTTGGGATGGAAAAGAGAGGATGCAATATGTCTTACGGTTGTTAATGAAGCTGTTACTGTTCATGATCAAGAGGGAAGAAAAATTGAAACACAGCTTGTTCCAATAGATGCCTATGTGGACCTAAGCTATCATGCTAGAGCATATTTAGCAGTTGGATCAACATCAAAAGACGTTCATAGTGTGAAAGAAACTTCAAGGCAAAGGCCGACCGTTATGGTGGCTTAAGGCCACCCCTAAATTTTTTGGGAATTTTTACTTTTCCTTCAAATTTTTAGAAAATTTTAATTAGGCCCCCCAAAATTTTTAGAAAATTTTATTTTTCTCTTAAAGTTTTTTGAAATTTTTAGGTAGCTTCCCTTAATGTTTTGAAAATTCCCATATACCTTTTAATTTTTTTTGAAAATTTTAATTAAGCTCTCTTAAAATTTTTGAAAATTTTCAATAATCTTGTAGATTTTAAAAATTTTAATTAGACCCAAAAATATTTTTAAAAAATCATCATTAAACTCTTAAAATTTTCAAAAATTTTACTAGGTCTCCAAAACTCATCCCAAGATCCGCCACTGCCTTAAGGCCTGAAAGTCATCTATATCTAATATGGCGCATTAAGTTTTCCAATTTTATTCTGTACTTAATTTCCCTCTGTGTGGCTGCCGCAAGATCAAAGTTTAAAAGTTAAAACTTTGGCTCTTTTTCCATTCATGTGTATCCCTCTTGACTTTGATCTACAACTGTTCTTTTTCATTCTCTCCTTCACTTTGTTTCACAACAATATTTTATCCGGTGGAGGTAGAGGTGGAGGCGGAGGCTTGAGATGGCGGCTGACGGAAATGAAGGGCCACCTTCAGTTGAAATAAGAAGAGCAAAAGAGGGGCACCAAAGACGCAGCTTTGATTGGTAAAGAGCGAGCCAAAACTTTTTAAGTTTTGATCTTAGCTTTAGGGTTTGGCCATACCGTCTGCTCCCTTTAATGTTTAGGTTTTTTTATTTTGTTTTATTATTTTAGGCTTGGATGAGTTGGGTTTATAAGTTTTTTTTTTTTGGTTTGGACCTTTTTTTCGCTTTGGGCCGGGTCTTTTTTCAGTTTGGGTCATGATATTTGGCCCAAAAATATAAAAACTGGTTCAACCAGTCTTTTACAGATTCATCCGGCTCAACCACAGTTCACACCATTTCACAAGTCAACTGATTCCCTCTCTTATTCCGGACCAGTACACCAGCTAGTTCCCAATGTGACTAGTCCGACCAGCCAGTCCGGCCCAGTTTCGATAACAATGGTGTTAAGTTTGTAGGTGCAACATCACCTTCCAAGCTTTCCTCTCTACAACCTACTCTAAGGGGGCCAACAATTGGTATTCGAGGCAAAGTAATCCTTGCCTTTGAAGCAAATGGATCCTAAAAATTTGGGGTCAGGTTTGACAGATCTATTCCTGAGGGCAATGACCTTGGCGGTCTTTGCAAAGAAAATATGGTTTCTTCTGTGCTGCTACCTCACTAAGCTCGGATATTTCTGAAGGTGATATTGACAAACCAGTTGCTAATGATCCTTTTGAGGTTGCATTGAATGAAAGAAAAAGCAATCCCTTGAGACAGAAAAGTCTAGCTGGAAATACAGATAGGAGACTAGCTATAGAAAAAACAGGCATGGAAGTTCTTATATCAACGTTGAATCAAGAAGTTGCAGTTAGACAGTTCCTCACAGCAAAAGTCAAGGATTTGGAAGTGCAAACCACTAGAGAGAATTGTTATGAAACATGCAACCTCAAAAGGAGTTACTTTGGAAGCAATGTTTGGATATGGAATTGAAATTAAAGAAGAACAGGATGATATGGCACATGTTGGCTCAGCAAAGTTATTAGTCATGAAGAAGAAGCTGCAAAGTGCTGATATAGAAATTTATGCTGAAGCGGTAAAAGTTTTCTCACCGAGACAAGTTTTCCAAGGGGGAATGACACGAGAGGTTTATTTATTTTAAAATTTTATTATTTCAGTTTTATTTTATAATATTTTTTTAAGTACTAAATAATTTTTTCGATGGCTAAGATTGTGTTAAGAAAAAACTTTATTTTCAAGAAACTCCAGTAACTTTTCTTGCAAGAAAGTCTATTATATCAACCCTAAGTTCTTTACAGTTCCAACTTTCTAACTCATTTTCCAGCCCTAATCCTTTTTATTGCTGATGTTTTCTTCCTTAACCACATCAAGCTTCTAGTTGAGCTATATGTGAGAGGGATTGTTAAGTAGTATTATCCTACAGCTGTTAAGTCTTGGGTTTTATGATTTTATATTCAAATTGGTCAATCCACTTATTACCTATTGGTTTTAAGTTGAATAATTAACAGATACAATTTTATTTTTCAAGTTTTAATTAGCTTTTTGATGATGAATGTTTTCGGTGAGGTATTCAGTGTTGTAGTTTTCTCCCTCTGTTGATTCTTTTTAACCCCCTATTTTTCTATTTATCCCCTAATTTCATTTTTTTTTCCTCCCTAAATACTTATGTTTAGTTCTGATAGTACTTCAAATTTCTATTTGCTAATCTCTTTCCCTACTTGTTCCACATCAATTTGGTATTAGAACCTAGAAGAGCTTTACTGTCAGCATATTCTCTACATCTATAGGAAGAAAAAAGAAAAGGAGAATACATCCAGCTAAATCAAAAAAAGAAAAAGAAAAATGCAGAAAGGGAGACAATTAACAGATTGTTCTAATGACAATGTCCACATCAAGATATTCAGGAACCCATTTCCTCTCAAAGAGCCTGAGGATGAAGCTGTCCTGGAAAGAATAGTAGTGCTCCCCAAACTAATTTGATGATAGATGACTTGGGCATTAGAGATGGATTAAAAGGTGGAAATGGGAATGAGATCACTGATACTAATAGTGTGACTGCTGAGTGTTAGTCATGTTTTCCATGTAGCAAATACATTATCCCAGTGGCATGCTTTTGAGCCTTTTTGTTTTCTCCACTAGTCTTCTTAAGGCATTTTATTGGTGGCAGTAAGTGTTGGTGATGCATTTGTTGCTTGCTTCCAGTATAGACAACAATTCCTATTATGGGTTCCATGGAGCATAATAGTGTTTGCATTAACACTTTATGGACTCAAGTTTTTCCAACCAAGGGTGACTGATGGACTAGGAATTCCTATAGATGAAAGAATGTTTTTTGTTATCCAATCTTAAGGACATAAATATGTTCAAAAAGTACCATAAACAGGACAAAGACTTTGATCACAATTCATCAAATATAACCTTCAAGGACAAGTAAGGTTCTAGCAGAAGTTTCTACTCACTACATGGGTTATATTGATTAGGTTCAAAATGCCAAGGAAGATCTCAAAAGGTGATTCCATGATTTCAATCTTGAGGCAATGATTTTTCTAAAAGGAGGAAAATCTTCATGTTTACCTTTTGTTCTTCGATATTTGCCATCTAGCTGTTGTTACAATGTAATTATTTATTATTTGTTTAAGATTTATCAGTAAGGATGAGATGTTATCAATAAATTTTATAACAGCTTGTGAGTGTTAGCGTTAAACTGATTCGTTAAATATTTCATGTTCGATTCTATTGAGTTCCTCAAAGGTTGAGTCCCTTTTCATGACAGAAGATGGTTTTTTCTAGTATTGCAAACCTATTTCACAACAAAGAAACTGGACAAAATAACAAGTATAACATCAGTTTGCTCATGACAACATAACTATGTTTTCTAACAGACACACACCAATAAATAAGTTTCATATGGGCATGGAATGCAAAAATGCAGCACTTGGTTAGAAAAATGCCTCACCTCAGAAACCAATGCCTTGGAGCTCCAAATAAAGGCTCCCTGAACAAAACCATTAACATAAATAAGTCCAATGAATAATCTAATAGACCATTCCCAAACCATTGTCAAAATAGATTACACCTGCCTAAAATAATAATACAAGAGATAAGCATCCCCAACAAGTATCAAGACAATCAGACAGCTACTTGATTCTGAAACCCTAATTTCTTACCCAGTATAATTTGGAAGATCCACCTCTGTAATTTATTGACTAATCACGCTTTTTGGTTTTAATTGTAACACTTCACAATTAAAGATAATGCGGATGAAGATCCCTTTTAGCATCACTTTATCACCAAGGATACTAAGGGAGTACTCCAACCATCATCAGTGGCATCTTCTTAGTTGCCATGATTTAAGCAACCTACTCATAGTTTCTACACATAAGTTGCAACATCTTACTAAAGGAAGCTGGACAATATTTGTTATACATAGGGTGGAGAAATATCTATCTTAATGATAGTGAATACATAATGCTCTGGAATTTCCTGGTCAACCTGTGATGCAACTTTTTAGCTGTGACCCCAAAGAATCCTTAGATGTCAAGCTTACTTTACCAAGTATGATTTGCCATACAACCATAGTACTTGTGGTATGACTCATAAGGTACTGTGTATTCTACAAAATTTTGTGATTGATACAGTGTGCTCATACTTCAATATCCTTTTACCTACTTGTTACATCAGCATCTCATAGTCCATGGGCATCCCAAGTATTGAGCAAATTCAAATTTTAGATGAGTACGTAGCAGAAAATACCATCAGATAATTATAGCAAAGTAGAATGTCATGATTGCTACAACAGAATAATTTCTTGATCATAAGGCAATGCTCACCGCTCCATGTGCTGCATGCTGCTGACAATGATCAGAAGTCACAACCCAAACTTTGGGGCACCCATCCTCCCTCAGAGCTACAACCTGTTATATATTTGAGATGTACACTAGAAGTCACTAACAAGGAAATAGTTCATTTATTTTATAGAAAGATGCCTACTGAAGGTGTCATGGAAAAGAGTGAGCAACAGATGTTATAGGAAATACCTTACAGGGCAGACTAACCTAGATGCATAACTGATACTATCCCCTAATGCTGAATGCATAACTGGAACTATCCCCTAATGCATACAGTTTATCAGAGGAGAAGCAACTTTGTTATGAGACTTGTCAGATACTTTCTAACATATTCCAAACCATCATGCCTAAAATTCCAGAGAAAAATTTACCTGGAGGCCTCAACATTAATAAGTGTTTTTATTTTCCCAATGAAGTTTAAGGGAGCACATAAGAAGGATATGCTGCATGTCTTTGGAAGATACTTGTACCATCCATTCATAATAATCCTAGAAGGTTCTCGAGCAAATCAAAAACATGATTTGTAGCTCGTTTTCCTTTTTGTCCAAGAACATAATTTATAGTTTAATAATCTAAAGAAGATAAAAGTAAAACTCTACAATGCGACGTGAAAAAAGGAAGCATAATGAGGCATGCTAAAATCAATCCTTTTATTCTTCCATATATAAACCAAATATGTTAAATAACCAGTAAAGAAACAATCGAAATTCTCAGCGAGTTGTTATCTCAAACCTCCTTTTCGATCCATGCATCAGCACAAGACTCTCCTGAGTAAACTATATCAATGCTGAAAATTGGAAATTGTTAACATCAGAAATCAAAATCTTATAGAAAGAAAAGAAATTCAGTTATATAAATAAGGCAACGTTGAAATATGAAGTATTTAAGACCATGCTGCCAATTCAAGGAACATTATGCACATACCATGGCTCTATGTTACTGGATTTGATGCAAGTGTTGGATACAGTATGTGTCTAACAAGGACATGCTCATTTTTTGTAAGATTTTGCATATATATGGAGGGTTGTATCATCATACCCCTGTTCAAATATGTGTTGGACAACGAGGACTTCAAGAAAAATGAAGAGTCAAAGCAACATATCTACAGCTAATTATCGAAGTTTCAGTCGCTCAACAACCATCCATATCAAGCAATGACTCTTCCTATTACTTTTTTCTTTTCTTTTTAATAGACTTTTAACTTCTGTAGAAGATACACTGCCCTACATGTTCTATGCATTTCATGCAAAAACTATAGACACCACTAACATGCACACATAATACAATGAATTAAGGTCATTCCCAAGGCCCGACTAGTCATACTAACACAAATATAGAGGAAAAAGGTCAACATAACCAACACTAGAGATTCATAACTGTGGAAAAAAATGTGAAATCCCTTTATTTTAATGAATGATTAACACCTCTTTCAAATTGGAGACTAAAAGTCCAATTTTTTGAGCCTCGTCTTAATATCTATTAAACAAAGGGTAGAGTTATGCATGCAACTTCAAGTTTATTGTCTGACTAATGAATTCTTGCACATCTACCAAGTGATCATGAAATTTGGATTGCCATGAGACATGATGTAAAGCATCAGACATGCCAATGTTTGAATAGAAGAAGTAAAGCACAAATGTAGAATAAACTAAAAACCATTTTGCTCAGTCCTAAAAAACCAAAATGAAAAATAGCAGAGGATAAACTTAAGAAAAGTTAGTAACCATGCAGATTTGTTGATTTCGCAGCAAAGCCATTCATAATCATACAAGCATGGAGTTTTAAGCTGGATCCAGCATAGAGGTGCTCATGGGCCGGGCCAGGTTTGGATTGGGCCCATGCAAGGTATCTAGACCAATTTTTCAATCCCAAACCCGGCTCAACCTGAAAAATGAGCTTACTTTTTTTCCCAAGCTCAGCCAAATTTAAGAAAGGTCAACCCGGGTCCGACCTGCCCATATTTTATTTTTTTTAGATCAGTTTTTTATTTAAAAATAAGTTTTTAAAAATATAATACACTAAATGCACTAAAAAACGCTAAAATAAAAGTATTCAAAAACATTAAAAAAGCATGATATTAAAAAACAAAAATAAATATCATAAAGTTTTATTGTATTAAATATAATTTTTATATTTTATATTTTATATTTTGGCTTGGGTTATTTAGTTGGGTAAGTTTTTTCTAGGTTTTGGGTAAATGGGTTTAATTGTTATTGGGTTAGTGATTTAATATAAATATATATAATTATTATTTAACATATATAATTAATATAATTAATTTTTATAACATAATATATTCAGGCCAAGCCGGGCTCAGGCCAAAAAAATCTTACCCAATACTCGGACCATACAAAAAACAGGTCTTAAATTTTACCCAAGCCCATTTTTCTGGACTCGTATTTTTGTCCAAACCCTCCCATTTTTGGGCGGGCCTTCGGGCCTAAGCAAGTGGGTGACCCATGAGCAGCTCTAATCCAGCAAGTGGAAAACAGAAAATGTAAACCTAATCAAAATAAAATGAAAATCAGAATGAAGATTTCCAGTAGAAACAAGCAAGTACATCATAAGTCATAACAATGATAATGTTCTGATAATAGGTTACCTACAATTACTAAAAAAGAAAAAAAAACTGATCCATCTATACGTAAAGGAAGTTCCCTGGTTTATCAAAACAAGCATGTTTAGCATAGATAAAGATATTTCCCAGTAATGAACTTAAAGAGTAAAAGAGGACAGAAATTATTTTAGATAATAACAGAATCAGAATTATAAGTACCTGGCAAAAGTTTCCTTGTGTGTAGGAAGTCCAGACATCATAGCGTCAAATACAACAACCACTTTAACCCCTGAAAATATTTCAGAAGTAACAGAGTTAGCACATTAACAATTCAGCTAAGGCATCCTATCAGACTAGTAAACTTGAACCTTGTTCCTACATAACCCCATGAATCCGATCAGAGAGCTATAGGACATTAACAATTGGTAAAAAAGAATTAAAGGAAGTTTTTCACAAAAATGTGTGATATTAATCAAGTAACTTAATTAATACCTTAATAAGTTATTGAAGATACTGAAGCAGAAAGGTGAGTTAAATTATAATATTCTAATTGGTGCATAAAATTAACTTACTTTTGCTACATGTTTAGATAGTTAACCATCATTATAATATTAACTTACTTTTGCTACATGTTATAATTCCCAGGGAAAACTAAGAAATAGAGCATTTACAACATATTTAGTCATTCCACACAGAGATGCGCAAAGGTTATATTTGGAAGAAGCAAAGCATAAACCTCTTAGCATACTAAAAGTTATAAGTTCATCTATTAGTTTTTGGCGAGCAATGTCAAGCCTCCCTTTCATAAAATGCTTCTTCAGCTTCATCCAATAGCCACATACATTGTAACCATCGACGAGCAATACAGGGACAGCATCATCTAAACCCTGGTTGGTACTGTAAAAACTTTTAGCACCAAGAAGCTGAAAAGTGAATTGATTCAACAAATGATCTAAGAAATAAACTTAGACAGTGCTTACTAATAAAGGGTCGTTGTAGGATCACGATAAAGCTCTATGTCTTCAGGAAGCTCCTCCTTTTGCACCTTCTTTCTCCTATAACTAGTTGCAGGCTTAGGTGCACTAGATTTACTCTTTTGGAATTCCTACAGGAATTTTTCTCATATAATTAAAGAATTTAAGATAAAGTGTTTACAATAAAACAGCAGCTTAATGCTTACATACCTTCCACAACTTCAAAAACTGCAAGTTCTGCTTGACATTGGACGTGATTCTTGGAGGAGCTGATTCAGGACCCTTACCCTATCAATGGTAAAGCTAGATTGTCAGAGACAGTCTAGTCTAAATGGAAGGGCAAAGCTCCAAATAATCAAAAGAAAAATTGGTCCAAAACAGAAACCTTATGGGGAGAAGGAGAAGAGGACTTGTTGAGGATGACTGCCAAACCCTTATAGCTAGCGGAATCGCTGCAGCAATGATGAAGTGAAAGACTGATAATTCTCATCTTCCGGGAAGACCACTACATCATTAGCTCTGTCCCTTTCCGTCGCATTTAACCGGAAAACCTGAAAAGCCTCTTTCTGCGATCTACCGCTAAGTTCACTACGGATTGGAGAGCTTCCTAGAAACACATCATCATTATTCTCGTTACTTTTTTATGGATAACCGGTTGGAAAGAAACGTCACCACAAGAATTTTCCAACACCACCAGTTTTCAGGCAGGGTTTTTTATAAAGCATCCCTAAACTTAACAATTTTTACCAACTTAGTCCCTTTTTTCAGTCCATTTTTATTTTGTAATTTGACAAAAACAAAATTAAAAATATATAATATTAGTACCTGAACTTATCCAGATTGGTACCTATTATTTTTTTTTGTTCTAGATTAGTATCAATTTTTTTTCCTGTCCACTAGTTTGGTACGTGACGTGACCTACATTATTTAAACAAATATTTTTTTTAAAAACTTTTTTTTTTACTTTTCTCCCCCAATTTTTTGTTGTGTTTCTTCTTATCCTACATCTTTCTTCTTCTTCCTTCAACCCAAGTTACTACCTTGGTCGCCATTGCCGGTTAGCTTCCTTTTCCATCTAAAAATGGTACTGGAGTATAGCTCTCCGTTCACTCACCACCAATGATTTATAGAGAAAGGGGAGTGTACTTGAGTCTTAACCTTATTTTGCTATAATTTTCTACTTTTGTGGTTTGGAAAAATTCCAGGAAAAATAGAAAGGGAATGGTGGCCATGGCTTTGCAGTGATTTAAAACAATTGCATTGAAGTGTACCTGAGTCTAATTTCGTAAACTGCAAAAATCCCAAACAAGATTTAAGAAAAAACAAAAACCAAAAAAAAAATATAGAGAAAGGGGAGACCAAAGATCCTTACAATCCCAAATAGCTGATTCGAAAAGTGATGTTGCCATCAGCAAAAAGAAAGGGCTGTATTAACATTCGGAGAGTTTACGGCCACGGAAGAGACGATCCCGATGAGCCAAAACGACGTAGTATTCAAAAAAAAAAAGGAAAGCAAGGAAGAATACTACTATGAAAGAAGGTAGTAAAGGAAATGATAAGATTTGTAACGTTCAAGAGGGCGCTTAAATAGCAGTAATAAAATTTTGAGGAAAAAGTTCCCACAGTCGTTAGAACCACTCTCTGTTTTGCAAAACATCGCCAATCAACTGTCAAATTCATTTGTTAACCCAAAAAGAATTACAAAATATTAGATACTAGCTGAAAATGCTTCAATACGAATTAATGTCTCACTAAAGCAAATTGTTAATGTAAAAGAAAGTAATCAACGCCTGAAGCATGAGAATTAGTTAGTTCCAAATATAAAAATCCTCGTAAAAGGAAAGAAGTAAATATTTAAAATGATCATATTATGGGCAAGTGCCCAAAAAGAGGCTAAAGATATAACTAATCAAAAAATCCAATAACTAATCAAAAAACCCAAAAGGAGATTTAAGTACCTAAAAATGGTGATAACGAAGAGAACTCGATAAGTGATGTTACTTCAGTAAAAAGATAGAATCGGAAAAATATAGTTATTGACAATAATTTTGCTTATAATGTTGTTATTTAAATAGAAAAAGAAAATGCATATCCTGAACTTAAATCTATTGAGGAATGTAGAAATGGAAAAGATTAGTCAAAATGGAAAGATAAAATTCAAGCAGAATTGAATTTACTTTCTAAATGTGATATTTTTGGACTTGTATTTCAAACACCTAACGATGTAAAGCCAATAGGATATAAATGGGTATTTGTGTGAAAAAAAAATGAGAAAAATGAAGTTATAAGATATAAAGAACGACTTGTAGCACAAGGATTTTTGCAAATGGCCGACATTGATTACAATAAGATATATTATCCTATGGTGGATGTAATCATGTTTAGATATTTTATTAGTCTGGTAACACGTGAAAAACTTGACATGCGTCTAATGGATGTTATTACAGTCTATTTGTATGGTACACTTGATAGTAAAATTTATATGAAAATCCTTGAAGAATTTAAAATCCCTGAAGGATTTAAAATCCCTGAAGGATATAGAGTTTCTTGGGAAAATTGATGGATCAGATTAAAGAAAAATTTATATGGATTAAAACAATTTAGACGTATGTGGTACAATCGTCTTAGTGAATATTTGTTAAAATAATATTATAAAAACTATTCAATTTGTCCATGATTCTTCATAAAAAGGTTTGGATCATATTTTATGATAATTTCTGTTTATGTTGATGATCTAAATATTATTGGAAGTTCTGAAGAGTTTCAAAATGCAGTAAATTGTTTAAAGAAAGAATTTGAGATAAAATATCTTGAAAAAACAAAGTTTTTTCTTAACCTGCAGATTGAACATTTAAAAGATGGAATCCATGTCCATCAGTCAACTTATACAGAAAAGATCTTAAAGAAATTTACATGGATAAAACACATCCATTGAGTACCCCAGTGGTTTTTTTTATCGTTAGATATGAATAAAGATAAAATTCATCCTTGCAAGAATGATGAAGAATTTCTTGATCTTGAAATACCATATCTAAGCGTCATAGAAGCATTGATGTATCTTGCAAACAACACAAGACTTGATATAACTTTCGTTGTAAACTTGTTAGCAAGATTTAGTTCTTCTCCAACATGTAGACATTGGAATGAAATTAAACATGTATTTAAATATCTCAGTGGGACCATTGATACGGGATTATTTTATTCAAATTATTCAAAATCCCTATTAGTTGGCTATGATGATGTTGAATATTTATCAGATCCACATAAAAGTAAATCTCAAATGAGATATTTATTTACATGTGGAGATACTGTCATATTATGGCGTTCAACAAAACAAACATTAGTTGCTGCCTCTTCATATCGTGCAGAAATAATTGCAATGCATGAGGCAAGTCGAGAGTGTGTTTGGTTAAGGTTATTGACACAACATTTCTAGTAGATACATAATTTGCCTTTTCAAGAGAATATGTCAACTATTTTATGCGAAGATAATGCAACATGTATATCTTAATTGAAGGGGGTCACATCAAATGTGATAAAATGAAACATATTTCACCAAAATTATTTTTCACTCATGATCTTGAGAAAAAATGTTATATGGAAGTTCAACAAATTCGTTCTAGTGATAATTTAGCATATCTTTTTACCAAGGCATTACCAACTTCAACATTTGAAAGATTACTACACAAGATTGGAGTGCGCCGACTCAAAGATGTAATGTGATGTTGTCATTAGGAGGGAGTCAAAAACATGTTACACTATTTTCCTTTAACCATTTTTTGTCTCATTGGGTTTTCCAGGTAAAAGTTTTTAACGAGGCAACTTATAATAATAGATTATGTACTCTTTTCCTTTATTAGATTTTTATCTCATAAGATTTTTCCTAATAAATTTTTTTACGAGACATTTTCATTGATGGATATCCAATGGAGAGTGTTGCAAATCCATTGATAAATAGATGTCCATAACCCCCTCAAATTTATCTTATTGTAACCCCTAAAGAATGATTGTCTATAATTCCTAAGTTCATTAGTTTGTAACCCCTAAATTAATGTTGGTCATTAATGCTTTATAACTTATGATACTTGAAGCCCTATAAATAAAGGGCATGTACAAGCTTATTATATCCTAAGTGAAAGTTCATTTCATTATCTTTTTTTTCTCTCTTAATTTTTCTATTCTTTGTCTAGTTTTATAATAAATTTCAATTTTTACTATTTACATAATAATGAAATCCAAGCCATGGGACTAGAAAAAGAAAAAAAGAGGCTTCCATCTGGTGTTAGGATTAGCCCAAGAATGCGATGGACAGCAATGACTTACGACAACGGCTATAGTTGTGAAAGGAAAGAAATAAAGAAAAAATAGAATATATTTTTATAATTGAAATGGAATCAATTAATCATATTAAAAAGGGTAATTAGGAAGAAAAGTAGTATTTATAATTAAATATAAATTTGATTAGGAATTAAATATGTAAGGTCAGAAATTTAGATAAATTTTAAATTTATCAATTTTGATTTTTTGAACTTATATTATGTATTATCAATTTTTTTAAAATTTCAATTTCAATTTATATTATATCATTTTTGTTGAAATTTCAAATTTAAATTATATTATATCATTTATATTTATCAATTTTATGAACTTAAGGTTTTGAGTAACATTAAAAAAAATTAAGTATTTTTCCAGTTGATTTAGAAATTACTTAATTCATTAAAAACTTTTAAGTAAAATTAAGTAAATTTTTTTTATTATTCACATGATATTCCCAGCCAGTGTTCCCTTTTATATTTTAAGTAAACCTAGCTTGATTTGAGGTAGGTCAAGGTATAAAGATTAGATAGAAACTTGAAACATAAAGCTTAATGATTAATAATTTCACTAGTTGGTGAGGGTAACACAAGTAGTTGACGGTTCATGGGTTTGGTCCACTATACTGCACTGTTATCGATAGTGTAGTTTCTCCCGCGATACTCATTCCGGTTGGCATGCTTTGATAAGATTCTTTCACCATTCTATCCATCTGTGTGGTATTTGTGGACTCATGCTTGCTTGCTTCACCTTTTCTCTCCGTGAACCACTTGTCCAATGACGACCGCACAAACTCCTTAAACAGTCCTTCCTTCAATTGACTACCCATCTTTGATTGTGTATCATGCAACCATCAAAACACACAAGCTAAGGCCACTTCACTCATGGATAAACATATTTGTGTAGAAATACCTACCAGTGTGACCAAAGCATACAAAGGCAAGGTGCTGTAACTGCATAGAACTTGAACCATTACACTGCAAAAACCAAAAAGTTCTGTAAAACAAGTAAATGGACTTTGAAATCATCAAATGTCAAATGTTTTTACCCCATTATAAGTCTAGGGATGATATAGCTCATTCTTTCCATGATGCATGAATGGAATCCATATGTACACTGTATGAAACAAACTAGATCAGTAATATACATAGCCAAAGAGTTTAAAAAGCAGATATTGCTAGACATACCAATATCCAGAAGAAGAATGCAAGCTCAAATGCATTTTGAAAGAGAATAAAATGAATCAAGTGAAGAACGATTCCAGGCTTTTCGAACCAAAAATGTGTGTCGGAAGGTTTAACTTGTGTTGCTTCACTCACATCCACCTCTTGCGCTAAGCGAGTGATAATGTGCTCTAACTTGGTTCCCACGAGAAGTAAAAGCTGTACACCTCCATTCAACTCAAACAATTAATGTCATCTGACTCTCAATAATATTCCTAAACCACTGAATATGGCTAATTAATCTACTTACAATGACAGGGAGAAACGATAACCAAAAATAAGTATGCCACCCTGCTTAGATATATACAAATATGTTAGGGGTACATAGAATCTCATACATCGAACACTGTGTAACCAAAAGCACTGCTATGCCATTTAGATTAAAGGAAAATTACCTTCCACGTTCAATAGCAAAAACACCACCACAAATAGCCACAGGTACCAGCTATATATATGTGACACAGGATGAAATATTAGTAGGGGTTATGTATCTTAAACTTAGAATAAATCTGATTTTAAAGAAAAAAGAATTGATCACCTTATGCCAACAATCTTTTTGAAGTCCACTTCAAGTGTCCGAATCATGTAACCGTGAAAATCAAAGTTTCTATGACCTTGAGTCTGTGGGGAGAAGAGGTAATCGGTAACACCCTTTTCATCAAGCCATAGACAAAACTAATTGTTCCTAATAGTATTATTGATGATCATGATGGTTTAGGGACTTAACTCTGATAAACCCTTCTCGAAGTGCTAAGTAGTCTGACTTGGTAACAGAATCATAAAACTGTTTGAAGAATGACATCTGCCAAAACAACATATGTAATTGATGTCATATAGTGATCATGTCAAAATAATGCTTAATGTTTACAGCTATATATATATATATAAAAGTTAAATTCTCAAGGAACACAGGTCCAAAAAGCCTTATTTGAAAAGGCAAGGTGTGGTTCACAGGTTGGCTACCTTGAAGACAGCAAAATTTAACTCATTTACATTTACCAGAATAATATAAACGACTACAAGACTTACAATCCAGCTCACAACAGCTGCCCTTCTCCAATATCCTTGTGCATGTCGTGCAAAAAATGTATGATGATGATCGGTATCCTCTGCTGGACCAGATAACATGGTTAACAACAATCTTACCAAATAGAAATCAAAGATAGCTTAGTTTGGAATTTTTTATTCTTGTCACCATTTCCATGTTTCAAAATCAATTCTTCCCACTGCTTCCATTGTCGTATCTGCATAAGATGAAGAAAATTTACGAACTGCCTTAGTCTGTAGGGTTGAAAAAAAGAAAAAAAAAGGATTTCGAGTACTTGCCCAACAAAACAATCTTATATATCAACTAAGTTGTCCCTGCTAATAGTTTCGATTACCTTGATTATGTATACTTGCATATGTAAAACATATTACTAACCAAAGTTGTAGTTATATAAAGACAAAACATACTTTGAAATAAATAATCTAATTTGTAAGAAGAAACTGTAAAAATAGAACGACAATATGTCGCAAAGAAAAAAGAAATAAAAATAAAGAACACACAGATTTTTACGTGAAACCCTTTCGGGAAAAAAGCACGGGCAAAGGAGAAGAAAATTCACCACGTTGAATTCGAATGATTGTAAAAGTAGTTTCGACTACATCTATTTATAGGTTGAAAAACTTATTTCTAATCAAAGTTAAATATATTATGTTAATAAATACTAAATATATTATACACATAAATACTAAATCTTTTAGAAAGAAGATATATTTTGTTTAACTTGCATTGCAAGCAATCTCTTGGAATTTGAATCACACAACTCTAATAGTAACAAAACATCACCCTTGCTCCTCCAAGAACCATCGTAATGACGCAGAATATCACGTGAACAACTGCCAATACAAAGATGAAAATGTGCAGATGATGTAATGCTTCCAGTGACAATAAGGGGACCTTCCCCTGAGATAAAATAAAAATAAAAAAAGAAGGAAAGAAAAGAAAATCAGATTTGAGCACGATTTGGAGCCAAAATCAGATCAATCTCTTCTGGAAATGTTTAGTGTTGTCTGCAGTTCATTAATAATGTATTTTTCCCTTCAAAGTAAGGAAATGAAGCTCACAAGGACAAAGATTTGCAGTGAGTTGTTATATTCATTCTACATGAGGTAACTTTTTGAATATGGTTTGGTACATATATAGAATCTCGAATATACACACTTGAGATATTTTGAGAAAATATTGTGTTGTTATATAGGCAATTCATACATCTGTGTCGTGTGTGTGGTCTAATATATGCAATGCAAAATCATAGCATGGAGGAAGAGATTGAGCATTTACGAGGTGCCTTATTCTACTTCAAGTCATATTAGTCAGATAGTACCCCATAAGTTAAGTGACTCCACACCATATGCTTTAGCAAGCACGAGCACAGTATTGGAAACTTAACAATTTTGTGAGACCATGATAATATACCTCACGCGAACAATGGTCTGAGCCGCTATCTGTGGAGAACAAGCGCCGTCTATTGTTTATAGCTTGAGAAGTATATTCTTCATGAGTTTTCTCTTCACTATGCCTCTTGCATGGAAGCAGACTAGTTGCGAAGTAAGCCGGGATGCAAATTTCACATACTAGACCTTGAAAGACAGTTAATAGAAGGGAAATGAATCCTAATAGCATCAGCTCTGTCAACAAACATCAGTAAGGAATTGGTTAGGAAAAACCATAAACTTACAAATTCAAGGCATGGTGAAGTTATATACACCGTGTTTACTAGCTTGGGAGATTATTTGTAATGAAATCCTTCCCGTATTCCTTTTACCTCATTAATGTTGCATATTTAAATATGCACTGTTTTATGACAACGACATGAGCTGCCCAACTATTAACTTAAAGAATTTCTAGCAAGCTAATATGAGAAGAGAGAAAAAGTAAGAAAGCAAACCTTCTTTCAATTTTTGTAATGCTTCAAATAGTGCATCTTGTTTCTTATGCTTCAAGTACTGGATTGCCAAACACAAAACAATGGAAAGATTTTCTTAATTTCATACAATGTGATATTATACTAGTTAAACATAGAGGAGGAGCAAAATTGTTTCAGAAACCTTCCCGAGGCGATGAAGACATCGTTCAGCGATAATAGATATGAGAACAATGATGAAACAGACAGCAGCTACCACCCAGGTTGGTGTAAACTCGAGAGAATTGGACTCTTCTTCTGCCGACATATCTTAATTTCATACAATGTGCCAAGAAATAAAACAAATGCAATACTGTCGTATGGTTGCTGTCACCAATATATAAAATGCCTTAAAAGGAAGACGAAAAGGTGCCTAAAGAATAAGCATATACAAACGCGAGGGAAAAGAATTTAACTGAGGACAGTTGAAACGGAAAAATAAAAATAATAATAAATTGCCAAAGAATCAACCAAGTGACAAGAAAAGCGCAAATCTCAGTCACAGTTGATAGGAATAACTTGAGCTGAACCCACATTTTTTCTTTTTCTTTGCAACACAGCTACCCTAGATTCTGCTACTAACCCACCCAATCCTTTACTCTCCAATTTTCCGGCCCCGTCGATAGCTTGGCTGTTTCCATGCACCAATTTTACCACTTCAAAATTTTGTGTTACTTTGAAATCATTGAGAGCGGGGTACACATGTCGTCATTATACGCTTAACTTGCCATTTAGAAATCAAAAACAAAACCTTGAGATACAAAGAAAAGAGGAATAAATACACAAAAACCACATACATTCTGATTCAAGCACACTCCCGGTCTGGTTTGTGAGAAATACTCAAAAGGGAGAAAAGAACAACAGTGAACTGCTAAGGCGAGATTTCTATGCTCTGAAAACGGCAACCATTAGATATTAGACACAAATTTATTGTTAAATCAATTTAAGTGTTTAAACTCGTGTTTCAAAGAATACAGTATTAATACCATACATATACACTATGTATACCGTGAAATCCAAATGGACTTCATATTCAAATTATCAGATCCTGAATGCTAGTCCTATTCTCCAATCTAATAGCCAAACCACCATCAGTTTACTGCAGCTTTGTTCCATTGCACATCTCCTTCCTTGCCCTTTGCACTACTTTCACTTTCAAGGTCATCAAGGTGCCAAAAAACACTTACAAAATCATAAGACTAAGTCACACAAAAAGGAAACATTTAAAGGATCTAAAAGCATATTTATGGCTTCCAAGGTGCTGGAGGTGGTGGCGGTGTGGGAAACATTGGTGGAACTGCAGAAAATATGGTATTCTTGTCAATTCCAGTTGACTTGTCACCAGACAATGCCACAAGTGCAGCAACCAAACCAGCATTGCCTGCAAGAGTTGGTTCAGTGTAGTTGTAGTTGGTGCGAACATCGTGAAATCCATCATGCTTGTCAGGTCCAGCAACCATGGCTCCCACAAGCGTATTCGGGTTTGGCTTTTTTGAATCCCTCCATTTCCATCCCCCCTTACAGTTATATCTGATCTTATTCTTAGGGATAGATGCACCTCTATGGTGAACATGTTTTGGGTAATGGTTACCAAAACCCACAACAAAGCTCATTTTCCGAGGATTTTTGCCAAGGATGTAATCCATCTGCAAAGTAAAAGCCAAAGAAACAAAATTATTAGCTAGCAGCCTTGGTATGATTCAAGTCAAGTGGTATGAAACATTTCTCCTGGACTATCTTTTGAAAAAGAACAGACAAAAACATACCTGGGTTTTGGCAAATTCACGCAAGACATCAGTTGAATAGAAATTGGGACCACAATACCATCCAGGTGTATCAGCAGCATCAAGATAATCACTGTATAATGCGGCTAAGAAGGCTGCATTGACAACATACTGCAGAGGCTGAGGCCTACCATGGTTTAACTGAATCAAACCGCCTGTTAAATGTCCAAAGTTACCAAGGTCAAAGAAAGGTACATAGCAAACACAATTGAGTATGACATGGTTAACAAAAGCAGGAGATATGTTTACCTTTAGTTCTATTAAAGCTAGTAAAAACTGGAAGGAATGAGCACATAACTATGCTGGTTTGATTGTGAAACGTTCTCAATATTTCCTCATATGGATACCCAGGACTTAAAAACAATCTCAACCGGCTCAGAAGCACCTAAAACACAAAACATTGGTTATATTAGTGATGAACATAAAAGCTATCTCCAAAAGGTTCTATCGCTAAATAATGACAAAAGTTGATAAACCCTGTACAGGCAAATTAGGACAAGTAGTAAATGTATAACCTGTTACTGCAAACAGTGACGTACACAATTAAGCACACTAATTAAAAATTAATCCGTCTAGGAAGCATAAGTAGCAACTTTAACAGGCTTGAAGCTAGCTAGATCAGATACAGGAAATGTATGATCAATGATTTTGTAGTACAATGATATACAAAGAAGAGAAAAAAGACCAAGGAAACAAATGATTAATGACAAAAAATGAGCTTAGTGCTGAGTGGCCATGGTGCTTCAAATATTGTTAAGACTACCTGATATCGAAGACAAACAAAGACAAAGAAACAAGATCTACGATAAAATTTTACCCCTATGAATATAGGGCAAAAAACTGGAAGAATATTTCCAAATGGTAGAAAGATAGCTAATTGATTGTATCAAGAAAATTCATCTAAATTGCATTTGAATATCATATAGCTGCAAACAACACAAACCAAACCTAATATACAAGTTCTGAGAAAAATTTTACCAGAAAAGCAAAATTTTACCAGAAAAGCCTTGCATCAAATAACCAAATAGTGCAGACAGTAACAAAAGGTACAAGAGTAGAAGACAACAGCATAAAGTTACCTGAGCACCAGCAAGCTTGTTGTCCCAGCTAAGAACGCCATAATCTGGGCCTCCCCAGAATGCACCGGCATGCTTGGCAAGTTTAGGATGAGTAGCCAACTGAAGGTAGGAAGAATTCCCAGTGGCGTAGTATAACCAAGCTCCACCCCAAACAAACTCATCCCAGTAACTGGAGGAGTTATAAAAGAGGGCAGGGTCAGAACCACCAGCACTATATCTGCCTCTTTGATCCCTGGCAAACTGAAAGACTGTCCGTGCACCATGGACAAGCTTTTGAGAGTACGCCTTGTTGTCTTTGAAAACAATGGAAGCAGCAGCCAAAGCAGCAGCCATTTCAGCAGCAAGATCGGAGCAGCTGTGACATTCATAGACAGGGCGCGGGTAATCAATGTCCTCAGGGCGCATCCAGCAATAATGATCATTGGGTGTAGTACTGCCTCCGGATGTATCTCCTACTCCAACCTATAAATTTATAACTTAGCATCGATAAATGGACAAAGAACAATGAAATAAGGAATAGTATCTGTATAATTATACCTGCGCTGCAATATTATCTATGGTATCAGCTGAATTGTTGAAGGTCTTGAGCAGATAATCAGTACCCCATTTGATAATCTCCTTAACATGATTAAGTTCACCGGCAGCCTCGTATTTAGCACTGTACTCAACGACGCTCCAGCTCAACATGGTCATGGCAAAAGATGCAGGGAAGTTGAACTTGATAGCATCTCCAGCGTCGTAGTAACCGCCGACCAGATCCTTCATTGTAGTGCCGGGATCGGACTTTCCATCTCGGAGGCACGAGTTTCCTCTCCAGGACACGTTATTATGCTTGGGTAACTTCCCGGCTGCAGTGCATTTATAAATTAGATTATTACCATTATTATGGGTCAGGAAAGACTGACATTGTCGCAACAAAAGCTATTATTATATTATTATATTATTATATACCCTAAAAGCATGGGTATAATCTGATCTGACCAATACCCAACTTAGATCTGATAACTGAAGCTAAAACTGAAGGAAGAGAAACGTACAACGCTGAGCATTGAAGAACATGAGGGCTTTGTGAAGTGCGAGAGTGTAGTTATCAGGAGGAGGCTTGCCGTGGTGATGACGTGGAACGGTCTTGACGATTAAGGTGATTAATCCGGCAAGGACGGCTGAGACGACCAAGGTCCCAACCGTCCAGACAAAGATCTTGCGGCTGACAATGATGCACCCGAGATCAACGTACTTCTTCTTCTTCTTCTGCTCGCTGGGGCCAAGCAGCCAGCTCTGCTGCGTCTCGTCCAAAGGGCGAGAGAGCGCAGCCCTGTCCAGGTCTTGCAGATTCCTACTCCTGTCATCATCAGTGGCGGAATCAGCCGCGTTTATCTCCAGCGGCCCTCCCCAGGGATCTCTCCCATACATGCTCATCTTGATTAAAAGAGGAATAGACAAAAGTAAAGAAAAATTATAAAGTATAAACCGCAATGGCAGCACCGACAGATGAGATGAGAGGAAGAGGAAGAAAGTGGTGTGATAAGAAAATGGGGTAAGTGAGCAGTGGCTGTTGTTTTCTGTTCTTGTCTTTATTGTTACTTTTTTTTGGAGTTGTAGTGGGTGCTAAGTTAATATTGAGCTGGAATATTTTGGTTGCTTGGCCCTCACACCCTAATCTTTGCTCCTTTTGCTTTACTATTACTCTAAACTACAAATATTTTATTTTAACATCCAAGCAAAATCTTGGATTTGGGTTTGGGTTTGGATTTGGGTTTGGTTGATGAAACTGACAGAGGGACAAGGACGGTGTAGCTGTTAGCTTGCTTTGCCTTTTTCCACAACCCAAATCTTCCTCCAGCTAAGGGTAGGTCTTCTTTTTCTTTCACCCCATTTTATTTTCTAACTGACAAAAATTTTATATTTTAGGAAAAAAATCGATGTACAAAAATGAAATATACCAGTATCCTTCAAAATTTTAAATTTTAATAATGGTAACCTTTTAGATTTAAAAATTTAAGTCCAACGACATGACATGGTTGTATGTAAGCTCAAATTTTTACCTTTAAATGGTAGGATAAAACATGTTTAAATAATTGAGGAAAGACTCAATCAACCTCCAATATATCTATACTGTATATAAAGATTTTAATTGTATTAGTTTTATGTCTCTACTTAGTTGTTAAATTATAAAAATATCATTACTTTAACAAAACAGTAAATATTGATTTAAAGACATTTTTGTTTTAAAAGAAAAAACTTCATGTTTTTCAACTCAAAACATATACTATAGCAAATTTTAATTTTCATGTCAAATTTAATAAATATATCCACTAATATCATAGTTTAATATAATTTATTATGGAATAAAATAGGGCCAAGAGATTAATGAGGTATAGTAAAATAAATATTTAAAAAATAGATTGTGAATTCTCCCCTAATCTATTATACATAAATGCAATTACAATTTTTTTATTTGATGATACAAATAATTTAGTTTTAATTAATAAAAGTAAATTATCAAACAATATAACTAACTGAGGCTTCGGTTAGTTAGCTGAATAGATTTAATTTAAAATTTTGAAGTTAAAAAGATAAATTCAAAAATAAAATTGACGGAACCAATCCAATACTCTTCCTTACCACTTATTCAATATAATTAAAAAATTAAATGCTAAAAAAATAAGAATATTGAATTTAATTTATAAAATTTGTTTGATCTATTATTTAAAATTAATAACTAACAAAAAATCAAAAGTAATTTTTTTATAATATAATATAATATTAAAATAAATAAAATAAAATTTAACTAATTGAAAATATTTTGATAAGTAATTTTTATCTATTTATTATTTTTTGTACTTTTTTAGAAAAACATTCTATGGAATGATTTTAATTTTAAATTATCAAATATATAAAAAAATTAAAATTATTAATTTTAAATATGAATTCAATTAATCTAAATTTATGTATAATATATATATACTAATCAAGTTAATTATTTAGTAATAAAATGTTGATAATAAAATCTTTGTCTAATCTAAAAGGAATATCCGGGTCCGCGCCACGCGGCGAACATACATTCATTCTCTCCATTATTAATACAAAGGGCTCAACCTATTTTTTAATCAACCGAACCTTGACCGACATTATAAGACATCTATTTGTTGTTCTGTAATCAATTTGTATTTTTGTTTGCCACGTGTCCGGTCTGGTCCTCGCCTATGCTGCTTTATTGTTCCCGTCCTGAATTCATTCCTTCTCTTGCCCAGGCTGTCTCTGGGATTGAATAATTTAATTTTTTGGTTAAATTCTGCTTTTAGTCCTTGTACTCTATAAAAGTTGTGGATTTTATCATTGTACTTTAATTTGATCAATTTAATCCTTATATTTTTTGAATTTTTAATTTTCTTGACCCAAAGAGTAGGTGTTAAATTTATTTATTTAAATTCAATTATTAATCTTATACTATGCGTATAATTATAGATTTAGATTATATTCTTTAATTGGATCATTATAAATTCTATACTTTTTAGAATTTTAAAATTTCAATTTTATGCAAATTATAGTCGCTAAGCCGTTAAATGAATTTTTGGTGAGTAACATGTGGAAATAACAAGTTAATATAGTGTTACACATATATAATATGTTTAGCGCATTAGATTTTGAAAATAATAGAATTTAACTTAATGAGTTTAATAGATATGGTTTGATGATAACTTAAGTTTAAAATTTAAAAAGCATAAAAATTAAAAATGATTAAAATAAAATATAATGCTTAAATCTATATCTCCAGTAACTAACAATAATTTTATTTTATTTTAAATTTATAAACCCTAAACAACGTTTTTTTTTTTGTAAATTAATTCAGTTTTCTAGTGAGAGGATGGATACTACTAAAATTAAAATTTCAATATTTTAGTCTAGTTTAGTTTTTGATTTATTGAATTTGAATTTTTATTATTTATAGTGGAAGTTTATAATCGTTCTACCTTAAGCTTCCTCTAAAATTAGAATCTACATTCACTTATTAAAAATGTATTATAATTTATCAACATTCTGCGCTTATTAATTGAATTTTAGTTAATAAATAAAAAGAATGGCTGAACTCCTAAAAACTCTAAAATAAATTACGCATCTAAACATATTTTTACCATTTCTGTCATCCCAAATATTTTGTCCTAAAAACCATCATTTCTATTATAAGATTCCAAAACCTTTGGAAATGAAAGAGTCCTTGTTTAGGACTTCAAATTTTAGTTTAGATTAGCATTCCTATCGCAAGTCATCCACAAAATGGTTAAAAAGATGTTGAATGTCCAGAAAATTAAAATAAATCTGTCTATGGAAGTCCTAACTGAATTTCAACTAGACACATGGATGATTGGAACATGAAGAAATGAAGTCTTCGTGAAAAACAATCTAACACTCCAAAAACAAAGTGTAGGCCAATCAATTTTTCTAATCAATTACCAAGCAACACATGTCAAGTTAATATTATTGTGGGTCAAAGTTAAAATTACTGTGATAAAAAATGATGACATCATGTTTATTTTATAATTATTTTTTTTCTAATTATGTAACACCTTAACCCACATCCGTCACCAAAATAGGGTTACGGAGTTTTACCGATCAAACAGACATAATTTCAAGCATTTCATATCATATAATATTAAAGACAAAACTAATCAAACTCATACATATTGCCCCTTATTCGAGCCCTCGAGGCCCAAATTACGTATTAAAAACAAGTCGGGACTGATTCGGAAGCTCAGAGAATTTTTCGAAAAATAATAAAAAATTTCAAAGCTACAGGGTTCACACGGCCATGTGGCCAGAATTTACCTTAAATAACAAGTTTACCATTCCCTGCAAGCTTGGACATTAAGCAATTCAAAAATCATTCGTTTAACTTATTCAAAACACGATTAAACACATCCAAAACATGTCAAAATAATCATCCTAGGTGTCTAACCAATGTACCCTCATAGCTACCACAATTATATCATCAAAACATATAAATAAAACATCATTCAAATCCAATTTGTAAACATGCCAATTTCAATTTATTTTACCTATTTCATTTTCGTTTAAACATCAACTTAAATATGTCATATCATGACCTCAAACATAAACACATTTATATGTATATAACCATCCAATATTAACTTATAATCTTATTTACAATCAATCCACAAAATGATTAATATTTAGATGCCCTAGGTACATGACAACATAAAAGGAAAAGCATCACCACGTTTGAGTTCGAGACTGTTGTTGGATGCTAAATCGGCGATCAAAACTTAGTACCTAACCTGCACACGGAAAACAAAACCGTACGCTGAGTAAAACTCAGTGGTATTTCTATAATCCAAATATTTAAAGATAAAACAATATAAAATGTATAATAAAATATTAAACACAATTGAAAATTTTAAAATCATACAATATTCAATTTCCATCACTTGCTATAGAAATAACTTTTCACAATTTAAATCACATTTCATTTATGCAATTGCTTTATCCATACAATATTCGATTCACTATTCCACTTCATTTCTCATATCATTCCATTTCAATATCAATTATAAGATTTTTGTAACACCCCTAACTTGTATTCGACGCTGGAACAGGGTTACGGAGCATTATCAGACTTATAAACCAAACAATCATACATTTCATATTCATTTCTCATTAAAAAAAACCATTCAAAATCATTCATATAGTCCCTAATACGAGCCCTCGATGCTCAAAATAAACATTAAAAATGGTTCGGGACTAAACCAAGTACTCAAGGAATTTTTAGGAAAAACATGAAAATTTTTCAAAGTGTAGGGGACACACGCCCATGTGGCCAGGCCGTGTGGACATTCAAAATAGGGCTACACGTCCATGTCCTAGCCTGTGTCCAAACTAGTGAGCATGCTGACTTGGGTCACACGGCCAAACCACACGTCGTGTGTCAGGCCATGTACCATTCGAAATGGCCTCACACGTCTATGTGCCAGGCCGTGTGCTAGGCATTGTAAAAACTGGAGGGTATATTGACTTGTGCACACGGCCAAGCCACACACCTGTGTGCTAAGCCGTGTGAAGCTACTGACTTGATTTCTAAGGAAGTTACAGGGAACACACAGCTGTCTCAGCTGGTGTGTCATACACGGCTAAGACACACACATGTGTCTCTGCCCGTGTGGACCAAAATAGGTCATTTTCTAAGCCATATTTCTCACCCAAATTGATACCAACCTACACACATCAATATGCATATAACCATGGCCTAAATAGGCATTCAAAACCAACCAATGTCAAGTTTATAATATGTAATAATATCACATACCATCATGATACATATAGGCTCCTCAAATGGTCACTCATAATCATGCCAACTATCTCTCTAAATATACCTAATTGGTCAAACATGTATATGCAATCTTTGTGCCTAAAACTTAACATGTATGCCACTTATAAATCTCAACCATTTGGTACCAAAAATACCAATTCACAACCAAGTCATTTACATAACAACCATACATCATATACTGTAAGGCTATTTACCTATTTACATATTTACAATTCAAAAGATATGTCCACAAAACAAGCCAAATCAAATGGCTAAAACACAACTAGACATATAGGCTTCCATTAGCCAAAAAGACCTATACATGCCATTTAACCCAAAATATAAAGTCAAAAGTACCAAAATAATGTTTGATAGTGTGATACGATCTCTGACAACTTCTAATCCGAACGAGCTTCTGAAACACTATAAAATACGAAAAAATAAACAGAGTAAGCAATTAAGCTTAGTAAATTCATATAACACGGAATTAAACTTACTATTTAACCCCAAATTTAGGTAAGTAACCCAAATCATAACACAATTCAATTTGGCCAAAGCTTATCACATAACCATTTATCAAGTTAGCCATGTATTCATATAAAAACCAAGAATCATGTATGAATTCAATAATTACTAAATTCCATGTACATGTAACATCTATACCGTGTATCTGTATATCATACATAGATCATTTCCATGTAAATACTTGTACTGGTTCGTATCGAACTTGTATAATCTCGTAATAACACTATGCCCGTTGAACCACTTAGAATATCGTTAGATACGCTGGTGGTACACACGAGGTGTACTGACTGAATTGTAATCTATCAATTCCTGTACATGTATGCTCATACGAGCGATAAACGCTAAGCTCCTCCGAGCTGAATAACGGTAAGCTTATACGAGTTGAGTATCGGTAAGCTAATAAGAGTTGGAATCGGTAACCCTAATGACATGTCATTCGTATCCTACGAATTCTTAAAGTTCAAACGGGGCTCGATATTCTTCGTATGTTGTCGGTTATGTGCTCGATAATCATACATAAAGATTAAACCATTCACATACATATATTTCAATTAAAGCATATAAATACGCAATTTAATTACACGAACTTACCTTAAACTTGTACGACGGAAATATGATTGTTTAGTCCATGGCTTTATCATTTCCCCGATTTAATTCTGAATGTTGCTTTTCTTGATCTATATAATCAAATTTAACTAATTTAAGCATCATTCTATTCAAATCAACCAAAATTCATTATGGAAAAATTACCATTTCCCCTATACTTTTGACTTATTTACAATTTAGTCCTTAGGCTCGTAAAATGAAATTCATGCAATTTCATCCACACCTAAGCCTAGCTAAATTTTATATGTGCTTATGCAGCCCATATATTCCTCAAATTCATACATTTACCACCCTATTTTCATATTTCACAAATTAACCCTTAATTGACAATTTCAACAAAACTCACTTAACAAAAATTGTTTATTTAACAACCAAAATTCATTTTCTTCCATTAAACTTCAAAACCTTAACAAATTCATCAATGACAACACTCAAACTATTCAATAGTTTTGTAAATTAGCCCTCTAGTTAGCTAGGTTAAGCTACAACGATTCCAAAAACATAAAAATCAACAAAAACGGGACAAAGGATCACTTACATGCAAGGGATTTTGTGGCTAAAAAATTGTAATGGCCCAAATTCAAGGTTATCGGAATAGTGATTTCGTAACCACAAATCCGATTTAAAGAGAAATTTATTTTAATATTTTTGCATGAATATTGATATGATAGAAAAATCGTATAAAATATTGATAGAAAAATTTTACCGATTTAGTGGTTAGTTAGAAAAAGAAATTATTGAAGAAATTGGGTAAAAAAAGGTATTGAGACCTCGATCTTGTAAAATCGAGTCGAAAATATTTTTATAAATATTTATGAAATGTTAGTAATATGGTATTAAAATTTTGTTAGAAAATTTTAATGTTTGGGTAGTCAATTAAGTGAAAAAGACTAAATTGAAAAAGGTGTAAAAGTTACTAGAAGGATTAAATAGCTCAATTGTTAAATGAGGAGGGACATAAATTGTAAATAAGCCCAAAAGGAGATATTTTGGGCGGCATAAGCTGAGAAAAATCAGGAGAATTAGTGAAATAAGGGTAAAATAGGAAAATAACAAATTTTACTAACATAAAAATGAGACCAAATTGGAATATCTAGAATTCTCTTTATTTTTCTGCATTCTCGTCAGCCAAAAACATCCTAAGGGTTTATTCAAGCTGGTTTTTCATAATTTTTGCACCAAGTGAGTTAATCCTTGCCTTTTTCTTGTAATTTTGGTGTTTCTAAGACTTTTACAACTAGGTCATATTACTAAATTTATTAGTTTTTGATTTTATGAATGAAATTGAAAGTTGATATGAATATGTGCTGGAATTTTATGATGAAATAGCATGAAATTTAAGTTTTAATTTGTTTATGAGATGATTTTATTAGGTAATTTCTATAGAAATTGATTTGTAGGACTTAATTGTGAAAAGTTTGGAATTAAAGTCTAGTGCTAAAATTCTAATTTCCAAAGGTTATAAAATATTTTAAAGTGATATAATAAAGTGTTAATTGAGAAAAATCAGCTCAATTGAGAGGTTAATTGAGCAGGGATGAAATTATCATTTATTGAAAGTCTGGGAGGAAAATGGTAATTAACATCATGCACTAAACAGTTTTGGACAGCAGCAGTAGGTTAACTTTGAAAAATCACCAAAAATTGTATAAACTTAATTAGAGAATGAATAAAATATGAAATGTTTCTTATAAAAGAAACGGTGTAAGCAATGGAATTGTAAATCATGAGATATAATAGATTTTGTGAGATAAGGTCAGAATGAATTCAGGTTCCCCTGTTCTGACTTTGGAAAATTATTAAAAATTGTAAAAAAATGATTGTGAGTTGTAATTTATATGATTAGAATCCTTAATTAGTCTATTTTCAGAAGAAACAAATAAAAACACCATCCGAATTCTGTACAATGAGATAATTAATTTTTAGTGAAGAGGGATCGGAACTGTCAAATAGTGAAACAGGGGAAACTTTAAAGAAATAAACTGTACTTATTGGCTAAACCGAAAATTCTGGAAATTTTATGGTAAGAAGATATGTGAGTTTAGTTTCGCAAAAAATTAGCGGATCTTAATTTGGAGTTCCGTAGCCGAAGATATAAATAATTTAGTGACTATGATGCAGTGAAACAGCTTTGAATGCACTATAAATAATAATAGAATTATTGAGAATATTACATATGAACATGAATTGTATTAGATTAATGATTAAATTTATTTATTTAGATCCATAAAATTCAAATACAAAGCTAGATCGAGGAAAAGAAAAAGTTCGGGATTAGTAGATTTTTGTTTACGAACAAATATCGAGGTAAGTTCGTGTAACTTGAATTATATTCTTAAATGCCTGAAATGTTTGTTATTGATGTGAATATGATTTGAATGTTCATTGTATGAAAATTGATGAAACACTGATATATCTGATAAAAAGGGGAAGAAATCTCGGTTGAATGGAAGGAAAATTAGATGGATCTCTGAAAAGGAATTGACGGTAAAAAGGATCTAGTCCGGGCGGGTGATCCTATCCTGATATAGCGCTCCCGGAGAATGTGTGGAAAATGGATTTAGCCCGGACAGGTAATCCGAATTAGGGTCTGAATTTAGCCTGGACTGGTAATTCAGATCCAAGCTCATTAGAGTAATTGTCATTGCTGGGGATTTAGCCTGGACTGGTAATCCCGATAATACTCTATGAGTTTATATTACAGGGGATTTAGCCTGGACTAGTAATCCCGCTGTAAGGATGAGATTCACGGAATTGTGCTCTCTGAAATGGAAATGTGCGCACATGAATATTAATTGACGGACTCGGATTTGTACACTTAGGTGTACTTCTGAAAATGCATCGAAATTCCGAGAAATTCAACTGGATAAATATGGAAAAATAACAAGGGAATGGAAATCATGGAATTGATGAGCTCATCAATCATGGTATAAATTATTGATATATGGAAATTGTTTGACTAATTTGAATGTTGAGTTGTGCATGATAGGGGAATAATGTATTGAATGGGTGTATAAATGTTTATTGCATTGTATTGAAAATATTAGGTAAGTATAATTCTTGTTACATGAACTTACTAAGCACAAAGTGCTTACCCTGTTTCTTTTTCTCCTATTTTGTAGTGTTAAGAGCTCGGAGGTCGGATTCGGTCAGAGACGTATCACACTATCAACCTCAAGATCTCGGTATATAAAGATACTTTATTTTGAAAATCAATGGCATGTATAAGCTAGTAAAGTAAATGTTAATGTGAAATGAATGTATGGTTAGCCATTGGTATGGCTAACAAATTTTGGTTTTGGTATGTGATGAGGTTATCTTATGAGTACGTTAAATCTATCTTGAAAATATGTTGAAATTGATTGGTTGTGTTGGATTGGTCTCGGTTTAAAATTTGCAGGGAAGATTAGATACTTGTAAAATGGGTTATATTGGATTTAAAAAAAACTTTGGGATTTTGCAAAAAATTTATTCGGTAAAATTTGGTAATGCCTCATACCCTATTTCGGTGACAAATATAGGTAGGGGGTATTACAAAAATTCAAGCTCTCGAATGGCCATTCTTTGCTGTAAATTTTGGTGCATGCAAGAATGAAAGAGATGGCCATTTGTGTTATTTTATCTTTAATTACCTAATTACCTTTTTGCCCTTACCTAACTTTAAAATTTACTCAAGTACCAAGCCATGCACATCCACTAACTCATTTAATGGTCTAATTACCATATAAGGACTTCCACTTTAAGGTTCTATAGCTATTTAGCACCTTTAGCTAATAGAATTCAACTTTCGCACTTTACGCGATTTAGTCATTTTTTACAAATTGAGCATACAAACGGTAAAATTTCTTAACGAAATTTTTATACCATAATTCTATCATGATATAGATCACAAAATAATATTAAAATAAATTTTTTTGACTTCGGATATGTGGTCCTAAAACCACTATTCTGATTTCATTGAAAACGAGTTGTTACAACTTTATTATTCATTTACCCTTGTTAACACGACTCGGACTCAGATGGATACACGGATCTAACCAAAACACACCAGTTTGGCAACCAGTGCATCATCGGATAATTCGGAGTAATAAGTTGACACCCAGTGTCTCATCGGCTAAACCGAAGTAAATTGGCACCCAGTGCCTCATCGAATTAATCTGAAGTAGTAAATTGACACCCAATGTCTCATCGACTCGAAGTCGAAAAAATCTCTGAACTCTTCCAATCCTATAGCGTACCATCTATATCCGACTCAACTCGATACAATTAATAGGGTTTAATTTCATAATTCAAAAACAATCAATATTCAATATCAATTTTTCATATAATCACATATACATATAAATTCAATTCAATATCAAAATGTCAAATACTCACCTCAACCACTTACCATAAGTATTAAATCAAAATACAATAATTAATAATTAGATTTGGATTATAGAAATATAAACCAGAAATTCCGAGTTATTCCTTGTCGACCTTATCTTTCCCTTTTTTACTCGAGGGTTCCGGTACGATGTTAGCTACAGAATTAAAACAATTAAAATTCATCAATACAACACAATTCAATCTCATATTTAATATTTCAATTTTTACTCAATATTTTCCTAAATTCCAATTTAGTCCCTAAATCGAGACTAATTTTATTTCTTCACAATCAATCTTATATTTTTATACAAATTCCACTTTAGACTAGATTTAACTCTCTAATTTCACTAAAATCCCTAAATTTTGAATTTTCACAATTTAGTCCCTATTACTCAAAATTTACAATTTATTTTACAATTCAATCCTTTTTCATTTCTAACTTAAAAATCTATCAATTTAATCCCTAATACTAAAATTATTCAACATAGACAACACTTAAAAATTCAATAATTTCTAAAATTTTGACATGGGTCGGGTAGTATTTAATACCAGGATTCCAAAAACATAAAAGTTACAAGAAAAGGGACTAAATTGACTAACCAATTGAGTTTGGAACTTTAAAACCCTAATATTTCCTTCCTTTTTATTTTCTTTATTTTTCTCCCTGTTTGGTTTGGCTTTCTCTATTTCTCTTTCTTTTTCTTTTTCCTTTTCCTTTTTATTTATTTGTTTTATTATAATAATATAATAACATAATATATTTACTTAACATTTAAGGTTTATTTTATAATATATATAATAAACTTTCACATGTTTTAAAGCTTATGCCGCCTCATTTATAAGCAATGGTATAATTGCTTCTTTGGCCCTTAAATTTTTCTTTCATCTATAATTAAATTTTCACCTTATATGCAATTTAATCCTTATTCTTAATTACTTTTAATTCATGCAAATTCACCTAACTAAAACCTAATTAACCACACAACTAGCTTCGTCAATATTTATTAAAAATATTTACGAATCCGATTTATGAAAATGGAGTCTCGAAAATATATTTTCCGACACCCGTGACTATCAGGTCGTTACAAATTAATAGATAAATTTTTTTATATTATTATGGATAAAAAATAAAATAATTAAGTGATAATACTAAATGATTGTTTTCTCTCTAATTAATTAAGTTAATAAGAGATAAATATAAATACAAGAGTTTAAATTTTTGTAGAACAATCAAATGAAGTTGCTAGATTATACAAAAATTCTCTTTTTATTCATGTATTTGGCACTATAAAAAGGGGTCATCTCGTCATTTAAACACACACAAGTTCAAGAAACCCAGAATATCTATACATAAATCTCGAAGAGTCGAAGAACTTGAAGACATTATGACAAACACTATATTTGTTTTGAAGAAAAGTCATCTTCCAATCCAATGTAATCAAGGAAAGGAAGACAAAAGACGTTCTTGAAGAAAGCCACCTTTTGATCCAATTTAACTTTAGAATTGAGGTCAAAACTCATTTCAAGAGCAAGTCACCATGACACTTGAAGTAGACTCAACCATTCAATATCAAGTTTAGACGACCTTTGGATCCAAACTCTCTCTAAACCTGTTTTCAAGATCAAGTCTCGACGGTTCTTGAATTAAAATCATATTAAATTCTCAAACAAGCATCTAGCCTTCAAGTTCAAGTCTCAATGACCCTTGAAGCAAAATACATCCTTTCAATATCAATTCTAGACTGTAATAGCTCGATTTCGACCCTAATCGGACATAGTAGTTTCGGGACCACAAATCTGAGTCAAAATAATATTTTAATATTATTTTGTGTGTTTATTATGTGTGAATTTATATCCATGAAATTTTCGTATTTTAATTTTGCTGTTTGAGTGCCGATTTAATAAAAAGGATTTAATCGCGTAAAATGAAAATTTAGGGGTTAAATTAAAAGCACCTAATTGTTGTTGTCTTTTTAAATGGGAGGATTTATGATGCAATAATACCAAAAGAAGGATAGTGGGCGGCATTTGACAAAACTAACCTTAAGGTATATGTTATATATTATTATAAGGTTAATTTAGTAATTAGGTAAATTATAACATTATAATAAAGTAAGTCATAAAAAGATGAAAACATTCATCTTTGTTAGCCGAATGTTGAAAAGGAAGATACCATCCATGGCTTCTTAGGTTTCGGCATTTACTTAGCTTGATTAAGATCAAGAAAAGATAAATTTGGATTTGGATTGGGGGAAAACTAAAGTCGTTGACTAGCCGTTCCATTCCGTTTTACATCGCCAAGGTAAGTCTATTAACAATTTAATATTATCAAATCAAAATATATATATCTATCTATCATACATTTAACAAGCTGGAATTAATAATATATAAATCGAATAGAACTTTGTGATTTTCATATGTGTTAGCCGAACATATGAATTTAATTAGTTAGATTCAAATTAGTAGTATAACTTACATGTATATTTGCTATGGTATGCTTTAAGCTCAATGAAATGAAACTAATAGTAGAATTTACATGGTTAAAGTTCGAATGTATGATACAAGTTTATTAAGCTGAACTTAATATTAAGAATTTCATATATATATATATATGTGGTTCGAATATATATTCAAGTTCTTGAGTTGAATTTAATGTATGAATTTTATATACATATATGGTTCGAATATTAGTTACAAATTCCTTGAGCTGAAGATAAAGTTGTGAATTGTACATATATGTTTGAATGTGTGTTTGCTATGAAGAATTTAATATAATTAAATTTTTACGAAGATACAGTTATTGAGTAAGACTTAGGTAATCATAAAAAATTATACGAAAGATCATATTTGTATATGAGATTTTCAGACTTTACGTCTAGCAGGCTTAATGCCGGTGAAATATTTCAGACTTTACGTCTAGCAGGCTTAACGCCGATGAAATATTTCAGACCTTACGTCTAGCAGGTTTAATGCCGGTGTATTGAATCAAGCTTCAAACCTAGCAGGCTACGTGCCGGTGAATCTGTTCAATATATGTGTTTAGAAAGTTTATGTTTATTGTCAATGTAATAGCAAATGGATTGTAAAAAAAAATTAAATAAACAGGTATGTATTATGATATATCCTATTCGATGTTGAGGTAAGTATATTGATTGATTGTATATAAAAGTGATATTGATAGGTATATATATGTATTTGTCAAATAAATATTCGGCCTTATGATACAGTAGTTTAAATTCAAAAGTTTATATAATGTTTATTAGATGTAATGAAAATGTTCTAAGGTAAATAAATGTTTAGATAATAAATTATATGTGGTACTTACGGTTTTAATAAATTTACTTAATGAATTATATGATTCTTATATATTTTTGTTATGCTAAAGATTTACTAAGCTTTATAAGCTTACTTGGTGTGTTTACGTTTCTCTCTTTTATAGACTTTTAAATCAAACTTCAAGCTCGAGGATCGTCAACAAAGTTCATCACTCTATCTATTGTTTCGGTATTTAAATGTTTGAACTCAACTTGTGGCATGTATAGGCTGGATGATATTTTGAATATCGTACTATAAAATTTTGTATCTGTAATTAATAGCCATGCGAAAGTGGTTTATTTCCTTGCGGTTGAGTTTGTTTTCAATTCATATGTTTTGTACTAATGGTTTAAAACCAAGCTTATACTTAGGCATATTTTATTTTGGTTTAAGCTTATGATATATAAATATATGTGATGCATATGTCTTGTTTTTGAATTTGTTGATTCGGCTATGCAGTTAGTTATTTGGCCGAATGTACATGAGGTTGAATGACATTTAGTTTGAATGTGTGTGGGTTATAATAAATAAGTTGGTATTAGTCAAATATGTCATATACATGTAATATGTTTTGAATTTGGTATTATATGAATTCGGTTATGGCATATAGGTAAAAGGTTTAGCATGTTTTAGATGAAATGGTTGTCGAATTTAGTTCATGAAAAGGTGTTTATATTAACAAAATGTTATGAAATAAATTAGTAATTTGCATATGTATATTGGATTATATGAAATTGAAAATCTTTTATAATTTGATATTAAATTAATTATGAGTATGAGTATAGTTGACATGTAAATTGCATAGTCGGCATATGTTTCTTTAAAAATGGCTATAATAGTATATTCATTAGTGCTAGTTGATAATATATAATAATGTATGTTTTAAAGCTCTTAAATAATATATTATATATAGTTAAAGTAAATTTGAAATTTATAAACTATTTACTTATACGTTCGGGTAAAGATAGTAATGTTAAAATGAAAATTTTTGGGATTAGTATTTAAAAATTTATAAACTATTTACTTATACGTTCGGGTAAAGATAGTAATGTTAAAATGAAAATTTTTGGGATTAGTATTTAAAGTATTATAATTTTAATGGCTGGCCGAACATGTGTATATGAATAAATGAGTAGTTAAGTTCAGGTATATTTGGAGTTAAACTAATAGCATGTGAATTGTTTGAATTCTTGAATTCTAAGGAACTTCTGTTCTGAGTTGTGTTATGTCCGGTAATGCCTCATAATCTTAATCTGGCGACGGATACGGGCTAGGGGTGTTTCATAGACGACCTTTAAATCAAAACTTCATCAAAGAGAAGAATAAAAAGAGTTTCTTCGTATTTAAGAAATTTCCAGAGATTGCAATTTTCTTTTTGAAGTTATCAATAAAATTTGGAATCAAAATTTAAAGTAAACTTTCAGCTCGAAATTTGCATGTATAAATTTTTGGCACACTTGGTGGGACAATTTTTATCTTTCATTTATTCTCTTGAAAAGTTAAAGCTCAAAGTTACAATGGACACGGAAAATCATCATCAACAAACCAGCTCACAAGCTAGCTTAAGTTAATCAGGCAGGTCAGTCATCGCTTTATCATCAAACACCAATTTCCCTGCTTATCCTTATTGCATTGGACAGAAGACAAAAGCTTTTTTAAAGTTACTAAAATAAACTTATTCAATGCTTAGTGACAATCCTATTGGGATCTAATACCCTCAATGTAGTGATTATATTTATATAATTGTAATTTTTCGAACACATTAGTTTAATAAAACTTCATCACTATTATAGTCTTTTGTATATTGTCTCAACAATTTTTGCACATAAAGAAAAATGGAAGCAAATATTAACTCACTAGTTATTTAATGTTTAACTAATATCAAGAGGCATTACATGATCGGATTGTAGTGCGAGAAGACATTTATCAAGTTCGGATTGGGAGATACATCGTCTTGGGTATTAAAGTGGATAACTTCCAGAAGATAAATATATAGATGTGACTGACTGCACTGACAATTCATCGGATAAAACCCAAATAGAATAGATCCTAGATTTGTTATGAATTTAGGGTCCGTTTGTTTGCATGCAAAATATTTTTCGTAAAATATTTTCATTGTTTTACAGTGTTTGTTTAGTGGAAAATGAGTTATCAAATGAAATCATTCTCCAAAAAAAGGTAAAATCAAGGCTTTTTTAAGGAGAATGTCTTACTAAATCTTTTTTCGTAAGATATTTTATAAATTGATATGGCTTTGTTCACTATCGAAGAAACAAAAAAGGGAAGCTTTCAGAGCAATAAAAGAGAAGCTCTCTTTACCGTCGAAGAAAACAGTCTCTTATATTCTAATTTTATATATTTTTACAATTTAGTTCCTAAAATCCAAATTTTTACTATTCTACAATTTAATTCCTCAAAAGCAATTTTTCTTGTTCTACAGTTCAATCCTAAACCTCATTTTGTAGAGTTTTGCAAAACAGTCCGTTTTCTAAAATTTATAGATTTTATAATTTAGTCCTTACAACTAAAATTGTCAAATTTCTAAAAATAAGTCCTTGATTTTTGAACAGTTAAACTTTCATATTCTATTTTCCAAAATTGTAAATTCTCAAATAATGTAAATTAGTCCTAAAACTCAAGTTTTGAAATATTTACAATTTAACCCCTATAGTTTCAAACTTTACTATTTTATGCTCAACTTTCCAAATTTTCATATTTCATAATTATATAGTTTAGTTACTTCATCAATGTTTCAAATTTCACTACTCAAACCCTAAGAATTCAAAATTTTACAAATTTTACAATTTGGTCCTTACTTCGATTTTTATCATAATTAAATCATTTTCAACTTACTCATCCAAATAATATTCAAAATAAATATTTACTTATCCAGAAATCATTTTTCGGGAACTATTTTCAGTGAAACAAACAGAACCTTATTCACTTGTGATTTTTATAGTGTGACTTACCTTAATCCTAAATAAGTGACAAACTACGTAACTTGTATGATTTGATGTATTGATAGTCTGTGTTCAATTGACACTCTTCATGTATTAACATTAATAATGAGTTGCAATAAATTATTTTTTAAATTTTTTTTATTTTTTTAAAATAGATTACATTTTTTTAAATATTTTTGTTGATGTATAATTTATTTATCAATTTTAAATTTATCAAATTATCATGGTTGGCATGACATTTATATAGATAAATAATTTATTATCATTAATTTTTTTAAAAAGTTATCATTACAATTTTAATTATTCAGGATATAATAGTTAACAATTATATAAGTTTTATATATTAACTTTAAGTAACTTTTAATATAATTGTTAATTTTTCATAACAAATTCCATAGGAAAAAAGTATCTTTTAATTTATATATAAAAAAGATAAATTTTTTAATTTACAGATTAATTTTTTTATATTTTAATATATTTTTTCATATAATTTTAAAATAAATAATATATAAATTATTTATAATATTTTTTTTAAATTAAATTTTTTTGCTAACCCAAGCATCTGTAGAAAAATTTTAATTAATAAATTATAAAAATTACTTAAGATTTCTTAAAGGAATATTGAAAAATATATAATATGTGAAAATAAAATTGCAACACAAATGATTTTTTAAAGCTTTTTAAGTTTATTATCTTTTCATATTTTAGAAATTTTTTACATATTATTATGTTTAAGATAAATGATTAGTTAAATAAACTAATATTTGAAAAAAAATAATATGTCCATTAAATTAACCTGTATAAAGAAATAAATTATTTAATTATCTTTTAAAATAAAAAATGTAAAAAATAGATAAAAGAATGGAGATGCTCTACTTGTAGTAAATGTAATATATGGATCTTATTCTATTAAATACATATGATTTGATTATCATTTAAATACATATTTTTTTACTTTACAAAATCATATCTAAAATGAGTATTTTATTTTTTAAAAGTATATTTTGACAATAATATTAATTACTTAAATCTTAAATAAAAATTTTAAAAATAATATTAAATTAGCCTTCAATTTCCATCAAAAATATATTTTTTGTTATTTGTAGAAAAGTGAATCCGAATGAAATATTAATTCTAACAAAAACTGAATTTAAAAATTACATCCCGACCATGATTATTTGAATCGGATTAAAAATCGATTGGATATCTATTCAATAAAAAGCTTTGAAATGATTGGTGTAAATTTTTATTTTTAATAAATTATTTAATAGATGGATGTAAACCAAACAAACAAATGAATTAACAAATTTCACCAAGGCTCCATTTGTTTCATTGAAAATGACTTACGGAAAATGATTTATGGAAAATGATTTACTTTTTTGAAAAAGTTAATATTTTCTGGTGTTTGGTTGAATCCGTGTAAAATATTTTCTGTTGTTTGGTAGATTTCTTAAAAATATTTTATAAAAGTTGTTTTCAATGAAACAAACTTACATTTGAGGTTTTTTTCATTGTTTAATTGAATTTATTTTTATCTATAATTTTATATTTTACATTGTTTTTGCATATATTAAAAATATTATGTTAAATTCAGATTCATTACAAGGTCATTTTTTAATTACATGACTACGAAGTGACTATTTTTTATTTAAAAATATGACATCAATTGACAAAAAAATTTAACGATGTCAACAATTGGACTTGATTTTCAAAATTGAAAAAATAAAGGGACTAAATTCTTAAAAATAAAAGTACAAAAACTAAATTGCAAATATATGAAGTGTACATGGACTTATGACATATTTTAACCTTTATACTATAAAACATTTATTATTAATATATTTATAATTGTAATAAATATTTATTATTAAAATATTGAATATTGAATATTTTCAATAATATGTTAGTATTATTTAAAATTCTTATTTTAAAAATTTATTGTTAAAATAAAATTGAAATATTAAATAATTTATTAAAATAATAAATTATATTATTATATTAATAATTTATTATATGACTAAATATAAATAATTAAATATGTATTTTTAATATTTTTAATAATTTTAAATATTTTTAAAAATAAAAATAAAAATAAAATTTATTATCAATATAATAATATTAAACTTGACTTAAGTTAATTTTTATATAAAAATAAAATTATTTATAGATGGTTTTTTTTTTCGAAAAATACCTTACTCTTTTTAAAGGAGAGTTTATTTTAGTTACAAGTCATATTTGTCGTTGAACAAAGTGTTTTTAATAAAACAAAACATAAAAATATATAAAAATATTTTTTGTAAAACTTTTACTTATAAACAAACTACAACTTCCAAACAAATTCATTAAGAATTATTGCTTTCCTTTCGTACCAAACGAATTTAATGACTAAAACAAATTAAAATTTAATCCACAGAAGAGGAAAATCTTTCACACTTCCTCTGTCAGAAGTCTCAAAGACCAAGAAAAAGCGCGCGAAAGGTGGTAAAACCCTAGCGAGGCAATGCCGGAGCTTCCAGAGGTAGAGGCAGCAAGAAGAGCGATAGAAGAGAACTGCTTGGGGAAGAAGATCAAGAGAGCGATTATAGCCAATGACTCTAAAGTCATCGAAGGAGTCTCCTCCTTGGACTTCGAGTCCGCTCTCTTAGGCAAGACCATCGTCTCTGCTCACCGGAAGGGCAAGAACCTCTGGCTCCACCTTGATTCCCCTCCTTTTCCCTCTTTCCAGTTCGGTACGCTTCCCTTAAAAGCCCTAGAAATTCGTTTTTTTTTCTATTTTCTGCTCATTTTGTTTAAGATTATTATTATTATTATTATTATTATTTTGTTTTAACCAAATGTTGGTTGAACGGATTTCAGGCATGGCCGGTGCTATTTATATAAAAGGCGTTGCTGTTACAAAATATAAGAGGTGACGTTCTTTTCTGGTTCTCAGTATGAAGTATTTTTACTTCTATTATGTTTTGGTTGTCTCGGAAGCAAAATGCAAGACCTGTGCTTGCATAAAAAACTGGAAGACATTTTAAATTATTAAAGTTTGGGAATTTCTATTATAAATAACAAAATGTAAGATTTTGACTTTTACTTGAACTGATTATTATTATTTTTTAGAAAGATGTTACATTTTATCTTCTTCTTCTTTTTTCCCCCTTCCATTTTGGTTTTACTTAATTAATAATTAATTGGAAGCACCAATAGTGACAACTAAATAGCGTCTACATTGATTAAGAAGATTTCATGAGCTATTGAAGGTATTGCATCAGAGAGATGTTTAATTTGTTAAGTGGAAAGGGATTTTAGCTCATATTGTTATAATTGATGTTTGGTTAGGAACATTATGGTAGTAATCTTAACATCTTTAATACATACAGGTCTGCTGTAAAAGACAATGATGAATGGCCTTCCAAATATTCAAAGTTCTTTGTTGAAGTAAGAACCATTGCTCTTTCCCTTGGTAATCCAATATGTTCTGTGGATTATCTTTTCTTTAAGTTATCCTTGAATATCGTCATTCAACATTTGCAATCTTTAAAATTTTAATAGTTTTTTTTTTGTAGTTTGTTTTCATGTGACATCTTCTTTGCGTTAACCTTGGCACTTAATATAACATAGCATATAATTGTTGAATCCTATATGTCTCTTCAAAGGTGAAGCTTCTCTATATATTTCTTAAGTGACAAATGTATTGGTTTCTAATCATTTTAATGCTCTCCTATTTCATTTTTTTTCATGATGTTCACAAGACCTGTATTAGATTCTTTCTATATTCTTTTTTTGAACTTCCAATAGCTTTTCAAGACCGGATGAACTTGGACGAGTAGATATGAAGGAAAATACAAATTCTGAAGCAGGTTTATGGTCATTTGGTGCAGTTGGTTTCCCAGTAAAAATGGTCATTAATGGGTCATTGGTTGATTTTATTATGTGCTCTTTTGTATTGGGCACTCAAAGGCCATTGTCTGCAGTTAACGAAGAGAAAAAAACTAAAATGTATCATTTTAAGTGATTTTCATCTTGTTTGATATGTTTGTCTAATCATCCAATTAAGCACTTAGAATTAGCAATAAGTTCTTCTGTTTCTTAGTGAAATTATTGAGGCTATATTCATGGGGATTTACCCTGATCGGAATCAGTATTGTCAAGGCATGTGCCTAGGTGTGCATGCTTGCATCTAGGCCCGCAAGCACCAGACAAGAAAAGCGCCTTAGATCCATTCAGTTGAGGTTCATTTGATCAGGCACATGCCTTGGCGCCTAGATACTTCTTTTTTGTAAGGGGATAAGTGTTAAAAAAAGCTTGCCTGTTTTCACTTTTCTTTAATTCCTTTTATTTTTTCATTTTTTTCATTTGATGTACCTTCACTAGTAAGAAATGGATAGTATCAAAATCGCTATTTCTCAATATTTGAGTATTCAACAACAGACATGGACCATAAGGAGATCATGCATATTGACCTACAAAAAATTTGCAAGTTTGTAAATAAATTAGACCTGATTTTTAGAGAGACTCGTACAAAATCAATACATATATAAATATTGTTATTTACTCCATGTGCGAAAGCATTTTTTATGCCTTGGTCTTGAGGCATTTTAAGGGTTTTACTGCCTTGTGCCCTTGACAAAATTGATTTTTATGCTCTTTTGCAGCTAGATGATGGTTTGGAGCTATCTTTCACTGATAAGAGGCGATTTGCTAGAGTCCGCTTGCTCAAAGATGTATTTCAATTTCTAATTTATTTAGTTTGTTGAGTTCCTACAGTTTTTCATGTTTGGTTTATATCTTGAAATGATTTGGTTGGTGCAGCCTACATCTGTGCCTCCAATATCTGAGCTTGGTCCTGATGCACTGTTTGAGCCTATGACAATTAATGAATTTACTGACTCCTTAAGCAAGAAGAAGATTGGCATTAAAGCTCTATTGCTTGATCAGGTTAAAACTCAAGTGGTCATGGTTTTTCTTTTTTTGTTGTCATGATGATTTTATGTCTATAGCCTTGTATTATCCTTCAGTTCTTTTATTGTTTCTTTTCCTACTTAACCTCATATTTGTATCTAGTAGCTCTTCTTCTTGGTTAAGCTGTTGAGAGATTATGTGAAATGGTAGCTTTTGTGTTTATCCTGCTCACTAGTTCTTATTTTGATTTTTTTTTTCATTTGCTATTAGCGAATTGCCTAAATGTATTAGACATTATCTTTATTCTTGTGATTTTTTTTTTCTTTTTCCTTCCAGTTGTCCCATTTCCTCCCTCAGTAATTCCTTGTAAGAATGAAATCAGGTTGCTGCATGCAATATGAAATTATATGCATGTAACTTTCTCAGTTTCATTTTCGGTTCATGACTCAAGCTGGAATACTGTCTCCATTACTTGATTTTGGTGATTCTCAAAGCTTGTTCTTGGAGATCATCATATTGTAAGGGCAGGACTAGGACATGGAGCAATTTGCTTCAACATAATTAATGACATTAGACTCTGTTTAGGTGGATGCAGTGTACTTAAGTTGCTTTTCTGCAGTACATGTCTGATTCATATCCTTTATTGAATGACTGAAGCCTTTTTTGTTTCATGTAGCTAGCAAATATATTTGAAGTTACTTGATTTTTCTTTTGTTTCCTCTTATCAGTAGCTTTTTGTTGTGCTCCTGTTTTGATGTGTTATTAACCTAGCATGAATGAGACTTCCATCCAGTTGAATCATCCTCACTGTAGCATTGAAGTATTCTGTAGGTCTGGTGTTTTCTATTGGGAAAATGTAGGAAGGCAAAGTTCATCCTTGATATTTTATTAATGGCTGAGCTGCCCCGAAAGGGTGCAAGTTTCCCTTTCCCTTAATCCACCACCTTGATGACTGAGCTTTACCAACTCAGTTGGCAGGCACATTCTATTTCAATTATGATTGCATTTTAAGGTCGTGAAACAACTGTCGTAACCCTCTCTGCCCTTCATAGTTTTTTTTTTTTTGTTTGCACCCCCTCCCCTGGGAAATTAAATTTGTAAGATGCCCCCTATACATGGATTCAGGTGCAGAATATGAATCTTCTATGGCGATGGCAGTCCTGACTTGACAATGAAGAAAGTGAATAACATAGACAATGGATGATTGCAGGGTTATATGAACATCAAGTTAAAACAACCCAATCCATATATTGACCTAAACGTGAAGTATAAGACGAATTGAGGAAGTTATTGGTCTGGAAAGATACAGCCAGGATGAGGAAGAAAAAAAAATGCAAAACAAGAACATGAAATTGTTTTAGAGATAAGAAGGAAGATAGAGGGTTGAAACTTGAAACCAGCTTTAGTATGAACCAATTTTTTCTTACGCAGCAGCCTGCTTTTGCCTTCTCCCATTCATTTCGAATGAGATCATGGTTCTTTTTGATGAAGAAAAAAGAGAGAAGGAAAACGAGAATGATGGAAGATTCTAGACAAGTCTACCTGATAGGCTTATGCCTTTTGGTTCTTTAGCTAGCTTTTCTTTTAGAAAAGTAAAGGAAAAAAATTCCAATTATTCTAGATACGGTATCTACTTTGATGTGCTACTGTTGTTTCTAATTCTCTATTTCTCTGATTAAAAGTAAAAAGTTTTAATTGTCTTTGTTAACTTTTGCAGAGTTATATCTCAGGAATTGGCAATTGGATTGCAGATGAAGTGCTATACCAAGTGAGTGCACCTTTTTACATACAAGATTGATTGCTGCATATTTAAGATGATGTTTAAGATAGACCCATGATATAGGATCTTAGATAATCCAGATATGGCACATTTCTAATGCATAGTTTTGATATTATAATCCAAATGAAAATTTTTCAATGTTTGTTGCACTGAAAAATAGAGCTTCCACTTGAGGTTGAGGTTACCATATATATATATATTGCTTTGTCCTTGACATAGTTTGAGAGAATGCAAGTAATGATCTTAAAGTTGCATTTCAAGATGGCTTGTTCAATCTCTTATTTAGTTTGAAAAGTTTTAGAGAAATAGAAAATATTGAATTTAGATTCATTGATTACAGAAGACTGACCTCATACAATGTCATGTTTATCACTGGTTTAATACTGCGAGACATTTTCTTTTGAATACACAACATTGTCTTGATGCATCTTGATGACTGAGCATAAGTTTTAGAATGTCGGGAATTCAAAAATAGTTATCAAGCATGCTATATGTTTCACTCTTTTTCTTCTCAGTCTCCACAATTTTATCAAAATATGTACGAAGTATATTTAAGAGAATGATTGCAATACAAATAATACAATCAATGGGACCAACTATATTGGAGTTTTAGTTTTTGGGGTGGAAGAGTTTTTTTTTGTTGGGTGTGTGTGTGTTAGTTTTATTAGTTTTTTTTTTTTTTTTGGGGGGGGGGGTGGGATTGAAGGGAAGTGTATTCTCCATTGACAAACAGCAACTTTACTCATTTGAAGGGCTTTTAATAGAGAGGTTGACAAGATGAGTTGAATGTGGCTGTTTGGTAAGGTGGTCACTAGCCTCCCAAAATCAATCCCCTCCAGAGTGAAGTTTGGTTTTACTAATATGTGATGAGAAATATAAAATATATTTCTTGAATGGGCAGCTATTTGGACTCAAAGTATTTATATAGCTGTTACAAGTTTATCATAGAATTTTCTATGTGGCAGGCAAGAATTCATCCTCTGCAGATTTGTTCCAGCCTGTCCAAAGAAAACTGTGCAACTTTACACAATTGCATCAAGGAGGTAAGTGTTGACCCATCTTGTAGTTGGTAATATTTTATGTTATAATTGTGCGTTCTTCATGGAAAATATAGAGGAAAATATTTGTAGGTCATTCAGTATGCTGTTGAAGTTGATGCTGACTGCAACCGTTTTCCTTGTGATTGGTTGTTTCATTTTCGGTGGGGCAAAAAGTCTGGAAAAATTAAGGGTAAGATACCTCTCATGAAACTGATAATCATGTTGAAAAAATTGTTTTTACAGGTTATTGAAAAAGCAGTTGAAGTTGGGGCAGATAGTAGTCAGTTCCCTAGTAATTGGATATTTCATTCTCGCGAAAAGAAGCCTGGCAAGGCTTTTGTTGACGGTCTGGCTCCTGAACCTATATGTGTCTTCTAGCATTATCTCCCATCTCCTTTCATTGTGATAAATTGATACTTCCCTTCTAAATGCATGTGTCAGCTCTTATGTGTGCACAACATGCATGTTAAAGTGCTCATTGTGTTGTATTTCTTTATTGTATGTTGATTATGTTGGAAGATATGGTGCTTCCTAGTTTTATTTTCATCCATTAAACAATGTGGCTGTTTACTGATTGATATCAAGTTATGAATATTGCCATTCATGTTTATTAGCCCTTTTATTTCCCTAGAAAATAATGAGCTTCCTTTCAATAACAGGGAAGAAAATTGATTTTATCAATGCTGGTGGCAGGGTAGGTCATTCTAAAATATGGTTTATGTTGGTCGATCAAGTGCCTTGTTTAACTGTTCACTTTCTGGTACAGACATCCGCATATGTACCGGACTTGCAGAAATTGAGTGGAACAGTAGCTACAAAAGCAGCAGGTAAACCTAGAAAGCAGGCTTCAAAGAAAAAAGGAGGTGATGAGGCTGAGGATAATGTTGATGATGAAGATGGCGTTGGTGATGAACCTACGAATGAGGAAGAGGAAAGCACTAAAATTACCAAGCCTAAGAAGGGGGGAAACCCTAGAGGTCGTGGTAAAAAGCCCCCTATGAAAAGAAAAGCCAAAGAGAGTGATGATGATGATGATGATGATGATGATGACAGTGGTGGTAACAATGATGTTAGCAGTGAAGAGGATGATGAAGATCCGACAGAGAAAGGTAGGAAGGTTAAAACTAATACTAGTAACAAACAAGCGAAGACTGTGAAGACATCCAAGCGAGCAGTGAGTAGTCAAGATGGTAAGAAGCCTAAGAGAGCAAAGTAGATAGCTGATGAATCATTTAACGTCTCCAGATATGTCTGCCCAAGTTTTGTAAGAATGGAAGGGCGGTGTCATGTTCTTGTAACTAGTATTGCTTGTTCAACCTTCTTATTAGATCACACTTGGCTTAAATTCTGAATTGGCGGCTACCTTGTACTGCAGCTGTTTGTTGCAGGGTATTTTGAAAATTTTCAGTGTGTTTTAAGTTATTTGAAGTTTGAAGCTCTAAACAACCTATGCATAGACTGATAGCTGCAAGTCCGGATCACTTATTTTGATTCCTTGGCTTTGAAGTGAGCATTATTTAAGATGTTGGGTATGGAAGTTTGGAATGCAAGCAAGTGAAATCATAAACCTCCAAGAATAGGAAGAGATTGTGTTGAGGTTGATTGCTGTGGTTGCAAAGTTGTAATTAATTTTTGGCGTTGGTCCAACGCAAAAAGTGAAGTGGATGCATGGACTTCTTTAATCCTTTCCAGCATCCACGCATACGCTAGGACTTGGGTGCAACTCTGTTTTAAAGTTGAACTAAAGCTAAGCTTGTCCTCAAGTCATTAAATTATATATTCTCAGTTTTAGGATAAATAGTGATGTTGGAGTTAAAATATATGGTTTTTCAGGATGGAAATGGAGGAAATGGTGTAACTTGGATTCGGAAAAACAAATAAATAAACTTCGCAATGCGTGGACTTTTTTGTCCTTTGACCCTCAGAGCCGTTGACCAATATACATACTACTCCAAACTCAAACAGTGGTTGGGTGGCATGAAGTTGTGGCAATGGGATCAATGTTTTGACAAGGGTACCGATACAGTCATATAACGATCAACCTCGTTGAGACCATTAACTCCGTCTAGAGGCGTACGCATCACATTCCAATTTCAATGGTTTTTTTAGCCATATTTTACAGGTTAGCAACTTTAATGCCAAAAATAAGGTTGAAACAAGTAAAAATATTTGGAGGCAGGACACGTACATGTTGAAAATATTAGGGATGCCATGAAAGATAATGCTCAAAGGGCCAGGTCGATGAATACAGAACTATATTCTTGAAACTTGGAAACTTTTCAAGTGACAGAGTACATCGATCGTTGGTCGGGGATCCTACCACGGTCCTATGGAGTTGATCTCCGAAACAGGCGGTGTGAGTACGGGATGTTCCAAACACTACGGTACTCGTGTTTGCATGTGGTTGCAGCATATGCTACCTACCATTTAAATGTCGAACAATATATCGACGATGTGTACACGCTTGAACGTACATTGCGTATTTGGGGTAACGAGTTTCCTGTATTAAGGGATGTATCGACATGGCAAGTGCAACCGCCTGCGTTCGAGATGTTGCTAGATCGGTCACCACGTAAGAAAGTTAAAGGTCGACCGACAACAATGAGGATTTAGAACGACATAGATATCAAAGAACAAGTCGATCCAAAGTATTGCACCATATGTAAAATAGTTGGCCACAATCAGAGCAAGTGTCCCCATGGAAACGTCTATACTGGTCAATCTTCATGGTTTGAAGGAAATTAAATGTTGTACCCGATGTTTGCATTTTATGGTCTTGTGGAAATAAATTTTGTATTGTTTAGTGTTAAGCTTTTATTTAAAATTAACTGTTGCAACTTTTAATACTTTAAAAGATATTATAAGTTATACAAAAAAGACTAATACATAAGTTGTGGAATTATAAACCAATACAAAAATATTACATAACATTTGAAATTTACATGTATCAAAATTGGAATGAACCGAGAGTGGTATCGTCGTTCGGGTTATAGCTGTTTACGGGCTTCCATTGACGGGGTGGACGTTGGGGTGATATGAACTGCTCTGCGACCCATCATAAAAAGCACCTACCCATTGGTCCGATGTGTTTAAGGGCTGGTCCTCCGAGTCGGGCTCTGCCATATGTTGATCCTCTGGGTCGAGCTCCTCAGTAATTCTATGCGATACTAACCGTACTCATAACTCATCGTGTAACCCACGCAAAAATCGCTTACAATTGTCAATTTTAGTCGGCATAAACTCAACAGCATATGTAACAGCCCAATTTTCAGTAGTGTTAGAACAGTGATTTGAGATCACTAAATTCGATGAAAAAGTTAGAAAAATTTATTAATTAATAATTATAAGTTAAGCGTGATTTTAGAAATATTTTTGAATTAGTGAATTTTGTGATTCAAAAGAAATTATTAGGTAAATTGGGTCGAAAACGAGGTATCGAGACCTCGATATTATAAACTGAGCCGTAAATATTTTTATAAATATTTACGGAGTGTCATTAGGGTAGTATAAAAGTTTCGTTAAGAAATTTTAACTTTTCGATGGTTAATTGATTAAAAAGGATTAAATTGCAATAGAGATAAAAGTTTAATTAAATATTAAAAAAAGTTAAAAGGACCAAATAAAAAATTATACCTTTTTCTAAAGTTGAGGCGGCATAAGTAAATTTAAAAAAAAAATCTAAAGTTAAAATAGATTATTATTATAATAATATTACTTAAAAGTTAAGTTATATATTATATTATATTATATTATATTATAAAAGAAATAAAGGATAGAAAAAGATAATTGAAACAGAATTGAAAAACGAAAACAGAGAAGAAACAGGGGAGAAAGAAAGAAAAAGGAAAATTTGGGGTTTTGAAGTTCAAGCTCAATTGGTAAGTAAATTTAATCCCTTTTCTTGTAATTTTTGAGTTTTTGGAGTTCTAGAACAAAATCTTTCATAGTTTATGTTGAAATTTTGAAAGATAGTTTATTTTTAGACATGAGTTATGTTGAATTAATTGACGAATTAGGGGTTAAATTGATTGAATTTCAAGTTAGAAGTTAGTAAAGGGTTGATTTGTAAAATAAATTATAGGTTTTGAATTAATAGGGACTAAATTGAGAGAATTTCAAAATTAAGGATTTATGGTGAAATTAGAGAGTTAAATTAGTTTAAAGTGGGAATGAAATGAAAATATGAAATTAGTTTTGAGAATAAAAATTAGTCTCGGTTTAGGGACTAAATTGGAATTTAGGAAAATGCTGAGTAAAAATTGAAATATTTAATGTGAGATTGAATGGTGTTGTATTGATGATTTTTAATTGTTTTAATTCCGTAGCTAGCGTTGTATCGGAATTCTCGACTAAAAAGGGGAAAAATATAGTCGATATCGAATAGCTCGGAATTCCTAGTTTGTATTTCTATAATCCGAATCTAATTATTAATTATTGTATTTTGATTAAATGTTATAGTAAATGATTGAGGTGAGAATTATTGTGTTTTACAATTGAAATGGATTGTCTTGATATGTGATGAAATTATATTGGTTGAATTAAAGTGGAATATATATTATGAATATATGTGTAAATGTGAAATTGTGCAAGTATGATAATTGAATTATTTTTTATATGTATAAAATTCAGCCTTAATGCCCAAGTAGATGGAATTTAGAACTACTGGAATATTAGTGGCATGCCATTAAGGAACTTTAGCACGCTCTCTGAATATTAGCACGTTGGTGCTCTCTGATTATTAGCACATTAGTGCTCTCTGATTATTAGCACGTTAATGCTCTCTGATTACTAGCACATCAGTGCTCTCTGTTTAGCACATCTGTGCTCTCTGTATAGCACTTCAGTGCTCTCTGTTCATTAGTGCATAACAATGCACCTCTGTATTTATTCCGTATATCCGGTGTGTTCTATAAAATCTACTTTCGGCTAAGAATAAGAATATGAGATAGTAAACTGAAAATAGAATGTGAAATATGTTGTAAATACATGGAATACACGAGTTATATACTCATAAATTGATTGTGGAATGGATAGTGCCATTGTTTAAATGATACGTGAATAAATTATGGAAAGGTATTATATATAGAAAGTGATGAAAATCGAGTATTATGTGATTTTAAATGTTCAATTGTGCTTAACATTTTATTATACATATTTTATTGTTCTATTTTTTTAAATATTCAGATTATAGAAATAACACTGAGTTTATACTCAGCGTACGGTTTGTTTCCGTGCGCAGGTTAAGTACACAAGTTTGATCGCTGATTCAGCATCCGTAACTCGGTTATTTCTTTGTGTCGGCATGTACCTAGAGTGTCTAAATATTAGTTATTTTGTGGTTTGATTGTAAATGAAGTTATAAGATCTATAATTAAAACGATGCTTGATGACTTGTTTTGATGATATAAAATGTTTGAGATTTCTGTTTGTTTGATCTGTAATCTCTGGTAATGCTCCGTAACTCGGTTCCGGCGAGGAATACGGGTTGGGGGTGTCTCAGCATACCTGCTAAGTCGCGAAAATTCTCGTTCGTAATCAACTACAGACATTTCACCTTATTTCAGCATAAAAAACTCTTGTTTTCTATCTCCGATATGCAGTTCACCAACATATTTCTTTTGAAATTATTTTTGAAAGAATTCCTAATTTACCTGATCTGCGGTACATGACGTGTCACTGACTGCCACCAGGTATATGCTTCTCATTGCAGTAGAGAAACAACACATATTAAACTTTCACGCGAGTCGCATTCAAGTTGTTGCAAAATATGTTTAGTAGATTCAATCCAAATTTCAGTTGCGGAAGGATCAACTCCTTTCAATTCCAAAAATTCAATTGCACCATATTTACGCAATTCTTTTATCGAAGCTTGAAGAATAGTAAGGGTAGATGTCGTAGCGGATGTGGTTCCCGCCACTCACTGAAGAGCATCAGCAATAGCTCTAAGTAATTGTAAATCATCTCTTTCCCCAATATTACCTCGTTCAACATTAGATTGTTGAGTACTAACTGGATTAATACTCGGATTTGCTGATTCGATTTCATCTAACTCATTGGAGACACCATCTCCGGTATATATTTCTTAATCAATATCATCATTATAATCATCTGATATTTTCAACTATAAAACAAATATATATATATATCAGCATCCAAATCCCGACTCAATTTGACTCAATTATGACATGTACCTCTAAACTCAATTCCAAGCTCAATTTAGTTCGAGAATCGGTTAAACCTGCAAAGCTCTGATACCAATAAATGTAACACCCCTAACCCACATCCGTCGCCAAAATAGGGTTTCGGAGCATTACCGATCAAACAAACATAATTTTAAGCATTTCATATCATACATTAATCAAGTCAAATCCAATCAAACTCACACATATTGTTCCTTATTTGAGCTATCGAGGCCCAAAATACATGTTAGAAACAAATCAGGACTAATTAGGAAACTTAGAGAATTTTTTGAAAAATAATAAAAATTTTCAAAGCTGCAGGGTTCACACGGCCGTGTGGTCAGGCCGTGTGACTCACACGGTCAGGAGACACGCTCGTGTCTCAGGCTGTGTGGGTATTTGATATAGGGACACAGCCGTGTCCCAGGCCGTGTCTATACCTGTGTAACTCTTTGACTTGGGTCACATGGCCAAGTCATACGCTCGTGTGCCATACCGTGTGCCCTTTTGAAATGGCCTCGCACGACCGTATGCTAGCTGTGTGTCTCACACGACCCAGTCACAAGCCCATATGTCTAGCCGTGTGGACTCAAAATGTGCATTAAACAAACAAGTTCACCATTCCCTGCAAGCTTGGACACTAAGCAACTCAAAAATCAATCGTTCAACCAAATCAGAACACGATCAAACACATCCAAAACATGTCAAAACAATCATCCTAGGTGCCTACCAATGTACCCTAATTGATACCTCAATTATATCATCAAATGATATCATCAAAATATCATTCAAGTCCAAATTATAAACATACCTAATTTAATCTATTTTACCTAACTTATGAACACTTAAACACCAAATTAATATGCCATAATAAAGCTTCAAAAACAACACATGTATATATATACCAAACCAATATTAAACTTTTAACATCATTTACATTCAATCCACAAAATAACTATTAATTAGACACCTTAGGTACATGCTGACACAAAAGGATCACCACGTTTGAGTTCGGGACCGTTATTGGATGCTGAATCGGCGATCAAAATTAAATACCTAACCTGCGCACGTAAAATAAAACCGTACGCTGAGTAAAAACTTAGTGGTATTTCTATAATTTGAATATTTTAAAATAAGAAATTACAAATATATGATTGAAATATAAACACATATTAATATTTAATTATTACAACAACCATATCATATTTCATTTGTTTCACAAATATCTCAATTCACATACTTGCTATATAAATAGTTTTTCACAATTTATTTCACATTTCATTATACAATTGCATTATCCATTCCATATTCATTTCATGAGTATATAACTCATATATTCTATATATTTGCAACATATTTCACATTCTATTTTCAATTTACTATTTCACTTCTATTTCGCATACTATGTCATTTCAATATCAATCATAAAACTTTATTATTCATTTACCCCTATAAACATGACTTGGACTCGAACGTATACACGAATCCAACCAAAAAACACTAGTTTGGCACCCATTGCCTTATCGGATAATTCAAAGTAATAAGTTGACACCCAGTGTCTCATCGGCTAAACCGAAGTAAATTGGCACCCGGTGCCTCATTGAATTAGGTCGAAGTAGTAAATTGACACCCAGTATCTCATCGACTCGAAGTCGAAGAAATCCCTGAAATCTTCCAATCCTATGGCATGTCATCTATATCCGACTCAGCCCGATACAGTTAATAGGGTTTAATTTCACAAATAAAAAACAACCAATATTCATTTCAATTCAAATAATCAATATATTCAATATATATACCAATTCAATCAATATAAATTCAATAATTTCATCACATACAAAATCAATTCATTTCAATTGCAAAACACAATAATTCTCTACTTAGCACTTACCATATATAATAAATTGAATTATAATAATTAACAACTAAGTTCGGATTATAGAAATACAAACTAGAAATTCCGAACTATTCCTCGTCGACTTTATCTTTCTCCTTTTTAGTCGAGGGTTTCGGTACGATATTAGCTACGGAATTAAAACAATTAAAATTCATCAATACAACACAATTCAAGTTCATATTGAATATTTCAATTTTCACTCAAATATTGCCTAATTTCCAATTTAGTCCCTAATCCGAGACTAACTTTTATTCTTCACATTTAATTCTTTATTTTCATGCAAATTCCACTTTAGACTAAATCCAACTCCCTATTTTCACATAAATTCCTAAATTTCAAAATTTTCACAATTTAGACCTTCTTTCACAAAATTTACTATTTGTTCTGCAATTTAATCCTTTTTCATTTCTAGCTTAAAAATATATCAATTTAGTCCCTAATACTAAAATTATTCAACATGGACAACAATTAAAAACTCAATAATTTCTAAAATTTCAACATGGGTCGGGTAGTATTTAACACCGGAATTCTAAAAACATAAAAATTATAAAAATGAACTAAATTAACTAACCAATTGAGCTTTGAACAATTTGAAACCCTAGCTTTGTGTCTTTCTCGTTCTTTCTTTCTCTTTTTCTTTTCTTTCTTATTCTTTCTGTTTCGTTGGCTTTCTTTTTCTTTTCTTTTTTTTATTCATTCATTTATAATATATAATATATATACTTAATTAAATATATTATAATATTATAATATATATTTTTAACTATAAATTTTATAATAACATACACCTTATGCCCCTCATTTATAATATATAATATATATACCTAATTACACTTAATTTATGCAAATTCACTTACCCAAAAATTAATTAACTACACAACTAACTTCGTAAATATTTATTTTTAATAAATATTTATGAGTTTGATTTACGAGAACAGAATCTCAGAAATGCACTTTCCGACACTCATGACTATCGGGTCGTTACACGATACCCATCATATATGGTAAAATTTTTATAAAAATATGACAAATCAATTGTCTATATAATTTAAACATAAAATTATATATTGAAGAGTAAAACTGAAATTTTGAGAAAACAAAAACATCACACTTATATTATACCAACATAGCCATTCTAAGTATTTTTTTATTTAAGTTAACTTAAATGAGTAATAAAATATTAATAATAGAACGAAGCTTTGTCATAAATATTAATAATAACACGTAGACATCAAATGTGATTTCCAAATCTCTTTGAAGCTTATCATTAATTCTCAATTGTTATATCCTCATCATAGTTAAGCATTAAAACAAAAGGCAACCATCGATATCTATAATAATACATTGAGTTTTACATATAATATAAACCAGACATATTCAAACTCAAAAATTTATCTTATATAGGAGAACTTTTATAAAAAAAATATCCATTCGTTAAAGATAAATTTAATCGTAACTCTAATAATTTTGAGCTTATTCAATTTGATTATCATAGATTAGTTGAAGCTAAATTAATATATATTCCTAGTTTTCTCATGTGAATGCGATTTTTAATTTTTATTTAGGTGGTGTCAAATTAGTGGAAGACAAATGTAACTTTTTTGCACCCCACAAATGGAACCAAGCACAACAACAATGCAAAATTAAGCAGAAAGGTCATCATATTAAAAAAATTAATAAATTTATGAATGTGCCATAAATAAAAAAAAATTATTATTAACACGTAGAGATCAATTTCATGCAAAAAGGAGTTAAAAAGGGTTAATAATAACCAAATAGAGATAAATTTCATGCAATTAAAACACGTTGAGCAAAATAGCATTGAGCAAGAAAAAAACGAGAAACTAAAACGAAAATTTTTTATTTAATTTATAATTAATTTTACTATTTCGTTGATCCTCGATGAAGTGTGATCCGTATTTACTCGAGAAGACATTTTGATATCTGCATAATTTTAAAAAAAATTACATAAATTAAATATAATTAATTATTATATTACAATAACTATAAAATATAAAATACAAACTATATATACCTTACAAGTTTTTTTTTCTCCTTTCTTCATTCTCTTCTACAAAATACAAAATACAGACTATTATATACCTTACAAGTTTTTTTTTCTCCTTTCTTCATTCTCTTCTACAAAATACAAAATATTTGAATGGAGGACCAAAACCCCACCTTCTTAAATAGAGGCATTTCTTCTTCTCCCTTTCTATATATATTTTTAAACTAGCAATTATTAACATTATAAACTTATTGATCAATCACATTACTGACATGATGTGATCAGTCATAATATATATTTTTAATTCTTTAATATATTTTTTAAAAAAGAGACATAATTTTTTTAACAAATAAATTATTTTTTATTTTTTTCCAATCAATTCAACTTTCATTTTTTTTTCTCATTTTTATTTTATTTTATTTTTTGGTTCTCCATTTTTTTATTTCTATTAAGAATGTCCCCTTAATTTTCTTGATTTCACATTACATAAATTATTTACATGAAAATTATATTTCGCAAAATAACTATCAATTTACATTATTCAAAAAATATATTTTACAAAATATAAATTTACATTTCAAACATTCTAAATAGTTTCACTTAACTTACAATATATCATTTTACAACACGAACAACTTTCTCAATACTAAAAATAAATAAACGATTTTTTTCAAGTCTGACAATATTGTGTCTTACAAACAAAATATAATTAAACAATTTTGTTCAAAACTGACATCATTCTATCTTACAAATTGAAAAATAAATTGTTTAACCGTAACAAAAGCGTCTTTCTCAGTATTATTAAATTGTAGCTCGAATGCTGCCGATATTGATGATCTCACCTGTGCGGTTCAATTTATGATTCCTTTTAACCTTCAAACATCCCATTAACCTACGGAATCCCAAATAATCTACTTGTTGGTTGCATAATCAATTTGAACCCGTTATCGTCTTACCACAACCAACGAAAACACTTACATAACCAATTTGAACCCGTTACCAAATAAATAATTGGCATTCGAAAGTAACCATTAAATTTACCGGTGTCAAAGCTCCACCGGATTATCGTTAAACAAAACATACCTTCAAATTAAAAAAAATACATAAAAAAACAAAGAAGGCTTCTCATATATTTCCCATTCAACCTCTAACAAAGTATAAGTAAATTTTTTTCTTTCAACTCATATTCATGTGTCATTGAGAGGCTTATATATACAAATTTGGCCACGCCAAATAGAATGATTTTACCAAATAAAATATTATTTTTTTAAAAAATTTAAATATAAAAAAATAAATTTAAAAAAAGTACAGGTGGCACCATTTAAATTGGCTCTACAAAAAATATATACATAAAATATTATAAAATAAATAATAAACAAATAAAAAAACAAATAATAAACAAATAAAGAAAACAAAAAGTAGATTTGGCGCCACTAAAAAAAGAAAAATTTGTTTAAAGCCCCCAATTTTTTCAAAAATCGCAGTATTTTCCTAATATTTATACAGGTGGCGCCATTGTACATGGTTCCACTAAAAAAATAATTTTCTTATCTTGATTGCTGACATGGCATGTTAGTGACGCCAAATACTTTGACTCCTACTGTAGATTTTAAGTTACTTACTTATTTTATCAAAAAAAAATAGGTTATTTACGTAATTAATTAATTTGTTTATGTTAGTTTCATAAAAAAAGCCTATTTTTATTGGGTTTCAAATTGGTAGCCCAGTTCTGTCTGTCAAAATAGCTGATTGGCGTTGAGAGAAGTGAGACTGATGGAGGAAGCAAAAGGAGTAGTGAAGCACATATTGTTGGCAAAGTTCAAAGATGAAATCCCACCTGAGAAGATTGAGGAACTCATAAAAGGCTATGCCAATCTTGTTAATCTCATTCACCCCATGAAAGCTTTCCACTGGTATGTTATCCCTTTTTGCTTCATTCATACCTTTCTTTTCTTTTAGATCTGGGTATCATTATATATAAGTAATTTTGAGATCCACTTCTTGGTGATGGATCCGTGGTTTTAGTTTGAGGCTTAAAACTGATGGATATTTTAAATGATAATACTAGCCCTTTTTCTAGTTGTAATTTGATAACCCAGAGGCTTCAATCTTCATGTGTTGATTTACAAAACAGTAGGAAAACAACCCATTTCTGATCCTGCCTTTGGGCAAAATCAATTCCATGATGACAGGGGGAAGGATGTTAGTATTGAGAACCTGCATCAAGGGTTCACTCATGTGTTTGAATCCACATTTGAAAGCACAGAGGGGATTGCTGAGTATATAGCTCATCCTGCTCACGTGGAGTTTGCAAATCTGTTTCTCCCCAGCTTGGACAAGGTCATTGTATTTGACTACAAACCCACCGTTGTACGTTGCTAAGTTACAAGCATAGTTCTGTCTCAATGTAGCTTTTGTCCTGCTCATGTCTGTTGTTATTTTGAATAAAGTTTGATGTCTTGTACTATGAAATGCGCCCATCCCTAGTGGTCAAGGCAAAAGTTGGTTGGTTTTATCTTCTATAGGTTTTACATACAATAATTCCTTGTTGAGATTGTGCTTTGATGTATTCTTGAGCTGAGTTGAGACTAAGCAATAAGAAGCTTGAGTTTGAGATAAAGCCAATTTTTTGATTTGAATTTCGGCTTTTAAGCTAAAGCAAATTTCATTTTTAATATTTTGAACTAAAAAAAACTGAATTATTAGATTAAGGTGATGCCTAAGAAAGAAGAAAAAATTGAGAGAAACAAAGAAAAGATGAGAAAGATATGGAAAAAGGTTAGACTAGAGTGAGTGATCCAAGGATTTTTTATTTTTAATAAGCCTCCCCTGCAGTTTGTATTTCTTTATTAAAGCAAAAATGTATTTCATGCCCATATTAGTTGTAGTGGTAAATTGGGATGGAATAACTTCGAAGTTTCATTTCAACCATGTGGATGTGTATTCCTGTATTCCAAAATTGCACATTCCACCTGGTGCACTTTGGGTGAGCCTTCCTATGTTTGTGAATTTGAGTATGGTGAAAGGCTATCTCGTCGTTGGTATTTCTTATTCCTAAATTGATTAAATATTTTGCATTTAAAACTAGAAGGTGGGTGTTCCTTTGATTAAATATATTGATGTTGCACTTAACAAGTAAAAGGTATATACTTGGTGTTACATGAATTTTGGTGCTAATCGGATTTGTTCAAACTCTTTAGTATTTGCTTTCATTCCAATAAAATTGCTTAATTAAAGATTTTCTTTAACACCAATAACATAATAATTAATATGTTATACTATTTTTTACCCTGTTAAAGACAATTATAACACACAAAGACAAGAAAATAAAGGGGTATAATTTTCTTCAGATAAAAATTTATATTACGGGTGCAATTATATCTATTAACTTGACAGTTGGGAATTTGAAGTCTGATACGAAATTAATGCCCAACTGTTACAACAACGTGCACCCAAACCAAACCAATCCCAAATCCCAAATCCCAAATCCCAAATTAGCAACAACAGGAGCAGGATCAGCCTTAGCTCAACACTTCTGAAAGCTGGAAAGTGAAAACTGCAACTGCATCCTGTAAATGACTCGAATGAAGGTCTTCCGGAATGGGAGCACTGAACACCGTATCATAGCAGCTTAACTGCTCATCATGCGTCCGACTTCCGCTTGTATCTGACAGCAACAAATTGCATATCTCATCCGCCATCTTTGAATATGCCACCCTGCACCATCACATATATCCAATCACTACCCACCAACTAAGCTAGTTAATTGATGTAAGCAGGCACATAGAGCAACTAACTGATGCCAAAAACCAGATCCTATTAGAGCTGTAGCTCAGATGAAAGCATTGGAGACGTTGCTCTCAAGTTGATAAGTAGTAACTTCTATCTGATTTACACCAAAATTCATGCAAATATGGAAAAATAGAAACAGTAATACAACTACATATCAATGACTAAACCCCTTTTTTACCCAACATATTCCATAGCACATCATTCTAGTAGCCATGAAAAGAAAGGGCTCCAATGAAATGAGCTGACTATCGCAGGAACATTAATTCAATATCATTTAAGCTTCATAATTTTCCCACTTCTGTGATTAGGTACTTGACAAATTTCATACTACAGCTAACGAGAAGATGTGAAAGGCAAAGAACAAGAAGGCTTTGGTGTCAAATTTCCATTTAAGATGTGAATAAGCTATAACATATCACCAAAAAAGAAAAAAAGAAGAAGAGGGAAATAAGCTGAAATTATGAAAACTTGTTATGCAGACATAAGCTAGCTACCAGGAGATATCATTTTATTTCAGGATATATTAAAAAGGAACGTATTTATATGGATTAGCCAGCCCAGAAAGATAATTCCGACACAACAGAGTACACTTTAGTCCATTTAATAGCTAAGGTAGTTAACAATTTCACAATTGTGCAATTATAATACAAAACTGAGTCTCTCCGTTTGCACCTCTTTTAATTACAGGAAGATTAAAATGGATGGAATAATTCCTTAAGCTTGTCTGTATCTACTATTAGTTTAGTTCTAGTCCCCTTGTGTTTTCATGTTGGTCAATACCAGTCAAACTTAATGCCATCACAAACTGAAATTTTGTATTAAAACTTAGACATGTGATCATTTCCATTTTATATTCAGTTACGATCAATCAATCTATTTTTTTTATTACTAAAACTCATAAAAGAGATTAACAAAAATACCTAGCATCAACATGTAACCTGCCACCCCAAACTGCTGAGGACTCATTCAAACAGCCAAGAAAGTCTCTACAAGCTGCATTTTTGCTGTTGAGGGAACCCTGAAAAGTTCACCAGCATCACTTTTAAAAGGAACTAAATAAAGTTCGCTGATATTTTACAAAACAACAGCTTATGAGTGCAATTGCTTAATCTATTACAAATCTAATAGGGAGATGTGGAACAAATAAAATCACGAAAAAAACGGCATCATCATTATCCCAGCCAGTTCCAAATGTTGAAAAATAACTCATGATTTAATCACAGAGACACAATTAGAATATATTCTTTGAGCTGACAAGCTTTAAGCATTTCAACCATAATTTATGTTAATAGAAATAAACACCTAGCATGCAACTTAGCTAAACAGCAAAGCAGCTTTCAAGCGAATTCTTCCAAAAGCAACAAAGGTAAAAGAGTATGTGAGCCACAGCCATTACACACAATTCACCCCCCACCCCCACCCCTAAAACAGACCATGCAGCACACTACTGCACCAGTCCCTTCGGGCAAATGAAGGTAATGCCTCTGCAACCTAGGTTTAACTAGGCAGATCCATTCTTGTTACTATGGCATAAATTTGAAGGAGAGTCATGTATTTTAGACTTGCTATACTTCGCATATAGTGGCCACCCCATTAACTAGTTTAGTAGGGAAAACATGACTCAAGGTAAGGACTGCACTCAGCACAACCCCATAACCAAGAAGCCGTGTTCACAATAACAGGAATGATATGGTTCACCAATAAATGAAGCATCCAACAAACTTTAGCTTATATTCAGATCTAGATTCTATGGCCTTGAAAATTTGCATGAGTTTCTTACAAGTTCAGCCATAGTATTGTTATCCTCCTGGAATGAACTTCTTAGCACATAGAATGAAATATATATTCCAGCTCCCAAATCCCAATTTTCAATTTCAGACTTGTGGTTCTCCATGGACGTGGCAATCCTCCATACCTCTGAGTCCTTGGCTGCATTGAAGAGAAAATAAGACTTGGATTAACTATACCAATGGTATTGAGACTTATCAATTATTACAGTGATCCAAAATTGTGCACTACATTCTTCAATCCACCATGAATATCCAAAAAACAGGTTTTTGAAACAATTTAAACAACTAAGATTGACCCTAGAAGTTAGTAGTAATCAGCATCTATAACTACATGATTCTGAGTCTGAAAATAGCAAGTTAAGTGAGCCACCCACCTCCAATGTGATGAAATACATCCATGCATGGACATGGGATTTTATGCTCTCAAATACATCAATACGAACAGAAAATTCATAGAATGAATTGCTAAACCCCCTTGATTGTATAGCTTAAATAGCATTCTCAAGTTTTCAAGAATAAGCTCTTTTCCCCTTCAAACATCATCTTTCCAGTAGCATCTAGACGTTCTTTCAGTAAATGTTTTACAAGGCTAAATGGAAAATTTTAAAGGTGGGAAAGAGGTAGCTTGTATGTAGAGAAAAAAGGATTCCTAGGTGATTCTGTCCCGCTATGCTATATTGTGTTTCACCATATCCATAATACACAATTCCTTTGAGGTCTTAACCATATAAATTTGGTAGGTCGCATTAACATCAATTTTTATGTAGTATAAATTTTATAGATTATTTATTTTAATGTTCACAGGAAGAGAAAAGGGGGAAAGGGGGAGACCCTGAATTTGGTTTGAAGTCACATCAATGAGGCATTAGAAAAGAAAAACAATAACAGGATAACAAAGGTCATATGGCACGTATGAATTACTTAATTTGCAATAAGATCATACCAGACAAGAACAATGCATGAGCAACTGAAGTCATGAAAATAGAATGAGCCTTTTGCCAATTTTCACATTCCAGAAAGTGCTCAAGAGCCCTTGGCAAATCCCCATGGTAATTGTAATAAACTGCCTGCATCATAAGAGGGAAATTTTCTTAATTGGAAAACAACAATTGAATTCCAAAGAACCTTTAGGAGTTCTCTCTCACACCATACATCCACACATAGACAGAGATACAGTGACAAGCATGCAGCAGGACATATCCAGATTGTTAGTAATTTAAAAGGAGTTAATCTTGAAAAGAAAAAATATGATATTTAAAGATTCCACCCAACCTTTCAGAGCTCTTTCTCTCTTATCATAAACATACATTCCCCATCCCCACATGGACACAGGTACAGATACAAGCATGTGGCAGAGCAAAGTCAACATGGCTAGGAATTCTGAAAGGAATTCATCTTAAAAAACAAAGAATGAGATTTGAAGATTCCACTCAACCAGGATGCTGATATTCTGCCATTATACACATAATCTAAATTAATGATGGATCTAACCCAAATTGAGCATCTAATTGTACCAGCAAAGCTCCAAATGTTAGCATGGAATAACGCTCATGCTGGACCAACAAGTAGTAAAATACAAAGGCTTCAGATACACAAAACTAGAAAAAATCATCTAGAAACAGAAAACATACCATAGCTTCATGCAACCACTGCAAAGGAATACCCAAGTCCTCAATAAATCGGCGCTGTGATTCTTGTGAACTCCAAGATTCACAATATTGGAACAGAATTTCCCTAATAAGAGTAGCTTGAAGGTAAGGATAATCATCACGGTAGGGCATTTGAAGGGCTACATAGATAGCCCAGTGACACTGCTCCTGACATAGTAACTGGGATACAAGTCCCATGTCAAGTGCTTGAAGATCATTAGAATGGAAAGCACCAACAGCTTCCAAGATTGCCCGCTGATGCCAGATCATATGGTAGTCAAGGGGATCATGTGTTGAAGAGAAGGTGCTAAACATTGCCTTCAGAGAACATAGTTGACTCTCTTCACTGGCATGCAGAAGCATAAGATAGTATGAAAGATCAAATCTTTCCACTCTGCTCAAATTTGCATTCTCTTCAACTGGTCCTTCATCAATATAAATTGGAACAGGAAACGGAGCTTTTCCATCATCAAGAAGGTGCTGATAAGTTCGAAACACAACAGGCAAAGCAGTATCTGACGGTAGGTGATACCACATTAACAATCCTAGGAATCTCTTCCAGTCAATCTTAATACCATGCAAAGCACCATGAATATTGCCAGCAAGCAACTCATAAAGCCGAATCCTGTCCTTCTCGATGAAATTGAAGTCCAGACCATTAATTCTCCAAATATCAAGCTGTCTTGAAACATCAGAACGATTAACTGTTGATCCACCAGCCTGGCTTAGTAAACAAGCCAATCTAACATCTCCTTTAGAAGCTGCCAGCTCCACAGCTGCATCTAGTTGTCGCCCAGTCAAGAGAAAGAATAAGTGTTCCAAGTAACCTGAATCGTTCACAGAGCTTACTTCTTCTTGTACACGGTGACATACACTTTCTTGCAGCCAACAACTAAACTCGGCTCTCCTAATAAGAGGAAGTGCTTCCAGGTCTACTTCTGGAGGACCTTCCTTGATATCTTGCATCATATCTTCCTCATTATCAGCAGCCATAGATTTCAGTTGACCAGTATTTTCCCTCTCTGAGAAAAGAACTTTAATCAATTCCCACACCATCACTTGATGCATCAAAACCAAGCGAGCAGAAGAAGATAAACCAGGAACCTCCAACTGCCTCTCAATAATGTCTATATAGCTCCTACAAATGCCAGAAAGCTCTAAGCGATTAGAAACAACCTTCAGAAGCTTCAGCTGAAAGGACCCAACATCCACTTCTTTTTCTTCATAATTTAGAGCTTTATGAAGATTCAACGGAGCATCAAAAGCAAAGTCAACAAGTTCTTTCTTTACTTTGCTATTTTCATCTCTAACTACCTTATCAATTGCCACTTTTTCTACATTGATTACAGAAGATAATACTCTTTGGCCATCATTACTACCTACAGGTGCACCAGAGTGCACAAGAATGCCACTTGGCCCCCAACCTACACGAAATGACCTACCCATGAACAATGCTGCATCAACTATATTGTGAGAATGGCTTCCAGTGACAGGTGTCTCTTGTTTGATGTCCAACTTGAAACCTTCCCTTTTTGTTGTCTTCAGTGGCAAGCCCTTATTTTCTTGTGTCATCAGAACAGTTCCAGATGAGCTTGAATCAAAAGTACCAGAGTTGTACTCAAGCAAAGCAACAGGGGTTTTCCGTACAACATGTGGGCTAGTCCTATTGGGCATCCTCTGGCTAGAGTTATGCAAAGAGGACTTTATATATTCTTTAGCAAAGGCCTGCTTCTGATTAGAACCTGTTCCTCTAAAATCCTCAATGTCCTCTTCTTCCTCAACAGGAAACATCAACATCCTCAATTCTCTCATCTTAACAGGGTCCAGCCCAAGATGGGCAGGAAGAGAATGAGAAAGCAGTGGTCCATTAGTATCCAGTTGCATGTCTTCATCAATCTCAGGATTCCCACCACCATTCATTACCCCAGGATCTTGTATAGCCCCTGTTGCGTCATCCATTATAATATCTTCCTCGTCATCTTCACTCAACCCGAATCTGCTAAAATGGTCAACCAAGAATTTCCATTCACCATTAGAAGGGTCAAATGCAATGAAGTGTGCCCCTTGACTCCTCATACTCTGTCTTAATTTCTTAACAATACTATCTACTTCCTGCTTTTCCAAGCCTAAATTTTCAATCTGAAGTTTCAAAGTTACCTCGGCAGTTTTGTTAAGGCCTTGACCAACCATGGGCTTATTGCTTTCATCTTCATATACAATTACCTGATGCCTATGGAATTTCACAATTTGATCTAAATCCAACCCTCTAACATCAGTTTTCCCAAAGAATTTTACACACCCATAGCCAGATCTTCCAACCACAAAATCCGGAACACAGCTGCAATAACCAGGTTCCAAGCGTTCCATTCTTACCATATCTTCCAAGCAAGGCTCCATATAATAATCAGGGGAATGTAAACTGGGTAAAGATTCCTCTATCCTTGTCATAACATGTGGCAAAAAATCAGAAATTGCAGATATCTTTCTCTTCTTGTATAGTGTAACATGTAAATCAGAATTTTCTGTATTGACGTCTGTCCCCCTTCTAGAAATTTCACTTGCTGTACTATGAATTTCACACACAGTCCCTGCAACTACAACTCAGATATTGAGTACATTCATACAAACTAACTTGCATCTCCAATTAGCTCAAAAATAATAATAACAACAACAATAGTAATGATAATGAAAACAAGACAAGCAAACAGATGCCTTAAAACCATTCTAAAAATACTATTCCCAGCAAAACCCGAATGAGACTCTATTTGGGAACAAAATTCAGTTCAAAGTTCAAGCACAAACATAAGCACACGCTGATACGACCCACAATTTTATCTCTCCAATTTCTCAAAAAAAAAAAAAGAAAAAGAAAGGAACCTCAAAATCTTAAAACTTGGCAGATCTATGATACCTACATAGAACTTCCAAACCAACAAAATCTGGGTATCAAACAGACAAGACCTAGAAACTTAATAGCTAGTTGAATTCAAGAACACCAAAAGAGAAAAAAAAACGAAACATTGAACTCTAAACACCAAATGAAAGCAATTTTTTTAATTTGAAGAGCATGACTGATTTGGATTAATCCCAAGTTTAAAACCCAGATACATTATAAAAAGAAAGAAAGAGTGAGGGAATTACCTGAAGCCATACCTGCAGAGTGAGGGTTTATTAAGGGTTTTAGATCCTTGAGAGTTGAATCAGTTGAAGGAGAAGGTGGTGAAGTAAAAGCACAGAGAGAGAGAGAGAGAGAGAGAGAGGAATGGGAGGGAAAGGTTTTTGGAGGGGTGGGTTTTGGCGTTTTTAGTAATTAGACAGTGAATGAGGCAGTGAGGGTTGAGGTCAGGGTTTGGGGTTTTCGATCCTATAGTCAATCCAACATACGAATTTTATTTTCATGATGGGTTCCGTTAAACTGTGATTATGCATCGGTAGGGTCACATCGAGTCAAAGGTTCGAAATTTAAAAATAAAAAAAAATCAATTTTGTTAGTGTTTATGAGCAATTATATATTAGAGTTGAATTAAATCAATATAAAGTTTAATTAACAAGGGTTGAATGTAGTTAGGAGATATCGTACTTTTAAGGAGAATGTAAGTTTGAATATTACTAATAACATTATTAGGTCAACTTCAAACTCAAAACATGATTTGTAAAACGAACATGCACAATATAAAAAAAATCAATATATTTTACAAATAGATGGTGGATGAACATAAGATAAGAAAGAGATTACTGTAGTGTCTTGTTGGTTAGGAGCCAGCTCATGAACAAGTTGACCAATTGATCAAAAGAGTGGATAGATCCTTCGGAATGGACAGATACCATGCCCGGCAGTGTGAGAAAGAGTAATAAAGAAGGTATTGCATTTGATCGCGTCAAAGGCACCTATGATATTCATATGATTATTGTAATATGCTAGGTGGTCCTCCAGGTTCCTTACTCCACTATAAGAAACCTTGGGGAACTTGAAGGAAGTTGAGAGGTTAAAGGTTAACAAGTGTGGGGCAAGAGGCTCGTTGGAGTAACTCTAAGAAGTTTTGTCTGTTTTGACCCCCTTTTTACTTCTTGTAACACTTCCATCTCAAGGACCTTCATATGCTCTTCCAAAGAAACATTGTTGACATGAGTGTGTTGCGAGGTAGCTGGTTGATTATTATTAATGGGTGGGTCATTGGGGTGGCAATGCTTAAGATCTCTACAGATGATGGATTGAGCCTCATTGTTTGGATGAATCAAAATTTTTTTCTTGGGGACTTCACGGGCTACTTAGAGTTTAGCTATCAACTGCTCATTTTGAGCATTCCGTTGATCTAAGAGTTGTTGATGTTCTTGTTGCTCCTTGAAGTGGCGTTCCCATTGCAAAAATTGCTCCTCTAAACGTTGCATTTTCTCCTGCATCCTTAAAAACTTGTTTCTGGGACCCAGAAGGTTGTTGCTAGAAGGCTTGATTTAAAGGAGTGGTAGTGGGAGCAGTGGCAATAGTGATTGCTAGTTGGGGAGATTGACCAACAAGACAGTAGGAGAGGGTATATTATAAGTACTAGGCAAGGAGTTCTTTTAGATCTTGGGAGGAGGCACTAGTTTCATGGGTTGCACATGGGAGTTCGCAACCATGACACATTTGTGTGATCCATCATGTTAAGGGATGTCATTTGGCCCAACTAAACTGACCCGTTGCTTGGAGAGATTGAAGGCTCATCTACAAAGCATGATAATTATGGAACGTAATCTTCGAAGATATGCAATCTTAGATATTACTTGTAACCTTAGAAGATAAGATTTTGTAATATTAGAGATTTGATTTGTTGATAGCTTTTAATTTTAGCCGTTGATGGACTTTAATCTGTAGCATTGAATTGAAGGCCCATCTACAAAGCGTGACAATTATGGAACGTAATCTTTGAAGATATGCAATCTTAGATTTTACTTGTAATCTTAAAATATATGATTTTGTAATATTAGAGGTTTGATTTGTAGATAGCTTTTAATATTAGTTGTTGATATACTTTAATCTGTAGCGTTGAATTTGGGGAGGCCTAACTATAAATAGAAGTCTCTTCCCCTCATTTGTAAATCACTTCAGTTTTCAGTAATAGAATTCTTGAGAGCATTCACTCAAACATTCTCTCTTGTGCTTTTGCTTTTCTGTGGATTTGTTCTTATATTTCAAGTTTATTCATCTTTGTCATCTTTGAGTTGCTTCCATTTTGTGTTGGTGCCTTAGAGGAATTCTGCTTGAATATTTAATTGTTGGGAGTTAGGTTGACTTAGATGTTTTTGAAGTGAAAAATTCACCTAATGCTGCATGAATTGTGAGGCTAAAGTTCTAACCCCGTGACACTAGAGGTTGGCTGAGAATTGAAGGATGTTGGTGAAGTAAGGCTAAAAACTGACGGCAGTAAGGTCGTTGGGAATAACTGGGATAATGGTGGAAATGGTTAGAAAATTTATGGGAGTTGAGCAGACTGAGAGAACAACCATAGATTCTAATAAAGGGGATTGGAAGTCTGAAAGGATGCTAGTGGTTGAGTTGTGGTAGTAGGGTTTTGGATTGAAGGGGAGTTAAAAGTAACGGGATAAATGGTGTTAACTGGAGTTGAGGAGTCTAATGGGTTGGTAGAGTTGGTTGGGTTTGCTGGGTTAAGGGGAGCATCAATATGTGAAAAGGAAGCTATGGTGACTTTTCATGCTCACAGCACCTATTGTTGATGAGGGTACCAATAAGGAAAAAGTCAGGAAGGAGGATATCATGGTGCTAAAGAAGGTCGATTCACCCTAGTAGGGCAGAGAGCCGATGGAGGTATGTAAGTAAGGAGGTTGAGGATAATAAGGTGGATATGAGTACTTAAGGGTCGATCCTTTCTCCATTGTGCTGAAAGGCATATATAGTGGAGGTCCTCAGGTAGGTAGTGCTGAGGTGGTGAACTTGTTACCAAAAAGTCATCATTGTGGAATGCATAGAGGGTTGCATGTGATGGGGCTCATTTTATCATTCATTTTGAATTGTAGGCCTAAAGGGCATGTTCACATTAAGAAAAGTGTTCACACTAGAAAAACAGGTGCTTTGAGGAGTGAGTGGCCTATTCATAAAGATAGATGGATAAGGCCTTTCTAAGGGAGAGGGTAGTTCATTCACAGGGGTGAACGACTTATCCTCAAGAGTGGGTGATTAGGACCCTTCCAAGGAGATCGAGAGGTTGGATGGTAGTAGGACTTACAAGACACTAGTCATCTGATGACCACTCGGACAATAGAGAGCGGAGGGTTGCTTGTGGGCATTTTCAGCAGGCTTGCTAGATGCACATGTCCCAAGCCAAAGAGGGTATAACAACTTGCATTGGAATATGATTGTCATGTCTTGACCTATATATAGCAATGATTAAAACTTCTATCAGATATTCGTTTAACATAAGTTCAAACAGTGTAACCACCATCCTCACCTCTAATATTGTATATAAAAAAAAGAATGCTATTGTCATGATTCATGCTAATGAATCTTTAATGGAGTGAGAATTAGACTAGATTAACATATAGATATTGGATTTATCATATTGGTCAAGTGAAAAAATGTTGGAGATTTATTAAGAGACAACAAGTATAAATATAGTGCAACCACATGCACAATCACAAGTACACTATAATTATAAATATATATTCGAGTTTTTACAAAATAAAATAAAATGAATATGATGCATAAATGGACAAAAAACCAAAATAAATTGAACAAAACCTACTGATCAAACGAATATGATAATATTTTTTTGAACAGTTTTATTATAGATTTTGATTATATGTGTTTTTTATGAAACAATGCCTATAACTACCCATAACCACTCCTAACCCATAAATAAGAGGATAATACACTTCATTCCACTTGAACCCATGTCCTTCTTCATTGGTAAGAATGCCCATGCCAATTGAGTTATAACTTAATCAGGATGGTAATATGTTTTTTAATAAACATATTCAAGTATATAATTATTTTTAATTTAAGAATTAAAAAAGAAAAAAATATATCATTAATTTATAGCCACTACATATGCAATTAAGTGTGTCAAACATATTTCATGCTTAAATGATTCCATCTAAATCATCTCATGGGGCTACACCTACACTGAAGCATCCTCCATTCTATATTAAACCCAATGCTTAAATGGTTGCATGGAATCATATCATGGGGCTAATAATAAAAAAGAGACCCAATTAATCGTGAGCTTTATGGGTTAAGAAAAACGTGAGTTGAAGAGAAAGTGATAGCCGAATGACCTGGGCTGCGTCGACCAAGAAACTCCCGCTCCTTCGCTCGTTTACACTCTCTCTATTCCCAACACCTTCACCACTTTTCCAATATATAGATCCCCACAACTTTCATTTTCTCTCTGTTATATGTATATTTTTTTCTTGTACTATACCAACCCCAACTAATTAATCTTTACAAATTACTCATTAACAAAAACCAAAAAAAAAAAAACAAAATAGAAAACTAGTAATTAAGTTGTTCTTCTTGATTTCATTTTCTTTGAAAAAAGAGTTAAAAAAGAAGTAGCTGAAAGTTTAACGTGTACTTTTTTTGCTTTGCATGCAAAGATAAAAGAAAGAAAGAAAGAAAGAGACTGCATTTTCTTTTTTCTTTTTTAAATTTATTTTTCTAGGAAAGTAATTTGAAGAAGAGAGAAAGATGGCGGAAACCAGCGTCGGCTTGGAAGATATCAAGAATGAGACCATCGACCTTGTAAGTGTTTTCTTTTGTTTCTGGTAAATTTTCTTACGGAATTTAATTCAAATATATAGTTTTTTTATCAATATTCATTTCTTGTTTATAATTTCATTCCAAGTTTAGAGTTTGATTTCCAACTTTCAATGCAGGAGCGAATTCCTGTCCATGAAGTGTTTCAAAAGTTGAAATGCACCAGAGATGGCTTATCAAGTGAGGAAGGCCAAAAAAGGCTGCATATCTTTGGTCCTAACAAGCTTGAAGAGAAACAGGCAAACACCCTAATTTAACCCTCTTTATTTTCTCTTCTTTCCATTTTGTTTATGAAAAAAAAAACTGAAAATCTTTAAAAAACTACATTAAACAGGACAGCAAGGTTTTGAAGTTCTTGGGATTTATGTGGAATCCTCTGTCATGGGTGATGGAGATTGCAGCTATTATGGCCATTGCTTTGGCTAATGGAGGAGTATGCTTATCGCTCTTTCTTTCTTTCTCTTGTACTTGAACTAATTCACTTCGATATGAAATCTCTAATTCCATGGACAAAATTCAGGGCAAGCCCCCAGACTGGCAAGACTTCATTGGTATTGTGGCATTGCTCTTGATCAATTCAACTATTAGCTTCATTGAAGAAAACAATGCAGGCAATGCTGCTGCAGCACTTATGGCCGGTCTTGCCCCCAAAACAAAGGTGCTTAGGAACATCAATAACTTCAATTTAAGTAGAACTTACTTGTTTGAATGTTTCTAATGTCTCTAACCATTTTTGCATGTTTGAATGATTGAAGGTCCTAAGAGATGGAAAGTGGAGCGAAAAAGAAGCTGCGATACTGGTACCAGGAGACATCATCAGCATTAAATTGGGAGATATTGTCCCGGCAGATGCACGTCTCCTTGAAGGTGATCCACTCAAGATTGATCAGTCCGCCCTTACTGGTGAGTCTTTGCCTGTAAACAAGAATGCAGGGGATGAGGTATTCTCTGGTTCTACCGTCAAGCAAGGGGAGTTAGAGGCTGTTGTTATTGCCACCGGCGTGCACACTTTCTTCGGAAAAGCTGCTCACCTTGTTGATAGCACCAACAACGTAGGGCACTTCCAGCAGGTAATCTCAGGAGCTGTTTTCCAGCAAATAACCTCTTTTATGGTGAAGATGAAAACTATAAGGATCTTCATTTTTCTTCGTGCGTTGCATGTCTGAATATGAATATTGGGATATGATCCTAAAAGGAACTTCCAAATATATGAAAAAGCTTGAACATACATGTGTCTGATAAAATCAAGTCTGAGCAACATATCTTATGCTTGATGTGCACTAAATGGTGATTGTTTCATTAGGTGTTGACAGCAATTGGAAACTTCTGTATATGCTCAATTGGGGTAGGGATGCTTATTGAGATAGTGGTGATGTATCCAATCCAACAGCGCAGGTACAGAGACGGAATCGATAATCTGCTGGTGCTTCTCATTGGAGGAATTCCAATTGCCATGCCAACAGTTTTATCTGTGACAATGGCCATTGGATCTCACCGGCTTTCACAACAAGGAGCTATCACTAAGAGAATGACAGCTATTGAAGAAATGGCAGGAATGGATGTACTCTGCAGTGATAAGACTGGGACACTTACTCTCAACAAGCTTACTGTAGACAAGTCCTTAGTCGAGGTTGGTCCTTGAATTGGAAGTTAACATCAATTATGGATTGATGATGTATTCATCCCTTCACAGAGAACCATGTTGTGAGATTTCAGGTTTTCACAAACGATGTTGACAAGGACATGGTTATTCTACTAGCGGCAAGGGCTTCCAGGGTTGAGAATCAAGATGCTATTGATGCCTGTATTGTTGGAATGCTAGGTGATCCAAAAGAGGTCAGCTAAGATTGACAAAAACAACCCCCTTTCATTATGTTTTTGCTCATCAGTCTTCAATGTTCAATTGATTTGCAGGCCAGAGCAGGCATTACCGAGGTCCATTTCTTTCCGTTTAACCCAGTAGACAAGCGTACAGCCATGACGTATATCGAGGCTGACGGTAGTTGGCATCGAGTCAGCAAAGGTGCTCCAGAGCAGGTAAATGGATAGACTTACATTGTACCAATGCTTTTCATATCATCTCCGGGATTTAAATTACAGTTGCGGTTGTAACTTCGTGTTGTTATTACTTGACATAAAATCAGATTATTGATCTATGCAATCTCCGAGATGATGTGAAGAGGAGAACTCATGATATCATTGCTAACTTTGCAGATCGAGGGCTTCGCTCTCTTGCTGTGGCTAGACAAGTAATATTCTGTGTTCTTTCTCCCAAACTTAATTTCAATAATGGAAAGAAAAAGGTCATTATGAAATGGACATTTTGATATTGTAGACTGTGAAAGAAAAAAACAAGGATGCCCAAGGAGAAGCATGGGAATTTGTGAGTATACTGCCACTGTTCGATCCTCCAAGGCATGATAGTGCGGAGACAATTCGTCGGGCCCTAAATCTCGGTGTCAATGTCAAGATGATCACTGGTGATCAACTAGCCATTGGCAAAGAAACTGGTCGCAGGCTTGGTATGGGAACCAACATGTATCCATCATCTGCTCTCCTTGGCCAAAATAAGGGTGACACAATCGATACGATCGGTGTTGATGAGCTTATTGAGAAGGCTGATGGCTTTGCAGGCGTTTTCCCTGGTATGTTCATTTTTATTTTTCTGAAATGCAATATTAGTTTTATGGTCTTTGAAAACTCACTATTTTCCTCATTCAGAGCACAAATATGAGATTGTTAAGAGGCTACAGCAAAGGAATCATATTTGTGGCATGACTGGAGATGGTGTGAATGATGCACCAGCGCTTAAGAAGGCAGACATTGGAATTGCAGTGGATGATGCAACTGATGCAGCTCGTGGTGCATCAGATATAGTGCTAACAGAACCAGGACTTAGTGTCATTGTGAGTGCTGTTCTAACAAGCAGAGCCATATTTCAGAGAATGAAAAACTATACCATCTATGCCGTCTCCATTACTATCCGAATCGTGTTAGGGTTTATGCTCCTTGCTCTTATTTGGAAGTTCGATTTTTCGCCTTTCATGGTTTTGATCATTGCCATACTGAACGATGGAACCATTATGACCATTTCCAAGGACAGGGTTAAGCCATCTCCTATGCCTGACTCATGGAAGCTCAAGGAGATATTTGCCATGGGCATTGTCCTCGGTACCTACCTTGCTTGCATGACTGTTGTTTTCTTCTGGGCTGCTAACGATTCCAACTTCTTTCAGGTAAGAAAAACATCAAACACTCTTTATAAAACCATAACAAGAAGAACCAAACATCCACTGGAAACATCTAAAGGTTGATAATAATAATAATAAGTGCAGGACAAGTTTGGGGTAAGATCCATTAGGCACAATCAAGATGAACTTACAGCTGCTATCTACCTCCAAGTGAGCATAGTGAGTCAGGCACTCATTTTTGTCACTCGTTCTCGAAGTTGGTCGTTCATCGAACGTCCTGGTCTCCTCCTCGTGGTTGCCTTCATTTTGGCCCAACTCGTGAGTTATATATATGAATATATAAAATTCCACTTCAATTTGTTAGAATATATATATAATTGTAGCTAGAATTGGTATAAACTTTTGGTTTTTGGATTCACCATTTTAGATAGCTACACTCCTTGCTGTTTATGCAAACTGGGGCTTTGCCAGAATCAAAGGCATTGGCTGGGGTTGGGCTGGCGTTATCTGGCTCTACAGTCTAGTCTTCTACGTCCCACTTGACGTACTCAAGTTCTTGATTCGCTATTCTTTGAGTGGAAAGGCTTGGCATAATTTACTTCAAAACAAGGTATCTAATCGACTCTAATCAAATCACTCCTTTCAAAACAAGTTTTTTTCCTCGTACAAATAAGTATTGATGTTTGATATCAATCTATATAGACTGCCTTCACAACAAAGAAGGATTATGGAAAAGGAGAGAGGGAGGCACAATGGGCAATGGCACAGCGCACCCTTCATGGCTTGACACCACCTGAAATGACACAGCTCTACAACGAGGAGACCAACTATAGAGAACTGTCAGAGATTGCTGAACAAGCGAGGAAGCGTGCCGAAGTAGCAAGGTTGAGGGAACTTCATACACTCAAAGGGCACGTTGAATCTGTAGTTAAACTCAAAGGACTGGACATTGACACCATCCAACAGCACTACACTGTTTGAGGGAAAGAGTGGAACTGGGTGTTGTTGTAATGTGCCATGAAAAGCTTGGAAGGAATGAAGGAGGAAGAAATTTTTAGGGTTTCCGAAATCAGCATCTATCCTATTATGAATTTTTGTAGTAGGTTAAGGAAGGCATGGTATTGGAATAATGTTTTGAATAATCCAACATAAGAGATTGTCGTATAGCTATCTCAGACAATCCTTGGCTGGAATATGGCAATGATTTTTATTACATCATCAGTTTTTTTTCTCTCTTCAAACTCCATCTTCTCTAACTGCACTAAAGTTTATGGTTTCGTCTAAATCACGGACCAACCTAGAGAGAGGATCGCTTAAAATATTCTTTCACTATATTTCATTAAGTCAACCAAGATTAATAAGCTTGCATGTTCAAGAGTCGCCGAGGGTGTTCATTATAATCATCATGGATCTTTCATTTCATTTTTGTTTGTAGTCAGGGATGAATATCAAAATTATACATCATTTTTAATGTAATGTGTAATTTGATACATGAATTTTAATTTGGTACATGTATTTATACATGTGAAACTTTGATTGTAGTTCAAATATATACATGAAATTTTAATTTCGATTCAATCAAGTATATTTAAAGAAATAAATATATCAATTTATTTTTATATGGGATAAATATAAATATTTTTGTATGCAATATATAAACATAAAACAATGCAATACCAACAATTGTGTTAATAATTTGTGAAAATTAGATTAAATAGAAAATTTGTGTATAAAATTACACAAAAGCAATGTTCATGTATAATTTTGATATTTATCCCTTTGACCCTTTATATTATAATATTACAATACTTTAGCATTATACTGGTACTACAAATGAAAATATGTTGTTTTAGGAAGAATTTGTAGGGTTTGAAAATTAAATTAGACATTTTAGTTGCAAAACTATTGTCAGAAGGTATAATTCCAAATGTAACTCTTGATGTTTGTATTATTTATCAATTTGACCCTTATTTTCTTAAAATTAAATTTGACCTTCAACCTTTTATCAATAGTTAAATTTGATCATTAGCTTTTCAAAAACAATCGAATAGGAATTGCTATTCTTTTTAAAGTATTGACTAATACATTAAAAGTTTTAAATAAGATAGTACGCATGGCAATCATGTGTACTCATGCTTTTTTATTTTCAACTTTTATGAACTTTATATATATATTTAAATTTATGAATATTTTATAAATTTTAAATTATTTGTTGACGTGGCATATAAAATAAATAATGACATCTCAACATAAAATACATGTATATTGCTAGACGAGTTGCCATGTCAATATCATTAAAAAATTAATGTTTTAGTTAACATTTAAAAAAGAACAAATTGATTCTTTTTGAAAGGTTAATGATCAAATTTAGCTAAAAAAGAATTAAGGTTAAATTGACAAAACATGTAAAAATTGAGGACTAAATTTGTCATAATGCCAAATAAAATAAAACACTATTTGTCTTATAGCCACGTCAACAAATAATTTAAAAAATATAAAATTATAATAAAATTTTAAAAAAAATTGCATGAAGTACAAATGGATTACCATGTTTAAATTTAACGTTTTAGTTGGTATTTTTTATTAAAAAACAAATTGATTCTTTTTGAAAGGTTGGCGATCAAATTCAAAATTTTTTAAGGTTTGAAAGCAAAATTTAACTTAAAGAATAAGACGCAAAAATAAGGATGAAATTGATAAAAATGTAAAAATTAAGAGTTAAAATTATGATTATACCTGAAGAGATGGAATAACATCCGCATAATAAATTCAAAAAAGAAAAATAAAAAAAGAAATTCATGTGGGGTAGTGAGACCAAATGCAAATGCAAAACATGTAGTAACTGTACCACCACTTATCCAAACCAGAGGTAGCAATCTAGAAGGAGCAGAGGCCTTCGTTCCACGTCAGCACCATGATCTGCCACACCACCATAGACCCTCCTATCAGATTTCTCATGAGCCAGCCTATGAAAACATCCACATCCACTTTAATTATAGTATCCATTTCATCTTCCTTCCCTACTCCTCCGCCAACATGGCCCCATTAGCTCCTTCCCTCGCTAAATCTGAAATGCTAGGTAACCCTCTGAATTTCAGTGTTTGGGCCAAGTCATCAGCTCCCACACCCTCAAGCTCCGACACATTCAAGACCGTGGCTCTTTTCTCCAAGAAGAAGGCTGTGTGAAATTATAAGAAGAAAACTCTGAAGAGAAACATCTTATTCAAAGACTTGCTTAATACATGCAGGTTGCACGTATTTATACATGCATGAGAGCTGAAGCTGACAGACGTTACAGCAACCTTTCTAACTACTATCATCTTTAACTGCTAACAGACTAACTGCTAACAGACTTACAACGGTACAACGGTTTTGACTATATTACAACTGCTTTGACTATATTAACTCTAACATTCCCTTAACATTTCTTTGGACTTTTGATCACTAATTTCACTTACTGACAGCACTTGAAGAGCACGTCGAAAAGAGACAAACAGTTTAGGAGGTATTGGTTTAGTGAGACCATCAGCAATCTGTTGAGCAGATGGAACAAAATTCACTTGCAACATTCCAGCATGAACTTTTTCTCGAACAAAATGATGATCTATTTCCACATGCTTCATCCTAGCATGATGTGTGGGATTTTCAGTAATTGAAACTGCAGAAGAATTATCACACCATACAATTGGCAGCTTAGTCAAAGAAATCCGGACTTCATCCAGTAGTTGTTTGATCCATAGTAACTCAGATACGCAATTGGCAAGGCTACGGTATTCTGCTTCAGCAGATGACCTGGATACCACAGGCTGTTTCTTTGAGCACCAGGTAATTGGATTTGATCCTAAGTACACCACATACCCCGACGTAGACCGTCGATCTTCAATTGAGGAGGCCCAGTCAGCATCTGAATAACACACCAGTTCCAACGATCCTGCTTCAAAATACAAACCATGATCCATAGTGCCAGCCAAGTACCGTAAGACCCGTTTTACAGCTTTCCAATGAGTGACAATAGGAGAGCTCATGTACTGACTCAGTTTGTTCACACAAAATGATAAATCTGGTCTAGTAATGCAGACATATTGAAGCATGCCCACTGTACTACTATACAAATGCACATCTGTAAAGGGAGAGCTTCCATCTGAAACCGCCAACTTAGGAGTGACGACCATGGGCGTTGGTGTAGAGGCTGCACCAAGCATGCCAGTCTTGAGTAGCAGTTCAGTAATGTACTTCTTCTGACTGAGTAACATTCCTTGGGACGTATGTTGAACATCAATTCCCAAAAAATAACTAAGATTTCCCATATCCTTAAGGGCAAACTTATCATGCAAACGACGAACCATTGCATCTATATCTTGACTACTGCTACCAGTGATCACGATGTCATCTACATACACCATTAGTAGCATGTAATTCTCAGTAGACACCCGAATGAACAAAGATGAATCTGCTTTTGATGCATGGAAGCCAAGCTCAGTGACAAGGTACTGTTTGAGCGTTTGAAACCATGCTCGAGGAGCTTGACGCAAGCCATAAAGTGCCTTATTTAACTTACACACAAGTGACTGACCAGAGGCATTCAGAACTTCAAAACCAGGTGGTTGCTCCATATATATTTCCTCAGTAAGCTCGCCATTGAGAAAAGCATTGTTGATATCAACTTGACGCACAACCCACCCCTGCATAACTGCTAATGCAAGAATGGTCCGAATGGTAGAAGCTCGAACAACAGGACTAAAGGTATCATGAAAATCAAACCCTGCATGTTGAGAAAAACCTTTTGCAACTAATCTTGCTTTGTACCTGTCAATAGAACCATCAGCCTTCTTTTTAATTTTAAACAACCACTTACACCCGATTGCCCGTCTATTCTCAGGAAGGGAGCAGAGAGTCTATGTATTATTACGACTCAAGGCTTGTAACTCACTGTGTACTGCCGTTTGCCAGCATTCAAACTTCATTGCAGCATGTATGTCAGAAGGAACATCACTTGAAGAAGTAGACACCTCGCTCAGATAAGCTTTTGGTTTGAAAATGCCAACTTTACTCCTTGTGATCATGGAATGAGTATTTGTTGGGACAGAATGAGTGGTTTGTATTGGAATAGGTGGTGAGGCTGAAGGTGATATGGATGGAGTGGACGGTAATTGGACTAACGTGGAAGAAGAAGGTTGTGTTGGTATATGTGATAAAGCCGTAGGTAATATGGGTGAGGTGGATGGTGAGTGAGCTAATGTTGAATAAGTGGGCTGTGAAATAGGCATTGTAGTTGTTGGAGTAGATGAGACAGGTGTTGAAGAAATATTAGTAGAAATGATATTAGGTGAGGTGTTATGATGAGCTACAGGACTAGGCTTTATGACAAACAGTTTTGAATTTATTTGTGAAGTGTTAGATATGGACGGCTTGACTATTGAGGTATGAGTTTTATAGGGAAAAATAGCTTCATTAAATGTGACATGACGGCTAATGTAAATTTTTCCTGTAGGGTCTCTACATTTGTAACCTTTGTGCAAGGGAGAATAGCCAAGAAAAACACAGGGAGTGGATCGAAATTGTAATTTTGTTTTGTTGAAAGGTCTCAGATTAGGAAGGCATAGACAACCAAACGTTCGAAGGAAAGAATAATTTGGCTTTGTTTTAAAAAGTTTTTCATATGGGGATATATCACCTAAGGGTTGAGAGGGTAATCTATTAATCAAGAATATTGCACTGCAAAATGCTTCATTCCAGAATAACAAGGGCATAGTGGCATGAGCTAGCATAGACAGACCGATTTCAACTACCTGGCGATGTTTCCGTTCGACAAGCCCATTTTGAGCTGATGTGTATGGACATGTGAGCCTCTGTAGAATCCCATGTTGACTCAAATAGTTCTTCAAAGCCTGAAACTCCCCTCCCCCATCAGTTTGTAGAACTTTGAGCTTAGTACCAAGCATCCTCTCAGCTTGAAGGTGAAACTGTGGAAATACAGTAGCAATATCAGACTTATTCTTCAAAAAATAGAGCCATGTGTAGCGTGAATAAGCATCAGTGAATGCAACATAGTAGCGAAAACCGTTGGATACAACAGGAGCGGGTCCCCAGACATCAGCTACTACTAATTGCAAAGGTGAGGAATACTCAGTGCATGACTTTGAAAACGGAAGCTTACGTTCTTTACCCAAGTGACAGGCAACACAGTCAACAAATTTATTACTGTCTATAAACTGTATATTACACTGAAGAAGAGCTTTTGTAAGTGTTGCTTTACATGGATGGCCTAATCTAGCATGCCAAACACTAATAGGAAGCTTTGTGCTTGTTGTAAGACATTGAGCAGCATGAGACAGAGTTGTAGGTGCAGGAGACTTGTTGAGTTGAAGCTTATATAACCCATGATGCACCAACCCTCGAAGAAGCACTTCTCTGGTCCTTAAATCACGCACCTGGCACTGAGTAGGCAAGAACTCAAACATTACCTGATTATCTTTAGCAAACTTTGACACAGATAATAGATTTTTAGTAATTCCAGGAACAAGCAGTAAAGATCGCATGTACAATGGTCGAGATCTCGTGATTAATGAGGACTGCCCAGTAGATAAAACAGGTAATGCAGAACCATTACCAACAAAAACCTTACCTGGTCCGTTATATGACCCACCATCACCAACCAAAGTAGCTGAATTGGTGAGGTGGTGTGTTGCACCAGAGTCTGGATACCATGCATTGTCAGCTACTGTTTCAGGAGTTGCAACATAAGCTTGAGGTGGTGTGACACCAGCAGATGGCATACTGACTTGTTGGGGCATACTAACCTGTTGTGGAGAGCTACCAACGAACGGGTTAGGCCAGACAGATGAAGGAGGAGGAAAACACCAACCTGGAGAACCCCACGGAGGACTTTGCTGAGGATAAGAAAACCAAGGTGTAGACGGACTCCAAGGTGCGGATGAACTAGAACCAGTCATGCACATATTTGCTTGTGGAGGGGGTCTATAGTTGCTACTCTTGTATGATGAGTCAAAACGATGGTAGCAGCGGTCAACAAGATGACCAGCCTTCCCACAAAGCTGACATTGAATTCTTGAGCTAGACGAACGCCCTCGCCCACGTTCTCGAACTGAAGATGATGGCTGATAAGCCGGTAGTGAACCAGGATCATCAGAAGACTCATTCAACACCAAGTTTGCCGAGCTGGATACTTCAGTACTTACGACCTGCTGACGAGCCTCAGTATCAAGAAGCATAGATGTTACTCCTTGTACCGTGTAGGGGATCTGACTCGCCGTAATAATTGTGATAATTGATTCATAATCTGGAGGTAGGCCATTAAGGATTGCAGTAATGTGTTCATGCTCTCCAATGATTTCTCCACAACTAGCAAGATTGTCACAACAACCCTTAACCTTCATCAAGAACTCCTTCATGCCAAGGTCACCTTTGCGTTGAGAGTGTAACGCTCGACGATATGCCATCAGTTTAGAGGTTGTTTTACTACCAAACAAAGCAACAACCGCATTCCAAATCTTGGCGCTAGTATTCATGCCAATGAGATGAGGAAGCACCGTCTGACTAATAGAAGAGAGTAACCACGAACCGAGGGCACTATCCTGCTGTTCAAACAATGCAAAATCTGGATTTTCATACGAACCACCATTATCATCGACAAGTAACGAGGGTGGCGGAGTTTCTTGAGAATCCAAGAAGCGCTGTAATTTATGCGCTTTCACAGCCAAGAGAACTTGCTGGCGCCAGAGTAGATACGTATTATCATCAAGAAGAACACTAATACGCTTTGTTGAAAAGAAACGACTGTCAAGAACTCCATCAGAAGCACTGGATGTCATCTTGCCCAATACAAAACTGCACAGCGAAAGAGAAAAAAGGAAAAAAAACCAGGAGATACTTACATTTGATACCATGTGAAATTATAAGAAAAAAACTCTGAAGAGAAACATCTTATTCAAAGACTTGCTTAATACATGCAGGTTGCACGTATTTATACATGCATGAGAGCTGAAGCTGACAGACGTTACAGCAACCTTTCTAACTGCTATCATCTTTAACTGCTAACAGACTAACTGCTAACAGACTTACAACGGTACAACGGTTTTGACTATATTACAACTGCTTTGACTATATTAACTCTAACAGGCTGCACCTCCTCCCAAGTCTAAGGTTGCTTCTGTCTCCCCAGCCAATGAAGAGCTCGCTAAGTGGTACGGTATGTGCTAGCTGCAACCCTATGGCTAAACCAATTCAACTTAATGCATATACTTGATCATTTGTTGCATATTCAATCAGGTCCCGACAGAAGGATTTTCTTGCCGGAAGGGCTGTTAGACAGATCAGAGATCCCTGAGTACTTGACTGGACAAGTCCCCGGAGAGTGCGTATTATTAAGTTAGAATAAGATTTATAAATATGACTACATTCATTCATGATGATATTTATTTTATTCAGCTATGGATACGATCCGTTTGGTCTGAGCAAGAAGCCAGAAGACTTTGCCAAGTAAGTTATACTTTTCCTTTTAAGGGATGAATACAATACTTAAGGAATGAACATATATATATTGAATGCAGATATCGAGCATTTGAACTGATACATGCAATGTGGGCGATGCTTGGTGGAGCTGGATTCATCATCCCAGAAGCTTTTAACAAATTTGGTGCCAACTGCGGCCCTGAAGCCGTTTGGTTCAAGGTTTTAGCTTTACTATTTGGACTATAACTATATATATGGAATAAATGTGTTGGTTGAACGTTGATTCACCATACCTGCATTGCAGACTGGAGCTCTTCTCCTGGATGGTAACACCTTGAACTACTTCGGCAAGAATATCCCTATCAACCTTATTGCTGCTGTCATTGCGGAGATCGTTCTTGTTGGTGGAGCTGAATATTATAGAATCATTAATGGCTTGGTGTATATATATATATGCCTGCCTCTCTATTACTATTATGAATAGTAACTTTTTACCAACCAAACATTATTAATTAATTAACAAAATTTTGCCATAATTTATTTAGGAATTGGAGGACAAGCTTCACCCTGGAGATCCATTTGACCCACTTGGGCTGGCCAAGGATCCTGAGAGGTGTTCATGGGCCGGGCCAAGCCGGGTTCGGGCTGAGCCAAAAAAAATTTTCGACCCACGTCCTAGGCCCGAACCAAAATATGAGCCTAAAATTTTGTCCAAGCCTGGCCCAAGAAAAATTCCTAAGACCGAGCCCGGCCTGGCCCGGCCCATTTTTTAATAAAAACTAAAATTTTATTTTAAAAATAAAAAATAAAAAAAGTATTTTAAAATAAAAAAATAAAAAAAATATATTTATTATATTCGGGCCGGGCCATGGCCAAAAAAGTTATGCCCAAGGCCCGGCCCGTTTTCTAAACGGGTCCCTTTTTTTGCCCAAACTCATATTTCGGGCCTATATTTTTACCCGAACCCTCCCATATTTCGGGCAGGCCGTCGGGTCGGGCGGACTCTAATCCTGACCAAGCAGCTCTGCTCAAGGTGAAAGAGATAAAAAATGGTAGACTGGCAATGTTCGCCATGCTGGGTTTCTACTTCCAAGCCTATGTCACTGGAGAAGGTCCCGTTGAGAACCTTGCCAAACATCTCAGTGACCCTTTCGGGAACAACTTGCTCACCGTCATTGCTGGAACTGCTGAAAGAGCTCCCACCCTATGATTTTAATACTACATTTTATTATAATCTGCAACACTACTCGTTGCTTGCGTCTATTCTAGGCATCAATCGCTTGTACATCCAACAAAGCTAGCACTTTAATCTTGAGTAGAGGCTTCAACTTCAAATTTCAACTGAATTTAATTAGAAAATTTTAAAAAATATATACAATTTTAAATAAAATAAAACAGATTCAAATCTATTATCTATAAAAGTAAAATGGATTCAAATAATATGTTCAAGACTTCCAAGTATCAGAACCTTTATCCACAAAAGTATAATGGAATCGGATGATGAATATGTCGAAGAAAGTAATGATAATATCCAGATATGAATATTATCTAAATCTGCAATATTCAATTTTGTAAAAGGTAAAACCGAATATCTACAGGTATCCAAATTCACACCTGCATTTAGCTAATGCTAAAGAAAGAATATGAGACATTCTCAATTGGGTTTGTTAAGCAAGCCTCAAACATGCATAACGGAAGCATACATAAAATAGCCAGCAGCTTATCGGAAAGAAACTGAATTGCCTGTTCCTATTACCATTCCGAGGGCCAATCCCCACGTCTCTACTACCTTTTGACATGGAATGAATCAGAGATTGCTTTGTCCTGTATTTCTACATGAATGAAATCTACCTTTTTAGACGATCAAGTTTGTGTTGCTACAGAAATTTCTTTCCCCTGTATAAAGCCATTTCAGAATAAATTCTGCATCTTAGGCCATAGTTGTGTTAATTGTTATGTTAGTTGAAGCTAAATATAAATGGTACCGTTTGCACTCAATATTAGGAGCAGATTTACTCCATCATTGTGGGATCATCCTATCAGACGGACCTCTTCAATTGCCAAATCTCATAACCCACTTCGCCATCAATGATTTTGTATCACCAGTAGCCTCTGCAGGAGCAAGATCCACTCTTGAAATGATGGAAGCGACTTGAATCCCTTAATATGATTTCATTATCAATGATCATGGATATGTAAGTAAAGGCATTATGGCAATCACTGCAGACACGCAAGTTCTTAGTGATATGGATAGGCACCCCAGGAGTAGAGACTAAAATGCCGTAGGCTAGAGCTAACTTCTCACTATGTTCAAAAAGAAGATCACCTTTCTCTTCATCATCCACATCATGAAGTGCACAGTTTGTCTCGGGAACAAACCCAATTGCCTTGATGCGTTGAATTAAGTCAGCAAGAAGTTTGTATATTTGTTCAAATTGTGGATGAGACCTGTCACCCACATAGAAGGTTGCAGTGCCTTTCTTTCCTTGGACCCAGCTGCAACCTGGTCTCTTTTTGACCCCTGAATATTTCATCAAAGATCGGACCCTGGCCACATCTCTCCAACGCCTTGCATTAGCATATATGTTTGAAAGCAATGTATATGACCCATCATTCTCTGAACCCAATTCCTGAAGCTGGGCTGCAGCATATTCCCCAAGTTCCACATTTCCATGGATCCTACAACCACTAAGTAATGCAATCCATACAATTGCGGTTGGCTCCATGGGCATGCTGTGAACAAGTTCCAGAGCTTGACCAAACCGACCAGCACGGCCTAAGAGATCAACCATGCAAGCATAATGATCCAATTCAGGGGTGACACTGTACTCAGTATGCATGCTTTCAAAGAATCTGATTCCCTGGTCAACCATACCTGAATGGCTGCAGACATAGAGTAAAACAAGAAAGGTAATACCGTCAGGAACAAAACCTGCTGCTCTCATATCATCCAAAACCTTGATAGCTTCTTCTCCATAGCCATGCATACCATAACCAGTTAGTAACGACGTCCAAGAAACTGAATTCCTGTGCTGCATATTGTCAAACACGACCCTAGCAGCATGTATATCACCGGATTTGGAATACATATCTATGAGACAATTTTCCATAAACAACATTACAGATTCGTAACGATTGCGTAATATGTAAGCATGGATCTGCTTACCAAACCTTAGTGCTGCCAGATGAGCACAAGCCATCAAGGCACAACATATGGTAAAAGTATTTGGCTTCATAGAGTTACCTTCTTGAAGCATTTCAGAGAAGAGCTTCAATGCATCATTTGCTTCTCCATGCTGTGCATATCCACCAATCATGACAGTCCAAGTCACAACATTCCTATCACTTGGTGCAACTGAATCAAACATTAAACGAGCTACATTTGTACTTTTGCACTTAGCATACATGTCAATTAGACCATTAATCACCATGAGATCTTCTCCTGGATCATTCCAATCGTAGTTCAAAACACATTTGATTGCATAACAGTGAGTTTCCTTCCCCTGAAGTAATGCTGCAATAGAAGCACAGCCTGAAAGAACGGACACAAGCGTAACGACATTGGGTTTAGAACCACAAAGTTGCATTTGCCTAAATACCCCCAATGCTTCATAACCATGACCCTTTTGAGCATAGCCTGCAATCACAGCACTCCAAGTCACAACATCCAACTCAATTTTCTCCTCTCTCATCTTCTGAAACAAACCCAGAGCCTCCTCAAACCTACCAGCCTGAGAATACCCAGTAACCATTGCATTCCAAGAAACAACATCCTTGACCTCCGTACTTTCGAAAACCTTATTTGCCTGCTCTATCATCCTACATTTTGCATACATATCCATCAAAGCATTGCCAAGAAAAACATCCTCAAATAAACCTCTCCTCAATGCAAAAGCATGCAGTTGCATACCATGTAAAGACGCGCCTAGAGATCCACAAGCCGGTAGCACATTGACAAGGCTGACGATATCTGGGTGGATTTCGGAGTCATTCATCATTATTCGGAACAACTCCACCGCATTCTTTGCATCCCTGCTTTGCGTATAAGCAGCAACAATAGAATTCCAGGAGACGATATCACAAATCCCTTTGTAATGCATTTCCTCGAACATCTGCCGCGCATCGTCCAACTCACCGCAACGAGCATACATTGCCACCAGCGCATTACAAACAAAGACATTAGAGTCAAATCCAGTGGTGGAGACAACAGCATGAACAGCTGCGCCACTGCGGAAGGAGGGAAGCTCGCCGCAGGCTTTGAGGACAAAAGGGAAGGTGTAATGGTCAGGAGGACAGTGGAGCCTTAGCATCCTGCGGAAGAGAGAAAGAACGTCATGGGAAAAGCCGAGGCGAAGGGAGCGTCGAATAATAGTGTTCCAGCAGAAGACCACAGAGGTAGAAGGGGTTAAGCGTTCGAGAATGGAGATGGAATGAGAAGGGGCATTGTGGGTGAGGTAAGCGGAAACGAGACGGGTAGTGAAATCTTGGTAGAGACCCTGGACAAGGAGTTGTTGATGTATGAGTTTGGCTTGGGCAAGAGAGTTGCATTTTTGGAGGAGTGTTGAGGTGATGGGGGTGAGTGAGGCTTGATTTTGAGCAACGGCTGACGAGAAGAGGGAAATGGTAATAGCGCCGCCACTGGCTCTGGGTTTGGATTGCAGAAGAAACTCAGGTTTGGTGTTGGCGCGGGAAAAGGAGCGGAGCATGCTCAGCTCAAGTGGCAGAGAAGAAGCATACGAGACGAAGATGGGAAGTGAGCTGAATGGGAGGCACAAGTTGCTTAAGTTTAAACTGAACGACAAAGATTGTGAAAGAGTAGTTGGTGGCTAAATTGTAATGGATTTTGTGTTACATCAATCTCTACTGGATTTCACATCTGCCCTTTTATTTTGCTGCACCATTATTGTTACTTTGAGATCCCCAATCTCTCGTTGATGGATTTGCAATAGGAATTGGTCCGATTGAGTGGTATTTCGTGGGTAGTTTTGTGCTCACGATCTTTGGAGTCCTGCATAAAAAAAAAAAAGGATAATTAAAGTGTAATGAAATTAAATAAATAAAAAAGTTGAAAAATAATAAAACAATGAATTCGAAATTAATAAAATGAACCAAATTAATCAAAATTCCAGCCTCGGTTTCAATTGACCACCGACTATGAATTTTTCTTGCTTATTATGATAGCAGAACAATTCAAACCGTCAATTCCTTTTTAATCGTAAATTAACTGTAAAAAGAACCCGAGAATTAACTCTTATCAAGCGAATGACTTTGATACCAACTTTCACGGTTTAATTTCTTGACAGTCTTGTAAACTAGAAGAACTCGACTCTAATTAATGACCTCAACTGTATGGATCATTTAAATTAGATCATTTGATCTCATGATGTCACCCAACTATATTTCCAATCAGACCACGCCAACTCATTTTTAATTTAAGATGAATAAATTACATTCTCATCATTTTAAAAGTTTCTCCAAATTCGTAATTTTGTATATACTAGTTTCGAATGTCATATGCGTTACAAATGATCTTATCCGTTTAATTTTTAATTAATTTTTTAAATAATATATTTTTAACTATTTTAATAGCATAAAGTAGTATTCATCGCATTTTTTAAACATAATTAAAATATATTAACTTATTTAACAATTTAGATATTATTATAATAAAAAATTAAATCATAATCAAAACATTTTTTTATCATACTCAATCTACAATATAATTTTACTCCATATATTTAATACAAAGTAACACTATTCAAATAATAACTAACTAATATATATTAACTATTAAAATATTTGTACAAATTATAATAAATTGATATATTGATAGATACCGAATCCACCAAAAAATAAATATTACGAATAAACAGAATATAAAATTCACAATATATGTAGGGTTGACCTCACAAAGATTGATCTAATTGAGTTCGAATTTCTCACACTCAGAGTACTTTGTGAGTGGTTTCGCATTCATGATCTTTACAATTATGCATAAATTAAATAAAGGAGAATTAAAGTTTAAAAAAATAAATAAAAATTGAAAATAGTGAAATAATAAATAAATAGTGAATTCATAATTAAATAGAATGAATCAAATTAATGAAAGTTTGGTCTTGGTTTTAGAACTGATCATAGACTATGAATGTATTCTCAATTATTAATAAGCCGATTATAGAGATCGAGGAACAACCTCAAATCACCAATTCTTCCTTAATCGTGGATTAACCGCATGAAAAGTCTAAATGTTGGCCCTTAGTCAATAATCTTGACAACATATTCCACAATTTAATTCTTTGGTGGCCTTGTGAATTAGAAAAACTCAACTCTAATTAATGATATCAATTACGTTTCTTCTCTTTTGATTTCCATTGCATTATACGAAAATATTTGAGTGACAACAAAAGGACCAAACTATTTTAGTTCGTAGTTTACCAGAAATTTTTTTTTAGTATGGAGTCGTAAAGTAAGATTTTTTGTCCTACTAAAAATTGTTTTCAAGTTATTAGTTGATTTTATTCTTATAAGTTCGTACATTGTCATGTGCCTATTCGAATTTTTTTTAGTTTTTGTATGTGCAATTTTCGAGACTCGCTTGCTACTTTCAATTTCATGTTGTACTGTTTGATTAACCAATAAATTTTGTATTTGAATTCAACCGAGAGATGACACAATTTATCAAAAATAAGTCGGTAAAGTGGCATGTCAATAAGACCCTTGTAAGTCGTTCAATAAGTCCAAAGTATGTCATTTAATTGGAGACTCGAATCCTTATTGTTTGGTTTGATATTCTTTTTCAAAGTAATTTTGATTTCTCGATTTAAGGCTTCGACTTAAACTTTAATTTATGGATTATATATCCGCTTCACCTCATATTTTTTCATACAACTTATTGCAAAAATGAGTCCAACGATGGCTAATCAATGCAGTTGTAAGTTTAATATCACCATTGCAAGCTTGTATCCATTTAGAAACAGAAATGACAACTAAAAGTAAATACCAAATGAGGAAGCAAAAAGGGCCCATAAAATCTATCTCCCACACATTAACATAAATGGGGGTTAATCACATTTGATTTCTGACTTAAATTGCTTACCCTTTGCCATTTCTCTCAAGTTCTACGCAATGTATAACCATCACAAAACTAACCACATTCTAGCCCTTTATGAGTAATTCGTTTGCTTGTCGCATGCATAAGAATTATTTCAATTTCATTCCATTTTTTTTTATATTATGTAAGTCAAGTTAGGTTGACTTGAAGTTTACAACTCAAATAACTTGAATAACAAATGGATATAAATATCCCTTAGGGCCCTAACAGTTTCAAAAATGTGTGAATCAGTCCCTCTTAAAAAATTATAAAACAATCAAAACAATCTTTGAAAATTCAAAAAATATATAAAAATATTAAATTATAATATATTTTAAAATTTTCAAAATAATAAATTTGAAATCTTTAACAAATAAATTATCAAATCAAGTTTGTCATACTAATTATCTTGTGTTTTTCCTCTTATTTTGCTTTAAAAGAGTTTTCAAATTTATATATAATACCAAATTAATGTTCTTTAACTCGGAATTTAGTGATATTGTTAATAAGATTTCATTATGGTCGATTTAATTTTTTTAACTTTAACTCAAACAAATTTATTCAAATTGAATTAATTTGATTCATTTTCATTTCACTTGACTTAATTTAAAAAATTTTCAAATCGAGTTAGGATGATAAAATATAATTGTCAACTTGACTAACTCGAAAATTTTCATTTGATTTAATTTGATTGAACATTCAACCTTACATACTAATACACGAGTCATAATTCATATAATGTCAATCACATTTACGAAGAAAATAAAGTTTATAAAATTTTTTTAAGATAAGTATAAGTAATATAAATGATTTATTATTTTAATATCACATATATTTTTTTCTAAGATAGTATTTATTTTAAAATTTTTTATATATTATTTGTAAATCCATTAAAATAAAAAATATGAATTAATTTAATTATTAAATATATATAAAACAAATGGGCATTATGAAAATCCTCCATTGAAAAATGCGTAAAAAAGAAAAACGAAGGGAGCCATAGAAAATCAAGATGGATGAATGATTGAAAATGGAGTAAGGAGAGACACAAAGGAAAAGCTGAAATCACAACCATACATTGAAGTAGAGGCTGTATTATATCCCTATCCGCTATCCTATCCGTAATCTCATCCTCTCGTTTCCGATTCAGTCATCCACCAATTACCTACTTACTACTCTGCTCTGCTCTCTTCTACTTATTCAATCTAAAACCTCTGTCATCTGTCCGTCTCTCTGTTTTACTCCACAACCACTATCACTACCATTATGGCTTCGGCTACTGTTTCTGTAGCCAAACCCAACCTTCAGATTCAGGTTCAGCTTTACGCACACCCCTCCTCTTATTCCTACTCATCTGATGCATTGCATACTCCTCATTCCAATATTGTTTCTTTTTGTTTCAGGCAAAAGGAAAGGGTGTTGGTTTTGCAGATTTCTCAGGCCTACACAACTCCTCTACTAGCCTTCCCTTTGCCAGGAAAACCTCTGATGACTTCCATTCACTCGTTGCTTTTCAGACATCTGCTGTGAGTTCCTCCATTTCACGCTTTTCCATCTTCACACACATTCCTATTCCATTTTCATTATTTACATATGATGGTTATAAGACCTGTGGGAGAAACGCTTTCTCCACTAAGTTTTACCATTTTATCACGTACTTATACGACAGATATGATGGTTATAAGACCAGAAATCACCTTGTTAGTAATACAGTATCATACTCACGACTGGTCTGTCAGATCGATAGTGAAACAACAATATCGAATACGAATTCTCTCTTTATACAGAAACACTTTGGTTCATGTATAATGTGCTGAATCCATTTATATCCTTAACCCTCTTGTTAAAAGTTGAAATTACAAATGAGTTTTTTCTTTATTTAAAGACTTATATGCGTTTGGGTTTTGGACCCGTACTGGTGTTTGCAGCTAGGAAGCAATAATGGCGGGTACAGGAAAGGGATGGCAGAGGCAAAGCTAAAGGTGGCTATAAATGGGTTTGGTAGGATTGGCAGGAATTTCTTAAGATGCTGGCATGGCCGTAAGGACTCCCCACTTGATGTCATTGCCATCAATGACACTGGTGGTGTTAAGCAGGCTTCTCACCTTCTCAAATATGATTCCACCCTTGGCATCTTCGCTGCCGATGTCAAGCCTGTTGGCACTGATGGCATCTCTGTTGATGGCAAGGTTATCAAGGTTGTTTCTGACCGCAACCCTGCCAACCTCCCATGGGGGTAAGAGTTGAAATTTTAAATGCATCACATTTTCATATACACAACATTTGTTTGGCTTCAATCAAACTGATAAAGATGATATTATAGGGACCTAGGAATAGATCTAGTCATCGAAGGAACCGGTGTGTTTGTCGATAGAGAAGGTGCAGGTAAGCACATTCAAGCAGGAGCCAAGAAAGTGCTGATTACTGCCCCAGGTAAGGGTGACATCCCCACCTATGTTGTTGGAGTGAATGCTGACACCTACAACCCAGATGAGCCTATCATCAGCAATGCTTCTTGCACCACCAATTGCCTTGCTCCTTTCGTCAAGGTTCTGGACCAGAAGTTTGGTAATTCCTTTTAACACTATATTAATAAAGAAGATATGCCCCATTCGAGTTTCTGACTAATGCTAATGTAATATATATGATAGGTATCATCAAGGGCACCATGACTACCACTCACTCGTACACCGGTGACCAGAGGCTACTTGATGCTAGCCACCGAGACCTCAGGCGTGCTAGAGCCGCAGCTCTCAACATCGTCCCGACTTCAACTGGTGCGGCAAAGGCCGTGGCCCTTGTACTCCCTACTCTCAAAGGCAAACTTAACGGCATCGCATTGCGTGTACCAACACCAAATGTGTCGGTGGTGGACCTAGTGGTCCAGGTTTCAAAGAAGACGTTTGCTGAAGAGGTGAACGCTGCTTTCAAAGAGAGTGCAGAGAAAGAGCTACAGGGTATACTTTCAGTGTGTGAAGAACCCCTCGTTTCAGTGGACTTCAGGTGCTCTGATGTGTCCTCCACCGTTGATGCATCACTCACCATGGTCATGGGAGATGACATGGTTAAGGTGATTGCTTGGTATGACAATGAGTGGGGCTACTCTCAAAGGGTTGTGGATTTGGCTGACATTGTTGCCAATAGCTGGAAGTGATTTCAATGTGCTATACATACATATATGCATAACAATGTCACCGATGGTTGATTTTTGCATGCTCACTTCATTTTTATTCTTTCGGCTTCAGCAATTTCTCATATTGTCAAGGCTACTATATAATCTGTAATGTAATGTGGGATACATACATTCTCTAATATGCTTATGGAATAAAATTCTTACTTTAGCATTCATGCTCAAGGCCCCTACCTATATCAATTCTCGTAATGAATGCTTGGTGACCATTTTTTTTCTCTAATACGAAATGAGAGTAAAACCCAAATTGAAAAAAACCTATGTTAAAAAATTTGTTTATAAAGAGTCACATCAACAATTTTATTGACAGATTTTTAAATTTTAGAAGAGTTGACCATGCTTTTTCATTGAAAATGAATTGAAAAGGACTGCCTAGAAAGAAAGATACTAATTGAAATGGAAATTAAGGGGAAGGTGCTAGATCCAACATCATTCATCCTTGTAGAAGTAACACAGGTCCTGACTCGAAGAGCATATTTTATGAACTACTTCAAACTACCAAACCTGCTTCAGCAGAATTTAATACACAATCATTTGTAAACAAAAGCTTTTACATTTTTGGCTTCTTTAACCATGTGTGATGTGATGAACTGAAAAAAAAAAGGGGCTAAAAGATAAAAGACACGCAACATCAGCCACCATACTTTCTTTTCTTGAAGTTCTTGCCTGATGACAAAGAAACAACATTATACCGTGAATTACCAAGTTCTCGAGGAATAACAGCTCCAGAGGATTTTAAAATATCTACCAACTCTGGAATCAATTTCTTATCCTCATCGTTCACAAAAACAATTGCATTACCCTCCTCCCCTAATCTTGATGCCCTACCAATCTGATGCACATACTCCTTAATGGAATTGGGCATATCAAACACTATCACCTGTCTCACAGCTAAAAGATCAATTCCGCGACCCAAAATCCCAGTAGACACAACTACTGATACTTCTCCAACTAAAAACATCCTCATTATTTCTCTCCTTTCCTTCATGGACTTCGTCCCATGTATTGACAAAGCTTTAATTCCAGTGGTGGCTGTAATTGCATCAGACAGTAGATCTGCCCCTGCTCTGGAACCCACATACACTACAGCAGGTGGCCTAAAATGTTTACTCCTTAATATGTCAAAAAGCTTTTGCTTTTTTTGTTTTGACTCAACCCAGATAGCTAGCTGCTTCACAGCCTTACTCGGCCTGTTAGGCTTGCCAATAGAAACAGTAACAATATCTGTTGCCATACAACTTGCTATTTTCTCCACGTCTTGTGAAATTGTTGCAGAATACATCAGTAACTGGGGTTGTGACAGAGCCCTAAAAATCTGCATCACCTGGTCCCGGAAGCCCCTTTGAAGCATGCAGTCTACTTCATCCAGACCAAATATCTTTACGTCACTTAATTCAATATCTTGCTTGGTTAAAATATCAATAAGCCTGCCCGGTGTTCCAATAATTAGTTCCACTCCTTGCTGAATGCGATAGAGTTGTCTAGCAATGGGATCTCCACCAACCACAAGTGCAGTTTTGAAAGGCAAACCTTTTCCAAGCAACTTAGCTTGGTCCTCAACTTGGATACCTAGTTCCCTAGTTGGTGTTAGAACCACCGCTAATGGCTTTCTGAGATTTGAGTTGTTGTTGGGGTAAAGTTTTGCACAAAGAGAAATAATAGGAATAAGAAAGGAAGCAGTTTTCCCAGAGCCTGTGTCAGCTGAAACAAGAAGGCTTCGTCCATCTAAAGCAGCTGGGATTACTTGCACCTGGACCGGTGTTGGCATGACATACCCTGCAGTTTCTATATTTTGTAGGAGCTTCTGAGGAAGACCACAGGAAGAAAATGCCAGTACTGGAGCAGGAATCACACCTCCTTTTACATGGATTTCAAGTTTGTTTCGAAGCAATTCAGCTTGATCACAAGTTAAAGATGGAGGCCCTGACCTATCAACAGAATCTCTAACATAAAAGCATTCATCAGTAGCAGGTAATCTCTGAGTAGATGATGAGCAAACTGGCAATGAGTTAGCAACCCTGAGGAGTAGAGTTTGTTTACATTCCAAGCTGCAAATATCATCATCTGTCTCATCACATACATACTCGCCATAGCGCCCGCAAATAACACATTTAGGTTCATCCGCCAGAGCATCTCTCTGATCTTTAGAATTCAGTTTAACATCATCATCTGCACAATAGATGGAAAATTCAATGTAGTAAATAGGTAAATCTGAGCTTACTATTCCAAGAAGCAAACAAGAAAAAAAGGAAAAAAAAAAGTGTCATGAATGGTCACACAACATGCAAAGCTGAAGGTTCGCAAACAGAACAAAAAAGGAACTTGTAACACACACACAAGCATGCACAAAAAATGAAACATGATGAAGAAAGAAATAATGGATGGCTTAGGGCACATTTTGGAAAGCTTGTTTTCTGTGTTGTTTGTCTGGAAATACAACAAAAATTGCGTTTATCAGCCAAGTTTTGTTTCTAACTTTAAAAAATAATAAAACAGAGCAAACAAACACGTTTTCAGTTTCAATAAATTAAAAATAAAAGAAAAGAAAGACTTACAACTTTCGGAATTTAACTTCCAACCGCTTTTACTTAAGTAGTATTTTTTTGTATCATTGTAACAAAAACATAGCAAATAAACGTGTTTTCAGTTTCAATGACTTAAACATAATAGAAAACAAAAATCTCTGGAAACATAAAACATTGAAAAAGAGGCAAGAACCTGAACGACCCCTTAATTACAAATACTGGCAATAAACCAAAAATAAGGAGTAGAAAGCACTAGAAAGCAAAATAAGATAGCCAAGATATGGGAAATACACTACAAGAATCAACAGGGAAATAATTTAACAAGTCAAAAGTGGTGTATAATTACCAATCCCTTGATAAATATCTTTCTGTAATACTGAACTTTCACAAGGATCATTTCCATTTCCACCCTCCATGACATAAGCTGGTTAAAAAAGATCTAATTGGCAGAAATTCAATCATGAAACAAGGTGTAAAGTAGAATACAAATGCAGTCAGCTGTTTGGGAATAACAGATAAATGGAGTACTAAAACACAATGAAATATTTATTATCAGGCAAAAAAAGGGAAACCAAAAAAAAATCAAAGTCACTTGGAAATGGATATTCTACATGAAAGCTGTTTATAAAGAATTGATTTATACAAAACAACCAAATGAAAAAAATGAAGATTGTAAGAGAAAATGATGAGGAGACAGCCAGACAGGTATAGTAAGTAATAGTGAAATCGTTGTCATTTGCCACGGGTTAAAGAGGCAACCACATTCACTTAGATATGAGAAGAAATGGGTAGATAAGCTAACATATTGAAAGCTATTAGCCGTTTGATTTCACTATCAGGATTCAGGCCAGGATCAGCCTCTTTTCGCTCTAGCCCAGGAAAATAAACTTCATTTAAACTTATTATTCTCTTATTAATAGCATTATGACTAGGCTATCAACAACAAAAAGAAATAGGGGTGGCGACTTAGACAACCTGCACGGTAAAAAAGGTTAAGCAGCCATTGCTAATCATCTTGTTTCCTCCTTGCGGAACAGAATTCAACACTTATATTCTTACATTTAATATATTAGTGTTACCACTATTTGATAAGCAATAAACATCACAATCAAAAGTTTTGTGAAAGCAAAAAGAGACAAAAATAATTTATGGGTATGCGGGCAGACAAATGCAAATCAAGGTCGCCCAGATTTAATTTAGTTTCCAAAGGGGGAAATTATATATACAGAAAAGAAATAGAAGGAAGAAGAAAGGCGCGTACCGAATAAAGGGAACTGGAATTCGAAAGGCCTGGCCTGGCCTCTCTTTAGAACTTATAACTACCAGCAATCAACTATGGAGGTTCAGCCTATCTCCTCTTCTGCAATCTGCGGCATGCACCTGGAAAATTGTTAACGTCAGGAATTGGAACGCCAAAGGCCGAAACAGGTAGACAGGAAGCGAACTCGCGCGCCAACCTCTTCAACCCAACCCAACTCAACTCAACTCAACACATAGACAATATGAGTCTAATCATAATGGATTTGTTTATTTCAGTTTATTCTGTAAAATCAACTGAGCAACTTGGGCTAAGCCTACCTTTCTTACCTATCCCCGAATTGCGTAACCCTAAGAGATAGTAATGCAGTTTGGACTGGAATAGGTATTGTGAATTCACCATCACTATATTATTAACATGTTTTACTTCAGCGGTGTTGATGGAATCGAAATAAATAATTTTTTTTGAATTAATTGAATTGATAAATTTATTTTATTATTTTAATTTGATTTAATTTTTTAAAATTAAATTAAATTAAATTGAATCGAATAAAATTATTTTAGTTAAACTAAAAAAATTTTAAACATATTAAATTAAAATTTTGTTACAATATAACTACTCCATTCAAACTATATAAAAGTCTTTCAAAACAAAATAAGAAAATAATAATAAAAACTTGAATAATTAATTTACTTATTTAGGTTTCAAAAATTATTATTTTATATTTTTTATATATTCTTTAGATTTTTTAATATTTTTATATTTTTTTTAATTTTTTAAAAATATGAATTTTGTAATTTTTATAAATATTTTGATTTTTTTTAATTTTTGTTGAGAGAAAGACCGATTGACTCAATTTTAAAATTGACAAAAACCAAATATATATTTACACCAATTAATTATTCAAGTTATTTAAATTGTAAAATTGAACCCGACTCTAACTCGAAACTCGAATTACTTATTTGAATTTACTTGAAAAAAACCAAATAATTTAAATAACTCAATTCGATTAACTCAAATTTTTTTTTCCAGTCAAACGAGTTTTACTCCCCAACACTCTGCCATAGATGTTAAAATAAATAATATAATTCATGAAATTTATTTATAATTTTGTTTGTTTTTTCAAATTATAAAGAACATGTTACTAATAAGGTTTTATTGACAATTTAGCTACTGGATTATACATCCTTTTCACTTTAATGCTTAATAGTCACTTGGCTATTTAAAATACTATTTTATCTCAATTTATCGAGTTTTTTATACAAATAATACAAAAAAATAAAAATAATACCAAAATAATACAACTATTTTATTATGTGCCAAAATGGTACAAACAGAAAAAAAAAAAAACTTGGTCGAGGGTCTGCCACAGGCGGCACCAAAGGTGCTAGTGGCAGGGCGGCACCAAAGTTGTCACTGCCACAAGCAACACCAAAGGTGTCACTGCCACAGGCGGCACCCCAACCTTATAATGGTCCCCAATTCACTTCAGCTGCACGAAAGAGAATAAAGAAAAGGAAATGAGAAGAAGAAGAAGAAGAAGAGAAGAAGAAGGGGAAGGAGGCGCAAAAGGAAGAATAAGGAAAAAGAAAAAGAGAAGGAGAAAAAGAAGAGGGAGGGAAGGAAAAAGAAAGGAAAAAAATAAAGAAAGGTAATTTTTTTAATAGAGCAAGTAATGGGGGTTTTTACACAAATAATACAAAAAAATTAAAAAATGTCTAAATAATACAACCATTTTATTATGTACCAAAACGGGACAAACAGAAAAAAAAACCTGGTCAGGTGCCGCCTGTGGCAAACCATCGACCAGGTTTTTTACTGTCTGTACCATTTTGGTACATAATAAAATGGTTGTATTATTTTGGTATTATTTTTAAAATTTTTTGTATTATTTGTGTAAAAAATCCCAATTTATTTCTTATCAGTTGGAATTAAACCTTTCAAGATGAGCTAAGACAAAATAATAATTTAACTATTAGATTGAATAAAAAACTTAAGGTTAAAGTATGCCACATGTCCTTATACTTTTTACAAATTTAGAAATTAGTCATTGTACGTTTATTTTCAGGAATTTAGTCTTATTTTTCCTATTTCAAAATTCAAAGTCAATTGCTAATATTGTTACTTTGTTTTTTGTTAAATTTGTTCATGTGACACTTTGATATAAAACATATTCACTTGATAGCAATATAACTAAAAAAATGACATTATAATAAACTTGAATTTAACAAAAAAATTTGAACGGTGTTAATAGTTATACCTAGATTTTGAAATTAGAAAAGTAGAGCGACTAAATTTCTAGGAAGTTTAAATATGCCAAAGCTTCTTGTACTCTTTTAAAATTTAAAATTTAGTCTCAATACTTTAATTTTGAGATATTGAGTCTTTGTACTTTTTTATTTAAAAATCTCGGTCCCTCCATCTAATTTTGCCGTTAAAGTTAATGATTGTTGGGGTAAACTTGAATTATGCAACAAACATGAACGAAAAATGAGAAAATTGGACACATATTTATGTGGAAAAACCTTTCTGAAGAGGATAAAAAATCATGAGCAAAGAAAACTTCACTAAAACGACAAAAAAAGAAGAAGAGGAGTACAAGATAGAGAAGCAAACAAACCCGAAATTCCCAAAATACGAAGTTCTCCCGAAATTCCCACAAACTCTCTCTTAATTTTTGTTGTTGAATCTCTCTCTAGGATTGCTAAAAGCCTTATTTATAAGCTATAATTCGTGACTAATCTGATTAGAAATATCCTAGAGTTATTAGAGTTTGACGGGGAAAAGATAATAGAGTTTAACTAGGAAAAGAAACCCATTTGAGTGGGAAACATGTTGCCATATCGTGACGTCGCTATCGGCTCGTCAGGACATCACTTATCGCCTCGTCGGGAAACAGGTTCTTCTCGTCGGAACGTCGTGTGTCGCGTCGTTGGGACATTGACTCTTCCTCATAACGACATCATCGTCTATTCAATTGAAATGTGAGACACACTCCACAATGATGTCAAAAGTAAAGTAACTTTTTTAGTCCTCAACATTTACAATTTTTTGTCAATTTGGTCATTGTCCTTTAAAAGTACATAAAAAATTAAAATATATATTCCATATTTTAAATAAAAATATAAAACTTATATTTTTTTAAAAATAAAATTTATGAAAAAAACTCTTTAAAATTTAAAAACTAAAAACTATTTTTTTAAATATAAAAAATTCAAAATTCAATGTTATCTAAATTAGATTAGGCCAAGCAATCGGACTGGTTGGATTGAGAACCAATTGGAGTAACGGTCTGGTTTTAGGTAAAAATCAATTGGCCCACGAGCCATGTACGAATTGGCTGAATTGAGCTAAAAAAATTATTAAAGCGGTAGTTGAATCAATTTTAAATTGGTTTGACCAATTAGTTTCCAAAACTACTAACCTGATTGGCTTAAAAGCAAATTATTAAAAAAAGTAAAAATAAAAATATTTAAAATTATAAAAATTGATTCAACTTCTAGTTTAATTGTTTTTCAACCTAGTTCAACTAATCCATATCGATTCGTGAATCAACCAATTTTTTACCTATCATAGAATCAATACCCCAGTTGGTTTTGGTTCTTGGTTTAACTGATTTGGTTCAACTTAGATAATATTTAATTTTGGATTTTTTTATATTTTTAGATTTTTTTTTGAATTTTAAAGAGTTTTTTTTTGTTTTCATAAAGTTTTAATTTAAAAAAATTAAAAATTAATGTTTTTTAATATAAAAATGTAAAGTTTTAAAAACAATTATGTAATTTTAAAAGGTATAAACTAAATTGACAAAAAACTGTAAATGTTGAGGGCTAAAAATGTTTAAAATTTTAAAAACCGATTGACCCCGAACCAATACAAATTGGTTGAACCAGGTTAACAAAACTAATTGAATTGACAATTAGAATTGATTTTTATTTTTTTTATATTTTTAATAATTTATTTGCTATGAATCGGTCAAACTAGTCGTTTAGGGAATCAATTGGTTAGATCAGTTTTCAAAATTGATTCTGTTATCAATTCAACCAGTTTTTTTGTAACGGTTCATGGGCCAACTAGTTTTTTATCTCTCATCGGACTGATACCCTAGTCGGTTTTTAGTCCAACTAGTTGGTTCGGTCCGATTTAGATAACATTGAAATTTAAAAAATATTATATATTTAAAATCATTTTTATTTTTGAATTTTAAAGAGTTCTTGTTTTTCATAAAAAAATTTTATTTTTAAAAATTATAATTATAATTATTTATTTAAAATATGAAAATTTTATTTTTTTTAAATTATACTTTTAAAGAGTAACAATCAAATTGACAAAAAAAACTATAAATATTGATGGCTAAAGAAATTATTTTAGCTTTACCATCATTTTTTCATTCACTTTGATGAGAAAAATAGAGGAAATGATGGCTAAATAAAGCATATATGCCGATTTTTTATTTGACCTTTTAGGCCATTTTTTTTAATTTAGGGAAATAGGTCGTTTTTGGAGCGAGTGTGTGAAAGCACGCCCAACTCATTGGATTTTTTAATGGTTAGGATTTTTTTAATTTTGTTAGGGTTAGGGTTTTTTAAGAATTAGAATTAGGCTTTTAGGGGTGAAATTGTGAAAGTTTATTGGTAGATTTGAGGGGTTGGGGATGCAATAACGCGACTCAAAACACATACATTTCATATGTCATCCGAGATAGGACCATTACCTCAGAAACCCATCTTGTGGAAGTTAGGTTTTGGAGTGACAGTGTTTGATACGGTCATAGGCCGAAGTCTAAGTAGGGGTCCCAGTTGGGGATCGTGATGCGGTTACGGGTTTAAGTATAACTGGGGACCAGTTGACTGTCATTATGCGGTCACGAGTTCAAGATTTTTGGATACCTGCAAATGATGGTTTATATATACCATACATAAGGCTAATGTCATAATCATAAGGAAAAACAAAGGGCTTTCCGGTGTAATCAACGTAATTTTTTTCTCTATTTCTAGGAAGCTGGTATCTTTAACCTTTCATTCTTATTCAAAGGTTGACACCGAGATGGATACAAAAGGGTTCTCAAAAAGAGAGTGGATGTTCTGTCGGAGCAAAAGTCAAACTCAGTTCGACACGACAACGATTGTAGTTATTAATGAGTTGTTTAATAACGACAACCGTTGTCGCCCCGAAAGAAGTATTACCTTTACTCCAACGTTACAGTTGTTACCCACCTGAGACTCCTCTTGCGTCCACGGTGGTGTTGATATTCAAATAAGAAGAACGATTAAAGATACTAGTTGTGTGGAAATTGAGAAAAACATTATGTCATCATAGCGGGAAGCCCCACAATTTTTCCTTATGATTATGCCCTCAAACTTATATATTGTATTTATAAGGGAACATTTTCGAGTATCCAAAAATTTTGAGCTCATGGCCGTGTAATGATTGTCAACTGGCTCCCCTATTATACTCCGATTCATGACCGCATAACGGTCGTCGATTGAGATCTCTATGTAGACTTTCACCCGTGATTGTACAAAGCAAAGTAACCCTAAAACCTAACTACCACATGATAGGTTTCGGAGGTAATGGTCCCATCTTAGCAGGATATATGAAATGTGTACGTCTCGGAGCAATATTGCATCATCGACGACTCAAGACTACCTCGAACTGAAAATTATGTTAGTGACAAAATTTTTAACACTGAAGTGAGGAATAAAACGAATAGAGAAAAATATTGTAAAATGAAGAGATAGAGGGCGGGAGATATGTTTTACGAATAATGGAGTATAGAGGGGGAGCCCCCTTTTATAGGCACAAGGGGAAGAGTGAGATTGCAAAGGAAAAAATCTCGTGGTCGGAAACGTGTTGTAGGACCAACATTTTCATCGATTATCTTCAAAACTTGCTTTAAAACTGCCAAAAAATTATCGGGGTCAAGTACCTTTTTTTCAGGATTTATGAAAATGTTAGTGAAAACTCGTCTGGTTGGCAAGCTTCTCTGCTAACATGGCAGGAAAGTACACCTAGCTGGATGAGTTTTCACTAACATTTTTATAAAGCCTAAAAAAAAAGTACCCAACCCCGACAATCTCAGGTAAAATTTGAAGCACATTTTCAAACACTAAATGCCATCTAAAGCACGCGTCTGATTTCTATTAGTGATTTGTGAAAAACATTTTCGAGCATCGAATAGCGTTTCATTATCATTATTCGAGGAATTCTTCATCATAAATGAATTTTGAAGCACGCATTACCTCTCTCCTAGTTCTATTTTGCTATTAAAGTACCAAAATACTTAGAGCTTAGGTACACAATAAATTCATATCAAACATCAAAGAGTTAAGTTGTGAGAGTCGTCTGCATTTCTTTAGATAACCGTCTAAAGATTTATTTTGTGGTAAATATCCAATTCATTTTAAATTGAAATGAGTCGACGAGTGACATTCATCATTTACTACGATGGTCAAATTTTTAATACTAAAGTCGGTGTTATATTTGCAGGAGCCCAATACATGGAATTAGCTTTCAACCGTACCATTCAATTGCGTGAGCTATGGATTAGAATAAGGAAGAAAGTTGGGGGTTTAAGTCGGGGAAGAATTTTGAGCTTGTAATGTAGATATCTAGCATCGGTTGACCCCATTAAGTAAATTTTTTTTGTGTGAAAGGCGAGCTCAAGCTGGAGGCGGTCATATCATACATTGCTCAAGCGAAAATGCTGTAATAAAGTTATATGTCGAGTTTGTCAAGGCTGATGGAGTTGGTCCATCTTCAGCCACTGTTGTGACTAATGTTGGAACTGAAGCTAAAGTGGAAAGTCCTACTACATGGTTGTGCTGTGGGTTCATTGGTTTGTTACAAAGCTCTTACTATGATGTCCATAAAACATCAATGGATAGACATTCTTTGGTTTTCGGTACCGATTTCAACTTCAGTGGCTACTATCAATCAAGGTATAAGCGTAACCCAAACCTCAACACCCGAGTAAGACATTCAATTAGTACGTTCGATTTCAACTTCGGTGGATCAATGTCTCAAGGTAGAAAAACTTATACGGGGGGCCATCAACCTATATTGTTTCACAATTCGTTGCAAATTTTGTCAGGTACTTGAGGTATAGAAGAATCAATGACCTACTCCCTACAATATGGACAGGCGAGAGTCCACCGAACCCTTTAATTGAAGATGACAATGAATGTACAGATTCAGAAGAAGGTGCAGCCGAGGAAAAAGGGACAACGAATGCAGTTGACGGATCAAAGTAAGACCTTAATCCAATCCGATAGTTTAGTCAGGATGGTTCGAAAGTAGAACTTTTTTGGAACAATAGTAGGTTCCAATTCAACCAGAACCTTGCGGTTCTGACGATGACTATTCTAGTAATATTTTAAATCCAGATCTGCAGTTTAGGGTATATGAACCTTTGCCCCACATGACTAACATTGATCTCTCCGCCAAGGGTGGTTTAGAGTTTGGTAGCTACCACATAGAATACTTGACCATACAAGCTCGTCGTTAGATGTCCAAGTATTGGAAGTTGACATGAAATACCCCCAAGGTGTTTTTCTTGCTGTATTGAAGTGATACAACTTTAAGAACAGTGTGAACTATCATGTCACGAGATCTAGTTTGAAGAAATCATGGCATCTTTTCAGAAGAATACGGGCTTGTGGATGATAAAGAAGTATTCCGGTCCACATACATGTGTTGAGCAGGTGCGCAATGTGTTCACCCGATATTTTGACATAATGTGTCCTGATTGGGGTCTTTATTTTTCACAATCACGTAACTTTAACTCGTATTTTACAAGTGTAAATCAGAATCATCCAAGGCTAGACTCCGACATGATATCTAATATTATTATACCTATGGTGAAGACGAGTCCCAAGATTCCTATCCTAGTGTTGATTTCCAACATTCGTAGCCAGAAATAAATACACGCCATCGTATTACAAAGCATGAGTTGCAAAACACAAGGCTATGGATAAGTTGTATCACGAATGGGACAGGTCATACAACGATTTATGAAAATGGTGTCAAGTACTAGATCGATATATACCAGGTTCCGTAACCGATATAGAAACACATTCAGGGTATTTCAGCGGTCTTCTAGTCTCTAGAAAAAAAATGTTCTACCGATTCTTTTAGACATTTGATCAATACAATGAAGCTTTCTGACACTGTAAGTTTTTGGTGAAAATTGACAACACTTGATTGTACGAGAGGTATGAGCATCAATTGTTAATAGTCGTTGCCCAGGATAGTAATCGGAAGATTCTATCGATAATGTTTACAATAACTCTAAGATAAATGACAGATGATTGGGATTTTTCCTTAGTCGATTGCGCTGTCATGTTTGCCTTTAGCCAGACATATGTGCCATTTTCGATAGGGGACTAGAAATCTTGGTCACTATTAAATGACACGGCAGCCTTTGGGATCTTATGCTCCATAGGCATTGTATAAGACACGTCGACTCCAACTACCACTCAAAATGTTCTTTGAAAAGTAAGCAAGATCAAGTCATTGACATGGGTATGTAGTTGCCACTATTTCTATAATCATGCCATATCATATTTCGTTCATTGTTTGCATTCATGGGTTTACTTTTCTCGACAGAGTACGAGCTCGTCCAACATCATTTCCATGAAATTATGGATAACTTGCGTGCTATCAACATCTATGATGCAGCGTACCTCACCAACATATCATTCAAATAGTGGGTGCAATTGTATAATGGGGGTCTATGGTATAGGCACATGACGACAAACTTAGTCAAATGCATCAATTTCGTACTAAAGAGGACTCGTCATTTCTCGATATCCTCAGTTGTTAAAGAAATATACTTTTGCCTGGTTGTCTTAAATCCAAAACGGAAGATGACTGTGACAGCCCAAAATTTACCCTAGTCGGGAAGTGGTTTCGGGACCACAAGACCGAGTCGTAAAAATAATTACTTGCTATATTCTATGCTTATTATGTGTGAACATGAGTATGTGGAAGTTTCACTCCCTAATTTTACCAATTTCATGAGAAATTATTAATTGGGATCAATTTGAGACATTGTAAAAATATGATAGTCTAATTCAAATGGTCTATTAGTGCATGTACCAAAAAGAGTGGTTTTGCATGTCAAATTGCCCAAAAGATGATGGGTGGCCGGCCAAGGAGTGATGGTGCTCCACTTATTCCAATTTATTATGTTTTGTTTAGTTAACAAATGACTTAAAATAATTATAATAAAATGGAATAAAAGAGAAAAAGGGAAGAGGAGTGTTCATATTCTTCTCCACCTTGCCAAAACCGAAACCAAAGAAGAGAAAAAGGAAAATTCTCCTTTAGGCAATTCGGCACTACATTTTGCTAGTAGGAGGTAAGTTTTGAAGTGTTAGTTAAATCTTCTTATATGTTTAAGTCAATTTGTGAATGTATTTTGACAATATTAAGAAGGATTCAAACTTTTATGATGGTTGGACACTAAACCGTGTATCAAAGTGCTAGAATTAGTAGTTGTTTACATGTATTATTGAATGAGTAGAAGGTAGAAAGGGGGTTTAGATGGAAGGTTCATTTGATTTATTTTTGTCCTTGTATGAGAAGAGGTTCATTGTTAAGGCCGAATGAGCATGCTAGATTAGTTGAAAAAAAAAATGTTCATGCTATGAGGTAATTTGAATAATTGACCGAAACATGGAAGGAAGGGTAAGATTTATAAATTATGTTTTAGGGTGAAAGGTATAATGAAAGTTGTATTAAGTTAATGTGCATACTTTGGTCTAAGTGTGGAGGAGTATTCGGCTAAGATAGTTGAATGTGGGTGTTGCCGATTTTTAAATGTAGATTATGGGAGTAGCTATAATGGGCATTAAGATGTTGAACTTAAGAAATTAGAAGTAAATGAACTTGATAGTATTTAAGAGATAGAGGTGATAGATTAATGTTGCACATTCGGCTATGGTTAGGCATGTTGATGACCTTATCTTGATTTAAATAATTAGGCATAAAAGGGTGGTAAAGGGGATGGAATTGTTGAATGATTAGTTGGGTAACAAAAGAGGCATTCGGCCATCTCTTGAGAGCTTGTGTGATGTTGGGTTTAAAATTAGCAAAGGTAACTTACCTAATGCATGTGCATGTGTGATTAGATTTTTTTGATGACATGATAGTTGCATGAGGTTATTAGCCGAATATACTAACATACATATACATGTGAAATTGGATTGTAAATATTTAGCAAGGTGGTTAAACTAGTTAAATTATTGATTTAGCTCAAGGAGTTAAAGGAGGTGAATCGAGCAAAGGCAAAGAAAAGGTTATCGAGTAGCCGAGTTGGAACCGTCTTACCCAACACGAGGTAAGTCATTAAGCATGTAGTTGGTATTATTTCAATGGTCATAATGTTATGTATTGATACTGAATGGAATGAATAAATGTACATATATATATATGCATGTACGTATGTGATGATGAAATTGTTGAATGAAAGAAAAGAGGTAAGATGTAATGAGTTGTTGATCTCGGCACTAAACGTGCGGGATAACCATTTATGACCATGAGATTGGCGCTAAGTGCGCGGGATTAAATTGTACAGCACTAAGTGTGCGATTCGACTATGTTGCACTAAGTGTGCGAAATGAATATGATGCACTAAGTGTGCGAATTGACCATGCGGCACTAAGTGTGCGAGTCTGACTATGTAGCACTAAGTGTGCGATTTGATTACGTGGCACTAAGTGTGCGAGTTGATTATATAGCACTGAGTGTGCGGGCTCAATATACATTCGTGAATCATTATGGACACTATGTGTGCGACACTATTGAGTTGATCGCGGACAGCGGATCGGGTAAGTGTCTTGAGTACATGGCTAATATGTGCTATGCGTATACTTGGTGTTGAGCTCGGTAAGTTGAACCTATGTGACAACTATACTTGAAGTCACGTACATAAAAATTTATCGTAGGATGGGTGAAAGGCCGTTTTGTTGTTTGATTGTAACGAAAATAAATTGAATTATGAAAATGCTTCAATGTCCTATTGATGAGTATATGAATTGTGAATGCATGAATTGATATGAAATTGAATCGGTAGGTTGGAGGAACTATGGCATGGTTCGGTATGGATGGAGTAAATTGTCTCATTCCATTTTGTTCCTCTTGTGATAATGTTATTGATGTATAGTAGAGCATTGCTTATGACTTACTGAGTTATAAACTCACCCGGTGTTTCCTTGTCACCCATTATAGGTTGCTTGGACTCATCAATTTTTGCGGGGTCGGGCCGTCATCGAAGTCATCACACCGGATAGCAAGTTTTGGTACTTTCTTCTTAGTGTGCTTAGAAGATCATTTTGGCATGTATAAGCTAGTACGTTGTGTTAGAATTATGGCATGTAAACTTTAAGCCATGCGAAAATGGCACGAATGTTCGATTGAGTTGGATCAAGGGTAGGCATGAAATGGACCTAGTTACTTTCGTAACAGATGCTGGCAGCAGCAGTGTCATGAGATTGAAAAATCACTAAAAATAGTAGGAGTGGAATTAATTGATGAATAAATTATGTAATCGAAGCTCGATGAGTCTGCTTTCATGAGGAAGTAACGAAAAGATCATATGGGCAGTATATTAAGAGATAATCAGATTTTTGTGGGACAGGGCCAGAATGGTTTCTGGATTCCCTGCTCCGAATTTGGAAATTCATTATAAATTAACCAGAGATAATTAGGGGTCGTACCATATATGTACAGATTCCTCTCTGAGTGTAGTTTTCATAGAAACAAACGGCACCAGTATTGAAGCCCCGTGCAGGGAGATATTCAAGTCGTAATGGGCAAAGGTCAGTGTAGTCGACCCCTGCAACTTGGGGAACTTTGACTAATAAACTGTACTAATTGGCCTGACCAAAAATTCTAGAAAAAAATACATAGATGGGCACATGAGTCTAGTTTCTGGGAAAAATTACGAAACTGATTTTCGAGTTACGAAACTCAAGATATGATTTTTAAAATGACTAGTACACAGATTGGGCAGTGTCTGGAAAATAAATTTTGTAAGGGGTTAAAGCCAGTTAACACCTCGTGTTCGACTCCGGTGTTGGTTTCGGGTTCGGGGTGTTACATTTTATTGGTATCAGAGCTATGGTTTAGTCAGTTCTAGGACTACCATAGCACGTATGAGTCTAGCTATACATGCCATAATGTTAATGTTTAAAAGGGTGATGACTTCTGATGGTTGAAATGTTTTTGTCTTGATTAGTAAATGGATCCCGGTGAGGAAAGAACCCTAGCGGATGACGTTGAGAGCGTAGCGGCTGCTCCTGCACAAGGGACGCCGCCTGTTGAACCTCAGTCATCTGTGAATAATCAAGGTGAGGGGGCTAAACAAGCCTTCTTTACCATGATGAATGAGTGGGTCGCGCAGTATGCCCGAGCCAACCCGGCTGTCCAACAATTCCCAAATTTGAATAATCCACCCCAAGAGCCTGTAATGCCATCAGTCGCTGATCCTGTGAGGCTAAGTAAGCCACCGGTAGACTTGATTAGGAAGCGTGGGGCCGAGGAGTTCAAGGCCATAGTAACTGATGATGCCGAAAGGGCCGAGTTCTGGCTTGATAACACCATTCGGGTGTTCGATGAATTGTCATGCACACCCAATGAATGTCTAAAATGTGCTGTATCTTTGTTGCGAGACTCAGCCTACTATTGGTGGAGGACCTTGATTTCCATAGTCCCGAACGAGCGAGTAACTTGGGACTTCTTTCAAACGGAATTCCGGAAAAAATTTATTAGCCAGCGGTTCATTGATCAGAAGCGTAAGGAGTTCTTGGAACTCAAGCAAGGCCGTATGACTGTATCTGAATACGAACATGAATTCGTAAGACTTAGTAGGTATGCCCGGGAGTGTGTAGCTGATGAGGTTGCTATGTGCAAAAGATTCGAGGAAGGATTGAATGAAGATTTAAAGCTACTAATGGGTATTTTGGAAATAAAGGAATTCGTAACACTAGTCGAACGAGCCTGCAAGGCGGAGGAACTTGGAAAGGAGAAGAGGAAGGCTGAATTTGAAGCTAGAGATTATCGTAAAAGATCGACGGGTAAAGCTCCGTTCTCAGCTGTAAAGAAGTTCAAGGAGGACATTAATAAGTCGAGGGCGACTGCGGGAATTTCCATCAGGGCAAGACCATCGATGGGCTCCCGAGCTACTTCGGTAGCTAGTGTGGGCAATAATCGTCACGAGAAACCTGAATGTCCCCAATGTGGAAGACGACACCTAGGTGAATGTTGGGGCAAGTCTACTAGCAGGGCCTGTTACGGGTGCGGTTCGAATGACCATCTCATTAGAGATTGCACGGAGCTGGATGAGAAGAATAAGATTCAAGGTGCAAGACCTAGTGGAGTGACATCTAGAGGTAGACCACCGAGAATTTTTGGAGGCAGGGGTGGTAGTCAGAGGGGGGCTTCTGATACGGCCGATCGCACCGAGAACCGTGCTCCTGCTAGAGCATATGCCATTCGCGCACGAGAGGAGGCATCCTCCCCCGACGTCATCACTGGTACCTTCACTCTCTTTGATACTAATGTGATTGCATTGATTGACCCTGGTTCTACTCATTCATATGTATGCGAAACCTTAGCAACCAGTAAGACTCTACCTGTTGAGTCTACTGAGCTCGTAATTCGAGTATCAAACCCTTTGGGCCAATGCGTACTTGTTGATAAAGTGTGTAAGAGATGCCCTCTAATAATCCGAGAATCCTGTTTTCCGGCCGATTTGATGCTTTTGCCGTTCGACGAGTTTGATGTTATTCTTGGTTTGGATTGGTTAACCGCGCATGATGCGGTTGTAAATTGCAAAAGCAAGACTATCGACTTGAGGTGCGCAAATAACGAAATAATCCGAGTTGAGTCTGCAGACTTAAGGGGGTTGCCAGCTGTAATATCAGCAATGTTGGCCCAGAAATATGTAAGGAAAGGGTGCGAAGCATACCTCGCGTATGTACTTGATGACAAGGAGTTAGAAAAGAAACCCGAATCGGTGCCGGTGGTCTGTGAATACCTGGATGTTTTTCCTGAAGAGTTACCGGGTTTGCCACCTGTTCGGGAGGTAGAGTTTGGTATTGAGCTTGTACCTGGAACTACGCCTATTTCGATCGCTCCATATCGTATGGCACTAACCGAGTTGAAAGAGTTGAAAGCTCAGTTGCAAGAATTGACGGATAGAGGTTTCGCTCGACCGAGTTTCTCACCTTGGGGTGCACCAGTATTGTTCGTGAAAAAGAAGGACGGAACCATGAGGTTGTGCATTGATTATCGTCAACTGAAAAAAGTGACGATAAAGAATAAGTATCCGTTACCGCGTATTGATGATCTGTTCGATCAATTAAAGGGAGCATCGGTGTTTTCAAAGATAGATTTGAGATCGAGTTATTATCAGTTGCGGATTCGAGATTCGGACGTACCCAAAACTGCTTTCAGAACGAGGTACGGTCACTACGAGTTCTTAGTGATGCCGTTTGGGCTCACTAATGCCCCTGCGGTGTTTATGGATTTGATGAATCGGATCTTCAGGCCGTATTTGGATCGGTTCGTAGTTGTGTTTATTGATGACATCTTGGTCTATTCAAGAGATGAGACCGAACATGCTGAGCATCTGAGGCAAGTGTTGCAAATTTTGCGGGATAAGCAGTTATATGCTAAGTTCAGTAAGTGTGAGTTCTGGTTAAGAGAGGTTAGCTTCTTGGGTCATGTGGTATCCGCATCGGGTATTCGAGTTGACCCGAGCAAAATTTCAGCCATACTTAACTGGAAGCCTCCGAGAAATGTTACCGAAGTCCGGAGCTTTCTAGGGCTCGCCGGTTATTACCGACGATTTGTCAAAGGTTTCTCGATGATAGCCACACCAATGACGAAGCTACTTCAGAAGGATGTTAAGTTCGAATGGACGGAGAAATGTCAGAAAAGCTTCGATCAACTGAAAACTCATCTGACTGAAGCTCCAATTTTGGTGCAACCCGAATCGGGTAAAGAGTTTGTCGTTTATAGTGACGCATCCCTACTTGGGTTGGGTTGCGTATTGATGCAAGAAGGTCGAGTTGTGGCCTATGCGTCAAGACAATTGAAGCCACACGAGAGAAATTATCCGACCCATGATCTCGAACTAGCCGCCATTGTGTTTGCACTAAAAATATGGCGACATTATTTGTTTGGCGAGAAGTGCCATGTGTTTTCGGATCACAAAAGTCTCAAATATTTGATGACTCAACGAGACTTGAATCTGCGACAAAGACGTTGGCTTGAGTTGTTGAAGGATTACGAGCTTGTCATTAATTACCACCCGGGAAAGGCTAATGTGGTTGCGGACGCCTTAAGCCGGAAATCACTGTTTGCTTTGCGAGCGATGAATGTACACTTGTCTGTTCTACCTGACAATGTGTTAGCAGCTGAATTAAAAGCCAAACCATTATTGACTCATCAAATTCGTGAAGCTCAGAAAGTTGATGATGAATTGGTTGCAAAGCGAGCTGAGTGTGTTCCGAACAAGGAATCGGAGTTTCAGATTGATGATGAAGGTTGTTTGAGGTTTAGAAGTCGTTTGTGCGTTCCAAGGAATTCGGAACTCATTCCGATGATACTGAACGAAGCCCATTGTAGCCGAATGTCAATTCACCCGGGGAGCACGAAAATGTACAACGACTTGAAACGTCGGTTTTGGTGGCATGGTATGAAGCGAGACATCTCCGACTTTGTTTCGAGATGTTTAATATGTCAACAAGTGAAAGCGGAACATCAAGTGCCTTCAGGATTACTTCAGCCGATCATGATACCCGAGTGGAAATGGGACCGAGTCACAATGGACTTTGTGTCCGGACTGCCATTGTCCGCAAGTAAGAAGGATGCGATTTGGGTTGTCGTTGATAGGCTGACTAAGTTGGCTCACTTTATCCCCGTACGTACGGATTTTTCATTGGCTAAACTAGCCGAATTGTATGTTACTCAGATTGTGAGATTACATGGAGTACCTATTTCTATCGTGTCGGATAGAGATCCGAGATTCACCTCGCGATTTTGGAAGAAATTGCAAGAAGCTTTGGGTACCAAGCTGCATTTTAGCACCGCTTTTCATCCACAAACCGATGGTCAATCCGAGCGGATAATTCAGATACTTGAGGATATGTTGAGATGTTGCATCCTCGAGTTTAGTGGTACATGGGAACGGTATTTACCCTTGATCGAATTCGCTTACAACAATAGTTTCCAATCAAGTATTAAGATGGCACCTTACGAGGCTTTGTACGGTCGTAAATGCCGTACGCCATTGTTTTGGACCGAGCTCGGTGAAAGTAAAATTTTCGGAGTTGATTTGATTAGAGATGCCGAACAGAAGGTAAAGGTAATCCGTGAAAGTCTGAAGGTAGCCACAGATCGTCAGAAATCGTATGCGGATCTGAAACGGAAGGACATTGAATATCAGGTGGGAGATAAAGTGTTCCTTAAAGTTTCGCCTTGGAAAAAGGTACTTAGGTTTGGCCGTAAAGGCAAGTTGAGCCCGAGATTCATTGGGCCGTACGAAATCTCTGAACGAGTGGGGCCGGTTGCATATAGATTGATTTTGCCCCCTGAACTTGAAAGGATACACGATGTCTTTCATGTTTCGATGCTTCGACGCTATAGGTCTGATCCTTCACACATAATTAGTCCGTCGGAGGTTGAAATTCGAGCCGATATGAGTTATGAAGAAGAGCCGATGTGTATCCTAGCTCGTGAAGTGAAGGAGTTGCGGAACAAAAGGGTTCTGTTAGTAAAGGTGTTATGGCTCAAACACGGGATCGGGGAAGCTACTTGGGAAACCGAGAGTTCGATGAAAGAACGATACCCAAACCTATTTACCGGTAAGCTTTTCGGGGACGAAAATTTCTTAAGGGGGAGAGTTGTGACAGCCCAAAATTTACCCTAGTCGGGAAGTGGTTTCGGGACCACAAGACCGAGTCGTAAAAATAATTACTTGCTATATTCTATGCTTATTATGTGTGAACATGAGTATGTGGAAGTTTCACTCCCTAATTTTACCAATTTCATGAGAAATTATTAATTGGGATCAATTTGAGACATTGTAAAAATATGATAGTCTAATTCAAATGGTCTATTAGTGCATGTACCAAAAAGAGTGGTTTTGCATGTCAAATTGCCCAAAAGATGATGGGTGGCCGGCCAAGGAGTGATGGTGCTCCACTTATTCCAATTTATTATGTTTTGTTTAGTTAACAAATGACTTAAAATAATTATAATAAAATGGAATAAAAGAGAAAAAGGGAAGAGGAGTGTTCATATTCTTCTCCACCTTGCCAAAACCGAAACCAAAGAAGAGAAAAAGGAAAATTCTCCTTTAGGCAATTCGGCACTACATCTTGCTAGTAGGAGGTAAGTTTTGAAGTGTTAGTTAAATCTTCTTATATGTTTAAGTCAATTTGTGAATGTATTTTGACAATATTAAGAAGGATTCAAACTTTTATGATGGTTGGACACTAAACCGTGTATCAAAGTGCTAGAATTAGTAGTTGTTTACATGTATTATTGAATGAGTAGAAGGTAGAAAGGGGGTTTAGATGGAAGGTTCATTTGATTTATTTTTGTCCTTGTATGAGAAGAGGTTCATTGTTAAGGCCGAATGAGCATGCTAGATTAGTTGAAAAAAAAAATGTTCATGCTATGAGGTAATTTGAATAATTGACCGAAACATGGAAGGAAGGGTAAGATTTATAAATTATGTTTTAGGGTGAAAGGTATAATGAAAGTTGTATTAAGTTAATGTGCATACTTTGGTCTAAGTGTGGAGGAGTATTCGGCTAAGATAGTTGAATGTGGGTGTTGCCGATTTTTAAATGTAGATTATGGGAGTAGCTATAATGGGCATTAAGATGTTGAACTTAAGAAATTAGAAGTAAATGAACTTGATAGTATTTAAGAGATAGAGGTGATAGATTAATGTTGCACATTCGGCTATGGTTAGGCATGTTGATGACCTTATCTTGATTTAAATAATTAGGCATAAAAGGGTGGTAAAGGGGATGGAATTGTTGAATGATTAGTTGGGTAACAAAAGAGGCATTCGGCCATCTCTTGAGAGCTTGTGTGATGTTGGGTTTAAAATTAGCAAAGGTAACTTACCTAATGCATGTGCATGTGTGATTAGATTTTTTTGATGACATGATAGTTGCATGAGGTTATTAGCCGAATATACTAACATACATATACATGTGAAATTGGATTGTAAATATTTAGCAAGGTGGTTAAACTAGTTAAATTATTGATTTAGCTCAAGGAGTTAAAGGAGGTGAATCGAGCAAAGGCAAAGAAAAGGTTATCGAGTAGCCGAGTTGGAACCGTCTTACCCAACACGAGGTAAGTCATTAAGCATGTAGTTGGTATTATTTCAATGGTCATAATGTTATGTATTGATGCTGAATGGAATGAATAAATGTACATATATATATATGCATGTACGTATGTGATGATGAAATTGTTGAATGAAAGAAAAGAGGTAAGATGTAATGAGTTGTTGATCTCGGCACTAAACGTGCGGGATAACCATTTATGACCATGAGATTGGCGCTAAGTGCGCGGGATTAAATTGTACAGCACTAAGTGTGCGATTCGACTATGTTGCACTAAGTGTGCGAAATGAATATGATGCACTAAGTGTGCGAATTGACCATGCGGCACTAAGTGTGCGAGTCTGACTATGTAGCACTAAGTGTGCGATTTGATTACGTGGCACTAAGTGTGCGAGTTGATTATATAGCACTGAGTGTGCGGGCTCAATATACATTCGTGAATCATTATGGACACTATGTGTGCGACACTATTGAGTTGATCGCGGACAGCGGATCGGGTAAGTGTCTTGAGTACATGGCTAATATGTGCTATGCGTATACTTGGTGTTGAGCTCGGTAAGTTGAACCTATGTGACAACTATACTTGAAGTCACGTACATAAAAATTTATCGTAGGATGGGTGAAAGGCCGTTTTGTTGTTTGATTGTAACGAAAATAAATTGAATTATGAAAATGCTTCAATGTCCTATTGATGAGTATATGAATTGTGAATGCATGAATTGATATGAAATTGAATCGGTAGGTTGGAGGAACTATGGCATGGTTCGGTATGGATGGAGTAAATTGTCTCATTCCATTTTGTTCCTCTTGTGATAATGTTATTGATGTATAGTAGAGCATTGCTTATGACTTACTGAGTTATAAACTCACCCGGTGTTTCCTTGTCACCCATTATAGGTTGCTTGGACTCATCAATTTTTGCGGGGTCGGGCCGTCATCGAAGTCATCACACCGGATAGCAAGTTTTGGTACTTTCTTCTTAGTGTGCTTAGAAGATCATTTTGGCATGTATAAGCTAGTACGTTGTGTTAGAATTATGGCATGTAAACTTTAAGCCATGCGAAAATGGCACGAATGTTCGATTGAGTTGGATCAAGGGTAGGCATGAAATGGACCTAGTTACTTTCGTAACAGATGCTGGCAGCAGCAGTGTCATGAGATTGAAAAATCACTAAAAATAGTAGGAGTGGAATTAATTGATGAATAAATTATGTAATCGAAGCTCGATGAGTCTGCTTTCATGAGGAAGTAACGAAAAGATCATATGGGCAGTATATTAAGAGATAATCAGATTTTTGTGGGACAGGGCCAGAATGGTTTCTGGATTCCCTGCTCCGAATTTGGAAATTCATTATAAATTAACCAGAGATAATTAGGGGTCGTACCATATATGTACAGATTTCTCTCTGAGTGTAGTTTTCATAGAAACAAACGGCACCAGTATTGAAGCCCCGTGCAGGGAGATATTCAAGTCGTAATGGGCAAAGGTCAGTGTAGTCGACCCCTGCAACTTGGGGAACTTTGACTAATAAACTGTACTAATTGGCCTGACCAAAAATTCTAGAAAAAAATACATAGATGGGCACATGAGTCTAGTTTCTGGGAAAAATTACGAAACTGATTTTCGAGTTACGAAACTCAAGATATGATTTTTAAAACGACTAGTACACAGATTGGGCAGTGTCTGGAAAATAAATTTTGTAAGGGGTTAAAGCCAGTTAACACCTCGTGTTCGACTCCGGTGTTGGTTTCGGGTTCGGGGTGTTACAATGACATATGCTGGGCTGATTGCGGGTGGACACGTTTGGTGCGAGGATGCCATTTAAGAAATTAGACGAAATATAGCAAGAGCGAACACTATGTATGTAATGTGTCATTCGCATCGAAACCTGCTATTTTGGGTCACGGAGTACGCTAGGCCTGACCAGGACATGTCAGGGGCATCATATCGTGTTGACCTACCAAAAAAGATTAGCGATTGTGGGAGATTCCTGGCACTTCGATTTTCATGCGCATAGTTATAGTGGGCTTGGACAATAATAATGCATTGAGACTGATGTGTAGTTGATTGAAGACAAAGTATTGTCATTGATATAGGGATGTCAAAATCAATACATGAGTATGTGCTAAAGAACAACATATTGGATTGACTCGCTATGAGTATGTTTCTTGGATTATTATGTAATAGTCACAACATTATTCATAGTGATAACTATGTATACTATTCTAAGACTTGATATCATCATTATCCCAATATCGTGAGTCGTATATTTTGATACAGGCAAATGTCTTCTATAACAGGTTGTATTAAAAAGACTGATGTAGGATACGCTACAATCTATGTAGTTGGATGTGGTTGATCAATATAGGATTTGTTCTCCTACATAATGGGAGTAATATCTTAGGTCATTTGATTGAGTGAGACTAAAAATATATGGTCATGCTCGAATAAGTTGAAATGATATATCATACTTGTTTGTTTATTATAGTCTACTTGAGATATCAAGAAACATGAGATTGGATTATGCAAGCGTGACTGTTCCATGACTTATATCCAATCTAGATATAAATGATAAAATGATGTAATTCATGAAAGGTTTATCACAGAAAGGTTATGTCGAATTACGACTTTTTGTAACTTAGGTGGAAATGATGCATTGCTAAATACCACTCATTGCTCGTATTATTAGAAATGTTCTAGTATTACTACTAACGTTACAAGAACTTACAAGGTTACACCCTATAGTTAAAACGAACAAAATCAAAACACAGTTGGTATTGCGTTTAGCTGTCACATGAATTAAATTAAATTAATTTAACAGTTAAATATTAAACAAATTAAATGTAAAAGCTTATTGTACACAAATATAAAATATAGATAAAATTAATATATGAATTTCATTCATATAAAATTTTAACAGAATATAGTTTGCTAAAATTATTATAATAAATTATTATAATTATGATTTAGATCAAACATTGAAACATGGTAGTTATAATTTTTTTTGGAAAGAATATAAAGTTTTTTTTAATACTTTCCATATGTTTTAATTCTTTTTAGAAATAATATAACGTGTTTAATGCTTTCCATATGTTCTCTATAGGATTGATTTCATTTTCAATATATGCATACCAAAATCCCAAATTAGGGTAAGTGTGTTTTAAAAAAAATTGAGAAAAAAAAGTTTAGCAACCCTTTTAAGAGATTATTCTCTAGAATAGTTCCAAGAGAGTTCTGTTGTTCATTTTAATACCGAGCAGACTACATAGAGGCCAGAGCGTTTTTGTTGTGGTTTGGAATCAACATCTAATTAGCAACATCCTTTCATTGTTTTCGGTTAAGAATGTATATATTTAATCTTATTTCAACTAGTTTCGTTCCTCATACATGGGTCCATAATTGTGGATCGCTGGAATATTTTTTTCCACTACACCATGGGGAATACCAGTGGTCCCAACACAACTAGTGGTGTCAGCTCTTCCACTAGATCGTGACCATCGTCCTTATCTTCCTTGTCTTCACCTCCACCCTCGTGCTCATCTTCATATCCACCATCATCTTCGTCTTTATCTCCATCACCTTCCTCCATACTTGAGTACAGTATCGTCATAACCTTCCATCGTGTGTCCTCCACTCCACGAGAATGTGGTTGCGCCAATGACCCGCCACGATAAAAACATGACATGATGGGTGTTTGTGAGACGATCGAGGAATAACCATACGATGTCACAAAATCTAGATACATTGGTATCTGGGTTGATACTAGTATTGATGATGGCATCGATGTTACCATCGTAAATAGTACTAGCATTGGAATTTGGCTCAGCATTTGTGTCGGCATCGATGTTGGCATGAGGGCGTAGAATGTTGGGAATGAAAGTGCCCTAAAATATGTACCTACGGAAGTGGTAGAAGCAGGGTGTTACGGTGGTACATAATGTGATGCTTGTGAAAAAAAAGGTTTGTAAAATGAATAGGAATAAGTGGAGTGAATTGACTAGGATGTAGCATAGACATCAGTGGCGCATGTTGGGTCGGAGCTGGTGATGAACTCGTCGTGGCACTTTTTCCAAACCTACACTTCTGGGACGCTCGTCGTTGCCTCTTCTAATGAAGTTGCCTACTCCTCGCCTCCACTGATAGTAGATACAACTTACTGGCGACTCTGAACCAAGGCATGTACTCCAAATAGGCCGTCCTGTCCAATGAGAAAAAGGGTTCACGGATGGGTAAGATTTTTTTCTTCGATCCTAAATGTCGATGTACTTTTTGTAATAATCTTATCAATTCTTGTTGTTCTTCCCCGCAGATCCAGCTTGTGCAGTACTTTTATGTCTCGCGGTGGAGGTGGAATTTATTGCCTCCACCCAAACTGTTGCATCACTTGATTTGATTCGTGCATTTCCACCGTCGCGTACACAATTAACGATACATTCACGTCCCACATACTCCGATTGGCCAAAAATTTCGGCAGGATAAATTCTATGATATCTGGGTAGGTGTATGACACTCATTCAAACTGCAGGGCACAATAGTAATTATGTTATGTTCAGAATTTTATTTTATAAATCATTGCGCAATTATTATAGGTTTAAAAAATAAGTAACTAACCTCGGCTTCTGACCGTTAATCTAACAGCAATTGAATATCTTCAAATTGCTCAGGTAGTCCCACATAACTGGACCTATGATTCCACTTATACAAGCGATATGTTAATTCAAGCATGTAGTAAATAAACAACATTTACTATACAAAAAACATATTTATTAAGAAATGATTTTTACCTTGTTACTAATGGGAACATATATAGGTCGTTCACTCGGGGGTGTAGAAATAGTAGTCGCCACCAGGCCTATGAATACAGCAGGAGTAGACAACCACCGATTGGCATCTTATCTGGTTCCGTAACCCGACACAACTCCCGGTAAAATGTGGCCAACACAATTGATCCCCAACTCATTTGTCTGTTTTCTTTGAAGTTGAGTAGGTACAGTAGCCACCTTATGTGTACCAAATTTCAAGATTTATCCGGTACTAAAATACCCCCAATTAACCTAAAGATGAAAGCTCAAGCGTATTATTTTTTGACGACGTCAAACGCACCTTTAGTAAGATTTCTGCAATTGGTTTCCAACCACTTTATATCTATTCAACCATCATAAAACTTATTCGGCACATTCCCCAAAAATGCCTCACAAAGGTCCTGTTTATTGGGAACGACTGCTGACCCCGTGACGACTGGCCCATCCATTAGTAAACCAAGTTGTAAAATTACATCCTCGAGTGTGATTATACACTTGTCGCATGGAAGATGAAAAGTGTGTGTCTTGGGCCTCCATCTGTCCACCAAAATGTTGATGAGTGTAGGATCGAGTTTGCAGCCCCTGAGCATACGAGACACGTGCACGAATCTCATGTCTAGCAAGTAACCACGAATTTTGGTATCTGAGCTTTTTGACAGGTTATGTATGAACCCTCAAAAACACGATTATCCGCCTATTTATATCAACAAAAAATTAATTTAAAATATTTTTAAAAATAAAATACTTTTAATTTAACGTAATTGAAAATAACGAAATTTAAATTTTCAGCTTACCATTATCGCTTGAGCAGAGGAAATGTGCTTATCGTCGAAACGAAACAGAGAGGTTGTCATTCGTGAAAATTTAATTGTCATTCATAAGAATTTAATTAAAACGAATAATATACGAAATAATTAAATAAAACTATAATATTTTTAAACAAGTGTATCAAAAAATTTAGAACAAAAATTGAGAAAGTTGAAAGAGTTGAATTTGAATGAAAAGAATGAAAAATTGTCTGATATTTATAGAAAAGAAAAACTTATCGTTGGGCCCATAAAAATTTTTATCGTTGTCAACATTCAAAAAAATAACCTTGGTAATTGGATATGCTTATGTCATGGGTTGTGCATGGGAGCCCCCAACCATGATGAACTTGTACGATCCATCGCATTCAAGGGAGGTCATTTGGCCCAATCAAACTGGTCTATTGCTTGGATAGATTAAAAACCCATCTTCGGAGCTTGGTAAATATGGAAAGTGATCTCCAAAGATATGCGTAGCAAATATGGAAGGTGATCTTCAGAGATATGTGACCATAGACATTAAATGTAATCTTTAGAATATACGATTATGTAATCTTAGAAATTTGATATGTAGATAGTTTTTAATCGTAGCCATTGATGTACTTTGATTTGTACAGTTAATTTTGGGGAAGTTCAACTATAAATAGAGATCTCGATGCTCATTGTGTAAAGGAGGGAGTTATGAATAGAATTTTGAGAGCATACACTCAAACTTTTCTCTCAAGTGTTCTTACTTTTCTGTGGTTTTTGTTCATCTTTCAAGATTCGTTCTTATTTCGTTCTTCTTCTGTTCTTCGTTGGTGCCTTAGAGGAATTCTATTGAATCCTCAATTGTTGCAAGTTAAGGCTGACTTAAGCGTTTTTTAGTAAAGAAATTGCCTAAGGTTGCACTGATCGCGTGGGAAAAATCTAAGTCCGTGACACTTACACATACTCTCCTCAAAAACAATCTATTTCTCAAAATAAAAATAAAAAAAAAACGACCTAAGGCCAAATAAAAAAAAATGGACATATTGGCCTGAAAATGACAAGAGTTTTAAATTAATAAATCTCAATATTTCAAATATTTAATACTGAATTATTAATTGGGCAGAGAAAATGAAAGAAATTGGACATAATTCGAAGGATTCAATTAAGAATATAAATAAAGTCAGTCGTCGACTTTTCTTACTTCAGTTGTCCGTCGTTAAAAGTCGCTGCTTCATTGTGTTTCCTTCTTCTCATCTACTATTTTCCTACTACTTTTTCCCCCTTGGCCATTGGAGAAGAAGATGCAGTGCCTCTCCTTCAACATCAATTCATCGTCCCCATCATTTCCCACCTCGCCTCAGTCTCAATCTCAAACTCAAATCGGTCTCAATTCTTGTCCCCCACAATCCCAAGGTAACGATTCTATGACCTATCTCGATGTTATTTTCGTTGGCACGGGTAGCGTTTATGTAAATGCCTCAATCAGACTTGCTTTCTTGTATCAGGGAATTCTACTGACGGAACACCCAGATCCAGCTCCAGCTCCACTCAGCTCTCGCCCTCCTTCAATATCAGTCATGAATACACTCTCGCTTTGCAGGCCAATTCTTACAATGAGATACGCTCCAGAATTGAAGATCAAGTGCTAGTTGAGAATGCAATTGAAAGCGAGGATATGGATAGCCATCAGCTGCAATTGTCTCAGGTACTGCACCCCAACAGAGAATGCGTCCACCAAGCTCTTCGCCACACCAACCCTAAGGCTACCCTCACTCGCTTGGTTTCTACCTACTTTGATCACAGCGAAGACATCAGCACTCTCTGCCTCGCGCTCTACCAATGCATATCTCGTGCTCGTACTCTTTATGCTCCTATAACTGACCTTCTTCAAGTACTCCCCTATGACCTAAGTTCCATCAATCTCTCACAATGTAACTTGGCCTTCGATATTTTCCTCCAATTCGATAGCCTCGACAACCCTTTCCCTTCTCCTGAATCCCATAACTTCAACGAAATGCGTCGCAGTTTCTCCCTGCTCAAGGAGCAGCTTGATCAGCGTCTCCACAAATCCCGTTCTAGAGGTCGCTTCCTGCACCGTGCAACTACTCATTCTGCCATTTGCCTGATTGGCACTGTCGTTGCCGTTGCCGTTACGGCCGTGGTTATATCCACTCATGCCCTTGGTGGAATTGTAGGCCTTATCGCTACCCCACTTTGTCCCATCTATATACCAAGTCATCTCAAGAAGAAACAGCTTGCTCGTACGGCTCAACTGGATGCTGCTTCCAGTGGAACTTTTTTCCACATCAAAGACCTTGACACTATTGTCTGCCTTGTTGACTGGTTACATGCTTCAGTTGAGAACGACAGGGATCTTGTACGGTTTGGACTGGAGAGGGGTAGGGACATATGTTGTTCCAATAGGGTCGGAAGCGTGTAAATTATTGTACTAAAAAATCACACAAAGTTCAATTCCCAGGGAAGAGAGGTGGATCACAAGGATCTCTTAAATACCAAGTCTTTCCTTAGTCAGAATATTCCTTCTAACGTAATTTAATAGCACAATTAAATACTACTATTATACCCTCAAATATTGAAAGAAAAATAGGACAAAAAGAACACAAGAGTTTTAACGAGGTTCGGTAAATTATACCTACGTCCTCGGGCACTAACACCAGATGATAACTTTACTATCTCCAAAATATTACAAACAAATAGAATTCCTTAAGAATTCTCAAATGGGAGAAGAGAGAAAACTAAGAGAGAAAGATTGGTTGGGATGGTTGAAATGAAAAATGAAAAGGCCTATTTATAGTTGAGGTTCAGGGACTAACTTGCAAATGGCCTAAAAAATTAGGGACCAAAATTGCAATTATCCCATTCAACTTTTCAACATTCGGTGCAACTTGCTCAACCTTTTTAACAAGTTGCTTCCTACCTTTGTTGACTTTTCAACAATCTCCACCTTGAAGATTTGATTAGGATAATCACATCTTCACATACTTCCTTCAACTCCCCAAATTCGATAAAGCTATCTTTTGTAGTGCCTCCAAATGCGCTCTCGAGCGCCATACACCTAAAGGTGCTCAAATTCTCAGGATGTTAATCAAGTTCAAACAATGATTAAACTTGATTGTTGTTACCACCTTGGTCATCATATCTGCGGGATTATCTGCTGTCGGAATCTTCTGAAGTAGAATTTTTCCTTTTTCAAAGACTTCCCGCACAAAGTGATATCTTACGTCGATATGCTTGGTTCTTGAATGATAGACTTGATTTTTCGCTAAATGAATAGCACTCTGACTGTCACAATATAGACTAATGTGACTTTGAACAACTCCCAAGTCTTTCAATAATCCATTAAGCCAAATAGCCTCCTTAACAGCTTCTGTAACTGCCATATATTCTGCCTCTGTAGTAGACACAGCTACTGTAGACTGTAAGGTAGACTTCCAACTCACTGGGGCTTTCGCAAGAGTAAACAGATACCCCGTAGTTGAACGACGTTTATCTAAATCACCAGCAAAGTCGGAATCAACATATCCAACTACAAACTGACCAAGTGCTTCATCCTGTTCAAAAATTAAACCAACATCTACGGTTTTTCGAAGATACCGTAGAATCCATTTCACAGCTTGCCAATGTCCTTTTCCAGGATCATGTATATACCTGCTCACAACTCCAACAGCTTGTGAAATGTCAGGCCTCGTACACACCATCGCATACATCAAACTCCCAACTGCATTAGCATATGGGACTTTTGCCATATATTCTCTTTCTTCTTCAGTTTTCGGAGATAATTGAGCACTAAGTTTCAAATGAGAAGCAAGTGGGGTACTTACATGTTTTGTGTTTTCATTTACACCAAAACATTGTAATACCTTTTTCAGATATTGCTTCTGATTCAAACAAAGCTTGCCTCTCTGTCTATCTCTACTTATCTCCATGCCGAGAATCTTCTTGGCCTCACCTAGATCTTTCATCTCGAACTCTTGATTCAACTGAGCCTTCAGCTTATCTATCTCATTTTGGCTCTTCGAAGCGATTAACATATCATCAACATACAAGAGTACATAAATGAAAGATCCGTCATGCAGCTTCTGCAAATACACACAATTGTCATATTTGCTTCTTGTGTACTTCTGCCTTCTCATAAAGCTATCAAATCGCTTGTACCACTGCCTCGGGGATTGCTTCAATCCATATAGCGATTTGTTAAGCTTACAAACCCAATTTCTACCACCAGCATCTGTGTATCCTTCTGGCTGAGTCATATAGATCTCCTCTTCTAACTCACCATGCAAGAAAGCCGTCTTAACATCAAGTTGAGCTAGCTCCAAATTCAACTGTGCTACCAAGGCCAACAAAATTCTAATGGAGGAATGCTTCACAACAGGGGAAAATACATCATTGTAGTCAATTCCCTCCTTCTGAGCGTAGCCTTTAGCTACCAATCTTGCCTTGTAGCGAATATCCTTCTTGCTAGGAGATTCATCTTTCTTTGCGAATACCCACTTGCATCCGATTGCCCTTTTATCTTTCGGTAATTGTGCCAATTCCCAAGTATTATTCTTCAGGAGAGACTGCATTTCTTCATCCATGGCGCTTTTCTATTTATCACTTTCTAAGCTTTGCATTGCTTCTTGATAAGTGATAGGAATATCATCAACAACGGGAAGGGCGTAGGCCACCATATCAGTAAATCGAGCAGGTTTACGAATTTCTCTCCGTGGCCTTGCAACTGCAACTGGTTCTGGTGTACTTAGTGGTTCTTGGGTCAGAACCTCTTCAACCTCTAATTCCTCCATTGTGGCTGGAGAATTAGACTTATTAACTGGGCAAATCCCCATCTGTTCAAACTCCACCTGTTTTGGAGTACACTCCACCTGCTGTGGAGTATTGCTCGTCTGAATATCTTTATCTGCTACCTTTTTCAATGTGGCAGATTCATCAAAGGTAACATCTCTGCTACAGATCATTTTCTTTGTGCTTAAGCACCAAAGACGAAATCCCTTCACTCCAGAAGTGATTCCCATAAAGAGAGCTTTCTTTGCCCTCGGATCTAACTTTGACTCCTTCACATGGTAATATGCAGTGGATCCAAACACATGTAAGGAATCATAATCTGTAGCCGGTTTTCCAGACCATACCTCCATAGGAGTTTTTCTTTCTAATGCAGATGATGGCAAACGATTAACAAGATGGCCAGCGTATGTCACAGCCTCAGCCCAAAATTGCTTGCCCAACCCAGCATTGGACAACATACATCGAACTTTCTCCAGCAATGTTCGATTCATACGCTCTGCCACTCCATTCTGCTGTGGTGTATCCCTAACTGTGAAGTGTCGAACAATACCATACTCTTGACACACATCGAAGAACGGATCACTTTTATATTCCCCTCCATTGTCCGTCCTAAGCCGCTTGATTTTCTTGCCAGTCTGGTTTTCGATCATAGTTTTCCATTTAAGAAAAACTCCAAGCACTTCATCTTTAGTTTTCATGGTATACACCCAAACTCTTCTGGAAAAGTCATCAACAAAAGTAACAAAGTAGTGTTTTCCTCCCAACGAAGGTGTTTTGGAAGGCCCCCACACATCTGAGTGAATATATTCCAAAATACCTTTTGTATTATGGATAGCAGTGCCGAATTTCACTCTCTTTTGCTTTCCCAGAACACAGTGCTCACAAAATTTTAATTTGCAAGCCTTTGCACCTTTCAACAATCCTTGCTTTGCCAGAATTTGCAAGGATTTTTCGCTGGCATGTCCCAACTTCATATGCCACAACTGCATTGAGTCCAAGTCTTTGTTACCGGAAGCTGCAGCGACTGCTCCAATAACTGTACTACCTTGGTAGTAATACAAGTTATTTTTCCTGATGCCCTTCAATATCACAAGTGCGCCAGATGTCACTTTCAAAATCCCATCTCTCATAGTAACAACTGAACCATTGGATTCCAAGGCTCCCAATGAGATGAGATTTTTCTTCAAACTGGGCACGTACCGAACATCAGTCAGAACTCTGGTTGATCCATCTTGATTCTTTAATTGGATTGAACCTATCCCAACAGTTTTACAAGCATTGTCATTGCCCATATAAACAACTCCTCCATTTAGTTCTACTAAATCAGAGAACCACTCCCGGTTAGGGGACATATGATAGGTACAACCCGAATCCAATATCCACTCATCTGAGTGGAACGACGATGATGATGCAACTAGTGATAGTTCAGAGTCACTGGTATCATGCTTTGCAACACAAGCATCTACAGCAGCTTTTCCCTTACTCTTCAGCTTTGGACAATTTTTCTTCCAGTGGCCTTTCTCATGACAAAAGGCACATTCATCTTTCTCGAGTCTGGACTTTGACTTTGATCTCCCCTTTTGAGTTTTCTTCCGAGTGTATGAACGACCTCGGACTACTAAAGCTTCTGTATCTCTGATTGAGTTTTTCTGTTTGTCCTTCTTTCTCTGTTCATAACTGTATAAGGCCGCACAGACTTCGCTCAGAGATATATCACTCCTGCCATGAAGTAGAGTAGTTTCTAGGAACTCAAACTCCTCAGGAAGTGACCCCAACAGCATCAAAGCCAAATCTTCATCTTTGAATGTCTCATCCATATTCAGCAAATCAGTGACTAACTGATTAAATTTGGTGATGTGATCATTCATTGTGGTACTTGGGACGTATGTGAAGCGAAACAGTCTTTTCTTCAAGTGGAGCTTATTTTGACTGTTCTTCTTCAAAAATTTTTCTTCAAGTGCCACCCACAACTTATTTGCAGAAGTCTCCTTTGAAAAAGCGTACCTCTGCTCTCGAGAAAGGCATGATCGAATTGTGCCACATGCCAACTGATTGATCGCCTTCCAATCTTTCTCCTGTACATCATCTGGTTTCTCTTCATCAATGGCAATGTCTAGACCCTGCTGAAAAAGGGCATCTAGAACCTCACTTTGCCACATACCAAAATGGCCGGTGCCATCAAAGATCTCCACGGCCAATCTTGTATTTGCAATTGTCGGTCTTGTCCACATGGACGATGTTGAAGCTCCTACACCGACCGTTTTCTCCATAATCTTTCAATATACCAAAGGAAATCTTTTCTGATGTGGAAGATCAGTTTAAACTGCAACCACAGAGCATACTACGATTAACCTTCGGCTCTTGATACCACTTGTTGTTCCAATAGGGTCGGAAGCGTGTAAATTATTGTACTAAAAAATCACACAAAGTTCAATTCCCAGGGAAGAGAGGTGGATCACAAGGATCTCTTAAATACCAAGTCTTTCCTTAGTCAGAATATTCCTTCTAACGTAATTTAATAGCACAATTAAATACTACTATTATACCCTCAAATATTGAAAGAAAAATAGGACAAAAAGAACACAAGAGTTTTAACGAGGTTCGGTAAATTATACCTACGTCCTCGGGCACTAACACCAGATGATAACTTTACTATCTCCAAAATATTACAAACAAATAGAATTCCTTAAGAATTCTCAAATGGGAGAAGAGAGAAAACTAAGAGAGAAAGATTGGTTGGGATGGTTGAAATGAAAAATGAAAAGGCCTATTTATAGTTGAGGTTCAGGGACTAACTTGCAAATGGCCTAAAAAATTAGGGACCAAAATTGCAATTATCCCATTCAACTTTTCAACATTCGGTGCAACTTGCTCAACCTTTTTAACAAGTTGCTTCCTACCTTTGTTGACTTTTCAACAACATATACCCCATATATGAAGTTGTGAAACATCTCCGCAATAACCACAACAAATTTTTTGATCAGCTCAAAGAACTTGAGGAGCATATATGCCTATGCTTTAATGTTGTCAATAAGTTCAGAGTTAAGCTCCTCAACCAGATTCATCTTCATCAATCTACTGACTCATGATGGATTGGTAGCTATATTCTTCCTATTTACTTTCACTGTCAATGTGTATAGCCATACACTCAACATAACATGCTCTGACTATCGCCACTAGCCCTGCTTTTTATCTTTGGGGTCACTATTGTCTACAGTGATGTCAGTGATGTACAAGACAACTATGGAATAGCTCAGGCTCTTGCTTACCTCCATTTGTTTGTTTGTTTGTTCATTGGTTACCTCCATTACTCATTGAGACATCAAGCCAAGCATTGTTCTGCTTCAAGTTCTCCTACATCTCAGTTCCTACAATGCGAGATGACTTGAATGTGAAACAGACACCGATATGGAGTGGATGTTTATGATTGTTTTGCTGCATTAGATTTTCATCTCTTTCATCAGCTAAGTAGTATAGTTAATGAACAAGCAATGTAGATAAAATACAATACCTAGTATTAGTGAAAGGCTTTTGTATTTTATAGGCCACCAAAATTGGTACTAGTTTAAGACCATAAACTGAATAAAGAATTTTGTCTTCTAGAAGTTCTTGTTTAACTTTTTTGATTTCCACATCTATTCTCCTTTGAACTCTTATAAGTTTTGTTTAAAATATTTTAATACAAAAAAAATCAAACATTGTCAACTTAATTTAATCCTGTCCTTTTATAAAAAATTTATAAAAAGGCACATGGGTTCTATATTCCTAACATATCAATGTTATGTTAAAGAGGTAAGTTGGGTTGCTTCTACTTTGTGAGACCCATGTGGATGCCAGTAGTTGATACAGTGCAAATACACAATCTATTTATCAATAGAGTAGCAGATTGGACAGCTAAACATGCTAGAACAAGAAGTAATTTTAATGATTGGGTGCAACCAACTAATTCCACTCCTTGTTTTGCAAGTTTTTCGCTATACAATACAAGTTTGCAGTTCGTTACAAAGAATAACATATCAATTATATCAACCCACTAACACCCTACTACTTTATTTTTTTTCAAATAAATAAATTACAAGCACGTTAGTTCCTACACTCCTGGGTTTTTGAATGGAATTCAACAAAGATAGAAAGCATGCTTGTTAATGGTATTAAACTAACAAGCTTTACTGAAGCTATTAAACTGAATTGTCAGGGTGGCAGCAATGCAAACATGCCCTTCTTCTCTTCCATCTGAAACCAAAAGGAAAAGTTGCATATAATGTGGTTACTACTACAATTCTCACCACTCTCCACATTACTTACCAATCAAGGCAGCATGCTTCATCATTCAGTTTGAAATGAACCCTGTCTTGCCTTCAGCACTAGTTCTTCAGTGGTCACTCCAATTATCTCATTTGCACGTGTCAATCCCAGACTCGCATATTTCCCAGTAGGATCCTGCATTTCAATATCCAACAAATGAATATCTATGTATAAGCATAACCCATGTAAATATAATCCAGGTTGTTTGGACCTTAGAAATAACTTTCAACTTCTCTAGCTTTGCAAGTGCATCATCCACATCAAAGTTACAGCTCTCCCCAAACTCCTCTCTAAGTAGATCCTCACACCGTTGATCCAATTCCTATATCATATTATGCAATATAATTACTAAAGGATATCCACATAAAAACTTTAAAAAGATGTTGATGCCTAGCCTAGCATACCTTGGCTGTGGCTTTACCTTGCTCCATTAGTATAAAGAATGCAATGATTACCTCTTTCACCTGCACACAACATTATCATTCAGAATTAAGGCTTATAAACCTTTTCTTGCTATCAATGCGTGGTACAATTATAAAACTATTGAAGAATGCATACTAAAGAAAGGAAGCAACTTACTTCCTGTTGAATCACGTCATCACACAAGTGAAGTAAAGTGCCCCTTCCACTATCAAGTTGCTTTTCATACATGGACTGTGTTATTAAATTCTGATATGCAGCCAAGTTTGCTTCAAACCTATGTGGCAATATGAGAAACAATAATATATAAATCAAGGCCCCTGATAAATTTACTATGCATTAACATGGTGAAGAGCAGCATATGACACATTACATAATAAGCGAAGCGGGACGAAAACGTACGTTAAGTAAGTCTTAGCACAGTAACCAACCACAGTTGACAAAATGGCAAAAATAACCCAAAGATCAGCTTTAGGCATTTCAAGAGAAGTTATTACTGCAACCTGTGAAGTAAGGCAGAGTAATAGCCCATTGTATTAGTATGAATAAGGTGAAGGGAAGAGAAAAGAGATGAGTGATTAACTGACCAGTCCCACTAGAGCAGAGGCAATGAATGTGACCCAGTCCATGGGAGTTAATCCAGGATTTTTCTTTTCAGGCTGTTAAAAGAACAAACAAAAAGGAATGTGATGCACAATGCCACAAGCAGTATAACAACTTTAAGCACTAAAAGGAGCTAAGAGAGACTCACAAGGACTATTTCCAGATCTGCCATTGGAATATTTTTAAAATGCTTTATATTTATTCCTCTTTCCTTTTCTCTTCCTTCACTTTTTTTCCTGCAATTTCATCATACTTTTTAGATGTCTCTTCATGTGTAGCAGTATAAAACTAATATAGAAATACACCAGTTCCACATCCAAAACAAAATTGTGGTTAACCAGCAATGACTAAATGCCATATCAAGCAATTAAGAAACTAAGGCTAAGGCTCCTTTCAGGATACTGTTCCAATAATCAATATGTTACTGAATAAATGCCATATCAAGAAACCAAGTAGGATAAGATGCAATAGACAGTACCTGTAAACAACAATTATCCTATCAAAAGTAGGTTCTTGAATTGTAGTCTTGGTAATCAAGTTGCGGATGCTGGAATAAGAAAAGTTATTGAGTCTAAGAGGAAGCAAATGCATAAACATTAGTAAACTCAAGCTAAATATTAACTGCATGTATTGTAATTTTTTTTGCAACTTGTTCAAAATGTAAACCATCCTTGAAGGTGCTTAGAAAAATACTATGGTAGATATATGTTCCTGAATCCTGAATGAAGAAAACTCTTTTCCAAAATAACAGAACATAATATATAAAGATGGCAAAGTGACTACCTTAGTTCCATTTTTTCAAGACGGATGCGCTCAACATGCAAATCTGCACTAATGTCCTCATCCTTCCTTGGTACTTTCTTACGTGCCCTTCCTAATTTTTTGCCGAAAATCTTGTCCAACCTGCAACCAACACATACCTCCAGGGCATCAAAAGGAAGACAAAATGCATGAAGCAATCAAGAGAAGATGTAGATACTAAAAGCATCTCACATTACCAACTTTATAGTTTATGCAGTAAAACATAAACAACTCATATAAGGTAATGATTGTCCAGAACATACTCACCTAGTTCGCTTCATAAGAAGTGTCCAAAGACGTGCAATGATAATGTCTATCTTCTCCAGAAAAAAAAAATTAGTTGTTCGATCGATTCCTATCCCACGTCTGAAGATAACGTACTAAGACAACCAAAAAATTATATTTAGCTTGACAAAGAGAGAGTGTTGAACTAATACTTGTAAATTAATTATGTACAAGATGTCTTAGTATGCTGGTACTGAATTGGCTTGTATGCTAAGATTGTGATGACAACCTTATCAGCAAAATCTGGAAGGTTATCTTTGGGATGCTCCGCAAAATATTTCTTTAGAAGTGCCTTGTCAATCTGAATTCAGTAAAAAAACACCATAATGTAAGAGAATCCAAATCCTAATGATAAATATGCATAAGACATGAAGTTGCAGATGACCTTAGCTTCATCCACTGTTATGGGAAGATTAAGAAGATATTGCCCTGCAGTTGCAACATCAATCTCCTCGTTTGAAACTATCTTAAAATTACTCTTCTCCATCACCTGTATTCCAAACAAACACAATCTGATATGGTACTAGTAGTATCAATTTGTATAACAAGCAAGAATCCCTTACCTGAAATAAATATATCAAGAAATTCTGCTCAAGTACATCAATTTCTTCAGGAGATAAATTCTGTTGCTGCAATTTCTTAGCCCCATATACAGGGTCAAAGAGGGAGTATAATTGCTGCAAACATAATAAACTCAACTGAAATTATAAAACAAAACAAGAAAAAAGGAACAAAGGGGGGTTATGTTATGTTTGTAAAGAAAAAGATGAATACCATCAAATCCTCAAACTGAAGATGATACCATGCTCGAATTGTGTACTCAACTCTCTTGGAGAACTTTACAAACTCAGCCCTATCTGCACTATGTTCTGTAAAGACATAAAATGAACATGATTATGGGATTGTATAGTGTTAGAAGATCATGCAACATGAGGAGGGAAAATGGATTAATACGAATGAGGTTGGACAAAGTCATGATGAGCTTAGGCTTGAGAATGGGAATCACGGATTCACGCTCTAATCGAATGACTTCCTTCTTGATGCCATTGGCCTTGGACTTAAACATTGTTCCTCTGATTTCAGAATGTCAGCAATTCAACCCAAGGATGAAGCAACAACTAACATATCCAAATTTCCATGTTTTATTATGAGGTTCATGGAAAGGGCCGGAAACCAAGGCCGCAAGGCTAGTTCCTAACGTAAGACTCGTAACCACCATCGTAACTATTACTTTTTACAGTTACTTCTCAATTTAGTCCTACTTTATGAAAACTTAGAATTTGGTTCTCGTATTTTACAAAAACTGAGAAGTTCATCTAATTGTTGGTAAACAATGAACTTGAACAGCTGACTTTTGCTAATTTAATGCATATAAATTACTTAATATTATTCAATTGGACCAATTTCTCAACTTTTGTAAAATATGAGAACTAAATTCTAATTTCTCAGTCCCTGGAATTAATTACTATTTCCTACCTCGATATGTCACTTTCAGTTTAAGTTCAAAATATCTTGTAATCTTTTTTAGGTTTATGCTATATTTTTGTTAGTATTATGTAATTATATATAAAGAAATTATCAACATATGGTACCTTATTTATTTCTGTAGTATTATGTTCCTTTTATTTAGATTAAATAAAAATGGCATGCATTAATTTATTCTATAAAAAAAATTTATTCAATTTTTATTTAGTTTAAAAAAAAATTAAAGTCAAAATGTATTTGGGTTAATTTAAAATCAGATTAGTATCAGGTTTTTTCCCAGTTATGTTGCATTTAAATAATTTAACATTATATTATAACTTACTATAAAATTAACATAATATTTTAATATAAAGTATTTAATAGATATTTATGTAGCCATTTTTGAACAAGTTAGTAATTTTTATATATTATAAATCAATATAATACCCTTTTAAATAAATCATTTTAGTAATTTAAATTCAGATTGCATATGGTATTATTAATCCTAATAATGAAAATTAACACTACGACTTCTAACACTATATATATATATATATCAGATTTTGATTTAATGATAAAGTTGAGGGTTTGTGAATTTTAAGATTTTTAATTTAAATTCTTGTGTAGCCGTTTGAATATTAACTCGATTGACATCGACATTGTTCTAGTGCAGGAGGATTTGAGTTCAAGTATGCTAAAACACATTATCTTCCTATTTCATGTTGGGGAGTGTTTTAAAAGTTAAAACGCCTTGACTGATTCAGTGGAACCTTCTAAGACCTTTTGCTCTTATTTATGATTTGTTTCTCGGTGTTTAAATTTGTCTCTCTCATTTACTTCACTTACCTTAAATTCCTTAACCTTTATCTTTAGGTTTGTCATTGTCTCTTTTAAATGTTTTCATTTTGTGTTATTTTGTTGTCGTTAGTCACAATCATTCTCCTCATCTACATGGCTCTAGATAATGACAACAGGGAAGTGATGAACGATATTATGATGGAAACCAAAGAATGATCTCATTACTCTCAATCTAGAGACCAATGTTAGATTGCACGATTGCATCACAACTTTATCCCTCGTTGGGAAGTGATCTCCGATAGAGAAATGAGATGAGGCAGGGGTTGTAACAGTCCATTTTTTAGTGGTCTCGAAAATGACGATTTTGAAATTTCATTTTTTCAATGATCGAGTTCGTAAATATTATTAATTAATATTTATGAGTATATTATAGTGTTATATTAAATTAAGGTCCGATAATTTTATTGAACGGTAAGTAATTAAGGTACAAGGACTAAATCGTAAAAGCCTAAAAATTAATCGCTATTGATTTTTATTAGTTAAAAGGCTTAAATAGAAATTGTTCAAGGTTTAAATGGCAATTAGACCATAATATAATAGCATGGACGGTTAGAGCATGATTTTAGCACTGTTTTATTAAAAAAATAATTAAAGTTAAAATAATGAAATCAAAACATTAATTAAAAGAAACAAAAGTGGAAAGAAAAATAATGAAATCAAAACATTAATTAAAAGAAACAAAAGTGGAAAGAAAGCGAGAGTTTCATTCTCATCTTCTCCACCGAAAATCACCATTGAAGGAAGAAAAGAGAGCTTCAAAAATTCCATAATATTTGGCCCTTGCATGTAAGTAATTTTGAAGTCTATTTTTCGTAAAATTTATGTTTTTGAGATCGTTGTAGCTTGATTTAGCTAATCCTGGTGCTATTTCGCAGAATTGTTAAAGATTTAAAATTTTTCATTGTTTCATTTTGAAGCTTTTGATACTAAATTGATAGATTTTAAGCTTAGTTATGAAAAATGACTAATTTGTAAAGTGAAAGTTGTTAGTTTTGGACATATTGATCAAATTGTAAACAATTTGTAATTTATGTTAAATTTATGTAATTATAGATATTTGAGGGTTGTAAAAGGATATGATTGAAATCAAATTAAAAAATGATGCTTGAATATGAAAGATATGATTGTTTCGATTTTAAGAACTAAATTGAATAAAATACAAAACTTTAGGGAATTTGTGAAAAGTTTAATTAAATTATCATATAAGGTGTTTTAAACTGATAATTTGTAATGAATTACCATATAGATCAATATTTGAATCAACTGGAAATTAATCGAGGAAAAAGGAAAATTATGGATTAGTCCCCGACATCACACTTATTGTTGGTTTGGTCAGGTAAGTTTGTATGGTAAGTTATGATGGTAAGTTATGATGGTAAATATAATAATTGTGTTGAATTGTGAATTTATATTTTGTGAATGTATTTTGAATTGTATGCAAATTGATACAAAAAAGATTAGAAATGAGCTAAATTGTAAAGAATTGATCTAATGTGTTAAATGTACTTGGATGAATGTAAGAAAGGATTGGATACAATTGGCATGCCAATAGGGCTATTTTTGCTCTATACGAGATTGTAAAAGAAATGATATAAAGTATTTTGATGTATAAAGAAATCATTGATTATACCGAAAAACCTACTTTTGTTGCTGGTTACCGAATTATGTCTCTACAGAGACTTTGGTGTGGTGGAGAGATGTACTATTATATGATATGGGTGCCTACGGACCTTGCAATTTTGTGCCCTGGTGTGGTGTAGTTACTTTGACAAGCAACCTAGTGCAATGTAGTTACCTGCGTATCTATATCTGTCTGATTTATTACCTCAGGTTAAACAGTTAAAGAAAAGGGAAAATGACTAATTGTTAATATTTAATCATTTATGATATATTTATACGATGATGAATTAATGTTAATGATATATAATTGCTTACTCTCTTGAAAAGTACTAAATCGAAATAGCATGTAAATGTCTAATGTTACATGTTTCGAATGTCTGATGAGCTCATCTTGTTATTGTGAAATGTTATAACAGGAAATTGGGTTAACATAGTTATTTTGATGTGTTTAGTTATGAATTGAGGTAAGTTACCGCTTAAATACCAATGAACTTACTAAGCATTCATAATGCTTACTTTGTTTCCTTTTTTTTTTGTAGAGGTCATTTTGTGGAATGTGTCGATTAGATCACCTTGGAGCTCATACTATCCAACTTCTGACTCAGTAGATCTTTAAATGTTTTGACTACGGTTATGTGGTATGTATATAGGCAATGTTATGTTCATGTGTATTTACTTTGAATGATGGTGTTTTTGAATTTCAATTATGGCTTAACTTCGAATGGTTATATATATTATGAACTCAAGTGTGAATGATGACAATATGTTAGGCTTTAGTTGAAGCATATGAATCATTAAGATAATGATGATGCTTGAATACTTGTTGATAGTAAATGGCATTCTTGACCGCCTCTACCTCGCCCTCATTAGCGGGGTAAAGAAATCAAAAAATAAAGATAACAATTGAATAAAATATTACGTGCGGTGTTTGCAAGTTTGATAAGTCAGTTGTAATATAATTGTACAATGAAGTATAAGAGTACTCTAAGGATTAAACCCAAGAGAGTCGACGTTGAATAATTTTCACTAACAAGCATGAAAAATATGGAGTCTAACCAATTAGTCGTTATACATTATAATACAACAAACCATAAAGTCAATAACAATTATACTAAATTATGAGCTAGCTACCAAGGACTAAATTGTAAGACATGCAAAGTTATGAAAGTAGTAGATAATAACAAACGGTGGTTGATTGATTCGATGTGATTCACCAATCCTCAAATTAAGGATCTATATTGTTTAAACTCCTAAAATGGTTTCATTTTACCTCTCGATCTCAATTTTACCAAATTAGACAAGTTAAATTTGTTTATCTCTCAATCTCACCAGCTAACCCGAGACTAACGAATTGGTGCTCAACAAGATTACCTTTCGGCCTCCTTGCTTATATTTTCCCTTAAGGACGTCAATCGTAAGTTTTTAGTGTCATTCAAATAAGTCCAATTTATTACAATTTAGTCTCTCATCCAAAATCCAGTTTATCCACATTTACATCATCCAATCCATTTATAATTTACTTATCCATATTAAAAACTAGGCTAATAAATATGAAAGAAGAAACCATTGCAGCCATTAACATAAAACTTGAGAAAAAGATGAAAAATTGGATTTTTAAGCTATAAAACTTGAAAGAAAAATAAATATGAGCATTCAATGGTGAAATGAAAGCTAAGAAACATAAAAAGGTAAAGTCTTTAATAGATTGAACTATAAGAAATTGAAATACATTAAACTAAAAGGTTGAAATGTCATTACAAGAAAAAAAATGACTAAAGGTGCAAATAAACCTAAGCTACAATGTTAACTAATTTAACAAACTATAAGAACAACAAGAACAATAAGAAAAAAATGCAAAAAAAATAAACTCTACAACTATGGAGTAAGATGAAAAATAAGAAACCCTAGAAAATTGTAGAGAAAACTAAAGAAATCATAAGAGAACACCATCAAAAACTAAGCCTAAGTATGTCTCATCTCTCTCCTCAGGCAAATTTGGTTGTTTTTGTAACACCCTATACCCAACCCGATCGTCGGGTCCAGGTACCAATGTCACAACTAAATCGTATTACTTAACAGACTTCCTAACATAATTTAATTACAATTTAAACCATGCGAATTTTCAAGCCCAATGTAATCCATGCAACTTTATTTTAACTTTTTAAATGATAACCTTTTCCTGACATTAAAACTTCAATTTAATTTCCCTATTATACAATTATTAGAATTCTTACAATTATTTTGCCTCTTTGGACTTGTATATTTAAAATTACAATGACTTGGAACTTAAAGTCCAACGCATAGCCTTTAAGGGCGCCCCTCTATATACATGATACAGCTACAGTGCCATTTGCGTGGACTTGGGGTGTCTGGCTTGGTCCCTGATAACACTCTAGAATAACATATTTTTATGTATTAATTATGTATTTATTCTAAGTATGATCTTGTTAATTTAAGCTATTTATGATCTTTAATCTCATAGGGACTAAATTTGAGGTAAAAGCAAAATTAAGGGCCAAAAGTGTAAATTTAGAGATAAAATAGGCCAATGTGCGACACAAAGAAAAGTCGGTGCCAAAAGTGCAAGCATGGAGGACACAAGGGTTGAAATGCAAAAAGAAGAGATTGTATTCTATCAAACTCTATTTTAATTATATTAGGATAATTAATATTAAGATAATTATTAAGGATTATCTAATTTTAGGATTTTATTTTATTTATCTTTATTTATCTTCAACTAAATGTATTTATCTTTTGAGGGTTTAAGTAGGATTAGACTATCTCCAATTAAATGTATTTATCTTTTGGGAGTTTAAGGGGTGAAGTAACTCAAAAGAGATCTATCTTTTTTTTTTGCTGTAACCACTCTCTCCCCAAAAGTCTAGGCTTTTGTTCTTCTCATATTTCCTTCCAATAAAATCTCTATTTTTATTTTATTTATTTTCTTTTCCACCACAACCATGAGCCACTAAACCCATCTAGTCGAAAGTTGTCGATATTCCCCAAAAAGGGTTCTTGAGGCTTAGAGTCCGTACTTAGCCTCCTCGCTGAGTATTCATCGTTTCTCCGCACTATGGGGCTGACGCTTCTGTCCATGTCCCTTAAGAAGTAAAATTTTCAACATATGTAAAGGCGGCCACTTTGTATGTTTTGGGAAAGTTGCACAGTCGGTTCGTTAGGATTCGTCATTGAGAAGCGCTGATCTAGCATAAGACAATCCCACAGAAGCGATTGTTGGCTAGAGTCAGGTTCCACTAAATCATAAGTCTAAATCCTTGGAGTTGGTGGTCGTAGGCGTCCTCTTCCACTATAACTGGCTTATTCAGTTTGGGAAGGATCATCTAAAAGCCGGGGATTAAACCCAAGGCGGAACAAGACAACTGGAGGTTGGAATCTCCCATAAGAATTTTCTTTCTCTTAACTCTATTTTTAATTTCTCAAATTTTTGATTCAATATTCTTAATTCTGTTTTTATTTTTTTTTGTTTCCAGATTCAAACCTTTAATTCTGTTATTTTGTTATTTTTTTTCAAGAATGCAGGTTTTCTTGGGCAAGATTCTGCCTGGGATTTCACGGGACAAGACATTGTGCAAATCTAGTCCCTGAGGATTTGACCCTACTTCCCTTTTACTATTCTTTTTCATTATTTATTAGAGATAGGATATTTTTTGGTGCTTTCAACGACTACATCAAATTTTGGCGCCATTGTCGGGGACTGGCAACGTACTAATCTTGTTTTTTGTTTCTTATGACCAAATCTGCTCCAGGTACTCTTGCGTTCGATTCAGAAATTAAGATGACTGTTAGAGCCAATCGCAAGGAGACAAAGTTACGAAAAAAGCAATCAGCGGTGGTTGGAACTCAAAGTAATCCACCGCCAAAAATTGAAGTCGACGACGAAGCTGAGTCTAGGGTTAACGAAAACCCTACTCGAACACTTGAAAGCGAAAAAGTAGAAGTCGACTCACCAGAAAAGTGCTTAATGCTAAGGTTAACGAAAACCCGAATCTAGCACACCAACCAATGGCTCAAACGATTCGGCAACTGGTCGAAGCTTTGATAGAACAACCGCCATTGTGCATCGCGTATCCTACTGTGGATACCGATTTTGAGTTGAAGTCAGGTTTAATCCAGTTACTGCCAAATTTTCGTGGGTTTCAAAATGAAAATCCCCACAAGCATCTGAAAGAATTTTATATGGTTTGTCTTAGCATGAAACCTAAGGGGGTAACTGAGGATCAGATTAAATTGTGTGCTTTCCCTTTCTCCCTAGCAGATTCCACTAAAGAATGAGTATTTTATTTAACCCCTGAATTTATTACAACTTGGGCTGATTTATCTCGTTTGTTTCTGAACAGGTTTTTTCCAGCGTCTCGAGCAGCTGAACTAAGAAGAGAGATCGTTGGAATAAGGCAAAAAGAAGCTGAGTCCCTTTACGATTATTGGGAGCGGTTTAAAAAGTTGTGTGCAAGCTGCCCACAACATGGTATAATGAAGCAATCTCTCATCCAATACTTTTACGAATGTTTGAAGCCTATGAAGATGAATATGGTAGATGCTGCTAGCGGAGGAGCATTGGTCAACATGACTCCCCAACAAGCAAGAGACTTGATCTCCACGATGGTTGCAAATTCTCAGCAGTTTCGAGCTAATACTGAACCCCCTAGAAGGGTTCACCAGCTAATTAATTCATCCTTAAAGGATAAAGTTGATAGACTTACTAATATGATGAACTCTCTTATTGTAGAAAAAGCGAAGATAGCCAGATTATGTGGAATATGTGCTGCACATGATCATGCAACTGATGCATGTCCTAGCTTGTATGATGATACCATGGTCCATCTGGATGCTGTGGGAAATTTCCCTGGGCCGCCACAAAGGCAATACGACCCCTACGCTAATACCTACAACCCAGGGTGGAGGGACCATCCTAATTTAAGTTATGGGGCCAACCCACGAAATAACCAGTCATACCAAAATTGGTTTCCGCAACAGCCGCAACGTTCAGGTAATTTTCTAGAAACCATGGTCAATAAGTTAGCAGCTAATGTTCTTGATTTTCAATAGCAAATCCAACAGCAAACTCTTAATTTCCAAAAAGAGACGAAGGATTTTCAACAGAAAATTGAGGCGTCCATCAAAGAGTTAACCATATCGATCGAGAAATTGACCTCTCAAGGGAAGCTGCCGTCACAAATAGAATTAAAACCTAGACAAAATACGAATGCAGTGACGTTACGAAGCGGAAAGGTACTGGAGCCGATTCCTAACAGGAGTCTTGGTCGAGAAATCGCCTAGGAAAAACTCGAAAAAGACGAACAGGTCCGACCGAAGCCTCTATTGCCTAAAATTCAACCTCTATTTCCAGAACAATTCAACCAGTGTCGAAGAGGTAAAGAGGACAAGGAAATCCTCGAAACATTTAGGAATGTCGAGATCAACATTCCATTGTTGGACGCCATCAAGAAAATACCACGGTATGCTAAATTTCTTAAAGAGCTTTGCACCAACAAGCGAAAATTAACAGGTAATGAAAGGGTGAATGTTGGTGAGAATATATCTGCAGTGTTACAGCGGAAAATGCCGGTAAAATGTAAGGATAGGGGCATGTTTGCAATACCATGAAAAATAGGCCATCTGGAAATTAAGAAGGCTATGTGTGATCTAAGGGCTTCTATAAATGTAATGTCGTATTCTATTTATGAATCACTTAAAGAGAGTTTTTTGACAAAAACAAGTGTTATCATTAAATTGGCGGATAGGTCTGTTGTGCATCCAGAAGGAGTCTTTGAGGATGTTCTGGTAAAAGTTAACAAGCTTATTTTCCCTGCAGATTTTTATGTGATCAAAATGGAGGAGGATAGCACTCTTGGATCTTCAGATCTCCTACTGGGTCGACCGTTCCTTAGTAAGGCTAGTACTAAAATTGATGTTTGAAGTGGAACTCTCACGATGGAGTTTGATGAAGAGATCGTAAAGTTCAATGTCTACGACGCCATTAGCCATCCAAGTGAAATCTTGAGCGTAAATCGTATCGACATAATGACTCTTTGGTGGAAGAGAATTTTGAGTCAATTTATAGAGATAATTCTGAACTTGATGAATTTGAATTTGTTAATGAGTAATTATCTCCAAATACTAAACTGTTAACTTCTGTTATACAGGCACCAGAGTTGGAGTTGAAACCACTTTCTGAGCATCTAAAATATGCATTTTTGGGGAAAGGTAATACCCTACCAGTCATAATCTCCAATAGACTCTCCACACATGAAGAGGAAAGTTTGGTTCATGTACTAAAAAGTCATAAGGAGGCGATTGGCTAAACCATTACAGATTTAAAAAGGATAAGCCTTTTGACGTGCACACACAGGATTTACTAGGAGGAAGACACGAAATCGAGGCGAGAGGCACAAAGACGACTAAATTCAAATATGATGGAGGTAGTAAAAAAAGAAATAATCAAGCTTCTGGACGCTGACGTGATTTACCCTATTTCTGACAGTAGGTGGGTAAGTCCAGTACAAGTCATGCCCAAGAAAATGGGCGTGACAGTAAAGAAAAATGCTGAAGGTGACTTGATACCTACCCGAGTACAAAATAGGTGGCGTGTCAGCATTGATTACAGGAAGTTGAACTCATACACTAGAAAGGATCATTTCCTTATTTCTTTTATAGATCAAATGCTTGAAAGATTAGCCGGAAAAACTCACTTTTGTTGTCTTGATGGATACTCAGGTTTCCTTCAAACTCCAGTTGCACCGGAAGACCAGGAAAAGACCACTTTTACATGCCCATTCGGTATATTTACGTACAGAAGGATGTCATTTGGTCTTTGTAATGCGCCGGCCACCTTCCAGAGATGCATGATGAGTATATTTTTCGAATATGTGGAAAAAATTATCGAATTTTTTTAGATGATTTTACTGTATATGGGAATTGTTTTGATGAATGCCTTAAAAACCTAACGATAATTTTAAGGAGGTGCATAGAATTTAATCTTGTCTTAAATTATGAAAAGTGTCATTTTATGGTAGATAATGGTTTAATTCTGGGTCATGTTATTTCATCTAAAGGAATTGAGGTCGATAAGGCCAAAATTGATATTATAAATTCTTTGCCTTATCCCTCCACTGTGAGGGAAACTTGTTCTTTTCTTGGCCATGTAGGGTTCTACAGGCGTTTCATAAAGAACTTCTCAAAGGTAGCTGAATCACTGTATGAGTTATTGCAGAAGGATAAGAAATTTGAGTTTCGCCCAAAATGTAAGGAGGCATTTGATACACTCAAGCAAAAGTTAGTCTCCACTCCTATAGTGCAACTGCTAGATTTAAAATACCCATTTGAAATCATGTGTGATTCCAGTGAGAGAAGTGTAGGAGCCGTGTTAGGGCAAAGGATAGACAAATAACCACATGTCATATGTTATGCCTCGAAAATCCTAAATGTTGCGTAGAGCAACTACACCACTACGGAAAAAAACTCTTAGTAGTTGTATTTGCTTTAGATAAATTTCCACCTTATTTATTGGGATCTAAAGTAATTATTTTTTCTGATCATGCAACCCTCAGGTACTTGATCGCTAAGAAGGAAGCAAAACCGAGGCTCATTAGGTGGATTTTGTTGCTCCAAGAATTTAACATCGAGATTCGAGACAAAAAGGGATGCGAAAATTTAGTGGTTGACCACTTAAGCAGAATAAAAGTACCTTTTGATGACATCCCTATTAAGGAAGATTTCACTGATGAGAGCCTATTCTCGACCGAAGCACGTCTCCCATGGTATGCAGATATAGTAAACTTTATAGCTACAGGATCGTTACCCACTGAGTTAGCACGTTCCGTGAGGGACAAGCTTAGACGCGATGCTCGATATTACATTTGGGATGAACCACACTTGTGGAAACACCGTTCTGACCAGATAATACAAAGATGTGTTCCAGAAACTGAAGTAACTTCTATCCTTAATTTTTGTCATGCTGAAGCTTGCGGATGTCACTTTGGCCCTAACTGGACGGCTCATAAGGTGTTAGAATGTGGGCTATATTAGCCCACAATTTTTTGAGACGCATATAACGTCTGTAAGTCTTGCGATAGGTGCCAACATACAGGCAACATCACTAAACAAAATCAAATTCCCCTTTCCCCGATTCATGTATGCGAAATCTTTGATGTAAGGGGCATCGATTTCATGAGCCCATTTATTTCTTCATTTAGCAATGTATATATAATTTTTGTAGTAAACTATGTTTCTAAGTGAATAGAAGCAAAGTCTACTCACAATGATAATGCCAAAACTGTTGTGGAGTTTCTAAAGTGAACAATTTTTTTCTAGGTTTGGCACACTTTGAACCCTAATCAGTGATCGTGGTACCCATTTTTGCAATAAGGTCATAGAGGCACTGTTGGCAAAATACGGAGTCCACCACCGTATAGCTACAACTTACCATCCCCAAACGAACAGTCAAGCCAAGGACTCGAACAGGGAAATCAAGACTATTTTGGGCAAAACAGTTCGTCCTAACTGAAAGGATAAGGGACCGATTGGTATAAGGGCCTATCGGACTGCGTATAAGGGACCGATTGGTATGACCCCGTATCGACTTGTTTTTGGCAAAGCTTGCCACTTTCCGGTTGAATTGGAATATAAAGCCTATTGGGTCGTTCGACAATGTAACATGGAGTTTGAACCCACAGGAAAGGCAAGGAAATTAGACATTCAATAGTTAGAAGAAATTCACAATGATGCCTACGAGAATGCTCACATTTATAAAGACAAGACAAAGTTGTTTCTCGATAAGAGAAAAGCTCAGAAGCATTTTTCGGTAGGACAAAAAGTTTTACTTTATAACTCCGTGTTAAAGTTATTCCCAGGTAAGCTTCGATCACGATGGCAATGACCTTTTATTGTAACTGAAGTGTTCACACATGGAGCGATTGAAATAGAGAGTGAAGAATCTGGAAAGCAGTTCGTAGTCAATGGCCAGCGGTTGAAGCTATTTTATGAGAATTTTCAAGCCCACACGGTTGAGAAAATCCATTTGGAACCACCATAGAACCAATAACAGCGTCGAGCTAACGGCGTTAAACAAGCGCTTGTTGGGAGGTAACCCAATTTTTATTTATTTATTTTCTTTTCTTTACTTTATTTTATTATTTATTACTTATTTGGATATTAATAACTTTTTCTTCTTTTGCCTAGATAAAATAGAGCGAAAATGCGAAAAAACCGTTGAGCAACGCTTAGAGTGCATTGAGGCCCGACTTGAAACCTTTGGCCAGCAACTGACCGAGCTCATTGCCATCATGTACGATCGACAGTAACAACACGGGGAGTTTTTCTAAACTTTTCTACCTATTTATTTCTTTTCGTCCACATTGAGGACAATGTGCTTTCAGTAGGGGGAGGTACTCTTCATTATTACTGTAATTTTCTGTTGTGATTTTGGTTGTTGTTGCTATTGCTGTGATTATTTTTGGTTGGTGTTACTGCTTGAGGCTTCATTTTGTCCATATTTATTTATAATCTCCTGCCTCTTTTCATGCCCAAGATTTTTACCAAGAATTGCCTATTATTTGTCCTACAAGCATGATTCTTGTTTTCTGAGAAAATTATGGATTTTCCATAATTGATGCCATCTCCACTGTTTTATTCCTATTAGGCTAAAAATAATTGTGATTCATAGAGTTAAATTTATCTTGCTTTTCGTAAAATTGATCAAGTTTAATACAAATTGGACACTTAATATGTTTGCATGCTAAAATATGTTCATGACTATTAAGGTAATTACTGAAACTTATTTTTCACACTTGATTATTTTTCTCTAAAGTCCTCATAAAAAAAGTTATTAATAAAATGTCGTTTAATGTTTCCGTGGTTATGAGTGCAGCTTAAAAATGTGACTGACTGAGTAACCGGGGTAGGGTGCTTGGGTTGTCATCCTATTTCGCGTCAAAAGGTTGTGTGACGTGTTAGGTAAAACTCCGCTAACCAGAATTAATTTTTAAGAACATGTTGGGCTGAGTAACCGGGGTGAGGTACTTGGCTGTTATCTCTCTTTGCGTCAAAAGGTTCAATGTGTTCTTAAGGAAAAATTATAATTAGGAGTCTGCTGGGCCGAGTAACCGGGGTGGGGTGCTTGGCTGTCATCTCTGTTCGCGTCAAAACGTTCAGTATATTCCTAAAGTATAAAAAATATAAATATAAATCAAAATAAACAAAAAAAAAGAAAAAGAAAAAGAATATAATTTGGGGACTAAAGGAGGAAACAAATAGGGTGTCTTGGTAGGTTTGGTAATTTACCTAATTTTCATTAAATAATTCAAGTCGATTCTAATTTTTGTGTGTATTAATTGGAAAACTTTTTCTGTTTTACTTAAAACAAGCTTAGGGTTCTCTTTATTTTTCATATGCATTTTTACTGATTTTTATAAAACTTTGGAATGGTATTTCTTTTATGGCAGAATCTAACTTTCACAGTAGATAGGAACCATACTTGAGGGCAAGCATGGGCTAAGTAGGGAGACTTTGATTACACTCTAGAATAACGTATTTTTATGTATTAATTATGTATTTATTTTGGGTATGATCCTGCTAATTTGAGCTATTTATGATCTTTTATCTCATAGGAACTAAATTTTAGGCAAAAGCAAAATTGAGGGCCAAAAGTGTGAATTTAGAGATAAAATGGGCCAATGTGCGACACAAAGAAAAGTTTGTGCCAAAAGTGCAAGCATGGAGGACACAAGTGTTGAAATGAAAAAAAAAAGAGATTTTATTCTATCAAACTCTATTTTAATTATATTAGGATAATTAATATTAAGATAATTATTAAGGATTATCTAATTTTAGGATTTTATTTTATTTATCTTTATTTATCTTCAATTAAATGTATTTATCTTTTGAGAGTTTAAGTAGGATTAGACTATCTCCAATTAAAAGTATTTATCTTTTGGGAGTTTAAGCGGTGAAGTAACTCAAAAGTGATCTATCTTTTTTTTGCTGTAAACACTCTCTCCCCAAAAGTTTAGGCTTTTGTTCTTCTCATATTTCCTTTCAATAAAATCTCTATTTTTATTTTATTTATTTTCTTTTCTGCCACAACCATGAGCCACTAAACTCATTTAGCCGAAAGTTGTCGATATTTCCCAAAAAGGGTTCTTGAGGCTTAGAGTCCGTACTTAGCCTCCTCATTGAGTATTCATCGTTTCTCCATACTACGGGGCTGACACTTTCGTCCATGTCCCTTAAGAAGTAAACTTTTCAACGTATGCAAAGGCAGCCGCTTTGTATGTTTTGGAAAGGTTGCACAGTCGGTTCGTTAGCTTTTTGCGTCAGAGGTTGGCGAGCCCAAGAGACAAAATGGTGTGGGATTCGCCATTGAGAAGCGCTGATCTAGCATAAGACGATCCCACAAAAGCGATTGTTGGCTAGAGTCAGGTTCCACTAAATTGTAAGTCTAAATCATTGGAGCTGGTGGTCGTAGGCGTCCTCTTCCACTATAACTGGCTTATTCAGTTTGAGAAGGATCATCTAAAGCTGAGGATTGAACTCAAGGCGGAACGAGACAACTGGAAGCTAGAATCTCCCATAAGAATTTTCTTTCTCTTAACTCTATTTTTAATTTCTCGAATTTTCGATTCAATATTCTTAATTCTGTTTTTATTTTATTTTTTGTTTCCAGATCCAAACCTTTAATTCTATTATTTTCTTATTTTTTTCAGGAACGCAGGTTTTTTTGGGTAAGATTCTGCCTGGGATTTCACGGAACAAGACATTGTGCAAATCCAATTTATGAGGATTTGACCCTACTTCCCTTTTACTATTCTTTTTCATTATTTACAAGGGATAGGATAGTTTTGGTGCTTTCAACGACCGCATCAGTCCCTCATGGTCTTTGAATAATTCTTTAATCTTGCATTCTGAGCTTAGTAAGGTTCTATACAACAGTACTCATAGAAAACTCTTAATTTGACGAGTAAATAAGAATTAATGCACCGAGTTTAAACTCCTTGAATGACTTAAGAGATATTGCATGTTTGACATGGCGTCGCTGACACTTTTACGTGTCTTGAACTAATCGTCAACAGACATGTCAACAAGTGTAGTCATAACCGTACTTTTCCAAACACCCTTTTTATAGGGCTTGACACATGTTACGTCAGCTCAGACCTCCACGTTTTCCTTCTTGATTTTACTCATCATAGAGTAACCATATGTATGAATACCTATATTGACAACCAGTGTTGGTAGACTATCAGATAACTTGCCATGACTATTGGCTTCTTACCTTGATCCCCTTATTCCATACCGAGCCCAATTCTAAGTCTGTCTGCTTATTCTCAACAATGTAATTCTTGTGACCTATTTTATGTACGAATCTCTCCTTAAAGGATAACTCATTTACTGACGCCCTTATTGGTAGCCTTGGATATGGATCATGTATGGTGGATTGGCACCCCACTTTCTCGATGAACTCTTACCTACTAGATAATCTCATAGGACTTCCTCATTTAAGTCTATTCTACTAAGATACTCCCAATGTCAGATGACATTCATCGTTGACTATCTCTTCCTTAAGTTTTCCTTGGTGAACTTTTACTTCTGCTAGTCTCCTATGGACTATCTCATTCCAGAAAGTCTTGACAGACACCTTCTTTCTTTGAAAATCCTTGGTGGACTTTATCGATCCTTCAGCTTTGAGACATTTACTTCTTCGGGGTCCTTTAGTAATCTACCCACTTTTCTGGCTACCCTTTTTATCGACCACCAAATAGGATTTCAACTATGATGATTCATTCTATATTTTTTATGGCAATGATGGTTCTACATCAACTTAGGTGGACTCTTAATGGAAAATACTAGATTTGTTCATATGTTAAAGGAATTTCTCATTCTTTTTACAAATAACTGCGTTAAGACACTTTTATCAATTCCTCATACTATCGCATTTTAGCGGACCTCTTATTACCCCATTTCTCCATATTTCTAGTCATACTACGATCATTCTGTCTTACTACTCGTCGCATTAGTTATACGAAAACTTCCCCTTTTATGTCCTGACGGTCTTCCTGGTTCAATGTCCTAGCGGACTTCATATGTTGCTATAGCCTTGCTATCAGCTATGGTCTTACACAATATGGTTCCATGCACCTATGATTCTAAAGAATCAGTAAACCTCTTTTGAGGTGTCCTCTTGAAGGACCTATATATTGTTTACACAGTGTTGCCCTGAAGGACCAGTCGATAACCATCGCCATGGTGTTGCTCCATAGAGTTGATAGACTGTTGTCACGATGTCGTTCTAGCGAGCTAGTAGATATCATTCCACATTGTCGCCCAAACTCCCATGAATCCCATAACAATCCTCACATTCCTCCAATACATCAATTTTTCCTATCTTCAACTAACCCGTAAATGTACTTCCCTCCATACTCCTCATCTGACATAATCATGCATTACAATCCATATGATACTACCTTAAGAAGTACACCACACTATATTACAACCATATTCAGTTCTATCATACATACATACTTGCATATTTTCAAGAATTTAGACTACCTTATACATGTATGTCATGTTCATACACCGAAATCATATACTATCATAGGTTTCAAACAAAACTCAAAGCAAATGAAAACAAAAATTACTCAAGCAACAATCATCCTTAATCAGCCAAGAATAGAGTACAAAAATTCCCTTACGTCCTTATTCCTCGCCTTGCTTAGTTTGTCCAAATGCTAGAGCCTCCTTCGTCCTAGCAGTTAAGCATGACAACCATTTATATATTAAACCAAAGTAATTCAAACCTTAAATCCTAAAACCCAGCTTATAGAAACTCATCAAGAATTCTTGCCCTCTCCCTTCCTCTAAACCACGAGTACAAAAAGGTAAAAAGGCTTACAAGTTCCTTAGATTCTTTACTTTCTAGACTCAAGTCTCACATTTATCGCCTCATGCAGAGCTTTATTAACCTCTTCTTCTTCGGAGCAACCGAAGAAGACGTTAGAAACAAGAAGGAAATTATAAGCTAATTAAGAAGAATTCATTTCTTACACACATACATATATATATATATATATCCTAATTTTACACGGTCTCTATAGTTCATTGTAGCCATCCATCGCTAATCATTTTCTCCCCCACTAATGGACTAGGCGATTCAAATGTAACCGAACCAAAATTGAAATCCAACTATTTACAATCTAACCATTTAAATTTTTAAATTTCCTAGCAGAGCCCGCCAACTTTTGTCTTATTCAATCAACTCTCCGTCTCTTCTTTAAATTCGAATCCTTAAGAGAACTGGGTGTGGCAGTTTTTAGCAGGAATGTTTTAACCTTTTTTTGCCCAAAATGCCCTTAAACAAGCCTTTAATTATTGGTGCTTCGGTTGAAACAAGACTACCCTTGGCATCATTTTTTGTCCTCTCATGATGTTGGTATCACGATACCCAATGATAGGATGTCGCGATACCGTTGACAGGCTTGACATGGGGTGCTCCTTTGGCAAATAGGTATTATGATACCTAAAGTGGATATCGTGATACCACTATAGGTAGTCTTCATCTTTGGGACCTGTCGAGGATATCGTGATTCCAAGGGTAAGATATCGTGATACCCTTTCATTTGGTGACGTTTTTACTTGATTCCGACCTCCAATGTGAGACCCACTATATTTCAAGGGTAGGATTTCGCGATATCCACTCAATCATATGTTACAGCCCCCAATGACACAATTGGCCAATTTGGGTCTCAAAATAAGTAAAAAGAGACATTTACACTTATTAAATCGAAATTCTACAAACTAAAAAAAGATACTAATTTGCTCGAAAACAAGCTCCATAAATATAATGAGAAAGCCTAATTTGTTATATCAAATTACAACAGATCAATTCTCTATATGAGTAATGGTTAATGATTTCATAAGTTGACATGTTTAGCAAAATACTTATTTGATATTCAATGGTTTGATTGACTTGTAAATGGTCAATGGTATGCGTGGTTGGTATATGAAATTTCCATGTATGGAATAAATGCATAATTCAAGTGGTATGAATTGCTTAAGTAAAAGTTTGATTGTGATGATGTAATTGCCAAAATGAGTTATGTTGAATTTGGTGAATTGATGTTTTCGATATGCTTTAGAATAGGTTTTATGCAAGTTGTAGTGTGCTTAAGGCACCATTTATGTTTGATTTTGATTTGGGCATGAAAGAGTACCAAAACATGAGATTTTTGGCCTACTGGCAAAAAGTATCAATACTATAAATAGAAATATCGGTGCTTTACCAAAGGAATAGTAGTTTAAAACGACAGAATACCAATTTGGTATCGATACCAATATAAAGTATCTATACTTAACCCCAAAGATCAATACTTTATAAAGGTATCGATACGAATTAGCTTGTGTTCAAAATTTTGAAAATTGCAGAATGCCCAAACGGTATCGTACCAAATTTAGTATCGATACTTCCTAATAGGGTATTGAAACCTTATTCCAAGTATCGATACTCATGATTTTAACTTGATTTTTGAAACATCGAAGCTAAAGATGTTATCGGCACCTAACTTGGATATCGATGACTATACTCATATTTTGAAAAATTTGCAATTTGGTTCTCATTCATGCTCGAGTCAACTTTAGAGCTTTCGTAAGCTCGATTGAGTTTCAATTTTGCTGGTATAATGTGTTGTGCATGCATTTATTTTAAGAATTGATGATTGAATTATTTACTGTTGAGATTTGAATGTGAAATGCTCTAGTAACAGAAGTAGATCTCGTAACTCGGGTCTGACGACCGAGACAAGTGAGGGGTGTTACAAGGGCGAAGCTAAAAAAAATTTCAAGGGGTGGAATTAAATTGTATATTTTTACGATAATAAAAATAAAATTTCACCATTTTGAAAGCCTATATCTTTATAATTTTTAAAGGATTAAATCAAATTTTTATCATTTTTGGGAGTCCAAAGTGCAATTTTATCATTACTAATTTAAAATTTTATAAATTATAGAGAGGCCTAAAAGAAAAAATTTCCATTTTAAGGGGTCGGGGCCCTGCCAGACTCTTCGACTTCACAACTGAGATAAGGGTCCATTGAAGGACCATTCAAGGTGTATAAGTTGGAAAGGAACATATCTCTGTTAGTATTCAAAAGTGAAAAAGATAAGATGAAAGTCCTAGGTATCGTTCCATACTTTGTTATGGACTACCACCTGGTTTTGAAAGAGTGGCTCATTGAAGGTAGTATCAAAGACGTGGATTTTAACATCCAAGTTTTGGGTGCCTATTCAACAAAGAACAAGAGAAAACCTTTTAAAGATAGATGAGATGTTTTCCAATATAACAATGGTTGATTTCAAGAACAATGATAATAGTTTCAACTAGAATGAGATAATGAGACTTAACCCTCTGCCCATATTACTAGATTTTTATTATGCTTATGGATGGTTGGGCCATTCCTTCAAAAGCTATTGGGCCATTGTTGAAGAAAAGAGGAAAAATATTTACGAAGAATGGATGTGAGTGTTAACCTCCAATCAAAAAGGTTTCAAACATAGGTTAAACCCCAAGCTAAAATTGTTTAAGGAAGATGAGTCACACATGTTTGAAAGGCAAGTTTGCTTGAAACTCAAGACATATTTTTCTTCAATATTAATTGAGGACAAGATGGAAGAATCATGCAAATCATACAAACACAATGATCATTTTGATAAGGCGTTAGAAAGCAAGAGACTACTAATGTTGGGGTCAGATGATGGAACCAAGATAAAACTTTGGGCAAATATGAATGGTGGTAAAATCCAATAAAAATCATTGTTAAAATAATTTCAAAATACATAAATATTCAATGGGTAAACTACCTAGCTGGTCACCCAATTTTTTTGATGCTTTCATTTTATTCATCCAAATAAATGAACTTGCAATTTGGTCACTGTCATTACAATAATTTATTGTTCTAGTCACCCAATCATTAAATCCCTAACTAGGACTGACTATGCAGTTCATTTCATCATTTTTTACTTTTTTTTATTGTTACTGTTTATTGTTGTATTACTTTATTTTCTTATTAATGTAGAGGTGACAAAGCATTTTATAGTTAGGAGTGTCAATATCAAAGAAATGGTTTTAGATAGAAAGGAGAATTGAGGGTTTTCATTTGCTGATGCTTTGATAAATTATTTTTCAATTACAAAAATGGGTTGAGGAAGAAGATGATGAACATTAACTGGCCAAAAAAAGTAAAAAATAATGATATGGCATGCATAGTCAACCGTCGTTAGGGATTAAACGATTAGATGACCAAATTACCAGTTTTTTAATTTGAATGATAAAAATAAATGCACCCGAACAATTGAGTGACCAACTAAATAGTTTACCCCATATTCAATCTATTAAAACAGAGCACATCAACTTTTCATATCACAAACCATCTATAAATGAATCTATATAAAATGTTTCAGTAATTCTCTTTCAATACATAATAGCAAATAATTAGAGAGGAATTCATTGTCAATCTTGTTACAAAACTTATTTTTAATGCATTTTAACATTCTTCCTTTTGAAAGAAACACCAATTATAAATGATTTTTTTTCATCTTTATAAAACAATTCTAAAAGGATTAAAATTCTTTGTTTATCTCGTATTAATTTAATTTAATTTAATTAAAGATAAAAAATAATCACACATGATAAATTTTAATTGGTCCAAAATTCTCCTTATAAAAGCATCGTCTCAAGACTTAGTCACGTGCACGATTTTTTTTAGTTTAAAAAGTGGTTAGGTCTTGAAATTAAATTTGTTTTTGATTTGTCTAGACAAGATATGTAAGTTTCATATGATGTCGTCAGGAAACTATTTTTTTATTCAGACTAAACTTTTGATTGAAACCACATTGTCTGTATGGTCTTATTTTCTGAAAGATCAAGTCATGACGTAATTCAATTTTTTTTTGAGATCTACAGTGCTAAGGAGCATAATATTTTTTGGTTAAAAAAAACATTTTAAGCTTATGTTTGGAAGTAATGTGACAATTTAAGCTCGTGCATAAGAGTGTTGTTTTACGTTAATCTTTTTGAAGTTTGAATAGAGTCCAATTATCTTTATTTTGATAATCTTAAAGAAGGCAATTATCCACATTCGATGGAGATCCTCCATTATAATTATGCTTAAAGCCAAGATGATAGGATAAAATGAGCTAAATTTTATGGTTCTATCCAACATATTGGATTGATAAATTGTAGTGATTGATGCGGAGTTTAATAATTTTATTTTTCCTTCAAACTTGACTTTCCATTCTTTTTGGAGTTATATATTCTCGTCTTTCAAAACAAATCACTTCTTAAAAGAATGATTAATTAAGAGATTATATCTGCAATAGTCGAGAGCATTTACTTAATCAACTTCTTTAGGTCATTTTATTTTTTGCAATCGAATCAATTTTACTTTAAAAAGCTCTTCAAGCATACTTGAAACATCAAGATCAAGGAAATGATGCTCCTTTCCTTGCCTATCTTTCAATGTGACTTTGCTTATTATTATTATTATTATTATTATTATTATTATTATTATTATTATTATTATTATTATTATTACTTGACTAGAAATAAGTTTCACATTTACAATCATAAGCTAATCAATATCATTATGAGTTAAATTTTTGCCCCCTATGTGAATTTCTTGCTATGGAGGTTGTTGATTCACATTTGTTTCTATACTTAATTATATGTTATGATTTTAACTAGCTAATTCTTTTAAGGGCTTTAGCTTAATGCCTTGGAGAACATAACGCAAGCCCTGCATATGTCAGTAGCAAAGGACTAATTTTTTTCTTTGCAATTCCAACTTAGATTCCTTCAACAATGGATGTGATTGACTACTGACTCATCCTTCCATTGTCGTGAGCTTATGAGCTCAATCCTACTAATAATGCAACAAGTACTATAGAATCAGTTCCTTCCATTGTCGTGAGCTTATGAGCTCAATCCTATTAATAATGCAACAAGCACTATAGAATCAGTTGAAAATTTCTTAAGTTGTTCCTAGCCATCAATCATCCCAAATTCAAGATCAGTAAACTAACAGAAAATATTTTTTTTTAATAATCATATAACTGCTTCACCATGAGATCTCCATTAGTACCGACACTATTACAAGTTTCCATAAAATGCACATATTAACATGGATTTCCATTTCCATCGAATTGGTGATGCTTTGGAGGTTAATAAATTTCAAGCATCATCAAACTTTCAATCCTTTAAGTGCATGGCTTTCCGTAAGTATACGAAGGCAGAACAACGCTTTCAACTTGATCCTTGATAAGCTCCTTGAGTGATGGTGAAACATTTTGAAGTCCTTCAATAGTATTTGTAGAAAATTTTCACCACTTCCTTGATAAACTTGATATTGAGTTTTGCTAGTAGGAGTTTAGTTGTTCCCACTTAGACGTTCAATTTGAGCCATTATGAAAGCAATTTACTCACTCATTGAGTGATTCCACGATTTTTGCAAAATAAGTCATTTGTTCCTTAAGGGAAGCATTGCTACTTGTAACTGCAGCCACAATGTTCAGCTTTGATGAGCTTTCACAAGTTGAATTTAATTGTTATTATTTATTAAAATTTCAAAAAATATAAAAATAAAGTTATAAAAATGTATAATAGAAAAAATAGAATTTGTAAGATTTTAAATCTAGTCGGGGACTGGCTCGCAATAACTCCAAGCTTTCTGCTCCTTCGAAAAGAGAAAAATATTATCGTCAAGTAATTAATAGCTAAGCAATGAAGGGAGCTAACAAACTATAAATAGAATCGCAAATTAATAGTTACTTCCCATCTAAATCAAAATTTATCATTGTTTAATGAAGTAGCAGTATATATATATATAGTACTAGGATCTCATACGTATGTACAAAAGAAAAACAAAACCCTATCTTAATCATCTCAGAGTCTTTGTATTGTATACTCCGCTCCTGCAAATATGCAGAGTTGTAATAGCAAATAGTAACCTACAACTCTCTTCTACTTCCCAAATAAATATGAGCATCAAATGAAGTCTGCAATTCAGCAAGATGATATCTCATCAGCTCATCCACTATCTTTGTTGGTTCCATGACCTCAAATACGGTTTCCCCATTGCCAATTGATCATCATGCAAAGCAGCAACAGCATTCTGATGTGCCATGCTCATCCTTCCCATTTCATCACCCATCACCATCATACTGGCATCACGAACCCCTAAATAATCCAGTGGATGACCACCTGCTTGCTCCATACTATTTTCATTTATTCCATTGCTCCTCTGTTGAATTAAATGCTCAGTAGAGCCCATTGATCGATAAGGGTTTCTTGAACCAAGTTGGTTACATTGAGATACAACACTAAATAGACTCTGATCCGTATTGCTTTCCCTAGAAATCGCAATACTCTCACTAGGCCCACTAAATCCATCTGAACCAGCCCATCCTCCACCAGCTTCAGCTTGATGCTCTCCAGTAAACCAGCTCTGATTCAACAATTGTCCACCATTCAACTGATGTTGAAAGGGCGCTGACATGTGGGCAGGATTCATACCCCAATCCTGCATATTCCCAGAAGGCAAGTGTTCCTGCCTTGGGGGCAAGTATCTACCCCGAGATCCATCAGAGTAAATGTTTCCGGACATGTTTTGTTGCACAAAAACCTCATCCTGCCTCTTTTGGCCCTCTTCTAGAGGCAGCGATGGTCGCAACTGCCCTTGAAATTGCCCATTAAAATCACCATCTTCCATCAACACATTCTTCGGGGCCTGGAAATCTAGCCCATCCTGTTTCTGCTCACTATGGTAGGGCAAAACTACCTGATCCTTGAAGAAAGATGGAAGCAGCTCACTTTGGTCTTGATTTGTGTAAGAACTAAAGGAACCGTCTTCAGAATGTCCATGTAACAAAACCTTCCCTGTACTTTCTTCATGCAAGCCTGATTCCAGATCAATCATATGGTTCTGCCGGTCTGCATTGGCTTGATGAGCAAGTGGCAATCCACTACAAGATGTGTAGTCATGGCCCTCAGTTGAATCAAGGTAAGATTGTGGCATGATATATGCAGACCAGACATTCTCTGTAGAAGAGACATGAACTTCCTGATTAACAGTTGCATCAGCAGTTTTCAAATTCTTTGAGCGCTCAGATAGATCTGAAAAAGCAATATCTGATTTCAAGAGGTTCTCTTTGTTTTCAGACTCAATCTCCTCAGAATTGAGCATATTGCCACTATCAATAGAAGAAACCTGCTGTGGGGACTGATTCTGTGGTAAGGCCAGAACAGACTCCTCTTCCATGCTGGATTCCCTGTCTGTTGCTTCAGCATCCTTCTGACCCTCAAGCAACTTCTCAGGGATCTCTTTCTCTACATCTTGAACATCCAATTTTATACCAACATTATCTTCCTGATCATGGAACTTTTCAGTATCTTCCTCCACTTCATCCTGACACACCAACAAAAAAATCAAGATCATAGTAGCAACATAGAAGATATTCAAAACCACATAACAATAGAAACACAGATCCAATGAATTTAGTGAGTATCAAACAAACAACAGTTGTTCAAATGCATACACGGGGAAAAGGGAGCAAAGGACAGAATTAAACCTCAAATGCTGGATTTAGTTTTTCTTCTATATCCTGCTCCAACAACTTGGCTATTTCCCGTTTCTGTAATTGTATTTCTCTCCGGCTTGCATATGCTTCCGGGAGATCTTCCTTCACCAATCTCAACCTATTTAAACAACTAGTTTGAGAAAAGGTATGATGAAGACTATCAGAGTTCAAGAAAGGATTGTTTGCTTCAAACTCACCAATGTTCATGCAAATTCCTCATTTCTTCTTCCACAAATGTATCATATGGTAGCACATGCAAGCTATCAATGTCACCTAAGACATGGTTAAGAGACCGATACTGAATGCTTCTACCAGACTGCCTCATATTCTTAATCAGTTCATGTTGCTTCTTGCTAATCTGAAAATATCAAAGGCAGTTAGTCGGTAATTACCATAGAAAAAACTTGAGTGTGAGAGAGAAGGCTGGGTAGTAATAAATTCTGAAGAAATGTTTGTTTAAAGAATATAGTAAGGGCAAGATAAATACGCAAGCCATCACTAGTACATTTCAGTAACTGTTCTAGCCCCATGGTATAATCCAAGATCTGAGAGTTAATTTACCGTAAAGGATCCAAAGTGACAACATACTAGAGCAGTAATCCCACAACCATAATAGTATAAACAATCAGCTAGGCATCTGGCCAATGGTTCAGCCCGTGAAAACCCATAAAAGAAGCTTCACAAGTTATATGCTTGTGTTTTCTAATCAAGAGTCCAAAAAATGACTAATCCAATACCAGAAAGGATAAAATCTCATCCAAGGAGATAACATATCAAGATAAAAGCACCCCATTGACATCTTACAATTTATCCTAACTGAAGTAGCCGCTAACCTTAACATATGCCATGTATTTGGCACCATTACTCTGCTGGATATTGCACTTGCGTATCTTGTCACCCTTTCTGGGTTTTGCTTCCACAGTCTGTGTATGATCCGGAGCAGTCAAGAGACCTTTACCTTTGTCCTTGATGAAACCTTTCTTGTACATTCTGATATACATCGCAAATAATAAGATTCATGCACCATGGAGTTAAAATAAACTGAGTAAAACTAAATGAAATTAATGCAGCCGCCATAACCAATTTCCACCAGGAGACTTAAGCACAGCAGAAAGTTTCTCAAACATAGTTACAGTTCACAAAATTTCTATTTCAGGAAAAATGACAAGATTGAGAACCACCTAAACCACAAATAAAGAAACAAATGAAGCAAAAAGTGATCCTAGGAGCTGAAAATAGCACTACAATCAAAGAAATTTCAACAAGGATATCAGCAACATAATTTCCCTCAAAACCTTACCAGCATGGTGTTTAAAAATACCCACACAGAAGTTTATACTTCAAACTTCTTAGACAGCAAGGTATTTTTTTTCTTTGTTAGGCACACAATTTATAGATAAAAGCAATAGTAATGAGGAAAAACTATTAGCCGCAAAAGAAGCCAACAAAAAAAAACAAGATATAATTTCTTAGGCTCAGAATTCAAGGATATTCCACCAAAGATGGGGATGGAGAAAAAAGATCCAAGGTGAACTTTAATGATCTGCTCTATAGAATCACACCATTTACATTTCTAAAACCCACTACGAAGAATATGAGAGCTACAATATTTCATATATTGTCTAAATAAATGAATCCCTTTTGTAGGTAACAGAGAACCTATGAAGGAACTACAGAAGGCAAAGTACTAAACTCAGGCAAAGCATACTTTAAGAAAGCAATTTTCAAACTCTCACCCTTGTGAACTTCAACAAGATGGGCAAAATGACAATACATGCAGAAAGGTGGTTTACCAGGGAAGGACATTACCTTCTCTGTAGTTCTCCTCCCTTCACAACAGAAGAATTTTGGTTATCACTACTGCATGCTCTCTCATCCGCAGCCCATGAACAAGATTCAGAAGTACCTGTAGCATCCTGCTCAAGATTGACAAGCTTAGATTCATTCGAATGTGAGAAAATCCCTTTCTCACTAGCCCTTCTTGACCTACCAAAGAAATTGCAACCCAAAAATGAGATTTGATCTAAACACAAAAAAGGGAATTAAATTTCCAATAAAAAGTGAATAAAGAAAATTAATCCTTCATTTTTATTGTTTTGAACAACCAATTAGAAGAGGAAATGTCCAAATTGAACAACCTCTCGTGTTCAAATTCTGTATTATGGCACTGTTATAACAATGACACCAAATAACAAGTTCCCGAAGTAACATCCTTGACAATGTATCACACAGAAGAATCTTTCTCTGCTAAAGCCTATCACTTAGACACTGAAATATGTAGCAAATTCTAACCTCCAAAACTTATGCACAATTTCTTGTTCTGGGTCTTTGCAGCTTTCCCATTTAACCTTCAATTTCTGCAAATAATCTATAATGCTGCCACAAGAAGCAAAACAATGTTGCAATCATATAATCAGCATCAAATGAACCTGGAACAAGAATAGCTTCTATTCATGGGTAAATTTAGCTATATGTTACATACTCATTGTGGTAGTCCTGTAACTGGGAGTAATACGCTTTCTTCTCGTCCTTTAAATGTTGTTCCTCCTGAATAACAGCATCAGGGTGAAGATAACCCAAGCAAAGCAATGAACCCCTGTAAACACAAATTCCAGTCAAATCTAGCAGAACCAAACCCTACGTTAGAACCCTCAAATACTATATCTCCGGAAAATAGAACAAGAAAAATAACACATTACCCCAAGAGCTGAAACTTCTCCGTATACAAGTAGAAAAAATGCAAAACACATGCAAGCATTTATGCAGAATTGTATTTGTGATGCATGTAATGCATGGCCAATAGAAACTACAAGTAGAAAGGATTCATTCTACACAGTGGGAAAAAGTGTCAAAAGCAATACACATATATACTTGCCATTTAAGAAAAGGATTTCCAAAGTGAAAATTATCCCCAGCAAGCAATGCTTGCAGAACATGCTCTTTGTCAGTTCCTGTGGGAAGAAACTGCATCAGATGATTTCTCTCGTTTTCAGACAGAAGAGTCTGCCAAACCTGTAACAATTTCATGTAAATTCCATAAAGTATGAGCTCAGCATACAGAGGATACTAGAAGCAACTGTGATAAAGAATAATAAGGATATTACCTCATAAGAAAGCACCTCTGTCAGGTTCTCTAAGTCAAAAATTTCATGAGGAAGAGTCAAAACATCCGCCAAAACTCTGTGGTAATGTATTGTGGAATCTGTAAATGGCCTCAAATGCCTCCAACTTAAGCCAATTTGATCCCTTTTAGCAACAACTTTTTTTTGGTTCCCATCCCATTCAAGCGAAATACAAGATTTTGTGTTTAAATCATTTTGCAGTGAGTCAAGTTTTTTCTTTTTTGTTCTGTATTGGTCTTTAAAATTGCAGCCAGCAATGCTGGCTCCATTCAGCCACTTTCTCTGTCGATCAGCAGCCATTAGCACCAAATGTCAAAAGAATGGAAAGAAAAAAATTTTAGCAATGTATAGGTAGTTACGCTCTTGATCATGCACACCGAACATCTTCCTGCATGAAAAGAAAGAAAACCATCACTGAATTGAAAGCCACCAAGGAAAGCCCTCGAATCTCAAAATGATAGCAACACATAATTAGTCCACCTTTGAACCAGAATAATTCAAAAAATTGTCTAATAATTCGAAGCACAACACAACCCAGCGCTTCTAAATTCATATACAAAGTTCAAAATAAACCAGGAAACAGAACTAAGCATGTGAGAAAATTATAAATTGAAGTGATATTGTAACAAAAACCACAAAACCCAAACCACACCCATAATAAACAGTAACAATAACAAATGTTTCCAAACTTCTAATTTGGGCACAACATCATATGAAGGAATAGTGCACTCGGGAAAGAAACATAAGATGAAGCCAACGGAAGCAAGTACAGCAACAAAACTAACCCAGTTGTATCCCATTTACACACCAATTATTCAGTCAAACATAGTATATCAGTAATTGTAATCGATTTAACTCAGCATTCACTAAGCAGCACATATCAAATAAAACAAGTTATAGAAACTCTATCCAGAATTAAAAAATAAAATACACAACTCAAATTCAATACATACAAACAAACAGACAAAAAATTTAAAAAAAAAAACTTCATAAAACAAATTCACTAATTAAAATAGCAGGCAGTAATCAAAAGGAGATAAATTGGAAAAACGTAACTTACTATTCTCAAATAAAAAACAAGGAAACCCTAAAAATAACAAAACCCAAAAAATTCATTTGGGGTAACAAAAAAGGAGTAGGAAGAAGGAAGCCGGAACTGAGGCAAAGAAGAAGAAAAACAAGTTAGGGAATGGGCAGGAAAAGGCGGCGCCTGGTAAACAAAGAACCGGCGAGAGAGAAAAAGGCTTAGGAATTATCCAATAGAGAGACAGAGAGGAAAATAGAGAAATAGTGCAAGTAATACATACAAACAAACAAGGAGGAGAGAAGGAGTTAGGAATTGGGGCAATCAGACGGGTGCGGTTTCTCGGAACCGTTATGTGATGAGAGCATTGAATCGTTCATTCGCGCGCGGGGGGGCTCGGCTCTTGGCTTCTCTGGCTCTAGCCGCTTCCTACTCCTGTCGCTCTCCTCTCCTCTCCTCTCCTCTCCTCTCCTCTCCTGCACACTCTACTTGTCTTGTGGCCTCAGTCGCTCGCTGCACTTCTGTTTTCCCCTCTACATATTCCTTTTTATTTTAGGGATAATTTACTACATGTCCTCAAGCTATAGTCCAATTTTTAATTGATCTTTAAATTTTACAAAAATTTTAATTGAATTCTCAAAATATCATTATTGTATCATATTTAAAATACATGTATCAAATTATAAACATGTGTACTTATTATATGGATGGTTTGGACTGGACTTTAAAAAAAACAATTTTGGTAATTTTTATGTCTATTTTATAGCTCATGTTCAGGGTTCAAGATTGTCCTCCCAACCGTGTTATCTCCAAAGTCAAACCCTATTTGTGTTAATTAGATACTAACTCGGTTAGAAAATTACAAAAATGTTATTTCATAATTAAAATGAGTCATATTATTCGAGGGTATTCTTGTCTTTCCATTTTAATAAAAATCAATAAAAATATATATATATTGGTATTTGAACCCACACTAATTGGATGAGTAAAACATTAAGTTTATCACACAAACAAAGTTTTACTTTGATATTTTTTATACATTTTTTAAATATGCACAATTTACTATCTCCATCAATTTGTATATATTAAAAATGTTGTTAATTAAGGTGGTGTCACAACTCAACTCGACATTAACTCACAATTGATAACCAAACCATAATAAATAATCAGAATCCATTTAGTATTGCTTATCCGATAAATTTATGTGTTTAGATATTATTTTACTCGTAATTTAATCTAATTTTTTATTTTAATATTGTACATATTATTATAATTTATTTATTTCAAATCATACATTTATATAATATTTTTAAACGCTCGTCTATATTCCGAATCTATAAATTTCACATACACAGAATTTCTATTTTTAATAACTTTTGAAGTTAACTGTAATTAATATTTTATAATTTTTCTTTTTTGAATGCTACAATGTTGCCTCCAAGTACTTGTAAAACGTCTCTTTCTTTATAGAATATAAAAAGTTGGCAACAGCTTACGGAAATGGTTATTATAATTTTTTTTAATTAGACTTTTTGTTTCTAAGATAAAAAAATTGAACTATCTATTTTATAAATTATTTTTTGAAGTTGACTATTTTTAACTTAATAATATAAAAATATTATTTTATTCATCGTTAATAATATATTTTTAAAATTAAATTAATAGTCAAATTGATCCTAATTTAATTAAAAGTAAAACATTAATTCAACTATTAATTCAATAGATTTTTTAATCTATTTAATTTATTTATATTAATTCCCGATTTAATCAATTTTATATCATTCTCAATTGATTCACCCATCCGCGGTCTCATTTAATTAACAGAAGTTAGACGTATTCTATTTTTAGACACCTCAATCTATTTTTTTTGTTTAAAGGAAATGGATGGTTGGATATTTAATGAAATTTAACAGTGCACGTTAGAAATGTGCAAAAGGTTGTGATTATAGTTGATGTTTCGGCTTGGCTTTTAGCCTAGTAGTCTAGTCTGCTTGAGCTTGATTATTGGATACGGGGACTTTTTGGCCCAATAGTAAGCGCTTTATCCTTTTGCTCTAACCATCATTTATTATACACAAATTAAACTCATTTAATTTTTTTTACCAATGATGTATTAAATATTCACAACATAATTTAATTTTAGAATAGTAATTTCATTTTCTTGTAATTAAAAAGAAATTTACTTTTTATATGTGTTTGTTATACCTTTTCGTTATTTAGACACGTGTTAGCATCAAAAGTATCGTTAACTTTCCTGTTGACTTCATTTGAAATTATGCCTTGTCTAACCATTTGTCTTTAGTATATTTAGATGAGACCATTTGTCCCTTTCTCGAATGAGTTAGCAACTTGTATTTTAGGCATGAACACTCTCTAGGTGTAAACACTCCTTTAAGGCTATGAAGGGCTCAACTGGGCGTAACAACCTCGTATTGGTTGAATGAATAACGGAATGGTCCCCATGACGTATGTCTTTCATGCATTAGATGAGGATAATCTTCTTCATTGCAATAATTTACGTCATACTAATGGACAAGGGGATCTCTCCTATAAATATATTGATCAACTATGAAGAAAGGATCAATTCCCAACACTCTAAAGTTACTCTGAGCAAATTACCCTCTTAATTAGCCTGTCCTCTCATCTTAGTTCTGGATCTCAACCTTTTAAGTGAATTGACTTCCACGGCACCACATTGATCTCCTTCTTATTCCTCATTGTCTTCCTCTTTTATTGTGCATTGTGCCAACAATTGGTGTGGTGAACGTGACCATGATGACTGGTTTAGAACTTGCGCAGAAATTGGGGGCTCGAAAGCTTCATATTCACATTGCTTCCTAGTTGATAGCAAAACAAATCCAATGAGAGTATGATGTTAAAGACCATATTTTAACTAAATACTACCCCATAGTAATGAAACTATTCTTCGATTCACGCACACAAAAGCTAACTCTTTGTCTAAAGTTGCATCAGCAGTAGGAATTCGAGAAAGAGGTAAGATCTTACTAAAGCATAAGGAGGTTCCCAACTATGAGTCAGTGAGACAAGTCTTCAACATAGACTTTAGAAGTACATGGATGACGTCATTGATCAAATTCTTATCTGGTGATGCAACACCCTCCGACCCCAAATAACTTGATCGCATTTCTCGTTTGGCTTCCCGATACACCTTTATTAATGAGGTCTATACAAGAAAAGTTTTTTACAGCCACTCTTGAGATGCCTAGATCCATCCGAAGCCAAGTACGTGATGCAAGAGGTTCATGAGGCTATCTATGGCCACCATTTGGGGGCAAAAGCCCTAACCTAAAATAACTTACGGCAGAGGTATTATTGACCTACCATGCAGAAAGACACAACAACCTTTTTTCTAGAAATGCGAACCCTACCAGAAATTTTTACCTATCCCCCGCGCACCCGCTGAACCCCTGCACACCATTTCGAGTCCATGGCCTTTTGCAACGTGAGGCATTGATATTGTTAGGTCATTTTCGCAGGCCATAACACAAAAGAAGTATATTGTGGTTACCATAAAATACTTTACAAATTGGATGGAATTGAAAGCATTAGCCACCATCATAGAAAAGTAAGTGGAGAAATTTGTCTAGAAAACCATTATATGAAAATTTGGAATACCACACCTCATCATTGTTGATAATGGGACACAACTCCAAAGAAAGTTCAAAGAATTTTGTGATAACCTTCATACAGCTCTGGTGCACAGCTCGATCGAGACTCCCCAAACGAATGGGCAAGTGAAAGCTATTAATAAGAAGATCATATAAGGCCTGAAAAAAAAGGTAAAAGATGCAAAAGGCAAATGGTTGGATGAATTGCCTGGTATTCTTTAGTCTCTGCAGACTATATCACATTCAAGGATAAGAAACACTACACCAAAACAGGCTTTTAGCGGCGTTTGAATAAAAAACGCCGCTAAAGATGGAGAATTAGCGGCACTTTCTGTAAAACGCCACTAAAGGTCGAGCATTAGTGGCGCTTTATTAAAAAAGCTGCTATAAATTAGCATTAGCGGCGTTTTCCACGAAGCGCCGCAAAAAACTTAAGCCCAACAATGCCGTTTTCTGAGTTTTCGGGGCATTAGCGGCGTTTTTGAGGAAGCGCCGCTAATGCTTAGGCCTTTAGCGGCGTTTTTGATAAAGCGCCGCTAATGCTCAAGCCTTTAGCGGCGTTTTTGAGGAAGCGCCGCTAATGCTCATGCCTTTAGCGGCGTTTTTGATAAAGCGCCGCTAATGCTCAGGCCTTTAGCGGCGTTTGTAAGGAAGCGCCGCTAATGCTCATGCCTTTAGCGGCGTTTTTGTGGAAGCGCCGCTAATGCTCAGGCCTTTAGCGGCGTTTTTAAAGAAGCGCCGCTAATGCTCAGGAATTTAAAATAATTTAAAATATTTGTTAAAAATAGAAAAATTAAAATACTATTATTTAAAATAATTTTAAAGTTTTTTGGATACATTATTGATTTTTTTAATTTATATATTAAATAATTTCTTATATAATCGTAAAAGAGATTGTATTAATTTTAAAATATTGAATTAATTATCACTATAGTTTAGGTTTTTGGGTTTAGGGTATATGGTTTAGAGTTTAAGGTTTATGGATTATGGGTTTAGGGGTTATGATTTATGGTTAAAAGTTTGGGGTTTAAGGTTTAGAGGTTATGTGTTAAGGGTTTATGGTTTATGGTTTAGATTAACTAGTATTTTCTAATTTATATATTAATTATTTTCTTATATAATTGTAAAAGAGATAATATTAATTTGGTTCTTCAAAATTGTGTGAAGATTTGGTTCTTCAAAATCGATATAAGCTATATTCAAGGATATTCTTGTCTTATCCCATCTCGGTTCAGTATTTTTAGTGCTCGGTTTAGTTTTTTTATCCAGTTCAGTTTTTTGCGTGTTTTGCCTTGCTCCCGCCGTGATCAAATAATTATATGGATTTAGGGATTATGGTTTAATGGTTGGGATTTAAGGTTTAGGGGTTAGGAGTTAGTGGTTAGGGGTTAATAGGTAGGGATTTAGGGTTTAGGATTTAAAGGTCGGATTAGGGTTTAGATTAATTAGTTTTTTAATTTATATATTAAATATGTTCGTATATAATTGTAAAAGAGATAATAATAAATTTAATATATTAAAATTATGAGTATAGTTTATATTATTTAAGAGATATATAATAGATAAACTTTATGTATATTGAATGGCTAATTTAGGGTTTAAGGTTTATTTGAGATTTGTTAAATGATACAATTTTATACAATTAATTAATGCTTTTATATTTAAAAATATTTAATCTAAACCATTTGATATATTTGATATGGATATTTAGGTAATTATTTTTTAAAAGATTTATATAATTGATATGGATATATTTTTTATATGGATATATATTATATAATTGTAAAAGATTTATAAAAGTTATAAAATTTAAACAATTAAAATTAATGTCTTAAATCTTATCAAAATTTTAAATAATATTATTTAAATAATATTAATAATGATGTATCAATTAAAAATAATGTCTACAAGAATGTGTGAAATTCATAAATCTATTGAAAATTTGAAAATTTATAAATATATAATATTATTTCAGAGACATATATATATTTAAAAGTGAAATCATTAGCGGCGTTTGGTAAAAAATGCCGCAAAAAATACATTTAAAATTTAACCAAACGGCACCGTTTCATTGACGAATTAAATATTAGTGGCGTTTTGTATACAAACGCTGCAAAAAATATATTAAGAATTTAATAAAACGGCGCCATTTCATTGATGAATTAAATATTAGTGGCGTTTTCTATAAAAATGCCACAAAAAATAAATTAAAAATTTAACAAAACGGCGTTATTTCATTGTTGTAAAATTAGTGGCGTTTTTGTGTAAACGCCGCAATTGTTGAAATAGAACTCGGCGTCATTTTAAACATAAATAGGTTTTTTTTCTCTTGATTCCCCGCTCCCAGCCCCAAATGCCCTATCTATCGAAATCCCTAATTATCAGTCAGAGCCAGAGAGATCACTGCTTTGTCGATTTCTTACCCCCGATTCCTCGGTTGCTTTTTTTACTTACAAGGAAAAGGTTCAGTGTTTGGGTTTCTTGCAAACTTACATAACCCACACAGAGAAGACGAAGAAGGTGTCATTCGATTCTGGTTTTTGGTGAATTCAACTTTTAAGGTTCGATTTCTTTATTTTGCGTATAAAAAGTTTGGGTTTCCTTGTTTTTGTTTATTTTTTTGTTTGTAATTTGTTGAAGGCCCGTTGAATGAAGTGAAATCGTATTCACATAACCCACACAGAGAAGACGAAGAAGGTGGCATTTGGTTTCTGTTTTTATTACTATCGGTATTCAAGGTTCGATTTCTTTATTTTACGTATTTAATCTTTGGGTTTTCTTGTTCTTAGTCTTGGTCTTGCACCAAATGCACTTTCCTCAACTCACCATCCCAAACCGCTGCTTGCAAAGTCTGTCTCTCACCTCCGTCACCGTCACCGTCTTCGCCGTCTAAATGGGCTTGTAAAGCTTGCACTTTTTTGAACCTTTACAACAAATCCAACTGTGAAATCTGTATTCAACTTCATTCCCCTTCATTCCCCTAATATCATTTGTTTTCAAGAAGTTACTCTGATGATTTATGACCTTTTTCGTGGATCTAACTGGTGGAAAGGGTACCGATGCTCTATCTCGGACGACACGGTGAGTTTGAGAGCTTACTTTTGTATGCAGGTATGTTTTTATTGCCATAATTTTGTGAAGCTTTTTATGCAAATGTGTATACTTACTATATTGTTTTGCAGTTAAGCAAATTGCCTGTGAAATCCTTAACAGTCTGAAACATATTGCATTGATGGAGGCCAAGATGAAAAAAACTCTCTGATTTACTGAGTAAGGTTAGTTGGTTGCTTATATTGTGATGTTATGATTATAGTTCACTAACCTTGGCCCTAAGCACCTTGTATGGATGGCTGTAGGTATCATTAGCTTCTCTATTGACGGGTCCTTCTCATTTCTATTTTCTTTCAATTGTTTCTTTAAAAACAATATTTCTAAACTTATTTTTTCTGCAATTCATTTATTGTTTAGAATTTAGAAGGGATAGAGGAAGCAGCAAGCAATGGCCCCAAAAGGTATTTAGATTTGGATTTTAGCTTTTACTGATTTTGAATCACTTTCGCTCTCACTAAATATGAGTTAAGTTAACTTTAGTTTCATTGGATGTAATTATGAACTCGATGATGTCTCTCATTTCCAATTCTTAATTTATAATTAATTATTTCCGAAGATTTCATTTGACATACTTTCTATATATAATTAATTGCAGTGACATAAGAAACTTTGAATAGCATATTTGATGTCTGGGGGTAGGATTAGGTGGTGATAATATTTTGCTCTCTTTTAAATATGGACAATATATGAAGGATGAGAAGAAAAGAAACGTAACCCAGATTGTGTTTTTATCCTCGTCCTTTATCTGTATTGACTTTCACAAGTAGTAAACCCAAATTGTGTTTTTTTTTCCGATGAAGATAAATATTCTGAGAATTTTCCTATTTGTTTCCGACGAGGAGGGCTTTAAAATTTTTATTTTTGTTTTTTCAATATTGTAGAAGAGAGAAAAATTGAAAATATAGTAATAAAATAGTAGTAAAAGAAATGGGAAAAGGGAAAGGGGGAAGTAGTAATAGTACTCTGTTACTTGTTTACTTCTCTTTCAATATATTCCCTATCTTTGCCCTTACTTTTTGCATTGTCTGCTTTTCTATTCAGTATATTGCATTGTCCACTTTCCTCTTTCTCTGCCTTTTATCTGTCTTATTTTTATGTGTTGAAACTGCTTTGATCTTTCTTTTTATTTTATATTAGACGGAGAAAGCATTTCTCAAACACCCCAAGGTGTTTTTAAGGTGAACTAGCTTCTTCCATGTCTTTATTAATTCTTGGTTTTGTTGATTTCATTTTTAAATTATTGGTGTTTTTCGAGATCTGGGTTAAATTAGTGATGGTTTTTTTTTTTCTGTTTAGATCTTGCATTAATTTGAAATTTGATTTGGTATTTTGGCGGCTTGAATTTTCAATTCAAAATATCTGTTTTCTTAATGTAAATTTTGTGATACTTGCACTTGGATCTGCAATTGTTTTTCCTCCCTGCTAAATTATGATCTATCTGTTACAAATCTGTTTTGCATTGTTCATCAAATAACATGCACAAATAATATTATTTGTATATAATTTGAGGAAAATTATAATATTATTATATATAATCAATGCAAAATTTTTAAGGCACCTTATTAAGTACGAAATTTATAGGCACGAAACTAAGAATGATTAAAGCTTCTGCAAACTTTTTTGTTGTCAACATGGCGACTTTAGCTTTCTCAGCATCAATAATTACTGAACTGTTAACCTTAATCTCCTCAAAATCACATTCCTTAGCAAGCTTCATAACTAGCTTAACGACACACTAATCTCTTAAAAGCAAAGAATTTAATTGAAGTTCATATTTCCTCAAAATCACATTCCTTAGCAAGCTTCATAACTAGCTTAACGACACACTAATCTCTTAAAAGCAAAGAATTTAATTGAAGTTCATATTTTTGCAAGTTAAATTTAGTAGAGTCTATCGTCATTCATTGTGTGGTTATTTGTGTTTTTCGGCCACTGTATGTTGTTTTTGCTTTTTCCTTTTGTGGTGCTTTGTCGCACAGCACTTGGGCTACATATCCCCACAAGTTTGAAGACTTTACTACTGGTCTGCTTAAAATTCTGTGGAAGGCAAATTTCTCTTATAAATTATGAAATTGTTCTAAAAGAAAAGAAAGAAGCTTAAAATGTGAAAAAAAAAAGAACTCATCAAACTGTTCTTTTTTGAACATTAAATACCTCTACTAGTAATTTTGGGTACTGTTTCTTTGCTTGCAATCATACCTTGTTTATTTCTATTCCAATTAGATTACATTAATATGAGCATGCTTTATCTGTTGACACCTTTCATAAACTAGTTTCTGCTCAAATCACGTATCCTTTTCATAAACTAGTTTTAGTTCAATGCACTATGATACTTAATTTGTTTTCCATAATTCCTTGAAAAGATTTTATATTACAAAATAAGATAATTGTTATTTAAGTTTTGTTCCTCATGAAGTTTGAACATAGATTTGTTGACCAGAATGTTGTGTTTCATGTTTTCACTTAGAAATACCCTTTGTAACTTTTTTAAACATTTACCTGATTTTGGCCAACTGAAATCTTATTACTTCTTATCTACATGTTTTTTTATTCAATTATTGGATATTCTGTTTGATTTCGTGTTAAAATGTGGAAGGTGTTACTGGATTATGGATTGGCATTCTGTAACTATTTTCCTTGACAAACTTAGAAATAAAGCAATCACATTCACTATTTTTCAAGCCACTTGCATCTTACTCCTCTATGTTGAATCAAATTGAGGAATTGCTAAGTGCTAGAGACTATAAAGCTGCCATGCAGCTATCAGAAAATCTAAGAAGCTTGGCACTGAAGGGACTTCATTATTTTCAAACTTTTGAGGATTCACTTCGGCTTTCTCTTCTGTTTTTGCTTCTTTGATTCAGCTAATAGGTGCGTTACTATAAAAGTCCCTGCTTTGTTTCTCTTGCCATACCTGTTTATCTATCGGGTTTTTAACCATGATTTTAAACTTTTAACTAATTTAAAAAAAATTGTTGATTAGATAAATTTAGATTATCTGATCATTGAATCTATATGTTGTTGGGCTGCCCAGAAAAAAAAACTTGAAATAGGTTTACTTAGTACTAGTTAAATCGGGTTTTATTTTAGATAAATCTAATTATTATCTTTAAGCATGATATGTTCTAATACTTTGATTTAAGCTGTTGATGTATGTATTCTGACTATGGAATATCATGTTCAAATATTCTACAAAGAAGCTAATTAGGAGACTCTGCAATTGTTGATGGTAATTGGAATTTAAGAATATAGGCTTAAGGGTTTAATTGGAATTTAAGCATGATATGTTCTAATATTTTAAATTTATATTGATGAATACTTTCCACCTATATTAACTTAAATGAGTAGATATATCAGTAGTGTACATTTTTTTATTCCACAAACAATCTTAAAAAGTTGAGATATTATTATTTTTAGATGTATTTGTTTATAATTTACTATAACATTATAAGACACCTAATTTACTACAACATTATAAAACAATCTTAAAAAGTTGAACTGATTTACTTATCTTTGCCATGTTCACTATGGTTTGAACAGATTAAGTTACTTTTATTTTCATGCAGAGTCTGTAGGAACCAAATTTGCAGTTCAAATTCAAAGCCATGCTCTAAAGTTTTTCTCTAAGGCTCATTGCTTTGAGTTCATTACAAGATTTCCTTGATTAAGTAAATGTATTATATCTTTTATTACCAAGATTTACTTGATTAAGAAAATGCATTGTATAATTTATTACCTTGCATATGTATTATTTATTTTAATATTGATTCTAAATTTTTATTTTTAGTTAAGTATTCTAACTTTTGGATTTTAATTGTATTATTAATTTATTATTTTAAATTCTAAATTTAAGTTAATTAATTTTTATATTTATATTTAGTTTTAAAGTTAAAATTTTGGTAGAAAATTTAATTTAAATAATAATTTGTATTTATCCTTAAAACATAATGTAATATTTATCATGGAAATAAATATTATCTCAAAAAATTTATTTTTTTAAAAGATATGTTTTTAGCGGCGTTTGTGTGAAAAGCGCTGCTAAAGGCCAATTCTATAATGGCGTTTGTACGAAAAAGCGTTGTTAAAAGTCATGACCTATAACGGCATTTATGGGAGAAGCGCCGCTAAAGGTAATGGTCTTTAGTGGTGTTTGTGATAAAAGCGCCGCTAAAGGTAATGGTCTATAGCGGCGTTTGTGATAAAAGCGCCGCTAAAGGTAATGGTCTATAGCGGCATTTGTGGGGAAGCGCCGCTAAAGGTCATGGTCTATTGCGGCGTTTGTGGGAAAAGCGCCACTAAAGGTCATGGTCTATAGCGGCGTTTATTTTTAAAAACGCCGCAAAAGTTAGCGATGTGTGTAATAGTGGCGTTTCTAAAAGAGCTGCAAATATTTTTAACGACGCTAAAGGCCTAAAAAAGCGCCGCTAAAAACCTGTTTTGGTGTAGTGAGAAATCCCTTTCAACCTTATGTTTGGCACCGAGGTTGTGATACTAATCGAGATTATTTTTAACACACACCAAGTGGTTCACTATACTGATCAGGCCAATGAAATCAAGCTTCAGGAGAACCTAGATTTATTGGATGAAGTAAAGGATCAAGCATCAATCCGATTAGCCATCCGAGCTCAGCAAGTGGCATAGTAATATAATTTGATGGTCTACAGTAGATAATACCAAATTGATGACTTAGTAATGCAAAATGCAAAAGCTACCCAACCAGCCAGTCAGACAGGAAAATTGTTAGTTACTTGGGAGAGACCCTACCAGTCGTAGCAGCATTGGGATCTGGAACATACAAACTTGAATGAATGGATGGCATCCATGACCTACAAACATAGAATGTTCGCAACCTTCGCAAATTTTACCCTAATATTTATAAGTTTTTACATTTTAAAATTCATTCACAACAGAGTAATTTTTATGAACATCTACGCAAACGGGTAGTAGAACTACATATATTTTGCCATAAATGCTACATCTTGTTGTATATGCATGCTTCTCATTAGCACAATTTCACATGTTACACATTTTGGCGTAAAGATTACTTATTTTATATATCGAGACTAAGTCTACACTCTATAGAAACTAGGATTATTTTATTTTGTCATTCTGAGTTGTTCTGCAACAATTATTTTTAGTATTTGTTTATTCTACCATCACTGGTTGCCCGACAATAATGGTTTTCAGCATTTTTCCACACTGTTTATTCAGTTATCCCAGAGTGCCCAAAAATGATAGCTAGCAAATCACTATATTAGTGACCCTATGTCATGCCAACTATACCTAGACTACGTCTAACATCATTTAATGGGACATTAACAACATAATCACCATTGTAACATATATTATTGTAATGCCAACGTCCAAATCTTCATTTTTACATCCAAAACAATTTCAAACATTTACCACATAATTCAAATATCACCAATAAAATCCATTACTCTAAGTTTTTAGGGGGAAAATACCATTACCTTGATACATAGTCACATTAATTATAACGAGTAATTAATCTACAAAAGTAAATTGAAATTAAATTATAAAAGCACAAACTGCAAAAGCTAAATGATGGTTGTCTTTTCCTTTCCTTTCCTTCCGCCTTTGGCATTCTAGTGTCGTCGTTGGCTACATTCGATAATACAATTACGGAAACATTATTAATTACACAATTCAACGAAATAAAAAATGAATACATTTAATTCATTTAGTTCTTTACTACTTTAATATTCAAAACATTCATATTGCACAATCTACTCGATTAAATTTTTATCCGACTTAATAAACATAATACAAAGACTTTCTAATTTTATTATTTATTAACAAGCCCTAAAATTCACCTTTTACAAAATAGGTCCTTAATAAAACATAACTAAATCAACTCATTAAAACTAATCCAAGCTTAATTCTACATTTATTATTACATTCTATACATATTATTTCCTCAAACTACCTAGCATCACTCATGCATGCCTTTAAGCTACTATCACCAAAATTTCCATGTTTTTCCAACAATGAAAAACTAAACAAAAACTCATTAATTCACAAATTTATCATTTGGCTATTCATTATCTATCATTCCTTATCTAATTCCCAGCCAAAAATTAAAGAAAAATCCTTACCAAGTCCTTTATGCAAGGTACTACACAAGAAGAAACCCAAAGATTTTCCCTTCCCTTTCTAAACTTGGACAGTGAGAATAAGCCAATTTGATGTCCTGATTTTTGTTTTATTCTCTCTCTCTCTTTCCACTAAGCCATGTACATATTATAATTAATTTGTCTTAATTTTTAATTTGATAAAATTTTAATCAATGGTTATAATTTCTTCATGTTAAAACTAGTGGAAATTAACGCCATTGATCAACATATGGCACTAACAAATTTCGATCATAGAGTAATTGCTTAGAACAAAATGTTCAATAGTTCGACAAGGGCTTGATCTAAGATCGACCTTGCAATTTAGTCCCTGTACTAATTATACTAACTCAATTAATTTAGTTACTAGCTAATTCCATTTCATATTCTTATGTTCAACTTATAACTTCATCATTTCAACTTCCAGGACATTTCAACTCAAAATTTTTAGTCCAAAGTCATCTTTTTTTGACACTGCAAGAATTGGGTCATTACAATTAACAAATAAAAGACATAAAACTTCTCACTCTAATAAGGCATACATTTAGCATTTGAGACTTGGTCATATTAACTAAGAAAGAATCATTAGACTTGTGAAAGATGGTACATTAAGTTTGCTTAAGGAAGTTGACCTTTCAGAATGTGAATATTGCTTGGAAGGTAAGATGACTAAGAGATCTTTTAATGCAAAAAGAACGAAGGCCGTTAAACCTTTAAAACTTTGTATACACTAATGTATGTGGCACCATGAACATTAGTGCTTGAGGTGGTTATGATTATTATGTAACCCTTATAAATAATTATTCCAAATAGGAGTATGTATACATAATGCACTACAAAAGTGAAACCTTTGGTAAATTCAAATAATTTTGTGTGGAAGTGGAGAAACAACTAGGTTTACCCATAAAGACACTTCGGTCTAATCGAGGTGAGAAATATTTATTAAATGAGTTTTTAGGTTATCTCATAGAGAACATGATATTATCCCAACTAACTGCATCTGACACTCCACAATAAAATGACATGGCAAAGAGAAGGAATTGAACTTTGTTAGACATGGTGCAATCGATGTTAAGTTATTCACAGTTTCTAATTTCCTTTTAGGGATATGCTTTAGAAATTACTTGCTATATTCTGAATAATATGCCAATTAAGGTCGTACCTAAAACTCCATACAAATTATGGCACGATAGGAAGTTAAGCCCAAAATATTTTAGGATTTTGGGATGCCTAGCCTACATATTGGAAAAAGATTCAAGGAAGTTGGATTCATAGATAGAATTGTGCATGTTTGTGGGGTATCCTAAAGGTATGAAGAGTGGTTTGTTTTATTTCTTGAAATAGTAAACAATTATAGTATCGACTCATGCTACCTTCCTTGAGGAGAGTTACATGAATGACTTTAAACCTCAAAGTACTTAAGGACCTTTCGAAAATACAAAAAGCCTTACGGTAATAATTTTGGAACCAACTCCTAGTAGTAGACCTGCAAACAATCAACAACATAAGGAGTTTCATTGTAGTGAAAGAGTTTCTATTAGGCTTAAGTTCTTCTAGTTTGGCAGAAGTGCCTTAAACACTAAGTCTACCGAACATGAGAATGATGACCTACTTATATTTGACGAATTGGTGCAAAGTGTTGATTCTAAGCTCTAGGAAATATCTATGAAAGCTAAGATTGATTCTATGAAATCCAACTCGGTGTGAGAACTTGTAAACTTACCGAAAGGGGTAAAACTCATAGTGTGTAAGTAGGTCTACAAGAAGAAAAGAAATAGGAATAGAAAAGTGGAAACTTATAAGGCCAGACTTGTAGCAAAAGGGTATACTCAGAAATAAGGTATCATTTATGAAGAAACCTTATCTCCGGTAGTCATACTCAAGTCAATTCACATATTGTTATCCATTATGGTGGCTTTCGATTATGAGATCTGACAAATAAATATCAAGACAACATTCTCGAATGACTATCTTGAAAAAAGTATCTATTTGATGTAACCCACAAAATATATAGCTAAAAGAGATGAGCAAAAACTTTGCAAACTAATTAATCCATATATAGACTAAAGCAAGCATCCTACTCATAGAATCAAAGATTTGATATGCGATAAAAACTTTTGGATTTGAGCAATATGTAAATGAACATTGTGTTTATAAACGTATTGAGGATAGAAAGATGATCTTTCTTGTTTTATGTTAACGACATTCTACTTATTGGAATTGACGTAGGGATATTGTCATCGATTAAAATGTGGTTAACTCAATAATTTAGAATGAATGACTTGAGATGAGCTAACTTTGCTTTAGGTATTCAAGTTCTAAAGGATTGAAAGAACAAAGTGATAACATTATCACAAGCTTCATACATAGATAAGATATTGGAACGTTATGTAATGACTGACTCAAAGAAGGAAACTCAACCTTCTATATCGGGCTTTCATCTTTCTTCGAAGGATTGTCCTAAGACCGCGGAAGAAAAGAGAATACATGATAAATGTTTCTTATGCCTCGGTAGTAGGAAGTCTCATGTATTCCATGTTATGTACATGTTCAGACTTTTGTTTCGCAGTAGGGTTGATGTGTTAATATCAGGCAAATCCTAGTCCCAGATACTTGTAAACAGTTAAGTATATACTCAAGTATTTATGAATAACGAGAGACTACATGTTTGTGTATTTCAGAGAAGATTTTACTCTTATCAACTATACCGATTCTAACTTCTAAACGTGTCGAGATTTGAGGAAATCAACATTGGGCTGTGTCTTTATCCTAGAAACGGGTCCATAGTATGGAGACATGTCCAGAAAATTTGTATTGCTAACTCCGTCATGAAAGTCGAATAAGTGACTACTTCTGAGGCAACAAAAGAAGCAATCTGGCTTTGAAAGTTCCTTACGGATCATGAAGTCCTTACTGGTATAGGAAAAGCTATCACATTGTATTATGATAACAATGCAGCAATAGCTAACACCAAGAAAACCAAAAACCACAAGAGGACAAAATATATTAATAGAAAATATCACATCATAAGGGCAACAGTAACAGATGAAATAGTGAAAATAGTCAAAGTCACATTAGAGGACAATTTTGCAGACCTATTTATTAAGACTCTAATAGCTAGGAGTTTTAAGAAATACGTAGAGGGTATGATAATGCGAAATATGATTCATTTGCTTCACTAAGCCAAATGGAAGACTGTTGGATCTAATGCTCTAAGTGTAGTATATTCATTTGTATACTTGTATTTTTCAAAAAAATTGGTTAATAAAATAATCTATTATTTACATTAATATTCTTTATATAATGTCTTCAACAATTTTTGCATGCAACGCAAAATGGAAGCAAATATTGGCTTACCAATTACCTAACGTTTAACTAATATTAAGCAGTATTACGTGATCGGATCGTAATACAGAAAAACATCTTATATTAGTAAATAATAAAAACATGTCCTTAGTCTAATCAGAAATGAGCAATCTAATTGAAAAACTAATATGTCATCTATAAAGTCCAATTGGGGAGATGCTTTTTCTTGAGCATCAAAGCGGATGACTTCTAGAAGATAAAGACATAGATGTACTGATTGGACTGACAGTACATTATACAATACCCAAATATAATAAATCCTAAATTCGTTTATAAATTTATTCACTTGTAATGTTCATTGTGTGGCATACCTAAATCCTGAGTGGATGATGGGTTATGCAATAGGCCAATTTTGGCCTGGGCCTATCCAAAATAAACCAAATAAAAACCCAAAAAAATAAAAATAAAAATAAAATAAAAGTCCAAATAACAATTACAAATCAGCCCAAATAATTAAAACCCAAAACCAATAAATAACCCAAACCCAAAACAGGCCCAGCTAAACCCAAATCACTAACCCTATCCCAATACAAAAGAAAAAACAAGAAACCCTAAGCAAAAAAAAACAGCAGCCGTCGCCCCCAACAGTAGCCAAACGGCAGCTGCCGCACACCGCCCTTCGCGTCGCCTTCTCCGCATGTGCCGCCACGTGTGTACCTGCAGAATGGACTAGGAGAGTCTAAGAACAACACAAATAGTGTAAAAGTAGAAAAAATAGGAAATTTCGGGCTATAAAAAGGCCCCGAATTTATGTATTTCAAGACATGAATGAATCAAAGAAAAGTGGAAAAAAATCAATTCAAGTATAGATCTTTTTCAAAGGTAGTTGTTTTCTCGGCCTATTTGTTTATTTATTTATTTTTATTTATTTATTTTCTTATTTTATTTCTTTTATTTTGAAAGCAAACAAAAACGAAAAAGATAAAAATCGTACCTTTTTCGTAGAGGTGGTGCCAATTCTGATGAAAATCGGTATTTTTGGAGTCCGGGAGTCGAAAAACAAAAAAATGGGTTTTTGATTTTCCGGCCACCGTGTACGGCGGTGCCGTCGCCGGTGACCGGCGGTCGCCACGGTGGTCTGGCACCGGAGCTTTGGCTGGAAGGAGAGAAAAGGGAAGAGAGTTGAGAGGTTTTTTTTGAAGTTTTTTAAAAAATGGTGGGCTAAATGAGCTTCTAAGTAAAATTTTGAGTTTTATAGGGTGACCAAAACGGTGCCGTTTTGGTGGGATTCAGAATGCTTAAAACGACGCCGTTTCAAGCTTGCCCGTATGTGACCCGACCCGGCCAAAGGGGATCCGCGTGCTTTTTAAATAAATGGTATATTTGTGCGCGCGGCCCTTCCACCATTGCGACACACTGCAATTTAGTCAACTTCGTTTTTTTTCCTTTTAAATTTTGCCTGATAATCTTATATTCATTTCATTCTCGTCCCTTGAGAACGATGCGCATAAGGACAGGGGATTTTTTCCCATTTAGTCCCTGTTTTGTTCCAATACACATTATTTTGACCCTTGTTGGCTCATTTTCTTTTTTTCAAATTTGTGCCCTGAATTCCATTTTGATTTCCATTCAACCCTCAATCTGTTTAATTTCAATTTTTGTTTTTGAACCCTTTTTTTTGTTCGTTTTACTTAATATTTTATTTATTTATTTAACTTCAATTTTAATCAAATTTATATTAGTTTCTATTTATTTATTTACTTAATATTTTCTTAGTTAATTTGTTCATTTTAATTTTTACCCTTCTTAATGTCATTTTTATTTTCATTACCTATTCAGTTATTATTTTTTTATGAATATTTAACTTCAATTTTGAATCAAATTTATATTAGTTTTTATATATGTTTATCTACATAGTATTTTATTTTTAGAATACTTGTTTTTATATTCTTGCCTTCATTAATGTCATTTTTGCTTCATTATTTACTTATTGGTTACTCTGCTATGTTTCCTTAAAAACTTAGATTATTATAATGGCTATTATCATTACTGTTATAGTTATTTTCATTATCAATATTTATATTATTGTTCCCTCGTTATGAATCGGTAGTATTGCCATTAACATGCCGTTTATTTCTAGTATACCGTTATTTTATGTATTAGTATTTAAAAAAAAAAAGGTAATATTTCGTATTTCAGATATTCGGAAAAATTCGTACCCTAGCTTACAAGGTTTCGGTTTTATCGTTGAACCAAAATGACCCAATTTGTTAGTTTTTAAAATCAAATTAAAAGCAAGCCCTATGTCATCTTTGGAACTTCGAGGAATTGTGGCCTAACTTACAGGGTTTTCGATTTTCTTATTGAACTAAGATGACTAAACATTTTCAGATTTCAAAAATACGAAATTTTATTTTTTTTACGGTTAGCTTATTCTCAAGGATTCAAATGCCGTATCCTAACTTACGGGATACGACACTTTGTCGCCTTGAGAAGAGAAACCTTTTCTACATTCATTCAATTTTTTTCCCTTCAAGCATTGTTTTAAGAATTGACATCAATAAAAAAGGATCATATTTTTAAATTTCTTCTCGAATTTTCAATCATTCGACCTTAAGACATTAAATAATTAATTTGGTACCAATTTTGGGCGTTACAAGGGTGCTAATCCTTCCTCGTACGTAATTGACTCCCGAACCTATTTTTCTAAAACTCGTAAACCAAAATCGTTTTTAGGTGATCCAATCACACTTCAATAAAAGATTGGTGGCGACTCCAATTTTCATTTTTTAAGTCGACAACTAATTTTTGTTCTCAAAAAAATGGTTTCGACAGGTTATATATGCATGACTTGTAGACTTTGATATAAGTAAAAACTTGAGTTCAAATAGATAAAGAGCTAAAAGCTGGTTAGATGAGTATATGACTTCTGTAGTTTGTAGCATCATTCAAAATAATAGAATTCATATCCCGACTAAAGGGCAAATGATATATTCTCATCGGCATTACATAGTAGATGAAAAGTAAATGTGGCCACAGGTAATTTATCTTTGTGATAAATGGCTTTGATTACTATTGGACAGTAATTGACTTTTCATGAAGATATAATGGTTACCATGAGATAAAATAGAATCATATTGGGAGAACAAATTTATTCCAAAGAGATTAAGAATGTCCTATGAGCGTAACACATTTATAATAAGGTCACTAAATAAATACTAGATTAAGTAGCTTTCGTAATGATATGTAATTAGGGAGAGCTTAGTCATGATACTATAGTGAAATGGGTTCGTGGCTAAATAAGTTTATAATTAATAGGCGAAATGTTGAAACTTAATTATAAATTATTTGAGCACTAATTATATCTGTCTCATTGGTCCCTCTATTAGCTTGTTAAAACTAGAAATAAATTGCATGTAGAACTAAATGAATAGAAATAAATGAAAATGGTGAAGTTAGAGAAATGGGTTGCATTCACAAATGATTGTGTTTTCTCACTAAGTATAGAAATGACTTGAGAATTAATTTAAGGTTTTGAAATTATTATTTAATTAATTATAATTAAATAATTGAAGTTTGGAATGAAATTAAATTAATTAATTATCATGAATCCGTTGAATATAGAAATTAAATATATTTTCTTATAGATTCTTCTATGGTAAAATTGTCATGACTTTAACGGAACTAGAATTGGGTTGAAAAAATTATTTAATTGGGAAATTAATTTAGCTAGTTTAAATAAATAAAATTTATTTTGGGAAATAGAAAACAAGTATTAGGTTGAATTAAATTATAAAATGTTAGATTAAAAGTTTAGTAAGTATATATAATTTGACCCAATACAAGAAAGACCTAAATCCCTTATCATTAGAGAGAGGGGTGACAACTTTATTAATATTTACTAGGGTGTGCCACCCATTAATCTCCTAGTTAGACTAAGGGAGTATTTTTTATTAAATAAATGTTATCTATGTAACCCTTATTCAGCCAAGATTCTCCTATTTTTCCCTATAAATATATGACACTAATAGAGCTATTTACAAACAAGTTTCATATATTGTTATTCTACCAGAAAGTAGTAAGAATTTATTTTCTACAAATAAATTCTATTTTCTGGAAATTACAATTTCTACCGGATTCTATTTGAGATAATTATTTTCCTACTGAAAGTGATTAAATCGTTTCTTGTTCTGTGTTTGGTTCGTGTTGCTTGAACCCACACTCGATGCAATTCGGGGTATGATGATAGTAAAGAAGGCCGTTCAATTGAAAGCACGAGTATTTTTTGGGAAAAAGATTATTGTTATAAATATCATAAACTGACTCGGTTTTCAAAAATTTTAAACTTTCGTTGTGACTGAAAACCGTTTTCTAATTTGGAATTTTCCAACAGGTAACACACTAATGGCAAGGTTATTTTACAATCAAAATTATAAGTTGCTTTCGTAATGTTATATAATAAGAGAGAGTTCAATTATGATACTTTTAGTGGATTGTCTCCATGACTAAAGAATGTTGTAATTAGCAAACGAATAGTCGTAACTTAATTACAAATTATTTGAGTCCTAATTATATATGCTTCATCGGTCTCTCTGCTAGCTTAACACAACCCTATATAGATTGCATTAGAATTGATGCATTGAATGAATGAAAAGGACAAATAGATAAATAAATTGCATCTATCTATATAGAATGATTTTCTTACAGGAACAAGTGATGACTTAGTGATTAATTTAATTTCTTTGAATTATTATTGAATTTATTATAGTTAAATAATTGAAGTTCAAACTAAAAATTAAATTAAGCAGACATTGTAGCTTTACGAAACGAGACAATTAAATTTTATTTTTGCATAGATTCTAGTTTGGTAAGGTCATATGACTTCAACAGAATTCAAATTAGATTGAGAACATAATTTAATTGAGTGAATTGATTAAATAAATAATATTTTAAGAATAAAAAAAATAGGTTATTAGGTTGAATAAATTATATGAGTTGATTTAAAGATTATATACATATAATTGTACCCAATATATGAATGTGCCCAATAAACCCATTTAAATTGGGATAGGTGGCAGCACCAGGGTTATTAGAAGGGGTGTGCCATTTCCCACCATGTAGTCTCAATGGCACTGTATGTGTTTTCTATTAAAATATTTTTAATGTTTCTCCTCTTGTTCAAGTAAAACTCTTGTGAATTTGCCCTATAAATACAAACTATGGACTAAGTCAAAATATATCATATTAAGTGTAGTTACTCTGTCAAAAACTAGTGAGATTTATAGCTCCCAAATAAATTCCATTTTCGTGATAACCCGAGTTAGATTTCTTACACATAAAAGAGAATTAATTCTCTCCACTGGAAGATTAAAAGGTTTTCATCGTGTGATGGGTTCGTGAATTAGAGCCCACTTTAGGCAAACCGAGGGTTTGAGAATAGAGAAAAGTATATCATATCGATTGAAAGCCAGGAAAAGACCAGAACCGCTAAACATAGGTAATAATTTGGTAAAGTTTATTGTTATAAATAACACAAAGGTTCAATTTTAGAAAAAAAATTAATTTTCTATTGTATAAACAAACACATTTTCTCAACCAATTTTTCCAACACATTATGCATCTTTATGCGAGATTTCATTTGAGTATCCAGTCCTCCTAAAGGAGTGAAGTCCTCAAGGTTTTCGTTAGTTTCAATTTTAGATAATGAAAAATTCTTCAATCTAGTTCTTTTGCATTTAGGAGCAATTGGAAACATTTACTCCTTCCTTTCACCATATTTTTTCTAAAGCATATTTTGAGAAAGCTGCTATGAAAAAATACAAACTACTAACATTAAGCATGTGCTCAGTAATCGATGGGGTCATAAAAAAGAACTTATATAGGTATATTTTGAAAAGATTTCTCACTTGTGTATGACAAACTTATATATATAAAAATTGCGTATGACACATTTTTAAGAACTTCAATTAACATGACATTGTTGGTTGGAAGAATTTTTTTTTTTGGTAAAAGAAAGGAGCAAGCTTTTATGAATCTACTAACTTAAAGTTCCATACATAACTTTCCTTTGGGCATCATCTAAAAGTAGAAGATTTAAACAATCAAGTGTATTAGAGCAAATACAAAATAAGTCATCAAAATAGACAACATTCGAGGGAGAAGAAGGTTGAAAATTATTCCCCAATCGTGCTAACGCATTCTCACATTTGTTCCTTTCACGAAAGACATGCTTTAAGTAGCTAGAACTTATAGGATGGAGGAGCATTCTGCACTCATCAATCAAGGGAGATAAAAAAAGTTATATTAGAAGTATTTTTCATAAAATGATTCACAGTAGTAGAACCAACTCTGATCTCAAGATTCAAAATATTTAACTATTAAGCTAAGGTAAGACCATCTCTAAGAGCCCATAATTATGCTTCTACACTAGTTTCTCTAGGGATGTGATGGAAAACCCCAACAACCTAATTGCCATCATGGTTTCGAATAAGCACACCTGAACCTGTTTTACCCGGATTTCCCAAAGTTGAACAATTCATGTTAAGTTTAAACCATCCACACTGAGGAGATTTTCAAAAGACAAATGAAATTAGGGAGACTTTTTCTTTAAAAGAAGGAAAAAAAAAGCCACAAATTTACTAACACTCAAAAAGACTCTTTGTAGGAATCTCCCTATTGTCTTATTGTGACAAAAAATCAATATGTTCTGATACAACCAGATTTCAAAATAAATAAGATAGGCCAAGGGATCCCTAGGGACTTTTGACCCAAGCTTTAGATAAGATATTAACCTCAAGCTAGTCGTCCCAATTTTCCTAATGCAAAGGCATGCGTTGGAAGTAATTATAGATAGAATCCCACAATTGTTTAGAAGTAAATGTTGAATACTCTTGGTTATTAGAGCAAAGGGGGCAGAGATCCAATATATCCATACCCCGACGGACCATAAATTATTTAGTAGGGAGGGCTTGTAACCCATACTTCGAGAGAAAAAGTTTAATTTTTTGAGGTAATTTGGCTTTCCATATCAAATCCCACAAACTTTTATCCCAAAGCCAAAGAATATGCAGTAACAAGAGGAAATCGTCACTGAGGTTGTGTTTGGACTAAGTCGGGGAGAAGATGTGAATAACGGGCTTATTAATCCATTCCGTCTTTGTAACTACGCACATCCCGCGGGGGTTTGGAGGAATAAACAAAGATAACAAGGGTGTTAGAGTAATTGCAGAGTCTATAAATCTAAATTCGGTCAATATGCGGTAGATTCTCTCTCTACCTTTCCTCAATAATAAGCCCCCTAGGCTGAAAACTCAAACGCAATCACCGAACACCACACTCCCCATTCCCCAATCCCCAAACCCAGCTTTGAAGATTTTCATGTCCATCTTGCCCTCACAAGTTCAAGGTTCCACAGCGTCGTCTTCCCAATCTCTCCCTCTAAACCCTAATCCCAATCATGGCAACCTCCAATCCTCTCCTCCCATCTCCTTTGGATCTCTCCACGTCTCTGATCCTCTCCCTCTCTCCGCTTCCCCTCCAGGTATTCCCCCTTCCTTATTTATCCCTTCTTGGTTTCTTTGACTTCTTTCTCTAATCCTAATCTGGGTTTCTTGTTTTCTGTCATTTTAGTGCTGTCCTAGGTCGTAATAAAAGTGTTTTTTTCCCTTTTTATTAAAACCTAAAAATTACATTTTTTTATGGCAGGCCCCTTGGCTTCCGATGCACACGGTTCAGTTGGATCCTCCAAAGAGGTAAGTTTCATACTAATGCTCGTGGATCCCATTTTGTTTACCCCTCCTGAATTCTGTTATTTTAACGAAAAGATAGGGTTAAATGATAAAACTTTACAACTGTTTTGTATGCGTCCTTGTCAACTATTAGGGAACTCAAACATTGGAATGGAAGATTCATGATGTTTAAGGCGTAAAAGTTTATCCATTCATTGCTAATAAGTTCAAATTATCCTTCTTTTCTGCTAGGATCAGTTGAGTGAAGTTGACACGCCAAATGTTAAGACAACTTCACTACACAGAAACAGGGGAAAAAATTCCCATTCTAGAAGGAAAATATCCGAAGATGTGGTTTCTACTCGAAATCATCAAGGCACGATGGCTCATGGAAGTGCTATGCATTCAGCAGGGAGAAGAACTCAAATGATGAATGGTAACCACTTGCTGAATTTTCATTATGACCCTATTGCTCGCTCTCGTCCACAGCCACGGGGACCTCCTCCAAGAAGGCAGCGGAAGATAAAACCTTATAACAAAGATTTGTTCCTTCAGGCAAATTTCAAGTTTGTTGTGTTGGATACTGGAAATTACATGCCTGAATCGATGGATCCGGATAAGATGTTATTATGGGAGGATATTATTTGTGTGAGGTATTCTACCCCATTTCCAGTGCAGTGTCCAATTTGTTTGGAACATCCTCAATGCCCGCAAATAACCTCATGTGGTCATATTTTTTGCTTCCCGTGTATTCTGCAATACTTATTAATGGGTGAGGAGGATCAGAAACGTGAGTGCTTCAAAAGATGCCCCTTATGTTTTGTAATGGTATCCCAGAAGGATCTGTACACCATCTATATTGAGGATGTTAGACAACATTGTCTAGGTGATACTATAGAGTTTATGCTTCTAACGCGACAAAAAGATTCATTTGTTCCATCTCGGAAAAGTAAAATAGAGATGAGCTCCGTGCAGTCTGGTGAGAAGGACATATATGACCCCTTTTCGAAGTTCACATTTACTTCAGATGTTGATCTTTCTGTCAGACAAGCTATGTCAGATTTAGATGGCTGGTTGGCTAGGGCAGATTCAGGGCTTGTTGATGATTTAGAAAAGCTTCCATATGTTTGTGCCGCAATGGAACAATTAGAACAGAGGAAGAAGTATTGGAATGAGCACCGAGCCACTGATAGCTATAAAGCTTGTATAAACACTGTTTCTAAGGTGGAGTCTGATAGACAAACTTCAAGTGCTTCGAAAGGTAATGGTGATACACATAGTTTCGGAGGGAGGGCACTTCCTTCTGGGGCTGATGAGCACAATGAGTGTCTCCATAGCTTAAGAGCAGACATTTCAAATGGAGGGAATGGTTTGGATCAAAGTGTTGTTTTAGTTGAATCTCTAGATGCTGAAGACACTTTTTTATCTTCATCATGTGAAGAAAGCAAGAATTTGCAAGAGTGCTTAGGTGGCTCTAAAGATGCAAAGGACAATGACTCTTACAGTTTCTACCAGGTGACTATAATTTAAGATGGTAGTTTGAATTCTATATTTCTCCATTCTTATTGCAATTTCATATATTTTGGGAAAGGAAAGAGCTGTTTTAATTGTGAATCAGTTTATAGGTAAAAATTCTCAGTACTTGTTGCCTTTGTGTTTGCTGATATTGGTTATCATGAATGATGGTATAACTTGTCAGCAGGGGCTAAGTTAGAAACATTGGTAATTTTTTTAAAATACCACAATTTATGTTGCATGTGTAAGTTTTTAATACAAATTAAAGTTTAAATGTTAAAAATCTGTAATATTTTCTTTCAAAAAAAAAAAAAAGAAGAAAAAACTGTAATATTTGGAAGTAATTAAAATACACATAGAACAATTTCATATTATAAGAGAAAAATATAATACTTCATACATTAAAAAAGTAAAATGTAAAATTTGTTTTAGATATTGTTCTTATTTAATTTTTTTCATATGTTTTTCCCTATTGAAAATATAACGAAAAATATCAAAACAATATGTAAATGTATCAATTTGATTGATTTAAAAGGTACTAAAGAAAATTAAGCTAATAAAATAAATAAATTATAAATTCTATTAAAGGGAAGTCAAAATAAAAATTGAGGGTGCCGGACATAATTTTACCCTCTCTTCTGGTAATAAAATAAGAAGAGATAAGGGATAGAAAGAAATTAATAAGAATTTAGTCAGGGGCCAATGAACCTTACCTGTTAGCCCCTCTCTAGATTTGCCACTGGTCCTGTGTGTTAAATATTTACGCTTTGTAGTTTCTTTCAGGCAGTGGACGGGCAGCACATCATTCTCCATCCTTTAAATGTGAAGTGTCTCCTACACCATTACGGAAGCTATGATTCACTTCCGCACAGGTTTGAGGAAACCTTGATTTATCAACCACCATGTGTATTAAGACATTGGATAATGAAATTTAAATATGTAGGAATCTTTGACTGGGAAAATTGAAAGAAAAAGAAGAGCATTTGAAAAAATACTAAATCTTGGTGTCATTTTTTCTTGTGTATTGCATGCTAATAAAGATTGTATAGCTGTTGGAATTTCCTTTGTCATGCGTGTATATATTTCTTTCCAAATGGTTAAAAAGAAGTGCATTATGACATTTTCTTTTTGATTGCCAGTGTGTTTCAATTTTGTCTTTTTAACTATAACTTCTGAATTTTCAGAGTAAGTGGTAGGATTTTAGAGTTGGAAACTATCACTCAATCTGAGGCAGTTAGGAGGCGGTATCGTTACTTGAGTCATTTTTCCTTAACAACAACTTTTCAGGTATGGTTTTATATCAGCATGATTGGTTATCACTTCCAGATCTTGCTTTGTTTATCATTTTTAAAAGTAGCCTTCTATTTCAGCTTTGTGAAATTGATTTGAGTGGTGTTCTTCCTCCTGATGCTCTGCATCCATTTATGGATGAGATAAAGAAGCGTGAAAAACAGAGGAAGCAGCTGGCTAGAAAGGTACCATTTTATGCATGCTTCATTTAATACACTTTCAACGTGCAAGGTTTAATTTTATTGGCTGGAATCAAAGTCTTCTATTATGTGACTGAGTTTAAATCTGCAACATTAATTCACTTCATTACGGTGTTTAAAGTTGTTTAAGTTTGGAGTCGAAAGGGAGCTTTTTAAATGTCAAAGGGCTATAACTATATTTGTCGCAAATTGTAGTTCAAGGTTTTTCTTTTAATTGTAATAATAATTATTAATTTTTTAGAAGGTGTAACTTGAATTTGTACATGCTTTTAGATTCAGATATTTTATTCTTATTTATAGGAGCAAAAGGAGAAAATCAAGGCTGAAGTTGCTGCTGCAGTACAGTTTACACCTATGATATCTAATTTCGGGCACTGCTCTTACAATGATTCCCCCACATTCTCTATGGATGACTTCGAAGGTAATACTGTGTTTAATTAATTACAATATCTTGCAGTTGGTCCTATTAGCATCCGTTGCATTTTATTGTGGGATCTTTGGTCATGTTTGGTCCATCTGGACTCAATAACATTATGAGGAACTTGTACCATGTTGCAATGGTTTTCGGTGGGATCTAAATTTGCTATGTGAAGGTTGTTGTAACCAAGTTCATTCTTTGCTACTTAAAACTTTTCAACGCATGAATATATCATTACTGTATATAATGATTTTGGTCTCCTTTGTCAGCCCTTGGAAGTTCTACTGTGATATCATCAAGTCCCCCAGTTACTGGGGAGAGGAAACTGTTTTCAAATGTCACGAGGCTTGGTTTTGCTGCTGCACATGATTCTCCTTCGTTGAAAATTGAGGAAGGAAATGGTATGCATAACAATGAGGGGGCAACCGATTCCACTGGTGCAGCTGGTAATTCTCTGATGCTGATATTTAATATCATTTGTGCTGCTTGATATTCTAGACAAGGATATGATCAAAGTGTCCTGTTTCTCCAGTTGTGCATATGATGTGTTTGTTTTAGTAATCGGTTTCTTAAATACCTAATCCCTCCCTGGATTAACCTGCTCGCTTTTGTGTTTTTTCAGGCTCTAGAAGTTCAGGCACACAATCATTTGCCAATGTGATATCTAGAGCAAAGGCTCCTGAAAATTTACAGACGCCTAAGATGAATGAGATAGGAAAGAAAGGAAAGAAAGGAGGGCGGGTCCTTTTGTCCACAGCTGGTGGTCGACGCTATTGACATTTGGGCCTGTACTCTACTCCCAACTCTGTTTAGCCATCATAATCAAAGAAACTGAGTAACTTTTGTGTGTAGCCTTTAATATCTCATCTTTGTGAATTAACCTGACTGGCTTTAGGAGACGTTGGAATAATAATATGTTAACTAGCATTACACCATTTCCTGTTATGTAAATCCATGATGCACTGGGTTCTTCTATTTCACGGAACTAGAGGGTACTGTAATTGGAGACTTCAATTGCATGTTCTAATTCTTCCTTCTCAGAATTTAAAGGTCAGGTAAATCCATGGCACACCTGTGAATTATTTACTGGTGTAGACTGTGAAAAGGCTTGCATTGCTGAAGTCCTTGTTTGACATCATGTTCCCAGTTTAAACCTGTCATGGGCATTTTAATAAGAAAGAGATCCAAGGACGCACAATCCATGAGAATTCAAACTGATTATAGAGCTGTTTGAATGGTGGAAATGATAATGAGTAATAAAATCGAAAATATATGGGAAGAAGAGAGTAAAGTTTCCACAACATGACAACAGAACAATTGTATTACTGTGGTGCAATAAACAATACATGTCTTGAAGCCGGTGGTATTGCAGACTGGAAAACTAGTTGTAGAAGCTGAGGAGTTATTGACAGCTCGTTTGGTTGATGCTTGGTTTAGTGAACAAAGTTGTATACAGAAATTATTTGTTAGGCCCCACATGGTTGCGTATTAGCCTAATCTTTTCTCTCTCTCATCCACCTCAGCACGATCTTCATGTGCCCTCTTGCTTGTAAGTCCTCTCAATCCAACCTCCTGAACTCATAAACACATTTCTACTCCACTATGCAGAGCACAGGCAAGCAAAGCATGAAGAAGACAATAATGCATGGAATTTAGGACTTCGAAATTATGCAACAATAAAACTGCACTGCCCTTACTTCACTCTTGGGCTTGGCTTAATTAGAATTGGAAACAGCAAATATAGATACACAATGAATACACATTATAATCTACTCGTTCCCAAGTATCAACGACAGTGAGGGACCCATGCTCCTTGAGAATGTCAAAGATGACTCTGGTTATGGTCTGCGTTTGCTCTGGCGGCGTTTTCAATTCGATTGGCTTCATTTTCGGCTTGGGTTTCGTTGAAAAGTACCGAATCATACTCCCAAACATTTGTCTCCCTAAATTTGCAGTAATAGGGTAGATGAAAATGAGCTATAACGAGTTTAGTAATAGAGAGGACAAAAAGGAAAAAAAAGGCTTACCTCCTCTCACCCTACTATTGATGGCCGATAATTCAAATGACAAGAACCGAAAAATGATTAAAAAAAAAAGATAGATGGGTTGAGCAACTAAAATTTAAAAAGATATTCATATCTGTAAAAAAATAAAATATCGGTAATGACAATATATCACAAAGAAAAGAGAAATAAAAATAAAGAACACAGATTTTTACGTGAAAACCCTTTTGAGAAAAAACCACGGGCAGAGAAGAAAAAAATTCACTATGTCGAATTCGAATCATTACAAGAGGAATAAATTATGTCTATGACCTCCAAGTTTGAGAGAATTTCTTTAAACACTGTTAAGTGTTCATGCACAGATGCACCTTCCCCCAAACGATGAGTATAAAGACGCTACTTCATATGCAGCTTGCTGGTTAGAGTTTTTGACATACATATTTGTTCCAACATCTTCCAAAATCTAGCGGCGATCTTTTCCTTCATCACGTCCTGTAAAATTTCGTTAGACAAATGCAGATGTAACTGTGTTAACGCCTTTCGATCCTTGCCTTCTTCTTTTTCTCCGTCAATGTTGAAGGCATCTTATCTACCCCTAGTAGAGCTTCCTTTAAGTCCATCTGTGCAAAAACTGCCTACATCTTTATCTGCCACAACGCGAATTTGGTGTTGCGATCCAACAGCGAAATTTCATACTTTAAAGACGCCATTACCATGATTGAGATGAACAACCCGAAAGCTCGAGTACCAATTTGTAAAAATAGAATATCGGTAATGACAATATATCACAAAAAAAGAGAAATAAAAATAAAGAGCACATAAATTTTTACGTGGAAACCCTTTTGGGAAAAAACCACGGGCAGAAGAGAAGAAAATTCACTATGTCGAATTCGAATCATTACAAGAGGAATAGACTATGTCTATTTATAGGCTTGTAAAACCATATTCTAATAGGAGTGTAGTAAGATTGAAACACCTTATTCTAATCAATATCAAATAGATGGAGTTTAATAAGGTTTAAAAAACCTTATTCTAAAATAAAATAAAAGAAGTATAGTTCTATAGGGATTTTACTTTTATTTTATTTTACCATTGTATTTTATTTAAATAAGAATTCGGGTCACTTAATTCTAACAATCTCCACCTTGACACGAATTCTCAATGAACAAGTTCTTCATCGTGAACCCTCAGCGAACAAGTTCTCTACCTCTTTCATAAAACCCCTTAAGGGTTTAACTTCAACAATGAACACCAATCAAGTCTAAGTAACGTTCAAACTTGATTATAGGAAGTGACTTAGTCATCATATCTGCAGGATTTTCATGAGAACTAATTTTGCTCACAACAATATCACCACGAGTAATAATATCACGAACAAAATGATACTGAACAAAATGATACCAAACATCAATGTGTTTTGTTCTCTCATGAAACATTTGATCTTTTGTAAGGAAGATGGCACTCTAACTGTCACAAAATACTGTATTGATTTGAAGGTCTTCATTGAGTTCACTAAAGAGTTCCTTCAACCAAATGGCTTCTTTACAAGCCTCAGTAATTGTCATGTACTCAGCTTCAGTGGTAGACAAAGCAACTGTAGTTTGCAAAATGGCTTTTCAACTGATTGCACAACCTTCGATTGTAAAGACATAACCTGTGTGAGATTTTCTTCTATCAAGGTCTCCAGTAAAATCAGCATCAACATACCCAATGACTCCATCTCTGGTTCTTCCAAACTGTAAGCAAACATCAGTAATACCTCGTAAGTATTTTAAAATCCACTGAACTTCCTTCCAATGTTCTTTATCGAGATTCGCCATGTATCTGCTAACTGTACTGACTGCATATGATAAATCTGGACGTGAACAAACTATAGCATACATGAGAGATCCCACTGCACTAGAGTATGAAACATGTGACATATACTCAATCTCATCATCTGATTGTGGAGACAAAGCCGATGAAAGTCTGAAATGGGCTGCTAAAGGAGTACTAACAGGCTTAGCATTCTGTATATTGAATCTGCAAAGAACTTTCTCAATGTACCCCTTTTGACTTAGGTACAATTTACTTGTTTTTCTATCTCTGAGAATCTCCAGACCAAGTATCTTCTTTTTGCTGGTCCCAAATCTTTCATCTCAAATTCTTAACTTAGTTGGGCTTTGACCTTTCTTATCTCTCCTTTATCTTTCATTGCTATCAACATGTCATCAACATAAAGGAGTAGATACATAAAAGAACCATCACTGTTTTTCTTAAAGTAAACACAACTGTCAAAGCTACTTCTTTTGAAATCATGAGAAGTCATAAAGGAATAAAACCTTTTGTACCACTGTCTTGGTGACTGTTTCAAACCATAAAAGGACTTTCTCAGCAAGCAAACATAGTCCTCTTTTTCTGAGACTGTAAAACCCTATGGTTGTTGCATGTAAATATCCTCCTCAAGTTCTTTATGCAAAAATACAGTTTTTACATCTAACTGCTCAAGCTCCAAATTATGCATTACCACAATACCAAGCAAAGATCGAATCGAATTATGCTTCACAACTGGGGAGAACATATCTGTGAAATCCACTCCTGGAATTTTACTGTAACCTTTTGCAACAAGCCTTGCTTTGTATCTGGGTTCTTCAACTCCTAGAGTCTCTTCTTTATTTTTAAACACTCATTTATAACGAACAACATTTTTACCTTTAGGAAGTTTCACAAGATCCAATGTTTTGTTTTTGTGGAGTGATTCTACCTCTTCTTGCATAATAAACATTCACTTTTCTTAGTCTTCATAGCTAACCGCATCAGAATAATTAGATGGCTCTTAGTTTGTATCTATATCTTCAGCCACATTTAAAGCATAAGCAACTAGATCAGCCTCGGCATACTTCTTTAAAGGTTTAATTTCTCTTCTAGTGCTATTTTTGGTGATAGATTATTGTGGTGAAGAAGTAACTCTATTTTGAATTTTTGTACTGGCTTGAGGAGTCGACTCTGTTGTAGATTTTGAATTAATCTGATGCTCCACCTGCTTTTGATTTTCTTTATTGGAAAATTTTTTAAGAGATAAGTTAGGTAGCATAGCAGTTTCATCAAAAACAACATCTCTGCTAATCACAACTTTTTTATTTTTAGGACACCATAACTTATACCATTTTACACCAGCTTTATAACCAAGAAAAACACATTTAATGAATCTTGGTTCTAATTTTCCATTATCAACATGAGCATACGCAGGACACCCAAAGATCTTTAAATTAGAATAGTCAACAGGATTACCAGACCATACCTATTGTAGAGACTTTTTCTCAATGGCAATGGATGGAGATCGGTTGATCAAAAAACATGCAGTAGAGGCTGCTTCGGCCCAAAATGACTTTGGTAAGTTGGCATTTGACAACATACATTGAACCTTCTCCATAATCGTTCTGTTCATTCGTTCTGCAACGCCGTTTTGCTGTGGAGTATGACGAACTGTCAAGTGTCTCATGATTCATCCTGACTTGCACAGTTTATTAAATTCATCAGAATAAAACTCTAAGCCATTGTCTGTGTGGAGGTATTTTATTTGTTTTCCCGTTTTTTTTCAATCATAGTTTTCCAAGACTTAAATGCAGAAAACACATCGCTTTTCTGCTTCAGGAAGAACGCCCATACTTTTCTGGAAAAATCATTAATAAAAGTTAGCATATAATTAGCTCCACCTCTCGAAGGCACTCTGGATGGCCCCCATAGATCAGAATGAATATACTCTAACATTCCCTTCGTGTTATGGATTCCTCTGGTGAATCGAACTCTAATTTGCTTCTAAAAAACGCAGTGTTCACAGAACTTTAGTTTGCAAATTCCTTACCCATCAAGAAGTCCTCTTTTGCTCAATTTTGCCATGCTATTCTCACTTATATGCCCTAGGCGCATATGCCAAAGTTTAGTAATATCATCATCTAACAAGGAAGAGGATGCGACAACTGCATCACCAGTAACAGTAGAACCCTACAAAACATATAACTTGACAGTCTTTCTCTACCCTTTCATCACAATGAGGGAACCTTTAGAAATCTTCAAAACCCCACTTTCAGTTGAGTATTTGTACCCTTTTGAATCAAGAGTACTCAATGAAATTAAATTTCTCTTTAATTCTGGAACATGTCGTACGTCACTAAGTGTTCTGACGACTCCATCAAACATTAACTTTAATTGTTCCAACACCTACAATTCTACATAAGCATTATTTCCCATCAAAACAACACCTTCAGACACTGTTTTGTAAGTTGTAAACCAATCCCGATTGGGACTCATGTGGAAGGTGCAGCCCGAATCAAGGATCCACTCCTCGCTCACTTTAGAATTGTTGACAGAAGCGACTAGAAGTTCACCATCGTTGTAGTCTTCTACAATATCAGCTTTACTAGAATTTTCTAGTTGTTTTCTATTTTGATTCGCAGCCTCCCTTTTGATATTGTTCTGTAGCTTATAACACTTAGATTTAATGTGCCCTTTCTTCTTGCAGAAGTTACAAGTTTTACCTCTGTTTAAAGACTTTGATCTACCTTTAGATTTATCGCGATGATTCCATTCCTGTGTCCTTCTACGATCATCATCAGCATTCCGATCTTGTCTTTTACGAACAATGAGACCCTCTCCCTGAGAGTCAATTTAACCACAAGATGTTTCATCTTATCATACGAGGTTAAAGAATCAAAAACCTAATCAACTATGAAAGACTCGCGGCTATATAAAATCGTATCTTTAAAGGTTGAATAAAACGTGGGCAAAAAACAAAGTAGAATTAACCCTAGATCTTCCTTATCATACTGAACCTCTATGGCCTCCGAGTTTGAGAGAATTTCTTTAAACACTGTTAAGTGTTCGTGTATAGATGCACCTTCTTCCAAACAATGAGTATAAAGACGCTACTTCATATGCAGTTTGCTGGTTAGAGTTTTCGACATACATATTTGTTCCAACATCTTCCATAATCTAGCGGCGGTTTTCTCCTTCATCACATCCTGTAAAATTTCGTTAGACAAATGCAAATGTAACTGTATTAATGCCTTTCGATCCTTGAGCTTCTTCTCTTCCTCCGTCAATGTTGAAGGCATCTTATCTACCCCTAGCAGAGCTTCCTTTAAGTCCATCTGTGTAAGAACTACATGCATCTTTATCTGCCACAACGCTAGTCTGGTGTTGCGATCCAACAGCGAAATTTTATACTTCAAAGACGCCATTACCATGATTGAGATGAACAACCCAGAAGCTCGGATACCAATTTGTAAAAATAGAATATCGGTAATGACAATATATCACAAGGAAAAGAGAAATAAAAATAAAGAGCACACAGATTTTTACGTGGAAACCCTTTTGGGAAGAAACCACGGGCAGAGGAGAAGAAAATTCACTATGTCGAATTCGAATCATTACAAGAGGAGTAGACTATGTCTATTTATAGGCTTGTAAAACCATATTCTAATAGGAGTGTAGTAAGATTGAAACACCTTATTCTAATTAATATCAAATAGATAGAGTTTAATAAGATTTAAAAAACCTTATTCTAAAATAAAAGAAAAGAAGTATAGTTCTATAGAGATTTTACTTTTATTTTATTTTGCCACTGTATTTTATTTAAATAAGAATCCTGGTCACTTAATTCTAATAATATCTATTCTTAAATTAAATGTGGACAACTAAAATTATAATTTACATAAAGAAAAAAACCATAAAAATTTAAGTGAAAACTGAAAACATCCTTTTTACATAAATTATATATATAACAGGTAGCAAATACATAATTTTCAACTTTAAATTTATTGGAAGTGGTGATGTCAATCTCCGGACTGGTTATTACTTGTCTTTTTCTTGTTCTTATCTCTCTTTTCTTTCTTTTTTCTTTTTATTCATTTTACATGTCTTCTCTCGTTTCAGTTTGTAGATCTATTTTGTGGATATCTTTGTTTTCACAAGTTATGATAGACAGATGATGGCGCCTGTCATTCACTAAAACTTCACCAGCCACCAATAATTTTTCTTGAAAAGTTGGTTGCTTTTTGTCAGTTTCTTAATATGTTTTATGTTTTTTTTCCATTGTTTAATAAATTTTCAATTTTAAAAGTTTTTATTTTCTCTTATATAGCACGTTTTTTTGTCTTGCTTATGCATATAACCTTACTTTTACAAGTGATTTTAAGGATGGTTTTGTTGTCGGACTCTCTAGTTTAGTGAATGCTTGATTCTTTTATCAATTTTTGCTCGCCGCTTGGACTATTTGGAGTTGTTTTTCTTATCGTATTAAGTGCTTGCAAACACTCCAGATATGTTGTGCTTGGGTTGTGATAAAGCTAATTGTCGACGTGTCGTGATGTTTTATTTGCTAACACTAAAGTCTTTATTGTGTTGATGGAGTTTGTCATTCACCATCTACGAAGAATATTTATTATTATTTTTTCTTGAATGGTATAGTTTCATTTATGGAATAAATTAATGAATTTACTTTTAAAAAATAAATTTATTAAGATCACTGAATTAATAAACTTACAAAACCCCATATTTTAAAAAAATTATCTTCCGGAAATTCAAGCTTCAGAGCAAAATAGTACAATACAAGAAAAACCAGTATAGGATGTTATAATCTTCAGATTAAGTTCAGAGAGGAGAAAGAGTTTGAATGAAGTGAGCAGGCAAAGAATAGGTGAGTAATGTCGAATTTGGACTGCCCTTTTCATCAGCATCGAAACCACAAATTTTCTTGAAGCCTTTTCAGGAATATGCAATACCATGTATGACTCTCAACCTCATAAACATTAAATCCAGTTGTTGGAGGTCGATATATTCCCCAAAGTATCGACAGTACCTTCCAAGGTGATCTTCCCATTCATCGGGCATCGGCAAATCTCCATCATCTACGTTGAAATACGGAGAAGTATTGCCCCATACATTAAGCCAGTGAATGGCGCCATTGCAGAACACCCCACCATCAAATTCCATGTGGATTTGGGCAATGAAAGACTTACCGGAGAGTCTCCAAGAAGGAGTCTGATATGAGTATATTTCGATCTGTTTGGTCCTATAGCTCGAGTCTGGTTCATCCCAAATGTCGAGACATACAACTTTATAGTTAAGTGACTTGGTGGGATCAAACGCAATATCCTGATTACCAGGTACAGGAATCATAACAAATTGTTTGGTTGTAGTCACAATTGTACTTTATAAAAGATAGAAAGCTACTGCATAATAGTAATCCATTGCATGATTGCAAAAGTTTCAAACCTCAAGGCCGGTTAAACCAAATCTAGAAACTTGAAGGGAGCATCAGTTAATGATTTGTTTCCAAGAGCGATCAAAACCTTGGTTTGTGAGGCCCAATACGGAAAGAAAATTTGGGATCGGAAATGAGAGTGCCAGATTCGAAATGAACGTTAATCTCATCATATCTGATTTTTATTGATAGAATGTCTAAAATTATTCATAGCCCCTCTCAAACCCTTAAATAGGAAGATAATGTACTTTAATACATTCGAACTCATGTATTTCTACACTGGCAATAGTATCGATGCTAATCAAGCTGAGACTCAATCGACAAAAAATATATTTATTAGGATCAATATTGAAGTCTTTATTAAAGTATGGTTCCTTAATTGATTGTTTTCTTGAAAATTTTTATATTAATATTAATATAAATAAATTGTTGTTAATCAATTTAATTAATTTAAAGTGTCTTTTACTGAGTGTTATGTAGTATATAACCTCACAAGTCACACTCCATAAATAAACTATAATATATGTTTTATTAAAATAAAATAATACCTATTATTTATTTTATTATGGTCAATCGTGAATTTTTACTAATTATGATTATTTTTATTAAATTAATTATAAACTAATAATATTTTAAGTAATTATTTATATAATAACCTTTTTCCTCCTCTAAAGCTAAACCATCTCCAAATTCCTTTAATGATATACATGTCTAAAATAAGGGGAGGAATAGATGACATTTTTAGTTGAAAACTTCAAATGAAAACTGAAATGATAAATAATTCCAAAATTAATATGTTGTAATAAATCAGTGGTTAGAATTTTTGTAAAACTATATTATTCCTTATCCTTAATATTGTATCATAAAAAGTTTGTGTTTGTGTATTTTTTTTTACAAATTTGGTTTACTTCAAATCTTGGTATATGGATAACTTTTTTCTCTATTCAAGGTTATTTGAATTAGATTGGATCGACCAATCGAACCAAGAATCTGGAGACTAACTTGGAGAAAGGCATTAAACCAGTTGATTTATATATTAATATAAATCGATTGAACTAAGTTTTTATTATTAGAAATTTTTAACAATTTATTTAATTAACCCGAATAAATCAACTGAACCAATAAACTGGTGACTTAACTGGTTCGATTGTGAAAATAATACCTACACTTTATAGAAAAAGAAAATATTAATTGTAATAATCACTTTTCAAAAAAAAAAAGAAGTAAAAATCAAATTAAAAAACCGTCACCCGACCCATCCAACAATAACTCCAGCTCCATGTATTTGTTTCAAATCGACGACCCCCTCCAGTCCATCTTCTCTTCCTGTTTCAGATCATTACAACAACCTACTCGAAAATGGGCTCCACCGAATCCCAACATGTAGTCGGACAAGAAGAAGATGAAGACGAGGAAGAACAAGACAACAATGAAGTAAGATCCAAGATGAGGGTACCCCAAAACAATGGCTTGGTCAAGGAAGTGGTCGAACAAGAACCCGAAATGTCACCTCGCCATGCATCCACATCCCCCCTTTCTCCCCAGCTTTCTTCATTTGGTACTCCTCGGATGGGTCCCTCACCCAAAGCGTGGGACCCTTTCAATGCGTTTGGTCCACCTCCGGTTTTCTCCCGCAATTTTCCCTCGGATGACGATCGCATGCTGATCGAGGTTTATTTGATCAACCATGGAGAGAGTGAGCTGGATTTGAGGCCTGATATTGTGGGTGGAAGATATGATGCTGCCGCTATGACCTCTAATGGGAAACGCCAAGCCAGGGCATTGGCTGTGTTCCTACATTCTCAAGGGATCAGGTTTGATGCCATCTATTGCTCTCCCTTGGATCGGGCTAGATCGATGGCTCTTTATGTCTGTCAGGTAAATGCCTCTTTTTTAAATTCAAGTAAGAGAGGGTTATAGAATCGTTTAATTAGAAGGAAAATTTCAGGCTTTAATTGTTATTTTCTTCGATATAAGAATATTCCCTGAGCAAACTGAGAAAGAAGAGAATCAAATCTATCTATTGATATACAACTTCTTTATCGGGATCGATATAGTATATATGATGCCTGTTTGAAGTAGTGATCAAACAACAGAGTGAGGTTATGTGCTAGGAAGGGATTGGTTCTCTGATGTGTGCAAAGTTAATAAAGATTAATGACTGCGAATACACAGGTTCCGCATGCATGATTTATGATTATATAAGGTGAGATTCATGCATTCCCATTTTGATAAACTTAACTACTTTTTCACATCTTTTAAAATCATGCAGGAGATGAATGTTGCAGAAGCAAAGATACAATCCTCTGATGCACTTATGGATTTGAATATGGGGCACTGGGAAGGGTGCATCAGATCAGAAATATATACACCTGAAGTTTTGAGTCTAAGGGAAAGATACCAACATGAATTTTCTGCACCTGCTGGAGAATCTCTCAGACAACTGGAATTTCGAATGATTCAGTTCTTGAATGGGAAAGTCCTTGGTCTTCCTGAAAAGTTCAGATCTGAATTCTTCTTACACCAAAATGAGAGTCGACGATCTACAAACCACAGCACCCGTGCTCAAAACAACTCAGTTCATGGACAACCAAAGAAGAAATCTGGTAAGAGCAGGCTAAAAACTGTGTCGGATATGATCGAACACGATGCTGACGATGAAATGTCTCCTCGGGTAGCCAATAGTCAGCCTGGCCTTCCTAACTTAACTGTCAGGACTTCCTCTCTTCCCTGCACCAACACCTCCTCAGCCTCCTCTTGTGTTGGCATTTTTACACATTCCCTGCCGATTAAATGCCTCATCACGGCCCTCCTTGGGTGCAGCCCCATAATGTCACATAAGATCTGCATAGAAGACTCTTCCGTGACTGTTCTGCAGCATTCTTGGAAAACTGGGTGGCAGATAAAACAGTTGAATGATACTACACATCTTAGGCTTCTGTAATTGGAGTTTGGGACTTGATCTAATCCTACAGCAGCAGCAGCCTAACTGCAATCTGCAACTCATGCTCTAACTTGTTATGCTTCTACAATCTACACTATATGTGTGTTGTAGCATCCAAATTTTGATATTATTTAATTCAAAATTCATGCTATCCAAATCGTAATAGAAAGAGTTGTTTTGGAAGTTGATGTTGGTATTGGAAAGATTCTTTTGATTGGTAGTGTTTATGAGAGATGATTTTATATACCTCAACTGCATTAGGTTAACATGATTGTTGTCTATATGTAGAAACATGTTTATGATGAAAGACCAAGTGACATCTCTATTGGTTCAACTCGGTAAAATTTCGAATTCAAGTCTTGTGGATAAAGCTTGGAACCAGACTTGTTCAATGTTTAGTTTAGGTATGTTGGTTGAGGATGGATGGCAACATCTCAACGAACTTGTTGTCTAAAAACAATACTTATTTGCTTAGTTGACCAGTTCCGATTCTTAGTTAATGCTATCAAACAATACCCTATGAGAAAAATATTATAGCCATCACTCCTTGGAAGCAGTTAGACAACTTTTTTTTTTTTTGTGAATTACAATAACAGAGTATAGTTCGAGCAACCAACGTGACTGCCAACTAGCGCGACTCGAGCTTAGGTCACATCTAGGGCGGTGAACACTCTTGACCATTAGGCCATCACATAGGGTTCTATTTTAAGACTTTTTTAAGGCCTAAGATTTTAGAAGATTAAATATATTATTACTACCTTTTTAAATTATTAATAAAATTCTAGATACCAACCCAGTTAGGAAATTAAATAAATATTCCCTCGTAATTAAAAAATAAATCATACTATTCGATGATATTTTAGTCTTTTCATTTTAACAAAAACCAAAACAAATATGCTTATATGGGATTTGAATCCGCACAAATTAGGTCGGTAAAATATTAAATTTACTACTCAACCAAAGCATACAATTTTAATGTTTTATTATTTATTATATGTTATTTTTAAACACATATCTATGTTCTAAATATGTGGTTTCCAAAGATCTCTAGCTTATTTTAAGAATGCAAGCCGCCATAACAATATTCACACTAAGGCCAAAGATTTTATTATTACTAATTTTATCTTTTTAAAGTGTTGATTTGATATATTAACTTTGATTCGAATAAAAAAATATATGATATGATCAGTTCAAATACGATTTAATTTAATTTTATCATAAAAAGACAACAACTTAAAATCACTTAACCCTAACATAAAAATGATTTAACCTATAATGATGAAAGAATTACTTAAATTTAAATAAAATATTATTTTTTAAAAATAATTTAGTAAATAATACCTATAACATAAATATAGATTTGGTGTAACTTATATAATTACCATTTAGAATTATGATAGAGTAAGCAATTACAATTTAGTACTTATAAGTGATCATATTTTTATATTTGTTCTCTTATTATATGTTCCTAAATTTTGTTTAAAATTACGTTTTAGTTACATAATTTTTAGATTGTTACACTTTGGTCACCCGTACGGTAACTTCTATCAAGAGATGACATGGCCTATTGATTTAAAGGATTAGTAGCTATTTTGTTACTTTTGAAAAATTTCTTATAACTAAAATTTATAAAAAAATCTTAAAACTTAAAAAAAAAAATTAACTATATAAAATGTTAAAATTGAATAAAAATATAAAAACATTTAAAAGAATTAGTATATAAATTATAAAAAAATTAAACTTCAAAAAATATATGTAAAAAATTTTAAAAAATAATTATAAAATTAACTGATAATTTTTTTCTGCCTTCGTGCAACAATGGAACCCAAACTTAAATGAAAGAAAAAGAATCCCATATCTTCATTGCTCTCCTCTCTCTTCCGTAAATATGAAAATTGTAATAATTTAATGATTGAAATATAATTTTAAATAAAATTTATCCATAAAAAATATTACCATGAAAAAGAAATATATTATTATAACAAAAATTTTAGCATGAGAGTAGTTTGAATTATCATTAAAATTTTAAATATATTATAAATACATTAAAGTAACTTAATTCAAAATGATGGTCTACGTGGCCAGTTTTACTTAAATTATTTGTTAAAGGAAAAAAAATCAGTATGAATAAACAATTTGTTGAACTGATCTCACCTATCTCAAAAATTTTCTCCTCTCTAGAAGCTGATATGTTTTTTTTATTAGAGGTGTTTTTGGAATATTTAGATCACTTTTATAAGTTCGGGTTTGGTCTGAAAAATGTATTTTTTTTTGCTTAAATCTGGCTCGATTTAAGAAAAGTAAATTCGAGCTTGGCCCGACTTGTCCATATTTGACTTTTTTAGATGAAATTTAATTTAAAATTAAAATTTTTAAAAAATATATTACACTAAATCCACTAAAAAAAGACTAAGATAAAAATTTTTCAACACATTAAAAAGTATTTATATTAAAAAATCCTACCATAAATATAGTAAATGTTTTATTATATTAAAAAAAACATAAATAAGTATAATAAGCATTTTATTGTACTAAATATAATTTTTAAAATTTTATATTTTAGGTTGGGTTTAGTTGATTAAATTTTTTTTAGGTTTTGGTCGTGGATTTAATTGTTATTGCATTAGTTATTTAATATTAATATTAATATAATTATATATAATTATTATTTATTTTGTATAATTAATATACTATTGTTTTATAACATAATATTCAGGTCGAGTTGGGTCAAACTTGAGCCAAATTCTTGCCCTAGGTCTGACCTATATAGAAAGTAGACCTTAAGTTTGATTCAAGTCCATTTTTCTGGCCTCATATTTTGTCTAAATTCTCCGATTTTTCTTATGCTTCGAAAACAATTTTTCTTAAGGTAAAATATGTTAATTATCAAATTAATATTTGAGTTTCAACAAGCTGAAAAATTAGAGATAGGTTTAGACAAGTTTAAATGTATTTTTCACAAACTCTCGAAGTGACGACCCTTTTGATTTTAAACTTGTTGAGAGTTGGTCAAACTCTTTAAAAAAATATATTTGAAGTATCATTAACTAACGGACCTCTCAATGAGTCAATATTGTCCCTATATCATACCAAGATTTTGTCTCTCGCCTCCACTGATTACTTTGAAAGGTTCACAGAGAGAAAGCATCTTAAGGCATTAAGGCTCCTTAGTGCTATATAAAGGGCAAGAGTTCAAATCCTCACTATGAGTTATTTGCATTTTCATGGTAGATGGTCATGTGCTCACGACCCAATGCCTTGAGGTGCTCCTCATCATAAACCTTTCAAGACTTTTATCGAAGATGAGAGACAAGTCTTGACACAATCTAAAAATAATACCAATTCATTAAAAGGTCTATTAACTCAAACAAAATAACACTTCAAAAATTTCTTCCCATCAACAAAAACTCATAAATTTTTTTTATAAGTAAAATTTAAATAAAAAATTAATTAAAAAGGTCGAAGGGGCTGCGCATTTACAAAGGTTTTTTTATAAGATTAAGGACGACCCTGCCACCAAGTGAGGTCACCCAAATAATGTTCTAAAGATCTCATCATTAATGGTGAGATTTTTTCTTTTTAAAAAATATTTTGATAAACGATTTTTGTATATTTTATATTTAAAAAATAAAAAGATAATATTAATATTTAAAAAAAAAAAAAGAGTGATGCAAAAGAACAGGAGGTACATAAGATGAAGAGTGAATAAAAATTGGGATGCCAACCCCACCAACCAAAGTCCAGTCGTAGTAGACAGACTCCTCCGTCTGGTGTGTTAGGTCCCTTAACCAGTGGCCTACCCCCAACCCATATGGACCAAAACCAATATCTTCAGTGCAAGAAACGTACCTTTATACACATATCTTACTAGTTTTCCCCACCATTTCCAGCCTTAGCCAGCTCCAATCCCTTTTCATATCATTTTCATTTATTTTCAGCTGTGCCAACTCCAATGAACCGCAGCCACATGCATTTTCATGTCATTTTCATTTCCTTTAACAAGTAAAATTAAAATTGTGACTCCGGGTCTTAAAATTTCCCTTATATATATATCTAACAAATTCATTCATACCATTACAAAGTTGTGACTGACATCGAGCTACTACAATCCTCGTTCCAATATTTTTCTAGTTTTTGGTTACTGCAATTTCCTGCTCCGAGACCTGACAATTTTCTTTAGTTTACTCTGCAAACTTAATATCTCATTACTCTCCTCCAGCTTTTTCACATGGTTTGTTTCCTCAGAATACTGGGTTTCTGCATTCATATCCATTAGATATGCTTAGTTTCGTTTCTCAGTTTAATAGATATATCGTCTGATCATATTTCTTATTTATGATTTAGGGTGTAGAAACTATTGAAGGTTGTGCTATAATGGAGAAGTCCAATGGCAAAGTGTCCCTGCTTAGTGTGAAGCAAGGAGAGCCGACCCTGGTTTATCCCGCTGAAGACACGGAAAAGGGTCTTTACTTTCTCTCCAACCTTGACCAAAACATTGCAGTGATTGTTCGCACCATATATTGCTTTAAGTCAGACAAGAAAGGGAATGGAAATGCTGCTCAAGTGATCAAGGATGCTTTAAGGAAGGTTCTTTCCCATTACTATCCCCTTGCTGGGCGGCTAACAATCAGCTCGGAAGGGAAACTGATTGTTGACTGCACCGGAGAAGGGGCTGTCTTTGTTGAAGCCGAAGCTAACTGTAAGATGGAGGAGATTGGTGACATAACAAAGCCTGATCCTGAGAGTCTTGGGAAGTTGGTTTATGACATTCCTGGTGCAAAAAGTATACTAGAGATGCCACTTCTAGTGGCTCAGGTATGTAGATTAATTACAAAGTCTAGTCTATTGTACTTTGTACTCAACATTGAATTATTTCCAATACTCATGTGAAAATTTAATTCAGGTGACCAAGTTCCAATGCGGGGGATTTGTGCTTGGACTGTGCATGAACCATTGCATGTTTGATGGCATTGGTGCTATGGAGTTTGTCAATTCATGGGGTGAAACCGCACGAGGTTTGCAGCTAAGTATCCCTCCATTCTCCGACAGAGCCATTCTGAAAGCTAGAAGCCAACCTAAGATAGAGCACCTGCATCAGGAATTTGCTGAAATAGAGGACAAGTCCAACACTAATGAGCTTTACAAAGATGAAATGCTTTATAGATCTTTCTGTTTCGAGCCTGAGAAACTTGAGAAACTAAAGAAAGACGCTATGGGAAACGGGGCTCTTGAAAAATGCACAACTTTCGAAGCTCTTTCGGCATTCGTGTGGAGGGCTCGCACCAAGGCACTTAACATGCTGCCTGACCAACAAACCAAGCTTCTCTTTGCCGTTGATGGCAGGCCTAAGTTCAATCCACCTCTACCAAAAGGCTACTTCGGCAATGGCATAGTATTGACAAATTCCATAAGCCAAGCAGGTGAGTTATTAGAGAAGCCACTTTCACATGCTGTGGGGCTGATTCAGGACGCAATTAAGATGGTTACGGATGATTATATGAGGTCAGCCATAGATTACTTCGAGGTGACAAGAGCTAGACCATCTTTGTCATCAACCCTCCTCATCACCACATGGTCTAGGCTATCTTTCCACACTACAGATTTCGGATGGGGAGAGCCTGTTCTATCAGGACCAGTTGCACTGCCGGAGAAGGAAGTAATCTTGTTCTTATCTCACGGCAAAGAGAGGAAAAGCATAAATGTTCTTTTAGGATTGCCAGCTTCTGCTATGAAGGTCTTCCAAGAACAGATGAAGATTTAGATAACAAGAATATTAAATTAATGTCGTTATACCCTCTCTTCTATTTCATTACTTTTTTCTGGTACTCAAATGTCTTTGTGGCATATTACTATATATGTTCGTCCTTGGAGATGCAGCTGATGAGCAAATGAGGCCTGATCGAATACCAAGTAAAGCTGGTATGGGGTCAGTGGGACATCAAAGCTGAAAATCCATGGCTAAATTTAGGGTGGTTTTAGAGGAGGCACATGATCAATTTGAATTTGTCATCCACACAAGTTATGTATCTTGGTTTTTTCTATAATTAAAACCTTATGCCATATGTTGTATTTAATTCTTTATTCAGAAGTGCACACATAAACATATACGTGTTTACACAAAAGAAAGGCAAATGGAGAGAAACAAACACATACATATGAGAAACACAGATGTTAGCTCACCTAAAAAAGAGAAACATGTTTCATCGTGGTTGTTCTTTTATGCAGTAAAGTAAACCCAATTTTTGCATCAGATAGAAAAACAACTCCGAAGTGTAATAATATTGGGTTCAAGAGAGTCCGTACATTAACAAAATATCAATTCCATTCTGGAAAGTTTAATAAAATATATTATTTAAAATTAATTAATAATAGGACATAAAATATGTATGTTAATAAAATGTATATAATAAATTTAAAATGTTTTACTACTGCAATTAATTTGGTTCAAATCCCACCGTAGATATATTTTTGGGTCTTTTATCTAAATAATATAAAAATAATAATTAATTACAAAAAATGTATAAAAAAATTAATTACGAAAATAGGCCTTTGCTACAGTGTTCTGACGGTTTTGCCTAAAAATTTGACGGCACTAGACTTAAATGTGATGACCTAAAATATTGAGGGGCCTGATATACAAATTTTCTGTTTTGGTTGGCAGCTGAAAAAACCCCTGGCGGCACCAAACTTTAAATGGATAAATTCCTTCATAAGCCCCCCTAATTTATTATTTTCTTCATAAACCCCTTTTTTATTATTTGCTTCATATGTAATTCACAGTTTCATACTCCATGCAATTCAACCTACTTTCATGATTTTGTGCCTGGCACTACGTGTTTTGGCCAGGGATTTAAATTGCGGTCGCGGTCGCGTTTTCGGTCGCATTGCGTTTATCGCGGTTGCGGACATAACGGATGCTATTGCGGTCATTACAGGTATCGCGGTCGTGAATTTTACATTACTTATTGTGTATTGCGGGTATAGCGGGTTTCGGCAGTAGTGGTTTCGGACGGTGCCGTTACCGCTATATAACGGCCGCTATTTCGGTAACGGACCGCTATTTAAATCCCTGGTTTTGGCATAACTTTTGTTACGCCACTTTGAGCCTAAGAACTAGGAAGGTGTCTTGCCCTATGCAAGCATCAATGTTGCTTTCGCATATCATGTCATAACAACAATTATGTAAGTCCATTGCAGTCATTTTATTTTTTGCTGAGATGAGTGGATCAATTATATATGCCTTTGGTAGGGGGATAATTAGCCTTGAATGCATCTCTTCATTTTTAAAATATACATCAGTGACCCTATAGGGAAGTTACATACTTACATTTATTTTGCAGTTCTAGGGGTAGCACTTTCCTGAGGTATTCTGTAACAAGGCTGGTTTTTACATAAAGAAACTACTCTTGTTATGGCCCCTAATCAAAATGGCTCTCCATTGTCAAGTTATGTTTTTGTTTGTAATTCAAGGCTTGAAGCTGGGGTTTGAGAACAAATGAAATAATGACCCAAAAGAGTGCAGTTGTGTGGTTGAATTGCATTGAGTATGAAACTGTGAATTATATATGAAGCAAATAATAAAAAAAGGGTTTATGAAGAAAATAATAAATAAGGGGGCTTATGAAGAATTTATCCATTTAAAATTTGGTGCCGCCACCCTTAAGGCCCTTTTTCCACCTGCCAAACAAAACGGAAAATTTACATATCAGGTCCATCAATATTTTAGGTCATCACATTTCAATCTGGTGCGCCGATTTGCCACGCTGCACCATAGAGCACTAGCAAATGCCTATTTTCGTAATTAACTTGTTTTCTATATCTTTTTCGTAATTAATTATTTTTTTATATTATTTAGGTAAAAATCCTATATTTTTATTACTTTTTCAATAAAAAGACTCAAGTGCCCTAAAAATTATAATTTTTTTTAAAAAATATGAAATGACATTTCCATAATTTTTCTAACCGAGTTGGTGACCCAATTGAGGGTGACACCAACTCAGTCGGGAGCTTAAATAATGGTATAGATAGATACACAAATTTGGTGAGAGAGAAGATTTATGTTAAAAGTTATTTTTTTTAATTTACTAAAAAATTATTATTGGTGTGGTGATAAAGAATTTGTTTATAATTTCATTAAATACAGGTTCAATCTTTAAACATGTTAGTTTGTAGTTCTTTTATTTAAAAACTATATAGAAATATGGAAAGATAAAAAGATAATGAAAATAATAATAATACTCATTTAATAAAAGGGTATATTAATAATTTTTTAACTGAATTGGTCCACGATAATAATGTTTATTTAAAAAAATGGTTATATTAATAATTTCTTAACTAAATTAGTACCCGATTAATTCATGACACCAACTTAATTAAATCTTTTATTAATGGCTTAATGGTGTAAAAAACCTACAAACTTTTTCAAAAAAAAAAAGTAATTAAGCCATTGCTTTTTATTTTTTGCACTCAATTGGGTACTTAGACTTTCAAAATGCATAAAAAAAAAGCCCTCAAACTTTTTCAAAAAAAAGCAATTAAGCCTCTGCTTTTTTTTTTCCACTCAATTAGGTACTTGATCTGCCAAAATGCATCAAAAATGACTTTTGACTGTTAACTTTAACAGTTGATCATTAAAGTTAACCGCCCCTAATTTTTTTTCAATTAAAGCCATCATGTGGCACAACCACAACGTGTCATGTGACAAAAAATGATAAAAAATAAAAATTATTAAATTTTAATAAAAAATATTAGAAATTAGAAAAAATCGTAAAAAAAATAAAAATATAGAAAAATTTTATAAAGTCATAAGAAAATTATAAAGAAATATAAAATTCGTAAAAAGAATTATAAAAATTATCGTATCAAAAGAAGTATTTTATAATTTTTCTATAACTTTTATTGATTTTTTGTATCGTTTTTCGTCACATGTCACGTTGTGTTGCGACACGTGATGACTTTTTTTTTGAGCAGAAACACGTGATGACTTTAACTGAAAAAAATTGGGGCCGTTAATTTTAACGGTCAACGATTGAAGTTAATGGTTAAAGTGCCTTATTAATGCATTTTTATAATTTTTAAATATTTTTATTAAAATTTATATTTTATAATTCTTTTTGCCACATGTCACGTCGGGGTTGTGGCACGGGGTGACTTTAATTGAAAAAACACTAGAGACAGTTAACTTTAACAGTCAAATGTCAAAAGATTTTTTTGATACATTTTGACAGTTCAAGTACCCAATTAAGTAAAAAAAAAAAAGCAGAGCCTTAATTAATTTTTTAAAAAAATTGAGGGCATTTTTAATATTTATTTAAAACATATATTATGATGTGGTTCGGGTGAGTTAAAACTGGTATAAATAAAAGCACATAACATAATAATTAAAACTGAAATAAATAAAATAAATTTCACTTTTCTCCTTTGAGAGTTTAAAATAAATTTATAAGTATCCCGTGTAATTGTAAGGTGTAAAATTAGGAGGACTTGGATTCTATAGTTGTTGAAATGGATTAGGCAAAACCAAAATAAATGGACCATTTGTGAATCATCAAACAAAAATGTATATTCCTAACACCCAAGCCAATAGTTACTTTTTTTCTTCGGTACAAAACAAAATCACATAACTAAACAAAGTAAGTAGGTTATGTGAACCAGCAACTGCTGTTGCTCTTCCTGTATGGCCAATGGTTGACGTCGTATGTCCTATATCAAGGAGATATATTTGGCAACGTATCTAATGTCAGCCATTATCGGGGCTAATTTCCATTGAACCTGTATTTTCTCGAGGAAATTCTTTTCCCATTTCTTGGTTGGGTATAATACACCCGACAGCATTGGATGCGTAGTCTTCTGAGTTGCCATAGAAGATATCGAGCAAGGAGCAGTTTGACATGGTGTTTGCTTGATCCTTGGTAAGTGGTAGCAAATTCATTTTACAGGATTAGGGTTGATGCCATGGATTGCAGGTGCTACACCATAGTTTGATGTGTTTATGTTGTACCGAAGAGAAAGGATACCATAGTACGGTTGTAGTTGGATTCTTGGGTCGATGTCAGGGGTTGAGTAGCACCTGTGATTTTGATTAGTTCGCGTCATTGTTGTGCTGATAAGGTCCGTTGCCTGTTGTGTTTGAAAAGCCAAGTTGAATTCACCATGATTTTGTATTAGAGAAACATACAGCATTCCTATGTTTCCATAATTGCCAAACGGTGGATATCCAGCCTTCGATTGTTGATTTGCCAATGGTTAACTTTTAGGAGGATAAAAAAGAAAATAGAACTAGGAAGAAGCTAGGTCATAATTAATAAAGAGTTGAACGTATATTCTGTGTTAGCCAATCACTAACCACAAATCATAGAGTTCATCATTGATCATGATGCTCTTCACATACATTTGTGTGAGATACTAATTATGAAAAAAAATACATGCAAGAACAAAAGAAATTGAATTATAAAAAAAAATGCATGTTTCTTCTCTATGATGGCACATTTAATTCATACCATCCAACCCAAGCAGCTTAAGTTGCTGTCTAAATCAATAAAAAAACACTAACCAATTGTTTTCTTGGTACAAAAACATTTTTAAGGCTAAATAAGTTGAATTTCTTTTTTTTTCTCAATTATAAATGTTGAATTAATTATGTTTTCTTGCCCCCTGGGTTTCCATCAAACAGATCATCAATATAAGTCTCTATATCCTCAGCCTGGAACTTGATGTACTTCTCCGTTTGTCGTCCAGGATCCAAGTATTGAGAGTATCTTCCCAAGAATGACCTGTAGGCTGGTATCACCACCGATGCTATGGACACCCTCAGCTCTGATTGCAGTTGCTTGTCGTACACCACCCAAGTGCTTTGAGTCCTATGTATTTCATCAAACATGGCGTTGAAGCTTTTGAATTTCTCTTTCAGCACCGGTTTCACCACCTTTCCCCGCACATTCAGTCCGCCATTGCTTATGCAACCCAGCAGCTTGGTCCACGTCTCTCTTTGGTAGCTCTTATGGTAGTTTCTAACATCAGACGATCTTTTGCGGCACCAATTATCCCCTACCACTTTGTGGAGCTCTACTGTTCCTTTTATCTTTTGCAACATGTAACGTCCGTTGTTCATCATGAAGATGCAGCTCAATGAAATATCCTTGTAAAGCTTTGACTTCGCCTCGATAGCTGAATCTAACAAATCCATGATTCTCATCAACTGCTCTTGAAATGGGGGTCGATCTTCTCCGGCATCATTCTTCTTGTATTTTAATGAGCGGCTCTCGTAATCCCGAGGCCTGCTTGTTGAATCAGCTCTTTCAATCTTGGAATGATCTTTGAAGACTTGCTCTATTGTATCCTTGTACTCGCATGCATACTTGAGATAGTTCATTATGTAGCGGGTTAATGGATGAACCGCTCCGCCAGCAACTGGGGTTTTGCCTGTATCCGATTTGATTGAATTCTCAAGATCACAGAATATGCAAATCGCAGACTCACCGATCCTACAACGGCATGTCGTTGTTTCCGTCCTGAGTTCATTAGCGCATTCCTTGGGAAACACGCTATCAATGGCAAAAAGATTATCGCGCAAGGCCTCGTACATATCGAGAAATTTAAAGAGCTTCTCCGTGGTAAGCTTGCAAAAGGCAGCTGCTTCAGGGAAATTGAGAAATTGGATGAACAAGCCACGTGCAAGGTTAGTGATGATTGTTTCATATAAAGAAGGATGACCGGAGAAGATTGTTTCAGCCAACTTGCGCTCGGCAGGGAAGTGGACATTGGCACATTGTTTAAAGATGGTGATCCATGGAGGTATGTCCCTTTCCAATAATTCCCATGGCATCTTTTGAGCATCATCTATACTAATCTTCTCGAACCCAAGATTCTTCAAGGTCTCCCCAATTATATGCATCCTACAGGTCATGTAAATCTCACGACATTCAAACTCGTGTCCTCCCGAGATCATCTCCATGGCTATTTTATTCATGTAGGCCAAAACTTGGTCAGAATACTCTTGTAACTTGGATTCCTCAGCAGGTCTATCTTCACCTTCACCAGCTTCAGTGCCTTGATCTGCAGCAGCTGCTGCTGCAACCTCTTGTTTAGGATCAGGTTCCACGTTTCTTAACTCTTCCAGGAGATACTTGAATTCGTCCTCCAGATAACACAAAGCACGAAAATGGATCCCACAAATGCGGTTGATTAAAGGGCCCTGCTTGGACTCCGGTTTGATGGGTGCTGATAGATCCTTATACAGCTTTAATATCTGCCTAACAACTTTGAAAAACAATGGATCATCCTCAGGAGGTTGTTGCCCCTTCACTTTTGTCTCAGCAGCAGTGGATTCAAGCTTAGATATTTTCTCTTCAAGAAGATCCAAATACTTTTCAATGAACTCCGGGATCTCTAAACCTTCATCTTCAACCTCCTCCTTTTCCTTCTCCTCCTTTTCCTCCTCTTTCTTCTCCTCCTTTCCTTCCTCCTCCTTCTCCTTCCCCTCCTCCTCCTCGTTCTCCTCCTCCTCCTCCTCCTCCTTCTTCTCCTCCTCCTCTTTCTTCTTCTCCTCCTTCTCCTCCTCCTCTTTCTTCTTCTTCTTCTCCTTCTCTATCTTCTCCTCCTCCTTCTCCTTCAAGATGGTGGAGAGATTTGACAAGAAATGTTCAATATCTTCAAAGGCTGTTTCAAGGGTATATGGTGGAGGAGTAGGTTCTTCAGGTTCGCCTCCTTCATTTTCTGCCTCTTGAGGCTTTTCTTCAGTTTCAGTTCCATCAGTCTCAGTTTCCTCTGGTTCCTCTTTCTCATCTGCAGCTGCCTTTTCTTCTTTATTGTCAACTTCGGACTTGTTTTCGTCGCCATCTGCCATTTTAAAACTTGATGACTTTTCATCCTTTTCCATGGCTAAGTTTTTACAAGAAGAAAAAAGTAGTAGGAAAGGCCACAAAAAAACGAAGATACGAAGGAGGAAACTATTGTTGCATTGTGTATTCTTTTTTACAAAAGAAAGGAATTAATTTGGTGTAGTTTTTAATTTTTAATTTCTATGAATTGAAATAGAAATGGTCATGGTGGTGGGGGAAATGTAGGGACAGGAAATTGTTGTGGAACATGATAAGGAAAGAGTTGATTGATCCGTTTTTAGGAGGGTTGACCAATGCAATATGCCCCATTACCCCTATTTTGGCATCTCTTTTCCCCTGCTTCTTCGCTTCTTCTAACAGGATTTTTTAGTATTTATTTCTTATATATAATTAGTACATGCACAGGATCTTTAAAATTAACCAAACTGCACCTTCTATTACTTGGTTTAAGTTAACTGAATGTATAAATACGCATAAAATATTTGATTCACACATGATAAATACATATAAAATACTTAGTTTAAATTGATTGAGTTGATGTCCCATATATAAAAACGCTTAAATACGCATAAAATATTTGGTTTAAGTTGATTGAGTTGATGTTCCATGCACATTCTATTATTTAATTTGCACATAATAAATATGCATAAAATAATTAAAAACTCTTTCTTATGTAGAAATATTAAACAGCTAAGTGTTGTAAGTTAAGGTTTTAACTTGACATATGAAGGTGACACAATGAGTTTCCAAGACGACATCGATGACACCAATACTTGGGTGGCATATAGAGTTTAATTGGGCCATCATCGAGTAGCTTATATTTGCAGTGCCAATGTTTCGTCAAGCTTTATTTCTCTCTTTTTTTATTAATCCTCCTCTTTGCTGCCTAACAAGTATTCCTACATGGATTCAAAGCTTTTTACGTATCCACGATGTAAAATCTCTATGTAAATATTATACAAATCTATATCTTTATATTATACTATTTTTTTTGTTTTTCATTTTATAAAAATAATTTATTTTCTTAAATTTGAGACTTATCTTTATATTTTAATTTTTAATATAATTTGATATCTATATTCTTATAATATTATTAATTAACCAAAATAGTTAATATTAAACTTTTCAATTAACTCCCTAAATTTCGTCAAATTCTAATTCCCATTCACAACCTTCCAAACACTTATAAAACAAAGCATGGAACTCAACATTTGCATGGAGACTACCAAGATGTGATGGAGCAGTCTTAGAAATATGCTATAAACATAATGTGTCATGAATCATAAAAGACTTATTCGATTGGTTTGTTAATTACATGATCCTAATCCATCATTATAGTCTTTGGTGAATGATTACCTATTGATTGCAAGAAAGACTTCAACAACCATGCAAAAGAAGCAGCAGTCTTATTTAACAAAAACGCACACCCAGACATTACAGTTTATCGATGATGATTAATCCCTACAAAGGAAGCACATACCAAATTATATTTATTTGTATGATAAGTTGTGTCAAAAACCAACATCTCCAAACCGATCATAATCAATTCTTAACCTACCATCTATCTAAAAGAAGTTTGTTATTCGATTTTCTTGATCCCCTTGAACTGTGTAAAAAAATATTAAATCTTCAATTGCTTTGACTTTGACCATTCCTGACTTCAATCATCATTGTCGTCTGCTTGTTAATGTAATTATAACAATATCTTTTTGTAAACACAACATTTTCCATTCCACCTACTTCATTTGACATGTAAAAATAAACATATGTAGGACATATATCAACACTAACCATCGAGTTAATAACGTTATCTTTACTTACTAAAACTGATCGAGCTGACTTTTTTAGATATCTTTTTTGAAAGAATTGAAAAAAAAATTAAAAATCATTGGTTTTAATCACACAAAAATAAAAACATAATTCTATAGTGAAGAATAAAGCCTAGAATTAGAAAATAAAAGTAATATCTTAATTGTATATCTCATATAATTTGCTTTTATATATGCAATCATAATTGAAATTGGATTTTGTCCATACATAATTTGGTAGAATTAAACTAAATTCAACATACAATCCAAGTAGAGAAGATAATAGAAAAGCAATATAATTTAATTATGTTTAAAATATAAAAAGAAAGCTAAAACTTATGATTGAGAGGTGCTCTGAAGCTAAAGATTTTGCTTCTGATGAAATGATATCTTGGAGGACGATGTTGGGTTTCAGGGTTTGTTTTTATTGTAAAATAAATCTTAATCTTTATTTTTATTTTTATTTTTATTTTTTGATAAATATTTTTCAAGAAAAAAAAAAAGGAAAGTGGTTTGGAAGTTTAGTTCAACTCTACATATAATGTAGAAAAAAAAGATGATGTGTCTTATTTTTAATGGGAGAGAGTATGAATGATGTGATGAGAAGATTTCATATTTAGACTCACGGAACAACATTTATGCTTTTCCCATCCTTGGACCAAGTTTTAGAAAGCCATCTTATATCATATTGCAACATATCACAAGAAACCCACCGATATTTTTGAATGAATTTTGTCCTTCAAATGGAAAACATGTGATAAGTGCTAAAAGTAGCATGTTTTAATCACATTCTTAATGCATTTTTGGAATATAAATAATACAAAATTATAAAATTTATTATATTTATTTGTGTTTTTTAATATAAATAATTTTTAATGTGTTAGAAATTTTTTTATTTTAACATTTTTTAGTGCATTTAGTATATTATATTTTTAAAAATATATATTTTTAAATAAAAAATAATTTAAAAAGAATCAAATATGAATGGGACGGGTTTACTTTTTTTTAACTGGGCCTGGGTTAGGTAGAAAAGTAAGCCCATATTTTGGGTCGATCCGAACCCTAACTTAAAAATTTGATCTAGATACCTTACATGGACCCAACCCAAACCCGATCCAACCCAACCCGTGAACATCTCTATCATTGATCTAGTTAAGTATTAAATAATTTTCTAGAATATTTTTATTAAATTTTCTTAGAATTAATTATGGTCAACTAAGTGAGGAATAGAATATGATGCTACTTTCTTTATTACAGATCACATGTAGTAGTTAAATAATAAAAATAATCTAACAATTCATTAGGCTTAATATAATATTTGGTATTTGAACTTGACACTTTTTCTTAATTTGGTACCTAAATTTGAAACTTTTTCTTAAGTTGGTACTTAAATTTTTTGGGTCCAATTTGGTACCTTAACTTGACTCTTTTTCCTAATTTGAAACCTATTTTTTTTGTTAGATTTGGTACTTGTCAAATGTTTTACGAATTACTCTAATATACTAATAATGTTAATTTTTTTTATGAAGTAGCAAAAATAATCAATGTATGACCAACATGCGACAAATGATATGATATTTTTTGTAGTTTCTATGCTCAATTACTTTTAGTTTTATTTGTTTGTTAACTGAAAATAATGAATTTCTTTAAATTTGAGGTTTTAAAAAATCTTTTTTTCTTATTTAATATTAATTCGTTAAGCATAACTCAATACTTTTTTTTAACATGAATTTTCTTTAATACTGACAATATTTTTGTAGCATAACAAAAAAAACTTAGTGTTTTATGTAATTTGTATAACATTTAATAAATTTAGATACCAAATTAAACCAAAAAGAAAGCTTACGTGCCAAACTAGGAAAAAATGTCAAGTTCAGGTACCAAATTGGGCTCAAAAAACATTTAGGTACCAAATTAGAAAAATATGTCACGTTCAAGTACTGAATTGGGCCAAAACAAAGTTTAGATACCAAATTAGGAAAAAATGTCAAATTTAGGTGCCAAATGTTATATTAATCCAATTCATTAATAATTTTTTATTGAAAGGCTGGATTTTATTAGAACGAAATGACAACGTGCAATAACTAGAAATACAAAAAAGAAAAACAACAAAGAAAACAAACAAGCCCTAAATGAAAAACCGATAAAATAAGAAAAAAAACCCAACCACAAATAAAGAGCCTTCCTCGACCAAAACTGAACATGCAAGAAGAAGAAAAGCTCACAAAGTAACCATCCGATGCCTGTAAAGAGAGAAAAAGAAACTCTGGCATCTCTGACAGTCTCCAACAACTTGTCATTCGTTCCTTACTAGTTGATGAGAAGAAGCACACTGATAAAATGAGGTTTGAGACAAGCACCACAACCGATGAAACCCAAACCAAACCACCCATTGTCAATCTCCAGCCACCCACCACACCATCTATTCTGACACAAGTCACCCACGCCCCGAAAACTCTATATCGAGCCAAAAGCCAAAAGGTGAACACCTCAACCACCCCTTTTTACTTTCCACGATGTCCAAAATCGTCGATGAACCATCCTTGACCCACCAAGTAGCACATCGACAGAGAAAACCTTCTCTTGCCAATAGGTGAGCAAACCAATTACCTTCACGTTTGATATGCTGAAAAATGCACTTCTTAAAAGCCAAAGAAATTTGGTTTAATTCCCAAGCATAAGGACTAACTTCCAATCGATCAACGCTGGCAAACTAGAATTTCGAAATGACCATGCCTTGAGTCACCCTTAACCTCTATCGATCTGAAGCCCATATCCTTCGCAAACTGAATCTTCTGTAATCCAGCCTAGGCCTCTGCAGTCAACGGAGAGGAAACATAATCCAGCCTAGGCCTCTGCAGTCAACGGAGAGGAAACATACTTATTCCAGAAACAGGTGGACCCCATAAGCAAACACGAGGCATTGTGAATGACAACTCCCCCCTGTAGCACCCAACTGATTGGAAAAACTAACATCGAAGTTAACCCTATAAAAGAGTCTATGTGTATTTACCAAAACCCTAAAATCTGAGTGCGTTGAATGACTAAAGCTATGAATAATCGTTCCAATTGTAGAACATGTCTCGAAATAAAGGTAACCATATCCCGACTTGACTATCATATCCTCTTATGGACCAAAAGATTTTGTGAGCACCATAATGCCCAAATTGTGACTACGATGGTTAATCGTGTTGTAGGGGTACTTCTAGAGAAGAGATGTTGCACCCATGCCGCCAAACCCTTATTAGAAAGATCCGGTTGCTAGGAAAAACCCTAGTCCAACCACATGGGAAGCACTAACGGGCAATCTCAACATGCATGAAGAGGAGTTTCAGCATCGGTGCCACACCTAGGACACATCGCATCCCCCCTGCAATTGACGACGGAACATATTAAAATTAGTGGGTACAAAATTATGTAGAAATTTCCAAGTTGTATTTTTAATTTTCAAAGGTGTTTGAATTTGCTATGGACTAGTACCCGCACTCACAACATTATACTGATCCTCGTCTGATTCGGGATAACCACAAAGAAAGAGCCGATAACCAGTCTTCATGGAATATTCCTTGAAATTCTTGAGGCACCATCGCAATCTGTCAATCGTACCATGTTGTGCCAATGGAAGGCGAAGAATCTTCTAAGCGTCTTGGTAAGTAAATATCGAGCGCACAAGATCCAATTTCTAAGTTTGCGTATCAGCATCAATTAAATGAATAGATGATTGAATCATGTTTTCACATCTACCAACCTTGCATCCATCAACTCTCTTCTTTTTCTCATTTAATTTTCTTTTCTTCATTTAGTGACGCTCATGGAACTAATGTTAGGGGGTATATAGCAATATTTTGTTTATTAATGTTTGGTTCATGAACAAAACAACTATAGGAAAAACCAATTAAAAGGTCTAGCAATAATAATCTTATACATCATCTTCTTTTGGAATTTTACCAATACATAACCTAGTATTAGGAGCCTTAATTTGGTTGATTTGATTACTAATTATATATAGAATTATCATGGGTCTGGTCGGATTGGGTTTGGGCCAATTTAATGTAAATGTTTAGGTTCGAGTTTGGTCTAGCCCAAAAAATGGGACTAAAATTCAACATAAGCCCAATCTAAATTAAAAAATGCTAAATCCAAGCCCAATACAACTCACCCGTGTTAATTTTTTTAGATTAATTTTTTATATAAAAACAAATTTAAAAATATAATACATCAAATGCACTAAAAATATTAAAATAAATGTTTCCCAACCAATTGAAAATACATTAAAAAAATATGTATACTTAAATAACACTAAAATAATTGCAACTTAACAAGAAAATGCTTATAAAGTAGTAGCAAAATTAACAATAAAACAAGAGTTATACAATATCCAAATAATAACAATAAAATAGTAACAATATAATAGTGAAATGGTAGCCAACGAGTAGCAAAATGTCAGCCAAACAGCAGCAAAATAATTTATTCGGGTCAGGCCTAGGCCAAAAAATCCTACTTAAGGCTCGACCCATTTAGAAAATATGTCTTTTTTTTCTGTTCAAGCTCATTTTTCAAGTCTATATTTTTACCCAAACCTTCCTATTTTTCAGGCAGATCTTCGACCTGGACAGATGGCACCCATAATCAGGTCTAACTATATCCTATATTCATTAATTGAATTATATAAACATTAATCATTGTAACCTGTAGGTTTGTGCAAGTATACACAGTCGTTATCAAGTAATAAGTAAATATAAGAGTTATCGTCTCCACATGGACTATATATGTTAATAAAATAATTGCAAAATTAAAGATTATGAATTGGTAAGAAAACACAATAATTTTCATGTGATGGATAAATTTGATATTAACTAAATGCAAATGAATTAATCTAAATGCAAGGAATGAGATGAGATGGTTTAGCAGCAATTTTACAAGCTTCAACAATAATAACATGAATGAGCTAGAACAATTCAACATTTGACTCAATTCATCTTTCATCATGTTTAACAATATTCGAAAAGTATTACATGGAAACTCGATCTTTCATTAACTTGAAACCAGATATAAGTTATAAGTCCTTTTAGAATCTTTTACTAAGAAAACCATGCATACTACCATGATCATATTTAACTAAGGGTTTCTTAGAGTTTTGTGAAATAACAGGGATAGAGTAGGTTTGAAACACTTTAATCACACAAAGCTAAAAGTTATGCAAGGTAATAGGGCTCTCTCGAGTTATTACGAACCTTTAATTTAATCGGGTTAGAATTTAAATTAAGTATGCATCTTTCAATTATTGTGTCCATTAATTGTCATCTGGCTAGGATTAAAACTAATTCTAATATATTCAATCACATTTTAATGAATGAAATACATGCATGAATTTAATTGAAAGCATGGATGATTGAGGCACAAACATCATAAACATGAATAAAATGAACTTCATCAAATTAATGTAATCATTCTAACTGAAACAAAATTAAGCTATCATTGTTAATGGAATAAACATTAAAATAATTTGCGAACATGTTTAATAACTTCGGCAGTCCTCTGAAAATCAGTCGCAGTGGCTTCCTCTGATCCTTCGTAAAGTGCTCCTTAAGGTGGCCGACCAAGAGAGAATTTTCTTAAGGAATTGCTAGCTAAGGGGAATGGGGAGAATGAATGGATTTATGCGTAAAGAATGAAAAATGAATGAATTATTGATGGATAAGGGATGGTGAAGTGAAAGGTAGTATTTATAGTGGATGGAGGGCTTGAAAGGTTATTGAAGATTGCATGAAAATCCCTTGATTTTCTCATTCTCATGGTCGGCCATGAATTGTGGGATGTATGGTTGGGAAGTTGTTGATTGAACTATTCTCCCCTGATTCATGGAATAGGTTGGATAGTTTTGGTGGTGGAAGTTGGAGGATAGTTTGTGATCTTTTTGCAAGTATAAGGACCACAATTTAATTATCTCAAAACATGATTTTTAGGCTGCTCTTGATGCTTGTCGAATTTGGGCTTCTCTTGTAGCCCAATTTAAGACACAATTAGATGTCTTTTCAACAACCAACTTCAACTAGGTTAAAGTCAAATTTCTTAACCCAATCATGCTCTAGCCGTCTATATGACTTGTTCATGTGTGACATTTAATTTGCTCTCATGCTTAGTCAATTCCATGGTAACATTGCAATATATTAATCACATTTTTAAATATGTAGCAATATAACTTAATTTTATGCAAAATTAACTGTAAAATTTAATAAAATTACAAATTTATTAAAATCATGCTCAATGTCTTAATATAAATTAAATTAACATAATTTGCTAACAATATACTCAAAATTTGATCGAATATTAAGTAAAAAGATGTTACATAACACAATCAAATTTGATTAAGAAAAACTAAATAATTTGGATTAGTTCATTTTGTTTTCATAAACTAAGTTGAATTTTGGTATAATTAATTGATTAATCCATTTAAAACCAAGAAGTAAGAGCCGTAGCGTAAGGTAGCAAGTAGGTAGTCCACCTCAACCCCATCTTTATCTATGTGTCCAATTAATGACACAACTCCCACGTTGCAAACATTGCAGAATTTTATAATATTTTTATACAACTATCTTCCACGCAACTCTATCGTGGAAACACGTCATCTTCCTCATCCAATTGCTTCTTACCCTTAACAATCTCTCCAATTCTAGTCTTAGTCCCTCTTCATTTTCAATTTCACATTATTTGGAACTTGAATAGCTTTCTTAAAGTAAATCTTTATATTTTCACTTTAATGTCATTAGTTAGCAATGCTATTAAAGAGTAGGATTAAATTATGTTAAATTAAAATGATATGATTAAATATTAAAGTTTAACATAGTAAAGGGACCAAAATGAAATTAGACCAACATTATTTTGTCAGCCACGTGTCTGTTGGCAACATAGTACGTCATTTGGATGGTTTTTTTTTTCTTTGGAGAAATTAAATAAATTAGAGATAAAATTCTTCCGGATGCTAATTCCTTTTATAGGATTTCCAAATATGAAAATTCTACCGTACAACATTCATACTTACTTTTTATTCCATCTAATAACAAATCATGGGTGGGATCATTTCTTCATCCTCCAACATTTGTTCAAAAACTGAGAGGATTTAGATAAAAATATAGATTTAAAAATAGATTTAGACAAAAATAAAGTCCGTTTTCTAAATTGGTCGAATCTCGGGTAAAATTTTTTAACGTGGGCTCGACTCGACCCAACTTGAATTTGCTTAATTTTTTTGTTGCTGTTTGTTGCCATTTTGATGTTGTTTTGCTACCAATTTCCTATTATATTACTATTATTTTGTTATTATTATTTGAATATTATATGACTCTTATTTTATTATTAATTTTGCTACTAGTTTAGAAGTTGCTAAGTTGCAATTATCTTAGTGTTATTTAAGTATAAAGACTTTTTTTAATGTATTTTTAATTTGTTAGGAAATATTTATTTTAATATTTTTAGTGTATTTGATATATTATATTTTTAACTTTATTTTTATATAAAAATAATAATATAAAAAATTTAATACGGACGAGTCAAGCTCGAATTTAGTATTTTTTATTTGGACTGAGCTTAAAAAAAATTTTATTTGTTAATGTCACTGACATACCTAACCTCAACCAAGTCCCAGAAAACAATGATTCTCTATCTCTCTACTCGTCTCGTTTTAATTCCAAAGGTGCATATATATATATAGCTTTCATCTTTATTAAAAAATCTCGTCTTAAACTCAAACTTAAAATTTTACATTGATCCGATCCCAACTAACCCACAATGAATTGGACCATCTCCTTCCCGAAAAGGAATTTTTAAACCAAATTCGGTGAATGTGATGAATTCATTTGCTATTTTTATGATTTTTTTTAATAACAAACAGTATTAACGCGACTTGAATATAAATCTTATTTGAGATGGGAATACCTTAATTTCAAAAAAAAGATAAAAATTTAACTGAAGTAATTTGTTGAAATTATGTCCCGGTCTAGTCAATAAAAGTTCCTTTTAATAAATAAATTAACAAAAATAACCAAATTTCAAGAGATAAAATCGCCGTTAAACTTAACGGAATAAGGTGACATGTCAACCAGTGAGTGGGTAACTTAAGACAGAAGCCGACGTTATAACAAAGAATATCCAAAGGCATAATTTAGGGTTTGGAAAACTGGGAGAGAATATTCTAAATTCTGATTTTAAGATCCCTCTTTTCCTCACCTTCATGGAACGCCCCCTCCCCCTCCCCCTCCTTTAAATACACACACCCTTCCTCTCCAAATCCTCACAATCAAACAAACTAAAGATCCTTAATTTTTCCCTCTCTTACTCTATCCCCCTTTGTTACAAGATAAATGGCTCTTAAAGCTGTTAATGTCACCGACGTCCCTAACCTCGACCAAGTCCCAGAAAACAACGCTTCTCTGTCTCTCTACTCGTCTCGTTTTAATTCCGAAGGTGCATATATATATATAGCTTCCATCTTTATTATAATATCTGGGGTTATTCTTCTTTTTTGGCTAATGATGGTTTTATATATATTTGTTGTGTTTAGGGTTGGAGTTGAACAGTGAAGCAACGTTTAAGGTACCGAAGTTTTTGGTAATAGGGCATAGAGGGCATGGGATGAATATTTTACAAAGCTCTGATTCGAGAATGAAAGCCATTAAAGAAAACACCATTCTTTCCTTCAATTCCGCTGCTAAATTTCCCATTGATTTCATTGAATTCGACGTTCAGGTAACTCTTCTATTTCTGGGGAACCTCTTTGTTTTTTTTTTGTTTTAATTACCGTGAGATCTTGCTAGAACACGTGAAACCACGTTGTTCTGTGGACAAGCGTCGTACGTTCGCCGCGTACGACAAGATGTTCTGTCTTAATCTGAGCGGATTGGGTGGATGATATGATTCATGATTGGTTTGTTTCTTCCCTCACGTGCCTACAAGCGCGTTTCCAAAGAAAATTTTCCCCAATTTTTTCCTTTTAAAAACAGGAAAATAAAATAAAACCCTAAGTTTATATTTCCTTGGAAAGATTGGAGTCTTTTTTCATTACTATGAATTTCGATTTCTGGTTCTTATTTTCAAATGAAAGATTACTGATTTGTGCTTATTTTCTTGGTGGGTTTTCTTTGGGGGTGTTTTTTTTAAAAAAATAAAACAAAAACAGATTTTGATTTTAAGAAACTAAAAAAGAAAATAAAAAGCTACGGAGGTGATGAAAAACTGGCCATGAGCCAATCACAGGAAAGTAAAGAAAGGCATTGTGGTTTTTTGTAGGTGACGAAAGATGACTGCCCTGTCATTTTCCATGACGACTTTATCTTCTCTGAAGAAAATGTAAGTTACATAAAGTTACATATTTTCCTTCAAAACTTGCATCTTAATTAGCAAGGTTATTTAAGCTTATTTACTGTGTTTACCAAAATTAAATTTTTATTTCAGGGTACTGTCTTCGAAAAAAGAGTCACAGAGTTATCTCTGGAAGAATTTCTATGCTTTGGACCCCAGAGAGAAGCAGGGAAACAAGGGAAGAGTTTGTTGAGAAAAACCAAAGATGGCAAAATTCTCAACTGGAATGTTGAAACTGATGATTCATTTTGTACATTGGCTGAAACCTTCCAGAAAGTTGATCCTTCTTTAGGTTTCAATATTGAATTGAAATTTGATGACCATATTGTTTACCAACAAGACCATCTCATCCATGTCCTCCAAGTCATCTTGCAGGTACATTAAAGGAGGCAGCTTTTTTTTTTTTTCAACATTTGGTAATTAGAAAGCCTTATTATAATATAGGAACTTTATCATGTCACAGGTGGTATCTGAGTATGCTAAAGATAGGCCCATAATCTTCTCTAGCTTTCACCCTGATGCTGCTCAACTGATTAGGAAATTGCAGAACACTTACCCTGTAAGGACTCCAGCTACAATTTATTATTATTTTTATGCATCATATACAATTTTATTGATGTTTTGAACTTGGAAAATCAACAGGTTTTCTTCTTAACGAACGGCGGGACTCAAGTTTACTATGATGTAAGAAGAAACTCCCTGGAGGAGGCCATAAAGGTGTGCATGGAAGGAGGTTTACAAGGGATTGTTTCTGAGGTCAAAGGAGTGTTCGGAAATCCAGGAGCAGTGCCTAGGATCAAAGAGTCTAAGCTCTCTCTCCTCACATACGGCAAACTTAAGTAATTTCCTAATAAACTTCAACACTTTTTAATTCTGATGTTGACATTGTTAAATAAACTTGCATCCCTTTTCAAATCTGTAAAGAGTTGATTGCTTGGAAGGTTGGATCTAATATAGAATTAAACTTGTTATTGCAGCAATGTGCCTGAAGCTGTTTGCATGCAACATTTGATGGGGATTGATGGAGTGATAGTTGATTTTGTTCAAGAGATCTCGCATGCAGTGGATGACATGATTATCAAGCCTTTAAATGAGGGATTAAGAGAAGGGGACGAGGAGACTGGGACCAAGTCAAAGCTGCAGTTCTCACAGCAGGAGCTCTCTTTTCTCTTAAAGCTAATTCCAGAGTTGATACAGCACTAACTTGTCCCTACCACTACAGTTTTTTTGTTTTTTTACCAACTTTACCTTCTTTTTTAATATTTTGGGGCTGTCTTGCTGGATACCTTCGAAGAAGTCAAGGTGACATTTTTATGTATAAAATACATAATTAATCCATTAATTTTAATGCCTTTACATTAAAAAAAATCACAGATTGCAATTAAAATAACGAGTAAGTCCCTCTATATGAAATAGCAAAATAAATTTTTTTGTTAAAAAATTAGTCCATATGTATTATATATTTAATAGAAAATACCAGCTTAATTTTTAATCCAACTATTAAAGAAACAAAATGCAATTGACTTACAATATAGGTATCTCAACTGTAGAAAGAAGTTTAAGGATAAGCCATCTGTATGAACACTGATACAACTGCTACTTGAAAAGCTGATCTATCATAGTTTCAGTTGTGTTGTGTTTTGTCGTCACTGTGAAAATTACATATTTGATATTGGGACTCATACTCAGCACACGTTAACAGAAGAGGGAGGGGGGAGGGAGGGAAGGATAATGGAATGTAGAATAAGGTGCCATTCATTAAAAGGAAGAAATAAAAAATAAAAAGAGTTGATGCAAACCATGTGTGAATGATGTAGATGTCCACATTTCGAGAAAAAGTTATACAGCTAAAGGTCTTAATTGCATGTGGAAACTAGAAATCCATGGATAGAGGGGCAACTGGCAATGTTCTCGTTGTGACTATAGAATAACCAAATCATGGAATTGGTTCTTCATAAGCTGTTTCATTTTTGTTTTTCAGGATGAGGTTACCAAAGCTTGAACCTTGACATTTGGTGCCAATATATCAATTTCTTTTCACACATTTCATAGGCTATGTCGGCATAGGACCATTATTTTAGTAGCTCATCCTATGGAACTCAAGTTTTGAGGTAATAGTATTCTATACGATCATGAGTTTAAGTGTATGTAAATGTTCTAGTCGACGGCCATTATGCGGTCATGAGTTGGAGTATAACTTGGGAGCCAGTTGATAGAGGTTTCAAGCTTTGAATACACCCGGACGTTTCAAGCTTTGAATACACCCGGACGTGGTGGCTTATTTACACTAGAGGTGTTCATGGGCCGGGCTGAGCCGGGCCCAAAAAAAATTTGGCTCGCGTCCTAGGCCCGGGCCCGGCCCGGCCCGAAATATGGGCTTGAAATTTTGTCTAGGCTCGGCCCGAGAAAAAATTTCTAAGCCCGAGCCCAGCCCAACCCATTTTTTAATAAACACCAAAAAATTATTTTAAAAATAAAAAAAATAAAAAAAGTATTTTAAAAATATTTTAAAATTAAAAAAAATATTATATATTCGGGCCTATATTTTTATCCAAACTCTCCCATATTTCGAGCAAGTTGTCGGGCTGGGCCGGGCCGCCTAGCCCATGGACACCTCTAATTGACACCATATATAAGATTGAAGTCATAATCATAAGGAAAAATAAAGGGATTTTCTGGTATATTCAACGTAATTTTTTTCTCCATCTCCACTAAAGGTAGTATCTTTAACCTTCCTTCTTGCCATATCAGCTGAAAATGCGTCCAGTTGGAGGGCTTTCAATGCCTTTCTCTAACATGCACTGAAAAAGCGTCCTACGTGGAGCGCCTTCTCTCTAAAAATTTAAACCCAAAATTTTAGCCACTCAACCATCACATATGTCGGGATTCATGGGATATATTTTCTAAACCTATATCGATATTTGAAAATAATGCACTGGAATATTTAATCAAACCGAGCAGTTTGAGTTTTGATTATGATGTGCTTTGAATTTTGCAATTCGAATAATTTGAATATACGATTGGTGTAAATACAATCCCTCTAAAAATTGAATTAAATAATTATTAATTTTACATCTCAACAAATTATAAAAAAATTATATATAAAAAATTAAAAATTTAAAAAATTAATATAACAATATAAAACAAACCTAAAGTCCTAAAAAAATCAAACCCTACTTAAAAACCCTAAACCCTAATCCTAATTTTAAAAAACAAAACCCTAACTTGTAACGACCCGATAGTTACGGGTAATGAAAAGTGTACTTTCGGGTCTCCGTTTTCGTAAAACGGATTCGTAAACATTTTAATAGGTAATTGTCTGGTTAATTAGGTTTTGATTAGGTGAATTTGTTTAAATTAAGAGTAATTAGGTGAAAGGACTAGATTGCATATATGGAGAAAGTTGAATTATAGATTGGAGGAAAAGTGAAGGGACTACATAATCAATTAAGTCATAAATTGACAAGTGGATGGTGTTGGTAAATACATGTGTAATAATAATAAACATATGTATTTAATAATAAAATATGCATTGCTTATTAATTAAGTAAATATATATTATATTATTATTATTATTATTATTATTATTATTATTAAAACTAATAAAAGAAAAGAAAAAGGAATTGAAAAAAAACAGAGAATAGAACGAAACAAGGGGAAAAGAGAGAAAGAGAAAGAGAAAGAAAGAAGGAGAAAAATTAGGGTTTTAAGGGTTAAAAGCTCAATTGGTTAGTCAATTTAGTCTATTTTCTTGTAATTTTTTTTATTTTTTAAATTCTAGTATTAAATACTACTTAACCTATGCTGAGATTTTAGAAATTATTGGATTTTTAGATGTTGTCTATGTTGAATAATTTGAGTATTAGGGATTAAATTGATAGATTTTTAAGTTAGAGCTGAGAAATGGATTAAATTGTGGAATAAATTATAAGTTTTGAGTAATAGGGACTAAATTGTGAAAATTTTGAAATTTAGGAACTTATGCGAAAATAGGGAGTTGAATTTAGTTTAAAGTTGAATTTGCATGAAAATAAAGAACTAAATGTGAAGAATAAAGTTAGTCTCGGTTTAGGGACTAAATTAAAATTTAGGCAATATTTGAGTAAAAATTGAAATATTAAATATGAAATTGAATTGTGTTGTATTGATGAATTTTAATTGTTTTAATTCCGTAGCTAACGTCGTACCAGAATCATCGACTAAAAAGGGAAAAGATAAAGTCGACGTCGAATAGCTCGAAATTTCCAGTTTGTATTTCTATAATCCGAAACTAGTTATTAATTGTTGTATTTTTAATTTAATGTATAGGGCAAGTGTTGAGGTGAGAATTATTGTGTTTTGCAATTGAAATAGATTGATTTAATATGTAATGAATTTATTAAATTTATATTGATTGAATTGGTATATATATTGAATATATTGATTATTTGAATTGAAATGAATATTGGTTGTATTTGAAAAGAGAATTGGAATCCTATTAACTGTATCGGGCTGAGTCGAATATAGATAGCATGCCATAGGATTGGAAGAATCCAGGGATTTCTTCGACTTTGAGTCGATGAGACACTGGGTGTCAATTTATTACTTCGGATTAATTCGATGAGGTACTAGGTGCCAATTTACTTCGGTTTAGCCGATGAGACACTGGGTGTCAAATTATTACTTTGAATTATCCGATGAGGCACTGGGTGCCAAACTGGTGTGTTTTGGTTGGATCCATGTATTCGTCCAAGTCCGAGTCATGTTAATAGGGGTAAACATATAAGTTAAAGTTTTATAATTGATATTTAAATGGAATGGTATGAGAAATGAAATTGATATAGTGAATTGAAAATAGAATGTGAAATATGTTGTAAATATATGGAATATATGAGTTAAATACTGATGAACTGAATATGGAATGGATAGTGCCATTGTTTAAATGATATGTGAACAAATTATGAAAATCTATTATATAGCAAGTGATGAAAATTGAGTATGGTATAATGATGTATTCATGAATTGAGTATTGCATGACTAATGCCATTGTACGAATAAATATGGTTTGATATGTGAATAACCATTTATATAGTAATTGTGCAAATAGGATATTGTTTAATAAAAAAATGATAGTCATGATACTAGACATTAATATGTCCTTATAATTTAATCGTGCTTATTATATTATCATGTCTTTAAATATTCAGATTATAGAAATACCACTGAGTTTTACTCAACGTACAGTTTTGTTTTCCGTGCGCAGATTAGGGATAGTAATTTTGAAGAGTTGTAATTGAGGTTGTGAGCATCCATCTCATCACATCTCCAAGTGCCAATAGGGTATGTTTCAAAATTTTGAATAGAAAGACATGTACTTAGGAAGATCAAGTGTGTTCCAAGTAGTAGGGATAAAAATATAATTTATGAAAATTTAAAATTTTTTTTAAATGTTCAAGTATATTAGTGATTAGCTAAAATCACTTTGGCACCAAATGTAATATTCCTATATCAGGTTCCTTGGATTGAACCTTGTATAGGGGTGTTACATAACCTTAAATAAAATGTTACACAAAGAACACGCTTCCAACTAGAAGGGTTTTTGTAAAGTCAATCTATTCCCGCCATTTTTAGAGGAAATAGCCTAAACATGTTCTTTTCGACATTTTTTTGGAAATTCAGTCTAAATTTGAGCTATAAACAATATATTTAAAGTTAAAAACTCATTGTTTTCATATTTTTAATATTACGAATATTTTTAATGAAAACATTAAAAACAACTTACTTTTTTATATTTTTTTAATTTTAATTTTTAAATATTTTAACCAAATATATTTTCTTTTAATTTTCTAAGAAAATAAAAAAGAAAATACCTTCTATTTCTTAAAACCAAACATAGCCTTCTTAATCATGAAGCAAGGTTGCGCTAGCATTGGTGTTAAGTCCTCCGCTACTCCTAAGGTGAGTACAATCTTGGCTTTCATTGATTCTAATAAACTACCGCTTTTACAGTTTAATATACATGCATCTTACCTCTTTTCTCTCTCAAAAGTGTCTACTTTTTTTTTCCCCTAATTTTCTTTCCTTTCCTTTTGATTTGATTTTAGGGTCGGTTTGATTGCCAGTAAAATATTTTCCGTAAAATGATTTCTGGAAAATGTTTTACTTTTCTGTAAAATGATTTACTGGAAAATATTTTCTGGTGTTTGATTGCATCTGTGTAAAATATTTTTTACTGCTTGGCAGATTTTTTGGAAATATTTTTCAAAAAAGTTGTTTTTACATATATTAATATATATTAATAAATTTTTATATTTTAAATTATTTTTACATATATTGCAATGATTTATTTATAATAATACTCAATTATTAAGCTACAATATTAATCGTTATAAATTGAAAAAAACTAATATCAAATAAATTATTTGTAATTGTGTTAAAAAAACAAGTATTGAATAATTAAAAAAAACAAGTTACTGGAAAATCGATAAACAGAAGCAGTTTTCTACCGAAAATGAAGGAAGGAATGAAGGAGGCGATAGAGAGGAGAACACGGAAAATGTCTTACAGAAATTGAAAGGGTAAGACATTTTCTCTAAAATGTAACCCATTTTCTCTTGTTTTGGAGTTTATTTTCCAAATAGAAAATGTTTTCCGCCAATCAAACGCTGGAAAAGTTGGAAATGATTTTCCGGAAAATCAATTCCGTCAATCAAACAGACCCATTGATTCCCATTTTTGGGGTTTGTTCCTTCTTTCCCCTTCTCAACTCTCAAGAATAGACATAATCATGGGTCGAGTTATTCGTTTAAAAAGTAAGAAGATTTAAACAAAAATATAAACTTGAAAAATATGTTTGAACAAAAAAATAAAATCCGTTTAAAAACTAATTCAAACCTCAGGCAAATCTTTTTTGGCCTAAACTCGGCCTGACCCGAATTTAAAAAAAAAATTCTACTATTGTTTATCGTTGTTTTGTTACCATTACTTTATTATATTGTTACTATTTTGTTGTTATTATTTAGATATTATATAACTCTTGTTTTATTGTTAATTTTGCTACTATATTAAAGGCATTTACTTGTTAAGTTGCAATATATTAGTGTTATTTAAGTATAAATACTTTTTTATATGTATTTTCAATTAGTTGGAAAATATTTATTATATAAAAAATAATCTAAAAAAATTAATACAGGTGAATCAGGCTCAGATTTAACATTTCCTATACGAGTCGAATTTGGATAAAATTTTAAACACATTTATTTGATTGTCCCAAACCCTAATTTAAAAAACGGGTTTAATATGTTTACATTTGTCCAGCTCTAACCCGACCCGACGTAGGAGGAGACATTTTGGAGATGGTTACGAGGGTGATGGGCATGGGTCTAGAGCTGATGCAAAGTTGATGTTTTTAATAAATGATTCATCATTTGTTCATGTTTTGATTTATTAAAGTTCTCATCCATTTAAGCAAAAGATTAGTGGTAGAAGATGAAATTAAGTTTGGATCCCTATTTTCCTAGTCATAAATATCCATTTTGTATGGATGTTCATTGCAATATGTAATTGCTACCTTCGAGCCTCCTATGGGCAATTGAAAACAACATTATTTTCTTATTTGCTCATAGATCGGGTTTGGGTCAAATTTGAATATGGTATTAGTACATTTTATTTTTGTCAAAGCTTGACCAGATTCAAAATATAAGTTTAAAATTTTCGTTAAGTTCGTCTACATTTGTAAATGTCTAACCCAAGCTATTTTTTTTATAATTTTAAAAATTATTTTAATATTTTTATTTAATCAAATTTTATATTTAGTCAACTTAATATTTTTTAATATTTACATTATAATAATATTATATATTACTATAAATTTAATTTGTATGTATTATAAATTACGTAATATATATTAAAAATAATATAATATAAAATATTACAAACTAAAAAAAAATTTAAATTAGACTCGAACCTTAAATATTCAAATTTGAGCCCAAACTATATTTTAAACTAACTTTTTTCGGGAAGGAGGAGTATTTCAAGACCATTTTTTAATTTATGTTTTAGTTGACTTTATTCACACTCCACACACTTTTTTCTTTTTAAGAATTGCAAGAGCCAATCAATTCTTAAAATAAAATTTTAATAAATTATATTTACCTAGTGTCAGTCCCTTTATTATATTCAAATTTAGGATTAAGCGAATATATTTTAATTTTGACATAATTTGGTCCCTAATTTTTATTATACCATAACTATTTCAAACTTCTAACAATTTTAACTATGCCAATTAAAATAATGTCATGTAATTTTTCTTAAAATCACGGCTTAATCATCTTCTAACTAAGCATACTAATATAGATTCTTTTGTTGGAATGAGTATATTTAAGGAAAATTTTACTTCAACATTTTAACTGAAATTATTATCCGTGTTAATTATTTGGACTAACTAATTATTTCAAATTAAATTATAGTAACTATATCTCAAACCCGAGTATAACTGATTATATTTGGTCTTATTGACATAATGTCTAGAACTATTCATAGCTCCTCTCCAACTCATAAATAGGAGGATAATGCGTTTCAACTCACTCAAACCCACGCTCTCCTGTATTAACAACAATATCCATGCCAATCGAGTTAAAACTCAATCGACTGTATTTATTTAATTTTATATATGTTATAAATCATAGATGTTATACTAAATTAAATTAATTTAACCTAATCAAATTATTTGGAAAATAATGACTAGTAAAATGTTTGTAAATCTTACACTTGCATTAGGGCAAGAACTGTAGGGACAGATGCAAATGTATATATACTTTTAGGACTAGTTGTAGCTAGCATGTGTCTAATTTCAATTATTAATTTATACATGGTTTTAAATTTACTATTATACTGTGCATGAACATGTATTAAAAATGTAATTTTATAATTTTAATAGTCTATATCTTTATAAATTTTAAAGGATTAAATCAAATTTTTATTATTTTTGAGGAGCCAAAGTGTAATTTTACTATTGCTAATTTAAATATTTATAAAAAGTTTACATTTTAGAGGAAGGGCTCTGCCATTGACCAAAATGAAAGTAAGAAATTTTGAGAGGTGAAAGTTAAAAATCATATTAAAATAGCTTAAATTAAATTATTAATTTGTAACAGGGATAAAAATATAATTTTTCCATCTAATAAAGTGGCTTTATTAATATGCAGGAAAGATTAAAATTAAAATGAGTCCATTTAACATAGGGATGGAGGCTTCTATTCATGGGGAAAAAATAAAAATTATATATCTGTACGAATAATAAAATTACTAAATCGATCACATAAATTAGTTAGACATCAATTTAATTATAAAAAAATAAATAAACCAAATGTTTTAAAATAAAAAATATTATTAGAAGATTTTGATGTAAACTTTTATATAATATTTGAAAGAAATAATCATTTAAAAATTAAAATATAATTTTATTTTTATTTGATTTTAAATTTTAAAAAAGTCTTTACAGACACCTACCAGACGCCCGAATACAGAGAATGTGAGTGAACATTAGCTACCAAAAATATTTGTGATTACAACAACCTTATATGGTAAAAAGGAAAAGTAAATGGGAAATTAATTGTAAGGTTTGGTTGGATTATTAGAAAAGAATAATATTAATGATAATGTAAACAAAAAAAAATCTGACACTAATCCATTATCATATATTATAATCCCAATCAGTTTGTCAAGTAGAAGAACTTCAAGGCTGGCTATACATCAGAGACAGCCTCTGTGTCTGTCTGTCAAACATGGCCAGTCTCATTAATTAATATACATTTTCAAAAATACTGGTCTGTCCTTGAAATTAATATATCAAGATTAGTGTGTTGGAACACGCATCTAAGGGCCTTGTGCTCTTCAAAATGGGATTTTCTAATTATGCTCATTTTTCATGGTTGACCAAGCTAAGAAAGAGAGTCATTATTTGTTGTTTTGCTATTAATGAGTCCATGACTGATACAATCTTTGCTTAATTTGTTTAATTTCGGCATTCCCAATACCAAACTCAGTTTTGTCTCTTTATTGGAACATGCTTTTGATGGAGTTTATTAAGAACATGGAAACGGACGGAAGATGCATGGATATGGTTCCTCCATTTCCGAACCATGCTGGGAATTGTCGTGCAAGCATTGCCAAAATCCTTGTATATATATGTGTGATGATACATAGGAGGTCAGAGGTGTGTTTAGAGTTATGAAAAAAAATGAAATGTTGTTAGCTGATGGATGGAGGTTATTAAGATGAGGAGTTTGATGTGAGTCTTTTGGAGATAAATTTATGGAGAATCTTATTTAGATGTGATAGCATACGTTTTTATCATATCACTTAGAATTAGTAATAAAGTTATGACAGTTAAATATGATAGAAAAATTCCTTCACGTGGCAAGTGAGGCATCTCATTAACTTTTAGTTGGGTAAGATACTCCTTGTTATTGATTTTATGAGATTAAGAATATGGTTGGGGAAGCTTTTTATGTGAAAGAGCTTCGTAACGAAGGAGAATGTTACCGGCATGTTATTACATTAACTCTTAATTGCCATTGTAACAGAACAAGTATGGGATAGTTTAGGAACCACATGGGAAGGGGGGCAATGATGCTTATTGGGTCGCAGCAAGTTGGACAAAGAAAAAAAAAAAGAGTGGTTGATGTACACACAACTTAATTCATCATTTTTGTTAATCATTATCTTATTGGTTATCCGATGTCAGATTCGGTTTTCAAATGAACCAACAATTACAAGGAGCACGATATGGACCCTTGGATCCTTTTGAAGAAACCCATGAATTAAGGGATTGAAATGAACCACACGTGGGGCTCACATTAGAAGGAGCAGAAAAGGACAAGGGGAGTTGGGTTCTCTTACTCCTTAAGAGGTATGACCAAAACCAAAAGTTTTCTTACACGTTTGTCTAAGAAACCACCCCCGTTCTCAACGTAAAGCAAGCAATGGAATGAGTTGGGAGACAGAGTAGGGAGTTGTTTGCTGTTTGGTCTCCCTATATAAAAGGTCTCCCTCTTTGTTCTTCTTCTCCATATTAGCCCCCCCCCCCCTAAAACCCACTTAACTTATTCCAATCTCACATGGGCTACTTTCCTTGATTTTCAATCTCAAGTTTGCTGAGAATTTTCAAATATGGAAAGTCAAAACTTTGTTGTGAATGGAGGGGTTAAGATGCCCATTGGCTTCAGATTCCATCCTACAGATGAAGAGCTTGTGGTTCATTACTTGAAGAGAAAGGCTTTGTGCCTTCCATTACCAGCTTCTGTCATTCCTGAGTTTGATGTTTTTCAGACTGATCCTTGGAGCATGCCAGGTTTGTTGCCCATTAATTTCATGCTTTAGTTATGGAGTATATAGGAACAATGTCTATATATACATATATATTTGCAGGTTGAGAATTTGTGGTATAGAATAAAAGTGGTACTTCTCATGGTATCTAAAAGAAATTAATTTTTTGTGGGGGGTTTTTAGGTGATATGAAAGAAAGCAAGTATTTCTTTAGCACCAGGCATGACAGCTACATTAACAACAAATGCAAGAGAGCAGCTGGTTCTGGTTACTGGAAGCCCATTGGCAAAGAGAAGCCAATTTTAGCTTCTGGAACCAATCGAGTAGTTGGGATGAGAAGAGCTTTGATTTTCTGTCAAAGGAAGTGTTCTAATGGGACTCAGACTCGGTGGCTCTTGCATCAATATCGCCTTGTTGACTCAGTGCCAACTCTTGATTCAACTCAGGTAATTAATATAAGTTGCAAGTAACCCCAAATATTGATTAGAACCATAATCTTAGCAATGGGTTTCCCATGTTTGCAGAGATCCAGGAGTGAAATGTGTGGACCAGATTGGTTAGTTTTCCGAGTGTTTCAAAGGAAGAGAAGCAGAAGAGGTAAAAAACATGAAGTGGTTTCTCACAAAAGTGAGACCAGTAGTGCAATGAACATGCCTAGTTGTATTGATTTTACAGTGGAAGAAAGCTCTGTGTTTGGTCCTCCTCCTCAACCTACTTCACCAAGTTCAACTGAAATCACTGAGGTTTCATCCCATGGACTAGATCAAGAAGAAAGCAGTGCTTTCATTACTAGTTATTATTCTAATTGTTGTATGAGGAACCAGTAAAACAAACAAGTTCCACTAAACTTTGTATCAGATACCTTTTAACTGTTGTGAAACGAATGAGATAAAATGGGCAAAAAGGACTTGAGAAATTGTGTTCTGCAAGCAAATCCCAAACCAGTTTCTTCTTTTTTTCCCTTCAAATTTGAAGCAATTATGGTGATAGGGAAAGTGGTGGCACAAATTATTGCTCAGTATCTAAGCTTTTACCATCAAGAAGATGATCAAAAGTAGATAATACTATGAAACAAATACATACAAAATAGAAGGCATCCAAGGAAAGAAAGGTTCTGCATTATCTAATCATAGCACGGTGTCAATGGTGATTGGAAGCTAAGGGCATCCGCACATGCTGATTCTCCGTTACGTTACAAGAACTCAATACCCTCCTAAAATATGCTTTCCATTTATCGAATCTATGTGACTTTCTCAGGCTTCTGTTATTCTCATCATTTCAAGGTTTTCAGCCACACTTGAGAAGTTAAAAAGAGATTCTCTTACTGTCTTTCAATTCAAAAGGATTCTCTTTAAATATTGTGGTTAGGAACGTGAACACAAACAAAGATAACATTTATTACATTTGCAGTTACGATAAATAAACATAACATTGTCGAAAACACGTCGCAATTCGAGCATTATAAACTGCAGAAAATGGATTTGTTAGTTTAGATATGATGAAACAAAGCGTGCAATCTCCTCAGTAGGACCCAGATGCAAGTTGGTTCAATGACAACCCACGTCACAATGTCTATACTACATGTAATAATGTACAAACAGAGGACAGCAGATTTGAGATGATAGTTACCTAATTCATATCCTTACTATACATACATGCATTGAAATGAAAACATATTACCTCTCAACCAACATTTTTGATTTGTTTGTTTGATTTTTTTTTACCACATTCAGACAGAACGACACTAAATAGATATCAGTTGCATGACTATTGTATGATTTGGATAAGAATCTGTGAATTCAAAAGTTATCAAGTCTCTTAAGGAAAACCCCAATAAGCAGTTTCTTGCTTGTCATAGTGTGTGTTGACATTAACATGAAGCCAATTTGGTGCAAGGGAAGTACTAAAAAATAGTTGGCAGCTTGCGTTGTGAGAGGTAGGGTTGCTACACAACTGCCGACCAAAGTTTCTTGTGGCAGTGGTTAAAGACGCCAAGAGAGAGATATGTGGGGTTGGCTTGCGGCGTATATTGCTGACTTAGGGTGGGTTTGGATGGGCGATTGGGTGTGGTGCGGTGCGTTTAGCTTACTTTTCGTCTCACGCTACAGTATCGCTACAGTATCTAATCTCACTGCCACCGCTGTTTTTACACTAACAGCAAGTAAACGCACCGCCCATCCAAACTCACCCTTAGATGGTTCCATTCTGTTTTGTAACTTAAGATTGAATCCACAGGGGCCTTACATGTTAGGGGTTCGTAATGAACATACATACAAACAAATTATGCAAGCAACTAAAGAATATGGTTGTAAAAATACATGCAAGATGTGCTAACATCTGTAACTCTTTTAAGGCATTCTACTTGGGGAGTTATGCATAGTATTTTTCTACTTTTTTCTCCCAATTAACTTTTGTTTTTAATTTCTCACTTAAACTTTAATTAGTGTAGATTATTTTAATATTAATTTTTTACTTAAACTCTGATTAGTGTATATTATTTTAATATTATCTTAGCAATAAATTTTGCCTATAAATAGACCCTTTTTTCACCCTAAAAAGATAATTCATTACACATTCATATATTAACTTTTACAAGCTTTTAGAGAAGTTTGTGTGTACGTTTTGAGGGTTCTTATTTTAGGTTACAGGGTTTAGTTTTATCTCTATTGTTTGTACTATTTGTTTTTTCCGTTTTAGTGAAATTATCTTTGCTTGTGATTTTTTTATCATCTTCAAAGGAGTTTTTTCACGTGTTCAATCTTTTCAATTTTTTTCGTTATTTTACTTAGGGGTGAGCAAAATTCGATTCGATTCAAAAAAATCAAAAAAAAAATTTCGAATTTCGAATTATTCGAATCGAGTTAATCGAATCAACTCGAATTTTTTTTGAATTTCGAGTTCGAGTCGAGTTGAATTTTCGAATTCGAATAACTCTAATAATTCGAATAAACCGAATATAAACTATATATTTTTTATTTTTTAATAGGCTTTTACTTAATTGCTTTTAAGTCTTTAACCCAATTGCCAATTTCCCTCAAGCCCAAACATTTTACTTTTTCCTACTTCCCCAAGCCCGTCTACCCATGCCCTAAAGATTTATTTTCCCAAATCCCAATTCCTCCCCCCAAATCACCCCCAACAAATTCCATCGTCCAAACCCCCATTTATTTTTCTTCTTCTCTCTGTTTTCATTCCATTCAAAGTTCAAACCCTAAAATTTATTTTTCTCAAAAAACCCTAAAATAAACCCTTCTTCTTCTTCTTCTTCTTCTTCTTCTTAAAATAAACCTTCAAATCAAAATCCTTACCTCCAAATCGAGGTGTTGTTCCTTCTGACCGAGGCAGTCTGTTCTCTTCGATTGTAAGCTCGAATTTTTTGCATCTTTAAAGTTTGTCTTGAAATATTTTTAAATTATTGAATGATTTTAGCTCTATTTGCATATGTTTCGCTCTATTTTCCTTCTCATTTGCTTGTTTGGTATTGTAGAACGAGGCACATTGGCACAGCACAATCATCATCGGGCTAAATTTTTAAAATGAAAGAATTTAACATTTTATTTGAGACTTTGAGTGCAGCTGCTGGAATCTCTTAGTAAAACCATTTTTGGCTTTAAAATAATTAAAAATGATACCTCCCCACTCAAATGAAACCTTTAATTACACTGTTAAAATAATTAAAAATGAAACATTTAATTGTTGTTTATCTTTTTTTGTTTTGGAAGATGTAAAATTATTTTTTTATTATTAATAACTAAGCAGGAAGCACAACCTAATATAAATATATAATATTAGTAATAATGTAATACTAATAGAGAAAAAATGTTAGCCAATTAATTTCCCAAAGTAATAATGTAATATTAGTAATAATATAATATTAGTAATAACATAATATTAATAGATAAAAAATGCATAAAATGTACTTCTTTTTAAAGGATTTTGCAGCTTGCTAATACAATTCTATAAAATAACATTAAATGATGAATAAAATATTGGATTATCATATTTAAATTATAAATAAAAATTAAAATATTAAATATTAAATACCAAACCTTATAAATAAAATAACACTCCACCAGACTTTTTTAAATATCATGTTAACTAATTTTAAAGTTTAAACTGTAGTTTAATAGACACCTAAATCTTTTAATAATAAATCTTTTTGGCAAGTTAGATATAAAGAAAACTAGGCTTCAATTAATTAATTTATGCTGTTGTACTATTATATTAATTTAGGCTTCAATTAACTAACTTTAAAGTTTAAACTGTGGTTTAACATACTTTTTTTTTTGTTTAATTTATGCTATTGTACTATTATATTAATTTAGGCTTCAATTAACTAACTTTAAAGTTTAAACTGTAGTTTAACATACTTTTTTTTGTTTAATTTATGATGTCGTACTTGTACTATTATATTAATTTAGGCTTCAATTAACTAACTTTAAAGTTTAAACGATAGCTTAACAGACTTTTTTTTGTTTAATTTATGTTATTGTACTATTATATTAATTTAGGCTTCAATTAACTAACTTTAAAGTTTAAAATGTAGTTTAACATACTTTTTTTTGTTTAATTTATGTTGTTGTACTATTATATTAATTAATTTTTAATTTAATTGATTTATTAAGTTTGATTTTAAACCAATTTTTGGTCATGGTTAGTGATTGCAACAAATGTTTACTTATAAATGAGTGATCCAAAGCGAGATGGTTCAACTCAAAGTTCACAAAATTCTTCCCCAAGTAGAGATGATCAAACAACAACCAAGGAAAATGTTCGAAAAAAGATTACTCCAAGGGCAGCTTGTTGGAACCATTTCACCAAATTTGTGACTGAAGAGGGGGAGAAAAGAGCAAGGTGCAATGCATGTGATGTTACTTACACAATGGAATCAACTTCGGGTTCTACAACGAATTTGAATAACCATTTGAAAGCATGTCTAAAAAGACCTCGAGGTCATACTTCTAATCCGAAGCAATCAGAATTAACATTTGTGAAGGTTAGCCAAGAAACAACGGATTTATCAACTTGGGTGTTTGATAAAGATGTTGTTAGAAAAGCATTGGTTCGTATGATAATTATGGATGAACTACCTTTTAAAATTGTAGAGGGAGAGGGTTTCAAATACTTTCTTTCTATAGCATGCCCACGGTTTAGTCTTCCATCTCGTTGGACAATTAGAAGGGATTGTCTTGATTTATTTAACTCCATGAAGAGTGTGATGAAGAATTGTTTTGAAAAAGATATAAGTAGAGTTTGTTTAACGACAGACACTTGGACTTCATTGCAGAGGATATCTTATATTGTTTTAACAGCACATTGAGTGGATGATGAGTGGATGTTACAAAAAAGGATTATAAATTTTTGCCCAATATCCGCTCATAGAGGTGAAAGCATAGGTCAAGCCATTGAAAAATGTCTTCGAGATTGGAGGATTGAGAGGGTCTTCACTATTGCAGTTGATAATACATCCGCCAATAGTGTTGCCATTGAATATTTGAGAAAGAAATTGAATCATCGAAATGCTTCTGTTGCAAATGGAAAATTTATTCATATGAGATGTGATGCACACATTCATAATCTTATTGTGCAATACGGTATTAAGGATGCTTCTGTGTCTGTGGATCGAGTTAGAGGTACTGTGAGGTATATAAGAGCATCACCATCAAGGTTGACAAAATTCAACCAATAGGTAAAAGAAGAAATGATAGATAGTAAGGCTCAATTGTGTTTAGATGTGCCTACTAGATGGAACTCAACATATATGATGTTATAGGTGGCCAAAAAATATGAGCGTGCATTTGAATCATATGTACGTGATGACCATAATTTTTTTCTTGACCTTACTGCTGGAGATGGAGTTCCTACATTTGATAATTGGGAAATTGTTCGAAGAATTATAAAAGTATTAGAGCCTTTTTATCATCTTACATTGAAGGTGTCCGGATCTTTGCATGTTACCTCTCATTCACTTTTTGAAGTACTGACGGATGTGCATTGTCTTTTTGATGGGTGGCAAGATTGTGGAGATCTAGACATAATTTCTATGACTTCTGAAATGAGAGAGAAATATAATAAGTATTGGGGTGAAGGAAACAAGATCAACATGCTAGTTTACTTGGCGGTCATCTTTGATCCGCGATGTAAAATGAGTTTTTTAGACTTTGGGGTCAACTTGTTTTTTCCTAATATTGCTAATGACATTATGAAAATGATTGATAAAGATTTGCATTGCTTGTTCAATGAGTATTCTTCTAATGCCGGGAAAATTGAATTGTTTGAAGGTAGATCTAGTTCTTCGACAAATCTTTGCAATTTAATGGAAATAGATCAGCCAGAAATGAAATCTGAGTTGGATAGATATTTGGGTGAGGATGAAGAAGTAAACAATTCAAGTTCATTTGATTTACTATTGTGGTGGAAAATGAACAGTCCTAGATTCCCTATTCTTACACAAATGGCTCGAGATGTTATTGCTATTCCTATCTCAACAGTTGTCTCGGAAAGTACATTTAGCACGGGTGGACGTGTTCTCGATAGTTTTAGAAGTTCTCTAACTCCTCTCATGGTTGAAGCTTTGGTTTACATACAAGATTGGCTTCGGAAATCTAATGATGCCATCAATCTTGAAGATTATGTTGATGAACTTCAAACCATGGAAGATGGTAATATATAAATTTTAATTTATAAAATAAGCTTTTGTATTCTTTATATTAGTAAGCATTCCCATAATTTAACTAACACTTTTGTTTTTAAATTTGCTAGACTTATCCAAAATACCCAAAGATCAATAAGGTAACATACTTAGCATTAGTTTATAAAGTTAAATGTTTATTTAATTTATTTTTGCAAAATTTTTTTATTATTTAACTAACTCATTCAATACTTTTACTAGATATTTCAAGATTATCAACGGTGTTTGAAGTACAAGAAAAAACTTAAACGTTTCTATAATGGTTTTTGAACTAATGTGTTATTGCTATTAGTTTGGTTTGGTTTGTTATTGTTGTTGGTTAATTGGACTTTTGTTGTGTTCTTTTGGTGTAGGTTTCTATTGTATTTTGGACTTTTTCTTATGTTTTTTTTATGATGTTGTTGTTTATTTCGACTCATGCTATTTACTTGGACTTTTACTTATATTTTTTTTATTATAATCTTGTTGTATTATTTTTGTTGTTTATTTGGAATCATGTTGTTTATTTGGGTTGATGTTGTGTTGCTTTTATTTATTCACTTATTTACTTCAATTTTTTGTTGTATGATCATGTTTAAAAACTTTAAAGAAAATTATTTTTTTGAAAAGTTACATAAAAATAAACAACGCTAATTTTATTTTTTTAAATTTAACTCGAATAAATATATTCGATTCGATTTGAATTCAATCTCACTCGATTCGATTCGATAAAACTTCAAATAAAGTTAGGACGATAAAATGAGATTCGAAAACTCGATTAACTCAAAAATTTTCGATTCAATTCGATTCGATTTGATCGAATGCTCACCCCTAATTTTATTTGTTCACTGCTTAAACCGGATTTATCCCCAACACAACCTTTGATGCTCCTTGGCATTCTTTTCCTCGGTATTAAAATTGCTAAATCAAGAAGAGAGGTACTTTGGAAGATATGTTATAAACCACATATATTCTAAATAAGAGTTGTTATGAACATAAATTATTCTGAATATAAACGTTCTTGAATGAAAATTGTTCTGAATATAACTATTTTCAAATACAGTGATTTTGAATAATAACTATATTATTCCACCACTCGAGCTAGACCTGTGGCACATTTAGAAAGTGTCAGTTGGAAACCTGAGAGCAAACCTTTTGCCCTCCATCCGCCGTGTCGTCCTCAGCTGACCAACCACTTGGATCGACTTCCCCTTGTAAGCCACCTGTTGATGGATGAGGTGTCCTCCCTTCATTTAGCCACCCACTTTTTAGTGTGAACACTCCTTTTAGGAACTATTGGGACCAATCTAAGTGTAATAGCCTCTTACTACCTAAAGGAATAATATAATGGGCCTCACCGTGCACATCCCTCATGTACTCTATAATGGCAACCTCCTCTGTAACAACTTGTTACATCACACTAGCAGACAAATGGACCTCTCTTATAAATACCCTCTTAAGCAAAGAAGAAAATATCATTTTCCAATTAAGCAATCTTTAAGCACTTACTCTACAACCTAATTTCTTTAGCTCTCACAACCTTTTCCTTGTCCCCTTATTTTTCTTCGACTCTCCACCTGTTTAGGTGAATCGGCCTCATTCAGTCCACCACAATCTCCTTCCTATCTTCTCCTTGTTTTTAAACAAAAGATATTTTTACGAAAGATAGATTAAATATAAAGATAGGAATAATATTTGATATACTATCAGTGGAGAGTTTTTAAATTCCACAAGTAAAATCAGAAGATTGACAAGTAAGTATCCTATAGGAGTATAGTAAAATATTTTTTTTTAAAAGACAAGTGTCAAATTTTAAGATTACTTTTGGAATAAAAAAAAGTATATTGTTAGTATACCAAATACTAGCCCATAAATTCAATTATTTAATGAGTATCTTCAGAATTGAGATTACATTTATATAAGAAACTACTAGAAAAACACAACTAAAAAAGGAAAACCTTTAATATGAATTTTGTTATTATTTTTATATCAAAATGATTAATTTAGCAGTCAAACAACATAACTAACCTCTAAAAAGCCAAAGATGCAATGTAATCCCCTGAGTCACCTGTGGTTATTCTTAGGTAATCCCACAATTCTCGTTGGATCTCTTGTTTTATTTTTATTTTTGCATACAAAACTTCATTATCACAAGAAAGGCCGTAGACTCTTTCCTTTGCTCACCTGAATTATTAGATTATACCCTTTGCCTCCTTTTGCTGGCCCCTCTCCCTCTTTTAATGGGTTGTGGAATTTCAAGATTCGAAATCATCAAAGAGGGAGACGCCTCGCAGTTATACACTCAATTAAGCCTCGTTCATCGACCCAATGACCGTGCCATTACCCATAGTCGCCTTGTTTCGAAGAAAACGTTGCCTAACAAGAGGGAAGAGCATGCAAAGGGAGAGGGTATTCATAATAAGAAGGTGAATCCCAAGGAAAAAGGAATCAAACAAAGGGAAAAGGAAGAGGCCTTCGTTGATAAACAAGGTTTTGAGGATGATGTATGTGATAGAAACGATGACATTTCATACACACGATCACCAAGTTTTAGGGTATACTGCATTCCATCTCAATCTGACGATGGTAATAATGAATTTGATCATAATCTAGAGGAAATAAAGGACGACCAACAAGTACATGTTGAAAATGACAAGAAGGTATGCATAACCGACTTTTGGTTTTTGTTTAGGGGAGGTTAGACTCTTTCTTCGGGGAAATCTTTGAGGTGTTGTTCACTTGAGAGTCGTCAGATCTCTCAACGAAAGGTATTGTCTTTGCGTTGGGGTTGTGTCCCCAACCTTTGTAGAGCGCCACTATACGGTTCACAGAAGGGCACCTCATGTAATGGAGATACAGCTTGAGGCCCGTACATTATTCATAATTAATATTTGCGCAATACTAATACCTCTCCCATGATTTTTACTGATCGTAACTCTACCAATCGAAGTGCCCTTTTCCATGAACCATATGGCAACTCTCTGTGGAGGCTTGGGGACAAAATCCCGACACAGGAACAATAACCTTTGTTGAGGGATTTGTTAACTCCCAAGCGGACGACACTTTGAAGACTTCTCTCAAAAGAGAGTTCAATTTCCTCTCAGTAATTTTAAAAATTTCCAAAGTTACCAATCCAATTAGAGTTTATCATGATTCACACTTTCATTCTATAAACCTACTAGAGCTCTCATAGAATGTATGCATATATTGTTTTTCAAGTTAATAAAGTACTAATATTTGGTTTGTTTAAGCAGAGATCAAGTATAGGACGAGGGAAGACAAATGACAAAGGACAAGAAAAAAAGATTTTCAAGAGCCATATATTTCGAAATATATTCCACTCCTCATGTTAGCAGCATTAAGAAAAATGGCTTTCTTGGTGGTACATGCTAGAACAAATATTCAAAGATGTGTTTTTTTTTCTATCATATAGAACAGGAAAAGTGATGTATAAGGTTTCTTCACAGGAACAGAATGGTTGTCCAGGTTAGTTTAGCGAGCAAGGATACAGATACCTAACAGGGGTATGAGAACCATACGGGTATTACCGGGTCACGTAATTTTCAAAACTACCATGTAACTTGTTAGTCTAGTAGTGGTAGCCTTGCTTCTCAAAACCATACGGGTATTACCTGATCATGTAATTTTCTCTTATACTAGCTTCTATTATTTCATTTAACTTAATTCTATATCTTCAAATTACTTTAGATTTTTGGGGTTGTTTTCCTTTTTAACACACATATCAAATGGTTACTTATTACCAACTTTTTGTATTTAAAAAACAATACAAATCTAGATAAAATTATTATCGAGATTCAGATTACATTTTATTTTCTTTACTCAAATAATAGGCAAATTAACCTTTATATGTTACAAAAAATGCAAATTGCTTATTCTATTAAACGATAACATAGAAATAAATAATCAAGGTGGAACTAATTTTTTTATTTGAACAAAAGAAATAGAAGTATCGTGGAGGCCCCTGTATTAGGAGTTAGATTGTATTTTGCCCATTCAACTCAAAAAAATGGGCAAATTAGCCCCTATAAGTTAAATCAAATAGCAAACTGGTCATTCTATTAAAAATTCCATTCATTTTTACAATTGACAAGGTTAATGATGCAACCAGACAGTGACACATGATGTGTCACACGTGCTTGATGCTAACATGTTAATATTTAAAAAAATTAAAAATATTTAAAAAATATTTTTTTATAATTATTTAACAATTGCATCCAAGATGAACTCAGGCATATTGTGGTTCGGATTCATTTGAACATGGACAATCATTTGCCTATGTTGGACATGATTTTCTAAATGATTATAAAAAATAAAATATGTAAAATATTTTAAAAATTACTAACAATTATAATAAAGTATTAAAATTTAATGGAGACTATTTAAAAATTATAAAACAACAACATCTGAAATGAACCTGAATAAATGATTGTCCAATCATTCTAGAGCGGTTTCTTAAATAATTAAAAAATAATTATACAAAATAGAGAAAATTATTTAAAAAATATTAAGAATTATAAGAAATTATAAATACTTTTTAAAATTTTTAAATATTATTAAAACTATATATACGCATATAGTATAACAACCCATTTTCAGTAAAATCTGAACAGTGGTTTCAAGACCACAAATTCGAGTCCAAAAGAAAATTTATTTTAATATTATTTTATGGTTTGCATTATGATAGGAATATCGTATAAAAATTTTGTTAAGAAAATTTTACCGATTACATGATTAATTGATAAAAGGACCAAATTGCATAAAATGCAAAAGTTTAATTCTAGTAGCTAAAAGGATCAAATAGCTATGAAATTCAAAATTGAAGGTCCTTATATGGAAAATAAACCATTAATAGGAGTTAGTAGATAAGTATGATGATTCATCCATGGAAAATTTGATAAAGAAAATGGCTAAATGTTACATGTAAAAATTAGTTAGGCTTGGAATAAGGATTAAGTTGTATGAATTTCATTTTCCGAGCTTAAGGACGAAATCGTCATTAATTAAAAGTATATAGGCAAAATAGTAATTTTGTCTAGGATGTGAATTGAATTGAATTGAATTGAATATGAACTGTATTAAATTAAGTTAAATTTACTCGTATAGATTCGGATAGATAAAATACGGAGCTAGATCGAGGTAAAGAAAAAGTAATGGATTAGTAGCATACAAAAAGTTCACAAACATTGTCGAGGTAAGTTCGTGTAACTAAATTATGTATATTTATATGTTTGAATTGAATGTTATGTATGTGAATTATGTAATTGTCTTGTAAGAAATTAACTACATATCCGACAAAGCCCGATAAATGTTAAGTCTCGTTTGAATAAATGAAATTTGATGGATACAAGATTTCTCTTATTGGTTGTGGTCCTGCATATGTTGCGAACACGCCATAGCTCGGAAGAGATTCCCGTTAATAGTCATCTTGAGCTTCCCGTTATATGGTTCTTTCTAGCTTCTCATTAATGGCTCTTTGGAGCATCCCGATCGGTTGTGATCCTGCATGTGTTGCGGACACACCGCAACTCTTATGAGTGTCTCGTTACATGGCTCATCGTCCGCTTCCCAATTAAAGGTTCTTTGTGAGCTTCTTGATTAATGGCTCTTTGGAGCTACCCGATATAGCTCGCTTGAACTTCTCGATATATGGCTATCTGGAGCTTTCCGTTAATGGCTCTTCGGAGTTACCCGTTATTGGCTCGCATAAGCTTCCCGATTATGGCTCTTATGAGCTTCCTGTTATAAAACCTGGATAAGCTTCCTGTTACATGACTCACATGAGCTTCCCATTATATGGCTCCAGAGAAGGCTCCCCGATTATGTACTTTAATGAGCACTCCCGAATATGAATTGACGAATTACAGTTTGTACACTTCAAGTGTACTACTTGTGTATCCATCAATATTTCTAATAAATTCAGCGGGTAAAATTCTGACATGGAATAATCTGAATTTGAAATGATTTATTTTGGAAAGCATATGTATATGAAAATTTTACATGACGAGCTCATCTTTGATTCTTGATATTTATGTGAAGTACGTGACTAACATGTTTCTTGAGATTATATGTGTTTAGGCAAATTGCCAAATTTTCTTTGAATGAATTTTGCATGCTTACTTTAAATATAAATGAATGGTAAGTTAAGTTTCTGTTATACGAACTTACTAAGCATAATATGCTTACTCTGTTTATTTTTCCTGTTTTATAGTAATTTGGTAGCTCGTTGGGTTGGAAACTTGGCAGAGATATCATCACACTATCCATCGACTCATCTTGGTATAGTTAGTATATTAACTTTGGTTATAATGGCATATATAGGATAACTTTACCAATGTTGGCATACACATGCTTTGGTTGTAGTTAGCCATTGGAATGGCTTGTAACGGTCATGTTTTGATATATATGGTATTATCATGTTTGAAGTATGAATTTGATTATACATATATGCATTTTGTATCTAGGTAAGTATAAGTTTTGGAATGCCATAATAATAAATTGTTTATTGGGGTGCCTAAGAGCACATTGGTTGTATGTGTAATATGACAAGTTTAAGACATGAATTTGGTTTGATTTAACTGTTTTGATATGGCTTGAGAATGTGTTAAAGTATTGATATAGGTGGAAGGAAATTTGGGTGAGAAATGTGGCCATTGGAAAGGGCTTATTTTCGTCCACACGGGTAGAGACGGTTGTGTGTCTCAGCCGTGTGTGACACACGGCGTAGCACATAGGCCTGTGTTCTGGTCATGTGGCCCCTGCACCTACGCACGGCCTAGCACACGGGCGTGTGACTTGGCCGTGTGAACCAAGTCAAAGAGTTACACGGGTACGGACACGGGCGGAGACATGGCCGTGTACCCTATTTCGAATGCCCACACGGCCTGGGACATAGGCGTGTCACATGGCCGTGTGAGCTACACGGCCTGACCACATGAGTTTGTGTCCTCTGCACCTAGAAAAATTTTGAAATTTCGCGAAAAATTCTCTAAGTACCCGGTTTAGTCCCGACTTGATTCTAATGCATGTATTGAGTCACAAGAGCTCATATAAGAGACTTATGAATAATTTCTAACATGAATGTTAAATAATCTGAAATGTTCGTATTTAATCTGTATGTTTCGATAATGCTCCGTAACCCTATTCCGGTGACGGATATGGGTTAGGGTGTTACATATAGAATTTTTTAAAAATTCAAATAGACTCATATTGTAAAACCCAAATTCTGCCCGGACCCATTTAGAAGCAACAAACAAAATGATAATAAACCAAATGAAAAATAAAAGTCAATCCATTTACAACAAAACATGCCCAAATTACCAAACCCAAAACAAGCCTAATAACCTAAAAACTAACCCTAGCCCACAATGTTTTCAAGAAACAAAAAAACAAAACCCTAACAGCATCCACTAGCAGTCGCCGCACGCCCCAACGGCAGCCAAGCGCGTCGTGCCGCCACGTGTGTCGCCACATCACTGTACCTGCAAAATAGCCTAGAAGAATCTAAAAGCAAAAAAATAGGAGGAAAAACAGTTTGTAAAATATGATTTTTGGGGCTATAAAAACCCCGTTTCTGTATTCTAAATGGACTTACGAATGAATAAAACAGAATAGAAAAAATCAGTACATATCAGTAGATTTTCGAAGGTAGTTGGATTTTTTATTCTTTTCTTTTCTTTTTCTTTCATTCTTATTTTTTTAGAAGGAAAAAATAGAAAATAAATAAAAATAAAAGGATCGAAAACGTACCTTTTGCGAGAGGTTCACAGATTCCGATGAAAATCAGTATTATTTGAGGTTGGGGAGTCGAAAATCCCAAAAAATAGGTTTTTTTCGATTTTTCTAGCCACCGTGGACGGCGGCGCCATCGCCTGCGACCTAAGCTAGCCGGATTCGGATGAGTTGAGAGAGAGTTGAGAGGTTTTTTGAAGTTTTTTTTAAAAAAAACAAAGGCTGAAATGAAGATTTAAAAAAAAATTTGGCTTAAATAGCAGTATTAAAACGGCGCCGTTCCATTAGGTCCTTCAGACGCCCAAAACAGCGTCATTTTGGGGGCCAACCCGCGCGTCGACTCGACCCAGGGGAGGGATCCGCGTGTTTTGCTGCAATGGTTTATTTTCATGTTAGGCCCTTCCGCTTTTTTCGATTGTTTTAATTAGGTTTTTTTACATTTTCAATTGATACTTCAAATTTTATTTCGTTTCCGATTTGGGCACTTGCAAAACTGTGCGTTTTAAGAGCGTGGGAAAATTTCTCATATGGTCCTTTGTCCCTTATGCGTGTTTTATTTTTGTCCTATTTTGATTTTATCATTAAATTATTTATAAATCTTACCTTTAATTTCATTCTGATTGCAATATAGTTCTTTAATCAATTTATTTTATTATTTGACAATTCATTTGTCTAGTATTCTTCATTTTTTTAAGTTAATATTATTTTTTTACTTTGATAATCCTCGAATTTGCTCTTACGTATGTATGTTTCATTCACTTATTTGTTATCTTATTTTTATACTATTATTATTATCATAATTATCACCATTATTATTACTATTGTTATTATTATCATTATCATTTTCATCATTTTTTTTACTTTTTTATTTAATATTTTATTTACTTACTCTCAATTTTAAATCTATCATATATTAGTTTTTATTTTATCATTATTTTTTTATATTGGCTTGTTTTTTTTATTTTTTATTTTTATTTTTTTGCCATTATTAGTGTTATTTTATTCCATTATTAGTTTATTTGTTTTTTTTAAATACTTTCAAGGTTTAGACTTATTATTATGGTTATTGTGGTTGTTATTCATTCGTTATTATTTATTTTATTCTTTTTTATTGTTAATATTAGCATTAAAATGATGTATGTTATATTATTATCGTTATTGTATGTGCAACGATTTGCTTACTAATACACTCATTGTAATCATTCGATAATTTGATATTTTATTCGCATATCACCTTAACATTGCATTAATTTTCGTCCAAATTCAAAAAAGAAGATTTTTAAAAACAAAGACAATATTTCGTATTTTTGGAATTCGAGAAGTTGTTCCCTAACTTACGGGGTTTCGATTTTCTGAAAAATCTGAATATACGAACCACTTTTCAAAAAATACATTTTTAAAATAATCTCGGGATTAATAAAGGACCATGTTCTAACTTACGGAATATGGTCTTTTCTAAAACCGAGATAATCAAATATCTTTTAAATAAGTAAATTTTTCGGCATTTATTCTCTTATCGGGAATTTAAGACATTGTGTCCTAACTTACGGGACGTAATTCTCTTTCTTGATTAACGTGAAATGTGCCCTTTCTTGAAAATTTTTAATATTTTAACAAAGGATCATTTAAATTTTTTTTTGAGTTTTCAACTTTCGACATTAAGACACTAGTTAATCAACTAGGTACCAATTTTTGGGCGTGACGAGGGTGCTAATTCTTCTTCGCACGTAACCGACTCCCGAATTCATTTTTCTCAAATTTCGTAGACCAAAATCATTGTTTTAATAAAATCAAAATGTTTTATTAAAATATTAAAACGATCGAATTGCAAGGTGATTCGATCACACCTCAAAAAATGTCGATGGCGACTCCTATTTTTTTTAAAAAAAATCGATTCCCTATTTTTGTTTTCAAAAAAGTGGTTTCGACACATATATATACACATATGTATCTTCTTAATCGAGTTGATATTTTTAATTAACCATGTTTATTAGTCATATTTTATTAATTTCTTATAATTCTTAATTTTTTTTATAGTTTCTTTTAACTCAAATATATATACAAAAATATATACAATAGTAACCTTTCACAATAACTTTATTATTATTTAATAATTTAATAATTATTTATAAGCTCTTATATTCTTAATCATGGTTTATATGTCAAAAAAACCCTTAAGAAAATGTAAAAAAAAATATTCAATTAAGTTTCTGTATTAAATTCGCACCCAATTAAGCCACTGTCGTTAGCTAAAATAATCAATCACTACACCAAAACAGGCTTTTAGCGGCGTTTGGACAAAAAACGCCACTAAAAATCGAGCATTAGCGGCGCTTTTAAAAAAACGCCGCTAAAGGTAGAGCATTAGCGGCGTTTTCTGAAAAGCGCCGCAAAAAGCCTAAGCCAAATGACACCATTTTCTGGGTTTTTGGGGCCTTTAGCGGCGTTTTTGAATAAACGCCGCTAATGCTCTGGCCTTTAGCGGCGTTTTTGAGTAAGCGCTGCTAATGCTCTGGCCTTTAGCGGCGTTTTTGAAAAAGCGCCGCTAATGCTTTGTCTTTTAGCGGCGTTTTTGAATAAGCGCCGCTAATGCTCAGATCTTTAGCGGCGTTTTTAAAGAAGCGCGGTATTGCTGTGGCCTTTAGCGGCGTTTTTAAAAAAGCGCCGCTAGTAATAATAAAATCTAATACCATTTCAATTATCTCATTTTTTGATATATTCTCAAGTAATGTTTCAATTATATTTTTTATTATAAGTTGAAAAAATTGATATTTCGTTGTATTTATTATATATTGGTCAAATTTACATTTAAATGATAACAAATAATATTGTTTAATACAAAATGTTTTTATTAAAGAGAAGTCCTAATCCTAATTAACTATTTATTATTATTTTTCAATCATGTACAGTTTATTTAAACTACTTTACTAGAAAAATATATTAAATTATGAGTAAAATAAAATATCATAAAACTTAAATTGATAGTTCGAATAAATAAATCAAATAAATTAAATATAAAACACCAAATATGGTGATAAATAATATTATATATTGATAATTTTATTACCAAAAATAATTTTATATTTAGTTAATCAAACATGAACACAACAATAATGACCTAATAGTACCTACTCAAGAGTAAGAACTAAAAATGAATCAAAAGGGACAAATGAAATTAGAGTATTAATTTTAAGTATTAATTTCAAATATAATTGTAAAAGATACGATAGTATTAATTTTAAAATATTTAATTTAATTATCATTATAGTTTAGGGTTTAATATATATGGTTTAGAGTATATATATGGTTAATCTAGGATTTAGGGTTTCATGGGTCGAGTTAGGGTTTTGGGTTTAGATTAATTTTTTAATTTATATTTTAAATATGTTTATAAATTTATATATTAAATAATTTCATATATAATTGAAAAATATAAGATAGTATTAAATTTAAAATATTTAATTAATTATCATTATAGTACTTTAGGGTTTATATGGCTTACGGTATATGGTTAATTTAATATTTAAGGCCAGTTTAGGAGTTACTATTTTAAGGTTTGGGGATTATATATGGATTTAGGGATTATGGTTTAAGGGTTGGGATTTAAGGTTTAGGGGTTAGGAGTTAGGGAGCACTTAGGGGTTAAGAGCTAGGGATTTAGGGGTTTAAGGGTCGGGTTAAAGTTTAGGGTTTAGATTAATTAGTTTTTTATTTATATATTAAATATGTTCTTATATAATTGTAAAAGATATAATAATAAATTTAATATATTGAAATTATGAGTATAGTTTATATTATTTAAGAGATATATAATAGATAAACTTTATGTATATTGAATGGTTAATTTAAGATTTAAGGTTTATTTGAGATTTCTTAAATGATACAATTTTATACAATTAATTAATGCTTTTATATTTAAAAATATTGTATCTAAACCATTTGATATATTTAATATGGATAGATAGGTAATTATTTAATTTGGATAGGACCAAATTATAAGAAAAAATAAAATACAAAAATAAAAATGAAATAAAAAAAATAAAAATTATAATTTTTCTAATTCTTTTAAATATTACTTAAAATTTTAATAATTCTTTATGTAAAATTTATATGAAAGATTCAATAATTGAATATAAAAAAATATGCGAGCTTTAGCGGTGTTTTCAGCAAAAAACGCCATTACTATGTATTAAAATTTCCCAAAATGGCGCCGTTTGGGTAGAAAAATTTAAATTTTTAGTGGCGTTTTCAGCAAAAACGCCGCAAAAGGTAGACATTACCGGCGTTTTGATAAAAACGCCGCAAATTGTGAATTTGAATTGATCTCATTCAATTAATTAAAATGTATGTATATATATACGTCCTAACTCGCTATCATTCCTTTTGTTATCACTTCATCAATATTTAAGAAAAATGCCATGTATATATATAGTTGTTCGTCCTTCTTGTTTTCATTTATATATCTATTTGAGAAATTAAGAATATAATAAATTTGTTAATTAGAGAAATTTATTCAATATTTATCAATAAAATAAAATATTACATATTCCATACTTTATATAAAAAATAAATTTTATAAAGAATAATATTGTTTATTGCTACTTAATACAAAATTTTTAACTATTAATTATTGTTTAATCAATTTTAACTGTTTTTATGATTATTAAAGATTTAGGGAATTTTTTGGAAGGTATATATATAGGGGGTATATATGATTATTAGGGTTTGGGATATAAGGTTTAGGGGTTAGGGGTTAGGGATTTAGGGGTTAGGAGTTTAGGGGTTAGGGGTTAGGGATTTAGGGTTTAGGGCGTCAATTAATGGTACTACTCAAGTTAGGGATCATGGTTGCTTAGATTAATTAGTTTTATTAATTTATATATTAAATATGTTCTTATATGTTTGTAAAATATATAATAATAAATTTAATATTAAGTAGTGACCGTCCGGTTTTGTTTCTCCAAATTTTTGTCACTACTCTACAAAATCTGGTTCAGCCTTCTAATTTATAGTAGAAAGGATCGTTCTAAAAATATTTATTGATGAACGACGGGATTTGGAGGGTTGGAAGCTAGCAGATGCCCCCTTTCGGTATTTTGGCAATGTTCCTAGGGCACCAATAGCACATGTCAAGAATCCTACAATTGGTGGAGGCCAGTTCAGTGATCATTTAAGATATTTCAAAGATATGTATAGTATATATTATTCAATTAATTAGAGATCATAATATATATATATAGATCACTTTATATATGCATGTATACCGAATGGTTAAATTAATTAGGGTTTTGGTTTATTTTAGACAGCTTGTTAAATAATACATTTAATTACTAAAATTTATATTTAAAAATATTGTTAAGTTAACAATTCGATATTTTTTATATATATAGTAATTACTTATATTTAATTTGGAATAAAAAAATATAAAAATATAAAAATGAAATAAAAAAACTAAAATTTATAATTTTATCAGATAGTTTTAAACATTACTTAAAATTTTAATAATTAATTAATTAAAATTCTAATGAAACATAGAAGAAAGAAAGAAACAAATAATACTAAGTAAAAGATGTGAGATTTAGCGGCGTTTTGAGCAAAAAACGCCGCAAAAGTTATTAATAATTTGGTAAAAACGGTGTAGTTTTTGGCTGAGAATTTAACGGCGTTCGCGGCGCAAGGGCAAAAACGCCACTAAAGTTGGGTATTAGAGGCGCTAGGAAGAAAACGCCGCAAAGTTGCTCTGTAGTTTAATCAAAACGTTGTCGTTTTCTATTGCATATTAACGGCATTAGCGGCGTTTTATTAGTAAACGCCGCAATTTGTAATTATATATTGTGTTTTTTAAATATGAATTAAAAAAAACAATGTTTTAAAATTCCTAAAAAATGGTGTCGTTTCAGTAGAAGAATTTAATTTGTTAGTGGCGTTTTTGTAAAAAACGCCAGAAAAATGGGCATTAGCGGCGTTTTATTCGTAAACGCCACAAAAAATTATGAATAGTTTGGGCAAAACGATGTAGTTTTTGTTCGGGAATTTACTGGCTTTTGCGGCGCAATTGTAAAAGCGCCAGTATAGGTATGTTTTAGCGGCGCTACGCGAAAGCGCCGCAAATTTGCTTTCCAGTTTTAAGAAAACGCTGTCGTTTATCTACCACATTAACGGTATTAGTGGCGCTATATTACAAACGCCGCAATTGTTGATTCTGTATTTCATCCCAACACTTAGCCGAAAAACGAATTTTGTCCTCAAAAAGGCCCCCCAACTTTTCCCCAGAAATCGTGAAAAAATACAAAGAAAGAAAAAGGTGTAGGAGAACTCAGAATCATCACAAACGAAGCAAAGGTTTAGTCAATCTTCAGAGGATACTATCAAAGCTGCGGAATATGTGGTCAAAAGGTAAGCGTTTTTTCCTTTCGAAATACTGTATCTTGATTTGGGAATTTGGGGTTTAGATTCCAAGTTCAATCACCAAGCTATTGGTAGTTTGTTTGGGAATTTGGGGATTTCTGCATGTCTAGGGTTTGGGGATTTCTGCGTGTTTCTCCCTTCATTTTCTTTATTTCGTTGTTCTTTTTCTTTAAATTTTTAGTTATGTTCTGTTGACAATAACATTGCTGTGCTTTATGTTTTATTGGTATTTTATTTATTTAATGATTTATTTTGATTATAAATGTCAGTTATTTGGTTAGGATTTTGTTAGAAAAGAAAAAATAAAACCGGTTTTAATCTATGCTACTTGGATTCCAGTGTAAGGATCGAATGCTTGAGTATTTTAAACTAAAATCCCATTCTCATATACCAAAATAGCTTAGAACAGAACTAGATGCAAATGAAAACAGAAAATTCAATTTGCTAAATAAATGTTGCAGAGAATTGACTAACCGCTTTACTAAATCAAACAAGCTGAAGCAGATGAGTTGAAGTTCACTATTTCTCGCCAATTTAGCCTTCAATGCCTGCAAAAATTGATTACAAAATATATAAGACTCATTTTTGTTATCATGTTGTTCATGAGGTCAATCAGTTATATAAAAAAATAAAGCTATGAAATTTATAAATGTTTAAAATGCGTTTCACACCTGTGGTTTGAGTGCAGAGAAATCGATACCAGTTTTTGCTGCTTAAATTTCAATACCTCGGGATGACTGTTTTATAATCAATTTGAACAAAAGGGATCTAGTTTGATTTCTAGTCTGTTTTGTGAGATTTTTTGAATGAATATGCAAATAGATGTTCTGTTTTCTACCTTGTTTTGCGATAGCAACATATATTATTTAATAGTAGATTTTATTCATATTTAGTTAAATGTAACTAATTATATCTTGTGGGTTATGAGACTCAATGCTGCAATTTGCTGAAATTGTGACTGTAGACAGGCTGTAGACAGCAGCTTAGCTACTGTCAAATGTTCATAATTTGTAAAAGAATGGTTGGTTAGTACTGCTTAATTGAGGCTACTGTCAAATGTTCTTTGATGTGAATTTGATATTAGATATTTCATCTGATTCAAAGTTGTTAAATATTTGATATTAATATTTGGTATGAATAATTAAGTGAATTTGATATGGAAATATTTCATACGGTAATTTTGAAGAAATATAGAGTCTTGTTCTGCATTGGTCTTTATGTATTGTTCTGATTGTTGTGATAATTAAAATTCAAATTTAGATTTGTATCTTAATTTAGTTAAATATTCTTTTGTTTCCTTCTGTTATTTTTTTCTGTTTTGTTGGTACTAATTTACTTGTGTGTGTGTGTGTGTTTTTTTTGCAGAAGTTTGCTTCGAAGTTGAGGAAATTTGAGGTATTTATTTCTATGTTTCCCTAGATAGTTTTCTTAAAAAAAAAAACCTCCAAATGTTTTAAATTTCTGATTTGGTTATATTTCAGCTTTATCGTTTAATTGAGTTGGTTTTTTTTAGTTTTAAAACGGAGTTTTAATTAAGATTTTTGGTTTTAAAGCTGTGGGTATCGGTTTTAATTATCATCTTTGCTTTATATGTTGCTAGCTCAATTTAATTTACGTGTAACTTTGCCGCTTATTACAAGTTATGCTAGTTTTAAATTATGCTTGTTATTTTTGTACGTATCATTTACCCAAGAAAAAAAATTACGTAAATTATTAAATTTCAGATTATGATTCTTAAATCACTTTTTATATTTGAGTAATTGAATAAATTATGGGCGATTAGTTTATTCGGTTTAATGTGAATAAATTATCGATTTTCGATTTTATGTCAATGAATAAATTATCGACGTTATATGTGATTAATTGATTGAATGTTAATGTTTAATAATCTATGATTATTCAATAAATTGATCGATTAATTTATTGACTGTCAGTGAAATCTCAATGAATTATTAATATATATTTTTAAAATTTATAACTTACATTACTTAAATATATTAATTACTAAAATTTACTTAAATATATTACTTAAATACATTACTTACTAGAATTGGATTAAATATATTACTTAAATACATGACTTACTAAAATTAAAGTATATATTACATTACTTACATTACTTACTAAAATATATTACATTACTTAAATATATTACTTACAAAAATTTATAACTTACATTACTTAAATATATTACATTACTTAAACTTTTTATATATATATATATATTAAAAATTTAGCTATATGGTATGGATATATAACCTATATTTCAATTTTATTGTCAATAAATTTTATAATTTTAAAAATAATTGTAAATGTTATTTTTAAATATTAAAACCTATATTTTTAATATATCACCCCATATATGGTATGGATATATAACCTATATTTCAAATTTATTACAAATGAATTTTATAATTTTAAAAATAATTGTAAATGTTATTTTTAAATATTAAAACCTATATTTTTAATATATCACCCCATATATGGTATGGATATATATCCTACATTTCAATTTTTAATAACTTACATAATACACAACTTACATAATACACAACTTACATAACTTAAATAGAAACACATAATACATAACTTTGATAACTAACATTATACACAACTTACATAATACATTACTTTGATAACTAACATTATACACAACTTACATAATTTACATGTTACATAACTTAAATAACTTACATAATACATAACTTTGATAACTAACATTATACACAACTTACATAATACATTACTTACATAACTTAAAGCATAATAATAACTTACATAATACACAACTTACATAGCTTACACAATACATAACTTACCCGTGCAATTTATTGTCAAGATTAGGCTTCAAGAAATAAGAAATGGACCGGTCTTGGATGAATTTGTCAAGGGTAAGCGACGGTTATCGAAATGGAGTACAAACTTTTCTAAATTTTGTATTTCAATATGCAAGCCAAGAGAACATGATTCTTTGCCCGTGTAAGAAGTGTGTCAACATAAACTGGCATTATCGTGAAGTTGTATACGAGCATCTAATTGTTGACGGGTTTGTTCATGGTTATAAACAATGGTTTTTTCATGGAGAATGCCCGCCTAGTACTTCCTCTTCAAGGATGGATGTATCTTATGATAGTACTGCTTACCATCAGTCTGTTAGAGGGGATGACATTGAAGGGATGTTGCGGGAAGCATTTAATATTCACAGTCATGGTTTACAGTCGTTCCCACCCGACTTTGTGCCATCTCATGATTGTAATCTCGGTGGAAATGCTTTTACCGAACCCGGAAGAAGTGTACATCATGAAGAGCCGAATGGAGAAGCGGCAAAGTTCTACGCGCTACTTAATGAGATGAACGAAGAACTATATGAGGGATCGAAATTTTCAAAAATGTCTTTCTGCATTCGTCTTTTACAGTTAAAATGTTTGGGAGGGTGGACCAGGAACTCATTGACAATGCTGTTAGAGTTTTTGAGAGAAATGTTTCCGTTTGCAAAAATCCCTCAGTCATGCAAAGATATGAAGAAAATGATAAAAGGCTTAGGTCTTGGGTACAACAAAATCCATAGTTGCCCGAATGATTGCATGTTGTACTGGGGCGATCGGAGAAACCAACAGTGCTGTCATGTATGCGGCGAATCCCGTTGGATGAATAGAAACACAGATGATGGGAACAGCGATGAAAATGATGCACAGCCAAGAAAGAAGCCGGTTAAGATTTTACGGTATTTTCCGCTGATACCAAGGCTTCAAAGGCTTTTCATGTCGTCGAAGACAGCGGAGTCAATGACGTGGCACCATGAAGGAGGAACCGATGATGGACTATTAAGGCATCCGGCAGATTCTTTAGCTTGGAAATCATTTGACAATAAATTTCCAAGCTTTGCAAGCGATCCCAAGAGTGTGAGGCTTGGCCTAGCATATGATGGATTTAATCCTTACAAGATCATGAGTACTGCATACAGTACTTGCCCAGTAGTACTTGTTCCTTACAATCTGCCTCCGTGGATTTGCATGAAGCAATCTTCCCTTATCTTATCTATGATTATCCCTGGAGAGAAAGGGCCCGGGAATGATATCGACATTTATTTACAGCCACTTATTGAAGAGTTAAAACAATTATGGGCTGGTGTCGAGACATACGATGTGCTGAGAAAGGAGAACTTTAATTTACGTGCAGCTTTGATGTGGACCATTAATGACTTCCCTGCTTATGCCAATTTATCCGGTTGGAGTACCAAGGGTCGTTATGCGTGCCCTTGTTGTGCTACACAAACATGTTCGCAATGGTTATACAATGGAAAGAAGTTCTCTTACATGGGGCATCGTCGGTGGTTACCAGAAAATCATAGATTTAGATCTCAGAGTTTGGCATTTGACGGTACTGAAGAGTTCAGAGAAGCTCCTTCGCAGACAAGTGGATCTGAAATCTTGTTAATGTTGGAAGATATGAATTTCAGTTATGGGAAGTTGAATCAACCGGCAAATACGCAAAGAAATAGAAGATCAAATGATGAAGCTGATGATAACTCCGATGAAGAGGATGATTCTAATGAGGCGGACTTGTGGAAAAAAGAAGTATTTTTTTTAGTTGCCTTATTGGGAGCACCACCTTTTACGACACAATCTTGATGTTATGCATATTGAGAAAAATGTCTGCGAGAACATTGTCTGTACAATTTTGAATGTAGACGGAAAATCAAAAGACAATCTTCAGAGTCGACTTGATTTAGTTCAGATGGGAATTCGACCTAATCTTCATCCGAATCCACTTCCGAATGGTAAATATCAGTTGCCGCCTTCTATTTTCTCAATGTCGAAGACAGAGAAAGAAGTGTTCTGCATGGTGTTGAAGGATATAAAGGTTCTAGATGCGTATGCATCTAATATATCTCGATGTGTTAGTGTTAAAGATCGAAAACTATATTCGCTAAAATCACATGACTATCACATCTTGATGCAAGATTTACTGCCAGTTGCTCTACGATGTTGTATTTCGAAGAAGGTGACGTCTTGTATAATTGAACTATCCAATATAATGAAAGCCATTTGTGGCAAAGTTTTGGATGTTCAAGAACTTCAGAAGGTACAGGATCGAGCCGCTTTAACTTTATGCAACATGGAGAATATCCTCCCACCTTCCTTCTTCACTATTATGGTTCACTTGATAATCCATCTCCCGCATGAAGCAATTCTTGGCGGACCCGTTTTCTATCGATGGATGTATCCCATAGAAAGGTGTTAATTACAATTTTTAAAATTTTCCTTCATTCACCTATATGCCTTTAGTTACAACTTTTGATAATGTTGTATACCGTGTTTAGGTTCCTATCCAAATTAAAGTCTTATTGCCGCAACAAGCGTTATCCAGAAGGATCGATTGCTGAAGGCTACTTGGCAAAGAAATGTATGACCTTCTATTCAAGATATTTGGAAGATGTTGAAACAAGGTTAAACAGACCAAATAGAAATGCTGGACTCACGGATCATAACTTTGTCGATAATTATTTGTTCCAAAGTTTTGGAGAACCAATCGGTAAAGTTGAAATTGCAGAATTAGATGATTTATCTTGGGTTCAAGCACATCGATATGTTCTGTTTCACCACGAATCAATGGAACCTTTACGCAAGTAAGTTCTAGAAATTTGATAAATATTCATCATTTAAAAATTGTTTATAGTATAACAAACTGAACATATTTTTAACATAGTGAGTACAAACAAATATTGAGATCTCGTTCGCGCTCCCGAAGAACACAACATTGAGATATCAATAAGTTGTTTACAGAATCTTTTCATGAATGGTTAAGCCAAACGGTTTGTAATTGGAGCTTTCACTGACAAATAATAATATTTACTCAAAACATTTTTAATTACTCAGTTTACTTTTCATTCAATAGGTTTGGAGGACAATAATCCTGTGGAGGGAAATGTGGAATATTTTGGACTTCTTACTGACTAATTGAGTTGGATTACTACGGCAAATGGAAAGTTGTCTTATTTCGAGGTGATTGGGCCGATGTTAATGCTGCACGTGGAATCAAGCAAGATCAACTTGGTTTCACAATGGTAAACTTTGCTCGATTGATTCACACAGGACAACAATTGATTGATGAGCCGTATGTATTTTCTTCTCAAGTCAAACAAGTTTTTTACTCAAAAGACCCAACTGATGAGGGTTGGTACGTTGTACTCTGTAACATCCCTAGAGACTTGTTTGACATGGGCAGTGGAAGTAGAGATGACATTGACGACTGAACACAAACTTTTCCATTTCCAGAACAGAACTTAAACGAAAACATCCCTAGTACTAGTACACAATTTCAATGGGTCCGCCAGGATACGGATGAAGAGATTTACGAATTATAATGTAGTAAGCTTTTACGATTATCTAATTACATCTACGAATGATGATATTTCAACTATTTATATGTGATATTATTGTTGTAATTGTATACTAAGTTTTCAACTAATTTATTTGTATTGCAGATAAAATGCCTAGAAGAAAAGTGCGATCGCACCGCATTGTTCAAGGTACTCCAAACTCGGTGGAAACAAACAGCACTGAACAACAGACTGTTATTGGATCTTCGAATGTTCTGGTTACACCTGAGGAACCTATAGAAGTTCAAAGTAATTTAACATTTAATTTACATGTGTGTTGACTTCTTGTTTGTTTTTTTTTTAAATTTCGTATATTACATTACTTTTATTTTTCAGATGAAACTGGTGGGACGCGGAGAGGTCGCGGACGTACGGTACTGAGCGATTTATACGACCTAGATCCAGTCGAGCGTGTCCAAGTATCCAGTAATAGCTTTGGTCAGCCTGTTGGATCAGAAGCTCGCCTTTTAGCAGGATACATGGGCATTCTAGCACGGAATGCAAATATGTTGCCAATTAACTTCGAGTCATGGCATAAAATGCCCGAGAGTAACAAGAACCAAGCTCTCGATAACATTAAGGTAACAAAACGTGTATGTCATTTATAATACTTGGGTTTAAGTTTCATTTACATTTACTTTCTTAAGTTGTGTTTTTTGTAGGCAAGATTTGCTCTAGAGGTCTCCGATGCTTATGTAAAGAAGGCATTGGGAAAAAGATGGAGAGACCATAAGAGCACTTTAAAGAAAGACTATTTTAAGAGAAAAACAATACTCGACGAGAGATTACAAAATGTCCCGCCGGGAATGCTGAGGTACCAGTGGGAAGACTTTAAAGAAAGGAGAGGTATGTGTAACTTATAAAATTTTGTAATTATTTTGGTGTATAGTATTTCCTAATTAGCATACTAATAATTTCATAATGTAGGATCGTGAAGAAGTTAGAAAAAAAAGTAGGCAGCAACAAAAATTCACTCACACAGCTGGGTCGAAAAGTTTTGCGTGTGTAGCTCATGCAGAGGTATTTTCAATTTTTTAATATTGGCAGATATTTACTACTTACTTACATTAATATTTTTACTATTGTACTGTAGGAACTGTCATCCGGTCAAAAAGTTGGACGCCTTCAACTTTTTGACATTACATATAGGAAGAAAGATGGAAACCCTATGACTCTTGAAGCTGCAGAAATTATGGTACGTTTGCTTAATTAATACAATTTCACTTATTTTAATTATTTATAGTGTTTATTTTCTAATGATTTATTTCATTTATTGTAATGCAAATATTGTTATGTTATGTTGCATTGGGTTTTTTAATATATATTGCGTTCCTAACTATTTAATTTATTTTTTAGGAAAAATTAAAGGATAAAAAGGCGGAGTACGAAGCGATTTCTTCCAGTGATAGTTCTGTTCATATTGACGACATTGATAACCGGATTATCACTGAAGTTTTGGGTCCTGAAAGGTATGGTCGGGTTCGATTTCAAGGATCTTTTGTTAACCCATCCCAATATTTTAGATCTAGCTCGCAACAATATATGCCTTCGGGGAGTCGAGCCGAAGCTGAAGTTCAGAGGTTAAGAGACCAGATGGCTCAGATGCAAGCGACAACAATTGACCAAATTACACAACTTAAAGCGGAGGCAACATCGAGAGAAGCTGAGGTTCAAAAAAGATATGAAGAACTCCAGTTACAACTGAAAGCAGATGCAGCAGCGAGAGAAGCTGAGGTTCAACGAAAGTATGAAGAACTCCAGCAGCAGCTTAAAGCAGATGCGGCAACAAGAGAAGCAGAGGCAGCAGCGAGAGAAGTACAGGCTACAGCGAGAGAAGCAGAGGCTAAAACGAGGGAAGCAGAGGCTGCAGCAAGGGAAGCAGAGTAGCGTTAAAAGTTCGATGAACTCCAGTAGCTGCAACAGCCGCCTTCTTAGACTATCATGTAAATATACTTCGATTTTAACTTTTAATTATCATTTTAACTTTTAACGTTTTTGTAAGAATAATACGAATTTTATTTTATTTATTGATATTTATTATATTATTTGTTTAATATATAGATTTATTACTTTTGGCTGGTTTAGATATGATTTCTTCTGATTTGTTTTTACAGGAGGGCTGAAAATATAAAAAAATTTATTTTACAAATCTGCCAAATTTAGTGGCGTTTTTTTAAAAAAACGCCGCTAAAGATAAGGGTCTTTAGCGGCGTTTGTGGAAAAAGCGCCACTAAAGATCATGGTCTTTAGCGGCGTTTGTGGGTAAAGCGCCGCTAAAGATTAGGTTCTTTAATGGCGTTTGTGGTTGAAGCGCCGCTATAGATCAGGGTCTATTGCGGCGTTTGAGGGGAAAGCGCCGCTAAAGATTAGGTTCTTTCGTGGCGTTTGTGGTCAAAGCGCCGCTATAGATCAGGGTCTATTGCGGGGTTTGAGAAAAAAGCACCGCTAAAGACCCTGATCTTTAGCGGCACTTCCACTAAAGCGCCGCTAAAGGTCTTAGTCTTCAGCGGCGTTTGTGCTAGAAGCGCCGCTATAGACCAACACCTTTAGCGGCGTTTATTTTTAAAAATGCTGCTAAAGTTAGCGGCGCATTCATTAGCGGCGTCTGTTGCGGCGCTTTTCAAAGCGCCACTAAAAGCCTGTTTTGGTGTAGTGATTTCAGCCTCACCACATTGACTGTTAAAATAAATTGATGGACCAATTAGATGGTGACACATGATAGCATATGGTTTAATCTAACATTTTTTTTATATAAAAATGATTAAAAAACTTAAAAATTATAAAAAATAAGAAAAAATTACAAAAATATTAAATATTAAAAATGATATAAACTTATTAAAATTATAATAAAAACTATAATAAAAATATAAAAACTTGTAAATATTATAAAAATAAATAAAATCTAATAAATTATAAAAATTAATAAAATTAATAAAAACTTATTTAAAATATTTAAAATTAAAAAATTATTAGAATTCTTAAAAAATAATTAAAATGTAAACAAAATTATAAAATAAAATAAAATTCATGTAAACTTATAAACTTAAAAAAACATAATGGCAAAAAAACTTATAAAACTTAAAAAAACCATAAAAACCTGAATTGGACTGGTTAGCCTGAAATCAGTAAGGGTGTCGATTCGAGGAAAGTCATTGAACCAATTGACCAAAGAATTGGGCGGTTGAACCGATTTTTTATTTTTTTAATATTTTTTATCAAACCAAAATTTCATTATCCAACTATTAGCATATGTTAGGATGAAATATTCTGAGCAAGGTTTTCAAAACCAAATCGGCGACCTATCTGGTTCGGTCAGTGGTTTTTCAGTTCGACTAATTCATCTAGTTCAATTAAATAAAAAAATTTAAAAATCGGTTCAACCATCCAGTTCACAGGTCAACCGCTCAAATGGCTTTCTTCAAATTGATACCCTTTTCGATTTCGGTCTAATCGGTCAAACTTACTGATCTTGTCCATTTCAAGTTTTATGATTTTTTTATAAGTTTATATAATTTTAATGTATTTTTTAAAATTTTTTATGATTTTTATAGAATCTTAATATGTTTTTATAAAATTTTAAATGTTTTATTACTTTTATAATTTTTTTATAATTTATTAGAATTTATTAGATTTTTTATAATATTTATAAAAAATTATAATTTGTATAAGTATATATCAATTTTCATATTTTTAACATTTAATAATTTTTATATTATTTGATAATTCTTTTATTTTTATAATTTTTTTTATTTTTAATAATATTTTATAGAAAAATATTAGATTAAACCAGAAACTGCCACATGTCACCATCTAAATGGTTTGTTGATTTATTTTAATGGTCAACGTGGTCAATGATGGGAACTGTTAACGGAAGAGCTTAATTGATTATTTTAATTAACAACAAGGGTTTAATTGATTTTTTTTTGCATTTTCTTAAGAGCTTTTTTGACAAATAAGCTTTTTTTAATAATTTTCTATAGTTTTGTATATTTTTTTATAACTGTTTGATACTTATTTAAGAAACTATTCCAAAATTAATTGGACGAATGGTTATTTCAAGTTATTTAAATCTAGACAACCAATTCTTCTGATGTTGTTTTTAATTATTTTTAATATTTTTATAATTTTTAAATAATTTTATATAATTTTTTAATTATTTAAAAAACCACGCCATGGGAAATTTTATTTATTTTTAAGATTTTTAATTTTTTTAAATATCTATTGACATGTCATTTATTACGTCAGTATAAGGTACACGTGACATATCATGTACCACTACCTAGTTGTTACGTCAGTCATGTCATTACTTAACATTAGAAATGAATGCAATTTTTAATAGAATTATAACGCCCTCAACCTGACCCGATTCACTAGGTCCGGATCTCGGGTGTTAAATCACATAGTACTTATCAAATTTTTTGAACTGTAGACAGACACTCATTACTTAAAACATTTCTCGTTATCATTTCTTTTAAAGACTTAATATCAATGAAACTAAGGAAAGTATTTTAGAAATAAAAAATTACATCAGACCAATTACATCCCATTACAATACAAACATTTACTAAAGACTGACTCTTAGGGTATGATACTAGAATACACCACTTTTCTACTGTATGCATAATAGTCCACTTCATCGCTACCTTGACGTACTCCTAGCGTAGTCCCTTCGGCGCAGCCTCTTACTACATCACTTGAAACAATAACAAACAATGTAAGTTAAAGAGAACTTAGTGAGAGTTAATACAGAATACCTTGGCAGATTCTTTTATAATATTAGAATAACATTTGTACGCCAACTACCCTTCTTAACCACTTACTTCTGTTTGGGCGAATACTATCACAGTTTCAGGCTTTGACTTATACACTTAATTGTATCAATTCTCCCTTAACTACCTGACTAACTTAAGATCCTTCCAGACATTACCTTAATCTCTTTTTTTTTAGAACTACAAAGGTACTTTTCAAAGAATATCTCTTTAGAGCTCACTACATACAGACCATCTTTTCATACATACACTGATCTCAAAATAGTTGATCACAGATATTGTTCACTGGTTGATACATACACATTTAGCGAACACTCACACAGATTTAAATACTATAGATTTACTAGTCAAATCATATTCTTATTTGATCCCTTACAAGCTCACACTAATAATGAATTATATAGATAATCCAAATGAAATTCACACAATTTTATTACAGAACCCCAGATACTCAGAAATACGATGACTTAGATTCCATAAGATTTTAGAAGAAAACATGATACTGTTTAGATATGGCGGATACCAGATAACCCATATTCAACCCTACATAGTACAGACAAACTTAGACTAATGGATACTTATATCATGCATAACTACGAAGACACCCAAATTCCAAACTAATAGGTTGCAAATACTCTTTCTGAACATATAGATACACATTTCTTTTCAAGAAATTCCCTTAAGACTTATTCAATTACATCATTGATCTTATTCAACTACCTTAATTTCAGACATATCATAACATTATCATAGCAGTACAAAGCAATAAGAATTTATCCAGAACTTACCATAAGGGCAAATAATCATATTCTACCAAACAGATTTAATAGAGTACGCCATAAGGGCCAAACAGAATACGCCACCAGGGCATCATACAGAATCACATGTTTATTGTCCCGATGGACTTTCACAAAAGGTGCTATGGCTTTCTCCCTCATGAACTTAAACATAAATTTCATGTATCATGATATGCCAATTCGATCCACACATTATCAAAGGCTACATGATTAACATGCATACAATCATATATTGTCATGGTCTTAACCACCTGGACTTACACACTTTCATATATCGTTAGGGGTGAGTGTTCAATCAAATCAAATCAACTCGAATCGAATGAAAATATTTTGAGTTAATCGAGTTGACGAATCACATTTTATCATCCTAACTCGATTTGAATTTTTTTTGAATCGAGTCGAGTGAAATGAAATTCGAATCGAATATATTTGTTCGAATTAAATTTAAAAAATGACTTTGGGTCCTTGAAACCACTGTCACCCACCATAATCAAATTTGTTATTAAGGCTGTGTTTGATAGGGGGAAAACCAATTCCGGAATTGGTTTTACAGATTTTCCAGTGTTTGATAGCAGGAAAATATTTTTCTTTTGTAAAACCAATTCCAAGACACGGGAAAAGCTATTACAAAATTGGGGAAAATGTCTTACGCCCTTCATTTCGGTAAGACATTTTCCATTTTCTCTCCAGCCATCTAATACTTCATTCCTTCATTTCCTTCCATTGTCGACTGATTTTCCCCCACAATACGTTCTCTCCGACCACCATTTCCGTCAGATCTGTGGAAAATTTCAGGTAAGACATTATTTGATTTTTTATGGTTAAGTAAATTTGTGTGTTTTCCCCTTTTTCTTTCTTCATATGGGTTCATGCACTTATCTTTAGCCTCCACATGATCAGGTGGCTGGTTAAATGGTTGCTAACCAAAGCAAATTTGAATAGAGGATAGCTTTTTTTCTTTTTTTTCCCCCTCTTTCTTTTGCGGTTTGGGGGATGAGGTTGCCATGTGTACGGTTTTGTCTAGATAAAAATTGATCTGCATGGTTTTTATGATTCTCTGTTGTGTGCTGATAAAACCATATATTTGTATGTTTTGCTCTGAAATTGTTCCCAAAGTCATTTCTAGTTTCTCTAGTTCTACATGTTAAAGGCTAGATTCTATTTTCTGAACCGTTGGTTTTAGTGGAATAGAAGTTTGCAATGCTTAGAATGCTAGTACAACTAGACTGGATTTCTCATACTGTTATGCTTAGTGAATCTTGCTGCTCCAAGTATTTTCTCACCTTATAATTGTTGTTTTAACGGTATGTTGTTTCACAGTGTCTATAAATGAGGTCTTCATTCACTCTTCACCCTACAATCAAAGAGAATTTGGCCCCTTCTACCCACAATCAAATATTATATTTCATCCCCCTAAACCCTCCCTCTTGTTTCTCTCTATAACAGCCACACCCACCACAAAATCTGAACAAAGGGACACTAACGCATCCCCAATTTTACTGCCCATTCTGTCGGCTGGTTCACAAGCTAATATTTAGAACAATATTTGATTTTTTTCTTAAAGAACAAGAAAAGGTGAAAATTTTGACAAAAAATAGGTAATGTTCTAAAGAAGCAACAGTTTGGTGGTGAGGCTAAAAGCAGAAAGTCCAAAGCTCAGCTCAATGCATCAGAAAGGCCTGGTAGACTTGGCTTTGGAACGTATAATTCAGTATAATTTTCCCAGCCCTTCACTTCCAATTTATATGGTGATCATCTGTCCCCTCTCTCCGACAAACAATCCGAATTTTCTTCTCATTAGCTTCTTGATTTTCTCTGAATCCAGTTCTTTGGTAGCCCGTACTGAGACCCTTCAGTCACCAAGCATATGCTTCAGTTGAATACAACTGAGGGACAGTCATCGCCACTTAATTGTCTATTGTCTGAGGGGCTATTCAAGCAATCTGAACAATTTCTAGGAGGTTCCTTCTCTCTATTAGCTTTAAGCATTGCATAATCTTTCTCCAACACCTTGGTCTTCCAACGAGCACGTCGGTTTTGGAACCAAATAGCCACTTGCCTTGGCTGTAACCCCAATTCTTCAGCTAACTTCACTTTTCTCTCTGGTTCTAACTTGTTTCCCACATCGAAATTCTTCTCTAAAGCCTTAACTTGATGCATAGATAAACGCATTTTCTTCTATGTTGCTTGACCACCTTCTTCTAAGCATTCTTCTTCATCTAAACCATCTAACATAGCCTGGAATTCCTTGCTGTAAATTTGGTGCTTCTTTGAACTCTTCTCCTCTGCATAATTAACTGAATTAAACACATCAAATTTGGGTTAAAGAAACATGAAATAAAGATGGGAATTAAAGAAAAATAAATGAATAAAGGTTGTTTTTGAAAAACTAAATTATAAATATATTAGAGTTTCATTTTTTATGTATTTTTCCTCCATTGGGTTAGTATGTTTTGACACTAATATAATTCTACAGATTGAATTATATGTAGATACTGCTTACGGCTTTTGGATATTTTATATAATAATTGCCTTTAAAAATAAGTTAATTCAAATAAGTTAATTCTTTTTAAAGAAACTAATCATAAATTATGAATAAGTATTTTTCTTTTTACTTCCATTCACACGAGCGAAGTTCACATGTTTTTAGCTCATAATTCTACAGATTATTGTTAATATGGTAATGAGAGTTGTTGAGGATGATTAAATATTATATCAGGAATTATGGATGAAATGTTGGAGTTTTTAATTAATATCGATATAAATTTAATTATTATAGAAGTGAAAAGATAAAAACATGTGATGTTGTCTTTAATTATACAAGTTGGATGTAATTGTGTTAAAATAAACGGTTGAAGATGACCCAATTTTTGTATGTTTATTGATTTGGATTTTGATTATGTTTATTGATGATGGCAAGACTGATGTTGTCTTAGCTTCTATTTTTATTGCTCCTAACGGTTCTAATTTCTTTGTATGCTTGACCTCCAGCTGTATAGTTCTTGCTGTCCTAGCCTCTACCTCAGCATTCGTACTCGTGTTGGTGGCCTTGGTCGATATTTTAATAAAAGGTTTGTGGTGTGCTTGATTTATGATAAGCCTTCTAATATGCATTTGTGGTTGTTATAATTCGGTTCAAGTGAATTAAATGGTTGTTGGATGTGTTTGGGTATGGTTTATTATTGATTTACATTTTTTCTGTAATTTGTTGGGAAATGGCAGTGATGAGCTGTTATATTTATGATAAGACTGATATTTTTGTTAATTATGTCCGAAATTTTAACTGTATATATAGCAATTGTAGCAGTGCAGTTAAACATTATTTATAACATTGTCAAATTTATAATTTAAAAAATTATAAAAATAGAAATAAAAAAAATTTATAACATTGTCAAATTTATAATTTAAAAAATTATAAAAAATAGAAATAAAAAAAATTTATAACATTGTCAAATTTTTTTGTTTATATTGAAATAAAAAAAGAAAACACACTTGATAGCAATTGAAGTATTTAAAACTCTTTTATATTTTAAAAAAAGAGGCATCAACATTTATAGCTTTTGGGCAATATATTTTAAGTCATGGTAACTTTATAAAAACATATTATTAACTATGATCAATATATAACAAATACATGAAAGATATTTTAAGTCATGGTAACTTTAATACATGATCAATATATTTAAAACTCTTTAAATACATGAAACATATTATAATTTAAAACTCTTTATAAATACATGATCAATATATGTATGTATTGGTAACTTAATAATATATAACAAACTCTTGCACCAATTGAAGTATTGTATTAACTATGATCAATATTTAAGTGCTACTTTAAAAATTATTATTGGGCAATTATAATTAGCTTGATATGTATGTATGCACTTTTTTAGTCATGGTAACTTTATGTGATCTTATGAAAATCTTGCATCTTTTGTAGTAGTGATCATATATTTGTGTGGCATTATTTTGTGTAGATGGATCATAATCAAAATCAAATGGCAATTGCCGGAGTTGTGGCTTCAGTTTTAGCTTTTGGGCTCTTTAGATTAAAAAATTAGAAACTAGGAAGGAAATTGCTTCTCGCCCTCGTGTGAATCGAGATTATGAAAGAGAAAACTATATTAATAGTATTTTATATAGTGGTGACCAGCATTGCATTGATATAATAAGGATGAGACCGATCGCCTTTTTTAATTTATGTGATATTCTTAGTATGAATAATTTGTTACAATCGTCTAAATCTGTCGATATTAGGGAGCAAGTAGTTATATTTTTACATATAATTGGTCATAATGTAAGGTTTCGAGTGATTGGATCTAGATATTATAGATCAATTCAGACAGTTCACCATTACTTTAGGGTTGTATTGAGAGCTATTTTGAAATTGTATAGACTAGTTATTAGATTACCTGATGAGTCAACTCCTAGTGAAATTAGAAACAATCCAAGGTTTTATCCTTATTTTAAAGATTGTATTGGAGCATTAGATGGAACTCATATTCGTGCATCGGTTCCACTTAGCATGCAAGGAAGATTTCGTAGCCGTAAAGGGGGGACGACACAAAATGTATTGGCTGCCATTACATTTGATTTGAAATTTGCCTATGTTCTAGCTGGTTGGGAAGGTAGTGCACATGATTCTCGTATTTTAAGTGATGCACTTTCACGCCCAAGAGGATTAAGAATTCCAGAAGGTAATATTTATCACAAATAGTTCCAGTAAGCTCATAGTTTATCAGTATTAATTACGTATTGTAAAATTGTAGGTAAATATTATCTTGCTGATGCTGGATATGGCATCCGAATTGGATGTATTACCCCATATCGTGGTGTCCGATATCATTTAAAAGAGTTTGGTGCTGAAGAGCCTGAAAATGCAAAGGAACTCTTTAATCTTCGACATTCATCATTACGGATCACTGTTGAACGTGTTTTTGGGATTTTGAAGAAACGGTTTCGTGTATTAGATGCTGAACTATTTTGGAATTTTCAAACTCAAGTAGATATAGTTTTGGCTTGTTGTATAATTCATAATCATATAATTGGAGTTGATCCTAGTGATTTACTTAATCAAGGATTATACGATGAGTCTGAATTTGATTCGATAATACAAACTCTCACGGAGCGAGAAGAAAGACAAGAAGCAAGAGAATGGTCTGCTAAGAGAGATGAGATTGCAGAAACTATGTGGACTGATTATATGGCTAGAAATATTAGGTAGATTTAGGGCTTAGGGTTATTATTTCTATGTTATGTATGTTTTAGACTGATGTTTTTTTTTTGTAAATGTTGGTTGGATAATAACATTGTCAAATTTTAGATTGTTGGATTTTGATATATGTCTTGAATTTGTTAGATATTGATTATGTTTTAACATTGTTGGATATTGAATTGATTATTATGTTTTAAGCTTGTTGGATATTGAAATTATTGACAATGACAATTATTATGTAGAATGGGTAAGGGCAACAAAGAAGGGGCTCCAAGCAATTCAGGTGGACAAAACCGATGGAACATGTTTTCCTTGAAATTCTAGCAGAGGAGGCTCGAAAAGGAAATAAGCCTTCTAATACTTTCAAATCAGTTTCTATTAATCGAGTTGCTGACGCCATTTCTTCTAGATTCCAAGTCCAATGCGATACGAAGCACGTGGAAAATCATTTGAGGACAGTAAAAAACCAGTGGCAGATTATATGCAAAATTCGAGGTGAAAGTGGTTTTGGATGGGATGATAACATGAAAATGATCACATGTGATAGAGCAACATACGATGCAACAGTGATGGTAATATATGTATATATATGTTAAGTATATTTCAATTGTTTTTTACTTGTTATTCTAATTGTGTATAATATCCAACAGGCACACAAGAAGTATGAACCATTTTTGAATTAAAAGCATTGATCATTATGATGAAATGGCTGTGGTTGTTGGCAAAGATATGGCAACAGGGAGTTTTGCTAGAACATTTGCTGACATAGATTTGGATGATGGTAATGAAGATTCAATGCCTGTAGACTGCGACAATGAAGAGGCTGAAGAGGTAAGAACAAATGTATCTTCATCTGGCACATCCAAACGTAAAAGAAAAAGTGGTCAAGAAAGTCTCGTTGATGAACAAATTAAATTTGTGGGTGAGCAACTTGGCGAAATTGCTAATGCTTTGAAACAATTTACTGCCGACAAGACAGCACAGCTTTACGAACAAGTGATGTCGATGGAGGAAGAAGGATTTGATGATGAATTCTTGTGTTCTGTGTGTGATTATCTAGGGAGTCATGAATCAAAGGCCAAAATGTTTTTAGTTAAAAGTAAGAAGCATAGAAAAAATTGGCTTCAAAAATTTTCTCAGGGTTGAAGATATTGATACTTTTATGTGGTGTAATATTATGCACTTGGACAATGTTGTTATTATGTGGTGTACTACTAATTATGTATTTGGATAATATTATTTCTAGTACTCATTATGGTTTCGAAGCAATTTATAATTATTCAATATTCTTACTAGTACTCATTGTGGATAATATTTTTTCAATTTATAACAATCAATATTGTAGCTTATTATTGAGTATTATTATAAATAAATTATTGCAATATATGTAAAAACAATTTAAAATATAAAAAATTATTAATATATATTAATATATGTAAAAAATAACTTTTCCGGAAAATATTTTCAGGAAATCTGTCAAACAGCGGAAAATATTTTACACAGATTCAATCAAACACCAGAAAATATTTTCCAGAAATTATTTTACGGAAAACATTTTACTGCCAATCAAACAGACTCTAACTTTCATCCCCTCATAATTTATTTATTAATCTTTTATATACAAGTTAACTTATTTGCTTGCTTAGTTGCTTCAATCATCTTTTAATTCTTTTAACTATGTATTTTGAAATTAAAAAAAATGTGATTTTTTTAATAAAAGTTATTTTAAAGATAAAATATGAAATTTATACCAACATAAAATTTTAACAGGAATATTTTATGGCATCATTAATAATTCAATTTTAGCATAAATTTATAAAGATTCAGTATAATTAAACAATTAAACAATATAAATAGTATAAAATGTGAAATTTAATTTAATAATATAAATTATAGATATAAATAAAATTATTATTTAAGTTTAAGAATTTTTTTGGATGATTTTGATTTTTGATTTGGGGTAAAGGATGAGAAGTAAAAATTTAAGGGGAAAATAAATAGTTTTAGGAGTTTGGAGGAGTAAAATTTTGAGGAAGAAATATTCAAGAAAAATTTAGGGGAAAATGGGTTTGGGGTAGAGTGTGGTTGGGATGGGAGAGGAGTAAAAGTTTTAGGGGAAAAGTGGGAGGGAGTAAAAATTTTAGGGAAAAGTAAATAGGGGAGTAACTTTTGGGGAGAAAATATTCAAAAAAAAGATAGGGAGAAAATGGGTTTGGGGGTAGAGGAGTAAAAAAATTTGTGAGGAAAGTGAGAGGGAGTAAAAATATTGGAGGAAAAGTAAATAGGGAAGTAAATTTTGGGAAGAAAATATTCAAAAAAAAATTGGGAGAAAATTGGTTTGGGGTATAGAAGGGGTTGAGATAGGAGATGAGTAAAAATTTTGGGGGGAAAAGTAAATAAGCGAGTAAATTTTAGAGAGAAAATATTCAATAAAATTTTGGGGAAGATGATGGGTTGTGATAGGAGAGGAGTAAAAAGTTTGGGGAGAAAGTAAATAAATGAGTAAATTTTGGGGAGAAAATATTTTTAAAAAAAATTAAGGGGGAGAATGGGTTTAGGGTAGAGGAAGGGAGGTTGGGGTGAGTAAAAGTTTTGGGAGAAGTGGGAGGGAGTAAAAATTTTGAGGAAAAAGTAAAAAGATTTGAAGGTTTGGGGTAAAAATGTAAAATTTTACAATTTGGTATTTGGTTTATTTGAATTATTCGAGTTATTCGAATTTAAAAACTTAACTCGATTCGAACTCAAAATTTGAAAAAAAAATTAGAGTTGACTCGATTAACTCGAAATTTGATTTTTTCGAGTCGAATTGAGTTTTACTCACTCCTATATATCGATATCTGTCAGTCCAGTTTTCATCTTACTAGAGGCTACACTATGAGTGTTTTCATATCATACGATACAACGGGTCTCAACCTCATGGTCTTACACTTAATTTCATATCGTGATTTGTCAATCTAACTACCCTACCAGAAGCATCACAGAAGGACGTTGCTCAGCATCCACTTACCTAGATTTGTTCACATTTCTGACTGATTCATACTTTTCATATATCAAACTTTACCCGCATGCTTACTAATCAACTTCTTTTCAATAGAACTTTATACATATAATCACAACACATATCTCATCTTTACTATACTCATACACTTGCCAATTATCATAGATATCATCATCTTTTATATATATATATGCTTCTACTTGAACATTTCACATATAAGAGTCGGGGTAGAGACTCACCTGATATTCACCTGCAGTAGTTCGAAGTTCCAGACTCAGACATCCTTTTCGAACCAGCAACAACAACTGCTAAAGAACATAGATTCACTATTACAACTCTTATACATACAATTTACTTATCATCTCAATCACTGACAACCTCATGCAAAGCCTTGTACTTAAAGCTTTACTGCTCATATACCACATACAGACTCACTCTTTCAAAACACCTAACATGCAAAGTTGTAATACTTACTCAAAGATGGAATGACCATTGATTAAACCAAGAAACTTAGCTTCTAGCTTAAGGAGGAAAAGATGATATTGGACTAAAGAGAAAGAATCACAAAGCAGCATATTCAAGAGAGAAAAACCTTTTTAAAGAACCCTTCTCACGCATATAAATATGACCCATCCTACTTAGTGGAATTTAACAAGTGTCACATATTTTAGAATTTGTCTTTCTTAATGACCTACAGATTTCAAGAGAAACATAAATGAAAATCCTACATTATAGATATCAGACCAGTCTATCCAGTTGGTTCCTAACTAGGTTACTTTACAACCTAATTAGCACAATATTTAAGACAAATATGGCGTATTATACTTTTAGCGTTAACTCATACCATAATTACTTTTCCACTTAACAAAATATTTATCTGAAATAACAAAATAATTTGAAATAAAATCTTCACTTACTTATACGACAGTTACTATATGCCTACACATGTTCTCCAAAAAAGGAAATTGGGTAGATTACACTTCGCCAAACAGATTGTTTCACTAGAATACGCCTAAATCTTGGACCCGCTAGACTTGGGATGTGACAAGAATGACCAATTTGCTCTTTAATCTAATGTACATGGACTATTTTACCCATTTTTTAGTAGAGGGTAAAATGCAATTTGAGTTCTCATACAAGGGCCTCCATGGTACTTTATCTAATCCTACTCATTCTTTAATTCCACATCACTTGCATTAATTTTTTTTGAAAAAGTCAAATAATCACTTAACAACACAAATAGATGGAATTTTTAACATAATGGTCAGTTTGCATTTTTTTTTCTAACATACATAGCCTTAGTTATCTTTTTTTTAGAAAGGACAAAATGCAATTTAACTCGTGGTACAAATGTTTACATGGTACTTTTACCTACAAATTTGCTATTTAATGGTTAATATTCATACTTGTTCTACAATATTATAGTTATAAATTTGAAATTGAATTTTATCTTTTTTGAAAAGAAAATACTAGTAATAGGAGTCATGAACAACAATAATACAAAGACATAGCACATAGTACAAACGATAAATAAATTATTACAAACTAATGTGCAAATGTCATGTCTTCAAAGTAATCTTTAAAAAGAAAAAGAGAATGACAAACTGACAATAATTGCAACATTGAAATAATTCAGAAACAAACTAAAGATGTATCAACTTGATCAAATCGCTGAAATTTGCATCATAGCCTCGTCATCATCAAATCAACCCAACGATGAACAATGATCAACCAAAAAAAGATTGCCGAAAGCCTCAAGAGACCCACCACATCAATGGTGCACAAAAGGCTAAGTCTCAAATGGTTTATCATTCTCCTTATCATCTCGAATCTATTACCATTACTATGATCTATCATGATAAAACCCTTCGAGAGCGAATCCTAATAAATTTGGTGGCACTTTTACATATACATTAGAATATGACTAAAAATTAAAAATAAAAATAAAATCACTTTTACTTTTAAAGAAAACAGAGTAAACAAAACAAAAACCAAAAAAATAAAACCATGAAACTATAGAAAAAATCCCGATAATAAGAATTGAAATTAAAAAAAAAAACTATGAAAAAGAATGTCGGAGAAACCGTGACCAGCCCAAAGGCCGACAACGTTGCGGATAGGATTTTTGAATGAGAGGAATGATGAAATTGAATTTTATGGTAATCTATAATGTCTAATCCGCAAAAACACTATTCATTGCCATTCTAACATTTCACTCACTTGTTTTATTAAGTATACTCTTTTTGTTCTAATTAAGTCGTTTAAGTAATATCCTTAATAAATTTTATAAGCTTTGAGTTATATTATTTAAAATATTTTAATTAATTAATTTTTATAAAATATGTTTATAAATATATTTTGTTCTAATTTTTATTGTTATTATTATTATTAATAAATGAGACACACTTTAAATATAATTAAAAAATATATATTTTGAAACTCAGTTTTAATTTTTGCTTCTGTACCTTCTTTTATAATAATATATATATTTAAAAAATCGTGTGATGATATTTGATTGATAAGTTAAGAAACATAAAACCGATAATAAATAGTTGATGACATAAGTTGTATTGGTTGCAATTTTGAGCCATTTATATATCTTGATTATCATATGATGTTTAATATCCGTGTTGAATCCTCAAACAACCACAAAAATTTTGGTTATATTTTCAGCTATTTATGTAAAATTATATTTGATTGACAGTTTATAAAATTCGTAGTTATAAGGTAATAAATTTTTATCCTATAATTATAATTATATTTCATTGACAGGTTAAGAAATATGACACGGATAATAATTAATCAATAATAATATATTGTCTTAGTTGCAATTTTAAACCCTTTATACATCATGATATTTATTACCGGTGTTGATTAATGAGATCATTTTTTAAAAAGTAATTATACAATTTTATATATTATCAATAAAATGAATATAATTATCATTATCGATTGATGTGTCGTTTGATGTGTTAACTGTTAGTACATGCCAATAAAACAAATATAATCATGAGTTTAAATTTTATATATTTAAATATTTTATTAATGTAATTGTACATCATTATTAAAAGTTGTAAATAAATTCTAATTAAAAATGATAAAAAAATTTTAGAATTCAAAAAATTAACTTAAAACTCAATGCTCCCTATCAAGGGTGAATCTAGCGGGGGTTGAGAAGGGCCGACCTCCTAAAATGTAAAATTTTTCAGATTTTTTAAATTTTTTAAAATTTTAAATTAATAAAAGTAAAATTGTACTTTACCCACTTAAAATGATAAAATTTTAATTTAATCCTTTAAAAATTGTATTTTTACTATCTTAAAAATTACAATTTAATTTTGGTCCCTTAAAATAAATTTTTGGCTTCGCCCCTATTCCCTATATTCTTTTACATTATATATATAATTCTTGAGCATTAAGGAAATTCAGGGAGAAAACATTTTTAATGCATAATTGTTGTAATTTTAATACAGACATGAACATATAATTAGAGTTTTTTTCAAAGTTAATATAAACTTAAATTTCTATTTTCAAAATACATCATTATTTTCGAAATATATGCATGACTGATGATGTTTTATTAGAGTAATGAGTAAACTATTGAAGTAGTCACTTTTGTTTCCCTCATGTTATATTTTAGTCACTTTTGTTTGAAATGTTACGTTTTAGTTACTTATTTTAACGTGTTATAACATTTTAGTCATTGTGTCGTTCATTGCCATTAACGATGTAACGGGTAAGCTGACATGACACGCTAAATATCATTTAAAACAAAAAATTTAGGTTAAATTATATAATTGGTCCCCATATTTTTTTTTGTTTTGAGTAATTTAATTTTTTCTTTTATGTTCTTTTAGTTTTCCATTTTTTCTTTTTTTTCATTATCTTCTACTTCACCCTCTATTTTCCTCCTTTAAATTGCTTAAAACGAAAAAAATATAGGCACAAATTATAATTTAATCTAAAATTTTTATTTCAAATAATGATTTAATATGCCATGTCAGCTTTCCGTTAATGACTAAAATATTACAACACGACAACGTAAGTAACAAAAGCGTAAAATTTCGACCAAAATATCAGCAATTATTTTGGTAGGTTACTTAGGGTAAAATATTTGGGCAGACAATTTCTCCGAATAATAACTCAATCACATATTTAAGTTGAATTGTACATGTGTGACATAGGAAAAATAGCAAAATATGATAAACCTAAAGTAATTTTTACGTACTTTAGAGTCCTTAGAGCTTTTGATTTTAATTTCGATAAAGATATTAAATATCTAAACTTTCAAATATATATTTTCACGATTTAAATAATAGTTTTAAGAAATGAGCCACCTGTTTTAAAAATCTCTTCGCTCCAACTGAATCGGGTTTTGCCATTGCCCCAGACTTGAAATTTCCAAAATTCGCTTCGCTTTTCATTTTGATTCTCCAAGCAAAGAGCTCACTGATTCCCTCTTCCTCTCTCTCTTTTATTTGGTTCATTGCGTTAGGGTTTTTTTTTTTTTAAATGAAGTCTTCGTTTGGTAAACTTCGAAGATTTGCTCTCCACAAGAACGATGGCAAGGATAAATTAGATTTTTTATCAGCGGCTCATTTGGATGAGCTCGCTCAAGCAGCTCAGGTACTTTTCCTCTATATTATTTCCTTTTTATCCTCTCTTTTTAAAGTTATGCTTTGGCTTTGGTTTGATTTAAGTGCAGATTAAAGTTACTTTTCGAGTTGGGAAATTAATTGGATACTCTTGTTTCAATTTTTCAAAGTGTAGAAATGGGTTTTGATATTATTTCAACTGTAATTAAATTAGGGTTGGATCGGGTTCGGTTGAGTGAAGCGATTTTCTAATGCCGTAATTTCGGAGATTTTAGAAACGTATATTTGGAGAATTATTGCTTTGGGAGAACTGTAGAAATTTGAATAATTTAAGTTTCAAATACTCTAAATTATGAATCTTTATTATTATTATTGGTATTTTGTAAATCAGATTAGTCTAAATCCTGTATAGTTCAACGTTAAGAAAATCTGAAATGCTTAAGGGTACGAGAGAATTTAAATCCGGATAAGAATATCTACGGGGAAGTTGTAGGCTTCTATGTTTAATGATATTTTACGAGCCCTTAGATTCATAATAGATGGTTTTAATATCTTAATTTTGATAATGAGGTAGAAAATAATGGAGTACTAGATTCCAATATGAAAGAAAACTCTTAAACTTTAGCTGTGAAATATGATAGCATTACGCTTTTGTATTGCTATAGGACAGCTAACATCCTCTTCCTCTAAATGACTAATGCTTCTTGGAGATTGTCTTTAGTCAATTTGAAAGATTAATAATTAGATTTTTTTTTTCATTTGAATGCATTTACAGGATATGCAGGAGATGAGAAATTGCTATGACAGCTTACTTTTGGCAGCTGCAGCAACAACTAACAGTGCATATGGTAAACATGTTATGTGTTATATTGTCATACATATTGATTCCTAGGTATCACTGTGTTTTGTCATCCTGTGTGTTTCTAAATGGTTGGCTATGGCAATTACATGTTTCTAGCCAAAAGGAATTGTTAATTTTGAAGAAAATGCTTCAATATGAGCTTTTGTGTGGTCATGACATGTTTGCCAATGTGGAATCCATATGAATCTATAGAAACATAAGTTGCACACAAAAGAATCTTACTCTTACCCTGTAGCACAATCTAGAGGCCACCTTACTCAAGCTGTTAGATTACAGTAAAATCAGAGAAACTTAAGCTTTATGAAACATCGTGTTGAATGAATCTGCCTTTGACGAGATTTTTATTCAGAATTCTCAGAATCACTGCAAGAAATGGGCTCCTGTCTGCAAGAAAAAAGACTGCTACCTGATGATGAAGAAAGCCGTAAGTAGAGTCCTCTGCTTACCTAAGTTGCTTGTGCTGTTAGATCATTAATAGACACCTATGTTGTGTGTGATTTAACCTGGAACTTGAAAAGCTAAACCAATTTAAGGAATTGACCATTTCATTTGAAATATTCCTATTTTGTTAAATGAGGCTGCAGATCGCGCCTAGCAATAGAACCTCCAATTAGTTCAAGTAACATCTGAAACAACTTGTTCTAGTCTAACCTTAATGCTTTCATTATGTACTTATATTCATTGGTATCCCCTCCCAATTTGCATGTGGACATTTACATGCCTTTATATCCCCCTTCCGGAAAAAAACAAGAACGAAATGGGTCAGAATTTCTACTTGAACGTAGCAACTTTTAGTGGGCAGTGCATACAATGATGTTCCCCAGTCAATGTCTTAGGCTTCATGCCTTTCATTAAATTCTTATTCTTTCAATGTTTGATTTCTCTTGCATAAAAATACTTATCCTGCATCTGGGAAACAATTTCATCAAGTAACTATGCACTTGCAAGCTTCTGTATAGTCTGTTACCTTCTTTTTGGTGGAATGGCAAGGGAGTGTCAGAAGATGGTTTCCCTGGCCCAAGTTATTGTGGTATAGTGGTTCTACTGTAATTACATTGCACTTATTTGCAGGTAGGATCCTGTTAATGTTGGGGAACTTGCAGTTTGAACTCCGGAAACTTGTGGATAACTATGTGAGTTTTAATCTTATTTGTAACTTGAACAAAATAAACATCTTGCAATTTGTTAAATGTTGCCTTTTCCGATAATCCTTTGTTTCGCCATATTGATGCTCTCTGTGCTTCAGCGCTCCCATATATTGCTGACAATTACAAATCCGTCTGAGTCACTTCTAAATGAGCTTAGGACTGTTGAGGTTTGTTCATTTGAATCTCTATTGTTTAATCAAGAAATCAGGAATTTTCAACATTATTTCTTCTATGCCAATGATAATAATTTTACCTTCGTACATATTCTGTTACAACTATCATGCTTAGTGGCCTTTCTCTTGTTTGCTGATGCAGGATATGAAGCGACAGTGTGATGAGAAAAGGTCCATCACATTTTCTCTGCGTACTTTTTTTGATTTGGTTATGTAAGTTGTTTTCTGAACCTGGTTCATGATCTTCAGAAATGTCTATGAATACATGGTGACACAACAGAAGGAAAAAGGAAAGTCCAAAGGTGGAAAAGGGGAAACTTTCACTTTGCAACAGTTGCAAACAGCTCGTGAAGAATATGTTGAAGTGGCAACCCTTTGTGTTTTCCGATTGAAATCTCTGAAGCAAGGTCAATCCAGAAGTCTTGTAACACAAGCTGCTCGCTACCATGCAGCTCAGGTTTCTGAATTTATTTTCACAAGTTTCAAATGTCAGTGGCTTCTGCCTTATCATTAAGTTCAATGCAGATAACCTCCTCCCCTCTTTTCATTTCTCTTTCTTGTGTGGGTGCAGTTGAATTTCTTTAGGAAAGGACTTAAATCACTTGAGGCAATTGAACCTCATGTTAGGCAAGTTACAGAACAGCATCACATTGATTACCAATTCTGTGGCCTTGAAGATGATGATGGGGAAGATGGTGAGATTGCCTATGACCCAAACAAGGATGTGGAATTAAAATTTGACAATAGAGCTAATGAGAAGGAGTTTGATGTTACTTCTGCATCAAGGAATTCAATGGAGGTCAGGTTCTTATGCTATTGCAAATTTATTAATTCATTTTTGAAGCTATTATTGTTGTAAGCTAGAGTTGCACCTTTAAACATAAAGACTTGGACAAATGAGGTCCAAAACTTGTCATATTTCACTTTCTCCTTATCCCTTATTTTTTCTCCATTTTTAACTACTAGTAGGATTGGTTTCTTTGGCCAGAATTCCATACAAATAATAGTTTATTTTGGTCAGTTTAGTGGTTCGATTCATTCTAGTTATAGCGGATGGGGATGATGCCATTTTTTTTTATGATATTGTACATTGATCTTTTATCATGATCCATTTGTGTGTTTGAGTGTTGACACCTTCCTTTTATTCCTAAAATATAGTGGTTTATTCTCCAGGTAGATGAAGTAAGTACTTCATTTCCCCAAACTTTGAAGATGGAAAATGCAGAGGTAAATCTCCATTGGTACAATTGTCATTTTTGGCCCTATTTCGAAAAACAGGCATTCAAAGTATATATTTTATTATTTTCTAAATTAGAGCTGTTTCCTGAATCTCTATTAGTACATTTGTCAAGTTTGCTGCTCATGTTATGTGGTTTTTTGATGTATATATTTTTATTATTTTCTGCCATTTGCCTTAGGCAAACCCGGTGAAAAGCCATGGGGATTTCCAGGTCTCAAGTAGGGATCATAGAGTGAGTAGCCATTCAGCCCCCATATTTCCAGAAAGGAAGCTTGATCCTGCTGAAAGAGTAAAACAGATGCGTCAGTCATCTACAAGAACGTCCAACACATATGTTCTTCCAACACCAAATGATTCAACATGTGCAGTTTCTTCAAGAACAAACAGCTCCATTTCGCACACAAAACCTACAAATGTGGCTGGGCATCCACACAATACATGGCATTCTTCCCCGCTAGAGCAAAAGAATCGTGAGAAAGATTCTGGCGATGGTCAACCATCAGAGTTTACCATCTTGAATTCTGAGTCAGGTCTCAAGGAGAACAGCAGTAGTAATAGTACCTCTACACAACTACCCCCTCCTTTGTCTGAAGGACGAGAATCTACCCAGTTGGATTCCACTGAAGCCAAAAAAATAAAAAGAAAAGCTGTTTCTGGTCCATTAACTAGTAAACAATTGTCAACAAAGCCTATTTTATCGGCAACCAGTTCCATTCCATCAGCTGAACTTCCTCATTTAGCTTCTGCAGTTTTTTCTCATTTAACAATTCCTCGATCATTATCACCTCCCAGAGTATCCCCAAGTGCATCACCTCCCCTTGTTTCTTCACCCAGATTAAATGAGCTTCATGAGCTTCCAAGGCCGCCTAATAGTTCAGCTGCTAAGTCAGCAAAATCCCCTTCCTTGGTTGGTCACTCTGCTTCTCTAATCTCGAGAAATCAAGAGCTTTCTGCAAGTAATATTTCTCCACTGGCAGTAAGTGGAGCATCTCGTCTACCTACTCCACCTTTGATAGTACCGCGAAGTTTCTCTATGCCAACTGGAAATCAAAGAGCAACGTTTTCCAGGCTTTTGGAGGCTCCACAAGTTCCAGATAAGGATGAAGTTGCATTGCCTTCGTCAATGCCCACTAAACCAATACCCAGTGTTTCTGAAGTGGCATCTCATTCTGGCCAAATCAGAGGTATTTCCAGTCTTCTGGAGGCTCCATTACCTTTTTTTATGCAAGTTGGCATTTTTATTTCCTTCCTTTTTTTATCTGCCAAAAGTCTAGTTGTCATGTTTTATGATTGGGAGGGAAAAGGTTTGTCAAGTAGGGTATTTGATTACTATTTGTGACAAAATAATGTTGGAGTGTATGCAGGTGGGAGCTGAGAAAGCTGATTCATTTTGAATCTTTAACCAGAAAGTTGGAATAGATGAAGTTTGGTGTGCAAATATGAGGTTTATCGACATGGTTAGCTAAGTTTCTCATGCCAAATCTTGGTTAGGCTGGCAGGCATATCTATTTGTTGAGAACTAATGATAGGAAGTGCACAAGATTGGAGTGATTGTTTGTTGTTGCATACCACGTATATTGTCCACTGTTCACATAAGGAAATTGTGTTTTTTGTTGTTTGATATACGCCGCCATGGAAGCCACCCAAAGTGAAAAAAGGATTTGGCATTTGCATTAGATAAGCCACCCAGAACCAAGTGAAACAATTTTGCTTCTCAAATACTGGCTCTGGACGGCTGCTATGTAATGCCATGCAATTTGTCCCTTGTAGCATATGTTGTTATACTGGAATTGGATTGGTTTTGTATCATCCACCACCCAACCAACCTGGAAACTACTTTTTCTCTCTGTCCAATACAAACTTCTAATTTGGTTAACTTAACTGTGTAAATTTGGTTTTTGGAAAGAGTAAATTAAAGCTGAAACGTATATATTTTACTTTTAAGGCAATGACGGGAGTAATAATTGGTACGAAAATGGTGGGTATTGTTTAACTAAGGTAAAGGCTTAATGCATCTTCATTAAATCCTAGAGACTCAAAGATTTCTATGTTAATGAATGGAAACAGAACATTCGGCAGAAGCCTTAGTTTGGAATGCACAAAGGTTAATGAAGTTGGTAAACAAACATGGATTTGCCGAGTGGCTTGCCATTGTCCTTTTGATAGTACTATCATATGTTGTGTACTGTATTTTGTATGGCACTTTTCTAAAAACTTTGTTGGATCTCGGGCGGTCACCTTGCCTGATCTTTTCTTTAATGCCAGCTAGCCTGGCCAAGTGTATCTTCACCTTGTTAAAAACGTTTGTACCTCACAAGAAGTTTCACCAAAAACTTGTTTAAGGATGGTTATCTTTTCAACGTATGCACACGCTTTGGTGTTAATGGAATCTATACAGATTGTCTAGTTTAAGTTTAGGGTTGTAAATAAACAGAATGATCGGTGAACAATTCATAAGCATTTCAATTTTTATTTGTTTATTTTTTTCTCAAAATAAATAAAATTTTGAGACTCGTTAATTAAATGAATTGAACACAAAGAAAGCGTGTTTAATTCATTTATGCTCATGAATATGTTCAAGCTTAAAAATAAATAAACATGAGCAAAGGTCATTTGTTCAAGTTTGGTACCATTTGTTCAAGGATAGTAGATCAACATTTGTAATCCTTCCCTTTTCCTTTTGGGTTTAGCCTAATGAAAATAGACTTCTCCTTTTCTTCTTCCCAGTTTTTTTTTTCTATTTCGAATCATTTTGAGTTTCTGGCAATCATTGTTTATTTTCCCCTCTTACATATATTTTTATCCTTTCCTCATCATTTCCCTCTGGTTAGGGGTAATTGATTGGAACTCTTTAAAGATTTGAAGCGTGAAGTTTTTTTCCTTCTCAGTTGGCACATGACAATGCAAGAAAAGGGGATGTACTAGAGAGGTTGTTTTTTCTCAGGTTTGGTTGTTGCTTTTCTCCAATGTGGCTTTATTGGTTGAAGTAACACCATTTTATATTCCCTTAACTCCCCATCTTTTGATTCCATGATTCATCATAGAGGAAGGAACCTTAATGGTTCCTCATTTTGGTTCAATACTACTTTTAAGTGTCTTGCATGCAACAATCCCCTACTATCTGCTGTTAAACCTTTCCGTTCACTCCCCTCAACTTATTTATCTACCAAGACGAACAGGAGCCTAATAAGAGATTGAAGCTGGTCAGAGAGTAGTAATTCAAAAGATTCATCAAATGAAGAGAGCTTTATGCAATATTCTATAAAAAGTGAAACTTTATTCGTTAAATAATGGGGACGTTAGAAGAGGTTTTGTTATCTTATTTGACTAATATGATCTTACTATTAGCAGGGTGCATTAGAGCCCTTGTTGCTCACATACATGACTTCAGATAGTTCTTTGTGTGGTTTCTCCAAAGATTGGTGAAAAGAGTTTGAAATTTACATGGCCATTTGACGGTCTCCTTCAGGAATGGTGACTTCTAATTTATTAAGGTTCATCAACGTTTCTAACATCCATTTATCCACAAGAAGGGCCCTGGGCACTTGATGAGTAGTTACTAAGGACTACTAGATGGGCCCCTAAAATCTCACCTAATTTGGACCTTTTTTGGGCTATTTATATGGCCATGTGATAGAGCCTAGATCGTTTGGTTCCAGAGATAGCCGTGTGACTATCTTACATGCCCGTGTGCAACCTCGCATGCCCGTATGCTTGGACCATGTACCTTTCGAAATAATTTCTCACGGCCGTGTCATAGGCCGTGTGCTAGCCTGTGTAACATTTGATGTTGAGACACACGGCCATGTCGCAGGCCGTGTGTCAGCCCGTGTGAAAACTACACCTTTACTTTTTTGAAACGCGTTTAGGGTACACGCTTGTGTAGGTTGCCCGTGTGTATCACACGGTCGTGTGACAGCCTATGTCCCAAGTCGTGTGTGCCCAATAATGACCAAATTCATACTCATTTTTCTCCCAAATGCTTAGGTACCTAAACCAACTTTCAACACAAGATTATAAGACTTAAAAATACGTTTCAATGACACTCAAGGGATGCTAAAACAATCAATTCAAGACCAAACCAATGTGTCATCAATGAAACCCCATTTCAAATGCATATAAATCCATCATCAAGCTAAACTTTCAAACCATAAATGAATACCATTACTAATACCAAAACTTATCAATTCATGCTTGATTATCATCATCTATTCATGCCTTAATTAGAATTAAACATGCAAGTCTCAATAACTACTTAGTACAACAACAATTCAAGAACATCAAACTATCAGATATGAGTTTAAAACCATCACCAAACATTCACTATTAGCCTATTACAATTTTTTAGGCCATTACATAATTCAATTGACTTACTATGTGTAACAGCCTGATTTTAGGGTTAGTCGGAACAGTGGTTTCGGGACCACAATCCGAGGTCAAAATAATTATTTTATTATTTTATTAATGTTTACAGTATGATAGAATATTCGTGTGAAAATTTCTTAAATAAATTTTACCGTTTGAGTGGTTAATTCGATAAAAAGGATTAAATCGCATAAAGCATAAAACTTGTGTTCTATTAGCTAAAAGTGTCAAATAGCTATAGAACATTAAAGTAAAGGTACTTATGTGATAATTAATCCAATTGTGAGTTAGTGGATGATATTTTGTTGGACATTTGTGTAAATTTGATTAATTTTAAAGGTTAATTTAGTAAAAAGGTAAATAATGATAATAAATAAAATAAAACCAAATTTCATCTTTCTATTCATCATCTTCCACCGAAAATGAGAAAGATGAACAGCCATGGAAGCTTCAATATTCGGCCAAGTTTTGAGCTTTATTTGGTGAGTCGTTTTTGCTCGGTTTTTAATAATTTCTACGTGTTTAAGATCGTTGCTTCATAATCTAGCTAGCCCGTACCTCCGATCTCAAAACTGTTAAAGATTTTGATAGTTTCCATTGTTGAATATATGTGTTAATTGATGTTTTATGATGAAAAATGAAATTTTGATGATAGTTTTACATGTTTGGTAAAGTGATTTTAAGTAAAAATGTCAATTTTGGACTAAATTGAGAACAATGATAAATCGTGTGGTAAAAGTGTGAATAAATGAAAAATGTAGGCTGTTATGGCAATAAAAAAATTTGGTTAGCTTGGGTTTGTGTTTAATTTCATGAAATTGTGATTTTATGTGATAAGGACTAAATTACAAATGTGAAAGTATAGGGGCAAAAGTGTAAAATTTCCCTAATGTGTAAATTGTGTTAAATTGAGTGAATTAGTGATTAAATAAGTAAATTTTGTTATTATATAGATTGAGAAAAACAAGATTTGGACCTAGAAACAGGAGAAAAACTACATATTGGATTAGTCGACCTAATTCGACGTTTCAACGAACAAGGTAAGTTTGTATGTTATATAATGTTCTTAAATTGTGTTCTAAATGTTAATTTATCATTGAATTGAATTGAATTTTGATTGGATGAGTATAAGCATGAATCGACAAAGTTACGACGTCCAAAAGTCTTGTACGAACATTAGGAATAGCTTAGGATACTGAGATGTGATTACGTGTAAGACCATGCCTTGGACATTGGCATCGTTATGAGATTCGTGTAAGACCATGTCTAGAACATTGGCATCTGTATAAGATTAGTGTAAGACTATGTTTGAGACATTGGTATCGATATGAGATTCGTGTAAGACCATAGCTGGCTTTTGGCATCGATATACGATAGCATGTAAGACCATATCTGGGATATGACATTGTACGAGTTATACGAGATTTCTGAGTATCCTTAGTGATTCTGAATGGTTCAACAGGCAAAGTCAAGACAAGAATAAAAGTGTAAACAAAATAAGTGGTACAGGTACGTACGATACTTATACGTATATTGAATGAAAGAAGATTGATAAATAGATGTGAGCTCGTGTATATTACATTGAAAGGTTTGAGTTTATGTAAGTGTTTGATTTATATAAATGCTTATTGAGGGGTATCAAATTTCACATGATGACTAAGTGGATAATTATGAAAAATCCATATGGTTATATTGATTATGAATATGTAATGAATATTGGATTGAATGTGGGATATCTTAAAGTGCTTATGCATATGTAAATGTGAATGAATTGGTGAGAATATATTAGATCTATATGAACATGGAAATGAATAAGCTTGTGAGACCCTTGGTTAGCTATGGTATGGATTCATGGTATAACGGTGAAAGCAAATGAGTAACATTGAAATTTGTAAATACTTAATATGTGTTATTTGATAAGTTTAGTATATTATCATACGAGCTTACTAAGCTGTATAGCTTACTTTGTTTTCTTTCATATGTTTGTAGTGTTTCGGAGGCTTGCTCAGGTTGGAATTCGTCAGAGATTTCATCACACTATCCAGCTATCGTTTCGATATTTCAAAAGCTTTATGATTTTGGTTATGTGGCATGTATAGGCTAGTTGGTTTATGAAGTGTATAAGTGACCTTTGGCTATTTATGCATATGTGTTTGATATGTATTTAGCCATGAGATTTGGCTTAATAATGATGTAAAGTTTAATGTGTATAAGCTATTTTCATTGTAATCACTGAATTTTGTCCGGGAATAATTTCATGTTATTTTTTAATTAATTAAAAAAATTTACATTTTGACCCCTAAACTTTTTTAAAATTACATTTTAACCCCTAAACTTTTTCAAAATTACATTTCAACCCCTAAATTTTTCAAAATTACAATTCAATCCCTAAACCATTTTAAAATTACATTCCAACCCCTAAATTTTTCAAAATTACATTTCAACCCTAAACTTTTATAAATTACATTTTAACCTCTAAACTTTATCAAAATTACATTTTAACCCCAAAAATTTTACTGAGTTTACATTTTGGTCCCTATGGCAGCAACCAAAGCAACTTGCGCCTGCAACAGGCTGCGGCCGGCCTACCCCTCCCTAGCCACCTGCAACCTGCAAAAAAGGAGAAGAAAAATCAAAATAAAAGGGGTTTTAAAACCCCCAAAATGGGCAGCCAAGGAAAGAAAGCAAAAAAAAAAAGAAAAGGAATTCCAAAAAAAAAAGAAGAAGAAAAGAGGCCACTCAAGTCCGGCCGATTGCCCCCACCGCCACCACGACCGTCGCGCCACCACCATCGTCGTTCCACCGTCGAATCCTAAACATAAAAAGCAAACAAAGAAAGAAAAAAGCAAGCAAAAGAGAAAAAAGAGAAAGAGCAAAGAAGAAAAAGAAAAGGAGAAAAGGGAAGGGAAAGAGAAGACCACCGTGCGCGCCACTGCCAGCCGTCGCCGGGCAGTAGGTCACCATCAGCGAAAACAGAGGAAGAGGTGCTGCCGAAGAAGAAGAAAAAAGAAAGAAGAAAAAGAAGGAGAAAAAGAAAAAAGGGAAAAAGAAAAAAGAAAAGAAAAAAAAGGGGAAAAACAGAAAAGTCGATTGACCCGACCCGACCTGAGTTGTAACCCGACCCGGGCTGCGACCCGACCCGCGCTCCAGCAGCCCCCAAAACAGCAGGCCTGTCCAAAAAAAAAGGAAAACAAAAAAAAACAGCAGGCCACAACAGCAGGCCCACCCTTCCAGCAGCCCAACACCAGCAGGCCAGTCCACTCCCAGCAGCCCAACAGCAGGCCTGCCAAAGAAAAACAGCAGCAGCCCAACAGCTGAAGGCCCAGCAGCAGCCCAGCATCCTGCGGCCCAGACGCAGCAGCCCAGTAGCAGCAGTAACTGGCCTACTGCCCAGCAGCAGCAATCTAGGCCCAAAAGCATAGCCCAACAGCAAAAAAAGGGGAAAATAGAAAAAAAAAAAAGAAGGAAAATGCCCAAAATTGTGCAGCCCATAACTTTGGGTTTGGTAAATTCTTGAACTTTTAATTTTGTCTAAATATTTAAATGTTGTCTCGTTTTTAATATTATTGTATATTTTTAAGTATTTTTTTATTTTGTATTTATGTTTTTTTAATTTTATTTTATTTTATTCGTTAAATTCGAACAATTTTGATGCATGAGGCCACGAACCGATTTAGCATTAAGTCATTGATTTCATCGCTATGTTGGGTGAATATCGATGGCTCGTGTTAAATACGGGACGCCTTTTTTAAAAAAAACGAAGATATTCAAAAATTCTCGTGTTTTTAAAAATAAAAAAAGGTTTCTCGTGTTTTAATAGAATCACGATTAAATATTAAGTTGAATCGATTTAACACTAATTCGATGATTTCATCGCCATGTAGGGGTGAATATCATTGATTCGTGTCAAATACGGTACCTTTTTTACAAAAAAACTAATCGTGTTTCAAAAATTTTCATATTTTCAAAATTTCTCGTGTTTCAAAAATAATAATAAAATTTCTCGTGTTTTATATTCGTTTTTAAGAAAAACATCGTGTTTCGTAATTTATCAAAATTTTTATGTTTTCAAAAAAAAATTTGTGTTTTAAAAATTTTCGTGTTTTCAAAAAAATTTCCCGTGTTTTCAAAAATTCCCGTTTTTCAAAAATTTTCTTGTTTTCAGCAAAAAAATTTCGTGTTTCAAAAATCCTCGTATTTTCAAAAATTCCGATTTTCAAAAATTTTCGTGTTTTTAAAAATTTTCATGTCTCCAAAATTCTCGTGTTTTAAAAATTTTTCGTGTTTTCAAAAAAAATAATTGTTTCAAAAATCTTCATGTTTTAAAAAAATTCTCGTATTTTGATCGGATCACGATTAACTATTAAATTGAACTTGTATTTTTGAAAATTAAGACAACGCGCGTTTAACGAGATACCAGTTTTGGGCGTCGCGAGGGTGCTAATACCTTCCTCACGCATAACCGACTCCTGAATTCTAATTTTCTCTGGATTTTCACGTAAACTTAAAATTACCTCGTTTTTAGAAAAAAAATTTAAAAAATAAACTTTTCTTCTAAAAAGAGAATTTATTAGGTGTCCGATCACACCTAGAAAAAAGATCGGTGGCGACTCCTTTTTCAAATAAAATTGAGACACTGTTTTCAAATTTTCAATAATTACTTCGACCAGTGCCCGTGCTAAAATTTTTAGGTCGCTACATTCATATTAGTTTGGTATGTAAATTTCATTGTGAAATGGTATATCTTGGTATGTTTGATTATGGTTCAAATAGCTCAATAAACATTTGGTAAGTGACATGTATATGTTTGGTTATTTGTGGCTTGACCATGAATGCAAATGTGGTGACAATGTGGCTTAAGAAATGGTATGTTTAAATATGAATTTGAAATGATACTTTGGTATGCCTTGGTTTGGTTTTAGATTGAATGATTTGGTTGGATATTTAGTTTGAATTTAAGGCATGTGATAAATGCAATTGATAGTAAGTGGTGAATGATGAATCATGTGGAGTTGGAATGCTTTGAGCTAGTTTATGGACATTTGATGAGTAGTAAAGAAATAGATATACAATGGTATGAAATGGTCATTTTTGGTTGCTTATTAGATGTGAAATTGATGTCAAAATGATGTGGTTTAGGTATGAATGTGAAAGGTGAGAAATGTGGCTTAAACCAAGTCTATTTTCGTGCCACATGGTCTGAGCACACGAACGTGTGACTCGACTGTGTGACCTCTATTACTTAGAAAATTTTTACAAGTTTCAGAAACTTTTATATGTGATCAGTTTAGTCCCGAACCTTCTCTAATGCATGTTTAAGGTCTCGTAGACCTCTAAAAGGGCCAATATGTGTATGATTGAATGATATTTATTAATGTTGGATTATTTGATTGAGAAATGAATGCTGAATGTTTTGTTTCGATCGGTAATACCTCGTAACGCTATTCCGGCGACGGACACGGGTTAGGGGTGTTACACTATGGATCCTATAACGTCATAATTAACTCAAACCAAACTTATCATGCCATATTCCTTCAAATTACCATTTCTTGATTGAACTCGGGATGAAACATGCATACTTCATTCACAACATCAATTGCCCAACGCACACGCATTTCAAATACTATGAATCATTACAAAACGTAACCAGATGTTCCTATTACATGCCATATAAGCCAAGATAAATTCAAGGGTTACCAAATGATTCCCCGGATAGTGTGATTTCTTCGTGCCGATTCGATCTCCTGATCCACAAAATGTATCTATTAGGAAACAAAACTAATTCACGAGTAAGCTTTTATAAAGCTTAGTAAGTTCATCGATTGAACAATAAAGCTTACTAAATTACGCATAATAATTCAATTAATAAAATTTATAAACAATGTTTCCAACAATAAAGTCCTTAACAGATTTCTTGGCGATAAGATTCTTAATAGAGTTCCTGTCAATCACAGCTCACAACAGGTGAGTAATGCTCAAAACAATAGTACAAACTAGTTTCCACAATTTAATAACATTCAGTGATCATTAAAGATAATTTTCGATGGATGATATACAGATATGAGTACACGGTTAACCATCCAACACACCAGATGCTCATAAGAGCCAGTACCATCTAGCACACCAGATGCTCATAAGAGCCAGAACCATCCAGCACACCAGGTAACACTATAATATAGCATGATAATCCATAACTAATGTAGGACCTCGACATATCCAGTGAACAGAGAATAACCAGATATCACCTTTACTACTCAGATCAATCTCGTACTGTGCATATAATAACCTATTGGCATACCAATTGTACTCTATCCTACGTTCATCGGCTTAGGAGATATTAACAGTAACCAATAGTCTATCCTACGTTCATCGGGCGTGCAAGGCCATTTTCAAGAGTTACACGGCTGTGTGACCCCTGTAGTCAAAATTTTGCAACTTTTTCTCTACTTTCTCAAATGATTTCTATTTAGTCCTGAAATATTTCTAAGGAAATTTTAATATCTTTAAGACTCGATTTAGGGAAAAATTCACATTCTTGTTGATGAATTAATATATGCTTATGATTATTTATGAAATGTATGTTAAATGTTTCTATTGGTCGGTAATACTCCGTAACTCTACTCCGATGACGGATACGGGTTTGGGGTATTACACTAATTGCCTAACAATGTACCCTCACTAGTACCACATTATAAACATAGACATCAATCATAAAAACCTAAACAAATTAGCTTCCATGCTTATAGATTTACCAAATTAACATCTATCACCAAATGCCCAAAATCATTACTTGAATTTCCTCAATTAGCCTACCATGTATGTACCAATTCAACAATTAAACTATGTATTATATTTCAAACACTTTTTTATGCTATCAAATGTCCAACCAATCAAAATACCATTAAGTATTTACATCAAAACACATATTACATATTTCAAATAACACAAAACATAACCAAATAATCATAACCTACATATACCAAAGTCATACTTACATGTCACTTATAACTGAACCAAAATGAATAATTAATCACTGAATAAGTTGTCGGATAGTGTGATATCAAAAAGCAATCCAATCAACGACTCAAATCCGACGATCTACAAGGAAGAAAAGCCAACATGAGGTAAACTTACGTAAAGCTTAGTAAGTTCATATTAAATATGAACTTTAACTTACCGTAAGTGTTGTAACTTAAACATTTCTCAACTAAATATCATAACAAGACCATGAGTTCATTATTAACGTATAGGCATCACAAGTTTCACAAGGTTAGTGAGTTCATATAAACATAACATGAAATTTCTTATCATGTCATAGAACATTACAACTGAACACATTTAAAACTTAATTCAACCATCACCTATTCAATTAACAACTCACATTTCATTTCAAATATCCATATCCAATGTCCTAATTTATACATCTATTTTCATATAACCATTTCATGTAATCATTTCATATAACCATTTCATCTAAACATTTCATTTTACCATTTCATTTACATATTTAACACATAATCATTCTGTATATCACATTTCGTTTCAATATTTCATATAAATTTCTTCATTCAATGCCTAATCCCATATAACCGTTTCATATATTCCGTTTCATTTTATACATTTAACTTTTGATGAACTAAATGAAATAATATCGGATACACGAGAACAATGCTCACATAAATTGTGCTTGTAACTGTAACTATATATGCTCACACAAGCTGTGAAATGGTCATGCTCATACGAGTTGTGAAATGGGCCTGCTCACACGAGCTGTGAGTCGAGATGTTAAACTAGACCATGCTACTCACATGAGCTCTAGAGAATCTGCAACAAATGCAGGATCTCGGCAATCGGTAGGACATCTAAAACCAGCACCCAAACTGTAATAATTCTAATGATATGTCATTTGTATCCTAAATATTCACAAGATTCATCCAGGCCACATTAAAAATCCAAATAATATAACCTTATCCATCTTATACCATTACAAGTACACATCCCTATAGTTCCAATTTTTCAGATATAGTTATCAATTAACTAATACTGTAATTTAGTCTAATTTTCTATTTATTATATATCACTAAATTTTAATCATTTCTATCGCAAATAATAATTAACATATGATTAAAAACAACAATTAATAAGTTAAATCAATGTACGAACTTACCTAATCAAAAACGATTACAAACGCGATGCCGACGACTATTCCGTTTACTTCGTTTTTTCACGATTTGTGTCTGATTGATTTATTTCTTGATTTATATAATAATTTAATTCAATTATCCAGTTCAATTATTTTTAAATACTAAAATTCATGTAATTGACTCTTTAATCAATATTTTACGCTTTTATCCTAAACATTTATCTTTTATACAATTTAATCCCTAAATTCTAAACTTTCAAATCTAAAACAATTCCCCAATTTCATGCTAGCCAAATTTTCCATTATACCAAAACAACTCATAGTTATTAAAATTTCACAAAGATTTCATGCCTAATTTAATATTATATCAATTTAATCCTTTAACTAAAAACTAATCAAAATCACTCTACAAAATAATCATATTTAACTATAAAGCTTAATAATCTATCACAAAAATCCAAAAACATCACAAATTCATCCATGACAAATTCTAAACATTTAAAAGTTTTGCAAATTAGTCCCTGAATTAGTTAAGTTAAGCTACAATAATCTCAAAAATATAAAAAAAATATAAAAAATGGATAATTGAGGGACTTAAATCAAAAGAAAAATGTTGGCCGAAACTTCCAAACTTTAAAAATGGTGGTTCGGTTGGGGGAAGAAGAAAGAATGAAGATGACAACAAATTTCATGTTTTTTTTTCTTTTATTATAATTATTATTTTAACTTTAATAATAAGAAAAATACAACCAAAATGTCCATTAATCGTCCCATTTTAATTAAAATGGTCAATTTACCATTTAGATCCTTGAATAAACATTAATCATGCATTTTAGTTAATAAAAATCATCAATATTGATTGACTTTTATAATTTTTACGATTTAGTTCTTTTTCTTTAATTAATTATCAAATCATTAAAATTTTCGGACCAAATTTCAGTTTACCTATATAATAACTTAAATATTTACGGGCTCAGTTTATAGAAATAAAGTTTCGATACCTCATTTTTCAAAACTACTTGATTTTAGGGACAAACCAGTTGGCTATTGTTAGCTGTCCATCTAACAAAAGTTACCAAATCAAAATTAATTAAAATACTATAATCAACTTGTAAATATTAATAAATACTATTAAAAAACGAACGGTCACATAACATAATTCAAAATATATATATATATAAATATAATGAGAATATAATCTAATTATTATTTCAATAATAATCAATTTTTATCAATATGATTCCAATAATTATCTTTATCAAACCAAGTATCAACAATTAACTTTAAATCGTAATACCATTATGGCAATTTCAAGTTTACATTTACGATAGCATAAAACTGATGTTTTCAAGCTTAATTTATTATATCAACTAGTTGGTCGCCTATGTTGGTATCATATCCCTCCATCCCTTCAACACACCAATATACCCAAGTCCCTCCATCGTACCAATTATTCCTCCAGCACACCGTGTCAACTAAATGCCAGGTCTGAAGGCATCATTAACTTATTTTAAACAGGGTTTAATTACATACAAAGACATGGAATAATCACCAAAACTTCAATTAACTTCTTTATTATACTAATTTAGTCCTTGTACTTACACAAATTTTAATTCAAATCTCAACTTCACCTTATGATTTCTCAAATAGTAAATTTCCCGACAGCTTGGTCTAAAGAACTGGACCTTGAATCGACACCGACAAAAAAACCCGGATCATTACACTATCTACAGTATGATGCTTTCAAGGAAACTAGGACCTAGCTTGCTAATAATGAACTGAGATCCATAATGGTTTGCTTGATAAATGGAAAACTGGTTTTAGATGAGGAATGGAGTCGAGTAGAATGGGTGCGATAAGGGGCTGAGAGAGATATTAGGGTTACTGACTTGAACCCTAATACATTTACAGATGTAGTCAATTTTGTTGAGGAGAATGATGAGTTTGTACTATTTGTTGAAAATAAGAAAATTAATATTTCCCCTCCCCAATTGTCGAGGATGCTTGGAATGATAAGTAGTTTAGTGGAATTAAGATTGTTGCATTGAACATGGGTGGTTTGTATCTAACATATTCCAATGGATCAAAATGGCGTGGTTAAATGTGTTGATACAAGAGACTATTTGCTCCGTTTATTTGCACTTCCCTCAGTTTTGGTTAGAGATTTGTTTGTTGAAAATCGTAATGAGTTTAAATCCTTTTAATTTATGAATTGGTTATTGTAATCGCCTAGTGTTATCTTTTTTTTATCAACAAAAATAAAATCCAAATTCTAAATAGGTTGAACGAGATCTCTTTTTTGAAACTTAAAAATGTGGCAGATTCAGATAATAATCTCAGAGCCAACATCTTGATATTGATGATTAAATAAATTGGTCTCGGTTCAATCCATATAATTGTAAAAATATTTTTCAAATATTAAATTCAATATATGATTGGAATCTAGATAAATATGAAAAAATAAGTACCAAACATATTTTTATATTTTCATTATTAAAAAAAAATTTATTTTTAATTATCATACGTATTTTTTTATTTTGAAAAATAAAAAGTATTTTCATAAACCAAATTAAGCCATTTCTGTTTTTTTTACTGTTCTAACTTACTCTATATCAAGCTTACCAAAATAATAATAAGGGTAAACTGTCAAATTGGTGACCCAATTTTTAAGGTGCTTTTATTTTAGTCATTCAAAATGAAATCTTTGTAATTTTATCGTCCAACTTTTAACGCACTTTCGTTTTAGTCACCCAAGCATTAAAACTCTTACAACAATTCACTTTATATGTCACATCATGTTTACACTTTTATTTTGATCACTCAACTTCTAGGTAAATTTCATTTTGGTCACCTAGAAAATATCATTTTTTAAGTATCGGTTGGGGTAAAAAAGTTTAAGGGCTAAAGTGAAAAAGCGGAAGAAACTAAAATAATGTATTAAAAATTATCAAATTGTACTTGTTTATCCCCTTGCCAAAAATTCTAAATTTCTTTCTTTTTAATATTGAAAATTTTAATTTTGAAACACTAAAATAAATTAAACAAATTAGTATTATAATATTGAAATTAATTTAGGTTTTGTTTTGCACAAAAGATAAAATTACTTAATTTAATTAATTGTAAGGACTTTTTTTTTTGCTTTTAGCTTAAACTAAGTAATTAAATTAAATTCAATATCATAGTAATAAATCAAACACCGTTAAGGGATAAAAATTTTCAATTATTTATTTAATTGATTTTGATATTTTGAAATTTAAAATTTCAATATTGAAAAAATTTAAAATTTTCGTCAATGGGATAAACAAATACAATTCGACAATTTTTTAATTCATTATGTTAGTTTCTATCGCTTTTTCACTAATCCTTTAGTTTTTTTTTACCCTGATCAATAATTAAAAAAATGATACTTTTTGGAGATCAAAATGAAAGTGACGTAAAAGTTGGGTGTGTAAATATAATGTGGCGCGTATAGCCAAGCCAACTCTGTTATAGATTTAACACTTAGGTGACTAAAATGAAAGTGCCCTAAAAGTTGGGTGACGAAATTACAAAAAATTTTATTTTTGGTGACTAAAATGAAAGCGCCTTAAAAGTTGGATGACCAATAGTTAGTTTACCCTAATAATAATAGAAATAAGCCAAACGATGACGTTTCAAACTAAATTAGTAAAAAAAATTCTCCTTTTATGTACTCTCGTCTGATTATTCAACTCCCTTGTTTAACCACACTTTCATTTCTTGTTGAAGTCAAACAAGGAAAAGAAAATCATTCAGCTCAGATTCATGGCTACGCTTATGACAAATCTGCTGCTCACGGCATGCATTGCTCTTTTCTTGGTATCAGCTGCCACCGCCGTCGGCGACTCCCCCTTCATCATCGCTCACAAGAAGGCATCGCTCACCAGACTCAAATCCGGCGCCGAGTGCGTCTCCGTCTCTATCGACATCTACAATCAAGGCTTCTCGTGCGTTTCTCTCTCCCTTCTATTCAGATCTACCTCTAATTACTACATCCAGACGGAAATCCTGAAAGTTTGAATCTATAATATATTTCACTTTGAATTCCACCTACCCTTTCTATCTTATGTAGCTTACGATTTCGATTTAGGCTTCGCATGATAAGCATCTGATTTGCATGTATGAGAAGATTGATTTTTATTTTGTTTTTGCAGATGATTCAATTTTAGATAACATACAGAGAAATCAGTTGATTTAAATCGACTTTCTTTTATTTTATTAATTACTTGAATCTGAGAGAACTGCAAATTTGATCATTTTAATAAATAGAACAAAAATTATAAAGAAATGCATTCTCTGTGAACCATAATGACTAGGGAATTTTGTAACTATTACATTGGCATTTTATTTTTCTTGTAGGTTTTCTGCTCTAAAATCTTGCCTGTTTCATAAATTTTCAATTTCCTTACTGTTGATTCTTGTATGGAGTTGATCTATCTAACCCGTTGACCATGAACTATAATCGGGGCTTGAGTTACTCTATGATCCAATATAATACTTCGAACAATATTACTGAAGATTTCAGAAGCTTCTAGTATAATATGAACTATAATTTTCTCTTTATTTGTATTTTATTTTATTTTTATCTTGTTTGAAGAAAATCTTTCTAAAACAAAAAATTTCAGGACGGCATATGATTTGAGTCTTGTGGATTATAGCTGGCCCCAAGATGCATTTGATGTTATCAGTGGAAATATTTCTCAGTCATGGGAGAAACTTGACGCGTGAGTATTTCCTTTCTGTTATTCCATTTAATTTGCTTGTCCTGGATCGTATCTTAATTAAATTGCAAAATTTTATGATCTGCAGTGGTGGTATTCTATCACATTCATTTGAATTAGAGGCCAAAAAACAAGGCATGTTCTATGGTGCCCCAGCAGTTATCTCTTTTCGCATTCCCACAAAGGCTGCTCTACAGGTTTGAGATCCATACAGGAGTCTATTTTCTTTTCTTAAAAATTTAAGGTGAAGGAAAGAAGAAAAATGTGAACATAATTTGATCCGTGTGTTTTAGGAGGCATATTCAACTTCAATCTTGCCGTTAGATGTCCTTTCAGAAATACCTCCTGAGAAGAAGTTTGAGTGGGTAAGTTTTGTTTACAATAACAATAAGCAAGGAATTCAAAGATATTATCTTTTCCTTCTTTTCGTGTTACTAAAGCCTGTTTGTTTTGTTTTTGTTTGTCTTTTGTGGAACTTGCGTCAACCGTGACTCAATATTGAAGGCTAAGGTATGAATGATTATTTCTATATTTTATTAAAATAATCATATGCTTCTAGAATCTGGATCCCAGAAAATGGAAGCCATGCATGCAGAGAGTGCCAGATTGGGTTCAGGAGTAGACATTATGCACATCACTTTTTTTGAACATCATTGTTGTTGGGATTAATTAGTAGTGGTTGAGTGTTGCTTCTTACATAACAAATAAAAATAGATGGATCCTTGATGGCCCATTCTTTAAGTTCTTACCCCCCCCCCCTTTTTGAAGTTTGATTTACAAAGTCCACCTTTAAAATTAATGCGAACGTTGTGTGTCTGCAGAGGTTGCTGGCTAAGTATGGATCTCAAGTCTCTGTGATATCAATTGTGGGTCTATTCATCTACCTGATGGTTACCCCATCAAAATCCAATGGTTTGAAAGCAATCAAGAAGAAGCGCTAAGTATTTGTAGCTGAGCTGAATGCGTGAGCTTTGCTTTCAATTTGCAGTTTCAAGAAGTTTTTTCTTTCTATTTTTTGCTTTTGTTGTTTTAGAACATGTTTGTTGTCGGAACTTTAGAATTAGATGGACATTAACTGAGTTGAGTGCAAGATGAATCAACTAATTCTCACTTCCTAGACCTTGACTTGATTGAAACATGTAATGCTTAAAAAGAAGCAGGACTGATCTTGTAATCGGATGTCAGTTTTGAAATTTAGCACTTTTTTACGTTTTACCTGTTCAGTGTGTGCATGTATATTAGACTGCTATTATACTGCTTTAGATGTGACGAAGTGAATGAGAGAGTGATTTTAGAGATGAGACATGAAGTCCGAGTGGCCCTGCCTACACAAAGGGCTCAGCTTGAAGAACAAGTCCTATGATGTAATGGTCTTAAAAAAGGAAGGACTGTGTGTGCAAAGTCAACAATACCTTGCAGTGTGAAGTATATCTTTTTTCTATCTTAGTACTAAATTCTTTTTGATACGTAAATAATTTTTTCCAATAGTTAAGTCTATTTTTAAAATGGTTTAACTCATAAATTATTACTTAACTATATTTTTTTCTCAAGTTGGTATCTATTTTAGTTTGTCATAATTATACCTAAATTATTATTTGATTACTCATTTTAACCATGTTATATTTGTTAAAAAAGTTCTAGACTGCCATGTCATATAAATTTTAAAAAATATTTTTTTAATTCTTTTATTTTCTTTTACATTATTTCCTTTTTTCTTCTTTTTTTCAAACTTTATAATATCTAGTAATGCTCAAAATTCTCCCTCTCAATGTCGAGATTTTGGTGTATTGAACTTCACTGTTTGCTTGTTGGACATGATGAGATAAAAAAAAAAATATTTCTCGATCAAAATTAGTATTTTCAAAATCGGATCGAAATAGTCACTCAAATTGGTTAGATGGAGAATTGATTGGAGTATTAATTTGGAGATAGAGGTTGAATTGATTAATCTACAAATTGATAGAAATAAATTAAACCATGCTAAAAAATTAGTTGAATTGGTTTTCTCTATTTTTAAACATATTTTATTTTATGAGATTTTTAATAATTTATTTGATTGAATCGGACGAACTGGTCAAATGGTCAAATTGAGAACTAATGGCCTGGCCAGTTTAAATATTGCAATTTTTAATTAATTAATTTTTTAAATAGACTTAATGGTTTCACTAACGGTTAAACTAATAGAAGTACCAAATTTATATAAAAAAATAGTTTAGATATCACTTGCATCTAAAAAAAATGTTTAACTATCAAAAAAGAAAAAAATACATAATTTTTTAGATAAAAGATTGCTATGAGAAAACTAATTTAATAGAAATTGTAGTTAATAGTTATAGTTTTTCCGGATGAAAAGTTATTATAAAAATTAAAAGGAAAAAATCTCAACTTTGATTTAATGTGTGATTTTATATATGAATTTCAATTTTATATAAAATTATACATAAAATTTTGATTTGATCTAATTCGCACAAACTATTAACACAAATATTACTATAGCATCTTTTTATGTTTATATATTTTATACACATAATTATATTTATTTAATATAAAAATAAATTGATTTATTTATTTCATGAATTAAAAATAAAATTTTTTATATACATTTAAACTATAATTAAAATTAAATATCTTTGAATTGAATAAAATGAAGAATGGGTTAGAACTGAACAAGTCGATGAGGATGAAGTGGCAGGAAATGATTGGAACAGGCAACTTGCAAAGCGATCAAAACTCAAAACACAAAACAGGACACCGTTCGCACAGGATTTGGGCTGTTCCGTTAGAGCTTCAGAAGAAGAAGGTGGTAGAATAGAACCTCTCAAAGAGTGAGACACAGACAGAAAAAGCATCGAAATGAGTTACGAGGGAGGTCCTCAAGATCATTATCCTCCTCCCGGTATCATTCCTATAACCCTCCATTCCTCTCCTTAATTTCCTCTTTTCATCTGCTTATATTTTCTACCACAGGTTATTCCTCTCCTTATCCCCACCGGGCTATCCATCAGCCCCTCCTCCCCCATCTTACGAAGGCTATCCTCCTCCGCCAACTGGATATCCTGCCTATCCTCCTCCGCCGCCTCGCCAGCCCTACGACGGTTACCAAGGCTATTTTGCTGAAGGGTATCCACCTCCTCCGCCCCTCAACCTCATCCTCAATATCAACACTACCACCACTATGACCCTTACCATTACCAGAACCAGTCTGATTCTGGCTGTTTCTCTTTCTTGCAAGGCTGGTATGTCTTTTTCTTACTCTTCCTTTGCTTTTGTGCTTAAGGATCTGCTTTTTTCCCCCCTTTCTTTTTGCTTATTATGTTTAACTTAAATTGGAAAGTTCTAGCCTTTAGGGTTTAGTATTGAAAAAATTAATTCTGTGATCAAGCTCAAAAGAAACTAGAAAGTAAAAGGGAAAACTTTGTAAGAGAATGGACTAAGAAAAAAGTTTATTGTGATGAAGGGTCTGCTTGTTTATGATACAAGGAATTTGATAGCATTAAAAATTAACATTTAGTCTAAGTTGATCTCATTGTAGATTATCAACTTTGTCATGTTACCCTACTCCCCCTTTTTTTTTTTTAGATATTTAAATTGTTTCATTTCGATTATACTTTAGCACTCTCATGGAAGGTCAAGGATTTAGTATAGCTATATTTCTTTCATTTATATTGATATATATATTTATATATGCATCCTGAATAGCACTTACATTTTAGATTAGATAAGCATCATGGATGTACAAATTTATGTGTGATTTATATTTCTCATGTTCTGCCTGTTTTACCATAAATTATTGATGTACCTGTTCAATATGGATCAGTTTTACGAAGTTGAGACTAGATTGTCTGTGAAGAGGTGTAGACCAAAAAACTTATATTGATGAGAGTTAAAAAATGATAATCATGGAGGACATGGTTACCATCATGATTTGGACAGTTGTTTAAGATTTGCTTTAGAAATGCTAGCCAGGCATTCTTTTAAATGAAAACAGCTCTCTTTGATACTGTTGTTGCATAGGAGTCTTTCATTAATCTAATTCCATTGTTGAATTTTCATGTAAAGTTCTTGAATGTTTCTGTTTGAGCCTATGCTAGAAGACTGCTAGCACATTTGATTGATAAATCCTGGTACAACATGTGCTTAGCTGTCAACTTGTATTTCAGTGTTTAAGGGCGTTCCTCATTTCATGTTTCAGAAGCTTGACATTCCTCGAGCTAAAGAGCCCTTTTCCACTTAATTATTGAATTAATTTTGTATCTTTTAGAAGGAAACAGGTCATGCGTGTGAGTTTGTAGAATGTTGGCATGTGGAAATTCTTTTGTAGTTATGGATAACACTATAGTTTCCTGGTGACAGACTTGGACCATTAGCTCATTACGTACTTGGTGTCTGTTTAATCCTTTTAGCTTGCTATCAAGTGATGTTAGGCTTGGATTAATAGCTGAACTTGAAGAACTGGTGTCTGTTGGCCACTTTTTGGCATTTTTAACTGATAGACCACAAATTGGATAATATAATGTTTTAGATGCTTTTGTTGTTATTGTATGCAATTTTTTTGCTGATGGCATAATGCAGTTTGGCTGCTCTATGTTGCTGCTGTGTGTTGGAGGACTGCTGCTTCTTCCTATGATATAATTCATGAAGGATGAATTATTTCATTTACATTTCTGGTTCTGCTATGCTTCGCTGCTACTGTTTGGGAGGGGGGAGAAATGCCGCTAATAATGAGTTCTACCCGGCATTTATGGTAGTTGTTACTGTTCTATAAACAGTTGGTTGTAGCGATTCCCTGCCTAATCCAATTTGATAGTTTATCTACTTTTGAACTTTGTAAACAGAAGCTTGCTTTATAAATACATTTGCTGGGTGTATCGATTATCTGTACAATTTGCTTCAACTTTCATCGTACCGATGTTTCTGATGGCTCATTTCTCTAATGACTTTCTATGAAGGATAGCTTTTGTTTCTCCTTTGCAAATGGTTTTTTAACGTAGAAGAAATCTTTCATGATCATTCAGCAATAACATTATGTAATGGAAGTTTTATCTGTTGACTTATCTGCATAAGTTCATGTTTTTTACATAAGAAAATTTACTAGTTTCCCTGTGGAAGCCACACTGTAAAATTTCTTAGATTTAGACGTTTCTTTAATTGAGCATCGTCCTTTGAATCACCAAAACCCAATTGGTAAAACAAAAGTTGATTAGCTTTCTAGAAAAGGCATATATGTCTTCCTTTTGCACATGATTGTAACATGATTTGGACGACTATGATTTATTTTGAAGCTCAAGATAACTCGAGCTCTAATAAGGGCTCATAATTGATATTCCTTGAGGGTCGTCTGAAAATGGCAATGACCAAATATACTCGAGGATTTAATTATTTGACATGGGATTTTCGCATGATCTTTCAAATATAGCAATATCAAGCATTTTCTGAAGATAAATATAAAGACTTTGTATATTATTCAAGACAAGGCCTTAGGAGTTAGGACATTGTCTACATCAAAATCAACACTGGGGTTTTAACATGAAAAAGATGAAGAATAGTAGCATGTGCAGCAAATTTAGTTTTGGAGTTATAGCTACAAACTGAAATTACAATAATTGTTGTCCCCACTATGACCTATTATTATTTATCAACAAACATAATTGGAAGTGAAAGGCAAGATAGAGAGATATGGTTTTGAAAGTGGCCATTATCATTTCCATTTCAGATGCTCTTCCTTCCCATCATTTGCAACAACTGCTTCCATGTGAAATAAAGAAGCAAGTAGCTTTGGACTAAAGCCCAAAGGTGTTATCCCCGTAATCTTTTTTTTCATTATAAATTTTTTAAATTGGTTTAAGCATCGAAAGTACAAGTTCCGACATCCTTCAACTTAACTTCATCTTGCAAAAACCCAGGATTCATCATCATCACCAAATAAGAGGCTTTGATTGAATTTTCAATGACATGAGCTTTGGGGGCTGAAATTATTGCATTAACAGTTTGTAGTCCAACATGTTAAGACAACTTCTATGTATGTATGTATGTATGAAGAGAGGAGGTTTGCAACATTAGATGTCCCTTTAATTGTCTCTAGTGGTCCTACTAATGGTCCAAAGACGAGCAAAACTAAAAAAGTCCCACACTTCATTTGACGGGAGTAATGAGAAAAAAAATGAAGGTAGAAGACCACAAAATTGAAGATTGATGTCCGTCAACTTCTAAAGAGTAAGTAAAGGCAAGCCAAACCTACATTGGATATAATATTTGACAAATTAGGCTTAGAAAGGGCAAACTACATATAATATTGACAAGCTCAAGGTTAAAGACTTGTAAAAATAGGTGATTGCATGAATCATTGGCGTGCCAGAAATGAAACAGATGATTTTATTTAACATTCTTTGAGAAAACTTTTAAACATTTGTAATGATATCTTTTAAGGAATATCTAAGTATTGAATCTAAAATTAATGTTAACCGAAGACTTGAACATAAATTTTGCCACTTGTGGTTCAATTGACTGCTTTTTGAAATGATTGATTACATTAAATCAAGTTAAACAAATGTTTGTTCCTTCTACCAAGACATGTTTGTTCCTTGTTCATGTCATGTGTAAGTCAAAATCAAAATCAAATTATCAATACTAACACCACAGCTTAAGCCAGAAAATTTGATGTTGGGGTAAAACACACATGTAGGTAATCCAAACGTGGATGTATTGTAAGTTGGGGTTGTTAATTACCACATTTGCATCATTGTCGTGTATAAAACAGTTAAGCAAGTAGTGGCATTATCTTCTACGAAACCGCTGGCTGCCTCTTTTTATTGATTTTCTATCAATTAATAAAGCATTTATTTCCTAATTCTATTTTGATGGGGACTTTGGGTGGGTGGCGTTCTCCTATGACGTTGGGTTGGGCCTTTGGGGGTCGTTTTCTCTTTTAGTTCACTAGTTGCCTGGGTGGAATAAGCAAGCATGAAAAATGATTAATCCAGTCCTAGTTTCAACATGTTCGAAGAAACAAGCGTCATATAAGGATTGCCGAAGGAACTGGAAAAGGTGCAATTGAAAGAAGTGCCAAAGACTGAAGGCGATGCTGTGGTTCAGGCCGAAACTAGAGAGGTAGGAATGTTGGATGGTTTAGGGAGTTTCGAATCAAATGAAGGGTCGAGTGCCAACAAGAGGAAGAGAGAGGAGGAACCAGATGCAAAGGGAGTTCTCGAGGTTTCACCTTCGAGAAGACTCTCAGACAGTGATGATGGAGATTTCCCCTGATAGGGAAAACAATGATACCCAATATGCTTTAACTACTGTCGCTCTAGGTGGAAGAGACCTTGATTTTATCGAGGTTCAATAACACTGAAATGTGAATGTAACCCAAACTGAGGACACCGGAATACTGGGAAACTTTACAGGCCGCCAAGAAGATGCTGATGTGAGGGAGAACGAAAATCTTGAAGCTGTGGGTGAGCACGATTGTCTTGTCACCAGTGATGAATGTGAGTAGGAATTTTGCTATTTCTATTTTTGTCTGATAACTTTGCTGTTGATAATGATGTTATTGTTTTTGAGCAAGGGTTGTGAGTTGGTTGGTATTAGGGTAGAAGGTAGGGGCGAATGATGTTATCGTTATTAATATTGTTTCTGAGAAAGGGTAGAGGCAGACTGTTCTTTACCAGCGCTCTCACTAAGCTATGATTTTATCTAACCCATAAACACAACAGTCGATTTAAGTTTCTTGATTGCGACTAAACTTTCACAAACTTTGTGCAAGAAATGGGCGACTAAACGAGATTACTCAGCTGGGGTGGTGGGATTGCGGTCATGTGAAAGAACCCTCTAAGGTGCACCGTCTTTTCTATGAATAACTAGTTTTAACTTCCATGTTCTAAAAATGTAATAAATATTTTTTTGCAGAGAGAGAGAGATGCCTTACTCAAAGAAAGCCGAACAAAAGCTCTCAACATTGCATTAGAAAGCTTGCAGAAGGTTAAAGTAAGCAGTATAACCCCATCTGCATCTGCTCCTTATTTTTCACTGTTACAGAAGGGGGGGATTGATCTTCAAATGAAATTTCATTTATGATCTAACTACTACAAAAATAATTAGTCTCCGTAGTTTGGAGGATGAGATCAAAACCATCCTCTCCTAAAACCAACAGTTTTTTTCAAAACAGAGCGACTTGATAAAAATGTTCTCAACGCAAAAAAGAATATCCTTCCACCAGCTTGACAAACCATTCCAGCAATCCTACGTTTACTTGTCCCCCATGACAACAGGTTTTCCAACATTCTATGCCTTGGCAGGCTCCACAGCAGCAGGAGCAGGAGCAACACCACCAGTAGTTGGCCTGAAAGATTGCAGAAAAAACATTAGCATAAACCACAAAAGCATGTATATTAACCGAGTCCAGTGCTGGGAAGAACTTACAGCCCCACAAACACTTTGAAAGCATCATAGATACCCCACTGAGCTCCAGTTAGAGTTCCAATCATCACAATACGGAGGGGAAGACCACGGGTAAACAGACCCCATAATCCAAGCTTCTTCACAGCCTACATTGCCAAGAGATAGTAGAAGGGTCAAGGCAAAGTTAAAAACTGCTTCATAAATGAGAATTAAATATCAAGCGGATCATCCAAGGCACAGAACTTACATCCCCAACAGTTGCTCCTTTGGCATTGTTAAGGAAGGAGACAAGGTTGTCAGCAGGATGCGAAACAATAGCACAGAAGACACCAGCAACATAACCACCAGCAAAACTAACACCAAGCTGCAGATTTTTGCTGCACTGCTCCTTGGGAGTGGGAATACCATACTTGTAGATCATCTCAACAATAGTTTCAAAAGAAGCAAATTTCATCATGGTATCTGAAACAAAGAAAGATCAAATAAATACTCTTACACTTTGCTGCACTTAGCAAATGCTAGAACTATGAACAGAAAAAGTGGGTTAGAGAGAAGGGGTAAAGGGAAAAAAGACATGACCAAATGAAAGTACAAGTTCCCAAGCAATGATAAATGATAATAAAGGCAGTACTCAGCAAACCGTACATGGAAAACTTACATGGAATCTGTCGGCCCCAAAGAGGAACAATACCCTTGTACAATCTGCAAAGGGAAATAGTTAGGAAGCTCATTCTGGCAGACGTTTCCTTGTATTATTTAAAAAGAAAATTTAACATAGCGCATAGGAGCATACCCGAGAGCACCTTCAGATCTGACAAACTTGGGAAGACCATCAGACAGACCCCTAGCGAAACCAGGCTGGGTTTGAACCCTGACCTTGACTGCCTCAAAGGGGCAAAGTGCAACATCAGCAATCACCTCAGCAGATGCAGAGCCGGCAAGATAGATGAGAGTCTTGTACTTGGCAAAATATTCAGGTCCAGCAAGGTCAGAATAGTACTTCTTGAAGAACTCATAGAATCCAAACTTGCAAGCACCCTGTGCGCTGTAACCAAGAAGGGTAGGAACCCAACCACGGAAGAAGCCCCTCACTCCTTGCTCCTTTAGTAGAACTCCGAAACCAGATGAGATACTTTTGTACTTTGCAGGGTCAATCTGGCAAAACAGTCCTTATGTTATCAACTTAGATCATTCACCTTATTAATTACAGGTTACATAAAACTAAATCAAGAAAGTAACATTAGCTGTTCTATAAAATTTGTGTCTTATGTAGGATAAAAAGTCATCAGGTGCTTTAAATGTTAAACATTACAATAGAAAATAAACTAGATTAACAGCAACAAACAAAACCAAGTACTCATCTAACAAAGCTACCCAGTAAAACTCAGAAATCTGTCTACAAACAATAAAAGATATACAACTACGAGTGTGTTTAGGTACTACTGTACCAGTAAATAACATGATGCATAAAATTAATTTCGAGGAAATTATGTTTGGACCTAGGACTAAAAAGGCTGAAAACCACCAAAACCTCGCCTAAGGGACAAACCCGATATCTCACCTGGAACAAATGAAGGTCAACCCCACACCAAGTATAATGAGGATCTGATACCTTTCTAAGTAAAGGTCTAATCATAAGATTATAGTGGCTGATTCTCTTGAGACAAGGCATTACACTTAAGACACTTGCCAATCACACTGGGACCCAAGTGGGACCGATTAGCAATCCTCCCTTCACATCCAAGAGCACGTATCGAAGCCCTACATGACAAGCAGCTTCCCCAGTTTTGAGAAAGCGCAGGCTTAGGTGTGCATGCACCTTAACACTAAACAAACAACGACCCATTTAATCAAACCCTTTTGGGCAAGTCCATTTAATCAAACCCTTTCAGGCAAGCCCGTTTAATCAGGTGGGTGTTTGTCCATCTAAGTATGCTTTTTTTAAGGCAATGGGCATAAAAAAAATGAATAAAAAGCCTTAATAAAGTTATCTTTAAAAAAAAAATTTCACTTCCTTTCATTAGACTTACCTACTAGTAAGAAATGGATAGTCTTAAACTACATACTTCTCAATATTTGAGTATTCAACTTTAGACTTTATTATATCTTCCACTCCATATATAGACACAGGAAAACCAACATACATATTGTGCTTTACTTCAATCAGACTAGTGCTTTTCTGCAACTTGCGCCTGAGGCAATTTAATAACTCAAGCACCTAGCACCTTGCGCCATCGACAACACTGAGCATCCCACACAAGACCCTATCTTAAAGGATAAAAATAACCCAATTTCATCACATTCTTCCCTAAGATACTTCATATAATGTTACTCCATTAAATCACTTCCACAGCACATAAACACTAATCCTACTACCTCTCATCCACCGTATGGACCTCCATTCCTTCTCCACAACCAGACTTTCCAACAACAAGGATCTAACACAAGTTAACAATTGAGAGATTTGAACCAAAAAAAAAAATCAAATCTCAATTGCAACCGAAGTTATACTCCTAAATAGTTCCGTTTTCCTATAAATGACATCCTAAAAAGCAAAACTTGAAATACAAGGTACCAAAGTCGAAGGGACAGAAGCCTTGATCATCAATAAAACCGACAGACAGTGATTTTAGTTCTGGAACTGAAGCAGTAAAAAGTAGGCACGGATCTCATAAGCAAACAACTTGTCAATCAAATTTCTCAAGCGAACAACAAGCTTATCTCAGATCTAATCTTAAAAAACTAGCAAAAATAAACAATAGAAGGATAAAAAAAAGAAGAGAGCCAGATCTGTAAACCTGCATATTACACTTGACGAGGTCAAGAGGAGTAACGGCCATGTGAGTGAGACCACAGCTAAGGATACCGCCAAAGGTACAAGCAGCGTAGAACTGAGGCGAATACATCTCAATCTTCTTCCCGGGCTCATTGGGGGAGGGGATCATGAAAGTTCTCGCCTTGATCGACGGCGAGGAAGAGGCCGCGGGGGCACCGGGTATAGTGGAGCGTGAAGCAGAGAAAGCAGGGCTGTTGGCGTTGAGGAGTCGATCCAGAGAGAATGAGTTGGGAGCAGAAGAGTAAAGGAAGCTAGGGAGAAGTGATTGTTTGAAAGAATCAGAATCGATAGCCATTGCCGGAGGGGGAAAAACGGAGAAATGGAAGCGAGAGAAGATGAAAAGCGAAGAAATTGGGATTCCCTTCGGATTTTGTTTCTCTCGCTTGCCAAACTCTGTGTTAAAACATACGTTCCCGGCTTTATTATTGGGCACTACAAAGGAAATGGGAAAGAAAACCCTCGCGTGATTTATACGCACCATACCTAATTGACCTTGTAATTTTATGTTAATTACGAAAATGGTCATTCCCTTTTTCTTATAAGGTTAATATCCTATTTCATACTTGAATTTAAGTTCGATATTCAATTTGGTACTTAAAGTTTTTTCCATTTTAATACCTGCGTTTTGTTTTAGTATTTAATAAGTTTTAAAATATTACAGTTTAGTACCAGGTTAATGCATGGATGTTAGAATAGAAGTTTGCAACATTAGATGTCCCTTTAATTGTCTCTAGTGGTCCCGACTAATGGTCCAAAGAGTAAGTAAAGGCAAGTCAAACCTACCATATGGCATTGAATATCTATTGTTAACGGTGGAAAAGATTGACAAAGTGGGTTTAGAAATGGCAAACTATATATAATATTTGCAACCTCAAGGCTAAAGAGTAAAGACCCTCCTTAATATTTGTAAAAATGGGAAATGGCATGAATCATTCACTTGCTTTAGTATTGCTTAAGAAAATTTTTAAATTTTGCTTCTGTAATGATTTTTTTAAGGATAAAGATAAGGTTATTTAAGGATGGAATTTGAAATTAATGTCAAGTAAAAGAAATGTTTGGTTCTACTTAGACAGGTCACTTCCTTGTTCATGTTTATGTCCCAATCAAAATCAAATTATCAATGCTAATACTACAGCTTAAGCCAGAATTTTATGTTATCCCATATATAAAACACACATGTAGGGAGAAGAAATCAAACAGTTCTGTAATCAAAATGTGAATGTATGCAAGTTAGGGTTGTTAATTACCAGATTTGCATCTTTGTCTTGTATAGAACAGTGGCATTATCTTCTACGAAACCGTTAGCTGCCGTTTTTTGTTAATTTTCTATCAACTAAATCTTGTGTTATAATTTATTGTATTTGAACATAATAAAGCATTTATTTCCTGATTCTATTGTTTCCTTTGACGTTGGGGGTCGTTTTCTCTTTTAGTTCACTAGTTGCCTGGGAGGAATAAACAAGCATGAAAAATGATTGATCCAGTCCTAGTTTCAACATGTTTGAAGAAACAAATGTCATATAAGGATGTTAAAGGAACTGGAAAAGGTGCAATTCAAAGAAGAAGTGCCAAGACTGAAGGCCATGCTGCGGTTCAGGCTGAAACTAGAGAGGTAAGAGTGTTGGGTGGTTTAGGGAATTTCAAATCAATGAAGGATTGAGTGCCAACAAGAGAAAGAGAGAGGAGGAATAGATGAGAAGGGAGTGCTCCTGGTTTCACCTTCAAAAAATAAGACTTTCAGACAATGATGATGGAGATTCCCCAGAAAGGGAAAACATTGATACCCAATATGCTTTAACTACTGGCGCATGAGTTCAATAACACTGTCAATGAAACCCACCGGAATACTGGGAAACTTTACTGGCCGCCAAGAATCTGTTGATGTGAGAGAGAACGAAAATCCTGAAGCTGTGGGTGAGCACGATGGTCTGTCACCAGTGATAAATGCGAATGGAAATTTTGCTATTTCTATTTTTTTCTGATAACTTTGCTGTTGAATGTTGATGATGACGTTCTTGTTTTTGAGCAAGGGTTGTGAGTTGGGTGGTATTAGGGTGGAAGGTAGGACTTGGGCAAATGATGTTATTGTTTGTGACATAGGGTTGAGGCACTATTCTTTTACCAACCCTCTCACTTGGCATTAGAACTGTAAAAATAGAAGGTTAGTAATGACAATATATCGCAAAGAAAAGAGAAATAAAAATAAAGAACACACAAATTTTTACGTGGAAACCCTTTTGGGAAAAAACCACGGGTAGAGGAGAAGAAAATTTACTATGTCAAATTCGAATAATTATAAGAGTAGATTATGTCTATTTATAGGCTTGTAAAACCATATTCTAATAGGAGTGTAGTAAGATTGAAACACCTTATTCTAATCAATATCAAATAGATGGAGTTTAATAAGGTTTAAAAAATCTTATTCTAAAATAAAATAAAATAAAAGAAGTGTAGTTCTATAGAGATTTTACTTTTATTTTATTTACCGCTGTATTTTATTTAAATAAGGATTCGGGTCACTTAATTCTAACAATCTCTACCTTGACACAAATTCTCAATTAACAAGTTCTTCATCGCGAACTCTCAACGAACAAGTTCTCCACCTCTTCCATAAAACCCTTTAAGGGTTTAACTTCAACAATGAACACCAATAAAGTCTAAGCAATGCTCAAACTTGATTATAGGAAGTGACTTAGTCATCATATCTACAAGATTTTCATGAGTATTACTTTTGCTTACAACAATATCACCACCAGCAATAATATTACGAACAAAATGATACTGAACATCAACGTGTTTTGTTCTTTCATGAAACATTTGATCTTTTGTAAGGAAGATGACACTCTGACTTTCACAAAATACTGTATTGATTTGAAGGTCTTCATTGAGTTCACTAAAGAGTCCCTTCAACCAAATAGCTTTTTTACAAGCCTCAGTAATCGCCATGTACTCAGCTTTAGTGGTAGATAAAGCGACTATAGTTTCCAAAGTGGCTTTCCAACTGATTGCACAACCTTCGATTGTAAAAACATAACCCATAAGAGATCTTCTTTTATCAAGGTCTCCAGCAAAATCAGCATCAACATACCCAATGACTGTAACAGCCCATTTTTTTGGTCAAATCAGAACAGTGGTTTTGAGACCATGAATCTGATACCAAAAAAAATATTTTATTATTATTTTAATAATTACAGTATGATATTATGATTGTGTAAAAATTTCGTGAAGAAATTTTATCATTTGGGTGCTTAATTTGATAAAAAGGATTAAATCGCGTAAAGTGCAAAAGTCGTGTTCTATAAGCTAAAGGTGTCAAATAGCTAAAGAACTTTAAAGTAAAGGTTCTTATGTGGCAAATAGCTCATTTGTGAGTTAGTGGATGATAGTGAAGTGGCATTTGGTGTAGTTACTAATGTTTTTAAAGGTTTATTTTGGTATTTGATAATAAAAGATAAAATAAATAAAACAAAGTTAATTATCATCTTCTTTCATCCAATTTACAATCAAAAATGGAGTTTGAAACAGCCATGGATGAGCTTGACTTTCGGCCATGGTATTTTTTTTCTCAAATAGGTATGGATTCTGATCTGCTTTTAATGATTTCTACGTTTTTTAGTTCGTTGCAACTAGTACTAGCTAGCTCGTGTCTTCGATTTCAAAACTATTAAAGATTTTGATAGTTTCCATTGATGAGCTTATGTGTTCTTTATATGAATATTTAATGTTAGACTTTCATATTTTATAAAGTGATTTTTTGATAAAAATGCAAATTAGGGATTAAATTATGAAATATTAAAATTATGTGGTTAAAAGTGTGATTATTTGGAAAATGTGGGCTGCTAAGGCAATAAGAAGAATTCGGCTAAGCATGGGTAGGATGAAATTGCATGAAATTATGATTTTATGTGATAAGGACTAAATTGCAAAAATGTTAAATAATAAGGCAAAAGTGTAATTTTTCTAAAATGTATAAAATGTGTTAAATTGAATGGATTAATGATTAAATAAGCAAATTTTGCTATTATATAGATTGAGAAAAATGAGATTCGGATCTACAACGAGGGAAAATAAAGTATCGAATTAGTCGACCTAATTCGTCGTTACAGCGAACGAGGTACGTTCGTATGCTAATAACATATTTAAATTGTGTTATAAATGCTTAATTATTATTTAATTGAATTGAATGATGAATGGTCATGAATACGAGCCGAAATCGAATGAGTTACGACATCCAAAAGCCTCGTATGATACAAATGTCATGACATTGGGATTACTGAAAGGTTATAACATGTAAGACCATGTCTGGGACATTGGCATTGTATTGTGATTACGTGTAAAACCATGTCTGGGACATTGGCATCTTTATATGATTTCGTATAACACCTTGTCTGGGACAGTGGCATCGATTTGTGATAACATGTAAGACTATATCTGGGATATGACATTGTATGAGAAATTATGATTTCTGAGTATCCTTAACGATTCCGAATGGTTCAATGGGCAAAGTCAATACGAGAATGAAAGTACAATCAAATTAAGTGATATAGATACGTACAAAACCTAAATGAGAATCAAATGAAGGTAATTTGGTAAGTTCTTAGTGTAACAACCCGGTTTTTGACCCTAATCGGAATAGTGGTTTCGAGACCACAAATTCGAATTAGAAAAATATTATTAATATTATTTTGTGTGTTTATTTTGTGTGCATTTGATTGTGTGAAATTTTCGTGTTTTAATTTCGTCGTTTAAGTGTCCGATTTAATAAAAGGGCTTAATCGCGTAAAATGAAAATTTAGGGGTTAATTATAAAAGCACCTAATTGTTGTTGTCTTTATCATTTAGAGGTTTTATTATGCAATTAGTCCACTATGTAAGTTAGTGGGTGGCAAATGACTAATGTAACCTTATTATATATGTTATATATATATGTAAAGGTTAATATAGTAAATTAAAAATAAGGCTAATATATGTTTAATATAACAAATTTAAAATGCCATGTTCTTCATCTTGGCCGAATATAGAAAAGAAAAAGAAAAGAAAAGAGAACAACAAGGTTCGGCTATCTCTAGGTCTAATTAAGGTATGTTTTTGCTTCGGTTTTTGATGATTTTTACGTTTTTGATATCGTTGCTTTGAATACTACCCGACCCATGCTTGAATTTCTGATTTTGATGAATATTTTGAGTTATGCCATTGATGAATATTTGTGTTTTGTGATGTTTGATGATGAATAATGAAAGATATGTCTTAGATTAACATGTTTTGTCTTGGGATTTTGATGAATTTGAGTATTTAGGGTTAAATTGTGAAAATAAATTTTTGAGGGACTAAAGTGTGAAATAAATGCAATGTGTGGACTTGTATGAGAACCATGAATATTCGGCCCTTGTGTGGTATGGGCAAATTTTGTGTATTTTGTGTTTTGTGCAAAAAGGACTAAATTGCAAAAAGTGCAAAATGTTAGGGGCAATATGGTAATTTTCCCATTTATGTATTTTTGAAATTAATTGAATGTTTTGATGAATAAAAAGGTTAAATTTGATTATGTTTAGATCAAGAAACGAAGAAAACGAATTTGGATCGGGGAAAAACGAAAGTAATCGAATAGTCGATCGTGTCCGCTGATATCCGAGGTAAGTCTGTTAGCAAAAATTCATGTTACCAAATCAATATATATAAGTATATTTATTTTATAATTAATGAGTTATAATTACAAGTATAAAATTTATGTTAGTTGATGTGTGAATTTCATACATATACATGTGATGTTCGAATAGGTATGTATATAAAAGTATAAATTTTTGGATTCAATTAAAAGTTCAAATGTTATGGTTGTGTTTATATAATGTGCGAATATATATATGTGTGTAATATATATATGTGGATCGAACAAGCTTGCATATACATGTATGATACCTTATATGGATTTGGGAATAAAATTATGGATGTATATATATTATATTCGAATATGTATGAGTATACAAATATAAATTCATGCTTTGATTATGAGTACGTAATTATATATGTATATGATAGACTCAAAAATATATATATAAATGTATTCGGTTGAATCATTGAATTTTCAAGTTTGGAATTGGTGAATTGAATCAGGTTATAAACCTAGCAGGCTAAGTGCCGGTGATCTGAATCAAGCTATAAGCCTAGCAGGCTAAGTGCCGGTGATATGAACCAGGTTATAAACCTAGCAGGCTAAGTGCCGGTGATCTGAATCAGGCTATAAGCCTAGCAGGCTAAGTGCCGGTGATCTGAATATGATGAATTAAGTGATTCTAAGCATTTGGTATAAATATAGATATGATTTTATATGAAATGGATGAATGTATGAACATTGTTTCAAGATGTTGATGAGTATATAATTGTTCGAACCTTTGTGATTAGTGAGTATGTATATTTATATCTCGGATGTCATGAAAATTGTTGGATATTTATGTGTGCATATGTAGGCATTCGGCATAGGTGGATATATATTTGTATGCATTCGGCATAGGTAGATATAAGTGTATATATGTATGCATTCGGCATAGGTGGGTATAAGTGAATATGTGCATTCGGCGTTTATAGTTTATAAGTATAAAAATTATGCTTTTGGTATATGTAATTGAACAATTATATATAAATGGATCCGATGAAGTACAAACAACAAGTACTCTAGAAATCTGTATATGCAGATAATGATTATTTTAGTAATTTGATTTTATGCATATAATGTATATACCTTTGTCTGTTTATGTATATTAGTTAAATATACATTCTTTTAGATTTAAACGAAATGACTGAATATAGAAATGTTTGGTTAGTAATTATATTTGATAATTGTGATTTCGATAAATTTACTTAAATAATTATGTGATTCTTTTATACGTATTTTTAGATACGCTATAGACTTCCTAAGCTATAAAAGCTTACTTTGGTTATCTTTATCTATCTATTCTTATAGATTTTGGAGACGTGTTACGAGCTCGGGGATCATCAGCATAATCTATCACACTATCGACCGTCTTTGGTATTTTATATATTTTGAACTCGAACCTATGGCATGTATAGTCTAGTTAATATGTCTAAATTTTTGGGATATGTGAATATGAGCCATGCGAAAATGGCTTATCTCTTTTCGTTTTGAATTTGGTATTAACGAATATGTTTTAATGGTCTATTTCCTATGCTTAAAGTCGGTTTAGTTAAAAATGGCTTGATCATTATGTTTAAACTTAGTTTTATATATTCTAGGTCGAATGTTCAATGTGATTGATTTAAATGATTCGACCATGGTATAAGTCTATTTGTATAAATGATAATTAGTATGATTGATAACTTGATTATATTTCTTGATTGGTTACATCATGAATAAATTATGAATTAGTTTGTATTAGTAAGTTTAAAACATAGTAAAAATGCTTGTAAGTTTTTATTAAACAATTCGGCTAAAGAGTATGAAAGAACATAATGTATATTTGATCATGATCTAACCTTAATTTGAAGTGGTGTTTATGCTGTAAATTGGTTAAGGGATGAGTTTTGGTTGTGCTATGATATTGAATTGACGGATATGTATGTTTTGTATTAAGAATTGGTGTGGAAAATAAAAATGGTTGTGTTTGTTCGGTAATACCTCGTAACCCTAATACGGCGACGTATACGGGTTGGGGGTGTTACACTTAGTGTATCATGTATATGAAATATGATATGTGTTATGAGGATGTATAGAAATGGAAATGAAATTTCATGAAATGTATGAATGAAATGCTATGTGAGTTGAATGCCAAATTGAAGCATTCATGGATGAAATGTTGGTTATATGCATATTTGAGACTCTAACCTATTGAGGTGCATGTATGATAGGCATTTGAATATTCGAGTTGGACATATTGATTTAATTGCTTAAATTATGCAATGTGGTAAGTTCGTATAATTAGAATTGAACTTTCATTTAATTGCAATTGTATGAACTGTGTAACAACCTGACTCGTGTCCGTCGCCGGATTAGAGTTACGAGGCAGTACCGATCAAAACCCAACCCGATTTTTTTATTCTAACTCAACCACAAAATTTCTTCCCAAATATATATATATTTAAGCACATAATCAATTAAAATCAAACATGCATCATTAATCAAATTACATATATCAACTATGTTTCAAAATTCAACCATATCATTATGATTTACCTAATCAAAATTTGATATAATTCAAATTCTTAAAACATTTCCAAACCTATATGATTATATATCATAAATCAAGCATGTATCCAAATATTTATTTGTACACATTTATTTCATTTAAATTTACTAACTATACTATATATTACAATATGGATAATCTACCTTGTTTGGACAGCTCTTATACATCTATTTGGACAGCATTTATATTCCAAATTAAACAGCATTTATACACCAAAATTTGGACAGCTTATATACAACAAATGGACAGCATATACATACCAAATTTAACAGCACTTTTACACCAAAATTTAACAGCATATATACAACAAATGGGCAGCATATACATACCAAATTGAGCAGCATTTTTACACCAAAATTTAACAGCATATATACAACAAATGGGCAGCATATACGTACCAAATTGAGCAGCATTTTTACACCAAAATTTAACAGCATATATACAACAAATAGGCAACATAGACATAATACATCATATACATGTAATACACATATTACTTTCGAAATAGGCTTAAATATAACTAATTTATACAACTATTAACAATTATGCTAAACACATTACACTTCTATATATATAACCGAAATTTGCATAAACTTAAACATCAAATATATATATCAATAGATCAAAAACATAAAACCAAGCTTAACCAAAATGAATAAACCATTTTCACATTGCTCATATTCACATATCCCAAAATTAAACATATTGACTGGACTATATATGTCATAGGTTCAAAATTCAAATTTATAAAATACCAAAGACGGTCGATAGTGTGATAGACTATGCTGACGATCCCCGAGCTCGTAATGCGACTCCAAAATCTATAAAACAGAAGTAAACAAATACAAACACACATTAAGCTATTAAAGCTTAGTAAGTCATAAGCAAAAATTCATATATGTATATATATTAATACTTATTCCATCATTAAGTTAAATAAACCAAATATCCTAATATTTTGTACCATATAACACTTGAATAAAGATCACATTGTATTTCATATAAACAAACCATATGGCCAAATACACATAAATATTTAGCAAAATCGAATATTCAATAAATCATTATGCCAAAACATGCTTATACTCAAATGGTTAACTCATACTGTATATTTCATTTGAAACTATTATCAATTAAAAATAACCAACTTACCTTATCGTCAATTAAGCAAATGGCTAACACATACTTGAATAATTTAGCTTTCTTAACACATTTATTTGCTTTTACTATTGCTCACATAAGATTTATAGAACATAGAGCCTTGTATAAAACACCGGCATAAAGCCTGCTAAGCACAAAACCCGATACATTTCACTAGCACAAAGCCTGCTAGACATAAAGTCTGATATAATTCACCGGCACAGAGCTTGCTAGGCATAAAGCCTGATATAATTCACCGGTATAAAGCCTGCCAGGCATAAAGCCTGAACTTACAAAATCGGTCTTTCACATAATTCACATCTAATTTATATCATTCTCGAAATATAATCAATTCACAATATTACATTCGGCACTAGCTTATATAACTTCAAATAATTCATTTCAATGCATAACAAATATATATACCATAGTTAGTTCAACATTTAAATGCTTATTGACTTACGTCGGATGTCGTCGACTATTAAATCGGCTACTCGACCACTTTTGTCTTTCCCCGATCCAAATCTGATTTCTTTAATTCTTGATCTAAGCACATTCAAATTAAGCTTATTTAAACACCATTCTATTCAATTTAGCCTAAAAACACATTAATAAGAAAATTACAATTTTGCCCCTAATATTTCACACTTTTTACAATTTAGTCCTTTTTGCTCAAAACACAAAATACACAAAATTTGACTACACTTAAGGGCCGAATATTCCTAGTGTCCATACAAGCCCACACATTTCATTTATTTCATATTTTAGTCCCTCAAAAATTTATTTTTACAATTTAACCCTAATTACTCAAATTCATCAAAAATTCAAAGACGAAACATGTTAATCTTTCACATATCTTTCATATTTCATCATCAACTATCACAAATTTCAAGCATTCATCAATGGCATTTATCAAAATCATCAACAATTCACAAAATTAAGACATGAGTTTTGAAGTATTCAAAGCAACGATCTCAAAACGTAAAATCTATCAAAAACCGAACAAAAACCAACCTTGAATTAAGCTTCAAAATGGCCTAATGTTTCAAGCTTTCAAACCTTGTTTTTATTTTCTACATTCGGTGAAGAAAGATGAACATAAAAAATGGTGGCTTTTTTAATGTTTTGTTTTATTATAACATATATTATTATTTTATTATTTTAACTTTTATTTATATATATAAATCACATATCATCATTATGCCATCCACTACCTATTATTATTGACTAAATTACAACATAAGGCCTCCAACTTATAAAGACAACAACAATTAGGCATTTTCTTAATTAACCATCAAATTTTCATTTTACGCGATTAAGCCCCTTTTCTCAAATTAAGCACTCAAACAATAAAATTAACTCACGAAACTTTCACACATGTAAATTTACACATAATAAACACAGAATAAAAATATTAAAATATTTTTCAAACTCAAATATGTGGTCCCGAAACCACTGTTCCAATTAGGGTCAAAATCGGGCTGTTGCAAACTGAATATGGATATATATGTGAATTGAATGGTTGAAATAAACGATATTGAATTGCTTAATTTGAAATGTATTGAGTAATACCGAGTCCCGTTTGAACTATAGAAAATCGTAGGATACGAGTGACATGTCACTAGGGTTACCTTTTTGTTCGAGCTCCTACATTTGTGGCGGACTCACCACAGCTCGTATGAGCTTACCGATATATCAAATCTTATGAGCTTACCGTTTTAGCTCGATAGAGCTTACCGTTCTTCAGCTCGGAATGAGCTTACCGATAATAGTTCGAAAGAGCGAAAATGATAATGAATTGATGGATTACCGATTAATGCACATAATGTGTATCACCCGAGTATCCTTAGATGTTTCATTAGGTTCAACGGGTATTATACTGTTACCGATTATATGATTGAGAATGAATTGAAATGTGATCTATGTGAATTGTATAGATGATATGTGAGATATGAGTTATAGTTGTTTTAACTAAATATACATATGGCACATTGTGTGCGAAATATCGTTATTTGATGATAATTCACTTGGCTAAAGAAAAGGTGATGAATATTGAATTGAATAAAGTATATATATAATTGCTTACGCATATAAAAATGTGAAAGAATTGATAAGAAGTATTCAAACTATACATGTTTTGAATGAATAAACTCATGAAAATCTGGATTAACTATGTGCATGAATTTGAAATAGAATGGTGCAATCATATGAATTATATCATATTTTGAATAATTGTTTTAAATGCGGTTATTTAATAACATGAGTTTATTTCCATGCGTGCTTACTAAGCTTTATAGCTTACTTTGTTTTCTTTCCTATGTTTATAGAGTTCCGGAGGCTTGCTCGGGTTGGAAGTCGTTAGAGATCTCATCACACTATCCAGCTATGGTTTGGTATTTATAAGCTTTGTGATATTGGTTCTGTAACAACCCATTTTGCTCGAGCCCAACTAAGCAAATAACCCAAACCCAAATAATAAAACACCAAAAATAATAAATACAAAACTCAACTCTTTTTTACAAACCCAACTAGCCCAATAACCAAAAAACCCTAGTGGCCTAATATGGCCCAAAAACTAAACATTTTTAGCAGCAAAAAAGAAGGGAAAACCCTAGCCGCCGCCGCCTTAACTGTCGTCGCCTCCCCCGCATGTGTCGCTCCGTACACCAGCTGGCTAACGGCCTTGTACCTGCAAAACGAATAAACGAGGAGAATCTAACAGAAAAATAGAAAAAGAGGATATTTTCGGGCTATACAAAAGGGCCCCGATTTTTGTATTTTTTTTACTTACGAATGAATGAAAAATAGAAAAATCAAATCAAAAAATTAACAGACTCAAGAAAATTTGATTTTTCTTTCTTTCTTTTTTACTCTTTTTTATCTTTTCAAAAATAAATAATAAATAATAAAAACTTACCTTTTATTTGCGTTTTGCGTCATCTTGAGGCCGAGGTTCGTCGTTTCCAATGAAAAACAACGTTTTTAGGCCAAGGGAGTTGAAAAGCCCAAAAAAATGGGTTCCTTTTGATTTTCCGACCACTGGGGACAGCGGCACCTTCGCCGACGACCGGTGGCCGACACGATGGCCGACGGTAGGAGTTCGACCGGCTAAAAGGGGGTTGAGAGAAATTTTAAGGGTTTTAGTGTTTTTTTTTTTGAAATGAGGAAGAATGCAGTTTTTTTTAAAAAAAATTGACTTTTAGAAGCCCATGAAACGACGTCATTTAGGGCTGGCCTCCATAGCCCCAAAACAGCGTCGTTTTGAGCCTTAACCCGTGTGTTGACCTTACCTGGGGAGAATTCGTGTGTTTTTTTATTAATGGGCAATTTGTGCATTTAGTCCTTCCGCATATTTTGATTATTTTAATCCAATTTTTCTTTATTTTTCAATTAATACTTCAAATTTTATTCTTTTTTCGATTTAGTCCTGACGAAATGGTGCATTGCAGAGGGCGGGGATATTTCCCCATTTAGTCCCTCTAAGTTATGCGCGCTTTTCAATTGGGCCCTTTCCTTTATTTTTACTTTCGATTTTTACCCCGTTTTTTATTAAATTTCAATTTAGTCCTTTTGCACTTATTTGTTTATAATTTTAGCCCCAATTGTATTCAAAAATTTATTTTTTAGCTTTTAATTTTATTCCAATAACAATTTAGCCTCTTTTTGTCTCTGTCTTGGTTTTAATTTTATTTTGTGTTGTGTTTTATTTATTTATTTTATTTACTCTTTTATTTTTATTATTTCATCGTGATTTTTATGTTTAATCTTTCTTTTATTTTGTTTTGTTTTATTTTTATTCGTGAACTTCATTATTATTATTATTAGTATTAGTACTAGTATTATTAATTTATTGCTTTCATTATTTCACTTATTTACATATTTTACTCTAAATTATTTATTTAAATCTCACTTATGTTGTAATTTAGATCATTACTTTCAATATTTTCATAAACCTTTTTTAAATCTTTTATATATTTATTTTATTTACTTGGATTTTGTTTAGTGTTTTTTTCCCTCTTATTTGCATGCTTTGGTTCTATTATTATTGTTATTCCTTGATTGTTCATATTATTGTAAAATAGTGCATATAATATAATTCTCGTAAATTACCTTTATTATTATTCGTTATTGTTATTTATTAGTGCAATATTTCATGCATGTAATATTTCGAACATCGAACATTTTTATCCAAATTTGTAAAAATATATTTTTTTAAAAACAAATACAATATTTTATACCCACGGAATTCGAGAAAATCGACCCCTAACTTATGGGGTTTCGATTTTTCGATAAATCTGAATATACAAATCATTTTTCAAAAACATATTTTTTAAATTATCTCGGGAATTAATGAGACTATGTTCTAACTTACGGAATATGGTTTTTTTTCTAAAACCTAGAGAATCGAATATCTTTCAAATAGGTAAATTTTTCAGCATTTATTCTCGTATCGGGAATTCAAGATATTGTGTCCTAACTTACGGGACATGATTCTCTTTCTCGATTGACGTGAAATGTGCCCCTTTCTTGAATTTTTTTAGATATTTTAACAAAGGATCGTATTTTAAATTTCTTTTTGAATTTTCAATTTTTCGACATTAAGACATTGATTAATAGATTAGGTACCAATTTTGGGCATTACGAGGGTGCTAATCCTTCCTCGTACGTAACTGACTCCCGAACCCATTTTTTAAAATTCGTAGACCAAAATCGTTTTCAAGGTGATCCGATCACACTTCAATGAAAGATCGGTGGCGACTCCAATCTTTTTTAAGTCGATGACTATTCTTTTTTTTTAAATGGTTTCGATAGGTTCTATGGCATGTATAGGCTTGAGTCTTTTTTATAAAGGTTTTGGTGATGATTCAAGATGACAATTTGGTCATTTGGTATATGATGAGTATTTACTTATGAAAGGCATGTTTTAAATAGGTTTGAATGTGAAAATGTGTTGGTTTTCATATTAATTGTAAATTGTCCGATAGGTCCGGTAATGCTCCATAACCCTGTTCTAGTAATGGATACGGGTTAGGGGTGTTATAATGACTCCATCTCTAATTCTTCCAAACTGTAAGCAAACATCAGTAGTACCTCGTAAGTATCTTAAAATCCACTGAACTGCTTTCCAATGTTCTTTACCGAGATTCGTCATGTATCTGCTAACTGCACTGACTGCATATAATAAATCTGGACTTGAACAAACCATAGCATACATGAGAGATCCCACTGCACTAGAGTATGGAACATGTGACATATACTCAATCCCATCATCTGATTATGGAGACAAAGCCGATGAAAGTTTGAAATGGGTTATTAAAGGAGTACTAACAGGCTTAGCAATCTAATTGAACTTGCAAAGAACTTTTTCAATGTACCCCTTCTAACTTAGGTACAATTCACTTTCTTTTCTATCTTTAAGAATCTTCATACCAAGTATCTTCTTTATTGGTCCCAAATCTTTCATCTCAAATTCTTCACTTAGTTGGGCTTTAACCTTTCTTATCTCTTATTTATCTTTCACTGCTATAAAAATGTCATCAATATAAAGGAGTAGATACACAAAAGAACCATCACTGTTTTTCTTAAAATAAACACAACTGTCAAAGTTATTTCTTTTGAAATCATGAGAAGTCATAAAGGAATCAAACCTTTTGTACCACTATCTTGGTGACTGTTTCAAACCGTAAAGGGGCTTTTTCAGCAAGCAAACATAGTCCTCTTTTTTGAGACTATAAAACCCTTTGGTTGTTTCATGTAAATATCCTCCTCAAGTTTTCCATGCAAAAATACAGTTTTTACATCTAACTGCTCAAGCTCCAAATCATTCATGGCCACAATACCAAACAAAACTCGAATCGAACTATGTTTCACAACTAGGGAGAACATATTTGTGAAGTCAACTCCTGGAATTTGACTGTAACCCTTTGCAACAAGCCTTACTTTATATCTGGGCTCTTCAACTCCTGGAGTCCCCTCTTTCTTTTTAAACACCTATTTACAATGAACAACCTTTTTACCTTTAGGAAGTTTCACAAGATCCCATGTTTTGTTTTTGTGGAGTGATTCCATCTCCTATTACATAGAAAATATCAACTTTTCTGAGCCTTCACAGCTAATCGCCTCAGAATAATTAGATGGTTCTTGCTTTGCATCTATATCTTCAGCCACATTTAAAGCATAAGCAACTAGATCAGCCTCAGCATACTTCTTTGGAGGTTTAATTTCTCTTCTAGTTCTGTTTTTGGCGATAGAGTATTGTGGTGAATAAACAACTCTATTCTAAATTTTTGTACTGGCTTGAGGAGTTGACTCTGTTGTAGATTCTGGATTAATCTAATGTTCCACCTACTTTTGATTTCCTTTATTGGAAGAGCCTTTAAGAGATAAGTTAGGTAGTATAGCAATTTCATAAAAAACAACATCTCTACTAATCACAATTTTTCTATTTTCAAGACACCATAACTTATACCTTTTTACTCCAGCTTTATAAATAAGAAAAACACATTTAATGGATCTCGATTCCAATTTTCCATTATCAACATGAGCATACGTAGGACACCCAAAGATCTTTAAATCAGAATAGTCAACAAGATTACCGGACCATACCTCTTGTGGAGTCTTTTTCTCAATGGCAACAGATAGAGACCGGTTGATCAAAAAATATGCAATAGAGGCTACTTCGGCCCAAAATGACTTTGGTAAGTTGGCATTTAACAACATACATCGAACACTCTTCATGATCGTTCTGTTCATTCGTTTTGCAACGTCGTTTACTGTAGAGTATGATGAACTGTCAAATGTCTCATGATCCCTTCTGACTTCCACAATTTATTAAACTCATCAGAATATAACACTAAGTCATTGTCTGTGCGGAGGTACTTTATTTGTTTTCCCGTCTATTTTTCAATCATAGTTTTCCAAGACTTAAATGCGGAAAACACATCACTTTTCTGCTTTAGGAAGAACGCCTAAACTTTTCTCGAAAAATCATCTATAAAAGTTAGCACGTAATTAGCTTCACCTCTCGAAGGCACTCTGGATGGCCCCCACAGATCAGAATGAATATACTCCAACGTTCCATTCGTGTTATGGATTTCTCTGGTGAATCGAAATCTCTTTTGCTTCTAAAAAACGCGGGGCTTAAAGAACTTCAGTTTGCAAATTCCTTGTCCATCAAGAAGTCCTCTTTTGCTCAATTCTGCCATGTCATTCTCACTCATATGCCCTAGGCGCATATGCCAAAGTTTAGTAATATCATCATCTGACAAGAAAAAGGATGCGACAGCTACATCACCAGTAACAGTAGAACCCTGCAAAACATATAACTTGGCAGTCTTTCTCTGCCCTTTCATCACAACGAGGGAACCTTTGAAAATCTTCAAAACCCCACTTTCAGCTGTGTATTTGTACCCTTTTAAATCAAGAGTACTCGACGAAATTAAATTTCTCTTCAATTCTGTAACATGTCGTACGTTACTAGGTGTTCTGACAACTCCATCAAACATCTTAACTTTAATTGTTCCAACACTTGCGGTTTTACACGAAGCATTATTTCCCATCAAAATAACACATTCAGACACTATTTCATAAGTTGTAAACCAATCCCGATTGGGATTCATGTGGAAGGTGCAGCTCGAATCAATGATCCACTCTTCGCTCACTTTAGAATTGTTGACAGAAACGACTAGAAGTTCACCATCGTTGTAGTCTTCTACAACATCGGCTTCACAAAAATTTTCTGGTTTTTTTTCCTTTTGATTCGCAATCTCTATTTTGATCTTATTTTGTAGCTTATAGCACTCAGATTTAATATGCCATTTTTTCTTGCAAAAGTTACAAGTTTTACCTCTATTTGAAGACTTCAATCTACCTTTAGATTTACTGCGAGGATTCCATTCCTGTGTCCTTTCATGATTATCATCAGCATTTCGATCTTGTCTCCCACGAACAATGTGACCCTCTACTTGAGAGTCGGTTTTAACCACAAGATGCTTAATCTTATTATACGAGGTCAAAGAATCATAAACCTCATCTAGTGTGAGAGACTCATTGCTATATAAAATCGTGTCTCTAAAGGTTGAACACAATGGGGGCAACGAATAAAGTAGAATCAACCCTAACTCTTCCTTATCATACTGAACCTCCATGGCCTCCAAGTTTGAGAGAATTTCTTTAAACACTATTAAGTGTTCGTGCACAGACACACCTTTCTCCAAATGATTAACATAAAGACGTTGTTTCATATGCAGCTTGCTGGTTAGAGTTTTCGACATAAATATTTGTTCCAACCTCTTCCATAATCCAGCGACAGTCTTCTCCTCCATCACATCCTATAAAATTTCGTTAGACAAATGCAGATGTAATTGTGTTAACGCCTTTCGATCCTTACGCTTCTTCTCTTCCTCTGTCAATGTCGAAAGCATCTTATTTACCCCTAACAAGACTTCCTATAAGTCCATCTATGCAAGAACTGCCTGCATCTTTATCTGCCATAACGCGAATCTGGTGTTACGATCCAACAGCAGAATTTCATACTTTAAAGACGCCATTACCGTGATTAAGATGAACAAACCTGAAGCTCGGATATCAATTTGTAAAAATAGAAGATCGGTAATGACAATATATCACAAAGAAAAGAAAAATAAAAATAAAGAAAAAACAGATTTTTACGTAGAAACCCTTTCGGGAAAAAACATGGGCAGAGGAGAAAAAAATTCACTATGTCGAATTCGAATAATTATAACAGGGGTAGATTATATCTATTTATAAGCTTGTAAAACCATATTCTAATAGAAGTATAGTAAGATTGAAACATCTTATTCTAATCAATATAAAAAAAATGAAATTTAATAAGATTTAAAAAATATTATTCTAAAATAAAATAAAAAAAGTGTATTTCTATAAGAATTTTACTTTTATTTTATTTTACCACTGTATTTTATTTAAATAAGAATTTAGATCACTTAATAACATTAGAGGTTTGTATCAAACACTACTAATTCACCGCTCTGGTTATCTGACTCAAACACAAAGTCAATTTAAGTTTCTTGATGGCGACTAAACTTTTGCTAACTTTGAGCAAGAAAATGGCGACAAAGCGAGATTTTTATAACGTTGAAAGAGCTGATTGGGTTGGGGTGGTGCGATTGCGGTCATGTGAAACAACCCGCTAAGGTGCACCGTCTTTTCTATGAATAACTACTTGTAACCTCCATGAAAAATATCTAAAAATGTAATAAATATTTTTTTGCAGAGAGAGAGAGTGAGATGCCTTACTCAAAGAAAGCCGAACAAAAGTTCTCAATATTACATTAAAAAGCTTGCTTAAGAAGGTAAAGTAGGCAGTATCGTCCCCATCTGCATCTGCTCCTTATTTTTAACTGCTACAGAAGGGGGGGATTGATCTTCAAATGAAATTTCATTTATGATCTAACTATTACAAAAATAATTAGTCTCCGTAATTTGGAGGATGAGATCAAAACCATCCTCTCCTAAAACCAACAGTTTTTTCCAAAACAGAGCGACTTGATAAAAATGTTCTCAACGCAAAAAAGAATATCCTTCCACCAGCTTGACAAACCATTCCAGCAATCCTATGTTTACTTGTCCCCCATGACAACAGGTTTTCCAACATTCTATACCTTGGCAAGCTCCACAGCAGCAGGCACAGGAGCAACACCACCAGTAGTTGGCCTGAAGGATTGCAGAAAAAACATTAGCATAAACCACAAAAGCATGTATATTAACCGAGTCTAGTGCTGGGAAGAACTTACAGCCCCACAAACACTTTGAAAGCATCATAGATACCCCACTGAGCTCCAGTTAGAGTTCCAATCATCACAATACGGAGGGGAAGACCACGGGTAAACAGACCCCATAATCCAAGCTTCTTCACAGCCTACATTGCCAAGAGATAGTAAAAGGGTCAAGGTAAAGTAAAAAAAAAACTGCTTCATAAATGAGAATTAAATATCAAACGGATCATCCAAGGCACAGAACTTACATCCCCAACAGTTGCTCCTTTGGCATTGTTAAGGAAGGAGACAAGGTTGTCAGCAGGATGCGAAACAATAGCACAGAAGACACCAGCAACATAACCACCAGCAAAACTAACACCAAGCTGCAGATTTTTGCTGCACTGCTCCTTGGGAGTGGGAATACCATACTTGTAGATCATCTCAACAATAGTTTCAAAAGAAGCAAATTTCATCATGGTATCTGAAACAAAGAAAGATCAAACAAATACATCTTACACTTTGCTGCACTTAGCAAATGCTAGAACTAAGAACAGAAAAAGTGGGTTAGAGAGAAGGGGGAAAGGGAAAAGAAGGCATGACCAAATAAAAGTACAAGTTCCCAAGCAATGATAAATGATAATAAAGGCAGTACTCAGCAAACTGTACATGGAAAACTTACATGGAATCTGTCGGCCCCAAAGAGGAACAATACCCTTGTACAATCTGCAAAGGGAAATAGTTAAAAGCTCATTCTGACAGACGTTTCCTTGTATTATTTAAAAGGAAAATTTAACATAGCGCATAGGAGCATACCCGAGAGCACCTTCAGATCTGACAAACTTGGGAAGACCATCAGACAGACCCCTAGCAAAACCAGGCTGGGTTTGAACCCTGACCTTGACTGCCTCAAAGGGGCAAAGTGCAACATCAGCAATCACCTCAGCAGATGCAGAGCCGGCAAGATAGATGAGAGTCTTGTACTTGGCAAAGTATTCAGGTCCAGCAAGGTCAGAATAGTACTTCTTGAAGAACTCATAGAATCCAAACTTGCAAGCACCCTGTGCGCTGTAACCAAGAAGGGTAGGAACCCAACCACGGAAGAAGCCTCTCACTCCTTGCTCCTTTAGTAGAACTCCAAAACCAGATGAAATACTCTTGTACTTTGCAGGGTCAATCTGGCAAAACATTCCTTATGTCAGTCAACTTAGATCATTCACCTTACTAATTATAGGTTAAATAAAAACAAATCAACAAAGTAACATTAACTGTTCTATAAAATTTAAGTCTATGTATGACAAAAAAGTCATCAGGTGCTCTAAATATCAACCATTACAGTATAATAAAAAGCTAGATTAACTGCATAAAAACAAAAACAAGTATTCCAGGAAATTATATTTGGGCCTAGGACTAAAAAAGGCAAGGACAAACCAGATATCTCAACAGGAATAAATGAGGTACAATCCCATGCCAAGGATAACGAGGACCTGATTCCTTTCTGCGTAAAGGTCTAATGTATGATTATAGTGGCTGATTCTCTTGAAGACAAGGCATTACATGCAAGGACACTTAAGACATTAGTCAATCACTTAGGGATCCAAGTGGGACCGATTAGCAGGACAATGTATACTCCCTTCACATCCAAGAGCACATGTTGAAGCCCTACATGGCACAAGCAGCTTCCCCAGTTTTGTAAAGGCGTGTTCTTTTTGGCAAGGAATGAAAAGCCTCATTAAAGTTCTCTTTAATTTCTTTTATTTTTTTTCACTTTTTTTCATTAGACATACCTTCACTAGTAAGAAATGGATAGTATTAAACTTCATACTTCTCAATATTTGAGTCTTCAACTTTAGAGTTTATTATATCTTATGCTAGATATATAGACACGGAAAAAAACACATACATATTGTGCTGTAATTCAATCAGACTAGTGAATTTTCCACCTTGCGCCTGAGGCAATGTAAGAGCTCAAGCACCTAAAGTGCACCTTGCCCCTTTGACAACACAGAGCTTCCCACACAAGATCGTATCTTAAAGGATAAAAATAACCCCATTCCATCACCTTCTTCCCCAAGATACTTCATATTGTGTTACTCCGTTAAACCACGTCCACAGCACATAAACACTTATCCTACTACCTCTCGTCCACCGTATAGACCTCCATTCCTTCTTCGCAACCAGACTTTGTATCAACAAGGATCTAATACAAGATAACAGTTGAGAGATTTGAACAAAAAAAATCAAGTCTCAATTGCAACCGAAATTATACTCCTAAATAGTTCCGTATTCCTATAAATGACATCCTAAAAAGAAAAACTTGAAATACAAGGTACCAACGTCGAAGGGACAGAAGCCTTGATCATCAATAAAAACGACAGACAGTGATTTTAGTACTGGAACTGAAGCAGTAAAAACTAGGCAGCAATCTCATAAGCAAACAACTTGTCAATCAAAATTCTCAAGCGAAAAACAAGCTCAGCTCAGATCTAATCTTAAAAATCTAGCAAAAAAATAAACAACAATAGAAGGTTAAAAAAAAAGAGAGAGCCAGATCTGTAAACCTGCATATTACACTTGACGAGGTCAAGAGGAGTAACGGCCATGTGAGTGAGACCACAGCTAAGGATACCGCCAAAGGTACAAGCAGCGTAGAACTGAGGCGAATACATCTCGATCTTCTTCCCGGGCTCATTGGGGGAGGGGATCATGAAAGTTCTCGCCTTGATCGATGGCGAGGAAGAGGCCGCAGGAGCATCGGGTATAGTGGAGCGCGAAGCAGAGAAAGCAGGGCTGTTGGCGTTGAGGAGCCGATCCAGAGAGAATGAGTTGGGGGAAGAAGAGTAAAGGAAGCTAGGGAGAAGGGATTGTTTGAAAGAATCAGATTTGGTAGCCATTGCCGGAGGTGAAAAAAACGGAGAAATGGAATCGGGAGAAATGAAGAGCGAAGAAATTGGGATTCCCTTCGGATTTTGTTTCTCTCGCTTGCCAAACGCTGTGTTAGGACTCAGATGTTTCCGGCTTTATTTTGGGCACTGCGAAGGAAATGGGAAAGAAAACCCTCGCGTGATTTATACGCACCATACCTAATTGACCATGTCATTTCACGTTAATTACGAAAATGGTCAATCTTTTTTTATAGGGGTAATATAGTATTTGGAACCTAAATTTAGCTTTAATATTCAATTTAGTGTATGAGTTTTTTAGTCTACCTTGGTACTTGAGTTTGGTTTCAAAGCTTGGTTTGGTAAAAAAAATTCAATTTAGTATCTGTCTCTTTTACAAATTGATACTTAATTTTTTATCCCATTCAGGGGGCAGAATCAAAAAAATTTTTGAGGGGTCAGAATTAATTGTATATTTTTATTATTTTAATAGTTTATATCTTTATAATTTGTAAATGATTAAATCAGATTTTTATCATTTTGAGGGTCAAAGTGTAATTTTATCATTACTAATTTAAAATTTTATAAATTTTAAAATGGTCTAAATGAAATACAATTCATTTTAGGGGAGGTCGGGGTCTCTGCCAACCCCCTGGCTTCTCCACTAATCTCATTTAAGTTTTTGAATTTAGCTTCAAGATTCAATTTGGTAATTGAGTTTTTTCTGTACAAAATATTCATTGAGCCAAGCGGTGATGTTTGGTGTGAGTGCCAATTTGAACATTAAAACCAAATTGTAACCCTACGTACCAAATTAAACCTTAAAACAAAACTCAAGTACCAAATGATATATTAACTCTTTTAGATTAAATTTGTATTGTTTCCGTCATTAATTTTGATTGAATTTGTACCAGCATATTCTATATGTAAATTACTCAAAAGCCACGTTAAAATCAATAACGAAGCAAACGTAATCTATCATTTAAGGCAAATTTGAACAATTCAAGAAAAATTAATGAATCAAATTTGAGATTAATAATAATAATAATAATAGAGGGGCTAAATTTACAGAAAATAAACATTCCAAGGACGTCCTCTGAAATTTAACCTTGTTTTCCTAACCCCGAGGCTGATTCCGGCTGGAGTTAGCTGGACTCGCTCTTCATTGGTCAACTCTGACGGCACCTCCAACCACACCACAAGACAGGAAAATAAAAATTAGATACGTAATGGAATGTGATATTTGTATAAAAAATTTGTACAATTTAATACTTGTATTTTCTTCCATGTATATCAATCTACTCCAAAGCATGAATGCTGATAAATTTATCTGTTGACTTGGCAACAAATAATAAATGAATTTTTTTGTGTATATTTTAAAAATCATTTTTATTTTTTAGATTGTTTTTTTTAACAGATATACTGGGAATCGCATTCTCGCCCTGTTCTTGGGAGACTTAAGCTGTCAGCACATGCTTGGTTTCTTCTTGTTACGAAATCCAAATTTCATTGTGCGGAACTTGTATTTCGATACACATTCTGACATGAGTGTCCTAATACAGATGAAGTAGTGAAGGAAAATTTTTTAGAGGTGGAAATTAAATTCTAATTTTTATAATAATAAAAATAGAATTTATTATTTTTATAATTTTAAAAAATTAAATTAAATTTTTATTATTTTTAAAGGGGCTAAAGTATAATTTTATCTTTATAAATTTAAAATTTTTAAAAATTTAATATGAAATATTTTCATTTTAGGGTCTAGCCCTAGGTATGCCCTGCTAATACATGAAAAAACTTTAAGAAGAATTGAAAATATCGTTGGGAAGCTAAAGCCGAAATACAAATAGGGTGGCTCGTAACCATGGTCTATCTAGGGAGGCTTGCAGGGCACCTTTAAAATAAAAAATTATCAATTTAAGTCTTTTAAAAAATTTAAAATTTTAAATTAGTAAAAATAAATTTTTACTTTAATCCTCTTAAAAATAATAAAATTTTAATTTAATTCTTTAAAATTTATAAAAATATAACTTATTAAAAATTAAAATTTAATTTCGCCCCTAACAAAATTTGTATCGTAACCTTGTTGGGGTAGTCCTGTTGAGTGCAAAATATGCTAATTTTTATGTTATTCCCAGCAGTATTTTGCATGTTTTGTTTTAGGATAATTGGTCGGATATCATTGTTTGGGCTAAATCTGTTAGCTTGGAACAGTAATCCTAGTTGTGGAGGTGATTTTTTCGTTGTTTTTGTGCTGATTTCCCTTATCTATATTTATGTATTCCTACTGAATATATCCATAAGGAACATGAACCCCTATGGGCTATGGCTATCACACTCAAATTGGCTACTCTTCTGTCAGTTAAATAACCAATATACAGTGATATGAAACCTTGTTAGTGGGGCTTTGAGCACTGTTTTTGAGACTTAAAAAGTCAAATATTGTAATGCAATCTTTTGTTATCCAACAATTCATATGCATCCAGGAAGTCAGATCGCTTTGAACATCTTCCAAAAATGTAGATACCAACTTCTCCCTATGAACCTGCAAGGTCAAATCGTCTCCCTTGGCTTGTATTTCCAAAACCCACTTCTCTAACCATTCCTTCACTTTCTCCCTATAATCACAACTCAAGCACTGATAGATAAGGGATGTGATCTAAGTTAGAAAAATCTCGAGTATCCCGACACTCACCTTGAGTCCAAGCAACATAGGATATGAAAGCAAGTGACTCAACAAAAACTTGTCTATTTGTAACATTTCCATCATTTTCATGTTCGTGGACCAATAACTCTTTGAAGGCCATCATATCATTTATTCCTCAACAAAATATATAATTTCATATTTAAAATACTAATACTGATCAACTTTGCTTTACGGTATGAAAATTTGCAAGAGACGAAAAGTGGGGATTGTTACAAGAATCTAGAAATCAGTTTATCCTGAAATTTGCATACACTAATACAGTAGTAAAACAACAGCAGCCAAGCATCTCAGATGAGATTACTAGTTATTTTAAACTACATACACATATGTTTAAACAGTGGAAACGAATCTCATTACAAGTAAGAAAAAGAGTTGCAGAAGAACAAGAATGGCAACATCAGGCTTAGCTGAAGTACAAGAACTCTTCCCCACAAACTCGCCTGAAGATGGTATGGGTCCAAAGGCTCCTGAATCTGGCCACTGTGGGGGAGCTTGAGAAGGGAAAAATGAGGACATATTGGGTGCATTCACATATGGGGAACCAGCTGGAGAGGCTGAAATAGCATGCTTACTGGTGACAATTTGCAAACTAGAAAAGATGATGACCAATGGTACAACAACAGCAAACAATTTAGAGTAGCCATGGATGTCAGCTGCAAAAGTAGTGAAGGAAAGTAATCTCTTATCTGTATCTGAATATGGGGAAAGATAGGAGGATAAAGAGCTGAGGGTTGGGTGTGGTTGCTGCAGCAGCATCTCACGAGACACGCTGTGGAAATGTCAAATTTCTACCTAAAATTTAAGGCATAATTATTAAAGCCTTTGTGGTTATTTGTTTCCTTGATCTGTTCGGTGGGTTGGGGTTAAAGAAGAGTGGTAAGATTCTCTGCCCTTTCTCTTTTATTATATATGTGTGTGTTTGTCGGCGAATGCCTGCTTGTCTGCCACATGATTAAGCTCTTGGATTTTGTACAAAGAGGCCTCAACCTGTTCTATTATTATTTTTGTTTTGTTTTTACTTTTTGCTGTATCCATGTGGTTTACCACTTAAAAGCTCAGAATTTCATTTGTAAATTACAATAGGCCCCTTAGCATTCAGTTAGTAAGACTGTATTTTAGTCATGGGAGTTTTTTGTAAAGATGGTAATTACAGACTTGGATATTACATCATTCAACAGTGGAATCCTGTCTGCTCATTTGGGCCTTCTCAGTAAGATGTGCTCAACTCTCAACTGGACGTTCGGGTTCATGGCCGAAATAAAAAAAATTTTACATAGGATATGAAGGACTTAAATTGAGGTCAAATCTTTTTGAATGTGTTTTTATCATGTTTTTATTTTATTTTATTTTATTTTTTTCAAGTAATATCTGTCTTAGTTATCTCATTTCTTGAGGTATTGCCCTTTACTTGCAAGGGTTCCCCATTTCTAGACTTGTGAATGGCAATTAACAACTTATTAAAAAAAAGACTTACTAATTCAGTTCCTGCAATTCAATAAAGAATGACAAATCTTTCAAAAAAAAAAAAAGAATTGAAGACAGACAAAAGGCAAAGGCAGTTCCCTTTTGGCTTTTGTCATTGGCATTCACTCGTCTTCTGATTTAATGTCCCGTTTCTACCTCGTTTTTCTTGCACTAGGCTTTGTCTGTCACATTAAAAAAAAAGTTCTTTTTCTCTTCTTTTTAAGATACTAATAAACAAGTTCCACTGTCCAAAATTATCCAAAATTTTGAGATGAAAAGGTTAAACTTCTCTTTTTCAGGTAAAACAAAAGCTGAAATGAACTGAATGCACATGATTCTTGGAATTCAGGCAAACAACAAACATGTTACTACTCTTAACCTTGGAAAAAGAAAGAGTAAGAATCGGGGTCATACATATTTTATACACACAAACAATTTCAACAAGCAACTTCTTCAATGTCATGGCTGCCTTGGACTTCCAAGAACGTGTGTGTGGTGGGTCGTAATAGTCTTTGATTGGGTTTTGTTTCCCAACTCTGTTGAGTGGGAATATTTTGTGCATGGTTGGACTCAACCTCTATGATCTATATTTATGAGGGAAGATGATACAATGAGTAGTACTGTCCTCCCCATCAAATGCTATAAGTTATAATGTCAAGTCTAACTATGCATAAACTCTTTCGTTTTTAAGATTTCATCTATTCAAGTATTTCGAGATACTCTCAATTTGTGAATCTATTAAAATTTCGTAAAATTAAGAAATAAAACCTCGATGAAAATCAATACCAAATATGTTGAGGGACACCTCAATGTTTTAACTAGATATTGCTGAACAAATTTAATTATTGGGCAGGCTAATTGCACCCTAGGAGACGGTAATAAGGAGGTGGCAAAAAATAATACAACCAAATATTATGTCCTATAGCTATAAGTCATGCAGCACAAGAAAATGTGTGAGAATAGTCAACCTGAAAGGCTGCCACTAGGAGTGAATAACAATGAATGCTTCAAGGAAAACTACAACATTAAGATACTCTACCTACAAACGCAGCAAATAAAGACAAAGACTTGATTGCGAATTGCAGAAATGGTGGAGCACAAATTTAACCTCAACAGTCAATTTAAATACACTCAAAATCTCCAACTTCCAAAAATGCAAGGACCACTGTAGTTTCACATTGCTGATTTCTTTCAAGTGACATGTTAGGAAGTGCCATTCTTGCTCTATTTCCTTTGACTTTCTGTTTTAAGTTCTTGATCGTAAATTATTTATTTGATAAAATGTTACTTTTTAAGTATTTTAGGGAACAAAACTAATCAAATTTGTCAACTTTGCTTTGTGCTAGAGTCCATGAGTTCTCACAAACCAAGGAAAAAAAAGAAGGCTCTCTTGGTATTAGAGTATTCACAATAAGTCTTCATTGCCAGGACACCAAAAATAGGAAGAACATTAAAACAGTCATAGATTTCAAATGAAATTACTGAACAAAAATCAACAATGGGAGATGGCAATCCAACAAGGAGAACTCAACCTGAACCTTATTAAATTACAAGAGAGGCAGCAGCAACAAAAGAGATGTCATTTTGCTACTTATTGAACACTAGTTTATAAAGAAAATAACCTCAACATGCAAGAGTGAAAGGATTCTATCAGCAGAAGGGAAGAATCAGACATGAATGCTCCACTTCTCCCGGTCCTAAATGTTTTTACTGATTCACTTCAAACATGCATGCGAGTAGAAAGCTCAAAACAATGGGTAGAATTGAGAGAGTATCGTCATTTAAAGTTGATGAACAAAACTCTTAGGCAAAAGAAAACTCCTGAAGTTTCGTAAAAGAAGTGGTTCTATGGTTATTTAACAGCTTTAGTCGAGGATTCTTAAGCCGTTTGATGCAATAACTACTCATCAACTTGGAAATAGGAGATTATTAGGGGGCATTTTCAATGCTTTTGGAATAGCAAAAGCACTTTTTCACCACACAAGCATTGAAGAACACTAGGCTTTTAGAGATTTTAGGTTGCCCCAAGGTTAGAAACTGCAGTTGAAGAAGGCAAAAGCAGGACATTTGCTATCACTGACACTTTTACGTTGAATCCAATTGTTTCATTAAGTACTATGAATGGTCTGAGCTAGAAAAGGTAAATTATGACAGTTTGGAAAACGAAGACTGCCTGAAACTGCACCAGTTTAAAAGGGTCAGTCATGAGTCATCCTTTGCATAAAACGCTTTCTAGAATAATTCATATGATGGCTTAAAGAAATCTGAGTTTGCCAAAGAATTTTGCAGAAATCTTGAGACAACGCTCACATATATAATCTTTGCTCAACATCAACTAGAAAATAGTTAATAAGACATACTAAGTGATGTTCTCTTATAAGTCAAGCAGTGGGTAGATACAAATTCCATAAATAAACATTAATTGGGTGATGAAAACTTTAGGAATTATAAATAGAGAAAAAGTTATATATGGGGCTCAACAAAGAAGGAAATAAGCTGAAACAGTTTTCCCGAAAAGGTAAGATCAGCAGAAAAGAACAACTGCGAAGTGATGACATAAGAACTAGGTTCATATTTGTTAGCAGACTTTCTATTGTAGGAAAAATGAAAGCTTTTGGCATCCAGATATAATCAATAATTTGCACTTTATTTCTTCTAGAGAAATAAGAGTTCTTACTTCATATAAGAAGAAACTGGACATGCATGACAACAAATTGCTATTTTTAATTTCACAAACAACTGATTACAACTCCATCCAGACCTAGAGAAGAAGACAATTAAATTTGCCTTGTACTAATCAACACACCTATGAATCAAACCAGAAGATAAGCCCAAAACCAAGCTACTAGGCTGTCCAAAGCTCCACCTGCACATTCCACAGCAAAAGCAACAAGGCATGAAACAGTTAAAACTTCTTTGAGAGCTGTGGAGGATGCTAGTTCAACAAAAGGCAAGAATCAAGAAAAAAGCACCTCTGTAATGGAAATCCGGGTGATGCAGTGCAGAAAGAAGGGGGCAAAAATATCCATCCAATCACCATAGTTTCTGAGAGGCAAATTATCCATTTTTTCTCACTATTTTTTTTTCTCCAATTATACAATATTGAAAAGCATTACAAGAAAAGGAGGTCATCCTCTCTCAGCCATGCTACTTTTTGATCTTGCTCCCAAAGTTGATAACTTTACTCGCCTGATCCTTCGGAATCATCTTTAGCAGAGGGCTGGTTGTGGTGGTGGTGGTGGTGATGGTGGTTCTGCTGTTGCTGTTGCTGATGCACTCTCGCCTGCCCCATCTGCTGATAAATCTGGGTCAAGGCTTGAGGATTTAGAACCCCAAAATGACCTTCTTGAGACAACCCAAGTTCCAAACCAGGGAGCTGTTGGTTAGCCGCACCCAGCATTGAGGTGAAACTCATCTGACCCATGGTAGTAGCTGTCAAGTCAAAACCAGGAAACCCAATCTTTTGAAGATAATTAGAACCTTCACTGCCTAAATTTGTTGTAGATGGAGCAGATGACGACTGAAACCCATAACCACTGACTGGGGGCCATGACCCTGTTGCCACATGAGGGGGTCTTCCCAAATTGCCACCAACCATTCCCCAATTGGTCCTACTGCTCCCTGACCCTACACTGGACCCCCCTAAATCTTCCATCTTTTGGTGCAAACCCGCTGATAGAGAGCCCCCTTGCTGTGAAACTGAGGCTCCAGCAGCCGCCAAAGCAGATGCCGGTATCGTTCCGCTCCCCGTGGCGGCTATTATCGATGGTTCAGCTTGTTGTAACAACCACTGTATGGTTTCCCCATCAGATTTGTGACCCAATTCCCTGGTCAACTGAAAGATCCTAGCTGCACATAAGGCAGGCATCCTTATCCTTCTACCTCTTCCTTCAACTTTGATATGCCTGTCCTTGTTAGAACTCCTCTTTGGGGCCAACTGTTGTTTCTTCCCTTCTTCTTTATCTGCAACAACAACATCCTTCGTTTCAGCTGTTTTGCTCTCACCCATGTTTTGAAGCTGTTGTTGTGGTTGTTTTGGCAGGCTCAAGAAGTTGGGTAATTCCTTAGAACCCTTGGGATCCATTAACGAGTAAAAAGGGAGCCCTCTTTGATTGAAATACAAGGTGAGCTGAAAAAACACAATCCTAAACTTTCATAAGTTTTCACTGCTTTTGGCAAAGGAATCCGAAGACGAAGTATTATTTATTGAAATCCCAAAGCACTCCCGAAATGTCAAAATTTTTAAACTTGATTTCACTTTACAAGATGTCAATTTTTCTTCCCCTCTTTCTCGTATATGCTTTAGCCGGCTGGCTCTTTCTTGCTTATTTCTTACCCTTCTTTTTCACTGTCGTAAAGGGTGGGGGTTTGACTGCTAGCTTTTCTTATATCATTGTAATTTTACGGTTAAAGTAATTAGGAAGGTCCTATAAGATAGGGAGTGGATGAAATTATTCCCTTTATAATTAAATAAGTTAATATTTATAAAACTATTTTAAATTTTATATTTCTAATTATAATTTAATTTCAAATAAAAATTTATTTACAAAATAAAAAATTTTAAAAATATTAACTCCTTAATCAACAAATTATGCTTTTAAAAACAATAAATGTTAACTCTTTTTTTATAAAATAAAATAATTACACATTAACCATTGTATCCAGAGTTGTCTTCGTAATTGATTTGATACCATTAATGTAAGTCAATAAGAAACTGCGTCATCAAACCGGCAAGAGTTCTCTATTTCAACTTGGTATTCTTGATTTTTTTTAAACTGTAAATTTATAGTGACCCAACTATTAAAAATTTTTCATTTATACACTTAAAATAAAAAATTTACAATTTAAACACCTATGTTACATAATTTGATCATTTTGATCACTTCAATTAAAATAACAATTAAAAAATCAATACAATAACGAATTTAGCCCTCAACTAATTTTAAAAAATTTATCTTCAAAATTTAGAGATAATCTTAATTTGAAATATATAAAAATACATACATATCTTTTAAAATATAATAAATTTAAAAAATGTATAAAAATGTCAAGAAACGCTGTCCCCACCGGTTGTAAAAGCATTCTCATGAAAAGATTCTCGTCCGTCGTCGAAGCAATGGATTGCCGTTTGAATGTTATATCGCTGGCGTTTTCAATTTATGATCTTTCGATTCTGAAGACGGTGACGGTTTCCGTTACAGGGATGAATTTTATTTTATAAGATAAAACAACGCCGAAACGGGCTGCTCCGCGGCCTCTTACGGCCCAAAAAGATCTTCGCCCATGGTTTTCCGGTCAGGGATTTTTCCGTTAACGTCAACTAATTTAGCATCTACGACATGACCAACCAACAAACCGTCCAGCACCGCTTCAATGACCACCGACGCCGACAGTTGGACAAACCCCCTCCCGAAACCCATGAACTTTACTGTTTTTCCAAATGTTATAAAAAAGTTCACCGAGTGTAGCACCGGCGTCGACCCAAGCTGTTTCATCGGCCATATTAACAGAAACAGACCGGAGATTTAAACATATCGAGAACAAAAAAGGGTTTATCAAAAACATAAGATAACCCTCCGTAATCATGGCTGCCGCTACGAATTTTGAGTTGAAACCCAAGCTTTTAGGAACAAATAACGGCGGCGGAAAAGGAGTGATGACGATGACTGGTTTAGGGGTTGAAGAAGTGTTGAAACGGGCATTTCGAGTGTAAGCTCGTAAAACTGAAGTATGTGGAGGGTTGGATTTAGAGATGATAATGGAGGAAGCTATGTCGGTAGGAATGGATTGGGTTAAACATTGAAGAAGGTATTGATGAGTAGGATCTGAAACTGCCATTGAATGATAAAGGTTGAAGAGAATCACAAAAATGTCAAGAAATAAAATACTTTTTTTATAATATTTGTTATTATATTTTTTAAATTTATTTTTAAATTTTTTAAATATATTGATATATTTCTTTAATTTTTTAAAATTAGTATCAATTTGAGATGATTTGTACTTTTGAGGATTACTTTTTTTTTCTTAAAATTATAACTAAAATAATATAATATGTAAAAATTGAAGGTTAAATTTATTATTATACCTGTTTTTTAACTGACATGTTTAGTTGTTTGAGATTTTAATTGAAGTAATCAAAATGACCAAGTTATATAACGTGAGTGCTTAAATTGCAAATCTTTTATTTTGAAATGAATTTTTGAAAAATACCGATTTTTAAAAAAATTACTAGACTAGGCTGGTTTTTCAAAAAAATTACGGGACTAGACCGAAATAATGAAAATGCTTTCCAACGAAAGGGTTTTCCACCGACGGCTATTTAAATAGTTATTGAAACCCAACAGACCCAGTCATTACCATCGATCCACCAGTAACTACACGTCCTCAAGAGTGATAATACACTCACTGACTGGAAGATGAAATGCATGCGTCTTAGGTCTCTACCTTTCCACCAACGTGCTTACAAGTTTGGGGTCCAATTTATACCCCCCACCTATATGGGCCACGTGCAAAAATTTCGTATCTCTCAAGTATGATTTGATTAAGGACAATGGAAGAGCGGATTAATTACAAATATACGTCTCAAAAATCTAATCTTCAGACTACATATAAAAAATACAAAATATTAAATTTCAGTATAATGACAAATTATTTAAATTAAATTAGATTAAATATGATAAAAATATTCTTATCATTTGCAATTGATCGATCGAAATGTGCTTCTCATTCAAACAGATTAGAGATATTGTTATTACTAATTTCGAAAAACATGAAGTAAATTGTAATATAAAAATAATTTAAGAAAATTTTAATACAATTTTAATAAATAAAAAAAGAAAGTTGAGAGAAATAAAAATTTAGTGAGAAATTAAGAGGGAACTGAGAGAAATTCAACAGATATTTGAGAATGTGAGAGAGATAAGTGAGATTAAATTGAAAAAAGAAATGTTATATAGAAAAAAAATTATTAAGGAGTTAACTGTTGGGTTTTAATGACTATTTAAATAGCCATTGGGTGGGTAGTCATTGGGGAAAAACACTTCCAAATGAAAGCGTTTTTGTTATTTTTTTGAAAAAAAAAGCCTAATTTAGTAATTTAAAAAAAACAGTATTTTTTTAGTTTGATTTCTTAAATTATTTTTTTTATAATTAAATAATTATCTATATAATTTACCTTTTTTAAATAACACAATAACTTAAATTGATATATTTAATAGTAGAAATAAGAAAACCTCTCCCTTAATTTTACCCTACAATTTTACTTTTAAAAAAATCTCTAAGAAGTGTTAAATATTCTTTAATTCTCTATATATTTACCATATTTAAAATTTGGTTTTTTTACTTTTATTTTAAAATTTTTAATTCTTTTATTTTTTAAATTTAAAAATTAAGATTCTAATCATTACCTTTATTAAATTTCTTTTATTAAATTCATTGATGTGATATTTTAATTTTTTTAAAGGACTTGGTAATAATGTAAAAAAGAGAGAGGATACATTAAAAATGTAGACGTATTTTTTTCTTAGAAACACCTATTTAAACTCGTCATGATAAAATACTTTTTCTTGGTAGGAATGGCATTATGGTATTCTTAAAAAAATGACGTTGGCATTGTAATTGAAATAATTAATAACATTAATTATTTAAACTAACTAATGATATTATAAAAGTTTAGGGACTAATTTATGTCAAAAATTAAAGTATATGATTCAATCCAAGTTTTAGCATGGTATAGGGATCAAATTTAAAATTTGACCATTATCTTATAAGTAACAAAAAAAAGAGTAAGACAACCAAAATATGTGTCAGCCTCTAAAGCGAGCATTCAAATTATATATAATTACATAAAATTTCAATAAAAAAATTAACAATATTAACTCTTTAGACTAACTAATAACATTATAAAAACTTAGAGACCAAATTAAGTTAAAAATTAAAATATAGAGATTAAATCTCAAATTCAAACATAATAAAGAGACTAACATTAACATTTAACATTTTCTTATAATGCAAAGAAAAAGAGAGAGAGATTCATTCATACACGTGTCAACAATGGAAGGCCCTTAGCGCGTTTCTTTTATATATAGTTAGAAATTTATCATTATCTTATAATGACTAAAAAGGAAGAAAAAAAAAGAGTTGTGTCCTTAGTTATTCCAAATAATTAGCACCCTTAATAATTTGGATAATTGACGTGAATTTTTAAAAAATATACTTATTCTAACTCATCATACGATTTTTTTTTGCTTGAATGGTATTTAAAGAATCTATGTAAAAAATAAAATTTAATTAGAGCAGTAAATAATATTAACTATTTGAACTAACTAACAACATTATAAAATATATGACCAAATTATGTTAAAAATTAAAGTATAAAGATTAATCTTAAATTTAAGCATAGTAGAGGGCGAGACACGTGTCAAAGTAAGAATACCCTAAGGCTTTCCATTTATATATAAATATATTGATATAAATGAAATTAATATATAAAAATTAAATGAACCCAATATGATAGCTTGATGATCAAGGATGTTTACCGTTACAGGAATGGTTTGGGTTCGAGTAGCATTAGTTGTTTGTGCATTGCCCCTATTATTGTAATTCACTATATATATATAAATTAAAAATCTCAAATACTAAAATTTGATTATTTGTCTTTGAAGGACAAAAAAAGAGAAAAGAATGTGGGTGCACGCGTCATGAAAGCCCTTGGGCTTTTATATATTGTTTATAGATAGCATTAATTTTTTTTATGGTAAACTATATTTAGTAAGTTGATGTTTTGGTTCTTTAATTTTAAAAATTTATAAAATGGTCATTGAATTATTTGGCACTTTTCATTTAAGTCATTGAACTATTCAAAAGTTTTTATTTAAGTCATAGGGATATTAAGTTTTTATTAAAAAAAGTTTGGTTAGCGAGCTTCGACCGACGATTCGATAATTGATATGGTGAATCGGTATCCATCAACTAATATAAAAACATTCATTAGATTCAAGTAGATCTAGAAATCAGTTCTGAAGATTGGAGAAGAAAATTAATTGGGTTTTGGTTTGTAGATTTGTGACATTCAAAGTTGTTTCATGAAAAAACTGAACTATAGAAAAGAAGGGAAAAGAGAACTTTCGATTGGTTCTGACAGTGTGAACAAAAAAGGCCATACAGTAGTGATTTTAACGGTCCATTGATTTAAATGAAAACTTTTGAATAGTTTAATGACAATTTTATAACTTTCTGAAGATAAGTGACCAAAACATAAACTTACCAATTGCTTAATGATCTCGAATATAGTTTACCCTATTTTTTTATAATAAAATTTAGGGATAATATAACTTTGGCCCCTGAACTTGACAAGTAAGTCTACATTGGCCCATTAACTTTTTTTATCCATTTGACTCCTGAACTTAAAAATTGTTATTCATTTAAGCCAATTTTGTTAATGATAGTGAAAAAAATGGGGATAATGTAACTTTTGGCCATTGAACTTGACAACTAGATTCACTTTGGTACCTTACTCTTTTTTTTGTTCACTTTGGCACTTGAACTTGACAACTAGGTTCATTATTCTTGAACTTGAAAATTTTAAAATTTTGATGATGTGACACTTTGAGTTTTAAAAATAATTTTTTTAGATGATAATGTGGTACAATCTAAAAGTGTCTTATTCAATGTTTTAATAAGCAAACCGAAGGTTGAACATGTTAGACCACCAGTTCTTGATTTCAACTAGTTAGATCGATTCGACTGTTAGACCAACAATAATTAAATAAATAATTAAAATTCATAAAATATAAAAATGTAAAAAAAAAACTGATTTTACTTGGCTTTTTAGATTTTATGACTTTTTTAATTATTTATTTAATTATTGTTGGTTCGATAGTTGAACTAATCGAACTAGTTGAATTGAGAACTGGTTGTCTAACCTGTTCAACCGTCAGTTTGGTTATTAAAACATTGAATATAACACTCTAAGATTGTATCGCATCATCATCTAATTTTTTTTCAAGTGATGATTTTGCACAATCTCATATGGGCCACATCATCAAACTTTTAGATTTTTTAAGTTCAATGATCAAAATGGACTTAATTGTCAAATTCAAGTGCCAAACTGAAAAAAAAAGGTATAGATACCAAGGTGAACCTAGTTGTTAAATTTAGGGGCCAATGTGGCCCTACTTGCCAAGTTCAGGGGCCGAAAGTTACATTATCCCCATTTTTTTTTCACGGCCATTAATAGAATGAGATTAAATGAGTAATAATTTTTAAGTTCAAGGGACAAAACGAATCAAAAAAAGGTTCAGGGGTCAATGTGAACTTATTTTTCAAGTTCAAGAGCTAAAAATTACATTATCCCTAAAATTTACATGGGTGTGAAATTATTTAACATATCTTCATGATCATTAAAATATTTCATTTGGTTGAAATATAATATTTTGATCATTCATCGACAAGATATAAGATTACCTAAAAAAATATTTTATTAATTCATATTTGTTATAGATAACTCTCTAATTTTTTCATAAATTTATAATAATTGATGAAAATCATATTTATTACTAATCAATTTTAATATTTGAATTTAATTGATCACCATTGAAACTTTTTTTAACAATTCAACTTAATTATGATAATTTGCTTATATGGTTTATCAATGGTTTTCATTATGAAAAGGGAAATGAGAACAATATATATAGATATATTAAAACTTGTAATGTGGTTTGATAAATATGTATTTTATTTACTTCCTTTTGTACGAGTGTAACATTAAGGTTCTTATGGTTAGAATTACTCATAGTTCCTTCCCAACCTTTAAAGAAGAGGATAATATGATTTAGCGCATTTGAACCCATATCTTCTTATATTGGCAATAATACCGATACCAACTGAACTAAAACTCAATCGACTTTTGATAAATATTAATAAATTTTGAATAGAATTACATTGATTTTTGCGGGTTAATTATCTTTTGAAAGGAAAAGTAAAAGAACATTTTTTTAATTTATGTGCATAAAATAAATGACGAAATTGTTTAAACTAATAAAAGCAAAAAGATAAAATTGACCAAAATTTTAGATTCCGGTCAAAATGTAAGATTACATAAAGAAGGGTTGGAATTGAGATTATCTACATGTTTTGGACATTGACATCGTAAGATTACCGTCTCAAAGGAATGTTTAAAATACGAAAATGATATAATCACTATGAATATAAGATTCAGCAAAGCAATGTTTTTTTTTTATTTTGAATTTTTGTTTGGTTTCTTATTTTTCAAAAGAAATAATTTTAAATATATATATATTTCATTAATATTAATAAAAAAGTTAATAGAAAATTTTGATAAATAATTGTGGGTTCAATTAATCTCACAAAATTCATTTGAAGATAATTTAATGATTCTTTCAGTTATTTTTAATTATTTTGTAATAGTTTTGCCATTAATAATATCATATATTGATTTATCTGACATTTTAATTTTTAAAAATTTGACTCATAATGTAAAATTTCTAGCTCCAACGCTATAAGCATTTACAATGCTATTCTATGTATAGCATTAGCCAAGGCTGGCTGAACACTTTTGTTTTCAACTTATAACCAAGGGCAATATCCAACTTGCTTAAACAAGACTTGAGTAAAAAAAAAAAACATTGTAATCTAAAAATAGAAGAAATAATTATAAATATTAAATTTATTGAATGTCACCCTTTATAAAAAAAAAAAAATAAGTATATGATTTTGTTATAACAATTTAGCTATACATAGAATAGTATAAGGGTGGCGGTTCAAGACTTTAACATGTATGAAGAGCTATCGAGATAGAAGTGGTTCACATCGTAAGTAGTGGCAGATGTTAGCTTAGAGGCATTGTAGGAGATAACATATGGAGATAGGAGGAAGTGTTCATCAAGTTAGAGAAGTGATGAAATTTATATGTAAAGATCGCATGGGTCCTCTTATGTGATGCAGTGCTTTGACAAGATTTATAAAGTTATCTTGTATCTTCTTATGAGTATACTTTTGCCCTAGTATTGAAAAGAGGTATTTATAGAACAAGGTCAGTTTTGCGTAGGAACGTTATAATTGATCCCACTAGATTTTTTTGTGAAAAAAGTATTTTATAAAAATAAATTTTAATTAAAGAAAAAAGAAATTAAACTCACAATATTTTTTGAGAAAAATAACCCCACAAATAAAATTTTTTTAAAACAAATTAATTTATATGAAATTAAATTAGTCTCTCTCTAATCACTAAAACTAAAAAGTCCATAGCTTTTTTCTTTCAAGATTGATCACTTTTCTCTTAATCTTTCTTATTTCCTCTCTCACACACTCTAAATTTTTACAATATTGACAAGTATGAAGAGACATTGTGAACAATTGTACAAATTGTACGAGCTATTAACATTTATTTGATCCACCTTTTCTTTTAGCTATTTTTAATGGTTTTGCAATAGTCTTATAAATAATTATTATTAATATTACGCATTAGTTTATATATATTTTTAAATATTTTAATTTTTCAAAATTGAGCCATTAGTCTTCTAGGTATAATTAGGGGTGAGTATTCGATCAAGTTAGTCGAGTTAATGAATTCTATTTTAACAACCGAACTCAATTTTAATTTTTTTTAATTGAATCGAATCGAGTCAAAATATTTCAAGACAAGTCGAGTCGAGTTAACGAATCCTATTATTTATACTCAATATTGCGGTTACATAGACCGATTATTTAACTAGTAGATGAAGTACAATATTATTTAACTACATAAATAATATGATGGTTTTGCATTTTAACTTAATAGGTAAACATTTATCAAAACAACGTAGTTTTGTCTTTTAACTTAATTGGTTTGACTTTTAACTTTAAAAAAAGTAAACATTTATCAAAACGACGTAATTTTTTCTTTTTTTATTCGGATAACTCGAATTGTGTAATTCATATTCGAGTTAAACAAAAAATCTTAATTTTTTTTATTCAAGTTAATCCGAATAACTTGATTAACTCAAATAACTCGAACTAATTAATTCAAAATAAAAAATTTTATCGAAATTTTTAAATCGAATCGAATTTTATTCATAACGGGTGGAGTGATAGATGTAAATTCAGTGGCATGGTTGGAGTTGACTTCTTTCTCATATATCTTTTAAGTCAAACTAAATTAAATCATCATCAACAGGTAGGATAAGGAATATAAATTAATATATATATTATTAGCAACTATACTAAGCCTTGATTGTTGTTTATGTTAAATAGGGTGGTACAATCATTCTTGAAAATTAGGTGGTGGTAAGAGCACCAAACGTCCAGCACCAAAAAATTTCAATCATCTTTCATTCACCAAAATTTAATAATTTACCTGCTTTTTCTAAAGCATGTCAACATCAGACCCACAAATGTTGGATGAGATTTCTTGATTTTAACAAAAGAAAAAGTCACACCCAGCTTTTGTTTCCATCAATCAGTCAAACATAACTTCCAAATTTGGTAGAACCATCTCTAATTGGCAGCACCACGGCTCTCCCCTAATCCTATCTATTCTTCCTATTGCTAGCTACAATTATTTCTTACACTTTTTCTTCAATAAAAATTAAATGATTTGGAGAGCTGGATGTCACACTCCACTGCTTCATTTTTCATAAGAAACACAGCCATCACTCTTCCCCTATCAATGATTGACATTTTTTTAATTTCCCTTTACTAAAAAAAAAAGAAAATAAAAACCAAGAGCACACTCCAAATTCAACAATAATGTCAACTGTCATGATATAGAAAGCTAGTACAGTAATTGACAAGGCTTTCTAAAATATATAAGCTGAAATTCAATCTATACTTTTAAACAGCATCACTAGCAGATGGATGACTACAGGAGCCAACCAAATTATGCTAAATTCAACGATAATGTAAATTTTCATGCTATAGCTAGGGCTAGTGGTTCATACGAACAGAGAAGTTACTTGTAAAACCGACTTTGAGATTTCAGATAAGTCGTCTGATGAATCCAATTACTTGATAGAGATTGTTGTCTTATAATCCACGATTGGAAATATACAAAAGAACAGACATATACACAGAATCTAATTGACCTTCCACTTCATACAATACACTTCCATATGATAGCCAGTCGGTTTCCTAATCAACTACTCAGAGAAGGCCCAAAGTACATGCAAATTGGTGGATTGATCCTCAAGATAGAAAGTATGGCTGATGGTATTGTCCAAATACCGTCACCACAAATTAAACCTGAAGCAACTGCACCCGCGTAATCCTCTGCTTCCTTCTGGTTAATTCGTTCCCATATAAACAAGATTACTGTTCCAACGAACATGTCGACCGCAAAGTAAGCTCCAATGTAGAATGGAACTGCCATAGCCATTGGAATAGGAATGAACTGTGAAATTTCCTTGGGAGTCACATCCCTCAAGAGGTTTACAAGAACAGCACCAATGAAGAATCCGAAACATAAAGCCAAACAATGCTTGGGAAGTTCCGAGAAGCCCTCAATACCAAGAATGGCCATTTCCCTGAATATCACCGCATAAGGTGCTTTGTATGGACCTTCAGGTGACCCAACTTCAAAAGCAGTCCAAAACATCCAGAATGTGAGTGGAGCAATGACACATCCCATGGCTGTTCCCAGTAACTGGCTCACAAACATAGACTTGGCTGATGATAGAGTAAGGTAACCCGTCTTGAAATCTTGCATTAGATCAGCTGCGGTGGAGACAATAGACATCATAACCCCACAGGCAGCCAAACCAGCCATGACTCCACCATCGCTTCCGACTAAGGAAGCTATGATGAAAAGACCAATCTTCCCATAAGTGGAAGACAGGTTCCAGTCTGTAAGTCCAGTTCCATAAGAGTTGCAGAAGGCAAGAGCAGGGGCAATAATGTATGAAACAAGAACCAAATACCACTTTAGAGATGGAAAGATTATTGGAATAGTAGCTGTTGATATAGCAGCCAAGGCCACATATCCAGAAGCAGCAAACCAAGTTGGTATCCTGTCTTTAAGAAATATGTCATCTCTTTTTCTCTGCTCTGCAAGTACTTTAGAACTCTCATTATCTGCGGAAGCACAACAATAGTTAAATAAACCCACAGTGGAGGACAGAATGCTTTATGAACAATGAAAAAGATACTTGCATACACATTTTGCCTAGAAGTTCAGAAAAGATTCAGAAGTTTTGACAAGGCAAACTTACATATTCAAATTAAGGCACTAAAGTTGCATCTATCAATGAGTTTTCACCAAGAACTATGAACAAATGTCATATTAGTAGAACCCACTCTCCGGTGACTATGACTTCACTATTCCTAAAGCTAGGAAAAAAAGCAACAAAACCGAGAGATACATGCACCTGAACAACACAAAAGAATGCATGCAAAGCAGCAGCCTAACCACGGCATCCTCACAGATGGCCAAAAGAAAGAAAAAATACGGCATCCTCACCTATAACTTCATTAACAATAGGAAGCTTGCTCTGCTTGGTGCTTTTGTTGCACACTTCCTTTGCAGATATATATATTATCTTGATCAAGTTGTAAAGACCATCCCCAAGGATAAGAGCAATAGCTATGAAGACCTGTGAAAAAGTCACGACCCAGAAAACCTCTTTAGATGAGTTATGAGAAAAGAACATTTCCACTAGGACAAAAGACTGAGCAGAAAACCAGAAGATGACGGACAGAACCATCAAAACTCTTCACAACAGTAACAGAAGCAAAAGCATAAAAAATTTAACTGTACCTTATACCCATAAAGACCTTTAAAATTATTGCTTTCCAGGCCAGAAGGATACCAATCACCGGCATGTGCAGAAATGAAGGGCCAGAGGAAACCCCACGATATGATAGCCCCAAGAAGAACTGAGCAGTTGACTATGTGGGGGCAAATAAGACCACAACCAACATAGGTTGGACTAAAGTCAAAATAGAACCTGCATGAGGGAGTCAGGTGAAGGCAACAATATTATTAAAACATTTAATACAGAAATCATCAATCATGCTGATGAGATTTTACTCAAATCCAAATTAATGTCTGATTACATGCCAAGCTACTAGCACAAATCAATCAAGAAATGACATCTTGCATGCATTAGAATTATAGACATATGTATGGCTTTGGAATACATGCTAATCAAGTTTGAAATCTTTCTATGGCCTCTTTCTTTCTGTTAGTTCTTTTCCCTCAACTGGTAGCATATTAATCCTACGAAGGACCAACTCATTACACATAAAATAATGCATCACATATATTTTACCATCAACTTTACCTCTATTTAATGGTAATAAAGGTCCCATTGTCCTTGAATAGTGATTCAAAAAGAAAGATCAAGTATTCTTATTAACATATACGAGCATTCTTTCAACAGGGGAAGAAAGGAAAAAGTGGGAGTTTACATGAGAAACTAAATCTGAGAGAACTTACGTGTTTCTGAACAGCATTAAGCCGAAACTGGGAAAATTATCAAACCCACAGGAATCGCCAATACCACTGAAAAACCACTTGAAACAGCTCCAAATGAAACTTATGCTTAGATATTTTCCAAGACACTTGACTTGCTTCCTGTAAAATACCATAAATGTTATATATTTTGGCGTGTGCGTGTGTTTGGATGTATGATGTATGTGTGTATATATATAATCCGGAAAAAACAATGTGGTTTTTAAATGTCAACACCGTTCTCTCTAGTTATTTATAAAGCAAAGGTTATGATTTAAGCAGCTGTTTCATTAATGTTAATAAATGCATGATTGTTAGAACTAGATAGACCTTCCATTCTTAATTATCTAAGTTTGATAACTTAATTAGAAAAACGAATTTCCTTTCGACTAAGTTTCTGATTAAGTGCTACATCAATGGAAACTGCATGTAGATCTATGAAAAGATAATGAGCACAATGTATGTAATAAGTACCCTGCAAGCTCAGCACCAGAGTGAGTATGAAAACTATTTATCAACATTGCTGTGGCAGTCCCACTTGGATATGTAAGTTTATAATCCAGTACCATTACCTGATACAATACAAAGATAGATTAGAAGGTTGAATTAGAATATTACAACCACATACTGTGAGAAAACCTTCTGGAAGTGCACTCGTATTGGTAAAAGGATGGTCGTAACAATAAACAAAATATTATCACATCTAAATGACCAAGGTTTTTTTTAATCAAAGCACAAAAAATTACTGATAAGTATAAACCTGTAACACTTAAAATCGATTCAACAAGGTTGAATATAAACAATGCCAAAATTAAACCAAAATTACAGCCACAGATACTTGAATAAAACTAAGTGTTCAGAGAACATCACTTTCAGAACAAAAATGAAACTTTAACTGAAATCTAAACTATCTCATAAAAGGAGTTTATAATAAGGATTATAACAAGAGCAGTACCTTACGAAGGGGAGTAAGACTAAACAGCCCGAGGAAGCTGACAACGAAGAGAAAACCAGTCATCCATCCTAACCCCGGGTTCTTAATATCTTCAGCTCGATTTCCAGGGTAATCAGCACCAATAAGTTTATATGTTCTCTCATCCATTGCAATCATATATGACCCAAACCCCCCTGTCAAAGATAAGATATTACGGCAGAAGACGGAGATAGTGAGCTTAAGATTCAATTTAATTACTTAATTTAACACTAAATCTAGGCTTCCTCAGTCCATTTAATTATTTAATTTAACGCTGATAATTAAGCTTCTTCGATACTTTTAAGTTAAATCAATAATATGAAATTCTAACAACCTTACTAATAATACTAATAATCGTTTCTTAATCATTTAGAGCTAAAAACTGATTAATTTCACTAAAAGTTGGAGGCGTTTTTCGCCAGAGCGAAACTTAACGGCCAAAATCAAGCTAACAGTGCTTTAAACGGAACAGAAACAAGCTAATCATTTCTTAATCAATAACGAATTTTAATCAAATTTTGCCAAAAGAAGGATCAAATTCGTTAAAAGCTGAAGGCTTTTTTTTAGCATTTTACCACTAAAAGCAAGGCCATAACAAGCCACGACGCAAGTTTGAATGACGGTGTTTTCTTGTTTGGTAAAAGGTGAGACTTGAAACCCTAACTTAGTCAGAAAACCGGTCCACGACTTCACAAAGAAGAATCCGAGCAACCCGGCGCCGACATTCAACGACGGAATAATCCCGACGGTTAAATTGAGCTTGTGCGTGATGATACAAAAGAGCGTCCCTAACAAGGCGCTTACCACGAGCCCTCTGATCGTTATTTGATCTTTCCATTCAGGGACGAGCTCCGATTCGATGCCGGCACCGTCGTCGATGCTTTCCTTGTCGAGAATCAACGGCTCCGATATCTCGGTTCCCATGATTTTTCGGATCTGGTCGGATTCTAGGGAATATTTTCAGTCGGATAAGGGGATTTAATGGGGAAGAATTCTTTTGTCTTTGGCGGAATTGGATTGGTTTGAATAGGGACGGAAATTTTGGTAAAAGGAATTGCGTTCAAAAGTTTGTTGGCAAATCCAACCAATGGTAAGCCTTGGAGGTTGATTTGTCCAGTGGTAGACTGACGCGTGGCTAAACTAGAAAATAGTTTTCTCTTCCATTCTGAGTTATTATACAGCAGAAGCCCATGCGTGCCGTGTCAGAATTTACGGGGGATTCCCCGCCCAAATCTTTATCTTAATTGGAAACTATTTTTTAAATATTTATTTTTTTATTGAATGGATGATATAAGTTAATTTTTTTAAAAAAAGATAACAAATATTCTTTATATTTTATACAAAATTTATTAAAATAATTTTTTTATATAAATGTTTAGATCTACCTATAGTCTCTCTCCAATTAGATTATAAATGTGTTTTAACGTACTCAGATGTACATCCTCCTAATACAAACAACAATATTTATATCAACTAAGTTAAGATTTAATCATCAATTTATTAAAATAACTTAAATCTATAGTAAATTAAAAAACACGTACATTCAATGATTTGAATCTATAAGTATGACCAAAATCCTCAAAAGCTTTTTTTATTTTATTTTTTGATAGATAAGAGAAGACAACACATTACCTTAAATCAAGTTATTCATACATGTGAATCACCTAATATGTCTTTTAAAAGTAGTCTCCTAACATGAGGTGTAGGAACATCAACATAAACTAAATTAATATCATTAGAATGACATGATTTGGTTAGCCAATCAGCAACCTTATTTCTTTCCCTATTCACAAACTGAAACTTAACTGTTGAAACCAGACCAAAAACTTTCTTGATTTTCCTAACAAGAGTCATTGAATGTGTAATTCTAGAGCATTTTTTAGTCATATCCACAGCCATTATGCAATTAGATGCGACAATCACCTTAGCGTAGCCTCTTCTTTGAGCTATTTCTAAGCCATGTAGAATCATCCACAACTCAGTAATCATAGTCGAACCCCTCCCAACAAATCTTTAAAACCCTTCAATCCAATTCCCAAACAAGCTGCGTAATACTCTCCCAATCATTGACCAGTTTCCATCCCTACTAATTGCTTCATCGGTGTTGACTTTGATCCATCCATGGTTGGGTGGACACCACCTCTCCATCACAGCTTGGGTGATATGTTTAGCAAAAAACTCGGTGCATGTTATAATATCTTCTACTTTGCTAATTGCCTGCTGGAACACGCAATTATTCCTATTTTTTCACAACATCTAACAGAAGGTCGCAAAGATGATTATAGACTCAGCTCCACTAGCTCCAACCCAAAATTGTCCTCTAAGATTGGCAACTACCCATGCGGCCAAATCCAATTCAAAAAATCTAGAGACACAATCAACAGAAATCATCTACAACCATACTTCAGTCGCAAAACGACAATCACGTAGATTGTGTAAATATGTTTCTTGAGGGCCTCCACAAAGTATACACCCTGTGTTGTTAGACAAATTCCTCCTAACCCTTTCACAATTAGTAAGGAGTCTTCGATGTAAAACTAACCAAAGGAAGTGTTTAATTCTAGGAGGTAGAGCATTATTCCATATTTCCAAAACCTTTTTTTTTTAATTCTTCATGTTTGTTTATAGGTTATGTTAAGAATCCGTGATTGCCTTTCTTAATAATATCATTTTTAAAGTTTGAATATTTTATCATTTTAATTAAAATTTCATTACTTTTTAGATAAATTATTTACAAATATATTACTTTACATAAAAAGATTACATACAGATAACGAATGTATCATAATTTAAAATAATAATAATTTTATTATTAAATCAAGAGATTATTAACTTAACTATAATTGTTATTGCTATTAATTTATTAATTTTACAAATGATAACATCAATGTTAATAAAATCAGATTGAATATATTATATTGAATCTTCAATTTTTAATTAATCAATTGAGTTGACACTTATTCAAATTATAACAATTAATAAAATAATTAATAACTAACAAAATATATATTTGACTTAATGATATTATTTTTAGGTGTAAATCTCATTTATTACAAATAAAAAATTAAAAATAAAATAAAAGTATATAAAATTCAATTTTCTATTCTTTTATATTGTTCTTAACGATCTTTTGCCATTTTAATATTCTTCCAACTCGCTGATTGAGTCTTAACTCGATTGACATTGACATTGTTGTTAGTGCAGGAGGACGTGGGTTCAAATGCGTTGAAATACATTATCCTCCTATTTAAGGGCTGAGAAAGAATTATAGGTAATTCTAGACATTGTATAAAAAACAGATGTAATAAAAACCTATAATGAGATTAATGTTTAAAAAAAATTCATCCGACTCACAGAGTTAGTTGCATAAAAAATTGATTATGATCCTCATCTGAAATTGGTTTTTAAACTTTAAAACATTCTAATTATATCCTCAAACTATCGATGTTATATCAATAAAGTCTTTTTTGTTCCTAAGATTGTTAATTTAATCATTAAATAAGAAGTCAGATGTTATGTGACATAATTTAAAATGAACATTTTAAATAAAATTTAATATTGTAAAAATATTAGTTTTGAGATTTTCAAAACTTCTATAGAAACTATTGTTCACTTTTTTTTTCTTTTTTTTTCAGTTTTACTTTAACTTTTAGTTTTTAATTCTAAAGTCACACGACAACATTTTACTCTATTACTATTTACAAGAGGAGGGTAAAAGCCTAACAACAACGTAATTAGCACAATTCGAACCTAGACTACATCTAGGACAATAAACACCTTAACTATCAGGCCAATATGAAGTTCTATATATTTAAATTATTAACTTGAATTTTTATTATTTTAAATAGTTAAATAATAAAAATATTTATTTAATTGGAATGGTTAATTATGTAATATAAAATGAATTATGTTGTTTGGGTTTCTTTTATTATTTGAAGTGCTTATTGGGCTATTTAATTATGAATTTGTTTGTTGGTAGGCTTTTGCTATATTCTAGATTTTGGATTTAGTCATTTTATTTGTTAAATTTTAATCTCTTTATTTTTTAAATTATTCATTTTCAGTTTTTTTGTTGATTTTTTTCATTATTTTTGTTTAGTCACAAATTAGGCTTCAACTTTTGTAATTTTTATTAATTTAGCGCTTACTTGTTTTTTTATATTTTAACCATTTTTATGGGATAAGCCAAGATGGTAGGTGTGGTAATGTATATGCTAATGTCACGGGCCAAAGTGCAAAGCCCGTGACCATGGCACAAGATGCACCCCATGGAGGTCCATTGATAAGATGGGGAACATTTAGCCCACGAGAACTGGCCCGATTCAAGGAATTATTGGAGAAGCCTGTCAGATTGAAGCCTGGTTGGCCCGATGATAAAGACATGGCAACTTAGGCTAATTTTGGTAACTAATCTTAAAAGATAGAGAGAATCATATCTTGTAAAGATTAGATTAGATTTGATATGGCAAATCTTGTAAATCCCTAAAATCAAGGGATATAGTGAATCTCGTCCGTCGATGTAAATGTATCTTGACCGTCAGTTTTGGGGGAGCTCAACTATAAATAGAGAGTCTCCCCCTCATTTGTATTCATCCATTGTAACTTGAATTCTTAAGAGTAATAGAATTCTTGAGCATTTACTCAAACACTTTGTGTGCATTCTTTCTTTGGCTTTCTGTTGTTCTCTTGTAGCTTCTTTTGGCACAATCGCTTCTGCTATACAAATTGGTGCATTGGAGGAGTTCTAAGGAATCCTCACTTTTGGGCGTAAAGGCTGACTTAGGCGAGTTTGGAGCAAACGGATTGCCTAAGGCCGCACGATTTGCGAGACTAAAGGTCTAGCCCCGTGACACTATGTTATAACTTTAAAATTAATATATATATAAATAGCTAAAAATGCATAAAAAATCTAAAAATAAAAAATTATTTTAAGCAAAAAAAAAGAAACTATAATTTGATAAAAAAATTATATTATTTACATCTTTTTTCTCTTCAATTTTATGATGGAGAAAATTATTGATTGGGTCAACAATATTTAATAAATAAATGTAATGAGTTTTTTTTTATCTTTCTTTGAAAGTAATGTTTTAAACAGTTATAAAATAGTAAATATTAAGAAAGAAGGAAAAAGAAAAGAAAAGAAGGTTGGCAATGTGAGATCAATTTCTGGTGAAAGAAGAAAAGCGATTTTTTGGATAAAAAAAAACATAGGGGTTAAATTAATAAAAGTGGTAAAGATTGAAAGCTAAATTTCTAAGTAGAGATAAGAAAAGGATTAAAAATGAGTAATTCAAAAATTAAAGGAACCAATTGTAAGTAAAAGAAATTGATAAATGTAGGGACTGTCCTCAAATTTTAGCCTAGATTTTATTGTTTTGGGTCATGACAATAAAATCATTAAGAAAATAGATAATCAAATTTAAAATTAGTTTTTGGTCTACCTTTCAATTTTCGCCTATTAAGTAATAATCTTTGGCTTAATCAAATTAAGTATTAATATTTATTTAGAATGTGTAGTTGTTTAATGGGTAAACTATTAAAATAATCACTTTTGTTTTTTTCAGGTTACATTTTAGTCACTTATATTTGAAATGTTATATTTTAGTTACTTATGTTATTGTGTTGTAACATTTTAGTCATTGAGTGTTAATTGCCATTAATGGTATAACGGTAAGTTGATGTGGCACTTTAAATCATCATTTCAAATGAAAATTTTAGGTTAAATTTATAATTGGTCCCTATATTTTTTTGTTTTGAGCAATTTACTTTTTTTCTTTTATATTAAAAGTGATGGAGAAGAAAGGAAAATAAAGGGAGAAGAAGAAGAGAATGAAAAAAGAAGAAGTTAAAAGGAAAAGAAAAAAAAATTGCTCGAAATGAAAAAAATATGGGAACCAATTGTATAATTTAACCTAAAATTTTTGTTTGAAATGATGATTTAACGTGTCACGTCAGCTTACCATTACACCGTTAATGGCTCGATGACTAAAATGTTACAACATGTTAACGTAAGTGACTGAAATGAACATTTCAAATATAAGTGACTAAAATATAACCTGAGGGAAACAATAGTGACTATTTTGATAGTTTATAGTTTACCCTTGTTTAATTTATTTGGTAAAACAGCCAATATCTTAAAAGACCTCATATTAGGTGCCTTAGAATCAATGATTATGATTTCTGAGATTTCCCCATCTTGCTTGCTGCATCAACTGTAACTTAATTCTTAAATATTTTTAAGAAATCAATTCAAAATATTAAGATCTCGGTTTAAAAGAATTAGATTATTAGAATTTTACAGATTAAAAAATAATTATATTTAAAATAAATAATATAATAATATATATAAATAAATTATATTCATTTTTCTAACATGAAATTTATTTATTAATGTAATAGTTTTATAAATAAAATAATAATCTTATAAATAAAACAATTTAAGGAAAAGAAAATTCATGAAGAGGACTTAACAAATTCAACTTTTTCCTTTTTTTCAACATTAATAATCATCATATTCAAGTTGGATCAATACTACAACTTGAGGGTATATGCAATTCGGGATGTATATCTACATACATATATACATATATACACACACAAGTGAGGATAAAATCTTGAGATCTAGTAAGTGGAAAGTTATGTTGGCAACTTTGCAACCAATTCCTAGTTGGATAGTATGAGGACGGAAGATGCAAAAATCGAAAAATTCAAGGTGTTATTGATGGCGGTGCCTAGCACTTAGTAAATTTGACGAGAACTAAAGAATAAGACTAAAAGTATAATAAATAAATTATTGTTTATAAAATAAAATTAAAAAAGGAAAAGTATTCAATCTGATTTAAGTTTTGTTTGTGGGTTTTTAAAATTATTTTATTTAATAAATAAATTTGATGTTAAAAAAGAGAAAAATGGATATTCATTTATGTATAATTTTGTATGTATTTTTATTAAATTTATGTATTTTATCAACAAATGAACTTTTAAATATTTTTTTTAAAGATTAAAATTTTTAAAAAAAATTAAGAGTCAAAACTAAATTGACAAAATCTATAAAGTTGGTTGTTAAATTTGCTGATATTTTTAGAATTAAGACTAAATTGATTGAATCTGTAAATGTTGATGGGCTAAAATTATTATTATTCCAATAAGAAAAAAGCTTCAATTAGTGATTTAACGGATAGGTGGCTAAATTATTATATTTCGATAATGTTAATACTAAAATAAAAAATTTTAAACTTGAGTGACCAAAATAAAATACACTAATTGTAGAGTGACTATTTTTATAATTTACTGTTTAGAGAGAGAAAAAAAGGGAAAACAATGAAAATTTGTAAAAGTTCCATGTGGGATTCACATGTCCACCATCAAATCTGGGGTTTATTTAGCCCACAGAAAGTCACGTATGTTGCAACCTTTTAGCTCTTGTCCTGGTATAGACTGTAGCACACAGTAAACCGGGGGGGGGGGGGGGGGGCGGGGGGGCACCCTTTCCCACTTTCTTCCATAAAATAGCAATTAGACATGTTTTATGTCTACTTGGGTCTTCTCTCTCAACCTTTTTCTTCACCCATGTTCTTTAGCAGCTCAAAATGAGCACCCTCAAACCCAAAACCATGAAATAATAAATAATGAGCATCCCCTCAAAGCCCTACTTTACCTCAAGTACAGTATAGGGTTTTTGATAGAATTTCCCAAACATGTTTCACCTCAATCAGTATCTCAATAATGAAATATTTCAAGCAATCATAATCAACAAAGACAAAATGTGGGTTGTATTATCCAAACAGAAAAAGAGTACTGGATATGGATATGTGTTCAACACAACTAAACTCAATTTTTTAGGTGTTGGAAGATCGTATTCTCATACTTACGTCTTAATATGTATTGGATATAGGTGCTAGATGCGGATACTAACAGTTTTTTATGATTAAATGAGCCATAAGAGAAACTTGTGTTTAAAGTTTCATTCACAAAGACTGTTAACAACAATGTTAGCTGTCATCAAATATACATGTAATGTAAGTAATACAGCCCTGCACTTTCACTGTTAGGTAATGATAGGATATGACTGAAGATAAGTATTCAACACAATGGATCATGATTACATGCAGAGGCACATGACAAAAAGTTGCCCTCACATCCAAATTTGGGGGGGTCTAGGATTCAAGTTGAAGACATTTTGGGGTGGCTTTTGTCTTGATGCGAACCATATCTTCCTCCTCGGCTCACTCTAACATCTTAGACTCTTAGATGCTTTGGGGTATACTGAAGTATCAGTGTCGGCAACCCTGTCATATTGGCAAGTTTCTTAATCCAAAAATATCAATGCAAGAACAAGAGAGCATGTTAGTACCAATCTTCAATTGCTAAAATGGCCTCATTATCATGCCTGCATCAAGTGCAAATTCATTATAAGTATCACCAACCATGTGTATGATAACGACTACGATGACATTACTGCATGGTGGAGTTCAGTTTTTTTCAATTTAGGGAACCATGTAAAATCTAAAAGAGACTTAGATGAAATTGTTATCTATTCATCTCAAAAGTAAGGCTATATATACACATTTACATGGCTTAAAAGAGAAAAGAAATTAATCAGAAAATTCCCTATCATTTCCCTAGAATTAACCCTGATATCATGCATAAGATTTGTGTCTAATAATCTGTAACCAGTCTGTAACATTGCAAGATATAGAGACGTATTACCATGATCATTCGCAATAAGTAAAGCAGGGAAATCAAGATTATAAAGTGAAACTTGCCTCTGTCCTACGTAGCCCATGTTCTCATTTTAATCAAGGTCTAAAATGTAACGATTTCTAATTAAGAAGAACAAGGAACATGGTGTTAACGAAATTCCATGAACAAAATTTATGAAAATGCATGATTATCAATTATAATCTGCAAACAGTTGAGTTGAACAATGTTGCAGATTTCACCAAGCTTCAACTGAACTAAGCTGTGAAATCAACAATTGCAGTTCCTAACATATGAGATTGTTTGAGCTATTTTAGCTATTTGAGGTAGAAACCTTTAAGTACGTCCCTAGTCCTCGCAATGGTGGCAGCATCCTACAAAAAAATACACATCATAAAGTAATTGTACATGAAATGTCTAGTCTCATTGATCATATGCACCCACTTTGGATATGAATATGTTTGCAGCTTCTCAATGTATCATAATCTGATATAAGATAGACTTGGTAAAGTCATGGCTGTACCGATCCTGTATGCATTCAAGTAGCCATGCACATACTTCAACAATGCATGTAATGCAGGACAGAGATGACAGTCATGAAAGCAAGGGTCCAGGAACCAGTCTCCAACTTTTCAATTTGATTTGATATTGCCAGAGACCAGCCAACCAAAGTCTGTATTTTTCTAGTTGTTTCTCTCTAACAATCACTGGCAGATTGCTTGCTACTAGTAATGATGAGGAGATCCTGGATGTTTCATGCATTATTCGTCTAAATTATCTATCTCTACACATTCCTCCTATGAAAACCAAAACAATCTGACATCAAACAAGCTCTTCAAAGCGAGAAAAGAATGAAGGTAAGTCTCCAATGCATTAGATTCTTACAGTAGCATAAATGTTTAAAGTCCTGCTAAGTTCACCTCTTACTGTTGTTGCTGCAGTTTCTAGGATGGATGCAGCATAAGTTTCAGCAAAGTAATATTGAGCCTTTCAAGGATTTCAGAATTGGTATTCCGACTTCTTTCATTCACAAAGCAATCCTGGAGGCATGAAAATCATCACTAGATTGGATCAGCATAGCTGAATATGATAATCAGCTGACTTGCCCAACACGAACTAAGGCATTAGTCATTAGAATCCCTCGCAGAGTTATATATAGATATAAAACAGATAGATTATAAACCTAAAACAGAGGCTAAAATATAGGCTCCTTAGACTACTGTTGAAACTAGGTGGTGACAGCCACATAGCTGAGTGTCAGAACTCGGTATCATTTTTCCTTTAAAGATTTTCTAATGTAGTAGCCACCCATCTTCATGGTCTCAGGTGTATCTTATTCTCTTCATTTCATGATGGCTAAACTAAGTACATTAATATAAGTGCTTAAAATGAAAATCCATAAGTTCTGCTTAAGCACAACATAAATTCCTTTTTGTGCAACTGCTGTCTGATGTCTTTAAACTCCTGACTTCAGGGAACTACTGCACCTGTCTTTCAGCTTATTCATCCTTCAATGAGCAAGGCTCCCATCCTAAGTCAACTTCCAGCGGTGGATATGGATCAAGATACACAACCCAGCGCAAACAGGAAAGTGAAAACTCCACAGATTTCAAAGCTGGTGAAGTAGACAACTTTGGAGATGAAACATCCACTGATTTTCTGACCATTGGAACTCTGGCATCCGAGTGGGCTATTGGCGAGCCTGTAACACCAAGATTCACCATGTTTTTGGAAAACATAACCGAGGAAAAAACAGAGGTGACAGAAAATGATTTGAAGGTCATCAATGATGAACTGGAGAAGTTCCTTGGGCCTGAAGCTGAAGAACATGGGTCTCATGAATCATCAGGAAGGAACAGTCTGGTTAGCGCAATTGCACTTAATGGTGAGCCAACGCAAGAAGTGAGTGCTGAAGAATATGGGAAGGCAATTATTTGTCCACTTCAAGGATATCTGTTTGGGTCTTCGATAGAACTTCCAGAAACAAGATTTCAGGTAAAGAAAGAAAAGGCAACACTTGCAGAACTGTTCTACGGTACAAAAATTGCAGAAGAGAGTACTATGGAAAAATGTGGGAAAGAGGAAATGCAGACCAAACAAACAAGTAAACCTCTCAAACATTTCATCAAGAAGATTCTGAAAATGCTTCATGCTTCTTCAAGGAGTTCTATCTCTTTCACCAAAGAAACTAATCCTGTTTCAACCAAGAAAAAACTCCAAAAGGTGAGTCTTCTGTCTTCAGGGGCTGGATTCTCTAACAACTTTATAAGCATTTTAAAGGAGGAGGACCTCAATAATGAAAAATCCAATGGTGCATCCCTGCCTTCTGAAAACACATATTTTGTAGCATTGATATTAGTCAAAAAGTCTACAATAATTAAAGAGTATAAGGAGCAGAAGGTACAAGAATCATGTATGCCAATACCATAATTCTCAAGCCTTAGATTATAAACCATTCACTGAAAAACGAGTCAAACTCTGGCAAGTCAGAACATTTGAGTCCTAGAGTCTAGAAGTCCACAATATGGCCTTTTGTGGTAATAAAATAATAAAACATAACATAATTCAGTGGCATATATTTCTGGGACAGTCTTTAACTATAATAATTGAATTTAGGATGAGTCTGTATTACGAGTATGTGTTTAATTTTCATTTTAAAGTTGTTCCTTATATTTGGAATATTATATTTTCGTACCTATGTTCAATTTCTGTGCAAGAATTGGCCATCACAGCTTTAGGACTGAAAAGTTCAGATAATATAGACCTAACTCTCTATCAGCAAATAATACTTGCCAAAATTGTCAATAACATATCAGCTAGGGAGGATTTAGACTTTGCCCTTTTAAACAGAACTCGGTACCTACACTAGCAAGTTCAGAAAAAAAAAAAGAGAAGTGAAAAACTGAAATTAACCACATGCTAACTTGACATATCAACCTTTTTCTTTTGGTAATTTGCAAATTCTATGGATATTCCAATAAATCTAATTATAATCTCACCATTGAAAAACACTTCTCGTTTCTTCCCTGAGCATTGGCAGAGTCAACTGATAAGTCCTATGTTACTTGGACTTACCTGATGTCGGATACAAGTACGTATCCAACTCAAGTATCCTCAATCTTTTCCATGTTCATTTATACATTTGTAGAATCATAACTCATACAAATGGCTGAATATGTGATGGATATGGGTATTCAACATGGGACAAAAGAGAGGAATCAGAGCAACATAAGACAAGTCCAATTCTGTATTTATTTTTATACCTTAGATGGAGCAGATCTAGTATAGTCCTTCAGATTAACTATTCTAATGAAAGGGGTAAAAGGATTTCTGATCGCCAGCATGAGTTTTACTTTCAGTGTGGCTTGCAGGTCACTAGACTGTTTCACAGAAAAATCCATCCTGAAAGCTCTATAGCTGAAAGAGAATTAAAAGCTCAGCATAAGAATGAGATGAATAATACTCCTTACAATGATGGTGACAGTACTAATGGAGAGCAGATGCACCAAGTTGAAGTCAAGAACTGGTTTTCTCAGGGATCAACATCCAGGGCAGGAACACAAAACTACAAGTCCTTCTCAGTAATGCCTCAGCCTCAATATGGAATTACTGGTTGTACTGCTGCAAGTTCAAATGGGGCGCACTGGATTAAAACTGAAGCAGACTGTAAGTATCATGCACCCCTTGACATTGATATAATCTTTTGGTATAAATTCCAGCTATCTAGGGCATTTAAATTAATTCCCCAGCCTCCCCCCCCCCCCCAAAACAGCCAAAAAAAATCATAGTATATAGTTACCATTGTTTATGCGGTTGATCCCAAAGTACATTCCATAAAACCGAAAAGAAAAAATAAAATCAAAACAATGATGTCGAAGGGAAAACGGTCAAATGCATACCATCAGAATGTTGTACTGGACAAATATTTTTCTTGAAAAAGTACATAAATATAATTCAAGAAGTATTTGATACACCACCACAATTGATGTTCATAGTTAACCTATGAATAGGCAATATTTTTGGCATAACCAGAAATATATTGCTAACCAATATATTATTGTGATGTTAACACAAAGACAGTAGCAATATAGACCGTATTGAGATTTGCAATAAAGTAGTTGAGTGATTAATTTTTTCTAACATATGTCTTCCCATCTTCTGCTGCTGCCATTGTAGACTTGGTGTTGGAGCTGTAGAGAAGAAAGGACAACAAATGCTTACTAATAGCTTTCATCCTTCACAATAAGAATGTCAATCTTGTGTCTTCACAATATCAACTCCATTGTAATGTATTTAGTGTTGATGAACTCCATAGAAGAAGCCTATTAGGAGAAATCTATCTTATCCTTCTGGGTGTCATAATAAAGTTGTTCACTTGGTTTCTCTAGTCTTCTGAAGAAATGTTTATGATTATTTTTATGTCTCATCCAAATTCTTTCTTGAGATAATCTGATCCACAAGCAATGCACCCCAAAGAAATCCATCATTGAGCTACAGAAATACCTGAATTTAGTCTGAAAACTTGAAGAAAGAGAGGACTATCAAACCTCAAAGTGAGAAATGTCCATAACCTGAGCAATATTCTAAACTAAACCACTAGATGCTCTTCCCTCAGAAATCCACCCATTTCCATCCTCCAAGATCGATCAACTAACTCTTCTAGCTCTCTGAAAATAAACCAAAACGCTCCATAAGCTGAAAGTATTAGCACATACAATCGAAAGAGAATTAGAAACAACAAAGTTCGTTTTATTGCATCTTGGATATCATCATATAGATCATAAAAGGGTTTAGGTACAACATATATCAACTTGTATTGATTAAGTTGTACAACTCATTATTATAAAAGAGTTGTTAGAAGACAACATTGGAATTGAATGAAGAGAGAAGGTTCTTACCCAGTTCTCTTTTACCCAATTATGACATACATAAGCTATATATTATAATCTAATATAACATTCCAATGGAAACAAACTAGAATGGAAATCAAAGACTTACTTGAGATCATGACTGACAACAAGTATGGTTAATTCTTTCTTCAGATGCTTCAAAAGTTTAACAACATCTGCACGTGCCTTCCAATCTGATTTTGCAGAAGCATAAGGAACAATAAGATTTAGAGGGTAAAGAAATCTGAAAGTGAACTATTTATAGACATGTCAAAGCCAAATCAATTAGTAAAATTTCTTGGTACTTTTGAAAGCACTTCATAAGTCATTCTCTATCCAGGAACTCTAGTTTCTAAACTATGTCATAAACAGAAGATAACATAAATGTAAGAAAATAGAATAGAAAAAGCAATGCCATACCAAGACCAGCGAGAGGCTCATCCAATATTAATAAGTCAGGGACTTGTGCCTTCAGCCATCAGACAATTCAGCCATCAGAAATTGAAAAAGAACAACAAAGAAAAAGAATTATAACCAAAATAATTAGTGGCCAGAAATCATGTCAAGATATAAATAATCACAAAAGAATTGGCATTATGAATGTCCTTGTTTAAAAATTGTACTGCAGATTGCAAATAACTCCCTATGTCCTTACTAATTGAACTGCAAGAGCAAGCCGTCGTTTGTAACCACCACTTAATGAGTGAGGATCTTTATCCAAGGAGACACCATTCAATCCAACCTAACATCATTTAAAGAATTCATCTTAGATTTGGCTAAAATGAAGGCTTTAAGAACAAATACCCACCAAAAGCAGTACATAGGTGAGAGGGAAAGTTTAATGACCCCAAGTAGATAAAAAAAATAATACGAGCATGCATACCCAATTAAACGCTCTTTGGAGATTTAATACCAGATGCTCCTTCAATTGAGGTCCACCCCTTTGCCTTGGCCAGCCAAATGTAACTTCGTCAAGCACATTGTCCGCTACAAAATACCTAGCCAGCAACATATAGAACTTACAAGAAGTAAGAACATGAACAACGATAGAGAACAAATTAAGTTGACAATATATAAGAAGAGTTCAAACTACTAATTGGTATTAAACCAGTTAAACATTAACCAAATAAAAAGAAGCATTTTGCTTAATGGGCATAAAACATTGCATTAATAACAGAAGCAAGAGTTTTCATCAACAAGATACAGTACCAGGAAAAACATGCATGTACATGAAACATCTTTGAAAGATTGCAAAAACAACTACTTAAGAAAACTCAAAAGTCCAGGAAACATGCAAAAGAAGACCCATGAAGAAAAAATTACAAGAATGTAGCTATCAAGAGATCCAAAATCCAATCAAACAAACAAAGACAAACAGAATTTTTCAGTTGATATGATGTACCTCTCTGGAAACTGGAACACAATACCAACTCTTTCTGGAACTAATGATTTCGGAGATTGAGTTGGTTTGCCATCATCTGTATAACTCTGAATAAAAATAGAGCCTGACGTTGGTTTGCTCAATCCTGCAAGTAGCTGAAAGGAGAAAGAAAAATAAGAAAACATACAAGGTATATAGAGTGAATGATCAAAAGCCCACATATACATATATAGCGGACCTGCAAGAGCGTAGTTTTTCCACTTCCACTCTGTCCAAAAATTAAGCCAAAGCTGCAACAATTCACACAAATCATTTACTCCATAACAAAAAGTCAGCTTTCAAGCATGCATAAACAATATATGATACGACTTTGGATATGCTTCAATATAGTATAATTTGCGAATAAAGGATAGAAGGTGCAGCAGGATATTCCAATGTTGTATGACCATTCTCTTTTCTTTTTTGTTTCGAGAGCTTACATCCGATCAGCTGATAAATTGCCTAATGTTCCTAAGAGTATTCCCTATGCAACATTGATTTTAAAATAGTAATATTCTATTATTTACAAATAAAGCATTTACCTTTTCTCCGGAAGTGAAAAGCTAACTCCATTCAAAAGGTTAATCTGAGTCCCTGGAGGTCGATAATGAATATCCTTAACCTTGAAATGACAAGATGCATGGTTTCAGCAAACACTTTCAATATTAACATTCAATCAAAACTAACAAACCCCATGAATAATAACATTAAAAAACCATCCATCTGCAAAATAAAACAGCTATAAAATACAAATTTAATAGCCATATTCACCAAATGCAATCCCCCAAACATGTTTAAGCTACAGCTATAATTATCAATTTGGTGCGAGCAAAATAATAACATCAAAATTATTACTCTAAAGAAAACTGAAAAAGTAAAAGCAACAAAAAAGAAACAATTAATTCCCTAAAACCATAAAAATAAGATTAAAAGAAAAAACTTACTTCCAAGCAAGAGTAATCACATGAGATTTTAATGATTGGAGTTCTTTTGAAGTTCAACCTGCAAAAAAAAAACATACTTTGAACAAATTCCTTATTCATAGGGATTAAAGACGTTCTGCTGGTTAACAAGCTTACATGGATGGCGATTTCGAGGAGATTAAGGTTAATGGCTCGGTAATTCTGGAACCGAATAAAGAAGACGCTGTGAAAGTAAAAGCCGCCATGCTGGGTCCGAAAATGAAGTAAAATTCAATATTAGGATTATCGAAATGAAGAGAGGTGAGTGAGTAGGGGAAGAGGAGGAACACGGCAGTCGACGGTGGTGCAGCAGGCGTTTGGCGGGACTGAAAGTAGATGAGGCTTTGTATTATTTTTGGTGGAATTAGGACTCATTTTAATGGATCACCTCAATTTACCAAAAACAATCATTGGGCCACCGCAGCAAGCCCAAAAATAAAAATCTTCATTATGTTATAACATAAAGAATAAAAAAGAAAGATAATAAAGAATAACAAACATAAAATATCAAAAGAGAAGTAATTATTATTAATCAATACAATATTTACAATGCATATATAAAAAATATGAATGAAATAAATTTTTATTACTAATGAATATTAGAGTTATAAAGTATATAAAATATTTATATAATAATAAAATATTTATAATACCTCCTCTCAATGTCCATTAATAGATAATGTGTAATGGCCTAATTTCCAGTGGTATCAGAAAATACAGTTTTGGATCTCATTTTTGTAAACTGAGCCCGTAAATATTAAATAATGATATTTTCAGAGTTAATATTTAGATGAATTGAAATTAAAATAATTAATTAAGCCGAAATTGTGTTTAATTAAGACCCATAGACTAAATTGTAAAATACAATCGCTATGAATTTTTAATTAGTAAATGGCTTGGGACTTCAATTGGAATTAACCAAATATCCAAAATAGAAATTAGACCATGCTCAAACATAAGATACTGGACAGTAAATGGTAGGAGTAGATTAATTTAAGTAATTAAGGATTTATTTAATTAAACATAATCAATTAAGTAATTAAAGGTTAATTAACATATAAATAACAAACAAAGTGGAAAGGAAGAGAAAATATGTCATCTTCTTCCCCAAGCTGTGAGAACAGAAAAAAAAAAAAAAAGAAAAGAAGAAGCTTTAAGGGTTCAAACAATCAGCCAATAATTAGGTAATGCAATTAAGTAATTTTTTTTTGTAATTTTTATAAATTCGAGGTAATGAGAACTTGATTTAGCTAGCTCAAATACCAATTTGTGAAACCGTTAGAGTTTTAGAAAGTTTCCATATTCTAAAGATTTAGGTGTTAAATTGATCGAAATTAAGTTTAGTTTAAGAAAATGACTTAATTATAGAGTCTAATTGCTAGTTTCGTACATTAGGGACCAAATTAAATAAAATGTTAAATTTTTTTGATAGGAATAGAAAATAGAAGTTCCCTAATGAATACATGTGAAATCAGATTTTAATTCAAAGGTCTAGATTGAAAGTTATGCTTGTCTCGAGTTTAGGGACTAAATTGAATAAATTGTAAAATATGTGTAGCTTTGTAATTGAATGTGAATTTGATATGGAATTTGATATTGTGTATTTTTGTATTATTATTCGTATCTAAAGATGACGTAAGACCGCTAAAAGGGAAAGGAAAAGTGAGAGCCGACAACGAATAACTCGAGTTTTCAATTTGTATTCCTATGATTCAAATCATTATAGTTGTTGCATATTTATACTGTTGCATAGTATGATATTAATGTGAGTTGAAAATGATTACTTGGATTGAATTGTTATGATTGAGATTGGTTACCGAAATAGATGGCTAAACTGAATAGAATTGAAAATAGTGTAACTTGATGAAAATATGAAATTGCCTTTGAATTAGGTTGATTCATGTTATGTTATGTAATGAAATGATGAATTGGTTGATGAATTGAAAACGATGAAATGTAAATTTAGTTATATAATGAATTGGATAATTGGTTACCTTATTAACTATTCGGGCAAAATCGGATATATTTGGCATGTCATAGGATAGATTGAGTACAGGTTACTTCGGCTATATGTCGATGAGTGCTGGGCGTATTTTCCTCCAGACATTTCGATAAGTGCATGGCATAACTTTTATTTTGGTTATACCGATGAGCACTGGGCACAATCTATTTACTTCGGGCGTTTCAATGAGACATTGGGTGCCAAATTGGTGTGTTGGTTGGGATCTGTGTATCCATTCGAGTCTGAGTCATGTTAATAGAGAATATAAATGGTGAATTGGTTTATTGATATTTGGAAAATGATTAAATGTTATAAAGTTGAATTATAGGTATTTATAAACGATATTGATTATTGATAGCATGGTCTTGTTAACGAGCCTGAGGGTCAATATGGTAAGATAACGAATGAATTGATTCGATTTGGAAACGAAATGTGATATGATTAAATATTGAGAATTGAGTAGGAATGCAAATATTATTGACATTAATGGTATTGGTATGATATGGATACTTAGATTGATAATTTAGGTAATATATAGTTGATACATTTGATAGAATTGGTGTAATTGTGGCATATATAGATATATGTTGATTAAGGATGAGCATGAATTGTATATGAATTGATTGTTATTAGGATCTGAAGTTGAATGTATGCAATTGATTGAAACTTATATTATTTTGACTTGAATAACGAAAATACCATTGAGCTTTATTGCTTAGTGTACGATTTGTTTTCCCGTGCACAAGTTTAGGTACATCTCAAGGTCCCGGGCATTGAATCCAGCTTCCCGCCTGTAATCCTCGACTCATCAATGTTTGTAAAGTCTCTTTTTGGTTCATTATATGACATGTACCTAGTTAAAGTCAGTTTTGATTTAAAATGTGAACGTTTAATGTTTAAATGGTAACTTGACATGATAAATACCTTAAATCCTTGTAGTAAGAATTGGTATATAATGAAAATAGCTCAATTGTAGCCATTTTGGTTCTCTATACATATGAATGAATAGGAGGATTTGGTAAATGCCAAGAATGGAATAGATGTGAGATTTCAACATGTATATATGAACTTTATATGTATGAATGGTATGTTAACTTTGTTAGAATTCATTGGATATGTGTTTTGGGTGTTAAAATTGTAGTACAAATGAATTTGAATTTTATAGGTGAATGTAAACATATACCAAAACTTGACCATTTGAAGTCAGTATGTCATGTCATGTCATGATGTTGAATGTCTACTGCGCGACAAAACCAGGTTGTCATTCCACGGCTTGACGTTAGGCTTTGGTCGTTGTGACGAGACCTACTCACTATGTTGTGTCACGACGAGGAACCTCCTGACATCGCGACATGAATCCAATAATTTGAAAATCTTAAAATTTGGTCCTATTTTGACCTCGAGTTAGTTTTAGAGGTTTCGTAAGTTCGTATAAGTAAACTATTGTATATTGTATTGTATGCATGATTAGTTGAAATTGATCATTTAATAATATAAATTAAATGTAGTTGATCGTAGTTACTCTGGAAACAAATGTGACACCTTGTTAATTGGATCCAACGATCGGGTTGGATATCGAGGTGTTACATAATGTATCTTGTTAAAACCTTACTAAGATAAAAATCCTTCTATAATATGCATAATATGCTGCCTCATTAAAAAACTTACTAAGAAACCCCAGTGTGAAAAACCTCGATTAAAGGAAAAAAGTACAACAGATATTAACTCTTTATCATAACAAGATTACATAATACCTCATATTCTACGTATTCCAATCTTTAATACTAGCTTTTCAAATGATCACTTAAATGATTTTGACATTTATTTCACCATTATTCTAGAAGTCACGAGTCAGGAATCATTTTAGGGAAATATATTTTGATCTCATAAAAAGTTCCAACAATAATCATAACAAAATTTGATTATGGTCCTTCTATAATAATACATATGTTCAAATCAAATCCATAAATATTTACGCAAAGGTATTGAAAAATTTCCCAGAAATTTCTATATGCTTCCAGCATTTTAAATCCTTCAAGGATTTTAATAAAAACTTGAGTATATAATGATTCATATAAAATGTGTAACAACAATCACTAGACACGTGTAAGATATTGCATGAATTGTTAGACTAATAAGATATTTAAAGGCTCTTGCATCCATCACAAAAGAATGTTATATTTTCTCATAATCAAATGTCAACTTAGTGAAAAACTTCATTCTCTTATTTTGTTTTTGTAAAACTACTTCATTTGTACCTTCACTAACTTTATACTTTTAAATATTTGAACTACAAGTCCAGAAACTTTACAAAATTAATTCTACTTGAATTGCGTACTTCTAATTTTTTGACCAATTTATTCCATGTTTGTATTTCTCAACAAATTCATTCAAGATCCTCATTTTCTTTTATTATCTCAACAATATTATTACATGCAAAATCGTTGTCAATAACTTTTCATTCTTGGTTCTACATTTGCTCGTATTAATATAACTTATTGAGATATCTTTATTTTTGTTATTTTCATATTCAATTTCAAGTACCTGAATTTCTTTTGGAATTTTAATAATTAGCTACATCTTAGGTCGTTTCAAGAGCACATGCGTCCACTATATGACCAATGTGGCACAGTTAAGAAATTTCCATTTGGCACAATAATTATTTGCCACTTGGCACGATAATTATTTTCCACATGTCTTTATTGACTAAAGTTTAAAATGTATATTATTTCAATCTAATTCCATTATAAAAATATATCAACATTGAACACCCATTCATATAACAAGGATCATATATGTCAATAATCTTTGCTATGATTGATTTAGTCATAGATTATGAATTTTTTTAAATATGTACACACTTAGTCCAATTTTATTTTATTTCTTAATATTAATTCCTTATACGATTTTTAATATCCAATATTGGAAAATAAAAATATGTACTTCAAGTCTGTAAAATTTAAAATTTACACATTCATTCATGCACTCATTTTTTAATTATTAAAAATTGAATTTCATACAAATATTTTTTTCTTTAATAGATAAATGAGAAAGATATCAAAGATATAATTGAAATCATATAAATTAATTTATTAATTTAGTTACCAATTGTATATTTTCTTTTTCTTTTTGAACAGGCATATTTTTTTGAATAAAATACTGGGTTGTATAAATAGTAAAAAAGTCAAATAATCCAAAGAAAACAAATCACGGCCCAATAGCAAAACATGGACTACTAGGCTTATCAAAACCAATAGTAAAAGAAATAAGAATCTAAAACGGCAAAAGAGAAAACGGAGAGTAGCAACCCAGCTTTATGAGCTGTCTTCTTCTAGAATACTCTTATGAAAATATATGCTTCACAAACCAACAGCTTCTGGAGAAGATCAATAGACTGAAATCGATTAACTATCTTATCATATTCCACATAACCCTTTAATGGTTTTGTTTTGATATGGACTTCAACTCCATCCCCGATCGACCTCTGCTTCAGTGATATTTGGACCAGCAGTTCCATAAACGAGGTATGCATTTTTCTCTATTTTTAACCCTTCCGATGCCAAATTGTGATGTCAGGGACTAGTCTACAATATTCCATTTTCCTCTACTAAGTTTCAGTTGATTTTGTTCTTGATATGCAATGATCGAACCTCAAGCTCTTAAAAATGGCTTCCTTAGGGTAAATTTAATTGAAAAAACGATAGAGTGAAAATGAGAAAGAAGATGACAACTTTTTTATGTTTTAATTATATTTTTAACTTTTATTTAACATAAATTTTTAAGCGTTAAATATAAAATTAGTACCCGAACTTATCCATTTCTCCTAGATTGATACTTATTATTTTTTTGTCCTGGTACTTAATTTTTTTTATCCACTACATTGGTACTTGAGACTAATAGTGTTAATTATTGCTGACGTGGTAACATTGGCAAATCACACGTCACCACTTGACATCCTATTGTACTTATTTTCTTTTTGTTTTTTCCCCTTATGTCCTTTTCTTTTTTTTTTCTTTTTATTTTTCTAGCTTTATCTTTTTCTTTCTTTCTTCTGTTAGGAATTTAAAAAATTTTCCCTCACTTTCTCACCATCCAATCAATTTTAAGTTAAAAAGCTTTGTTAATTTATCAAATTACTGAACTAATGCTAGAAAAAATTACAATCAATTTATTTCAAAATTTCTAATTTATTTGTTTTTTAGAAATTAAGAGAAAAAAGCAATTAAACATATGAACTATTGAAATTAAACTCATTGGAAGTGTTACAGTACATTGATCATACTAATATATAGAAAACCTTAAGAGTTGTATTAGGAAAAAAAATTCTAGCATTCAATTATGTTAGATATGTGACCCAAATTCATGATAAAATACAATACGAATGGAAAAATACAAGTGCGCAAGAGAAGTTTGAATAAAAATATACTTCCTCTATTTAATATTGATTTGAATAAGATGTTTTAACTTTACTGCATTACTTCTGTTTTACTTTATTAGAATATGATTTTACTCATGTATAAATAGACATAGTCTACTCATCTTGTAATTATTCAAATTTGACATAGTGAATTATCTTCTCCTCTACCTGTAGTTTTTTTCCCGCAAGGGTTTTCACGTAAAAATCTGTGTGTTCTTTATTTTTCTTTCTGTTTCTTTTGCAATTTGTTGCCATTGCCGACTATCTATTTTTCACAAATTACATAATAGTGCTGGATTACACAATTCTGGTTTTTTATGGGATGTACAATTATGCATAGCTTAGATCTGCAACATAAATAAAGTAGTGGGTTTTTTTCATGGTTTGCTAGTGTATACCTACAATTCTAAAGTGAGAATCTATATTTAGTGTTTTACAGGTTAAAAAAAAGAAACTTGGGTCTCTTATGTAGCCATTGATGTGCAAAAAAAAATGTATTTTGTTCTTTCTCATATTTTCTCAAGAAACAAACAGAAAAAAATCTAACTACCTAGAAACTAAAAAAAGAGGAACAAAATTGAATGAGAAAATCCAAAAATGAAGATGAATCAAGATTTTAAGTAAAAAATAGAGATAACCCAAAACCTATGAGCTAAAAAGAAAGCAAATTAAACAAAAAAAAATCCAACAGAAAAAAATCCAACTACCTAGAAATTTTATTAGTTGCCGGGTTTCAATAATGAGCTCTTCATTTCAGGTTTATTGGGTAATCCAGATCTTTGTAGCTTGAATTTTGAATCCACTTCCTCTATGCCCAAGAGTCAAACTCAATACCTTCTACATCGAGCAAAGAAGTAGCAGCAGTATAGAAAAGAATGAGAAAATGGAATTGGGAAGAAAAAAGGTGACCAGGAAAAAGAAAAAAAAAGGAGATTAGGAAGAAGAAACCTCATTTGGAAAAAGAAAGAAAAAAAGAAATAGTCTTAAAAATATTTTTATTTATTTTTAATATTTTTATTATGACATTATCATGATGTAATTTATTCCACGTGTCACGATCTTATTCCGTCACTTGTCCTGAATTTAACGCCGTTAGTCTCAAGTACCAATATAGTGGACGGAAAAAATGTTTGAGTACCAATCTAGGACAAAAGAAAGCTATAAGTACCGATCTGGGAGAAGTAAACAAGTTTGGGTACCAAATTTATATTTAACCATTTTTTAACTAAAATTTTAACATAAAAACAATTTAAATACTAAGCCTTACAGTCCACTAATATAAAAAGTGGTAAATTGTCACATAAAACCTTAATAATTACCTTTTAAGCCTTTTTAACTAATAAAATCAATAATAATTAAATTTTGTAATTTTTACAATTTAGTCTTTATACCCTATTAACCATCCAATCAACAAAATTATCGTTCCAAAATTCAATAGAACATTAATATAGACCCGTAAATATTAATAAATAATTTTTACTGACTCTTTCATCGAAAAACGAGATTCTGAAACCGCCATTTTTCATACCACTAAAAATGGGCCACTACAAATTATGTTAGTAAGCCTATACTCATATAAAGTAAGTGAACTTGTATAGGTTTGGTATTGAGTTTGGCGAACCTAGTTTTTTTCAGTGAGGAACTTATTTAGAAAGTGCATTACTTTTGTAATAATTAAGTGTGCTGCTTGGTTGAGAATTTCAAGGGTAAAACTTAAAGGGATAGATGTTTAGATCTTAGGTACAAAAGTAAAAAGTCTATACTAGTGAGTGTTAGAGCTTGGATACACTTGTTGTACGAGGTATTAATATAATGAATATTGAGTTTGAATACACTTGTGGTATGAGGTACTAAAATAGTGAATTCTCTTAGGGCAAGGACCCGCAGATGTAGGGAAATTGAATTATATAAACATCCCTTGTCATGTTTACTTTTTTCCATTTTACATTTATTGTACTTGAAATAGTTACAAATTGGACTTAGCATTGCTTTTGGCACTACTTGTTATTGTAGTCAAATATCAATTCGGACCCATTAGTCTTATTGACATTGCTTTCGACACTTTTGTTGTTTTTAAGAATTCCAAATTTTGAATTCTTTATCATTTTGGTTATCAAAATAATCAATTTTCGTTAAATTTTTTTAAAAAATCTCATCTTTTTTCAAGAAGATAAAATTTCACATCAAACAAGTAATAATTTTTTAGCGGTATTAGTGTGGTTTGGACTAAGACAAAGGCGACAACAACCAAGCCAAAGTTGGAATGATAAAATTATTATTTTTTGGCATTATATAGATAAGAGTTCAAGCTTTGTGTAACAACCCGATTTTTAGTGTTGACGGAACAGTGGTTTAGACCACAAATTCTGTCGTGTTGACTCATAAATATTATTTTTAGAATACTTATAAAGTCATTAGAGTCGTATTAAAATTTAGTTTAGAAATATTAATGATTAGATAGTTAATTAAAGAAAAAGGGCTAAATTGAAAAAGGTGAAAAACTTGCAAATTAAAGCAAATAGGTGATGAAATGGTTTAATTAATATTGGAGGAAGGACTTAGGTAATAGTTATGCCTAAATTAATATAGTGGGACGGCATGTTAATGCAAAATAATAAAATAAGGTAATTATAATGGTAAAAGTGTAAATTACTTGAAATTAAAACAAAACAAATTGAAATTTTAAAGTTTTCTATTCATTCTTCTTCAAAATTGGCCAAAACCACCATAGGAGGGAGCTCTAAGTTCGGTTTCTTCATTTTTATTGCATGTGAGTTCAATTTTTACCTGTTTCTTACAATTTTTATGTTTTTGAGGTCGTTGCAACTAGGCCCAGCTAGCCCGTACTTTCGTTTTTGATTCTGTTAAAAATTTTGGAAGTGTCCATTGATGAATATTGAATTATTTATGAATATTAGGTATGTGGAGCAATTATTATGCTATTGAATGAATTTGTGAAGAGATTTTTGTTAAATATTAATTTTAGGATTAAATTGTGAATATGTCAAAATATTAGGGTTGGATAGTTAATTTTATGTTTGTTAGGGGATTTTTGAGGGTCTATAATGTATGGATAATTTATTTATTTGAGAAAATTAGTTAATTTGATGAATTTTGAGTTAAGGGACTGAATTACAAAAAATGTAAAAGTTTGGGGTAATTATGTAAATTCAAAAATAAAATGGTATTAATTGTAAAAGAGATTTTAAATGAATTATATGTTAATAATTGAGAAGTTTTACCTTATAGATCAATAATTCGTATATATTCGAGGAAAAGGAAAAATAATATAGTAGTCCCTGAACTTCTGTAATTTCTACGATTCAGTCCAGGTAAGTTCGTTACATGGTTACTATTAATCTATTGAATATTCCATACTATTCATTATTTGTTGAATTACGGATTTTACTGAGTTATGCTTACTGAAATAGAAATATGGTGATTATTCGGGCTATGTGCCTAGTAGGCTTTGTGCCGATGATTATTCGGGCTATGTGCCTAGCAGGCTTTGTGTCGGTGATTATTCAGGCTATGTGCCTAGCAGGCTATGTGCTGGTGTATTGAAAATTGCATTAATTTAGTAGTTTTCAGTTAATTATAAATGAAACTAATATCGAACTTACTAAGCTTTTTGATGCTAATAGTTTGATTTATTCTTGTAGGACCTTTTGAATCGTTGCTTTGATTGAATCGGCTCAGAAGCTCGCATACTATCATCAACATCTTGGTAATCATTTTGGTTCTTACTAGTTGGTTTAAGTGGCATGAATTAGGAAAAGGTTTATAATAATTGAATATTTTGTATGGATGTAAATGTTTTAAGTAACTTATTATGCTTGTTTCTAGTAAAAATAGTTAAACTTGTGTGCTTAATTAGGTAAACCTTTTGGAACATATATATAAATAGAAGTTGTATAAATCTTGTGGTGTCAAATGATGATGATTGAATACTTCAAGTATGCTATGTGAATTAGCTTAGTTATAAGTTCTTATAATGCTTAATTTTTGTTTAGTGTTTGGTATGTTTGGAAATATGGTGAAATGGTACTTTGTTGAGAATGACATATATAATGTTAATGCTAGTAAACGGTAAGTAAACTCAATGATATGTATAATGCAAATATGTTTAGAAGTTAGTTGAATATTTTGGCCAAATTTAGTACATGATTATGCATATTACATGTTGTCATTTGAGGTGCCTAAGGGTGGTTGTATGTTCTTATACCTTGATTGATTAGTTAGAATATGCATGATTTTGGTGCCTTATTATAGCTTGTATATATGTGAAATTTTGGTTGTAGGTGCATGCCAAAATGAGTGAGAAAAATGGCTTGTAAAATGGCCTATTTTCGTCCACACAGGCAGAGAGACGGGCGTGTGTCTCAGCCGTGTGTGACACACATGGTCGTGTGTCCCCTGTAGCTTGTAAAGGGTTGCAAGTCAGGCTATCACATGGCCTAGCACACAGCTTGACACACGGGCGTGTGGGGTTATTTCGAAGGGTACACGGCCTGGCATACGGGCGTATGGCTTGGCCATGTGACCCAAGTCAATGAGTTACACGGGCACAGACACGAGTCGTGACACGACCATGTGTCCCTATTTCGAATACCCACACGGCCGTGTGACCCCCTAGTTTTGAAAATTTTCCTTATTTCTTGAAAAATTCTTTGGATTTTCGATTTAGTCCTGACTTGCTTTTAACGTGTTTTTAGGGCCTCGAGAGCTCGTATAGGGAAAAATATGTATGATTTGGATTATTGATATGAGTTGAAATGTTTGAAAATTATGCTCATTTGAATTGTAAACGCTGGTAATGCTTCATAACCTTAGTTCGTTGACGGATACGGGTTAGGGGTGTTAAACATTGTGTTACCCATCTCCCTCTCTCAAATTTGTAATGATAAAAAATTAATAAAAAAAGTAAAATTGAATATCAAACTAAATATAGTACATTAAAAACCTGTAATGATCCGATAGTTATGAGTGTTGACACCATTTTTTGGATGGAAAACGGGGTCGACTTGGGTTTTAAAAATGAAAACGAAAAACGGGAGTCGCCACCAATCCTTTTTGATAAGGTGTGATTGGATCACATCGAAAAGTAGTTGTTTTTAATAAACGGTTTGATTTTATTAAAACAACAAGTTTGGTCCATGAAATTCAGAAAAACGAGTTCGGGAGTCGGTTACGCACGAGGAAGGATTAGCACCCTCGATACGCCCAAAATTGGTACCTAGTTAATTACTTAATGTCTTAGTGTCGAAAAACTGAAAAATACGATCATTGTATTAAAATGTTAAAAATTTTAGGAAAAGAGGGTACGTTCCACGTTAATCGAGAAAGAAAGAATCATATCTAGTAAGTTAAGACACAATGTCTCGAATTCTCGATACGCGAATGAATGTAAAAAAATTACTTATTTAAAAGATGTTTAACTATCTCGAATTTAAAAAAGGGGATCAAGTCCAGTAAGTCAGGACTCGATCTTTTCTTAATTTCCGAGATCATTTAAAACTTTGGTTAAAAAAACTCGCGTATTTAGATTTATCGTAAAAATCGAAACCCAGTAAGTTAGGGTACAATCTTCTCGAGTCTAAACATGAAATTTTGTTTATTCAAAAATCATAATTCATACATTGAATGAAAAATAATTTAACGCGTAATAGTAGAAATAAAACACGATGTTAATGCTCGTAACAAAACAATAATGAATTCGATAATGTAAGTATGAATAATACGAGTAACAACAAATAAAAGATAAATAAATAAAAAACGAATTAAACATGCAAAAGAATAAGCAAATAAACTATTCGAATGAAAGTGGGCATAAATAAATAAAAGAAAGTAAACACCACGCGAAATAATGAAACCATAAAAGAAATAAAAATATATAAATACATGTATATATATATTTTAGAATTATGAGAATATAGAAAATATTTAAAAATATGTATACATATATCTATGTGTAATAAAATACGTAGAAATAGATATAGGTATGTGTAAGTATGAAAAATGAAATATAAAAATATATTTATAATAACTTTAAAATGTATGCGTATATGTATTAGGAAAATGTATATATTCACACACAAATAAAATAAAATAAAATAAAATATGTACACATATATATTATAAAAAGTATGCGTTTGTATATGTAAATATATAGCAAGAATTTTAAAATTAAAAGAGTATAATAATAGTAATAATATGAAATTTGTTAGGAAAATAAACAAAATAGCAAAAAGACTAAATTAAACATTAAAACAAGATTCATGGCTCAAAACGCAAATAAACAAAAGTGGGGGGACTACTCTGAAAATTCATAAAACATGGAGGGACCAGTAAAGGAAATTTCCCTTCCATTAAAATGACGTAGTTCGGGTAAGGATTAAATTGAAAACGCAAAAAATTTTCGGGTAAAATTCAAAAGATTAAAAGAACCTAATTTTAAAAGCATTAAAAAGAGGAAGGGCTAAACGTGCAATTAGTCCTTCCGTCAAAAACACGCGGATCCCGCTGGAGCGGGTCGGGTCAGTCAACGGGTCAGGTCAAAACGGCGCCGTTTTGGTGCCTGAGAAGGCTGCCCAAAACGACGTCGTTTTAGAAGCCTATTTAAACTAATTTTTTTTCAAAATTTTCATTCTTCCCTTCTTCTCGAAAAAAAAAAACAAAAAATTTCTCTCAAGTCTCTCTCCCTTCCTCCGACCAGAGCCCAGAAACCAGCGAACAGGGCCGACACCATTTTTTGGATTAAAAACGGGGTCGACTTGGGTTTTGAAAAAATGAAACGGGAGTCGCCACCAATCCTTTTTTTATGAGGTGTGATTGGATCACCTCGAAAAGTGGTTGTTTTTAATAAAGGGTTTGATTTTATTAAAACAACAAGTTTGGTCCATGAAATTCAGAAAAAAAAAAGTTCGGGAGTCGGTTACGCATGAGGAAGGATTAGCACCCTCGATACGCCCAAAATTGGCACCTAGTTGATTACTTAATGTCTTAATGTCGAAAATTGAGAACTTTGGAGAATTTTAAAAATACGATCATTTTATTAAAACGTTGAAAATTTTCAAGAAAAAGGGGATATTTCACGTTATTCGAGAAAGAAAATCATATCTTGTAAGTTAAGACACAATGTCTCGAATTCCCGATACGCGAACGAAAAATGTTTATTTTAAAAAAAATTAGCCCTCTCGGATTTAAAAACGAGATCACGACCAGTAAGTTAGGACGCGATTTTTTAATCCCGAGATCATTTAAAAATTGAGTTTAAAAAGGTTCATGCATTTAGATTTATCGTGAAAATCGAAACCCAGTAAGTTAGGGTACGATCCTCTCGAATCTAAACACGAAATATTATTTATTCAAAACAAATTTTGTTAAATCGAGTATAATAAAAACACGAAAACCATAACAAAAATACGAAAGCTAATTACATTTTTTATGCATGGTAAAACCATAATGGATATGAAAGTATAAAAACGATATGAAATGCGATAACGACATAAAATAAATAAAAGTCGGCCTTACAACATACAAACAATAAAATATACAAACAAACAAAATTAAATCTATCATTTAAAATACTAATGAAAATGAAATAAATAAATATTGAATATAATTGCAAATGTAAAGAGATGTATATGGACATGAATTTAAAATATGTGTGTATGCATAAATTATAAAAAATATATATAAAGTATATTAAAAAAGGAAAAAATTATATATATAAAAATATGTACATATATATACGTAGGTGTATAAAATTATGGAATATGAAAATAATGAAATACATATGAAAAATAGGTGCATACATACATTGTAAAATGAAAGAAAATATGTATATACAACTTATAAAATATAGAAAAATGATTTTAAGATATATACAAAAAAGATATATACAAAAAAGATATAAATATATGTAAGTTCATGAAAATAAAATGTGTAATCAAATATATATACATATATAATATGCAAGTATATATGTATATGCAGGTTAAGAAATACGCATGAATGTATATATACAAATACGTATTCTAGAAACATAGGCATATAGATATATAAAAAAACTAAGGTAAATGTAAACACATACACATATATATTAAAAAGATAATAAAATGATATATATATTATTAAATATCATCATGCATATACATACATATATATATAGCAAGATTTGAAAAATAAAAAAAAGCATGAAAAGCACAGTATCGCATTTTAAATGATAAAATAACAAGATAATAAAAAGGGATTAAAATACAATTTAAACTAAATAGGCGGGATAATTTTTTAAAAAAAAGGAAAACAACGTAGGGACTAATTTCAAAAGCAAAAAAGGAAAGGGGGATCAGTAGGGAAAATATCCCACACCAGCTAAACGACGCCGTTCAAGTGCAATCCCAACCCATAGCTATGGACCAAATTGAAACAAAAGAGAAATTTATGGTCGAAATCGCAAGTATGCGGAAAACTGCCCTGAAAGCGCTACAAAATCAAATGGACCAATGGCGCAATTAGTCCATTTAGCGAAAACGCGCGGATCCTCCCCCAGGGTCGGGTCACCACGCGGGTCAGAGAAGGCTTAAACGGCGCCGTTTTATACTGCTATTTAAACATAAAGTTTTTTACAAAAATTCATTTTTTACAGTTAAAATAAAAAAACTCAAAATCATTCTCTTTTCTCTCTGTTTCTCAAAAAAACGATTCCCCTCCCCTTTGAATCCGACCACACCGTCGAGGAGCTCGCTCAAAGGCCTCGCCGTGGCCTCATCGTGGCTTCGCCTTGCCGGAAAATGAAAGGAAAAGGGGAGGGGCTGCTCCTTTTTGCTCGTCTCTCCACTGGCGCGGCCTAAACGAAACCCCAGAGGATTTCTACGGCTTCGGCGCAGAAGGGATCACCGACGGGGGCGTGCCGCAAGTGAAAGGTATCGCCTTTCACCCTTTTCTTGACCTTTTTAGAGAGATAAATTCAAATAAAACTTAATATAAAAGAAGACAGAGGATTCAAGAGGCTTAGATCACCTTGAAACTGTTTATTGTTGTTTTTTTCTTTTTTGGTTACTCTCTGTTTTTGTGTTACATAGATCGCTAGAAAAAAAACAAAGTTACATTTTGCTGGCTTTTATAGCCGATCTTCTATTGCCTGCGTTCTTTGTTTGCTTGTTCTCTTTTTTGTAGGCGATGGTGCAAGTAGGGCGGCGACGTAACCAGGGCGGTGGTGACGTGACGTTGGCGGCGGCAGGCCAAAGGTCAATAGGTGCGGCGCTAGGGTTTCAGAAAATCTGAAACCCTAGTCTGACTTTGACACTTGGGCTTGGGTCTATTGGGCTAAATTGGGTTGCTGATTTGGGCTTTGGTAGGTTTAGGGTTAATTGGGCTTTAATTTAGGTCTGTTTAATTTTGGGTCATTAGGTTTGAATTGGGCCCGGGTTTGTATTGGGCCATTCGGGTTTGGGTTGATGGGTAAGGTCTAGGTGGTTTTGGGTATTGGGTAATGGGCCTCGGTTAAGTTTAGGAGAGTTAATTGATTTTGGGTTCTTGGGCCCGGGTCTGGGCAAAATTGGGTTGTACAGCTGCCCCTCTTTGCTCGTTGTCGTGTAACAAGAATAGAGCAAAGACTAAAAAAGACTAATTTTGCCCGGTCTCGCCGAGTCTTGACTTCTTTGATGCTTCTCCTCTTCAAGTAGCTTTATTCCAGTCTACTGTGTCTTGTCGCTTCAATCCATTCCACTGCATTTCAACAAGATCCGACTTGTAGCTTCAATCTTCTTTGCAGCAACTTTTGGGGGATGAAGTTTGTGGTTTTAGTCTATCCTACTGCGATGTCAGGGAGATAAGACTTGTAACTTCAACTGCAACTTCAGAGGTATAGACGTTGGCGCTTCGACCCACTCCGCAACGTCGGGGAGATAGAATTACTGACTTCAATGTACTCCACTGTAACCACAGGAAGGTAAAACCTGATACGATTCACTCTACTGTAACTTCAGAGAGATAAGATCCTTTAATCCGCTCCACTGTAATCTCAAGGAGACAGGATTACTGTCTTTGATCTGCTCCGCTGTAATCTCAGGGAGATAAGACCTGATACGATCTTCTCTACTGTAACTTCAGAGAGATAAGATCCTTTATTTTAATCCACTCCACTGTAATCTCAGGGAGATAGGATTACTGTCTCTGATCTGCTCCGCTGTAATCTCAGGGAGATAAGATCTGTAATTCTTCGGTCTGCTCCACTGTAATCTCAGGGAGATAAGACCTGATACGATCCACTCTACTGTAACTTCAGAGAGATAAGATCCTTTAATGCGCTCCACTGTAATCTCAAGGAGATAGGATTACTAGCTTCAATCTGCTGCGCTGTAATCTTAGGGAGATAAGATCTGAAATTCTTCAGTCTATTCCACTGTAATCTCAGGGAAATAAGACCTGGTGCGATCCACTCTACTGTAACTTCAGAGAGATAAGATCCTTTAATCCGCTCCACTGTAATCTCAAGGAGATAGGATTACTAGCTTCAATCTGCTCCACTGTAATCTCAGGGAGATAAGATCTGAAATTCTTCAGTCTGTTCCACTGTAATCTCAGGGAAATAAGACCTGGTGCGATCTACTCTACTGTAACTTCAGAGAGATAAGATCCTTCATTTTAATCCACTCCACCGTAATCTCAGGGAGATAAGATTACTAGCTTCAATCTGCTCCGCTGTAATCTCAGGGAGATAAGATCTGACACAATCTGCTCCACTGCAACCAATGGACGCAAGGCTTTGTTTTCGATCTGCTTCGTTGTTAACGCAGGAAGGCAAGATATGCTATCTTCAATCAGCTCCACCGCAACCGATGGAGACAAAGCTTGTATCTTCGATCTGCTTCACTGTCAAGGCAGGAAGGCAAGATCTGTTGTCTTTGATCTACTTCGCAGTCAGTACAGGAAAGTAAGATCTGATGTCTTCATTAATCTGTTCTCTGGGGAACATGACCTGTATGTTCTATTTTATGAACTTAATTGTGCCTAGTGATTAGGATGACATGATCAGAACGAATGAAATGCTCCTAACTAGATGTGTATGAATGACATGCAAAATGTCATGAAATTGATTCCTTAATGCTTAGGTTATCATCATACAAAAGCTTATTAAGGCTTTATCACTGACGTGCTACACCGCCTTCTTGCTCGGCTAGCATATCCAAAGAAACACTTAATCTGATTGCCCCCCAATGTGAACGTCAAAATTCAATCCACTAGGACGTAAAATTTGTACCATCAATCTCCCACTGTAACCCAAGGGTAAAAAGGTATGGCTTTTCTCAATCTTCTCTTATCGCGATTCAAGGATACAGAATGTGAAGCTGTTTGCTCCTTTACCTCATTTCCAAGGTGTCATACCAAATGCTCATGCACAATTGCAAAATTTTCTTCTCCGAGAAAACCTTTTCTTATCACTTGGTGGTTATTGCTTGCTTGTTTATTGAAGCCTTGTCACCTAACACGACATTTGTCATTTTGTCTTATCCACGTTTGGACAACAAAGCTTAAAAGGATAGTCCTGATTTAGACTTTTTCCTTTTAGACACTTCAAATCTGATGTGTTCTAAACAACAGTCTTGTTTCAGGTTCCCTCATTATTTAGAAATTTCTAGAGCAATATGCAAAGCTCATTTTGCTTGAACATTCAGTCCATTAATCGTTATTCCAAATGTTTTTGAAAAAAGATTATCACAATGGACAAACAAAATTATATTGAGAACAAATCTCGAAATGAATAAGTTAACAAATTTTCCTAAGATAAGATGAAAAATAAACAAAATGAAATTTTATTGGGGAACAAAGCTTGAAATTAATACATCAATCAAGACAACAAATTTTGCCAAGATTCAAAATATAAGATACCAACAGGTGCCCCAGATATCGCAACATGAGCTTCCCTGTATAATTTTTTTTTACCATTTAATATGTGTTTAGGGAATCTACAGTATTTTGTCGATACCCCAAGATGTCGCCTACCCTTTCTTGTGATTCAGGTATAGCGAGACCACCACATGCCCCAAATTTTTGATCAAAATTTAAGTTGTTCCGTTCACCTCATGCCTCATCAAAAATTGAGCCACCTTTTTCAGGTTTTCAACTCAAATCCCCTTTGGTCTCAAGGCGCCTTTTTACGGGTTTTCACCTTGGCCTCTCCTTTTTTTCCTTTTTTTTTCAAGTGAAATATTTCTTGACTGAGTCTGAGTTCACAAGATTTGGCAGGCTTTTACCATCCATCTCGCTCAAGATTAAAGCTCCTCCTAAAAAGGCCTTTTTTACCAGATATGGACCTTTCCAATTTGACATCCATTTTCCTCTAAAATCCTTTTGTAGAGGAAGAATCTTTTTCAACTCCAAGTCCCTCTCGTAAAATTCTCTGGGACGAACTTTTTTATTATAGGCTCGCATCATTCGTTTCTGATACATCTGACCATGACGAATAGCTTTTAACCTCTTTTCTTCTACCAAGTTCAGCTAGTCATATCGAGATTGAATCCATTTAGCCTTCCAACTTTAGTTCAGCTAATACTCGAAGAGAAGGAATTTCAACTTCTATGGGTAAAACTGCCTCCATCCCATAGACTAAAGAAAACGGCGTTGCCCCTGTAGAGGTCCTAACAGAGGTACGATATGCCAGAAGGGCAAAAGGTAATTTCTCGTGCCAATCTTTGTAGGTTTCAGTCATTTTCCCTACAATTTTCTTGATATTTTTGTTAGCTGCTTCTACGGCACCATTCATTTTTGGACGGTACAGTGACGAATTGTGGTGTCTGATCTTGAAATGACTACAAACTTTCGCTATTGAGTTGTTGTTCAAGTTCAGTGCATTATCGGATATGATCTTTTCAGGCATCCCGTATCGACATATGATCTCTTTCTTCAGAAACTTGGTAATTGCTGACTTCGTGACATTTGCATACGAAGCAGCCTCCACCCATTTAGTGAAGTAATCAATAACCACAAAGATAAAGCGATGCCCATTAGAAGCTTTCGGAGATATGGGCCCGATAACATCCATTCCCCACATAGAGAAAGGCTATGGAGAAACCATAACATGAAGAGGTGATGGTGGTGCGTGCATTTTGTCACCATAGATTTGACATTTATGGCACTTTTTGGCATAATTAATGTAATCCCCTTCCATGGTGGACCAATAGTACCCAAACCTCATAATTTGTCTGGCCATCGTGAAGCCATTGGCATGCGTTCCACAGATACCTTCATGCACTTCTTCCAAAATTTTCTTAGCTTCGACAGCGTCCACACATCTCAACAATACTTGATCTTTTCCTCTTTTATACAGGATATCCCCATCTAGGACATAATCAATGGCTAATCTCCTCAATGTCTTCTTATTATTTTCTGTCGCCTAATCAGGGTACTCACGACTCTTCACATATCGCAATATGTCATGGTACCAAGGGTGATCATCCTTTTCTCCTTTATTGTCAATGTTGCAACAATGGGCTGGAGCCTCATAAATGCTGATCTGGATAGGCTTCATATCCTCTAGCCTGTTTACTTTGAACATAGAAGCCAGGGTAGCCAAAGCATCTGCCATCTGATTCTCATCTCGTGGGAGATAATTAAAGGTGACACTATGAAATTCCTCAATCAATTCCATAACCAATTTTCGATAGCGGACTAACTTGGGGTCTCTTGTTTCCCATTCCCCTTTGAGCTGGTAAATTACTAATGCAGAGTCCCCGTAAATCTCTAGCACCTTAATTTTTCGCTCTATGGCTGCTCGGATGCCCATAATGCAAGCTTCATACTCAGCCATGTTATTTGTACAATCAAAATCCAATTTGCTAGTAAAAGGGTAATAATCTCCGCTAGGGGACACGAGTACTGCCCCGATTCCGTTGCCTATAGCATTTGAAGCTCCATCAAAATTTAACTTCCAATGACCACCTTCTTGGAAATCTTTTTCTGTGGTTGCAACATACATCAAATCTTCATTTGGGAAATCAAAGTTCAAGGGTTCATAATCCTCCAGCGCTCTACTTGCCAGGAAGTCCGCTATCGCACTCCTTTTTACAGCCTTCTGGTTCACATAGACTATGTCAAATACAGATAGGAGAATTTGCCATCGGGCCATTCTTCCGTTCAAAGCGATTGATTCCATCAAGTATTTTAGAGGGTCCAATTTAGAAATTAACCAGGTTGTATGGTATAACATGTACTGTCTCAGTCTCCAAGTTGTCCAGATCAGGGCACAACATAACTTCTCGATTGGCGAATATCATGTTTCGCATTCGGTGAACTTCTTACTGAGATAGTAGATTGCTCTTTCTTTTCGTCCTGTCTCATCATGTTGACCAAGCACGCATCCCATAGAATTTTCAAATACTGCCAAATATAGTATGAGCGGTTTGTTTGGGCAAGGTGGCATCAGCACTGGGGCGTTGGATATGTAATGTTTAACTTTTTCAAAAGTTTTTTTGGCACTCCTCATCCCATACACCTGGATTATGTTTCTTAAGGAGACGGAATATGGGGTCACATTTCTCGGTTAATTGTGAAATAAACCGAGTGATGTAGTTCAGTCTTTCTAGAAAACCTCGAACCTCTTTTTGAGTACGCGGCGGAAGTAATTCTTGTATTGCTCTTACTTTGTCAGGATCAATCTTGATTCCTCTCTCACTGACTACGAATCCCAGTAATTTTCCTGATCTGACCCCAAATGTGCATTTCACTGGATTTAGCTTTAGCTGAAACTTTCTCAACCTCACAAATAATTTCTTAAGGACCTACACATGTTCCTCTTCTGTTTTAGATTTCGCAATCATGTCATCAACATAGACTTCTAACTCCTTATGCATCATATCATGAAACAGTGTTACCATGGCCCTCTGATACGTTGCCCCTATATTTTTCAACGCAAATGGCATCACTTTATAGCAAAAGGTTCCCCATAGGGTTATGAATGTAGTTTTCTTCATATCCTTAGGATGCATCTTAATTTGGTTATATCCATAGAAACCATCCATGAAAGAAAACAGTGAATGCCCCGCTGTGCTGTCTACCAAGGTGTCGATGTGCGGCAAGGGAAAGTTATCTTTTGGGCTACCCTTATTTAAATCTCTATAATCCACACACATTCGTACCTTCGCATCTTTCTTAGGGGCAGGAACGATATTGGCCACCCACTCGGAGTATTTGACCACTTGCAGGAATCCTGCGTCAAATTGCTTTTGCACCTCCTCTTTTATTTTTAATACAACATCTGGCCTCATTCTTCGAAGTTTTTGCTGAACTGGTTTGCAATTTTCCTTTATAGGAAGTCGGTGAACTACAATGTCAGTACTTAGCCCCGGCATATCTTGATATGACCATGTGAAGACATCTTTGAATTCTCGAAGCAACTCAATGAGGTCTTGTTTTACTTCTTTAGCTATGCATGTGCCAATCTTCACCACCTTTCCCTCTTCCAGAGTCACTGTCTCTACTGTCTCCTTGTGAGGTAGGATTTGTTTCTCTTCTTGCTCTACCATCCTCAACAAGTTCGGAGATAGGTTGCAATCTATGTTATCTTCAAAATCTTGAGATTCCTCTAAACACATACCTCGTTCGAAAGGATTTTCTAAGTCCATAGTAGGGTCACTCATGTTATTGATGTCTTGGGACCTGTTATAAATACCGAAAAATGTACAGGGAATGTATGAATTTAAGGATTCTTATTTAATATGGTCATGAATGAATGAAAGAATGATCTGGAATGAAGGCATCCAAGATGACTATTCATGTGAAAGAATGAAAAGAATTTTAAAAGAATATATACTCAAAATGCAAAAATATATTTCATTGAAATCACAATGTTCAAATATAAGCCCATTTCATTTCACAAAAAGTTTCATTTTCTCTAGGCTTAGAACAATTAGCATGTTTTGAATATTACTCTGAAAAAGCTCTAAAAACTTCAGGCATTTCTTCTGCAGTCCAATTGTTTAAAACACTCCCAGGTTCAACGAGATAGATGTCTGATGTACTTCCTTCTTCAGATTTTTCTTACGATATGGAATTGATGTTCAAGTTTCCTAGCATTTCCTCTGTGATCTCCCTTCTTGGAGTCCTCAGTCCAGAATACATGATTCCTCCCGATACAAAGGTCTTGGATATGTGGGGGAAAGCCATCGGTTCCCAATCAACTTCTTTTCCGTTCACACGCGCCTTCCTCTTCTCTTGTCTTTTCTCCAACTCTTTTCTTCTTTGCTTAGCATTTGGTTTAAATCCTAAACCAAAACGGTCTTGCTTGTCCTTCAGCACTGGTGCTTCTATCCTTCCTTGAAGGCATCTTCCCAGTCCTCTTCCGAGCGTAGCTCCTTTCCCAACTGTCATTTGTAGTCCCATCCTCGTGGCTCTAGATATGCTGGGCATCGGGATCTTCTTTCCCTCAATGACAGAGGTTGCATTTACGAACTCTAAGGATCGAAAGGAACATTCAACCGTCTCATCATCTATTCCCAAATATGGTGCGTCACTGGTTACCGATGCAATGATATTTTCCTCAGCGTCAATCGTAATTAACCGGCCTTCTGTTACCAATTTCAACTTCTGGTGTAATGATGAAGGCACCGCTCCTGCTGAATGAATCCAGGGTCTTCCCAACAAGCAATTATACGAAGGCTTGATATCCATCACTAAAAAAATCCACCTCGTATATATTCGGGCCAATTAAGAGGGGTATTTCTATTCTTCCCATCACCTTCCTTTCAGTACCATCAAATGCTCTCACTATATTCTGGCATGATTTCATGTGAGAGCTATCCATCGGTAACCTATTTAAGGTGGATAGGGGTAAAATATTCAAGGCTGACCCATTATCAATTAGCACTCCTGCTAACGCATACTCCCCGTAACGAGCAGTGATATGTAATGCTTTGGTGGCTCCTCTTTCCCCCGGCGGTATTTCATCATCATTAAAGAAAATGAAATTGTCGGCACTGATATTGTTAACCAAGCGGTCCAACTTATTCACTGAGATATCGTGAGCGACATAAGTTTCATTTAGCACCTTAATCAACGCATTACGATGTATCTCTGAACTTATAAGCAATTCAAGCACCGAGATACGAGCTGGTTGTTTATGCAATTGCTCTACCACGCTGTACTCGCTATGTTTCAAGAATTTTAGAAATTCTCTAGCCTCATTTTCAGTTACCGGCTGATTGACACGCGGTTCAATTTTGTTTGTTTTTGCTTTTCCCAACTCAACTGCTAAGGCTTTTCCTTTTCCAGATTCCACTCTCGCGTTTGCTGGATCATAGCATTTTCCACTTCGTGTATAGAATCCTTCGTCCTCTCTTGAAGCGTTTACCAAGCTCTCTTTCCCTGGAATTGTCACATTGCAGTCGTAATTCCAAGGAACTTTTTTGCTATCCTCGTAAGGAAAGGATACAGGTTTTTGAATTATGACCTTTAGCGTTATTTGAATTCCAGATTCTCTGCTCATTGGTTTTGAAATAATTACCACTAGGTGACTAGCCTTTTGGGCTTTCCCCATGGATCCTTCTTCTGTAGCATAAACTTCTCCTTCTTCTAGTCCATTAATCTCTTCATAAAATTCCAACTCTTTGTTATCCATTACGTTTTACACCATGGTTCTGAATTCGGTACATTTTTGGATGTCGTGGCCTTCTTCTGCGTGGAACTCACAAAACTTACTTGCTCCTTCAGGCCTTTCTATTGAATCTTGCTTGATGCGTCCTCCTTTCACCATTTGTTTCCAAACCCATTCAAGGGGGGTCCTTATCTCTGCCACATTGGCTTTGACTCTCCTTCCTCCATTCTCAATTATCGCGTTCACCCCTTCATCATGATTGGGCAATGGACTTTCCGTGTTGGGTGAGTCACCAAATTTGACAACGCCCAATTTGATAAGTTCTTCCACTACCTTCTTGAAAGCAGTACAATTTTCTATCGAGTGTCCTGAAATTTCGGTATGATAATCACACTGAGCGTTTGTGTCATACCATTTTGGATATGGGGGTTGTAGAGGACTCAAGTAACGAGGAGCGACAACATACGCATTAAATAAATTCTGGTACAGCTCCTTATATGTCATTGGAATGGGAGTGAACTGGGGCTTCTCAGTATTTTGCCTCATTCCCGACTCTTGTTTCGATGAGCCCTGTTGATTAATGACCGCTTTCCTTGGTTGACTCACAGTAATTGATTTACTGTAGGCACTCACATTATTCACTTCATTTTCTCTTTTCCTCGGGGCTGTCCTTTTATTGTTCTCCCCTCCGTCTATTCTTCCACTTTTAATAACATGCTCGATCATTTCGCTGTTCATGATTATATCCGAGAAATTCTTTGAAGCACTTCCCAACATGTGAGTGATGAATGGGGATTTCAATGTGTTAATAAAAAGCGTCGTCATTTCTTTTTCCAAAAGAAGTGGTTGCATCTGCACTGCCACTTCTCTCCACCTCTGTGCATATTGTCTGAAGCTTTCGTTCCATTTCTTCTCCAAATTCTGCAGAGTTATCCTGTCAGGCATCATTTCTGAGACATGATTATATTGTCTCATGAATGCCTGTGCCAAATCTCTCCAAGTAGCAATTTTGGTTCGGCTTAGCTGATTGTACCATTTTAACGCCGCACCTGTAAGACTATCCTAGAAGCAGTGTATTAATAATTGATCATTATTAATATACCCCGTCATTCTCCTGCAGAACATAGTGATATGGGCTTCTGGGCAACTAGTCCCATTATATTTCTCAAATTCCGGCATCTTAAATTTGTAAGAAAGCACCAAATCCAGAACTAAGCTCAGATCTTTCGCATCTATTCCACGATAGCTGTCGCTACTTTCTATCGCCCTAAACTTCTCTTCAATCCATTTCTATTTCTCCTCAAACTGCTTTGGTAACTCTTCCTTTACCTTGTCTTTCTCAGCTACTTCATCGAAATCCAGGACAACAAAATTAACCAGATTATCGCCAGGACTAGAACCAGATCCGACCTGAAAGTTCTTTGGTATTGAAGCATCACCTTGAAGATGCTGGGGCCTAATCAATACAGAAGGTCTTCGTGGATGTGGTTCAGTCTGAACTTGCGCATGCAGAGGTGTAAATCCTGGAGGAAAAAATGGTTCATCATTGTTTTTTTCTTCATCGCAAATCACAGGACCTTTCCCTGTATCCACTCCCTTGGTTATTAATTGCGTCAATTTAGTCATTAGGTCATCCTGAGACTCCTTCATCTTTTGTACCATGTCTTTTTGGATCTTTTCCACATGTTCTTTCATTTGCACCTGCCACTGGTCTTGCATTTCCTTTTGAAGTCGTTCTAGTTTTTCCAACCTTTGTTCCATAATTTTTGACTTAGCCTGAGTGCCGTAACAGTGTCGATTTTCTAGGTTAGCTGAAATAATTTTATTCAATCAGGGTCCTTTAATGGTTGTTAATGCATATAATGTGATGCAGTGCATGAAATGAATGCAAAAAGGGACGTTGATTCTAATTCAATTTCATTCTAAAAACTTTACTAGAAAACAAACTTCTTTACATAAGGTGGATTACAGATACGACTTAGCCCTAATACTCAAAACTCTAATTTTCTTAAGTAACGAGGCTAACTCTTGTCCTCGACTTGACTCTAATTCGTACTTTTCGCTTAACACATCAGCTTGTATTGCTAACGTCTGCAAATGGTCAGCCACCTCTCGGATTTGAAGCACGACTTCTCCCATAATGTGATCCCTATCTCTTACTTGGTTCTGAAAGTAGTGCAACTGCTCGGCTTGACGATCTTCATTAGATTCCAAGTACTTAATCCGAATCTCACAATTTCGTAATGCTGCTTCTAACTCTTCAATTCTTTCTTTCATTTCTTCAATTCTATTTAAGCTTGCCCTTAATTCCATCACAGAATTTCGATTTCGATGCCGATGAAGAGATCCTTCTAATTCAGTTACTCTGTTCTCCAGCTCCCCTTTCTCTTTCTGATTCTCCGATAAACTCCTCTTTAAAGTCTCGTTCTGTGCTTGAATTTCTTGGAACCTCCTCTCCCATTCATCAGCCCTATTCTTTTCTTCTTGAATCTCCTTGCGCCACTGTTCAGAAGACTTTCCCAACCCGGCAGTCCTCATTGATAATCGCAGCTTCTTGTAATCTGTTTTTAAACTATCAAGCTCTTCTTCAGCCCTAGCTTTCCCTTTTCTTAGTCGCTCCGCCTCAAGCTTCTGAACATCTGCATCCAGTCTTAAATTCATTTTTTCTTCCTCTATTCGCTCTATCTGCTTTTCCAACTCTGCATTTCTTGTTTCAAAATCCTATTTTAAAATTTCCAGTTCAGAAGGGACGACCCTTAAATGCTCTTCTAATGACTGGCTGCCTTCATAACTCGATTTGGGAATATTGTCATTGATTCTTCTGGCCCTCCATTCGTCGTACTCAGGAGTCGTCATTGGTCCTACAGCCAATCTCTTCATTCGTCGAGTTTGGTTCCACGCATTGGATATCTCTCGAATCCTCTTTTTGTAACCATCACTCCCGTATGCGAATTCACACCCGGCTAGTCCCTGGGTTGCGGGTATAAACTATCTTAACCTGTATTGTCTGAGCACTAACAACGGGGCATATCCAATAGCTCCCCAGATTCCAAGTAGAGGGACCCAATCAAAATCACCACACCGATACAAAATTTCGTCTGGAAGTCACCACGGAGCTCTCCATTCAATGTCCTCTTCTTGAAGGCTCTGAAGAATTGCCATCCATTTTTCCATCGAAATGTCATCTCTTCTCGATGTACCTACTATCTCCTTTAGTGGCGAATAGTTTTCAGAGAAGACCCGATATGACACCTTATCCACTTTCCAAAAATGACTGTGGAACCACGCAAGTAATAACTGAACACATCCGACGAATCTGCCTTCACCCGCTCGTCGACAGGTATTCAATGATCTGAATGTTTCCGCTAGAATTGTTGGAACTGGAGTAACTCCCTTGTCGAGACGGTCGAATAGATCAGTGACTGCCTCATCAATATGCCCCAAAGCTCTGGGAAAGATAACTAAGCCGTATAGGCACAAAGCGAAGACATCTACCCTCTTTTTTACATCTGGATGCACTAGGACCACATCTTTCAAATTCCTCCAAGAAATGCACTTGTTATCCCCTTTTTGTTTGATTCGGGCTGTAACCCACTGCTCACTCATACCTGTTATGTTCATCAATCTTCTCAAAAAAGGTGCATTTGCAGCTCTTGAGTAGATTCTATCGACTTGACTCTTTGAACACCGAAGTAAAGCCGTATATTCTTCTATCGTAGGTACCAAGTCGACTTTTCCGAATGTAAAACAACTGTAGGCGGGGTTTCAAAATTGTGCGAGAGCCCGAAACAGGTGCTTGTCTACCTTCATATCTAGCAGGTACGGCAAATCCCCATAATCGGAATAGAACAATCGTCTGTCCTCCTCGTTCAACTGGCTCCAAATTTCTTTCAATTCTTGCAAATTGTTCTGGGTTACTCTAATACGGGTGAAGTCTCACAACTCAGATTCATATCCTTCAGCCAAACTATCCCCTTTCTCTCGTTGTGTCGTTTCTGACCAAATTCGCACCGCCGCATAATCTTCCACCTTATCAAGAAATCCCCTTTCCATGATAAGCTTTCTTTCTAGAAACCGAATATGAACCAACGCCTTTTATAGTGAAATGCCATGCTGTTGAAATGTCATGCATCCAAAATAAAACAACAAACGTTAGTATCAGGTATAAACATACAATCCACGACAATTCAGAAAGAATAAAAGCATATATCAGGGTATCTACTAGGGTTTGGAGTGGCTCTATCTAGGCTAAGTTCCTAAGTCCACTATATGAGGTTTGGCTCTAAAGATAAGGTACCCGAACCAGCAGATTCCTCGATCTTCACCCATTATAGGCTCATACAGACCGAGTTCGGTTCAGAGGGATACATTTCCCTATGTCTACACGGAGATGAAAATCTCACGAAGACATAGGTACGGATGTATCCCGAAAGCGATCCACTATCCTGCACGGAGGTGAAAACCTCACGAAGGAGTAGCTTCTCACTCCCACTTAAAAGGGTGTGACCAAAGGTCATGCAATGCAATGCAAAAGATACCAAAATTTAGACAAACAGAGCCATTATAAATCACAATGATGAAAATTATAATGAAGAATGAAATGCCATGAAAGGATCGTAAATTTAAACCAAATTTTCAATTTTCGACAAAAAGACAAAAAGTAATCAACTCGTGGCTCGACTCACTTATTTTGAAAAATTCCCCAGTGGAGTCGCCAAGCTGTTGACACCATTTTTTGGATTGAAAACGGGGTCGACTTGGGTTTTGAAAAAATGAAACGGGAGTCGCCACCAATCCTTTTTTATGAGGTGTGATTGGATCACTTCGAAAAGTGGGGGGACTACTCTGAAAATTCATAAAACATGGAGGGACCAGTAAAGGAAATTTCCCTTCCATTAAAATGACGTAGTTCGGGTAAGGATTAAATTGAAAACGCAAAAAATTTCCGGGTAAAATTCAAAAGATTAAAAGAACCTAATTTTAAAAGCATTAAAAAGAGGAAGGGCTAAACGTGCAATTAGTCCTTCCGTCAAAAACACGCGGATCCCCCTGGAGCGGGTCGGGTCGGTCAACGGGTCAGGTCAAAACGGCGCCGTTTTGGTGCCTAAGAAGGCTGCCCAAAACGACGTCGTTTTAGAAGCCTATTTAAACTAATTTTTTTTCAAAATTTTCATTCTTCCCTTCTTCTCGAAAAAAAAACAAAAAATTTCTCTCAAGTCTCTCTCCCTTCCTCCGACCAGAGCCCAGAAACCGGCGAACAGGGCTGACACCATTTTTTGGATTGAAAACGGGGTCGACTTGGGTTTTGAAATAATGAAACGGGAGTCGCCACCAATCCTTTTTTTTATGAGGTGTGATTGGATCACCTCGAAAAGTGGTTGTTTTTAATAAAGGGTTTGATTTTATTAAAACAACAAGTTTGGTCCATGAAATTCAGAAAAAAAGGTTCGGGAGTCGGTTACGCACGAGGAAGGATTAACACCCTCGATACGCCCAAAATTGGCACCTAGTTGATTACTTAATGTCTTAATGTCGAAAATTGAGAACTTTGGAGAATTTTAAAAATATGATCATTTTATTAAAACGTTGAAAATTTTCAAGAAAAAGGGGATATTTCACGTTATTCGAGAAAGAAAATCATATCTTGTAAGTTAAGACACAATGTCTCGAATTCCCGATACGCGAATGAAAAATGTTTATTTTAAAAAAAATTAGCCCTCTCGGATTTAAAAACGAGATCACGACCAGTAAGTTAGGACGCTATTTTTTAATCCCGAGATCATTTAAAAATTGAGTTTAAAAAGATTCATGCATTTAGATTTATCGTGAAAATCGAAACCCAGTAAGTTAGGGTACGATCCTCTCGAATCTAAACACGAAATATTATTTATTCAAAACAAATTTTGTTAAATCGAGTATAATAAAAACACGAAAACCATAACAAAAATACGAAAGCTAATTACATTTTTTATGCATGGTAAAACCATAATGGATATGAAAGTATAAAAACGATATGAAATGCGATAACGACATAAAATAAATAAAAGTCGGCCTTACAACATACAAACAATAAAATATACAAACAAACAAAATTAAATCTATCATTTAAAATACTAATGAAAATGAAATAAATAAATATTGAATATAATTGCAAATGTAAAGAGATGTATATGGACATGAATTTAAAATATGTGTGTATGCATAAATTATAAAATATATATATAAAGTATATTAAAAAAAGGAAAAAAATTATATATATATAAATATGTACATATATATACGTAGGTGTATAAAATTATAGAATATGAAAATAATGAAATACATATGAAAAATAGGTGCATACATACATTGTAAAATGAAAGAAAATATGTATATACAACTTATAAAATATAGAAAAATGATTTTAAGATATATACAAAAAAGATATAAATATATGTATGTTCATGAAAATAAAATGTGTAATCAAATATATATACATATATAATATGCAAGTATATATGTATATGCAGGTTAAGAAATACGCATGAATGTATATATACAAATACGTATTCTAGAAACATAGGCATATAGATATATAAAAAAAACTAAGGTAAATGTAAACACATACACATATATATTAAAAAGATAATAAAATGATATATATATTATTAAATATCATCATGCATATACATACATATATATATAGCAAGATTTGAAAAATAAAAAAAAAGCATGAAAAGCACAGTATCGCATTTTAAATGATAAAATAACAAGATAATAAAAAGGGATTAAAATACAATTTAAACTAAATAGGCGGGATAAATTTTTTAAAAAAAGGAAAACAACGTAAGGACTAATTTCAAAAGCGAAAAAGGAAAGGGGGATCAGTAGGGAAAATATCCCACACCAGCTAAACGACGCCGTTCAAGTGCAATCCCAACCCATAGCTATGGACCAAATTGAAACAAAAGAGAAATTTATGGTCGAAATCGCAAGTATGCGGAAAACTGCCCTGAAAGCGCTACAAAATCAAAGGGACCAATGGCGCAATTAGTCTATTTAGCGAAAACGCGCGGATCCTCCCCCAGGGTCGGGTCACCACGCGGGTCAGAGAAGGCTTAAACGGCGTCGTTTTATACTGCTATTTAAACAGAAAGTTTTTTACAAAAATTCATTTTTTACAGTTAAAATAAAAAAAAACTCAAAATCATTCTCTTTTCTCTTTGTTTCTTAAACAAACGATTCCCCTCCCCTTTGAATCCGACCACACCGTCGAGGAGCTCGCGCAAAGGCTTCGCCGTGGCCTCATCGCGGCTTCGCCTTGCCGAAAAATGAAAGGAAAAGGGGAGGGGCTGCTCCTTTTTGCTCGTCTCTCCTCTGGCGCGGCCTAAACGAAACCCCAGAGGATTTCTACGGCTCCGGCGCAGAAGGGATCACCGACGGGGGCGTGCCGCAAGTGAAAGGTATCGCCTTTCACCCTTTTCTTGACCTTTTTAGAGAGATAAATTCAAATAAAACTTAATATAAAAGAAGACAGAGGATTCAAGAGGCTTAGATCACCTTGAAACTGTTTATTGTTGTTTTTTTCTTTTTTGGTTACTCTCTGTTTTTGCGTTACATAGATCGCTAGAAAAAAAACAAAGTTACATTTTGCTGGCTTTTATAGCCGATCTTCTATTGCCTGCGTTCTTTGTTTGCTTGTTCTCTTTTTTGCAGGCGACGGCGCAAGTGGGGCGGCGACGTAACCAGGGCGGTGGCGACGTGACGTTGGCGGCGGCGGCAGCAGACCAAAGGTCAATAGGTGCGGCGCTAGGGTTTCAGAAAATCTGAAACCCTAGTCTGACTTTGACACTTGGGCTTGGGTCTGTTGGGCTAAATTGGGTTGCTGATTTGGGCTTTGGTAGGTTTAGGGTTAATTGGGCTTTAATTTAGGTCTGTTTAATTTTGGGTCATTAGGTTTGAATTGGGCCCGGGTTTGTATTGGGCCATTCGAGTTTGGGTTGATGGGTAAGGTCTAGGTGGTTTTGGGTATTGGGTAATGGCCTCGGTTAAGTTTAGGAGAGTTAATTGATTTTGGGTTCTTGGGCCCAGGTCTGGGCAAAATTGGGTTGTACAATGGGTGTTAGAAAGTTTATTTTTGGGGCTCCGTTTTCGTAAATTAGACTCGTAAATATTTGTTAGAAATATTTACGAAGTTAGTTGTGTAGTTAATTAGGTTTTGGTTAAGTGAATTTGCATGAATTAAAAGTAATTAGGTAAAAGGACTAAATTGCATAAAGTGTGAAAGTTGGATTATAAATTAAAAAAAAATTAAAGGGACTAAAGAAGAAATTATGCCAATTTTTTAAATGAGGGGGCATAAGGAGAAATTATTATAAAATTTAAAGTTAAAATATATATTCTAATATATTTACCTTAATGTTTAAGTACATATATTATATTATAATAAAATGAGTAATAAAAAAATAAAGATAGAAAGATAGAAACGAAACAGAAAGAAGAAAGAAAGAAAAAGAAAAAGGGAAAGAAAGAAAGAAAGAAAGGAGAAACACAAGGCTAGGGGTTTCAAAGTTTCTAAGTTTAATTGGTTAGTCAATTTAGTCATTTTTCTTGTATTTTTTATGTTTTTGGAATCTCGATTTTAAATACTACCCGACCCATACCGAAATTTTAGAAATTATAAAGTTTTTAAGTGTTGTTAATGTTGAATAATTTTAGTATTAGAGATTAAATTGATAGATTTTTAAGTTAGAAATAAAAAAGGATTGAATTGTAGAATAAATTGTAAATTTTGAATAAAATGGACTAAATTGTGAAAAATTTGAAATTTATGAATTTAAGTGAAAATAGGGAGTTAAATTTAGTTTAAAGTGAAATTTTTATGAAAATATAAGATTAATTGTGAAGAAATAAAATGAGTCTCGGTTTAGGGACTAAATTTGAATTTAGGCAAATATTGAGTAAAAATTAAAATTTTCAATATGAAATTAAATTGTGTTGTATTGATGAATTTTAATTGTTTTAATTCCGTAGCTAACGTCGTACCGGGATCCTCGACTAAAAAGGGGAAATATAAAGTTGGCGAGGAATAGCTTAGAATTTTTGGTTTGTATTTCTATAATCCGAACTTAGTTACTAATTGTTGTATTTTTGATTTAATGTATATGGTAAGTGTTGAGGTGAGTATTTGACACTTTGTCATTGAATTGAATTTAAGTTGATTGAATGGATTGAATTGGTATATATATTGAATATATTAATTATTTGAATTGAAATGAATATTGGTTCTATTTGAAAAGTGAATAGAAACCCTATTAACTGTATCGGGCTGAGTCAGATATAGATGGCATGCCATAGGATTGGAAGAGTTCAGGGATTTCTTCGACTTCGAGTTGATGAGACACTGGGTGCCAAATTACTTCGGTTTAACCGATGAGACACTTGGTGTCAATTTACTATTTCGAATTATCCGATGAGGCACTGGGTGCCAAACTGGTGTGTTTGGTTGGATTCATGTATCTGTCTGAGTCGTGTTAATAGGGGTAATTAATTGAAATGACACTATGATTGATATTAGATGATATTGTATGTGAAATGAAAATGGGACAGTGAATTGAAATATGGATTGAGACACATGGATTGTGTATTCATGAATTGGATGTGGAATGAACAATATTGTTGTTTAAATGATATGTGTATCATATTGTGAAAAGCTATTATATAGCAAATGATGAGAATTGAGTATGGTTTGAATGATGTATTTATGAATTGAATATTGAATGACTAATGTCATTGTATGAATAAACGTGGTTTTTAATATTCAATTGTGATTATAATTAAAATGTGCATATTATATTATCTTGTCTTTAAATATTCAAATTATAGAAATACCACTGAGTTTTACTCAGCGTACGGTTTTGTTTTCCGTACGCAGGTTAGGTACTTAATTTTGATCGCACATTCAGCATCCAACAACGATCCCGAACTCAAATATGGTGATGTTTATCCTTTTGTGTCGGCATGTACCTAGGATGTCCAATTAATAGTTATTTTGTGAATTGTTTGTAAATGAGGTTATAAATATAATGTTAGTTTGGTATATATATATAAACATGTGAAATTAAGTTAATGTTTAAGTGTTCATGAATTAGACAAAATAAATTGAATTAAGCATGATTTAAAATGATGATATAATTGTGGTACCTATGAGGGTACATTGGTTAGGCACCTAGGATGTTTGTTTGATATGATTTGGATGTGTTTGATTGTGTTTTGAATTGGTTAAATGAATGATTTTTGAGTTGCTTATTGTCCGAGCTTGCAGGGAATGGTAAACTTGTTGTTTAAGGTACATTTTGAGTCCACACGGCCAGACACACGAGCGTGTGACTGGGCCGTGTGAGACACACAGCTAGCACACGAGCGTGCAAGGCCATTTCGAAAGGGCACACAGTTTGACACACAGTTTGGCACACGGGCGTGTGGCTCGGTCGTGTGACCCAAGTCAGAGAGTTACACAGATACAGACAAGGGTTGGGACACGACCGTGTGTCCCTACTTTGGATGCCCATACGGTCTAAGACACGGGCATGTTCTGCCTGACCACACAGCCGTGTGAACTCTACAGCTTCGAAAATTTTTAATATTTTTTGAAAAATTCTCTGAGTTTCCGAATTAGTCCCAATTTGTTTATAACGTGTATTTTGGGCCTCGAGGACTTGAACAAAGGGCAATATGTATGAGTTTAATTGGCTTTTGACCTGAATATAATATGATAAGAAATGTTTGTAATTTATGTCTGTTTGATCAATAAGCTTCGGTAATGCTTCGAAACCTTATTCTGGCGACGGATGTGGGTTAGGGGTGTTACAAAATCCTAATAATACATAAAGACAATAGGTTAAACTATGCTTAATGACTCTATATTATTTGCATATTTAGAATTTAATATTTTTATTTTTATTTTAAAGAATTTAATTTATTTATATTTTAAATTTAAAATTGCAAGTATAAGAGAGTGACCTGTGACCGCATGGAGGAAAAGAGGAAGACGACAGTCTATAACGATGCATGAGGCGTTTGGCAGGACTAGAAGTGGGATGAGACTTTTATTGTTTTTAGTTCCTCAATTTATTTGCCTTTTTCCCCACATCTGTTACTTTGAAATTATTTGCAATTAAAAAAAGAAAATCTTAGAACTGAATTTTTTATTTTTATTTTTTCCTTTTGATATCTTGTGATTTAGATTGTAATTTTGAATATGGGGGTCGGTTTCGTACCATGACCATTGTGCATTGCCTTTTTTATATTAGTGAAAATTTTGATTTGCAGTATCAACTTCTTCTATCTAATTCCATTTAGAAATATGTACATAAATAATATCAAAAATATAAAAATTCATACTTTTTACTATTATGATAATAAATAATAAAATTTTAGCTTTAAGAGTTAAAAGCTTAAAGTTAATTGTAACAAATGTAACTTTAAAGTTAGTCTATTTTTCAACATTCTTTAAATTTAAAATATATAAACTAAAAAGATAATAGAAGTAACCTTTTCAAAACATTTGATATGTATGTATGTATGTTTTTTTTTTCATTTTTTTAGGTGGTGGGGATAATAAGATAAAAAATCATATGTAGTTTCGTTTAAATAACAAGGCATAAAAAAATAAATTATTTTACTTCTACATTTAATTTTTCATCTCTTTTAGTTTTAAAATTTGTACTGTTTGTCAAATTATCACAAAATGGATGAAAAAGTTAACGTCTGCTAGCTTTGCTGATATGGTATCCATGTGACAGTCTACGTTTATGCCATGTTAGCAATTAATTAATTTTTATATATATATTTCTAATAATTTTTATATTGATATTTTTATTTTTAATAAATTTTTGAATTTGTTAAATTTTTAAAAAATAATTTACTGCTGATGTGGCTGCCACATGGTAATCCATGTGTATATCACATCAACAAAGTTAACATACGTTAACTTCTTTTATCAATTTTTGGGTGATTTGACAAACAACGTAAGTTTAAAGGCTAAAAAAGACGAAAAATTAAATAAATGACTGTTGAGTATGACTCCTATTTCAGTCAACTTTGAAAAATGAACTCTGTTTATTTGTTTCAATCAAATTCTGATTAGTCTAGATTATTTTATTATTATTTGACCAATGAATTTAGCCTATAAATAGACTCTTTTACAACCTTAGAAAATATACCAATTAGAGATTAGAACTCATAACGCTTTTGGAGAATTTTTGTGTTTACGTTTTGAGGGTTCTTTGTTTTCAGGTTTTTGGGGTTTAGTTTTTTTATCTCGATCTTTTGTACTCTTCGTTCTTTTGCCATTATAGTAAAATTATCTTTACCCGTGGTTTTTTATCCTCTTTGGAGGAGTTTTTCCACGTTAAATTTATGTGTTCAATTTTTTAATTTCTTCTGCTATTTTTACTTGTTCGTTATTTAATCGAGTCGATCCCCAACAAGTGGTATCAGAGCTAGTTTAATTTTGTAGATCAGCCCGTCCAGAGATGGTAGCAATAAGGTTTGAAATTGAGAAGTTCGATGGTGTCACAAATTTCAATATGTGACAAGTTTGGATGATGGCAATTCTAGTTCAAACCGGTCTGAAAAAAAGTTATTACTAGGAAAAAGGCTGAGAATTTAAATCAAATAGAATGAGAAGAGCTTGATGAAAAGGCCTTATCTGCAATCCGATTGTGCCTCACGAATATAGTATTGTAGGAGGTATTGATAGAGAAGACCTTATCCGCTTTGTGAAATATATTAGAAACTCTTTATGCGACTAAGTCTCTGGCTAACCGTTTAGTGTTGAAACAACGTCTATTTATGTTTCACATGAATGAAGATGAGCTTATTAGAGATCACATCAATCAATTCATAACTCTTTTAAATGTTTTAAAGAACGTTGAAGTTCAGATTGAAGATGAAGATCAGACTATGCTATTATTGTGCTCTTTAACCCATTCATACAAGTCTTTTTGGGAGACCGTGATTTATGGCAGAGATAAACTCTCGTTTAAAAATGTGGAGGGTCATTTGTTGAGTAGAGAAAAACTCAACAACGAGTTTGGTTCGGATAGCAAGGCAGATAGGCAAGCTTTTGTTTTGGTAGCATCAAAGAAGCAAGACAAAAGGTGTCGCTATTGTAAAAGGTTAGGTCACGTCAAAGCAGATTGTCATAACCTACAAAATAAAAGAGTTGCTGAGAGTAACGAGGAAGATGTAGCTGGTGCTAATTTGGCTGATGAAAGCGGTGATGGTTTCTTGTTAGTGTCAACAAGCGATAACTCCAAGCTCACGTCCGAGTGGATCCTAGATTCGAGATGTTCTTTCCACATGTGTTCCAATAGAGAATTGTACCACCCCTAACCCGTATCTGTCGCTAGAACAGGTTATAGAATATTACCGAAGATTACAAATCAAATGGACAGAAATTACAAACATTTCATAACATATTAACAATCACATTAGAACCAATCAAAATTATATATATTGTCCCTTATACGAGCCCTTGAGGCCCTAAATACACATTAGAAACAAGTCAGGACTAAATAAAAAACTCAGAGAATTTTTGGAAAAACATTGAAAAATTTCAAAGCTGCAGGGGTCACATGGCCAATGACACGTTTGTGTCTCAGGCCGTGTGGACATTCGAAATAAGGACACACAGTTGTGTCCCAGCCCGTGTCTGTGCCCGTGCCACTCACTGACTTGGGCCACACGGCCAAGCCACATGCTCGTGTGCTAGGCCGTGTACCCTTTGAAGTAATCTTACACGTTCGTGCGCCAGGCTGTGTGCTAGGCCGTGTAACAGCCTGACTTGAAACCCTTTGATAAGTATAGGGGACATACAGCCGTGTGTGACACACGGTTGAGACACACGCCCGTGTCTCTGCCCGTGTGGACGAAAATAGGCCATTTTACAAGCCATATTTCTCACCCAATTTGGTTTAAACCTACACCAAAAAATGCACATATACACAAGTTATAATAAGGCATCCAAAACAAGCATAATCAAACCTTATACAAATAGTATGATCACATACAACCAATATGCCCTTAGGCACCTCAAATGACAACTTATAAACATGACTAATCATGTGTTCAATATAACCAATTGTTCAACTAACATACATAAATATTTACACCAAAACTTATCATGTAGACCATTTAACAAAACATACCATTTGGTACCAAAACTCCATTCTAAAACTAGCATCAAATGACCATATAAATCATTTCCACCAAAACACCAATTTACCACAATTACATCCTATCACAAAGCACATATTCAATATGTATATTCATACCACAATTTTCATCTTCCATAATTCAACCATACCAAGTTATCCATCAACCTTTAAAGAGCAATTATTTACATACCATATACTAGACTTATACTATCCTCAAAGTGCCAAAACACTAGCCAAACAAATGGGTAAATTATCATCCATTTCATGTTTCAATATATCATGTAACATCATTTCCATATCTCATGTATATACCTATAATAATTTGTATCGAACTCAATCATCTCGTAACAGAACATTTCCCGTTGAACCATTTAGAATATCGTTGGATACTCGAGATAGCTCACACATAGTGTGCTAAACTATAATCTGTCAATTCTTGTACATGTATGCTTATACAAGCTATGAATTAGTATGCTCTCACGAGCTGTAAAATGGTAAGCTCATATGAGCTGAGAATCGATAAGCTCTTACGAGTTGCAATCGGTAAGCTCATACGAGCTGAGAATAGGTAATCCTTAATGACATGTCATTTGTATCCTACGAATTTCTAAGGTTTAAACGGGACTCGGTAATCGTCGCACGTCGTCGAATATGCAATCGGTATTTATACATGGCAATTATACAGATAACATACATATAATTCAATTAAAACATATAAATACACAATTTAATTTCACGTGCTTACCTCGACAAGTATATGTAGATACGGAGGCGATTAATCTGAGACTTTCTTTTTGCCCCGATCTAATTCTGTACGAGGTCTAACTGGATCTATGTGGATAAATTTAACTTAATTTAATATATTTCTCATTCAAACTAGTCCAAAATGTATTTTTGGCAAAATTACCATTTTACCCCAATACTTTTAATTTCTTTACAATTTAGTCCCTAGGCTCGAAAAGTAAAATTCATGCAATTTAACCTTTACCCAAGCCTAGCTGATTTTTATACATATTAGTAGCAGCCCATATATTTCATAAATTCACAATTTCACCACACAATATTTTCTATTTTTCAATTTAGCCCATAATTGATAATTTCATCTAAAATTCCTTTACAAAAGTTGTTTATCTAACAACAACCATTCATTTTCTATAATCAAACTTCAAAACTCATATATATTCATCAATGGTAAAACCCTAATAGTTAAAAAGTTTCACAAATTAATCCCCGAGATAGCTAGATTAAGCTACAACGATCCCAAAAACATAGAAATAGTTAAAAACATATTAAAAATACATACCTAATTGAAGAAATTAGGGTTGGCGAAAGTTAAGCTTTAAAAATGGCTTCTCGCCTTCTAAATTCGGTTGAAAAAAATTAAAAGATGATGGATTTTTCATTTGTTTTATTTATTATAACATATAATTACTAATTTCCAAAATTAACCTTATTAATTAAACCAAATTTCAAAATTGTCAAGCCAACATCTTCCACTAACTTATAAATGGTCTAATTACCATATAAGGACTTCCACTTAAAATATCTATAGCTATTTAATACCTTTAACTATAAGAACTCAACTTTTGTACTTTACGCGATTTAGTTCTTTTTATCAAATTAAGCATGTAAATAGTAAAATTTCTTAACAAAATTTTTATTCGGTATTTCTATCATGTTGTAGATCATAAAATAATAATAAAATAAAATTTTTGACTTCAAATTTGTGGTCTCGTAACTACTATTCTGATTTCACTGAAAATGGGCTATTACAAGAGTGATTCTCCACATACAGTTCGATTGAAGGTGGAGTTGTGCACATGGGAAATGATTCATCTAGTACAGTAATTGGTATTGGTACTGTTAAAATTAAGATGCACGATGGGATGATTAGGACACTCTCAGATGTTAGGTATGCACCTGATTTACGAAAGAACCTCATCTTCTTGAGTATTTTAGACTTGAAAGGATGTAGAATCAACATCGAGTCGAGTGACATTAATGTATCTCGTGGAGCTCTTGTTTTGTTAAAAGGTAAAAGGACCGACAATCTTTATATTCTGGAAGGCTCTACAGTGACCACGAAATCGGACGTCTCTCATCCATTATGGAGTCGAAGTCAACTCGTTTGGAGCGGAGGCAACTTGGTCATAAGAGGGAAAAATGTACGACTATTTCGTTGAAGAGAGGTTCTCTTTTGGTTGCATGTTTTGAAAAGTTAAGGCACTGTGTTCATGAAAATCAGGCTCGAGTTAGTATTGATTTGGCAGTGTATAAGTTGAAGGCTAGAAGTCTTTCAGTTTCTAACCACAGATTCGACTTAGTTAATTCCCTGCATAGTTCAAGATAGACCTATGGCGGGCTTTGGCAAAAATTGTGTTGTGGAAATATGAGTCAAGGTGGAGATTTATTGAGTATGACTCCTATTTCAGTCAAATTTGAGAAATAATCTTCTAGTTAAACTCTGTTTATTTGTTTCAATCAAACTCTGGTTAGTCTAGATTATTTTATTATTATTTGACCTATGAATTTAGCCGATAAATAGGCTCTTTTACAACCTTAGAAAATACACCCAATAGAGATTAGAACTCATAACGCTTTTGGAGAATTTTTGTGTTTACGTTTTGAGAGTTCTTTGTTTTCGGGTTTTAGTTTTTTTTATCTCCATCTTTTATACTATTTGTTCTTTTTCCATTATAGTAAAATTATCTTTACCCGTAGTTTTTTATCCTCTTTGGAGGAGTTTTTTCACGTTAAATTTGTGTGTTCAATTTCTCAAATTTTTCTGCTATTTTTACTTGTTCATTGTTTAATCAGGTCGATTCTTAACGATTACTAAAATGTTTTTTTTGTAAAGTCAGAGGGTCAAATAAATCATTATGCCTAGTAAAAGAGGATTTAAAACTTTGATAGCGTATTACATCATATGAGATACGACTCCATATACTAGGGAGAGACTGCTGAAACACTCGAAGTTGAGAAGGTCCACCATTGACATGCTTTGCAACGAGATCAGAAATACCATTACATTCTCTAGGTACATAGTCAACCTGGATTTTCCATCACTTTTGTAACATCTTTCCAATGTTTCAGAGTGTTGAGCATGCTTGGCTGTTCCTCTTCTCTGTTTGTACCAGTTGAACCGCCTATTTACTATCCGACTCTAATACTACTTGAGATAATTGGAAGCCTAGTTCTAACAACATTGAATCTGCTGCGAAGAGTTGCAATCGATTGACTGGAAGATGCTAAGATTGCGTTGCTTCCAAATCTGAACAGTGTATCCCATACAATTTTGTTGGCCCCTAGAGCCACTCAATTCTCCAATAATCAAGTTTGGAGAGACGTTGAGAAGAACTGAGATTGAGGCTGTTCTTCAACCAAGCACACCACACTAATCTTGGGAGAAGACACTCTTAGAGAATGCAGCACTGAAACAACCGGGTTTCCACAGAGACAACATGATGGCAGCTCCGACATGCCTTGGCTATACCTACGCTCATTCTCCACATCACCAGTCGTAGAAAATGTCTCACTCGGTTAGGCACATTCGAACTCCAAATAACCTTCCATATTGGTCCCGTGGATTCTAGCTGATTTGATAAAACAATTTGTACTAGTTGGATATTTGAATGATACATGAATGACTCCCTTTCCAGCTAATAGCGTCCCCCTGTAAGTGAGCGTTAGAGGGGATCGCTTGGTTAATGTTGGACAGTATTTCATGATCAAAAAGCCCTTCAAGTTTGTATAGCTTCCACTCCCCATGTGGCGTTGCCATGGCTGAAATTGGCACAACTTCAGCATTATTAACAGGCCTTTGGAGATAGTGCTCCAGCGGCTCCAATTCCGGGATCCAGTTTTCTTCCCAAAAGCTGAGTAATGATGAATTTTTATTTATGAATGTTTTATATAATTGATAATTTTTTTCTATATATTTTAAATATTTGTTAAAAAAATATCAAAAAATTTGAAATGACACATTGAAACATATTAATATCGATTTGTATAAATTTTAATTGAAAAATAATGCGCCACCAGATCAATATTAACTACGTGATATATATTATTATTTTGAAATATTCATACTTAATATATGTTCAACTCATTATATTAAAATGGGATTTTGAAGTTTTGTCTTTCATCCTTTACAAGAATTCTTTAATGTTGCCCCTTGTGTTTGACTTGAAAGATTAACAAGGCAATGGTACAATAATTTTTTGGGCAAGGTAAAAATATTATGGAGACTTTTGTATTAAGAATTAGTTTGTAATTTTATTTTTTTATTAAAAAGATAAATAAATTAGTTTTTGTACGTTAGATTAAAGACAAGTTAGTCATACTGTTAAAAATTTTATCCACTTTTATTATTAAAAATTCATTCTTGTATATCAACATAAGATGCAGGTAATTATCTAGTTATTCCGTTTATCACACCAGTTTTTACTAATAGAAATAGATGGAAATTTTCATAAAAATGATCAATTTATTTTTTAATTTAATATATAAAATTTAATTTATCTATATTTTTAATAAATAAAATAAAATACAATATTTCTAATACATAATTTTCATCATACTTTTACCTTTAATAAAATAAAAAACTAAAAAAACCGAATGTAGGCAAAGACTCTTGATTGATTTGATGGGATGAACCCCCCAAATTCCCAATATTAATCTAAATGGAAAATGATTAATTGTTAGTGGAATGGCTACAGGGGTTTTCTTATACCTTTTAGGCAGTTGATTTCGGCAACCCATTGATGATTTGAGGGTCCAAGGCATCAAGTTCAGTAACTGAATAGTCGATTATGTGATCGCCTCTGGGTTCCAGGCTCTTGTTTGCTAGATGATGGAGTATGTTGAAAGTTCATCACTCTTTCTTTCTTTATTATAATGTGCCAACTTTCTAGATTCATTCAACAATGGCAGCTGCGTCTTGGAATTCAATCCCAATGCAAACGCCAATCTTACCAAGTTAACCTTCATTTTTTGGGGTTCATTAGCTGGTTTTTTCTTTATTAGTGTCAATATGGACTTTTTTATGTTGAAATGTCCAACAATTTTATAAATTCTGTAGATTGATCTGTTACTTTGGTTTAAGTCTCAATATCTAGAAATCTTTTTCACTTGAAAAGTCCAATCGTAATTCAATATAAAAAACAAAAAGCATTAGATTCTTCCAACAAGTTTCAAAATTTTAACTTGTATGAATACGTTAGCCATTTTGAATTTTTATCAAAATATTCACTTCTCCAATCATACAAGCTTTTGTAATTAGTGATTTTTTTTTAGTAAAATCAAATATACACTTGAAAAGAATTTAATTAATCAACAAGGAAAGTCCTATGTTTGAAAATCTTACAACAAGACTTACAAGGTTTTATTAATATAACATATCAATCTTGTATTGTCATTGTTGGTACCACATATTTCTTTCCCCTCTTTTATCTGAGTTTTTTGGAAATCTCTTAATAGGAATTTGTTTAAGCTCAATATTGATGGGTTGTCTCTTAGTAATTCGGGGAAGGCGAGAGCCCATGCTCTCATTTGGGACCATCAAGGGAATTGGGTAACTGGCTCCTATAGACATATCCCTTGTGTTAGTAGTATCCAAATTTAATCATGGGCACTAAGAAATGGGCTCCAACTAGCTAGATTAATTTCAATGACCTAAAGATTGAAGTTGATGCCTCCATTGTTATTTTTCTAATGACTAATAATAATTTTACTAATTTGATTCTCTTCCGATTGGTTGATGAGTACAGGATGCTCCAACAATCTTTGACTATTAAACCTCTGCGGCATGTCTTTCGAGAAGGGAAAATGTGCATCGATGCTCTTGCTCGTTTAGTGAGTAACTTACAATGTAATTCTCCTTCAAATAGTGTCTTGTCTTCTGCTTTCTTTACCGTTTGTAATGATCCTCCTAAATGTTTGGAGAATCGACTACTTGTTGAGAAGAATGGTTGTTTTATGTATCAAGCTTGACTCTTTTAATATTTTATTAATTAATTTCCCTTTTCGAAAAAAAAAATTGTATTGAGAATTTGTTGGAGTTGATTATGATATATATACATATATATGGTATATATGGTGATATATGTATAGATATATCGATATTTGTGAGGTATCCATTTAATAGGAAATTTAGAAAATTTTTGAACAAAACATATAACAGCAAATCTAATCATTTCTCTATTGACTAAATTGGTTCTTCTCTATTTCGAACTATTTTATGCAGTCAACTTTGGTACCTGATGTTTGTAAAGAGTTTAAAAAATAGCATAAAATTTTACTTGCAGTTCTAGAAATGATTTCGGAAAAACATCTCTGATTAATTGGAATTCTTTTTCCTAACCAATGGAGAAAGGAGGTATAGGGTTACAAATTTTAAGTATGCATAATAAAAATTTTTGGTTTGCAATTTAATTGCTAATGAAAAGGCTCTTAGGATTAAAGTCTTGAAGAGTAAATACAAAATACGGTTAAAGTCTTATTCCTATGTTTGGTGATTTTTATTTAAAGAAATAAGCTATTATAATAATGAACTCAAAAAATACAACACTTAATTTGACCTCAAAAAATAATTTTGACTTCACCCCTGATTGAGTGACCAGAACATGTTAATTTTTATGAATCCTAATAAAAGATGGGTATCTCACTAGAGAGAAGTCATAGAGAGGTGGGGCATATGGTTGCTATCAAAAGATGAATTTGCACACTATAAGGGATTGTTAAGCCAAACTTATTTCGGAGGAAGTGTAAGATAAGTTCTTTTCAGCAACTCTAAGTTGTTGATTAATTGATGATTTTGATAACTTATTACAGTTTAATTATGATGATATAAAATGGACTACAAATTTTGATATTGCTTGAATGTGATAACGTTGTTGTAGTTGGATTGTTAAATTCTAGAAGAGCATGTGATAGCAACATAAGCCTTGTTAAAAGCATTAGAGACTTATGTAATACACATTGCTGAGTTTGAAGTGAAGATGGAACCAATCATGCATTTGTTCGACAAGCCACACCAACAAGGATTTGAAATTTGCTTTCAAGTGATGTATTAGGTATTAATTACCTAGGGAGGCAATTGTAACACATTATACCTGGTTCGGTCACTTGACCTGAGCTATAAGGTATTACAACTATTAAACATTAATATCATTCAATATTTCAACATAAATAATAAACTAATCCATAATACAATATAAATGCAATTATTCAATGATATTTAATCAAAACCAAACCTTAATGAGCTTACGAAGCTCTTAAAATAACCCGGGAACAAATCAGGACTAATCTGATACTTTTATGAAAAGATAGGTAAAAAGTGAAAATATGGGTCACACGACCATATGACAAGGCTGAGGTTGTGTGGTTCTATAACATGGTCATGTTGCCTAATGTGTCACAGACTGATGCTGTGTAGGCTAGAGTCATACAATCATATCGCCAGGTCGTGTAACAGACTGTGGCCATGTGGTTCAACAGGCCTGCACCTAAATTTAATAGACTACATGGCCATGCCCTGCACCTGTGTGTGACACACAACCGTGTGGAAAACTATGTTACAGGCCATGTGCACCTAAGCATACCTTCTAAACCAAGCAATTTCACCTATAATCACTTATGCTACGAGTCATGTAATACCATCCATTAAATGTGGCACCCCAAACCTAGTTTGGATAGTTCGACCCGAATTTTAAACGTCACATTAGCCACCAAAGAGACTCTCCATTAAAACCACCACAAAGCACACCAACCACCAACCACACCTCACACAATTATTCACGGAATATTTGATAACTTAAAGTCATGTTTCCATTGCGCAACTCTAGTCATCAAGTCATTAGCATAATTCGTAAATTGAATTTTAACAAGCAAATATCTAAAAGCTTCAATTGAACATTCATGCAGGTGATAGGGTATTTAAAAGGTTATATATGAAAGGATTTTAGAAACTATTTATTTAAAAACAAATGATTAAATCTAAATTGTAATGTAGTAAAATGTTGGAAAATACCATTTTATAAGGTTGAAAATAGTATAGTAGAGTAATATGTATAAATCTTGTTTAGGAAGATTCATTAAAACATCATGCATCTCTACATAAAAATCATCATCATTTATTTACTTTACAAGCCATCTACTATTTACGTAATTTGTCCAATTATATATTTCATGCATACTAAACTCATGATTAATTTCCAAATCACACATAAAACATATAAGACTTACCTTAATAACCAACAGCTCTTCAGCCTGCACTTACAAGTTAATCGAGCAATTACTCATACCATTCATCAAGCATTCATAATCTACCATTAAATCATCTATCTGAAGTAGTAGTAAAAGCTCCAAATCAAACCAATTAAAGAGTCCACAATGTCCAATAACAAACCATTAACAGTTCAAAGTCTAAAACCCTCTAGATTAGTCCCACATTGCCTTCTTTATTACGTTGGAAACACATCAAACATACTCAAGGTAATTGCCTTGCTTTGGATCACTTGGTAGCTCACTTCTCCTCCTCGTTTAAGATATATCATTGTATTGTTAAACATAAAAGAATGTGAGATTTTTCAAGCTCAGTGAGTGCTCAAAGATTACCAGAAGTAGTCACAGTATCTAAAGTTAAAAGAAAGCATACTATCACAATTAATCATGGTAAGCAATCAAGCATAACTCATGACATTCACATTGATATGGTTGCACAATGTGATCACAAAGCATATATACAAAATATATTACATTGGATAATTGAATTTCCAAATACGACCAATATAATGTGTAGCATAAAGCTATCACCCACCAAACACAACCAATCTACCCTCCAAACACAACCATAATCACCCTCCGAACACAACCATATATATAACCTCCGAACACAACCAAGAATACCCTCCAAACACAACCAATATACCTTTCAACATATCCACTTAAACATGTATACTTACTATTTTATACACATTTTCACATGTCACACAACTCATGTTCATATCACATATTCTAGTCTCATACCATGCACTTACAAGTGCTCACATTATGCTCAAATAGCCACAACATATAGATCTCATATAGTGTACATAAAATCAACAAGACTCATATCATATTTAGTCATAAACACATAACATTTTCATTATCATCTTAATGTACATCACATAACATACCACATTTAAGCATCATTTGCATATCATCATTAGTTTACGTAGAAACACTTACTCATGGAACTTAATGTAGGTGATTAGGCTACCTAAACTCCCCTTTAACACTTTGATTTGTGCATAATTGTAGCACACCAAACCATTCACCTTGCAACCTTGACTTTAATGGAAAAAGCTCAAATAAGCTTTTGTTTACCTTTGTCCTTACTTGTAGAGCCTCCAAACGAGTCTGACACTTTTCATTCACATTAAATACATTACAAATACGTTATAAAAAACCTTAAACACATTTAAATCATATAAAAAAATGCAGACCACAACTCATATATCTTACTTATCAAAAACTAGCTAGTTTTGCTGACAATGCGATTTTACCACTCAAATCTAGCTTCTAAACCTTAATTTCGATTCCAAACATCCTAAATATCATCCAATTACATATTTAAATCATCAATTTTACCCAATTACACCGATCTAATTTTTTTTCCAAAAAATCAAGCTTATGTGATCTTTAAAAAGGAGAAAACATTCAATTTGCTTAAATTCATTAAGGATTTGTTAAATTAAGATCAAATACCTTTTAATTATATCAAAATGAGTTAGAAATCACTTTAAAACCAAAGCTTAGATAAGATATACGAGATCTACCATTTTCAAGCCAAAAATCAACTTAAAATCAAATGATATATTGAGATATTGATTAAATCATTTAAATCTCGAATTAAAATAACAAATCACTTAGTTTAATTATAAAAAGTTAGAATCTCACCTCAATTTTGCAAAATCGATGAGCTATGGAGCTAATTCGAGCTAAAACATGTGAAGATCTAATTTTAAGGATGAAAACATGAGTGTTCTTCAAAATTGAAAAGAGATTTTGTGTTTAGAGAGCTTAGGAATAAAAAAAGATGAACTAATTTCGGAAGAAAAACTTTGATTTGGTGTTTGACAAATTTTTGAAGAAGATAAAGAATTAGAGGGAAAGAGACATTGGTGTTCTTAAAGAGGCAACCCATTTTTAAAAATTGGGTCATTGCCTATTTAACCACCTCCAATTTCTCCCATTTTTCAAATAGTTCATTTTTAAATTAAAACCAATTTCAAAATTATTTTCAAATCCAATCTCATTTTTAAAATCTATTTTAACCAAATTAATTCCCAGACACCTAATTTTAATTTCTTAACCTAATTTTTTTAATTCTAATTTTTTAATATTTTATTTAATTAATTCTTAATTATTTTAATCATCTAACCCAATTATGATTTTCAATTCACTAACCTCCGATTTACTATCCCGATTCTACTAGCCCAATTTTTGGAATGTGACATTAAACCTATACAAAGAGCATCAATTACCAACCAAAATTTACCATATAACATCTTACCTAAGTGTCAAACCAATATGCCACAATTAGCACCATAATTTAAACATTAACCATTAGCATTTAATACCATTCATACCATAAAATCAATACCCAATCAATCACATAGCATCATTGGTTCCATTGTTAACTTAATACAAAACAAATTTCACCAAGTTACCTAAAACATATATATCAATTCAACAATAAAAAATGCATTAGATACCAAAACATGCCTATACCATTACACACCACAAACAACCAAAATAACCATAAAAGATTTACATCGAAATACATGTTTCATATCCTAAATGGTACAAAACATAACCAAAGTGCTTATAAACATACATAGCCAAAACTCTATTTACATGCCACTTATAACTGAGCCAAAATAAATAAATAGCTGCCAAAAGAGTTGACGAATAGTGTGATCTCCAAAAATGATCTAATCGGTAGCTCGAATTCGATAATCTATAAGAAAGAAAGTGAAACAGGATAAGCTTACTTAAATCTTAGTAAGTTCGTAGAAATTAAACATCATATACCTGTCATTTTAAGCATACAATTTGAATTTAACATAAACTAGAATTCCATGCCTTGTTTCACATTTCCTAACATACCAAATGGTTAGACATATACATATAGCATTAACAAGATCTCAAAGATACATATTTCACATACCAATTCACAACCAATAAGTATATAACCATTCATGCCATGAATTCTATTTCTAGACATTTTATTAACCGTTTTTCCCGAAGAACTATAGTAAATTAACTTTGGATACGTGGGGAAATAATGCTCACACAAGCTGACAATTGGGACATTAACCATTACACGATGCTGCTCACACAAGCTAACGAGAATCTACAACAAATGTTAGATTCCAACCATCAGTATGGTATCCACCACCAGTACATGGTACCTAAAAATATATCACTTGCACAGAATGCCTGAAAACTGTAACACTGGTACATAATACTTGAAAACTGTAATCACCAGCACCTAGTGCTTGGAACACCCTAATGACATGTCATTTGTAAACTAATCATTCATTAACTCACATGGGCCTTAACTCGTATTCCATAAAATTTTCATGTTTATAACCTTATACCATGATCAACTTGATTACATACATTCCATAGAATAACACAAATCGGTTTAAACATGTACAATTGCCATACATTACATAAGTCCCATATTTTCCACTTTCAATACTTACCTTAATTAATCATGCTAACTATACACATATGAAATTTGAATTCAAATCATTAATAAGCATAATAAGTTTAATACAAACTTACCTAAACGAATCAACTACCAACACCACAATGAGGACTACTCGATAACTTTTCTTTTCCCGCGGGTTTTGACTAGTTAATTAGTTTCTTGATCTATATATAATAATTTAGCTCAATTAACCAATTCGACACCTTAAAATATCTAAATTCATGTATTTGACCCTTTAATGACATTTTACATTATTACCCTAAACTTTTACCTCTTATTTAATTTAATCACTAAAAATGAAACTTTCATATTTATCACAATTAAACCAAAACCATGCTAGCCGAATTCTCTCCTACACATATATAGCCCATAATTATTGAAATTTTTCAAGAATCTCATGCTAAATTTATGAATTCTCATTTTTGAGCTTCCATATACTATTTGTCCATAAATTTTTTCTTGAATGTTTCTAGGAAGAAATCCCAAGTCATCCGGTTTATAGTGGTCCCTTGCTTCATAGTGTTCCACCAGCGATGGGCTTCGCCAATGAGTAAGGACACAATGCATCCCAAATTTTTCTCTTCAGTACAAGCCATCTACTCAAGGATTTTCTCAACACCCTCGAGTTGATAATCAATCTTGGTAGGATCAATTCCTTTAACTCCACTAAATCTTTACCACCTAATTCTAGTAGTGCGTACTAATTACTCGATGGAGAGGTTAGCTGAGTTGTATGTGGTGAATATAGTTTGACTTCATGGTGTACCAATTTTGGTCATTTCTGATAGAGATCCGTGATTTACCTTGAGATTTTAGAAGAGTCTTTAGGGAGTTTTGGTTATGACTTATCATCCCCAGATAGATGGTTAGTTAGAACGGGTAATTAGATACTCAAGGACATGTTGCACAGTTATGTCATCGATTTTGGTGGTAGTTGGGAGTGATATCTGCCTTTAGTGGAATTTGCTTACAACAACAGCTGCTAGTCAAGTATTCAGGTGGCACTGTTCAATGCACTATATGGTAGGAGGTGTAGGACTCCTCTGTGTTGGTCTGAGCTAGATAAAGGACGTGTTGTGGGTCTGGATTGGATTCGGGAGACTAAAGTGAAGGTGAAATTGATTAGTGATAGACTGAAAGCAGCTTCTGATAGGTAAAAGTCTTACGTAGATTTGAAATGTTGTGATATCGAGTTTCAGGTTGGTGATCAAGTGTTCCTTAAGGTTTCACCTTGGAAGAAGGTTTTAAGATTCAAACGAAAAGGAAAGTTGAGTCTGAGATTTATTAGACCCTATAAGGTTATTGAGAAGATTGGACCGGTAGTGTATCGACTCAGGTTACCGACTGAACTTGAGCGTATACACGATGTGTTCCACGTGTCCATGTTGCAGAAGTACCAATCCGACTTGTCGCATATTGTTTCGAAAGAGGAGACTTAGGTTCGACCTGATCTTACCTATAAAGAGGAACTGATCGAGATCCTAGCTTGTGAGGTTAATGTGTTGCATAAAAAGACCATACCTTTAGTAAAGTTTTTATGGCACAATCACAAGACTGAAGAGGCTACTTGAGAAATCGAGGATGTGATAAGATGTCGATATACTTATTTATTTGATTTAGGTAAATTTCGAGGATAAAATTCTTGTTAGAAGGGGAGAGTTGTCACATCCCGAAAATCGGGTTGGTAGAATTGGTATTATGTTGTGGGCTCGAGAGAAAAATCGGGTTTAATATCATAGAAATTAAAATAGGATAAAATAAGTAATTAAATAATAATTGTAATAATAAAATATTAAAATAATTATTGGGTCTAAAATTAGGTGGTGAAAATTAGGATTAGGTGATCGGTTATTAAATAACTTAAAACGAACTTTAAAAATAAAATCGAGTTTGAAAATAATTAAGGAAAAATGTGTTTTAATTAAATTAAGGATTTATTTGAAAAATAAGGGAAAATTGAGAGTTTTTAAAAGGTAATTTTTCCTTTTTAAAAAAAAAACTGCTCATCTTCTTCCTTTAAAAACCCCTACGTCCCTTCCCTCCTATTTAGCTTCTCATTCAAAAAACTTTCTCAAATTCAAGTATGATATTTTTTCTCAAAATTAACTAATCTTTGGTGATTTCTTAGCTATCCAAACACCTCAACACCTTCCAATTTTAAAGAAAAATCATTAATCCTCATCAAATTCGTCATTATTCTTCTCACGTTCAACTTCAAATCAGCTCAAAAAATTTTTTGTTTTATTCAAATTGCAATAGTGTCTTGACTTATTATGATTAGATTAAGGTTTTTGTTTTTCTAATTTGGAATTTAACCGTGTGTTGAGAGTTTTTAAGATTTAAAGCTTTTTAATCAAATTTCAGTTCAACAATGATGAAATCCAAAATAATGAGTAAACATACTATTTTTGATTGATTTCTAATCTATTTTTAACTAAATAGAATGTATTTGAACTCAATTTGATAGTTCAATATCCAATTTTAATGAATTTTGAATTTCCCCCTTTTGCATGTTCATACAAGTTTGATTTTCCAGAAATTTTAAATTCATGAAATTAGGTAAAATTAAAGGTTTATATTAGTAATAATAGGTTAAATAAGATATTTGGAAACTTAATTAAGGTTTAACAACAAAAATCGAGTGAGGGAACCTCATATTTCGGCAAAATGAGTCAATTTTCGGTATGAGAAAAGTGAGCTTAGAGTGGTGATTTTGCTTCTATTTTTTTTAGTTTAAGGCTGTTAATAATGTGTTTTTAATGTATTTAATGTGAATGAAAAGTGTCAGACTCGTCAGGAGCTTGTACGAGTAAGGCGAATGAGAAAGAAAAGCTTGTTTGAGATTGTTGTGCGCAAGGCATCGACTAGGTGAGTGATCGGAATTGTGGCTCTTAGGCACGATTCCTAAGTTTGAATAGGAGCTTAGGTTTGTTTAAAAACCTAATCTAAGCTTCGAGAGTAAGTATTCTTACTTGATTTACGTACTATTAAATTCGATGCTTGTTTATCATGATATGTGAATCATGTGAAATATTAAGCAAGTGTTATGTGTAAATGACAACGATTGATAAGTGCTTTTTGTTTTTATGTGCACCTAAATAATTTAATATAATTATGGCTCTTTTGAGCAATTGTGTTAGCATTTGAGAGTGCATTAAAAATGTTAAGAAAGTGATTGAGAAAGTAACGTTATCAAGTGAAAGTTTATATAAAACGGTGAGTGAATATGTGTATAAGTAGATATTCTGGAACCATTGGATATCATTGGCATGTCATAGGATTGTGAGTACTTACCATTTTTATTATGTGTTAGGGCATTACGGCCCGGAGATAGTGTTGGAGAGATAAAAGAATGTCGAGCATAGCTCCATTCACCGTAGATAGCGTGGTGTGTTTGGAGAGTGTGAGGATTCGTGCTACACTTACATGGAGATAACTTATGACTTTATGAGTCATGAGGAGTGTTTGGAGAACTGCTTATCTAATGCACTACCGATTATATATATGTTCTATGCCACATTATGCCAATATATCATTGTGTTTGCTTTGTGCTATGTTTGATGCTATGCTATGGTTGCATGATTTAGCATGTTTTCTTTCAACTACAGATTTTATGTCTAAGTGTGGCAATTCTTTGTGCACTCACTGAGCTTTACCAAGCTCACACTCCTTACTTTACCTTACAGATAAATAGTTTGCGGGCTAGCGAGGAGGGTGGTAAATCAGTGATCCATCGCAAGGTATTTTTTTTAGTGTATGTGTGTTGAGCTTTTAAACTCCAAAGTGAAGGGAATGTGGGTCGTTCCAAGGGTTTAGTACTAGAATTAGACTTAGACTTTTTAAATAAAATTTTCAATGGGTTGTAAATGAACATTTCAAACTATTTAGCTTTTTTGGGGGATTTTGAACGTTTTAATTGTTTGTTTGATTGTTTGTCTGGATGGATGGTTTTATTACTAGTTTAATGTGATGATAATCAAATGAACTAACGATTTTTTTTTTAGTCAAGGGAGACCGTCAAGTATTAAGGTACGCCCTATACCTTCTAATTGTGTGAATGAAAAAATTAATTTAGAAAAGCACTTAAGACTAATTCCTATATGAAATATTATGCAAATGTGTGGCATGTATGGTTGGTTGGTGTGGTTGATAAAGTTTTGATCAATCCTGAATAAAATGACAACGTTTAAGTACATTAACTAAAATAATAATAAAAAATTAAGAGTATTATATAAAAAAATAAATTCACATAATATTACATATTTGTCCCATTAAAATGATTGATTACCATCATTGGGGTGTATTAATTATATTTGTACTCATAATTTCATTTTTTATGGGAAATTCAAAATGTCATTTCATATGGTCTTGGGTTGAGAAAACATGTGGAGATTAGGTTGCAAAATCTTGAGTACATAGTCCCAATTCCATTGGTTTGGAAACGTATATGGCATTTGGTGGAGAATCATATTATATACATATGCAGGCACGTCAATTGAGATTTGCCATTAATCTATGTCCACCACTACTAATATTTATATGTCAAAAAAACATTATTTTCTTACATTCTATTAATTAATTATAAATGATCATAATTAGAAATTTAAAGCTGAAATATATCCATATAGAAATAAAAGCTATATTGGTATTAATTTGATGAAATTTCCAGGAAACCGAGGAGGAGGCGCAGTCACACATTCACCCACCCATTTCCTTTACGAAAACCACTAAATCTTTGAAAATTCTTTTATAGTAATTCTATTTAATTTAAATAATATATATAACTTTTAAATTTTATTTTTATTTCACTACACTAAAAATATATATTATATATGAAATTTAGTTGAGTGATGTGTTTCATTTCCCCCCTATGATGATGACGGAGCCGCCCCAGTTTTTCCACCTTACTTTCTACTAATCAATTAGCTAATGGACTTGTAATTTTCCTTTACTTTTGAAAAATAAAATTAATTATGAATTTCATAATTTAGTTAATCTTTTGAAATTTAAAAAAAATGACTTTTTTTTCACTTTAATTTATCATAATTTTGTTCTCATATTTTATAAAAATTGATAATATAGCCTAATTTATAAATGCAAAAATTTAAACTATTGATTTTTACTATTTTTACTAATTTATTACATAGAAATCGATAATTTCCTTATTTTTGTTAATTTCATACTTATAATTTGTCAAGCTGCTAATTTTCGGACAATAATTTTATAAAAATATCAAAAATTTAAATGTGTGAACCAACCGATTAAACTTTGTTAATTTTTGTAAAGTAAAAAATAGAGTGTAATTTAAAATGGGAATAAGTTATATTAAAATCATCCTAAAAATTTTAATCAAATAACAAAGTTTGATAATTCAAAATTTTAATTAAAATTAAATTAATATAGAGGATATATTATTTGTATTTGTATGTTTAGGGTTAAAATTAAATATTTTAGAATATTGTAATTTAAGAAATTGAAATTAGAGAAGAATAAAAGAAAAGCAATCGTAGCGTCCACGAAACCTTTAACCCTATAAATATGCCCTTGGATTACTTTCAGCTTCTTTTACTGAGCTTTCTGAGTTTTATGAATTTGTACATATCTATTTAGCCTTCCAGTCCGCCGCCTCTTTTTTTGCATTAAACTTTCTTTGATCTTCTTCTTCTTCTTCTTTAATTATATATGGAGAACTATCAAATGTTTCTTCCCGTCTCTTTACCATCGAACATGGCGCTTAATTCTCAAGTTTTTGACAATTTTCATGGGGACACCTCAAATGGGATGTTGTCGTCGGATATGAAGACAGACAAGTTGATCCAAGCAGCACAAGTTAAAGAGGTAGTTGAAAATGGGGGATTTGTTGGTTCTGAAACAGAGATAAAATCAGGTGGTGATTGTAATAAAAAGAAGGAAAAGAAGACAAGGAAGCCTAGGTATGCTTTTCAAACAAGGAGTCAGGTTGATATACTTGATGATGGATATCGTTGGAGGAAATATGGGCAAAAAGCTGTTAAGAACAACAAATTCCCAAGGTTTGGTTTGCTTTCCTTTTTGTTTCTTAATTTCTTCCATTGCATCTGCATGGCATGCGTTTCCCCACTATTCTAATGGATTAGTGATAAATGATCATTTTTTACTCTCTTGGTGCCGCCTTTGTTAAAAATCTTATGCCCACAAAAGCACGATTTTGACCATAATGTTGCATGCACAGAAGCTACTATCGATGCACACATCAAGGATGCAATGTAAAGAAGCAAGTCCAACGTCTAACCAAAGATGAAACTCTGGTCCTTACCACTTACGAGGGGGTTCACACTCATCCCATCGACAACCCAACTGACAATTTTCATCATATCTTGAGTCAAATGCAAATTTACACACCCTTTTAATATATATGAAACGATGGATTCATGCCTTGGTAAAGCTAGCCATACCAATCTTCACTTTCATCCTTACATGTGAAATATTATACTAAAGTACTTTGTAATCTTTGGAAATTTTTTTTTAAATTTGTTAGGAGATGGGGTATATGAAAATGCAAAGCACTTTTGGAGTTATTTAGAGGTAAGTCAATGTGTTAAAAAAGAATTAATTATCTTCAATACGTTTACCATTTAGTTTATTGCATCTCAAACTTAAATACTATGTTTGATGTAAAAGTTTAAGATATTATATTTTGTAAACTAAAATTTAATATTGAATAATATAATTTATCAGATCATTAGAATATAATTTTCATAACAATAAACTCAGTACTTGATGCGGAATTAAAATTAATTATTAAAATCATCATCTCGGTAAATTAATTTTTTTCCTCACAATTTTTCTTTTGAGACAACCTTTAATTAATAATGGGTTATAATTTTCTATTTTATTTTTAATGTATGTAACCTTGGTATAAGTGTCAATTTGTTACAAGTTCAGGTAACCATGGTTGGTTGTGACGGTAAAAGAATAATGAAATGGAGAAAGAAAACCAATGAAAAGTTGTTACTTATTATTATTATTATTATTATTATTATTATAGCTCTTCTTTACATGAGGGAAATTTTTTTTTTCCTTTAGAGGTTACAAAATTATTAGATGAAAATATAAATATTTGGGTAGTAATTTTTTTTATAAAGAATTTTAATTTCTTAAATATATTTGACTAGTAAAATGTAATTACATTATAATTTTTTATGTCATGTTTAGTGGTATAAATTGGAATTATACAACTACATAATTTTAAATTCTTAACAAATTATTAAATATTATAAAAACCGTCAATAGTGCTTAACAAAAAAAATCTATAAATAAATAACAAAATCTAAAATCAAATCACTATATATTTAATATGTTAGTCCAAGAAAATGTTCAAGATTACTAATAAAATTAACAAGAAAAATAAACATTCAAACAATTTTATTAAATTACTTAGTATTTCATAGTTGTTGAGTTATTTTCTCTCTAACATTAAACATATACCTCTTGTTACCATTGAATGGTTATTAACCAAGTAAAAAATTAAATAAAAAATATAATGTAATTTAATTTAATTTAGTATAAGTTATTTAAAATAAATACTATATAATTTAATTAATTATTTAGTAATAAATTATCTTTCATCAATAAAATATTTAATATATTTAAAGGAAATTAGTAAACTAAATATAATTCAAAATAAATTATATGTACTGAAATTAAAATATATATTTTTTAAATATCAACATGTTTATAAACTGTAATTGAATGTAATTATTTGTAATCCTAAGTAATTACTCCGATCCACATCTCTTCCCTGTAATTGGAGTGCTTCAGTTACTTACAATTTAGTAGACTCATTAATTAAAGTAATTATTCAAACATGCCACGTATGTTTAATTAAACAGTTAGAAAACACATCCTAAGCAACTAATCTCGGATAGAACCCCGACGGCATTGGCCATCAATAGGTCAATGACCCCTATAGGCAATCGTTATAAATGCATAATTCTCCATTAAAAAAACAAAAAACTCCTCTTTGCAAATTGATGCCACTAGAGAGATAATTGGTCTCAACCAACTAGTAACTAATTAACAATAACTATCTTGTTATACAATTATAATAAAATATGTAATAATTTGATTTGGGATCCAACTCAACATACTTGTAATTTAAATAATCTCAGGCACTTTGTTTGAGGGGGACTCTCACTCTATTTTTTGAAGGAGAAGACCATCCCTTCCATCTTGACCTCTATTGATACTGTGTATCAACATAACTCTAACAAATTCTAAATAATTCAGTTGAATTATATTTCTATCATTCACCTACTTCTTTTCTCTACCCTTCCATTTTTGTGTTCTTTTCTACTTCTTTTATCTTTTGTTTCTCTTCCAATTTCTTTCGTACGTAGAAAGCTAGGTATTAAGCTACTAGCTTTCCCTCTTCTATTCAACATATACCTTTTGTCATGGTTTCTTTTTTCTTTCATCTATCTTTCTCTTTTCCTTTCAGTTTCTTTTCTTGAAAGCTAGGCTGTTAAGCTATAAGCTTTTCATAGCTAATCTATTAAGCAATTAACTTTTCACCAACATAACTAAGTTCGTTAGAGTTAGAACAAAAAACATGGAAGCTAGACTGTTAGAATACTAGCTTTTCACACACAACAATACCAACTAACTCTAGTAAAGACCTCTCGATAACATTAGCAATTTTGCTTTCACCTTACATAACTAAGTTCATTGACCAATATACCATATATAAGATGATCCAGAAATTGATCCACCTTACATATTCGAACTTGTGACATTAATTAGATGATGAAACATGATCGTGCAATGTAGCACCACATGAAGTATGAAGTAGTGGATCCTAATGAACACATTCTCCTTGAAGATCATCCATTGAGATCTCAAATACACAGTGCGTGTGAATCCTTCTAAAGAAATCTTGGTACCTTGAATTACAATAAGCTCCAAAGAAACAAACTATCAAGCAGATAGAGAGCAATAGAAAATAATTCAAGAGCTACTCTGATCCAAGACAGTAGATTCCACAGCAGATCGAATCCATTTACCAAACTGAATTTACTCAAGAGCATCAATAATTAACAGATCAAGCTATTTTACCAATCCACGAGCAACAAAGAAATAACTAACCACTTTCACATCACCTCAAACTAAGATTAACAGAGTTAATGTATTGAAACTAGTAGCAAAAAAGAACAGATTGAAATTCATTCATCAGACTAGATCATCAAAGTGCACCAACTAGACCCAATAACGGTCAAGAATAATAGAAATAGATGAAAATCCTCCAAACAGAGCATAAAAAGCACAGAAAATTATCAACTACAGATGTCACTAGATTTAGCAAAAACCTTCAAATGAAGATAGACAGACCTGCACCAAGAAGAGATGACAAGTACAGCTAGTGACAAGAGAAGAAAAAATCAAAACTAGAAGTTGAATTAACAGTGCACACCTCGTGACTGATCTCCTCAGGAGCTAGTGATCATTCAACAAGAAACAACCTTATCCCCAGTGACCAACAACTTTGACTGGTACCATTTTAGAAATTCAAGTAATGAGATGGAGAAAGAAAACTAGAGAAAAGTTTTTATTATTTCAGCACTTCTTTTAAACGAATACAAGAAATGTATTTATAGCTAAACATTGGAGAGATAACTGCTCTTAACAACCCTGTAACAAATAATAACCAACTGCAACAAATTCCAATGGTAAAATTAATTATTTCTATCTCAAATTTTAATCATTTTGCACATGTAACTTTTTTGCTGTTAATCTCTGTTTAAAGAAAGTGATTGAAATTATCAATTTCACACGTGAAATTAGGTTCCTAGGTTGTCCAAAACGCATGAAATGCCATGCACGCATGCATGCACGGCCATTCATCTTTCCACTGTTTTCTCTTCTATTCGGGCAATCATCCGTATTAATTTGCTTTCGAAGAAGCTTCCCAAACATAACAGCTCCGTCAAATCAGTAGCTCATCATGTCAGATTTCTTACAATTTTTTATTAATATAATTTTTTTTCATTAGTACACTTAATTTATTTTCCAGGTCAACCATTTATTTCCTTAAAGTTATTATTACATATTACATGCGCATAATTTATTTTTTGGCGAATTATAATAATAGGGTAAAGCTTGAACAAGAAAAATAACTACTCAAATCCCTTAACCATCAAACCATTACATGAGATTCTCATATGTGCATAATTTAATATATCAAAGAACCAATTTATACATTTTCTTGCACTACACCAAAACAGGTTTTTAGCGGTGTTTATTTAGGCCTTTAGCGGCGCTTTTTAGCACCACTAACGGTATTTGCGGCGCTGCCGCTATCGACAACGTCGCTAACGTTTGCAGCATTTACAGAAATAAACGCCGCTAAAGGTCATGTTCTTTAGTAGCGCTTCAAAATAAACGTCGCTAAAGGTCATGTTCTTTAGTGGCGCTTCAAAAAAAACGCCGCTAAAGGTCATGTTCTTTAGCAGCGCTTTCTCAGAAATGCCGCTAAAGGTAATGTTCTTTAGCGGCGATTCTATGACAAACGCCGCTAAAGAACATGACCTCTATCGACGCATACCAACAAACGCCGCTAAAGCTCATGTTCTTTTAGCGGCGCCTTTTCCACAAACGCCGCTACAAGTAATGTTCTTTAGCGGCGTTTTTTTCAACAAACGCCGCTATGGTCATGCTCTTTAGCTTTTAATTATATATACTCTATTTTTAAGTGAATATATAAATGATTAATATATATATGTAAATAACACAATTAAGTAATTTGTTTCATCATATATAACATATAAATATGCCATTCGTCAATTAGTAAACTAATCATTTGTGTCACTTAGAACTCTAGTATCATAATAATAATTAAAAAACAATACGTATTTGTCATTTTTTTGAATTTGGTACCAAAAAAGTCCCTAAACCCTAAAACTCATAACAATAAACCCTAAATCGCACAAACCCTAAATCGCACAAACCCTAAAACCATACATTGTAAACCTTAAATTATAAACTGCAAACCGTTAACCACAAGCATCAAGCCCTAAAACACTAATTAACCTCTTAACATGACTAAAGCGACCTAAACCCCAAACCCTAAACCCCAAACCTTAAACCCCAAACTCTAAAACCTTAAACCCTAAACCTAAACCTACATCATAAACCCTAAACTCAAAACTCTAATATTCACAAAATAATAAACATTATATAATGATTAACCCTAAAACCCTAAACTATATACGATAAACTTTTTAACTTATAATAATCACTGAACCTTAATCACCAAACTCTCAACCTTAAACCGAAAACACTAAACCTACATCGTAAACCCTAAACTCTAAACTCTAATCCAAAAATAATAAACATTATATAATGAACCCTAATACCCTAAACCTAAACCATATATGATAAACTAAATATATAATAACCTACATTATATAATGCATCTATAGGTCAAGCCGGAACGATGCGTTTTGGTCAAAATTTCAATAAAAGCTGATATATAGCGGCGTTTTCTGGTAGCCACCGCTAATCGCTCTATAGCTCAAGACGAAACGCTGCGTTTCGGTTTAAAATTTTTCGGCATTTTTTAGTTAAGCGCTGCTAATTGCGGGAAATAGCAGCGTTTTCTACAACCGCCGCTATTGGCTCTATAAATCAAGACCAAACACTTTGTTTTGGTTAAGATATTTTGCGACATTTTTCACAAAGCGCCGCTAATACTGTGATTTAGCGGCGTTTTTCATAAGCGCCACTAATTCTAATATACCTCAAGACCAAACACTGTGTTTTGGTTAAGATATTTTACGGTGTTTTGTATAATGCGCTGCTAATACTGTGCTTTAGCGGTGTTTTTCCATAAGCGCCACTAATTCTAATATACCTCAAGACCAAACGCTGCGTTTTGATTAAGATATTTTGCGGCGCTTTTTATAATACACCGCTAATACTGTGCTTTAGCGGCGTTTTTGCATAAGCGCCACTAATTCTAATATACCTCAAGACCAAATGTTGCGTTTTGGTTAAGATATTTTGCGGCGTTTTTTACAATGTGCCCCTAATGCTGTGCTTTAGCGGCATTTTTGCATAAGCGCCACTTAGGGGTGTTCATTCGGTTAACTGACCGGTTAACCGACCCGAAATTACTATAACCGAATTAACCGACCTTCCAAAAATTTTAACCGTTAACCGAACCGATTTTTTTTTTAAAAATTTAACCGAACCGAAATTTTTTCGGTTAATAAGGTCGGTTAACCGAATTAACCGAAAATTATGTATTTTTTATTTTTGGTTAAAAATTACCCGAATTACCCGAATTACCCGAATTACCCGAATTAACCGAATTAACCGAATTAACCGAATTACCGAAAAATACCCGAATTTTTTTTTATTTTTTATTTTTAAAATTTAAAAAATTTATAAATTATTAAAGTAAATTGGGTTTTAGACTTTAGTAAATTGGGTTGTCTTTTAGTTTTAGTTTTATTGGATTGGGTAATTGGGTAAACTTTAGTTTTAGTTTTATTGGGTTGGGTAATTGAGTTTGGGTTGGGTTGGATAATTTTATTTATTAATTTTTTCGGTTAACCGACCGGTTTCGAACCGAATTAACCGTTAACCGAAAAATCATAAAAAAATTAATCGACCCCCGACCGAAAAAATTTGGTTAACCGACCGATTAACCGAATTCGATCGGTTAACCGAATTTTTTCGGTTTTACCCGAATTATGCACACCCCTAGCGCCACTAATTCTAATATACCTCAAGACCTAACGCTGCGTTTTGGTTAAGATATTTTGCAGCGCTTGCAAATAAATGCCACTAATTGTGCTATATAATGGCGTTTTTATAGTGCGCCGCTACTGCCGCTATTTCTGAAGATTAAACGATGCGTTTTGTCAGCATTTTTATGGCGTTTTTGTTTTAAAACACCACTAATGATGTTCTTTTACGGCGTTTGTTCAGAAAACGCCACTGAAGGTCTGACTTTTTACGACTTTTTATAGAGAGCGCCGCTAATGCTAGATATTTAGCGGTGTTTTATGCTTTGCACCGCTAATGCTCGATTTTTAGCGGTGTTTGTTGTCCAAACGCCACAAAAGATGCCGCTAAAAGCCTGTTTTGGTGTAGTGTTAATAAAAAAATATACTTATTTAAATTAAAAGTGATACCAAATAACTGGATAACAGGATAAGGTAAGAAGGGAAAAGAGGATTAAAAGTAACACAATACTTAGCTGTAGATGAGAAGTATTTAAGATCCTTTGAGGAATATATATACACTATACCAAAACAGGTTTTTAGCGGTGTTTTTTTAAGCCTTTAGTGGCGCCTTTTAACACCACTAAAGTACTTGCAGCGCTTTTGGAAGTGCCGCAAAAAATGCCGCTATTGACAACACCGCTAACATTTGTGGCGTTTATAGAAATAAACGCCGCTAAAGGTCATGTTCTTTAGTTTTTCTTAATAAATAAATCACATAGTTAGGAACGCCATATATATTAAAAAAATGCAATATAAGTTACAAGCAATGAATTAAACCATTAGAAAATAAACACTATAAATAACAAAAACAAGTTATATCGTATTAAGTAAACGTACCATAATTTCTGCAGCTTCAGGAGTCATAGAAGATCCATCTTTCTTCCTATGTGTAATCTCAAAAAGTTGAATGTGTCTAATTTTTTGACTGGACGACAGTTCCTACAATATAGTCGTAAAAATATTATTTAATGGAAAGTAATACATATTTGACAGTATTAAAAAATTAAAAATACCTCGGCCTCAGCTACACATGCAAAACTTTTCGACCCGGCTGTGTGAGTGAATTTTTGTTTCTGCCTGCTGTTTTTTCCAACTCTTTCACGATCCTACGTTATGAAATTATTAGTATGTAAATAGTAAAATCTATAAACCAAAATAATTACAAGAGTTTGGAAGTACATCATACCTCGCCTTTCTTCGAATGCCAAAATCTAACCGCATCTTCCCATTGGTACCTCAGCATACCCGGCGGGACATTTTGCAATTTCTCATCGAGGGTTGTTTTTGTCTTATAATAATCTTTCTTTAAAGTACTTTTATGGTCTCTCCATCCTTTTCCCAATGCCTTCTTTACATAAGTATCTGAGACCTCTAAAGCAAACATCGCCTATAAAAAACACAAGTTAAGAAAGTAAATATAAATAAAACTAATTCCCAAGTATTACAGATGACATTAACATTTTGTTACCTTAATATTATCGAGGGCTTGGTTTTTGTTACTATCGGGCATTTGATGCCATGACTCGTAGTTGATAGGCAACATATTCGCATTTCGTGCTAAAATGCCCAAGTATCCTGCTAAAAGTCGAGTTTCTGTTCCAACAGACTGACCAAAACTGTTTCTGCATACTTTTACACGCTCGACTGGATCTAACTTGTATAAATCTCTGAGTAGCGTACATCCTCGACCTCTGCGCGTCCCACCATTTTCAGCTGAAAAATAGTATATTATAATATAAGAATTTGAAAAATAAATCAATTAGAAGTCAACACGCATGTAAATTAAATATAAAATTACTTTGAACTTCTGTAGGATCCTCAGGTGCAATCGCTGTATGTTGTTCACTATTTGTTTCTGTCGAGTTTGGAGCATTTTGAACAATGCTTACATTTTGCATTTTTCTTCTAGGCATTTTATCTGCAATACACATAAAAATTGAAAACTTAGTAACTACTTACAATAATAACAACACATATAAAATAGTTGAAATATATAATAAGACCAAGATTTAAATTATGATATTACATATAATTAAACAATCGTAAAATCTTACTAAATCATAATTCGTAAATATCTTCATCCGTATCATGGCGAACCCATTGAAATTGTGTACTAGTACTAGGGATATTTTCGTTTAAGTTTTGTTCTGGAAAGGGCAAAGTTTCTAATCTGTCGTCGATGTTATCTCTACTTCCATTGCCCATGTCAAACAAGTCTCTAGGGATGTTACGAAGTACAACGTACCAACCCTCATCAGTTGGATCTTTTGAGTAAAAAACTTGTTTGACTTGAGATGAGAATACATACGGCTCATCTATCAGTTGTTGTCCTGTGCGAATCAATCGAGCGAAGTTCACCATTATAAAACCAAATTGATCTTGCTTAATTCCACGAGTAGTATTAACATCGGCCCAATCTCCTCGAAATAAGACAACTTTCCATTTTCCGTAGTAATCCAACTCAATTATTTCAGTAAGAAATCTGAAATATTCCACATTTCCCTCAACAGGATTATTGTCCCTAGCACTAGCATAACTTGTAATGGAGGAATTAACAACTATTCCACAATTTTGTGTTCTCCTCAATCTCTCGCGATATTTTGTATGAAATCTGAATCCGTTGATGAGGAATACACTATATCTTTTAACCACTCGATTTGGACCTTGGGAAAGCCATTTAACTTCGTCATTGACGTTCTTCCCACTCCAAACCTATTGAATGGAAAGTAAACTGAGTAATTAAAAATGTTATGAGAAAACATTATTATTTGTCAATGAAAGCTCCAATTGCATACCGTTTGGCTTAACCATTCATGAAAAGATTCTGTGAACAACTTATTGATATCTCGATGTTGTGTTCTTCAGGAGCGTGAACGAGATCTCAGTATTTGTTTGTACTCACTATGTTAAAAAAATGTTCACTTTGTTAGAAGATAAACAATTTTGGATTAATGAATATTTATCAAATTTCTACAACTTACTTCCGTAATGGTTCCATTGATTCGTGGTGAAACTATTCATATCGATGTGCTTGTACCCACGATAAATCATCTAATTCTGCAATATCAACTTTGTCGATTGGTTCTCCAAAACTTTGGAACAAATAAGTATCAGCAAAGTTATGATCCGTGAGTCCAGCATTTCTACTTGGTCTGTTCAACCTTGTTTCAACACCCTCCAAATATCTTGAATAGAAGGTCATACATTCCTCTGCCAAGTAGCCTTCAGCAATCGATCCTTCTGGATAACACTTGTTGCATCAATAAGACTTTAATTTGGATAGGAACCTAAAAACGATATATAAATTATCAAAAGTTGTAACTAAAACAACAATAGGTGAATGAAGAAAAATTTTAAAAATAAATTAACACCTTTTTATGGGATACATCCATCGATAGAAAACGGGTCCATCGGGAATTACTTCATGCGGGAGATAGATTATCAAGTGAACCATAATAGTGAAGAAGGAAGGTGGGAAGATTTTCTCCAAGTTGCATAAAGTCAAAGCAGCTCGATCTTGTACCTTCTGAAGTTCTTGAACATCCAAAACTTTGCCACAAATGGCTTTCATTATATTAGATAGTTCAATTATACAAGAGGTTACCTTCTTTAACATACAACATCGTAGAACAACTGGCGGTAAATCTTGCATCAAGATGTGATAGTCATGTGATTTTAGCGAATATAGTCTTCGATCTTTAACACTAACACATCAAGATATATTTGATGCATGCGCATCTGGAACCTTTATATCCTTCAACACCATGCAGAACACTTCTTTCTCCATCTTCGACATTGAAAAAATAGAAGGCGGCAACTGATATTTCCTATTCGGAAATGGATTGGGATGAAGATCAGACCGAATTCCCATGTGGACTAAATCAAGTTGACTCTAAAGATTGTCTTTTGATTTTCAGTCGACATTCAAAATTATATCGACAATGTTCTCGCAGACATTTTTCTCAATGTGCATAACATCGAGATTGTGTCGTAAAAGGTGATGCTCCCAATAAGACAACTCAAAAAAAATACTTCTTTTTTTCCACAAGTCCGCCTCATTAGGATCATCCTCTTCATCAGAGTCATCTTCAGCTTCATCATTTGATCTTCTATTTCTTTGCGTGTTTGGCGGTTGGTTCATATTCCCATAACTAAAATTCATATCTTCCAACATGAACAAGATTTCAGATCCATTGGTCTGCAAAGGAACTTCTTTGAACTCTTCGATACCATCAAATACAGAACTCTGAAATCTAAATCTATGATTTTTCGGTAACCACCGACGATGCCCCATGTAAGAGAACTTCTACCCATTGTATAACTATTGCGAACATGTTTGTGCAGCACAACAAAGGTACGCATAACGACCCTTGGTACTCCAACCGGATAAATTGGCATAAGCGGGGAAGTTATTAATGGTCCACATCAAAGCTGCACATAAATTAAAATTCTCTTTTCTGAGCACATCGTATGTCTCAACACCAGCCCATAATTGTTTTAACTCTTCAATAAGTGGCTGTAAATAAATGTCGATATAATTCCCGGGCCCTTTCTCTCCAAGGATAATCATAGATAAGATAAGGGAAGATTGCTTCATGCAAATCCACAGAGGCAGATTGTAAGGAACAAGCACTACTGGCCAAGTACTGTACGCAGTGCTCATGATCTTGTAAGGATTAAATCCATCAGATGCTAGCCCAAGCCTCACACTCCTAAGATCGCTTGCAAAGCTTGGAAATTTATTGTCAAATGATTTCCAAGCTAAAGAATCTACCGGATGCTTTAGTAATCCATCATCGGTTCGTCCATCATGGTGCCACGTCATAGACTCCGCTGTCTTCGACGACATAAAAGCCTTTGAAGCCTTGGTATCAGCGGAAAATACCGTAAAATCTTGACTGGATTCTTTCTTGACTGTGTATCATTTTCATCGTCATTCCCATCTTCTGTGTTTCTATTTATCCAACGGGATTGGCCGCATACATGACAGCACTGTTGGTTTCTCCGATCGCCCCAATACAACATGCAGTCATTCGGGCAACTATGGATTTTGGTGTACCCAAGACCTAAAAATTTTATCATTTTCTTCATATATTTGCATGATTGAGGGATTTTTGCAAACAGAAACATCTCGCTCAAAAACTCTAACAGCATTGTCAAAGAATTCTCGGTCCACCCTCCCAAACATTTTAACTGAAAAAGACGAATACAGAAAGACAATTTTGAGAATTTTGATCCCTCATACAGTTCCTCATTAATGTCATTAAGTAGCGCGTAGAACTTCGCCGCTTCTCTATTCGGCTCTTCATGATGTACACTTCTTCCCGGTTCGGTAAAAGCATCTCTACCGAGATTACAATCATTAGATGCCACAAAGTCGGCTGGGAACAACTGCAAACCATGATTGTGCATATTAAATGCATCCTGCAACATCCCTTCCATGTCATCCCCTCTAACAGACTGATGGTAAGCAGTACTATCATAAGATACATCCATCCTTGAAGAGGAAGTACTAGGCGGGAATTCTCCATGAAAAAGCCATTATTTATAACCCCGAACAAACCCATCAACAATTAGATGCTCGTATACAACTTCACGATAATGTTAGTTTATGTTGACACACTTCTTACACGGGTAAAGAATCATGTTCTCTTTGCTTGCATATTGAAATGCAAAATTTAGAAAAGTCTGTACTCCATTTCGATAACCGTCGCTTACCCTTGACAAATTCATCCAAGACTGGTCCATTTCTTATTTCTTGAAGTCTGATTTTCACCAGAAATTACAAGGGTAAGTTGTTCAGTGATAAGTATAAATGAGTTATGTAAGTATATCATATGATATATATTTATGTATTAAGTAAATTATGTAAGTTATGTACGTTTATAAGTTATGTAAGTTATGTATTAAGTAAGCTATGTAAGTTGTGTATTATGTAAGTTATGTAAGTTATCAAAGTAATGTATGTTATGTAAGTTGTGTAGAATGTAAGCTGTGTAAGTTATGTAAGTTATGTAAAGGGTGCATAATGTAATTAAGTTATGTAAGTTATGAGTTATGTAAGTTATGTATAATGTATGTTATGTATAATATTAAAAAAATTATGTAAGTTATGTATAATGTAAGTTATGTAAGTAATGTCTTATGTAAGTTGTGTATATGTTAGTTATCAGAGTTATGTATTATGTAAGTTATGTAAGTAATGTAATATATACTTAAATTTTAGTAAGTAATGTATTTAAGTAATAAATTTAACCAAATTTTAGTAAGTGATGTATTTAAGTAATTTATTTAAGTAATATATTCAAGTAATATATTAAAGTAAATTTTAGTAAAAAATATGTTTTAGTAAGTAATGTAAGATATAAATTTTAAAAAATTATATATTAACAATATATATTAGTAATAAGTTAAATTAAATTTTAAAAATATATTAAAAATATAATAAATATTGAAAATATATATTAACTTTAATATATATATTAATAAGTTATTTATGTTAAACATGCAATCAATTAATAATTCATTGACAATTCATTATATAATCAATTTATTAAACATTCAATCAATTAACTTACAAAAATTGATAATTCATTGACATTCAATCAATTAATCGATCAATTTATTGAATAATCATAGATTATGAAACATTAACATTCAATCAATTACATGAGAACTAACGTCGATAATTTATTCATTGACATAAAATTGAAAATCGATAATTTGTTCACTTTAAACCGAATCAACTATTCGCCCATAATTTATTCAATTACTCAAATATATAAAGTGATTTAAAAATTTTAATCATTTGCGCAATTGTTTTTGCTTGGGTAAAAAATACGTACAAGAATTACAATCATAATTTATACCTTGCAATTATGGAAAATTTTTGCAAAGTAACATGCAAATTGAGCTAGCAACATATAAATAAAAAATGATGATTATTTATACGTTACCCACAGCTTAAAAAAAATCTTAATTAAAACTCCCTTTTAAAACTCAAAAATAATAATTAAAGTATAAAGCTAAAATATAACAAAATCCAAAATTTAAACATTTGGAGGTGTTTTTTTAAGAAAACTAAGGTGGGAAACATAGGAATAAATACCTCAATTTCCTCGACTTCGAAGCAAACTACTGCAAAAAAAAAAGGAAAACATAAGTAAATTAGTACCAAATAAACAGGAAAAAAATAAAACAAGGAAATAAAAGAGTATTTAACTAAATTACAATTTCTTAAAACAACTCTAAATTCATCTCCCTCAACTTAATTATTCGCTATGGATTCATTTCATTCAACCCCAACACCTTCAACCCTTGTGATAATTGTTTCTCCATTACTGCTAATCTTTCTTTTCTTTTTCCTATGGATATCAAAATCTAACCCGCTAAATATAAACAATGGGAATCTAGCAGCAGAAGCGGGTGGAGCATGGCCTATTATTGGCCATCTCCACCTCCTAAGAGGGCCACAACCATCTCACATAATGTTCGGGTATTGACAAAAAACAAAGAGCAAATAAGCGAAGAAATGTAGAGAAGATAAGCAAAGAAATGCAAGCAAAAAAATGAAGATGAAACTAAAAAATGAATATTCTGATCATTATTTCAAATTTTCATTAACTTAAAAACATATAGGTTACAAAGTTGTTACCTAATATCTATTCCCACTAATTACTGCAGTAAAAGAAAGGTAAAAATGCAAAACAAATGTAGTTGACAGAACAAATGCAACATCACATTCAAAATCAGTCAAATCCTAAACTAATCTTAGTAACTTTAAATACAAATTAAAAAACAGAAGTTTATATTCATAAACAGTGGCAACCAAACAAAGTAGAAAACAGAACAGCATTTACTATATTCATTAAGAAAATTCATTCAAAAAATTCATTTAGAAAATCTCACAAAATCCCTCATACAAAAATCTATTCACAAAATTCATTCGGGCAACTGCTAAATAAACAATTTATACCTAAATCCCTCATACACTGTAACCAAAATTCAGGGCAACTGCTAAATAAACAAATTATACCTAAATCCCTCACACACTGTAACCAAAATTCACAAAATTCACTGTAACCAAACAAAATCCCTCATACAATATTAACAAGTTTAACATTGCAGGGTTAGCATTCGGGCAACTGCAAAATAAACAATTTATACCTAAATAAACAATTCTATTTAAACTGCTAAATAAACAATTCCCAAGTTCCCCAAATTCCCAAACAAGATTGGTGATTTAACCTATACCAAAACCCCAAAATCCCAAATTTGTTTTCTAAACCCCAAATTCGTAAAACACAATACAGCCAAAACTTTAAATCAAGACGATGTGCTTCGAAAGGATTAAACGCTTACCTTTTAACCATAAATTCCGCAGCTACTCTAAATCCCGTCAAGATTGACGCAATCGTTGCTTCCTCTTTGATGATTTCTGAGTTCTCCTCCCCCTTCTTGCTTAGATTTTTTTCTTAGGTTTTTTTCCCTTCCGATTCGGCCTCTGCAATTGCTTATGTTTCTGTTTTTGTCGAGTGAGTAAATGATAAGTTAAAAAACGTCCGGAGAAACGGCGTCGTTCAGCAAAAATTCTAATACACATTTGCGGTGATTCTCGAACAAACGCCATACTTATTCCACATTTCTGGCGTTTTCAGACAAAACGCCACAATAGATTAAACTTGTAAACAGAAACGGCGCTTTTCTGTTAGTCTAAAATTACATTTTTTGTGGCGTTTAATGTAAAAACGCCACTAACACTTAATTTACTTTAAGTCAAACGGTGACGTTTTAAATAAATAATTCTAAAATTTTTCTAAGTTAAAAATCGTTTACGGAAACGGCGTCGTTTAGGCATTACTTTAATACCCTTTTGCTGCATTTTCAGTACAAACGCCGTTATTGCTTACACATTTCTGGCGTTTTCCTAAAAACGCCACTATATATTAAAGTTGTAAAGAGGAACGACGCCGTTTTGTCAGTCTCTAATTGCATTTTTTCTGGCGTTTTACGTAAAAACGCCACTAATACTTGATTTCTAAAATTTTTCTAAGTTAAAAATCGTACACAGAAACGGCACCGTTTACCCATTACTCTAATACCCTTTTGCGGCATTTACTATAAAAACGCCACTATTGATTCCACATTTTCGGCGTTTTCCTAAAAATGCCACTAAATATTAAAGTTGTAAAGGGAAACGGCGCCGTTTTGTTAGTCTCAAATTGCATTATTTCTAGTGTTTTATGTAAAAACGTCATTAATACTTAATTTACTTTAACCCAAACGGTGATGTTTTAAATAAATAATTCTAAAATTTCTTTAAGTTAAAAATCGTGTACAGAAACGGTGCCGTTTAGACATTATTTTAATACCCTTTTGCGGCGTTTACTGTACAAACGCCGCTATTGCTTCCAAGCACAAATATTTAAAGTCGTAAACAGAAACGGCGCCGTTTTGTTACTCTCAAATTGCATTGTTTCTGGCGTTTTATGTTAAAACGCCACTAATACTTAACGTACTTTAAGCCAAACGGTGACGTTTTAAGTAAATAATTCTAAACTTTTTATAAGTTAAAAATCGTGGAGAGAAACGGCGTCGTTTACTCAAAATTTTAAGACACTTTTGCGGCGTTTCTTGTAAAAACGCCACTAATGCATCCAATATTTGCGGCGATTTCAAAAAAAACGCCACTAAAAGTTTAACTATTCATTCAGAAACGGCGCCGTTTGTAACAATTATATTAATTTTGTAAATTTTAGGTTTTTTTTTCTTTTTTGTTTGTTTTTTTTATTTCATTTCTTATGTATTTGGTCCTATATATATATTTCCAAAATAAATAATTATACCTAAATATATATCCATCCATATAATATATATCAATAATTTTTTTAACTTATTTATTAATTCTATTTAAACTAATATTTAAATATATCAATTGGTACTTTAGATTAAATTTTTAAAATATTATTTAAACAAATTAATCTAAATTAACCCAAAACCCTGATTTGACCCTTGAATTCCTAAACCCTAAATCATTAATCCCTTAACCCCTAACCCTTAAATCCTAAACCCTTAACCCCTAACTCCTAACCCTTATATCCCAAACCCTAAATCCATACCCCTAATCCTTAAAATAGCACGGCCATCCAAAAAAAATCCCTAAATCTTTAATAATCATAAAATAGTTAAAATTGATTAAACAATAATTAATAGTAAAATTTTTTGTATAAAGTAGCAATAAACAATATTAACTTTATAATATTTTTTTTTGTATAAAGTTTGAAATTTATAATATTTTATTTTATTGATAAATGAATAAATTTATCTAATTAACTAATTTATTATATTCGTTCTCAAATAGATAAATTAATGAAAACAAACAAGGAGTAACAAGCATATGAGATTTTTTTTATTGAAGTGATCAAAATAGGAATGATACCGACTCAGGTATATGCATATTTTTGAATGATTTCAATTCAAATTCACAAATTTATTTAAGTATTTAAGTGTTATTCATGAATTATTTGAGCATTACTATTCAAATTCGAATTTAAATTAATAATATACCGAAACCAAAAAACCCTAAACAAATTTATTATTACCTCTTTTACAATTATATAAGAACATATTTAAAATATAAATTGAAAAAACTAATTAATCTAAACCCAATACCCTAATCTGACCCCTAAATCCCTAGCTAAACCCTAAATCCTTAACTCCTAACCCCTAACGTCTAACCCCTAAATCCCTAGCTAAACCCTAAATCCTTAACTCCTAACCCCTAACGTCTAACCCCGACCCTAACCCCTAAACATTAAATCTCAGCCCTTAAACCATAATCCCTAAATCCATATATAGTAGCCCAGGTGTCAACTCTTGGTTGTTAACTTGTCAAGATTTAATGATTTTTATTTTTATTTTTAATAATCAACCATGGAATTAATATTTAAACATCCAATTAATATCTAAGCTTTGTACAATTTAACTAAATGAATTAAAAGATTATGTTTAATGCTTAATACCTGAGTTTTTGACATTTTGATATATGAAGATAATAATATTAACCTTTTAGTGTTTGAGAATTTTTTTTGATGAAAATTCACTATTAGCTAATAATGTTAACAATTAACTTTCATCAAATTAACTCTAAAACCGAAATTAAATTATATCCATCAGATTATATTTGATAAATTAAACACAAAATTAAACAAATTCACAATTAACACTAATGTTATTCTATTAACAAAATCATGAAAAATTCAAACTTAATACTATTAACAATTAACTTTCATCAAATCAACTTGAAATTCGAATTAAATGCTAAAAAGTAAACACTGTTAACTTTAGTAAAATATATAACATTGTGACCTTTAAAAATGCAAGGCAAGGCCTAAGTCATAACCGAAGTAGGTGAAGGCTTTGACCCACTATTGGCCAGGTTTATTAAATCAATTGATTCGAAATAAAGAGTTGACAATTAATCGGGGCTAAAGTACAAATTTATCCCTAAAATTTTTAGCTCCTTATAATTTTATTCCAACTATTAGTACAAATTTCTTACTTCGCACTTACATAAATGATATCCAAATACACATGGGGTCTCTAAGGGTGTTAGCAGGTGCCTCAATCTCCCCTAAAATAGAAAATTTTCTATTTAGGTTTTTTAAAATTTTTAAAATTTTAAAATAATAAAAAAATTACATTTTGACCCCCTTCAAAATTATAAAAATATAAGTTATTTAAATAATGAAATTATATTTTTACAATTGTAAAAATTACAATTTAATTTCAACTCCACCGCGGTACCTAATGTAGTATAGGATTTAAGAAACGCTAGAATTAGAACAGCATTAAGCCTTTCCAGAATTGAAGCATTGAATGAAAATAATGGGAATATAGAAGAAAGATAAAAGAAGACAGAATTGTTGTGACATTTACAGGCTAATTCAACCAGATTGATGGCATGAAGATCAGATGAACAATGAACAATGAACATGAGTATGAATGAAATTCAAAAAGAAGACAAATATATATATTTGTGTGTGTGACAGAGAGAGATTGATATTGGCACGGCTCAATCAGATTAAAGGACTCAGCCCACTGAGAGATTTGATCGGATTGAACCGTGCCAACATCCATCGTACACCACCTTTGAAACTGTACCATCATCCCATGCAGCACTCACCATTGAGGAATATATATGTATATATAAGAAACCAGGAACTGTGAGATATATAGAATGGTTGGGATGTTGGTTTATATAGGAAAATAAAATAGTACTGAGCTGGCATTTTGTGTGTTAAAGAAATTTCATAATTTGATGCATTTAGTATGCGCAAAGACAAGTTTGATTTCTTCTTTTTACACCTAATTTGTCAATAGATATGGGTACATTAAAGAACGTAGCTAGCTGGAGGACCCTCATTTTGCATTAATTTATTACTTATAATTTGCTTTCTCATCAAACCATGCATCATCATCGCTCACCATCTTTGCCTAATTTACCAACAAAAGCTATTTTTTCACCTTCCCATTTTAAGCCAGAAATTTAGCTTCTCCTTTACCTATATTATATATATATATATATTCATCATTCAACCACATCCATATCTAAAGTTCGACTTATTATAACATCCCTTTACAGCTTCTACTTTTTCTCCCTCCTTACCGATATTCATAGTTGATATTTGCGAAAATTAGCCATGAGAGCTGCTTCTTGGAAAGGGTCTGCTCAAGACAAGCTAAACACATGATAAGAATATATCTGTTCTAACTTCTAACTCTACATGTTCTTCATTTTCCGATAATGTATATATACACATAAATATTAAAATGAATGGATCATGAGTCTGGGTTTTACCATAAACTTCATTCTAATTCTCTCGTCTTCTTTTATTTTTTTGCGGTGATAATAGGGATTTAGAAAGCAATAGGATATGATTAGAAATATGGGAATACTTGATGCAGGATAGAGTTTTATGCACAGTTGGTGAATTAGAAGATTACATGTAATTAAAAGTGAAGTTAAATGAGTTTTAATATTTTTATGATCTGTGACGTTACATATAAAAAAAATTATATATTATTTACTATCATAAAAATTATTTTAAATTAAAACTGATTTAATATGATTAAGATTTAAATCAAGTACGTGTCCAATATATATCAATACTAATTTTTAATTTCTAATGGATAATTAGTTAACTAAAAATTAAGGTTTCACATTAAGGTTATGGTATGGTATCTCATCTTCATGAAAGAGAAATTAACTTTCTCTAAAATAAGTGTATATTGATTTAAAAGATCAAAACCAAAATAATTAAATATTTCAACACATCATCTAAGTTTTATTCTTAATAATCTAATATTAATTTATTAATTTTTATATTAAAATTTTAGGAGAAATCAAATACTAACTTTTAAAATATCTCATTGCATTGGCATTTTAAAGACAATTGTTTCTGATTATGGTGCCATTATGCCCTTCAGAAAATCCTTTGAAATAATTATTCTATAGAAGCTAGAACTCCAAACTAAAGTAGTGTGCAGTAATTCCAGTTTTACCGACCGCTGTGTAAAATGAATACTTTAATCCTCTTTTTCGCAGTAATGAAAATTTTGACTTGGTTTCATTGAATTTTAATTGCATTGCCTAATACATGAATATAAGATTAACTTTTTTTACCATTTATAGTAATAAATTAAAAAAAAACTTAAAACCGTAATTATTAAAGTTAACTTTAACCAAGTAAAGTTTCTAACTTTAAACTTTAAACTTTAAAATGGAAATACTAATAAATAACTTAATAACAAATGAAAGAGAGGAAAATGAAAAGCAAAATCCTTCAAAGCTTGAGCTTTATTTCAACCCGATTTAATGTCAGTCATAAATAATAAATATCGATAAATTTGAAAAAATTACCCCAAAATAAGGATTCAAGCTTTGCCTTTTGTGTTATTACAAATACATAATTTAAATAAAAAATGGTGCATCCACCTATAGTACTAAACTTCCAAGCTTTCAAGCTTTGCCTTTTGTGTTATTGAACTATTTTGCCATATCGTTGGTGCTTAAAGTCTTGTATTACGGGCTGCACAAAAGAGCCGATAATTAAGGTATAATTTAATAATTTATTTTGTTTACTTAAAATCATTTGGCCCAATAGGACTGACGCAATACTTAGAGAAACTGAAAGTCCGTCTACTTAACTTAATGAATATGTAAATATTTTAGTAATTTGTATTTTACCAGAGTAAATATTTCGTAATATTAGAAGATCTTGTAAATTCCTTAAGAATTTCAACTTATAAATTGCCTTTAATCTCAATCATTTATGTTTTTTAAACTAGATTGTTAGATCATAGAGAGCTCAACTATAAATATAATCATTCCCCTCATTTGTAACCACTTAGTTGTAATTCTTCAAGGTAATACAAATACTTTGAGAGCATTTACTTAAAATAGTTGGTGTGCTTAATTTTCTTGTGGTTTTTTTGTTCGTTTTTTGCTTATTCACTTGAGAGTTTGCTTACGCTTTATTTTGATACCTTAGAGAATTTCCATTGAGAATTCTCTTCTTTTCGAGAAATAGACTAACTTAGGCGGATCTGAAGTAAAGAAATCGCCTAAGGCTACGTGGTTTACTAAATTAAAGTTCTAACCCCGTGACACTTGAACCTACATTGCCAGGTAAAATTGTGTATGTAGAGCCCATAAAATCAATCTGCTTTTAAGTTGGGTAATATTGTTGGTCTAATTAAATATTGGAGTTCTTTTTTTAACTTAGGCAAACTACACTAGTACTCACCCAGCTATTAATATATTTTTAATCACTCAACTATGAAAAATTATAAAATGATCACATAACCATTCAATTTTATCTTTTCTAGTCACCAATAAGCTAACAAGCAACTTTTATAATTGGCATAATAATAATTTTATCTCTCAACATTTACACATTGTGTAATTTAATATTTCTTTTGCAATTTGAGGGTTAATTTTAATATAATGAGAAAAAAATATTATATTGGACTTTTTTCTATTTCTATTTTTGTATATTTTCAATCAAAATTAGCTAATAAATTTATTTTTGAGGGTAAAGTACAAAAATGGTCATTAAACTATTGACTTCGTTCTATTTCGATCTTCTCAACTATTAATTTTTTTTAATTTAGTCACTGAACTTTTCAAAATTAAATATTTTAGTCACTTTCCCATTAATTGTCATTAAAAGAATGACAAAAAGTTAATTTGAACTTTTTTTTATTGATTTAATAACAAATTTAACCTTATAGTGTTTACACATTGTATAAATTCGATCTTAAATATAAAAAATTCAACAAATTTAACCTTTAATGTTTACAAAATTTATCATTTAAATTCAAATTCTAAAAAAAATAACTCTTACTATTTAGAATATGACAATTTTTTTAAAAAAAATTGTTGCTATAATAATTTTTTTATAAAAGTTTTCAATTTTTTTTAAACAGTTCATAAATTACATTATAATGAAGAGAGGCAAAGAAATTGATGTTATGAATCTGGCGGATTGTTTGATGTTACTTCGAGAGAGTTAGCCAAACCAACCCAGGTTGGTCATCATGTCTTTGCATGCAAGATGTGTTCCAAGCATTTGGAGCGTTTGAAACATTTTTAAATATTTATAATGTTCCAATAATTATAAATAAATAAGTGTAATTAATCAAAAGATAAATCTTTTGGTTATTGATCAAGAGTTATATCACTTGATTTAAAGAATTATAACTATTCAAACAATATTACTTGAATAGTTATAATATTAAATGAATAATTATGTGTCTTTTTAAAGACATTGTTATTCAAAAAAGACACCTATTGAAATATGTCTCTATGAAGAGACATGAAAATTCCTACAAATAGGAATGAGATTTCATTTGGAAATCATACCAACAAGTTCTAATATTCTTTTTATCCTTCCTCTATTCTTTTAATATTATTAGATTATTCTATAAAGAATTACTGCAGAAATTCTTTGGAGAAATCAAGTTTCTTGCTATAAATTGCTTTGTGCCTAGTGGACAATTCTCGTCGGTGCACAACACAAATAGTCATTGGTCTCATTGTATTCTCAAGGTTAATTTGCTTGAAACTCTTTTGTACACGGAATATAGGTGGGAGCGAATATAACCTTAAAGATAGTGATTTAATACACGCCTTGGAGCCTAGTCTTATTTCTTCATTTTCTGTTCAAGTTTCGTTCGAATGCTCGAGATTTTTCCTCATCGGAGTTTTATACCAACATGGAGGTCATAGGGTGAGTCATAAGAAGTCAAAGCTAATAGGAAGAGACAATGAAGAGGTCAAGTCAAAAGGCCTACGAGTGTTTGATATGTGGCCTAGAAAAAACCCTAGCTACTACTTAACAGAAAGAGCAGTTTGGAAAAGAGTTCAACATCAATCTAAATTTGAACTTGTTGACCGGTGAAGTAAACAAGATGAAGATGATAGTGGTAGAACAAAGAAAAAGGAAGTGAAGGTTGGTAAGGGTTTCAACTTTTGAAAGGGATAGGAGATGAGAAAGAGAGAGTGTTTACGTGAGTGTCTGTGAGCTATTTGCATAGCCCTTTACGGTAGGAGACAAGTGTAGATACGTGTCCTAAGGTCACTGATGTGGAAGTCTAACTTGGTTCACTTGGTAGTAACGGTGATGTAACGTCCTAGGATAAGATGCCTTAGGGTGACTGGTAACCAATTATTCTGCTCTTCATGTGGTCCCTACATAGTCTTAGTGCAGACACCTTGTTCTGAAGGTTCACAAACTAGCTCTAAGGTTCACGGACTAACTCTGGGTCTATGGTAGAGACATGTGTCAAGCTCATCTACAGGTATGTTGAGGGTCACTACTCGGGGTATAACATAACTAAAATTATTAAGAAGCAAAATTTGTCATTTTGTAAATATTGAAAGCTAAATTTATTGATTTTTTTAGAATTTAAACTAAAATGACAAATTTTGTAAACATTGAAGGCTAAATTTGTTTATCTTTTTATATTTAGGATCAAATTTATAGAATATGTAAACATTCGAGTGCTAAATTTGTTATTAGACCAATATAAAAAGCCCATCTACAGGTATGTTGAGGGTCACTACTCGGGGTATAACATAACTAAAATTATTAAGAAGCAAAATTTGTCATTTTGTAAATATTGAAAGCTAAATTTATTGATTTTTTTAGAATTTAAACTAAAATGACAAATTTTGTAAACATTGAAGGCTAAATTTGTTTATCTTTTTATATTTAGGATCAAATTTATAGAATATGTAAACATTCGAGTGCTAAATTTGTTATTAGACCAATATAAAAAGCCCATGTTAGATTTTTGCCACTCATGTAACGATAACTAATGGGAGAGTGGTTAAAATATTTAATTTCGAAAAGTTTAGTAACTAAATAAAAAATTTAATAGTTGAGTGACCAAAATAGAACGAAATCAATAGTTTAGTGACAATTTTTGTACTTTACCATTGTTTCTTTTTTTTTTTAGTTTTTTAGTGTTGGAACAATAAAAACCTCACATATATAATAGACCTGCTCATGGGTGGGGCCACCTGGCTCGAAGGTTCATACGAAAAATGGGAGGGTTTTGATAAAAATATAGGCCCGAAAAATAGGCTTGGGCAAAAAAATAAGGTTTGTTTAAAAAACTAACCGGGCCTCGAGTAAAAATTTTTAGTCCAGACCTGGCCCGAATATGCAAAAAAAAAACTATTTTTTTACTATTTTTAATTGAATACTTCAGTTAAATTATGTTTCTCAAAACCACAATACCAATCCTTTATTAATTAGTAACGCTTGGTATTTTTTATTCATCAGAATATGGAAAGATTACTAATTAGTTTTGGAAGTGCATTCGCATGATTTTTTTTATATATAAATAAAGTCGTTTTATTTTTTAACACTATATAGTTTGGTTTATGGAAAATTTTCTATTCATCAATTTATTATTTATACATGTTGGATATTTTAATGTAATTCTAAATAAATTATGTTTTATAAATATCAGTCATGGCATCGTAATGATGGAATTATTTAATCGTTAAAAGGAATTGTTTTCGTTCTATGACTAATTTATCATTATTATTTTTAATTAAATTAGTCAAAAAAGTAAGGTTTTCGGTTCTGATGGTGACATTAACACAACCTTATTTTGGGTTATTTTGGAAACCATAGAGCAATAAAAAATTATTTTTGATCTTTATGGAAATTTTAAATTTGAATTTTGGTATATTTAAAATAACTAAATTGAAATAATAAGTTCCCAAAGTGACCTTTGATATTGAAATTATTATTTTTTAAATATAAAAGGTTGGGTGCATGTAACTTAAGCTACGTTAATATTGATCGGCCCAAAGGAAGGTTATATATTTAACAAAATTACATGTGCAGTTGTGGTAATAAACATGTAATGATTATTCGGTTTTACATGTAAGCAATAAATCGACCCAACAGAAGATTTATTGTTTGAAATGTTTTTATTGTCAGTCTTTGATTACTACATTAAGATATTACTTACAAGTTAATATTTTTGTCCAAAGATGAAATATTACTGGAGTGTCTAATATCTTGAGATGAGATTTACCTTTATTCTACTTATTTTTGTTTAAATTTGAAATATTTTAAAACAAATAAATTCAGATTTTAGCTTTGGGGTTTAATTAATGATGTCTAATATTTTAAATAGATTAGTTGAAACAGAATGCCACCAAAGTTACCTCTTTTGCGTAGATTAGTTTACTTAAAATATCAAGATGATTATATATTTTTGTGATTCATGTGTTTATTAATTGACTCAAAGGTAAGTTAATATTTGATAGAATTTTAATGACATTTGTGATGATAAATGTGTAACAATTATAAGGTACTTTATGTGAACAATGAGTTAGTCCAAAGATTGATTCATTGTTTGACATAATTTATTGCCAATGTTTGATTGCTACAATAAGAGTATCGCTTACTACTAATATTACTATCCAAAGACTTGATATTAATATTCTGTTTGGTATCTTGAAATGAGATTAGCCACTGTTTTGAATTTATTGTTTACTTATAAATATTGATGTGAGCTTGGTTTTATCTATTTTGTTTTATATTTAGTTAGTTCATCTTCTACTGCCACAATATCTGCTAATATAAATTTTATACTCATGCTTAATGGGACTAATTTTAAGGAATGGAAAAGACACTTACTTATAGTGTTTGGTTGTATGGACATAGACCTTGCACTAAGGGAAGAACAACCTACACCTCTCACTGCGGCAAGCACCCTTGATGCTAAAAGGGATTTTGAGAGGAAGGATGGTTCAAACCACATGAGTCTAATGATCATGAGTACAACATTCCAGAAGCCTTTAGGGAAACAGAACCTGAAGAGATTACTCAAGCCAAGAGTTTTCTTGACGAAATTGAGATTTTTTTTGCCAAAAATGATAAGGTTGATATGACATCACTTCTAACTTTTATGACGTCTATGAAGTATAAGGGTCAAGGAAACGTAAGGGAGTACATTATGGAGATGTTCCATGTTTCTTCAAGACTTAAGGTGCTTAAAATCAAGCTTTTTGAGGAATTGCTTGTTCTTATGGTTTTGGTATTGCTTCCAACAATATCAACTTATAAGATTTTGAGCTCAATCACATATATAACCTCAAATGTTCTCATTTTCATTTCAAACCAACTTATACATTTTATTCAACTCATATACATAACTTAACCAACAATCAATGGCGTAAAATCACTTTTTTATTCACAATATTACCCAATGAAACTTCATAAAAAAACTTCGTATATAGGTTAAAATAGTAGTGTCTGGTTACTCGTTAGGTTTGAACCTACATGATAAATAGCCTGGTTTGGGCTTAATATTCTTATATTCTCAAGTCCGCAACATATGCAGGAGCTCAGAACCTAAACCTGTATTCTCGAGTCCGCAACACTTACTGGAGCTCGGAACCTATTCTTGTATTCTCAAGTTTGCAACAAATGCTAGACCTCGGAACCTGTGGGCAATAACATGTAACCTCGTATACGAGACTTTTACTAATTTCATTGGGATTTAACCTCACATTTTACCATTTCGCAACAATCTATTTCAATTTGATTCAATTCTCAATTTAAGAACTAATTCGTAGCCAATTCAAGTTACAAATTAAATTAATGAATATACAGATAAAACTCAACAGTAAATTAAACATATTTATACCTTATGAACTTACCTGATAAAACAATAACGCTTTGGATACCATGGACTATTCGACAGTTTTCTATTTTTCGCCCAAGTCAACAACTTGATCTATATAATAGTTAAGATTCAAAATATCAATATCAATCTCATAATAATACTCAAATTCATGCTTATAATCTTTTAATTTACATGATTTATTTGAACTTTTATATTTTATTCAATTTAGTCCCTAAAACCAAAACAAGTATAACTTTCACAATTGAGCTTCATTTTTCATTCCAATTTCAATAATATCCTTCTACATCCCTCAAAAATCCAAATTTACAAAAAATTAAAGTCACTTTTGACATATTCAAAATTTAGTCCTTAAATGCAAAAATTAACAAAATTTTCTTTATCAAATAATCATTAAACATTTTATAGCTTCCAAATCTACCATAAACATTCAAAAACCTCAAATAACATCAATGGAAACTTTTTAAATTTTTAACAATTTTGAAAACAAAGAAACGGGTTAGCTAAACCTAATTACAATGATCTCAAAAATATAAGAATTACAAACATTCTAAATTTGATGCATTTACCCATTTAAATTTTCTTTTACTCACAGTTTAAATTATTTTTTCTATTTTAATTTCAAACATATTGCATATGTGTTGTTATTATTTTTTTTCAAATTTATGTTTTATTATTTATTATATATTATTTTTAAACACGCATTTGTGTTTTAAATAAGTGGTTTCCACACGCTTGTGTCACGAGGCTAGATTTTTAGTATTGCGATCCATACAGCCTTAGGCAATTCCTTAGCTTCAAATCTACCTAAGTCAACCTTACTCTCCAATAGTGAGAATTCTCCAAGGAAATTCTCCAATGCTTTGAAAATATAGTGAAAATAACTCAAAGACAAAGAAGCAACGAGAGAATAAAATAAAGCCACAAGAAAGCAATAGCACGCCAAGTGTTTGAGTAAATGCTCCTAAAAGTATTCTATTACTTTGGATGAGGTGATTAAAATTAGGGGGAAGACCTCTATTTATAATTGACCTCTTCCAAATCCAACGGTAAAATTTAATTTACATCAATAGTCGAGATCGAAGCCAATCTAAAATTGAGATTCTTAAGGGATTTACACAATCCTCTAACATTACGAAATCAAATCTTCTAATATTACAAATCTTCTAAGATTAGTTTCCATATTGACCATGACAACCCTAGTTTTCCTTAAGTGTTTCACTAGGCCACAGGACTTTAAGTAGATGGGCTTCTCCACATGTTCCATGAATCGAGTCAGTTCAAGTGGGTCGAATGAGCTCCATTTAATCAATTGATCTCCATGGGACGTACTATGTGCATTCGTCACGGGCTTTAATCCGCGACCCTTGATATAAGCACGTGTGGTAAAACTATTGGATTTGGTGCCCTAAGTGTAGTATTTTTGTCTAAGTACACTTGTAAATTTTTCGAACAGATTGGTTAATAAAAATTTATTGATTACGATTAATATACTTTGTATTATTGTCAACACATGGTTTTTGCACGCAAAGAAAATTAGAAGCAAATGTTGTTCATTGGTTATCTAAATGTTTAACTAATACTAAGCGTTATTATGTGGTCGGGTCATGATACAAAAAGATAACTTGTATTAGAAGACGAACATAAATATGTCCTTAGTCTAATCAGAAATGAGCAAAACGATTGAAAGACTAATTTGTCGTTTATCAAGTTCGATTAGGGAGATGCCTTGTCTTGGGTATCCAAGCAGATGACTCCCAGAAGATAAAGATGATGTGGCTGACTGGACTAACAGTACATCGGATAGGACCCAAGCAAAATAGATCCTGAATCCGTTTATGGATTTATTCACTTGTGATGTTCATAGCGTGACATACCTAAATCATAAGTGGATGACAGATTATGTATACGTGACTCATACACTTTGATGTAAGTAAAAGCCTGAGTTCAAATAAATAAGGAACCGAAAGTAGGTGTGTTGGGTGTATGACTTCTCTAGCATGTAATGTCATTCACAACAGTGGAATTCATAGCCCAAAACATAGGTAAATGATATCCTCTTATTGGCATTATAGGGTTGATGAAAAGTAAATGTGGTCACAGGTCGTCTATATTTATGATGGATGACTTGATCACTATTTGATAGTGATTGAATTTTCATGAAGAAAGATGTAATGGTTACCATGAGATAAAATATGATCATATTGGGAGAATGAATATTATCTCAAAGAGACCAATGATATCCTATGAGGGTAACACACTTATGGCAAGGTCATTGGACGAGGACTAAGTAGTTGTTTTCGTAATGGTATGTCATTGAGGAGAGCTCAGTCACGATACTATAGTGAAATTGACTTCGTGACTAAATGAGTTTATAATTAATAGGTGAAAAGCCGAAACTTAATTATAAATAATTTGAGCATCAACTTCATATGTCCAATTGGTCTCTTTGCTAGCTCATTGAAACTAGAAATGAATTGCGTGTTTGAATACAAATGAACAGAATGAATAAAAAAAAGAAATGGGAAACTTACATGAATGATTATGGTTTTCTGAGCCTTTTTGACCTAGTACTCTGTAATGTGATCTAACTCGATTTAGTTTTTCTATTTCTTAAAATAAATTTTAATATTTACATATTAAATAATTTTCTATTGTTGAGAAAATTATTTAATATGTAAATATTAAAATTTATTTTAAGAAATAGAAAAACTAAATCGAGTTAGATCACATTACAGAGTACTAGGTCAAAAAGGCTCAGAAGTACTCGTAATTGGACATAATCAGAGAAAGGCCCAAAACTCCTCATATAAAACCCTAATAGAAATACAAGAGTGAGTCGTTCACCCCTCTCCTACTCTAAGTAGGGTGTTGTTTTTCTATTTAAAATAAATCTCTACAACTCTACAAGGGTTCTACCTTCTCTTTTTATAAATAGATGGCGATGGTAGAGCTATTAACACAACTTTTGAGAGATTGTTATTCTACTGAAAAATAAAAAGAATTTATTCTCAATTTATAAATATATTTTTCAGAATAAAAATTTTACCAGTTTCTATTATAGAAGAGAGATTTTTCGTTTTAACCCCAAAAGGAGAGAACTTTTTCTAATTCTATATTTCGATCCAATTAGTTTGAACCCACACTCGAAACAGTTTGTGGTACGAGAATAGCGGAGAAGATCATTTGGTTGAAAGCCAAAAAACATCAAGGATCCGCTAACTTAGAATTGATAAACTACGCCTCCTTAATCTGATTAAGCAACACGGGCTTAAGTTTCAACTCAACCAATAGGCTGTCATTTTCGCATATACTAGGCAAAGTAAACATTGCTCTCAATTCAATCGCATACTTTCGACTTAAAACATCGGCAACAACATTTGTTTTTTGCTGAATGGTATTCAATTTTGCAATCATAAAATTTCAACAATTCGATCCAACAATGTTGTCTTAGGTTTAACTCTTTTTGGGAGAGAAGATATTTAATACTTTTGTGATTCGTATAACTATGACAAAGTCAATTGGTTAAAGACAAAAGAATGGTTGTTTCCTTGTTTTCCAAGTATTATATATTGTATCTTGATTATTTTGATTAATAAAATTGCTCTAAAAGAGTTTTTTTCTTATAAAAAAAGGTTTCTTCTTATTTTTTTTATAGACTTTTTGTTTCAATATTTAAGAATTGTTGATGAGGTTTATCATAACTTCAACTTGTCTAATTAAAGTCAATTGGAAGGGTCGCCCAAAAGCCATTATATATCTTTATTGGTGTTGGTTCATCAAAGGAAGCTAAGTTACTTATTCATCTATCTTGCCACCATTTGCCTATCATCTTCCATCTTCAATTTCATCTTTTTATTATTCCATCTTTGTTATTTATTTATTTATTTCTTTAATTCTGGAAATTCTTGATCGATTCTTAATTTATTTAATTGAATTTTAAATTTCTTAGAAGGTTTAAAAGTTCTTGTTGTCGTGGCTTTCTTCTTTTTCAAGAAAGCTTATTGTACATCCAATTTACTTCAAGTTGATTGTTCGAGCTTCTAAAATTCATCTCCAGCTTTTGCATCATTTTCTCAAAATAATGCAGAAATTCATAATCAATAATAAAACCCAAATAAACAACTCGAAGTAACTAAAAGGAAAGTTTATTGGAGCAAGTAAGGATGAATTTGGTAAAGGAAGCTTTTCTAATGAATAAAATTTGAAAATTAAGAATAAGAATTAAAGCCAATAAATTTCATAATTTAAGAAAATTAAACAATAAACAAAAATTAGAAGAATTTGTGGGAAGATGAAACCGATGGATACTGAATGGTGCAAAGGTATACAGAATTTTTTATACGAAATTTAAGAAAATCTTCTTATCTCCAGTGGTCCTCTTCATTCACAGCCACCATTAACTCAAAACACATTTCTATCATCTTCCCTTTTCTGCAGTTTGAAATTTCTTCTCATCTCTCTTGGCTCTAATTTGAAAAAAGAAACACATTAGTTTCGAAAATCTGCAAAATTTTCAACTTTTATAACATAAAAACTTTTCAGATATAGCACCATTGTTAGTAAGGGTTAAGCCAGAAATTTTTGTTAGGGATCGAAATGGAATTTTAATTTTTAATAGTCTATATCTTCATATTTTTTAAAAGATTAAATTTAATTTTTATAATTTTAGGGAGGCAAAGTGTAATTTTACCTTTACTAATTTAAATTTTTAAAATTTTCTAAAGGGTCAAAGCAATAATTTTCCATTTTAGGATGTAAGGGCCCCTGCCAGCCCCTGGATTCTCCTTTGGATGTAAGATGATTTCTTTTTCATTTGTCACTCACCAGCAATGTTACTTCAAACTCATTTTAGTCACCCAATTTTAATAAATTTTTATTTTGACCAATAATTTTGTTTGTAGAATTAATTTTATTTTTTTTCTAAAAAGGAGAAAAACTTGAGTTTTTGGTATTGAGTTCTTCACTATAATTCTATAACTCAAGTAATTCCTTGTAAAACCCTAAATTTTTCTAAAAAAACTAAAGCTGATTCTAAAAAATTTAAATGAAATTAAAAATAAAAAATGGTTTTTCTTGTGAAAATGAAAGTTTTCTCCGTAAAAATATCATTGTTATGTTATCTTTTTTACTAAAAATTATAATTAATTTTTAAAAGAGGGAAAATAAAAAATTAAAATGATAAAATATAGAAATAAGTGATAAAAAATTATTAAAATTGGATAACTAAAATAAGTGTATAATAACATTATGGTTAGTCAAATTAACGGCGCATGATTAAAACTAGAAAACTAATTGACTCAAACGAAACAAAATAAAAATCTAACAGCATGCTAAATTTGAAAAATGAAATTGTGACCAAAATGAAAACAGAGGAAAATTGGGTGACTAATTGTGTAGTTTACCCTTGTGAAGAAAAAATAATAAATAGGGTATTTGAGTAATTGAGTCCAGATAATAATTTGTCAAATTTTGTCTGTGGATATCAGCTTGGTTAGTCCTTATATAATAGATCCACAGATCTTAACAAAAATAGTAAATTTCCTCCAAAGACCAAAGCAAAACCAGGAAAGGGAAAAATGGACGCAATTGATTCAGTTTTCGATCCGCTAAGAGAGTTCGCTAAGGATAGTGTTCGTCTTGTCAAGAGATGCCACAAGCCCGATCGAAAAGGTTACTTATTTCTCTCTGCTTTTCCTATTATATTTGATTTTGTTGATTTATCAGAATTCTGATTAAATGATCCGGGTTTTTTTTTTCTTTTATTTTTTTAGAATTTACGAAGGTGGCGTTTCGTACAGCGATCGGATTCGTGGTTATGGGATTCGTAGGGTTTTTCGTCAAGCTCATCTTCATCCCCATTAACAACATTATTGTTGGATCTGGTTAGGTACTGTTCTATTCCTAAATATTTCTATTTTATTTTCCATTTTACTTTGTTGGTTTATTGTATTTATTGTTTTCTATCTGTTGCTGGTGTAATATTGATCTGAATTTATTTGATTTAAAAAAAATTTTGAAGCACTGAAAATCTAAATCTCTGAATTTCTGAAAATCTAGTTTTTGGTTCCTCTAAGAGAATGAAAATTGTAGATTTTTTACTGGTGAAGATCCGGGAAATTGAATTAGCTTGCTAAATCGGAATTATTATTTTATTGATGAATCCTTGTTTGGCATCTCAGGGGCTATTATTGTGTAGAAATTAGAATGTAACTGTTTTATTGCTTAATCTTCTCTTTGTAGGTGTTTTTTGTCTTCTTAGAGGGATATTGAACTGAACTGATTAATGCAATTGTTTCATTCTATGTTCCTGGACTTTGATATGCGTCGGATAGAATATCTGTTTGACATGGGTATATTATTAAATTTTTTCCCTAAATTTTCATGTATTTAGGGTCTTATTCCTGTATCCATGTCGGACTCGGATGTCGTACATAGGGAATCTCAGAAAAATTAAGAGTTTGAGGCAGCATAGGCTTCATAGATTTTTGTGTTCCCATTGTAAAGATTAAATGATCAAGTTGCATTTCAAATTAATGGATTATGTGAGGTTAGGTTTGGAGTATGTTGGATGAGGTTGATTTTGAATCATATATATAGCTGAATGACATCCTAAAAATGGCAGCTTAAAAAAATGATGTAGACATTAATTTTCTCTACTTTGAATACAACTAACATAATTCATAAGCACCCTCATCTATGAACTATAGTACATTGGTTTATATTTCGCCTTATTTCATCTTTTCTCATGTTTAATTGTCCATGGGGCTGGCTGGCTCGCAGGAAGCATGAGAATCAGTACCAAGTTTCAGACTGTCGGCAAAAGATAGAAGTTAGAAGTGGATGCAATTGACTGAGAGGTACATCATCTGATTTCATGAACTAATTCAAACTTAGACATGGAAATTTCTAGTTTTCTTTATATTCAATATGTTTGAGATTATTTTTGTTTTAGCATTGTAATAGAATCTTGTTGAAATAAACACAATCATTCTGACCTCATTTCTTGGATATATTGATGGATTGTCAGAAAGCAAAAAGATCTTCCTATTTTATTTCATTGTTAAGACACTTGTAAAATGCGTATATTATCCTCTTCAGAATGTAGGCAACCGAAGGTGTGATTGGTTGAACAGAAAAGTAGAAAGAGGAGGGAAGGAGAGCGTAGAGTTGAAAGTTGAAAAGAAAATAAATTTGGCTTGTTCTTGTTAGGAAAGGAAAAAGAACAAGAGAATTTGATCATTTTCTGCAATCATTTCAAATTGGAAATATAAGATAAGGGACGAAAGTTACTTCAAAATTTTGTTGTTTTTTTTTCAACTCGATTAAGCAATCGATGGAAAAAAATTACTTTTATAATTTTTATGTTTGTTTTATAGTTTCCAATTTCCTTTCTGCCACAACGTAGACAGTAGGCTTCCTAAAGTTATGTTTCAATTCTTAAATTTGGATACATGGCCATCACATGTAATCTTCCAACAAACCTCCAAATACATATAATTACTTTGAATAACTGACCACACTTGAAAACATGAGTCCAGGTTAAAAGAGGATCGATGTACTTCCCTGGAAGCAGGAAATTCCAACCAAGTTTTACAGTACGAAACTAATTGTAGTTAAATCAATATCATCTAAATCTCTACTCATTTCTGTACTTGCTGTCTTATTCTCCAATTATTTCCTCAATTAAGGAAAAAAAGCAGTGTGGAAATATTGCAAAATGCCCTGTGGATATTCATTAAAAAGAAAAGTTAAACAATTAGACGGTAGTAAAAGTTTATATAACCTATTTTATAAATTTATGGAGAGGGAGACATTAGAAAGTAAAAAGATACAATACAAAAGCCAAAACCGAACAAACAAACTAAACTAGACTAAACCCTAAAAGTCTTCATCCATCTTGAACTCATGGGTGCCACCATTACCATTCAAACTCGACATGACCGCCGCCTTTTGATACTCTCCAACCCTTTTCTCGAAGAAATTGGTTTTCCCTTGCAACGATATCAGTTCCATCCAATCAAATGGGTTGACCACATTGTACATCTTTCCGTACCCTAACGCTCCCAGCAGCCGATCCGCTACGAACTCGATGTACCGACTCATTAACTCGCCGTTCATCCCAACCAACGCGCAGGGGAGAGCATCGCATACGAACTCCCTCTCTATGTCCACCGCGTCCCTTACTATCCCCCTCACGCGCTCTTCACTCAGCTTTGACCGGAGGAGAGAGTACAGCAAGCAAGCGAAATCGCAGTGGAGACCTTCATCTCGTGAGATTAACTCGTTTGAGAAAGTTAATCCGGGCATTAACCCCCTCTTTTTTAACCAAAATATGGCACAGAAACTTCCGGAGAAAAAGATCCCTTCTACGCAAGCAAAAGCGATTAACCGTTCGGCGAAAGTTTCTCCGCCGTCGATCCATTTCATAGCCCACTCGGCTTTTTTAGCCACACACGGCACCGTCTCGATGGCGCGGAAAAGACGGTTCTTTTCATCGGAATCTTTTATGTAAGTCTCGAGAAGGAGACTGTACATCTCGGAGTGGATATTTTCGATAGCGATTTGGAAACCATAAAAAGCACGCGCCTCGGAGATCTGGACCTCTTTCATGAACCGAACAGCAAGGTTCTCAAGGACTATGCCATCGGAGGCGGCGAAAAAGGCGAGAACGTGACTAATGAAGTGATGCTCATCGGCGGTGAGAGTTTCCCAGTGACGAAGATCGGAAGACAGATCGACTTCCTCTGCGGTCCAAAACGACGCTTCGGCTTTCTTGTACATTTCCCATACTTCTGGGTATTGGATCGGAAACATACAGAATCGGTCTGGGTTCGCGGCCAGCAGTGGCTCTTCTGGAATTGAAGGCATTTTGGAAAGGTGATTTAGGAAACTAGGGTTCTTGAAAAATGATTTTCTGATGAATAATTTGGGGAAAGAGAGAAAGGGTATTAATAGGCGAAAAGTAGCGCGGGATTTTGAAAATATTTTTGGAAGAAGCTTGCCGGGAATAAATCGTGGAGAAGGGATAATTAAGGTATTTCGAGTAAATATTTTTGATTGGGAGTTGACAATAAGAAATTTGAAATTTTGATGGAGCGGATAACGGTCGAGCGTACAAGGGAAGCTTTTTGTTATGAAAATATTTCTATTTTGAAGCTTGGAGGGAAATAGTATTGGCGCCGTTCAAGAATTTGATTTGGTTTTTTAATTCTTTCTTTTTGGAGTTTGAAACCAATGAGTTGGCAAAAAGTTGGGTGAAAATTCCAAATTTACAAACAAGTGGGATGGGGCCGTTGGTTAAAGTCATGTCATCTCGCACGTTTTACATGGTTTAGCACGTGTCAAGCGTGTCTCTTTCCTTTTTCCCTTTTTTTTTATTATAATTTTAATTTTTCGTTAAATGTAGTTATGCCGATTACACATGAATTTTAATCTGATAAAAAAATTTTGAATTGATGTAAAATCAAACAATTTTAAGATTTAATCATGAGTGATTCGAAATTTTTTCCAAAATTAATATTTTTAATTGTTTTAATTTTTAAATACGTTTGATAATTTATAATAAAAATTACTTAATAGAAATTTATTATAAAAAAAATGTAGAGAATGATAAGTACATAAAAAAAAATTATTCATATATTATATTTTTAAAAAATTTGTATAAAAAATAATATCAAAAAATAATACGGGCTAGTTGGGCCAGAATCGGGTTTTAGTATTTTTATATAGGTTGAGTTTGGGCGAAATATTAAGTATATTTTTGTGTCGAATCTAACAAACAAATCTAAAATTTTTGTTAGGCTTAACCCGGTCCATTAACACCTCTAATCTAAATTTAGGAGATGTTTGTGTTTCAAAACGAATAGTTTTCGGTAGGTAGTTAGTTATGAGAGGTTGAGCATTTGAGGACATCCCGATAGACCAGAGGTGGAAAACTATCTTCAGGCATGCACCTAATACTTTCTGAAGTGACACGTATTTAGCCCAGGTGGTGGCTTAAAAATTGTCTCCCTAGGTTACATTCTTGCTCGTGAGTTGCTCGGGAGGTAGAACAACCGGGATGTGCATCACGAGTGGTTCAGCATGTTGATGGGCGTGAAAGGTTGCTTGAAGGCTTCTAGAATATTCACAATAAATGCCGGACTAAACTGACTGCGCCTGGGAGTAAGAGCAATGATGAGCAGCAGGTTGCAAGAAGACTCTATATGTGTCACTTTTTCTGTTACAACTTTTGAAGTTTTTCTGTGTTCTAAGTCTGTATCACCATTTGCAATCGTCGAGTTCTCTATTTTATGGACCTTTGTTCAATTTGCTTGCTCCAAAGCATTTTTGTTTGAGCTTTTTTTTATGACGACCTGATTTTTTCGGTGTTGAAAAAATCAGTTTCGGGACCGAATATGAAAAGTTAAGATAGCTAAAAGGTTGAATGGGGTGAATATGAGATTGAGAAATCACATTAGCCAGTAATTAAATTATAATAAAAGTATAAAGACTAAATGGTATAGTGGAGTGAGAATTGAATTAGGAAATTTAGCAAGTCCTTATTGGGTGAATATCCAAGTTCTTGAAATTTAATTAACCATTACCAAAATAAACTGGATTTTAAATTATTAACTGAAAACATTTTATAATTGATAAAGGAAAGATAAAAGATGAAACCATTTTACATCTTCTTCATTCGGCTAAACAAAGAAAGAAATATTGCTTCAGACTTCCAACCTTTTCCGTGAGCTATACATGAAAATTTGGTAAGCTTTTCTTTTAATTTTTGTTAGATTTTTTATAAGAAAAAAAGGTTAGATAATGGTAACCCATACTTTAGATTTTAAATTTTATGAAATTTTAATTGAGTTCTGTTGTTGGAAATTTTAGACAACATAACTATTAAGTATTTAATCCATGCATGTTTTAAAATAATAATTGAAATTATAGAAGAATATGTTAAGAATATGGTAGGAAACTTAGAATTAAGCTTTAATTGGATTAAATGACTAGATTTAATTATGGATTGTTAGGAACCCAATTGAATAAAGTGAAAATTGTTAGAAAATATTGTCATGAAATGGAAGCTAGAAGTCCCTGGTAAAGAAATATGAAATCGGTTCTAGACTCGATTAAAAATTTGAAAGTTATTTCAAACATTAGGAGTTCGAAGAATTAAATTATAATAAATGCATTCATATTTAAATTATCATAAATCATGTTTGAATAGTGTAATTAATGAATTTTTGTATTCGAGTTTAATTTCATAGCTAAAGATGACATAAAATCATCTCAAGACAAAAAGGAAATCCAAAGTTATTGATAAATAGTCGTTTTTGACTGTGCTTCTATAATTCATTTTTAATTTCTAATTGTATTATCTAGCTAGTTGGTATTATGAACCTCGTAATATATATCAAAGCAACCTTATCTCACCTTAATGCTTGAGATTATGAATTTGATATTGCACTTAATCAAATTATGTTATATATGTTTGACTTAGAAAGATATATATATGTTTGATGATAGATATCGGATCTTGATACTTAATTGTGACGACATGTATTGTGATGATGATTATCTGTGATAAAGTCCCGTTAAACGGTGTTAGACATAATTCAAGTAGAGTTGCCATGTCATAGGGTCACCGATATAGTGATTTACTAGTCAGCGTCATCGGGTAACCCGGGATGGTAGAACAAACAAATACTAAAAGCAATTGTTGTCGGGCAACCGGGTGTGGCAAAATAAAACAGTCTCAATTCTCAAAGGGTCATGGGCTTATTCGTTATACATGTTCAAGTATTCAACCTAATGTTTATCGTTGGTTAATAGGAGCCAAAATGAATAAGTATTGAAAACGGTATTGAATGACAATGAATTGTTGAGTACATTATGATATATTGAAATAGATGTTAAATGAGAAAGTTTTATGTGATTATTGATCTGGTGATGTATTTATGTGTTAAATTTCATTTTACTCACAATTTTATGTATTTTTTTATTTTAATATTGTACATATTTTAAGTTTTATTATTAATTAGTTTCAAGGCATACTTTCATCATTTATCATATATTATTTTTAAACCCACCTCTATGTTCTAAATATGTAATTTTCACTCATACGCGTTATAGGATTTATGGTATTAATTATTATACACCTACTCTAGCAATGACACGTCGTAAAATATGGGACCACTTGGCAACGACCTTTTGTTGGACGCGACTCTTGAGCAACCTTTCATTAGACACCCTTTGTGGTGTCCTTCCATCCAAAACCATCTGCAACCAACCTCAATGAATCCACTTAAACCATTTTAAGACTATCATGGAGACCATCCGCTACGAACCCTCTATGGCGACCATTAAGGCATAATAACCTCGTACAACCTCAACGAGAAGAATATCAGAGCAAGACCACATAGTACTGCACGTGGTAACAACTAACCTGTAACAACCCTGACACCTAGCCCACCATATGGGTAGGCCTATCTTTCATGTTGTCAATTACATGGCATTACTAGAAAAAAGGTATCGTCCTATATATACACCAGAGTATGAAATACAATGGATCATTTCCTCCCCAAGAAAAACCTAAGTGTCCTACCAACAATATCCTTCTTCCTTTCCTCCTTCAACCTTTAACCCTCCACTTGTTAAAGGTGAACCTTCAAGTCACCCACCACCTTGTCCTACTTGTTGAATACTTGTATCAACATTAATAATATTATTGATTAAATTGGTGTCACAAACTAACTCGACACCAGCTTAGGATTGATGACAACACCACAATAAATAATTGTAGTACATTTAGTATTCTTAATGTGATGTATTTAAGTGTTTAAATCTCATTTTACTTGCAATTTAATGTATATATTTTTCATTTTAATATTATACATATTTCATATGTTATTATTCAAATCACACGTTTCATTATTTTTTGTATGTTATTTCTAAACACATATTTGTTCTAAATATGTAATTTAACACGCATACGCATATGAAACAATTTTTAATACGTAATAATAACCCTTAATAAATTTTGCTTGATATATTTTATTATTTAACCTTAATTGAATACCAATATCATCCAGACTAAAATACAAAGTACCAAACATTAACCGATATCAAGTACCAAATAGATATTTAAACCTTACTATAACCTCTAACTTGCAACAAATGCAGGAGACTAATCTAAGCTACCATGAGAATTTGTAATAAGAGAACTAACACAGAAGTTGTAAACTCAACTGTGCCTTTGAAGAAAAAGTAACAGTTTCATACAAAAAATAACTATGTTTTTCTTTTACTTATTTTATCAACAAGGCAAAAGAAAGTAATAACTAAGATAACCATATAATTTCAATTATTCTCCCATTATCCCAACTCAACAGTTTTGAATCCTGTTTGAATCTCCCCTCACAGGCATGTGGAGTTGACATATAGGGACATTGCAAAGTATCCCTCAACTTATCCCGATGGTGGTGGGGGTGGTGGCATTTGAGATTTAGCAAACCCGACCCAAACAACAATGCCAATAGCAAGGACTATCCATCCAACTCTGTCATATTTGAGATCATAGCTTTTCTTACCCTTTTTAGCATCCTGAAAGAAGGTAAAGACAATAAATCCCAAAGCACTTTTCTTCTAACCTACTCTAATCATATAATTATTTGATTAACACTTTGCTTAAGTGGTAAACTTCCTCTTACTATAGCTCTTTCCTTGTGCTCAAATCTCTAAAAAGAAAAAAAGAAAAACAATATACAAGCTTGTGGTTTTTGACACCATCAAACTAAGCTATATAAAATTCACCGCTTTGACCAACAAATCCATAATACAAATAATACAACAGAGAAACCATAAGTTGGATCCTCTCTTAGGGGCTTACACATGATGCATGTTATGCATGGATGTGTCAGTGCATGTCCTTTAAATAACCACAGTAAATCTGCAATGCATCGAACATTTTATGTTGTTTCACTGAAGCCGTGAACAAGTTTAAATGTAGATCAATAGAAAACAACGAGGAAATGAAAACTAACATTTTATACTTTAGAATTCCAAATGCCAATGTAGATAGCGCAAAAAATGGGAATTAATTAGGTAGCGTATGACAACATAAGCCATAGTAATAGGATAAGATAGGAAGTGAACGTGCATATAGGATAAAGAGAAACATGATTATGAGGATTACCTTTGCTGAACTAGAAGAAGTAGCAGCAGAAGGTCCAACCCCAACTATTTGTTGATCTAAACCATGCTTAAGGATTTCACGGTGTAATTCAGGAGCCTGAGGAACAAACAATGTAGGTCAGTTTGAACTTGACACCTCCTCCTAGACTCTTGGCTTTAAGAGTGAAATCTTTAACGTATTGACTTTACCAGCCAAAGTAGAAATTATATCCCTTTTTTATTTCTTTATCTTTATTATGGATGTATGCCTTTGGAATGCTTCTATTATGACAATTCTTTAACTTTATTAATTCTGACTTTAAGCAGTTTGTAAGAGATGAAAAACAAAATCTAAATCGTCATTATTCTATGATAAAATGAGAATACCTAGTTACATTCGTACACATCAATTTCATAGCATTGAGGAGTAAAACCAACCACTGACAGCAATTACTACATGAAATCGCTATACTATCTTACTCAGATTCATATGTGAGTTGTCAGATATGACTATATTTTCATATTTTTCAAGTATTCAGAAAGTCTTTAGAAGGTAATATCCTCTTACCCATGTCTAAAAACATGTTGGTCACAGGTACTTCAAGGAAGCAACATGCAATAGCCCGATTTTCAATAGTATTGGAAAAGATAGTTTTAGAATCCCACTTCCGTAACCCGAGTTTATAAATATTAAATATGAATATTTACAAAGTAGGTATAAAAGTATATTAAATTTTGGTCCAGTAGTTTTGTTGAATTAATAGTTAATTTGGGTACAGGGACTAAATTGTAAAAATCCAATCGTTATAGGTATTTAATTTGCCAAATACTTAAGAACTTAAATTGCAATTAGCCAAAGGTTCACAAATGATAATTCAACTCTCTTTTAACAAAGTGTTAGTGGATAGTGATGACTTATGTATTAAAACATGATTAGTAAGTTGATTAAGGTTAGTTAAAATTAATCAAATTTTAATAATGGTAAAAAAAGAAATTTCGATGGAAGGAAAGAGAATTGAAAGAAAAATAAGAAAGCTTCCAAGGGTTTTAAGCATTTGGTCCTTAATTTGTAACTGATTTCGAGTCATTTTCTTATAATTTTTATATTTTTGATGTAATGAAAGCTTGATTTAGTTAGCCCATGCTCCAAATTGTAAAAATGTTAAAGTTTATTGAAGTTTTCGTTGTTGAAAAAGAACTAGATTGTAACATTTAATTGTTAGTTTTGTACATAATGACTAAAATGAATAAAATATAAAGTTATTGTGAAATTTTGGTATAAATAGAGAATAGAGGGTCCCTAATAAATGTAATTGAAGTCCATTTTTAAACTGAGGCTCAAATTGAAAGTTTTGGTCATTTCGAATTTAGGGACTAAATTGAATAAAATGTAAAAATTTAGAGATATTGAAAATTGAGATTATATAGGTTCATACATTTCATGGCATAATGTGTAAATATTTGATATTGATGGATTGTATGGAATAATTGTATAGATCAAGAATTTGATCAAACTGAAGAAAATTGAAGAAAAGTCAAAATTCTTGATTAGTTGGAATTAACTTGTTTGGTGTTTTGACAAGGTAAGTTCATATAGTGTTTACTTACTTAGGTTGTTATGTATTTGATTTATATAAATATATATGTGTGTGTTTGGTTGTGAATAAATCGGTTGTGGATTGGTATAAAAGGTGATAATTGAACTAACTCAAAAAGTGGTGTTTATATGTGTAATAGATGCTCGTATGAACTTAGTAAAGGTTAGGATATGATTGACACGCCAATAGAGTCTTGTGTGCACTTGTATGAGATTGATTACATATGTTATCGAGGTCCAACAGTTATTTCAAATTTTAAAATATATGCGACACATGTTTAGCTCGAACAAGTAACCTAATGTGTTGTTATAAAGGTTTAGCCTGGACGGGTTTAGCTCGGATGAGCAACTGGTGTGGTGTAGATAATTATCTATCTAGGCTCATTTACTAGAGTTCATCAGACGAAACAATTAAGTTGAAAATGAGAAATTGAAATGGGATGAAATGAATTTGTTGTTCAAAAGAAAATTGTTGAATTCAGCGTGAACAATGCATTGGAATAATGTCTTCGACATGTATCTGATTATATTATCCCTTGATGGAATGAATTTGAAATTAGTTATACAAAATGGCATGAATTGACATTATAATTAATTGTGGTATCATATGGTTTGATTATAAGATAATGTTTACCCTGTTTATGTTTTGATTTGTCATGTCTAGCAAGTAATGTCAAATAATGGTAACTTATAGTATCTAGATAAAAAGATAAGTGTTGAATTGTACATATGAACTTACTAAGTATCTAATATGTTTACCTTGTTTGTTTTCCCTTTTCCTTATAGACTGTCACATTGTGGAGCTCATTAAGTTAGATCGTCTCGAAATTCACACTATCTTTGAATTGGTAGCTATGAGATCATTTTGAATCTAGGGTTGTGGCAAGTAGATAATTTTTGGTGTAAATTCTTAATGTGTAAAAGTCTTGATGAGTTGAAAATGATAATGAATTTGGTATATTATGATTTTGATTGTTGATCATAACATGTGATTTTGGTTAATGCATGTTTTGGTCATGTTTGATGCTTTTTGGAAGTTGTCTTATGAACCTATTTTAACTTGGTATGTTTATGTGATAAGATAAGTAAAAGAACTAATTTAGTGCCAAGTTGAAAATGGTATATTTGATTGACATGGTTGAGAAATGTGACTAGCTCTTAAGATAAGCCATAGATGTACATAATGTGTCTAAATGTATACAATTGAAGTGAAATAGCATGATTCATTGTAATATGGTATAAGTAAGAGTTAGTATTTGAATGGTTAATTGTTATATCATAATTTCATTTAAGTTTTTTGAGTTTAGTTGATGAATAAATGTTGAATGCTTGTTAAGAGGTTGAATTGAGTACTTAAGCTTGTTTAACATGGTTTGGTAAGCTTTGAATCAAGTAAAAGTTGTGATTTGTTGAACATGTTGAATGGTTGTAGTTGGAAACTATGAAATAGGTACTAAATTGTACATTTTAACCAAAAACATGGGTCACATCATGACCTCGAACTTTTGACGTTGCAACGTCGCCATTACAGTGACTGATGTCATGACAAGCTTAGACTTGTCATCTTGGCGTGACATACTATAATGGCCACGTCGTGGCGAGAACCTGTTGAAGTTGCGGCTTCAATTCACACTTTTTTAAAATCTTTACAATTTGGTCTTAATTTGTGCTCAGGTTGACAAAAGAGCTTTCGTAAGCTCGATTAAGACTTAAGAATTGATTGTTTAACATGAATTGATTGTGGTTGACACTTAATTGCATGTGTGAATGATTATTTACTGTGTATTTAACTGTAGTTGCTCTGGCAACGAATGTGGAACTCCATAACTCAGACCCAACGATCAGGTTGGGTGAGGGGTGTTACACAACATATCCTCTACTAACCTCAACATGTAAGGAAATAAAAAACAACCCATACTTGAATTCTCAGAAACAACCCATTGCAAATACATCAAATGCTGATAAGATGAATAAAAAACTCCCATCAAAATCAAACAACGTCCAGTTTATACTTTCACAACTAAAAATAATATGTTGTAATAAGCTATTCAAAGTTACAAATTGTGAACCGGTAAGATTAACAATGGAAGAGGGAAGGAAGTGTGGTTTGGATAGTAGTTCACCTTCGAGTAAGGCAGAGAGCCACTAACTATAGGTTTTAATTCTGATGAAAAAGTCTAAGAAAAAGAAGAGAGATGGAAATGGGTCTCAAGAGAGCTTGGTTGAAGAGAGACAGACAGACAGAGACAGAGAGCCCATTTTTCCATTTGTCTTTGGGAGTGTATTGAAAGGAGGCCTTTGATGGAACCCATGTAATGATACATTATTATTAGTATACGGTTATGTGGATAAGATGAAAACAAACATGTGTGATGGTGATAGACATGTGTAACATAGATCACATGAAAGATAAGCATTACCTAAGAATAAACCAATATAAAGTAATGAGACCAAAGTACCTTAGAAGATATTTCGAGTGATTTGAGGTAAACTTCATTGGTCGGATCCTACAAATACACATTAACAAATTTTCCTTGTAAAACAATGAGCATCAAGCAATAACAAGCGTGTATAGATAGACACATCCAAACCTGTCGCAAATTTTAAATTACCTCATCAACTGCTTGCAGGAAGTATTTAGCAGCTTGTTTGAAATAAGGCCTTGCTTCATCCTCCGTTTTAGTCAGAAATGCTAAAGAAGTCTGAGCATTTCCCAAGCACCATAAAGTTTCATGCTTTCTTGGGTTAATAGACAATGCCTGCTCTAACTTCACAATAGCATCTAATTTAAAAAATAATAATTAATATATAAAAAACCTAAATTCAATTCTCAATAGTAAAAAAGTACAGGCATTTCAATTGATGCTTCAATTAATTTAAAAAAGTATGAATATATATATGAGAACCTTGAATCATTTTCAGGGAATCTTGAGGACATTGACACTGAGACAATTCCAGTAAAGATTCGGCCCATCTGGTCAAGTTCTGCCAACAAAAAGATGAAAGAAAAACTAGCCAAAAACACATTTTAATTGAAAATAAAAATAAAAATAGATCCAAGAAAGGAGAAAGCAAACATCGGCATCGTTAGGATCGGAAGTGTAATTGGCTTCAGAAATTTTACGAGCTTGCTCAAAAAAGAGCAGTTTATCAAGTTTGTTAGACACTTCCATGGCTGCTCTTTTGATCTTCTTCTTTTGCTGGATCAATCTTTTTTCCTATAGGTATCCGTTACGGAGAAACAAATTTAGGAACAACAAATTGGAATCAATGCATTTCAGAAAAAGAAGTAGAAGAGCGAAAGATCGACTCTGGCTTTCTAGTAGCGACCTCATTAGCAGCCATGAAGTTAGGAATTGCAATTTTTAGTTTTTCTAAAAAAGAAAAACTAGAATTGGGTGTTCCAATTTTCTTTTATTTTTAAAAATGCAATCTAAGCTCAAATATATCACATTTTTTGCCCCAATATGGTTATGGTCATGGTCAGCTAGTGTGGAATCCTATCTATATTACATATTTATAATATTTATATGCATTGGAGTACGTGGATTCGAGTACGCTGAAGTTTATTATCTTCGTACTTATGAGTTGGGAAGAGACTTTAGGTGGTTCTAGGTATTATCTAACAAAAAGAACAAATATGATCAGAAGTTATAATGAGATTATTAAAAAATATATATTTATATGCATTAAAACTAATAATACACATAAATAATAAAACATATAATTTGAAATTAATAGTAACACATACAAAAAATTAAATAAAAAAATTAAATAGTTAAATGCATAATATTTAAAAAGGGATAATATAATTTTTGACTATTGAACTTGGCAACTAGGTTCACTTTGGTATTTGTATTTTTTTGTCAACTTTGATATTTGAGTTTGGCAACTAGATCCATTTTAGTTTTTGAATTGGTACAGGAACAAGACCAAATTGGACAGATCGGAAATTGATCAGCATAGCGATTCAAAAAAAAGGGTTGAATCAATTGACTCGAAAACTACTTAAAATTGGTAAAAAAAAACCAAGACAAAAACCAACAATTGAATAGGTTGAACCGGTTCAATAATTTATTTATTTAAAAAATTTTATGAATTTTTAATTAATTATTAATTATTGTTGGTCCAGAAGTCGAACCAATCGAAATGGTTAAATCTGGAACTGATGGCCTAACTTCTTCAACCACTGGTTCTATTATTCAAACACTAGATGTGAGATTTTGAGATTTGACTACATCATCACCTGAAAAAATTATATTATTTTTTTATTCCAAGTGATGATGTGGCAACCTCAAAGTGCCACATCATCAAAATTTTATATCTTTCAAGTTCAAAGACTAAAATGGACCTAGTTGTTAAGTTCAAGTGTCAAATTGGACAAAAATAATTATAGGTGCTAAACTGAACCTAGCTGTCAAGTTCAGAGACCAAATGTTATATTCTCCCTATTAAAAATAATAAATGCACCCAATCGTTTATCATGCTATTATTTTTTTTATAACACATCAAAAAAATTATCAAATGAAAATTCAATATTAAAATTCAGATTATGATACATTCACGGCTTGTGTGAAAAACAAAATTATGTAATATATATTTGTAAAAGTTTATATAAATAATGAATGAGCTTTTAGTTGGATGATAAAGTATAAATGTGAACAAGAGATATTAGTTTAAATACTATTATGTGTGCAATTTTCTATTTTCATATAAAATGATAAAAATAACCTCACACATAGCAGATTGTATTGCAATAAGTCTAGATAAGCAATCTAGAAAATAAATGCTATTATGTGTGTGTAAATTTCTATTTTTTATATAAAATCATAAAAATATCCTCAAAATGATATAATTTACTTCCTAAAATGAGGATATTTTTATTTTTTTCTCAACTGAATTGGTATCTAATTAACTCATCACATTAACATAATAATAAATATTATAATAAATATAGATGGACTTGACTTTCTAGTTATTAATCTTCATTTACCACTGTTTTAAATGATATAAATTAAGGTTTTGTTTAATATTGCTTTAGCTTAATTAAAAAAATGTTCTTATTTTTCCAAAGTGATAATTAACCTATTTTTTTTATCAAATGTACTTAAATTTAATTATTCTTACCTGCTTAACCCCAAAAATTAATTCTGTTAGGAAAATAATTGCCCTAATTAAGGGCTTCCACATCAACATTAATGTTTTAATTTTTTTTTGAAAGGAAAAAATTTATCCCTTCCCTCCCCAAGGCTCGAAACTACTCGAGTTGTCGCGATATGCTCTTCTGGGTATCATGACACCAACATCGGAAACGGGATAAAATTGGACAAAAAGGGTAATCTTTGTCCACCCGATCTACCAATCACCCAAGACCTGTGTAGGGGCAATTTTGGCAATGAAAATCCATCAAAATGCAGCTTAAAACAGCCAAATTTGGCTGAGAAAGAGAGCGACACACATTAGTTTAATTTTAACCTTAGTTTTCTCTAGGTTTTCTCTTAGTTTTTTTTCACTTTTCTAGGGTTTATATATTTCTCTTATTCTTTCTTAGTTTTAGAGTTTTATTTTCTACATTTACTTCTTGTTCTTAATGTTCTTAGTGTTAGTTAAGTCAGTTATCACTGTAGCTTAGGTTTATTTACACTTTCAATCATTATACCTTGGTTGTAAGACATTTTTAGATTTAGATTAATGTATTTCAATTTCTTTTTCTTTCAATCCACTAAAGTTTGTTATTTTTATGTTTATTGCTTTAGATTTTCTTGTTGAATGCTTTTAGTTTCATCTTCTTTAAGTTTTGTTGCATAAACATCCAAACTTTTATATTTTTCTTAAGTTTTACTTTAATGACTTCTTTTCTTTTTATTTCCATGGTCATTCTTTTTATTTTCAGCATCAAATGCTAAACCTAAAAGGGGGTTGGTTGATGGAGATATGGGTAAGCTGATTTTTGGACAAAGGTCTAAATCATAATAAATTAGACTAAATCGAATGGACTTAAAACCTTAGGAATTGACTCCCTTAAGGGAATATGTAGGAAAGCGATTTAAGTCCCTTTGTTCGAGGGCTGATGAACCACATCGAAATCAACCAACCACCATTAGTAATTTATTTTTTTAATTTCTTAGTTTTGTACTCTTTGCAATTTAGTCCCTAGATTAGCATATTTAGTTTTCTTGCAAAATTTTATTGGTATGATTTGTCGTACTATAAAATCATATCAGTAGCCGCTTAAACTCTAAAGTTTACGCTATCTATCATTCAACCGTCATCTCATTTGGGTTCGATCCTTGGAATATTATGATGTTTTATTGTAACAATACAAATATTACAACTGACCTGTACGTTTGCAATAAAGTTGCGGTTATAAAATTGTTTTATAAGTTTTTTGTTTTTATGCGCACGTACGAATGTAATCACCTATTTTTTTGGGGCTAGGCTGATGTTGCTAGGGATACTTAAAGTGGCATTGGTTTGCAACACTTGGCGTCAAGCCTCGAAATAAATAAGGTTAGATGAAATGATTAATCAAGAAATAAGTCTTAGGCTTGATGGTTAAGTGTAGTGCATTCTACTTAGAGGTCTTAGGTTCGAACACCTCATTCCCCTTCCTTTTTCCTTTTAATTTCGCCCCTAAGGTTTCAAACCCTAGCTATTTTATCATTCTTTTCCTATTTGGATTAGGATTGCCTTTTTTTAAATTCTAGTAAAATTTCTCTTCATCTTCTATTTCTTTTCTTTTCCTCTTCTATACCATATTTTTATCTTATTGTTGTTGATTATTTTACTTTCCCGTATCAAATCATCCCCCGTTTAATCATTTTCTATCGATATTGCAATTACTATCAATAGCATCGATATCTTTTCCAAGAAATAGTAAGTACACCTTATTTCGATGATTAGATCCTATATTTTCATAATACTACTACCTGACGCTAATCTTTTATTTGAATAATTAATCTTTTACGGATCTTGCCAAATATTTAATAATATTGTGAAATTCTTGATACTGAATTTTAATCAGTGCATATTTGTCATTGAAAGAACGGATTTAGGTGAATCGAATCAAATTTGATCGTGGGAAGCATCAAACAAACTTGTGGTGAAAGGTGTACGTATTTTCCAAGTGAACTAGTGGTGATCGTGTGTAGATTTAGGGCCACATTGTGCCCCTCATGGGCGTGTGGACCACGTGGCTGCCATACGACCATGTACACCAGTAAAATTTAGGGACTTCATAAACCACACAACATCAGGCTATTACACGGTCTGGCCACACGGTCGTGTGACCCCTGTTTAAAAGTTTTGCCTAGAAATTTATGATATGTTCAGTTTAGTCCTTATATATCCCCTGAAGTGTTTTTAAAGTTTTAACTTGCTCAACTTAGTCCCTGATATTGTGTTTATTCTAGAATTTGTGATTTAATGACTAAATTGCTACTGTTATATTGTATAAGATGTGAATGTCACAAGCTTTTCGTCAATGTGATATTGATAAATTGTTAGTGATAATATTATTACCGCCCTACTGAGTACATGTTAAGCATGTCTACTATTTCTGCACTGTTTTGTTACAAAGCATGTCATATTGCATTGCATGGGGTGGGACGATATGAACGAAGGAATAGTGGCAGTTAAATAATCTACAAACAGCGGTGGTTCGTCCACAACCTAGTGGCAGTTTATCTGTAATTTTTTATCTAGAAATACTTGTGATTTACCCGTAATTTTTTTCACTAACAATTTATCTACAAATCAATGGTGGTTTATCCACAACACGGTGTGCAACAAATGGATGAGTTTTTGGGAACTCTTACTGTGGTGTGCAACGGAGTTGGGTAGGATCTTTTCTGATAAATCGAAATTGCATTGTCATTAATAAGCATGTACATTCAAAACTGTAAATTCTTAGTTTTAAAACCCCTCATTTTTGGAAAATTTTATCTTTTAGTGAAAATGAGATAAGATGCTTAGTTTTTCTTAAAAAATAAACAAATGTTTTTAAACAACTATTTTATAAACTTCGATAGTTCTATTAAGCCATTTCGAAGGCCAATGTAATCTTCAGAATTAAATCGTAATGTCTAGGCAGATTTTGGGTTGTTACACTTGGAGGATTTGCTCGAGTTGACCTTGCATTTAGCACATATTTGCTTGCACAGAATGCTTCCCATCTTTGAGTTTGCTAACTCTAACAGGTATACAAGGTCACTATTAAAGTCGGGCTTCCGTTCGACTTCGGATGGCCTATAAGTTTACGGAGGTTGATTGTAATTGTAATTGTGTACCACTTGGTTAGAGGGTCCCTCTTGGTTCCTTCCGTACATAAGGTTGGGGTGATGGCACCACTCTGGGTTGTAGGTGTTGGAATAGGGATTGTTTCCCCTATTCCCTATGTAGTTTACCTCGATATAGGCCTCCTCATGGTGGTTTCCCCAGCTTGTACCTTTATTCTGATGACTTTTATTGACACCTGTTAGATGAGGCTGGATGAGGGCTTGCGATCCAAAGAAGCTAAGTTCGAGGTGATTAAGCCTTATGAGGATTTGCTTAAATTTATCCTCACCACCAACCGCATTCTTGATTGGCGGTTTAGCGCGACATGTGAACCGCTCAGTCGGCCACATATAGGAGTTCATTGTCATATCTTTAATGAGTTGACAACCCTCAGCATATGTCTTAGACATGAACTCCCCCACAGACGTTCCGTCTAGGCTAGATCATAAGTTCCCATTAAACCTACTATAAAAAGTTTGTAATTGAAGCCAATCTTGTAAGCCATGGTAAGGGCATTTACATAGCATGAGTTTGAAGTGCTCCTGCACTTCATATAGTGACTCCCCTTCTAGTTGTCAAAAGTTGGTGATGTCCATCCGCAACTTCATCGTTTTTCTCGAGGAAAAGTACTTGGTTAGGAATTGGTTGGCAAACTCGTCTCACGTATTGATTGAAACCATCAGCTGTGAATTCTAAATAGCATTACTAAAAATTCATAATGACCGTATCGAGTTCTAAATGTAGTCTTCATCACATCACAATATTTCACCCGCATTTGATAATACCCTGATCTGAGATCTATTGTAGAAAACACGATTGCACATTTTAATTGATCAAACAGGTCATCAATACGAGGCAATGAATATTTGTTCTTTATTGTCACTTTGTTCAATTGTCGGTAGTCTATACACAATCTCAATGTACTATCTTTCTTTTTAAAAATAGTATTGGTACGCCTCAAGAAGACACACTCGGGCAGATGAAACATCTGTCTAATAATTCTTGCAACTGTGCTTTAAGTTCTTTCAACTCAGTCAATGCCATTATATACGGTGGGATCGATATCAGCGCAGTCTCAGGTATCAAATCAATAGCAAATTCAACTTCACGTTCTAGTGGCAAACCTGACAATTCTTCAGGAAATATGTCTATAAATTCATTAACAACATATACCTTATCCAACTTCAATCTAAAATCCCGAGTATCTAGTATATAAGCCAAAAATACTTCACAACGCCTAGAAATCATTTTCTGTGTAGATATCACTGAAACAACTCTGGTAACACTATTTAACTTACCAGACTTAACTAAAATTAGTTCACATATCAGGCATCTCAAATTGATCCGTTTCTGTCTATAGTTAATCGTTGTATCATGTAACGATAACCAGTCCGTACCAAGTATTACATCAAATTCATAGAAAGGCAATAACATTAGATCAGTGGCAAACTCACAGCCCTGGACTTTCAGTGGATATTTACGACAAATTAAATTAACTGTTACACTGTGACCTAGTGAATTTGTGACTTGAATATTAAATCTAGTTGACTCGACAGGTAAATTTTTATCAGTGGCTAATGCAGTGCAAATATATGAATGAATTGATCCAGGATTAATCAAAGCATATACAGTAACACCAAAAAGATAAAATCTACCCGTAACAATGTTAGGCGCGGTAGCCTCCTCTCTGGCCCATATAGCATAAGTCAAAGTTGGTGCTCTAACCTCGAGTCTAGCGGTGGTATTTCTGGTATTAGTATGATTCATCCATGTATTATTGCTCTGACTAGGGTGTCTATCTATTTGTGGTGTAGTCGAGGGTTTTACACTTCGATCATTTTTTTATCCCGGCAATTTCGAATAATTTCATACGAAATTATCAATTGCTCCACATCTGATACATGTGCCTACTTTATATTTGCATTCGCTAGTATGGGGTTTACCATAAAAGTCACACAACGGTCTCGGGGCATTTTGAACACTAGACATATTATCAACAAGTCAGTTTTGAAATTTTGAATCAGGTTATTTTGGTCTGCTTCTACTCAAAAATTCTGATGATGCTGTAACATGATTATCTTCTTCTCTTGCTTTCTTTGGTGGTGGCAGAGAAAACGTTCTAGGTAAGTTTCTTTTATTGAAGTCTCACGCCTATCTTTCTCTCTGTCTCTTCTGATTAAGAATTTCCTCTATTTTCTGGGCCCGGTCAGACTAGCACAAATTATCGTATTTTGTGCCACCTATCATTATTTTAATTTAATCATTTAACCCATCTTTAAAACGAGTACACATTTCTTCTTTCATCGACACAATCTCCCAAGCATACTTGCTGAGGTATGCAAACTCCCTTTCGTACTCAACCTTTGATTTATTTCCCTGTTTCAGTTACAGAAATTCTTTCTTTTTCTTATCCAGATATATTTTACTGATGTACTTTTTAAATTCAGATTTAAAGAAATCCCAGTGAATATAATTTTCGGGACTACTGCAGTTATTGTCAACCACCAGCTGTAAGCTTCCTCTCTTAACAGTGATACAACACGCCTAAGATAATCATCAGGAGAACAGGCCATTTCATTAAAAACTCGTTGAATAGTTTCAAGCAAGTACTCAATTTTTGCAGGATCATCTTCAGATCTACTCTAAAGTTTTTCAGCCCCAAACTTTCTGACTTTATCAACCGGGACTTATCGATTCAATACAACTATCGGAAGAGCAGGTGGCATCACAGGGGGTATAGTAGGAGGTACTACATGAGGTGCCGTAGAAGGAGAAACAAGTGGTACAATAGGTGGTGCAGGAGAAGGCGGTGGTCGTGGAGTCACTAGGTTATTCTGCATAAATTCAGAGATCCACTATTCCATCAGTCCGAAGAACATATTTTTAACTCCATTTTCAGACATCGACAACATCGATATATTGTCACTTGTACCAGTATCAGTAGTTGGGACATTACTATCCACATTATTAGTTTCTTCACATTCAGTATCTGATGTCATCTTTTAAAATCTATAAGAAAAAAAGAGGTTAGACCGGATCAATTCATATCACACTATCATAGGTTATATGGCATGTACTTTCTAAGTTTTAAACACATTACACTCAGTTTGAGAATCGACTAAATCGTAGTTCTGATACCACTAAATGTAACACCCATATCCTATTATTGTTGCGGGAATAAAATACTAGATGTTACCAGTCAAGTTGGAATAGTTTAAAACAAATTACAGTCAATAATCAATTCAATTCCATGATTACAAGCAATATTTAATATGAAAGAGATTATCCAATTTTGAGCCTTAAAATCGAGCTTTTGAAACTCTAAAAGCAAGTTTTGAACATTAAGGGACCAATTCAAAACAAATCAAAACATTTAAGAAATGATTAAAAATTTTCAAGTCAGGGGTCACACGGCCATGTGACTAGGCTGTGTGACAAAGCCCAACCCGTGTGTCTCCAACATGGTCGTATGGCTATCCTACACGCTAGTGTGAGACCACACATACTCGTGTGCATGGACCGTGTAAATTTCTTATTTTTATCACATGACTGTGTGGTAGGTCGTGTGCCAGCCCATGTAACATTCAAAATACTCTCACATGGTCGTGTCGCAGGTCGTGTGCTTGCCCGTGGGGAAACTGCACCTATACTATTTTAAAACACACCCTGGGCACATGCCCGTGTGGGTTGCCTGTGTGCTTCACACAGTCGTGTGACAGCTCGTGTCTCAGGCTGTGTGAGCCAAAAAATACCTAATTTCAAGCTCACTTTTCACTCATTTGCTTAGGTACCTAAACACGTTCAATTACACAATTACATAAGCCAAAACCAACTTCAAACACACTCAAACATGTCACTATACTCAACCTATATATCAAACCAATATGTCATCATTGACACCTCAATACATTTCATCACATTTCACTTCCACCTTTGCAAATACAATTACATTATATAGGCATACCATAATAACTATTTCATTACAAGCTTTGAGTTATCACATAGCATAGCATCTTATACTTTTAACCATTAAATCCCTTTTTGGTAATATGTAGATTCTCACAAGTCATTCAAGAACACATCATAAACATAGCATATTACTCAAGACTAAGTAATTGACATAACTTATACATAGGGGGTCCTAATACATGCCATATATACCCAAACCGAGAAACAAAATCTACCAAGGTTCCTGGATAGTGTGATTTTTTATGTTGACCCAATCTTCTAAGCCTTCAACACGTAGTCTACAAAATGAACCAACACAGGTAAACTAGAATAAAGCTTAGTAAGTTTGTTTTATAATTTGATCAGTCTTTCCAATTAAACATAGAAATCAATTAATATTAAATGTTGAGATTTCTATAATATGCAAGCTATATTAGCAATTAACAACTAGTACAGTAGTTTAATATATTCAATAGATAATGCTCGATTGAGCTTTATTCAGTATATCAGTAGATATCGCTCAGTTGAGCTTTATTTAGTATATCCGTAGATTTCGCTCAATTCAGATTTATTCAGTATATCTATAGATTTTGCTCAGTTGAGCTTTATTCACTATATCTGTAGATTTGGCTCACTTAAGCTTTTCAGTATATTACTAGATTTTGCTCGTTTGAGCTTCATTCAGCATACAACACCACATTTAACAGCATTGTATCAACAAGGAATTTAAAGATAGTTTGAAACATAATAAATGTACGAACTTACCGAATTACTTTGTAGAAATTTTGAAGTACAGGGACTATTTTGTAATTTTTTTCCTTTTCGCGATTATCGACATGTTCTTGATCTAAAATAATAGCTTCATCCAATTAATTAGAAATAAAACAAAATTTGGTAATTTCATACAATTAGATTTTTGGCAAATTTACATAATTACCCCTCAAGTTTTCATCATTATTCAATTTAGTCTCTAGGCACTAATCATGCAAATTACCTATTTTTCCTTAACACCATGTTAGCCAAAAGTTATAGAACTTCATACCATCCCCTATTTGCAATAATTTTACCTCAAGTACAACCAATGTATCATTTAATCAATTTAGTCCCTAAATGTTAAAACCCTCAAAAATCACTTTTCAAAATAACCTAATCTATTAATAAAATTTCATATTTCATCAAAAACTTTAAGAGATAACTCCATTCATCAATTACAACATTTATAATATTTAACAGTTTCACAAATTGGTCATCGATCAAGCTATTACAAACCCAAAAACATAAAAATTACTGAAAACGAGCATCAAAACACTTACCAATTGAAGCTTTAAAGTAAAAGCATGAAAACCCTAATTTTTCTTTTCTATTGCCGTGAAGAAGATGGCCAAATTGAAATAGAATTTTTACTTTTGTTTTATTTGGTTTAATAATATATATACTTTGGTTTTTGTAATTATTTAGACTTGCTTAATTAACACTTAATAAATCACCATTAACCTTAATTAAACTTAATCATTTATACATAACATCATCTAATTACACTAACTAATTCCCTATAGGTTAAACTATCCATTTAACCCCTTTAATTTAAATACTTAACCTTTGCAATTTTGACTATTTAGTCCTTTTTACTTATTAAACTATCTAAACGATAAAATTTCTCAACAAATTTAATATGACTCTAAAGACCTCGTTAATATTTTAACTAAATAATATTTACGAATTATTATGTCAGAATTATGGTCTCGAAACCACTGTTTCTGACACCACTGAAAATCGAGCTGTTACAAATATCATGATGTATTTCATTCATACGTGATTAGGTGCATTCAGATTAGTTGAGCAATCCTAACCAGACGACGGCTAGTAGACGCATAATTGAAAAGTGCAATGCTCAATTTAGATCATTAAACCCGACAAAGTTGAGGTTAATAATATCTTTAGTTAGCTCTATTATCTTGCATAGTTTTTATGTTTATGTAATTAAAATGTTGCAAACGTAAATGTCTCTGTGACCTTACATAAATGCTAAGAAACCCTTAGTCTAATATGATCAGTAAAATGCATATTTCACTAAGTAAAAGATTCCGAGAGGACTTAATTTGGTTTCCAAACTCATGAAAGATTAAGTTGCCATGGAAGTATTTTCGAACATTGTTAAGCATGATGAAGTAAATTGAATTGATTAATATAATTATCCTAGCCCAATTAATGTTGATTGTTTTTGTTGCTAAAGCCATTCATTCATCAGTTTAGGTAAATTGCATCTAGATTAAAATTGTATTAGAGATCACTCTTTGCATCTAGGTAATTTAATCATCACTATCCATAATTATTGTGTTTTTTTTATATCAAATTGTGAATTTATAATTTTGCAATTAATTAGTTAAGCTTATACAGTCCTTATGGTGACGATAACTCATTCTTACTTAGTTATTACTTGAACGACTGTGTACACTTGATCATACAAAAATCGTTACACCCACACAACCCAAATGGGCAGCTAGTGTAGCCCACACGGCCTGGCACACGACCTCACACACGCCCGTGTGGCACACACGCCCGTGTGGCCCACACGGCCCAAATAGCCCAGACTGTGTGTCACACATGGCCGTGTGGCATCGACAATATACTTTTTTGGCTTTCGCTGATTGATGTTTTTCACATTTTTCGTTACACACCTGGGTAATTTTCGATGCGAATATAAAGACGAACACTCTGGTACCTATAACGACCGTCCAAACGAATTATCTAATTTCCACTGAATCCAAACGCTAAAACATAATCCAACATCGACACTTAAAATTCAATATCGAAAATACGACTATAACAACAACAAATTTAGCCACTTACCTTTAAGCACAACAACCCACTGCAACTAAATCGTTGGGGGGACACTATCTGCCTCACAAATCTCCCCTAATCGATCATTAACAATGAACAAGAACATAGTAAAAAAAACTCTTCACTTATAAAGAATAAAGAAACCCCAACCTACCCACCAAAATAAAAAATAAAACTTCCCCTACCCCAAAAACTTACCGAAATAGAACATCAAGGATGGAATTGAAAGTAACGATTTAGGAATATAGCCTATATAAAGGCTTTTTCATTATTTATTAAGGAGACAATTGTTTTCATTAATAAAGTTTTCAACTCTGGAGTTTGTTTCTCTGTGCAAGATTTCTTTCTTATGATTTTTAGAAGTAGTTTTCTTCTCGATTTTGTTTGTGAGAATTCATTGCTCACCCTTCAATTTGCCAATGACTATTTCTTAGGAGGGTTGATTAGAGCCATTAATTGAGTTTGTTGGGATTTATATCTCAACAGGTTTAATTGAATGTTTATCCTTCTATCCATTATATCCCTCGGTTTACTCGTTCCATCATCCACTTTTAAATTTCATTTATTTATTTATTATTTTAAATATTTATTCTTAGTTCTTAAATTTCTTCTTTTGTGCTTTTTTTCTCTAATTTTTAAATTTGTTTATTTCTTCTTTCAGGTCATATCCAAATTTTTCTTTTTCGAGTCGAACAACTTGAATTCGATCCTTCTTTTGCTTCCTCTGCTTCAATTCTCTATCACTACATAACCATATCGCCTTTATTAAGCATCAATAACTACTAAAACTATAAAATAACACGAAAGATGCTAAAAATGACTTAAAAACACAAATCTACCTCCTAAACATCTAAAACACGATTAGACACTAAAACAACTCGGTTTTACTCAAAACACCCTAAAATAACTGCAAAAAGACCTTAATTGTATATATATCAAATAATGCTTTGTCATAGATCCCTTCCCATATATAATGTTTGTATATATATATATATATGAGATCAGGCATGGTAACTTCATCATTATAAAGTATAACAATTTATTGACAATATTGAAACATTATGCATGAAAGATGAAAATGAAAAAAAATATTAATTAAATAATTAAATTTATAACAACTTTCCTATTTTATAACTTAGTAATTAAATTAACAAAATTTTCAATCTCATTCATTTTTCATCTACCATAACAAGTAAAGCGTAAAGTAGTTATTAGCATTTCATTTCTTTGTAATTTCGCCATCATCATCGTCATCCAAAACAAGTTGTATCACCAACCAACACCAACCAACACAAAAAAGTTTCTCACACTATAAATCAACCATCATTTAACTATTTTAATCATATATACCAATGACCATTATCCTAATCTAATCCTCATTTAATACTCTATCTATATTATATCATAATAAACATTTATTTTATGATTAAGTTTAGCTTCACAACAAAATTTATATAAATATAGTTAAATAATAGTAATTGTTTAATTAAAATTTAAATTTCTAAGTGAAGGGTTTTTATTTTATTTCTATTAATATAAAATTATTGATTCATCACCAACTTAATTTGAAAAATATTGGATTTTTTTAAAGTTGATAAATATTTTAAAGGTGATTATACAAGTTTTTATATAATATATTTAAATAAAATAACTTAAACCACTTTTTTAAGAAAAAAAACTCTCTCTCAAATAAATCTCACTTAAAGAACTATTTTCTTAGGGTGTATTTTGGTGTAAAATTTGTTAGGGGAAATTCTTTTTCATCGTGTTTAGATGAAGAATTTTAATTTTTTTGATATTTTTAAAATGCTAGCATTTTGAAATTATAAATTTCCAAATGTTAAGATTTGTAATTGCTTTGTTTGGATATATAATTAATTTAGAAAAAAATAAATTAATGAAATTTTACAAATTAAAAAAATAAGAATAATTATATTAAAAATAAATAATATAAAAAATATTCAATATGAACATTGTTATATTTGTAAAAAACTATAAATAGTTCTAATAAATAAAATTTTAAAAAATATATATTATAATTATATAACACCATGATACTCAACTCGATCGTTAGATCCGAGTTATAATGTGTCACATTTGTTGCCGAAGCAACTATAGTTGAATTACATACATTTTCAAATCGATAAACATCCAAAGGCAACACAAAACATGCGTATAATATGATACATCATCATTTCCAGGTTTTATATGGGCTTACAAAATCCCTTTTTGCTAACCCGAAGTCGTAAAAGGACCTAATTGTAAGGATTCTAAAATTTTGAGTTGACGTCGTGACACCGGAGATTCCTCGTGGCAACGCAACTTACTTTTTTTGTGCTTATCGCGACATTGCAACAATGATTTTGCCACAAAAATCTTGTCAAAAGTTCGTTGTCATGACATGACAATCTATTTCTTCCAAAATCAACATGTTTACAAGTTAAAAGGGACGATGTATTGTATTCGATTCTCAAATAATATTTTTTAGTTACTTGGTTTGAAAATTATATAAAAGTACGAAAATAGTAAAATAACCTTATAATAATATTAATTACCTTTTAAAGTAAGGGTATTTCAATAATTTCGTAATTAAATTAATATCGAATTGATTTGTGACACCAATTCAATTAATTATTATTTTATATATTAAATTTAAAATAAAAAATATTTTAATAATTTTAAAACTAAATTGATGTAACGGAATTCAATGAGCTAGTAAGGATAATATAGATATAGAATACTCAATTCAAAGATTTTTAAAATAAAAAATCAAATAAGTTAAATATTAACGGAATTGATAACCATTATTTTAAAAAATAATGTTCCAGAATTTGGATAAGCATGAGCCCAAGGAAACAAAAAAATCTTTAAAAAAATACGGATGGGACCAACCGAAGCTAATCTCTCTCCTCCTTTGTTTCTTATCATATACATAATACATCATCCTTTTCACTTTCAGTGCACCAAACACCGACCCAACCCAACCCCCACTCCAAAACCAACCGTCCCTTCCATCGCTTGCTCCCTCTCTTTCTCTTTTTACCTTTTGCTTCTCTCTCTCTCTCTCTCTCTCTCTCTATTCACCCATTTTTTCTTTTTTTGTAGAAAATCAATTCGAGCCTTTGATCATGATCAGGTAACAAAAGGAGGTTATTTTTCCTTTTCTCTTTTTAATTTTATTTATTTTTGTAATTAATTTCTGCTTGTTGTCGACTTTCCCTTTCTCCCTGAAAAGGAACGTTATCGGAAGAAAATTTACAAAGTTTCAGGCTTGATCATGTCGTTAAAGGCGATGCCTGCCTGTGATTCTATTTCTGGGAGCTTCATATCGTATTATTCTTTTGGATCATTTTGTTAGATTATAGTTTTAAGAACCTTCGGCTTACTTCATTTTCGAGACTAAAATATAACATTGATTTTTTCCCGCATAAAGATTTTGCTGAAATTTTGTTTATATTGGAGTATGTAGTTTGACCTTCATAGTTCTTTGCTCTATATAATCTTATTTATTTATTTAAAGTACCTATCTCTTTATTTATTCATTCATTTTTTGTTTCTAATTATATTTTCTGCTCCTTTTTTTAGTATTATATGATATTTTTGTGTTTTGATTACTTCTTTTACCTGAAGCTAAAGCTTGGAGTGTAGGGATTTTAGATAGAAAATTGTGAAAAATAGAAAATATTTTAATTTTACAATACAAGCTTTACTTAGAAATATGAAAAAGAAATAGTCCAACTTTTAATTTTTTTGAAAAAAATGGTTTAGAAAAAGACGGTTTTTGTAATTTAATCAAACTCATTGTAGTTCCATCTAAAAGTTATAAAAATCATTTATTTGGCTGCTAACATCTTCTATATGATTTTCAAACTTCATTTTCTCGTGTTTAAATTGGTTTTCCTGTTGTCCAACCAATAGAATTTTTTTGGTCTCATACATGCTGTGTTCCAATGGTGGTTATGAATTGTTATATGCCTGGACATTTCTTTTCCTATTGATGATCATCTCAGCTGAATACTTGTTCTTCTGCTTTCTTTCATATTTGTAGGATGAAGTGAAGTGAAGTGAATGCTTCTGTATTTGGCAATTGAATGGATAGTGTCATGCTGCAGTTTTTATGAGATATATTGATCACTAGGTATTTCTTCAATGGGGGCTGCTTGTTCTAGGAAAAGAGACCAACTGGACAATGTAGATGGTTTCGACAGAGGGGTTTCGGGAAGATATTGCAAAAGTGGGAGTTCGAAGTGGTTAGCAACAACTCTTTCTAGACCTATTCTAGAAATTCAAAGGGAGAAAAAGAAATGTCCATCACTTTTGGAATTATGCACCCATAAAATTCGGGAGGTATTCATTTTATTTATAGCTTGTTTTGAATCCTTACTTCCTGTACCTGGACTGATATTCTAAGATTGGTTCTTGAGCAGGATATAGATAATTATGTTTCATTTTCTACTCTTCCAAGAGATCTAAGTCAGCAGATCTTCAATGAACTAGTGAAGTCACAACGTCTGACTGATGTTTCTCTTGAAGCTTTTCGAGACTGTGCTCTTCAGGTAACAAGTTAAAACATCGGGCATGCTGGATTTCAAAATCATTGTCAAATATTTATTCAATTGTTGATCAGTCTAGTTGAACCATGATGTCTTATCTTCTTTGCAATAGGACCTTTACCTGGGAGACTACCCCGGGGTTAATGAGAATTGGATGGATGTCATCTCTTCACAAGGCTCATCCTTGCTTTCACTAGACCTCTCTGGTTCTGATGTTTCGGATCCTGGATTGATATATCTCAAAGATTGCGTGAACCTTCAAGATTTAAATTTAAATTACTGTGACCAGATTTCTGACCGTGGGCTAAAACACATCAGTGGTAACCTTTTAATGCTCTACGATTCTGATCTATCAAATGCCAAAATTCCATAATAGGAAAAAAATATTTAATAACAAATATTTTGATTGCGACCTGTGGTGCAACATAACCAGGCAAATCTGAATTCTGGCCTAAGGTTTTGACAAATTGAATTCTATCTTTCAAAGTTGCTTCTCTGTTTATATTTTGCCTCCCCCCCCCCCCAAATCAGTGATTACTCTTCTCCTATTTCCTTCTTGGTCTGGTTTCTTTCTTTTCTTCCTTTCAGCTACTTCATTAACTTGATACTAGATTACCTTATGACGCATATTTTGGTGACGAAAACACTTATGTTTCGCACTTGCAACGCTTAAAAAAAGATAAATATACATAGAACTTTTTTTAATTGTTGATGCTTTTTTTTTTTGGTGAAAGTACTGTTCTTACAGGAGGTGGGTAGTTCATAGTTGTTTTTGTATATAGTAATTTTTAAAAATAAATGGTTATTTTTTTTTCAAAGATATTGTATTAAAAATATTAAAAGACATAGTCACCCTTATTATAATATTTTTGAAAATACTGGTTCTTTTGATATTTTCTTAATTGAGTTGGTGTTGAATTAACTTGTGATCCTATCTCTGTTTATATTTTGCCTCCCCCCCCCCAAATCAGTGATTACTCTTCTCCTATTTCCTTCTTGGTCTGGTTTCTTTCTTTTCTTCCTTTCAGCTACTTCATTAACTTGATACTAGATTACCTTATGACGCATATTTTGGTGACGAAAACACTTATGTTTCGCACTTGCAACGCTTAAAAAAAGATAAATATACATAGAACTTTTTTAATTGTTGGTGCTTTTTTTTTTGGTGAAAGTACTGTTCTTACAGGAGGTGGGTAGTTCATAGTTGTTTTTGTATATAGTAATTTTTAAAAATAAATGGTTATTTTTTTTCAAAGATATTGTATTAAAAATATTAAATGACATAGTCACCCTTATTATAATATTTTTGAAAATACTGGTTCTTTTGATATTTTCTTAATTGAGTTGGTGTTGAATTAACTTGTGATCCTATCTCAGTTAAGAGTTAAAATTTTAGTATAGATTCAACAATTTTGCATATCTTGGTAATTTTCTATGTTTGCATGTGACATAAAATCTTTTAGGTCTGTCAAACTTGAGGAGTCTCACTTTTCGGAGAAACAGTGCAATCACTGCACAAGGAATGGCCGCCTTATCTGGCCTAGTAAACCTGATGAAGCTGGACCTGGAAAAATGTCCTGGGATTCATGGGGGGCTTATTCACATCAAAGGTAGTTTTCTACTTGTATGATTGTCTTGTCTCTACTTTTTGGTTTCTTAACAAGGATTTTCACTGTTCCTGAGGCTGCAAGCACTCCTGAGGAACATATTTTGGAAGAGTAGCATTATGGGCCGTCTGAACCTCTTTTGCCCTTCCCTCTTTCTCTGCTTTTAGGGTGCATGATAGTTAGTTCAACGTCAGCGGATTTGAGTTGTTAGTTCTTAAAGTTTTCTTTACACTAGTGGAAATGTTTGAATGACAGAATATATAAGGAGATGATTTCATGATGGATTTCGCCTTTCCCTTGACTAGTTAGCATATACTGAAATGCACTTCTTTGGGGTGTTATGTCTGCATATTAGTTATGGATGTTGTGTTGGCATTATTTTATATTTGGCTGATGAGCTCTGTTTATCAATCTACAGGTTTGACAATGTTAGAGTCTCTTAGTATTAAATGGTGTAATTGCATAACAGATGCTGATATGAAGCCTCTTTCAGGTGATTCTTACATTGTGTTTGCTACTGCCATTTGGTAGATTTTTCCTGAACATTATATTCTCCAGTTAACTCTCTTCTCATTTTCTATCTCCCACATAAATATAGTTGTGTTTTTACCTTCCTTCTGAAGAAACTTGTCTTGCCTTGACTTGAACTTGGCTTATATTTAGAAAATTTCCGCTCCGCTCTCTCGACCTCCAGTTGGCTATATATATATATTTCCCAATGACTCAACTGTGCTACCTTTGTCACAGGATTTAACAGTTGAAATTTCTCTTTTTCTAGCATTCCAATAGGCCATCATTACTTGTTGGAATCATATTTGTCTCTTTTCAATTGTTCTTGATCCTTTTCTTTGTCTGGCCACTTGATCGCATGAAGGTTAAGGACACTTTTAAATGGACTCATTTTTTCCCTCTTTTACTTCTGCTATTGCTTTAATTTGCTGAGTAATACTAATATGAATTACTCAATTCATTTATGTATCTGCACTAACTTCTTTTATCATGTTTTAGGGCTTACAAACTTGAAAAGCTTACAGATTTCCTGTAGTAAGGTTACAGATTTTGGCATCACTTATTTAAAAGGTACTTCATGACAATTTCATTTGCTGCGATACTTGACCTTATGGTATTAAGATGAATATGATAAATTGGCAGATAGTTTCTTCTGTTGGGCTGCCCAGATTTGGGTGGATTTTTATGAGTCTACAACCCCCCTTCCCCCCAAACACACACACATAAAGGCTTTAATCTAAACTAAGGTGGCTGATATTAGAAGGTTTGTTTGCTATATGCATGCCTAATTTCATCAAAAGAAAGTCATTTTAAACCTTTGGACCAGAATGAATCAATTAGTTTTTTAAATTTCCTGCTTATGTCTCCTTTACTCGAATTCTTGATTTACTTGCTATTAATATCTTAGATTTTTGTGCTAGTTGTGGTATACAATTTTGCCTTGTGGAAACCGGATTTTTGTTTTAGTTCATTTAACTCGAGAGTTAATGCTCGAGCGTTTTCTACTTATAGAAGGTTATAGGAATTCTGTAGTTGGCTGCTACTGATTTCTGAATTCTTATTTCCCTGAATTTTTTTTTTATTTCTAATCTGTTCCAGGTCTGCAAAATCTTTCTGTTTTGAACTTGGAGGGCTGCCCAGTTACAGCTTCGTGCTTTGATACTCTTTCAGGTATATATCTTTTCATCCATACTGCTAACCATTTTGAGCCAGATGGAATCTGGAACCGCAAATTGCAGCTCTATTTCTGCTGTTAAAACGTGATGTTTCATTTAAATCATCCATTCCCTTCCCTTTTCCAGTTCGGTATTTTGGTGCTCGTGACAGTAACTGCTTTTGGGTTTTATAAATCTGTATGGGAACTCCTGATTGTGTTTCTTACTGATTTCTCTTAATTTCAACATTTTTTCATGTTATTGTGAGAAAATTTCAAATTGATCGATCTATTGTATAAAATTTAATTACTTAGTGCTTAGGGTAATTCGATATAAACATGATATTCTTGACATTTTTCTTTTTCTTTCCGTAGTGCTTGTATCTCTGTTATATTTGAATCTTAGCAGATGCAATTTATCCGATGATGGATGTGAGAAGCTTTCAAGTAAGTTTCATATTTACCCATTCCATGTTTGTAGAGTTAAAAAGGTTCTGAGATGGCCTTTGGCTTATGGGTATTTTCTTTTGACAGAGCTTGGTAATCTGAAAGTATTGAACTTGGGTTTCAATGACATCAGTGATGCATGTTTGATACACCTAAAAGGTGCTCTCTCGCGTTGTTAGATAGCATAATAAACTATGTATTTTTGTTTAATATATGTCGACTCTACTATTTTGAAGATCTGATAATGAAGAGGATATTGGTAGAACTGAAATTATTTATCTACATAATGAGATTATTCTTTGTGGAACATGTTATAAAGTGTCTTGTGATATATGTATTTTTTGTGAAATTTCTTAAATTACTTTCATGGGACCTACAGTCCATTTCTTTTTTAATACTTATTCAGGTTTGACAAATTTGGAGAGCTTGAACTTGGATTCATGTAGAATTGGTGATAATGGGCTGGTTCACTTGCCAGGTTATTTGTTGCAACTACAGTAACATTCATTAATATTTCCTTATTGTTTGATTTGGGGCAATATGGATCATATAAACATTCAGATATGTGCATATTTAAAGGGAAGGAAACAACTCTTCCAAAAAAGAGAAAAAAATGGGAAGAACTCAAGAGATAGAGCAAAAAGTTGTAGTTGCCCTCACAAGAAATTGAAAATTATTCCGTAGTTAGTGGAATAAGTTTATTAGTTTATTTTCTCTTGCCAGTGGAAATTATTTTCTCTAGCAAAAAGTTGGTTGGGGTTGCCCTTGCAATATATTAGAAAGCCTTTTCTCTAGCTAGTGGAATAAGAATGAACTCGGGAGATTGAGCATAAGGTTGTTTGGAGTTTCTCTTACAAGATATTGGAAATTATTCTCTCTAGCTAGTAGAAAAAGTTTATAAGTTTTCTAAGGAATAAAATGGTATAATGAGTTTATCGGAATAATAATATTTGCTTTTTGGATTTCTTTGCAAGAGACTGCCTTGTAAGTAATGTTACCGTTGCCTTTGATATATTCGGTGAGGGTATTGCCAATTATAGTTGAGTATTGCCATTGGAAGCCTAATTAAACCTTAGTCTATGTTTGTGAAGGAAATAAATGTTTTGAGATTCGAAATTGCTTCACTTTTCAAGTATACATAATTTAACTAACTGTTCCCTGCCTTTGCTTGTTTTCATTTGTTAGTTCATTTGTTTACTACACTCATTTCATTAACATAGTTTAATAGTCCGCCTCTTAAAAAAGCTGTTGTTTGAACACCCCAAAGAAGTGCTGATGTTTGCATGTAATTACTTTTGTCTGTTTAGGTCTTCAAAATTTGAAATGTTTGGAGTTGTCTGATACTGAAGTTGGAAGCAATGGTCTTCGCTATCTTTCTGGTTAGCTATCCACCTTTCTCTTTGTTTGACATCATTTATGGTTCAGTTTTGTTGGTAAAATGCTTTTAAATTCTCTGGTCTTGCCATCTGTTTAGTTGATTCCTTTTTGCAATTTGCTCTGTGCTCCCATTTAATATCCTGATTTTGTAGCTTTCTTGAAGCTCAGGAGATTTTCCTTTCTGATATAGGTTTATCTGCTGTAGGGAGCTTTTGCTGTTAGGATCCCCCCCTCCCCCGACTTAACTGAAGAGTAAATGAGGGAGTAATACTTAGATGTGTCAAATACACCCAAATCCGATCAACTCAAATCAGTGTCCAAACCAACTCGTTTTAACCTTTAAAAACTCAACAACCCAAACTCGAACCTGCTTAACCTGAAGCCAAATGATCCAAACCTATAATAATTCAAATTCAGAATGAGCGCAATCCAAAATGACCTGAATCTATAATGAGCCTAGCCTAAAATGGTCCAAAGTATGATTAAAAAATAATTTTATTAAAATAATACATATGATGTAACTTATTAATTTGTTCTAACTTCTAATATATAACTTGTTAATTGTGATTGTCATTTTGGATTCTGATGGGTATGCAAAAATAATTTGATATATACAAATTGATCATGCTTTCATATTTGTTCTCTTATTTAAATGTATAAATAAATGTGTAATGTTTTACATTTAGCAATCAAATTATTATATATCTGTACGGTCTATGATTATATTGTTATGATGATTTTTAGTATAGGATTAATTTAAAAAATATATTGAAAAGTAATAACTATTTAGTCAGTTAAAAATATTTTTCAGTGGTTCACTATATTATGGATTAATTAATTTAAATTTGAAATAAATTTTAATATATTCAATTCTAAATTTTTTAATTATTATTAAATTTATAATAAATTTAACTCACAATTATATAATTTGTTTAACTGACAAAGCACTGAAGCTTTTGGAATAGAGCATTGAAGTGTTGGAAGAATATAGCGACAGACTAGAGTAGTGGAGTGCTAGAGCATTGGAATGCAGTAATGGAGCATTGCAGTAGTGTAGTGTTGGAATGCTGGAGAATTGTAGAGTACTGAAGTACTGGAAGTATGGAGAGTTCAAGGGAGTGCTATTATCGGTGAGCACTTTCAGTAGTGTAGTCTGCATTACTGCAGGCGATTTGTTATCAGGGAGTACTGTCAGTGTTGCCAAAAGAGCTGTTGCTGGAGAGCATTGCCTAATCAAGTTGTGCTTGTATGACATAATGCTAAAAACAAACAGCTAGTATATGTCTTCATGCTTGAGATAAAACCTAGGGGAAGCAGATTAATGAAGACAATTTTAAGTTGTGAGAGAGCGGTCACCTTGTTTGTCTAGTCTAGAGAACTAAATCATTCAATATGCTTATTGAGAATGATACGTACTTGAACAATCTAGTAGTTCTTATACTTGATCATTCAATTTTTATTGTTTTACTTGTAGGTTTGTGTAAGCTGGAGAGTATAAACCTGTCATTCACTGTTGTTTCTGATGGTGGATTAAGAGAGCTGTCTGGACTAACGTCTCTTAAATCACTTAATCTGGATGCTCGTCAAATCACAGATGCTGGACTTGCAGCTCTTACAAGTAAGACTATACAAAGCAGTTGTCAAGGACAATTCTCTAAAGCTTTTCATGCTTCTTTCAATTTTTTGAGTAGGCACTTGTATCTGTAAACTATGATTTGATTATGAGATATGTTCACGTTTCTGCCAACAAGCTAATTGTCAGAAAACCAGTCAACAAGAAACACATGTTTCATGTTAAAGCTCTAAAAGGCAACTAAGGATATACATCAACTGTTCTTTGGCTTTGGCTAGCAACTTAGGATGCTTTACTTTTGGATCATGTGCATATAGTCAGTACACTCAGTTTTCTAGGTTTATTGTATTGCTCTTATTTTCTTCTCTTCTTGAGGCAGGTTTGACTGGGCTGACTCATCTTGATCTTTTTGGAGCCCGTATCACAGATTCTGGGACAAGTCACTTACGAAGTATGATTAGCACTTAATTTTGAATTCCATTTCGTAAAGAAAATTATTATACTTACTCGTCTTTTTGGATGGCCAACCATATTCATAGTTTTGGAACTATGTTATGTGGACTCAGGATTGGGTGTTAGATATCTACTTAAGTATTGTATACAGTAAGTTTTCTAAATTATTTCTGCTGCTCTTGTAATACCCATATGTGCCAGTGCAAGGTTAAGAGTCCATATAACATAGTTTAGGAACTCCTCTATTTGCCTATAACAGATGCATCTCTGCCTTTGATGTTAATATTTACTTTTCCCATCGGGGAAAGGGTGTTGTATTAACAACCTCTTATATTACCAATGTACCACGAGTCTTTTGATCTAAAAGTACACTGGATATTTTACTTTTTGAGAATGGATCATCTGCTTACAGATTTGAAGAACTTGCGCTCCTTGGAAATCTGTGGTGGAGGATTGACCGATGCTGGTGTGAAGAATATTAAAGATCTTTCATCCCTGTCGCTGCTAAATTTGTCACAGAACTGTAACCTGACAGATAAAACTTTGGAGATGATCTCCGGTATTGATGTGACTCTATACTTTGTTATTTTCCTATGTCGAAGGGAGGTGGTTGAGAATGATAAAATGTAGCTCATGTAGCTCGTGTATTATTGTAGACGGTAGAGTAATAGTAACCAAAGCGTTGGATCTGACACATGTAGTGCACTACCATTAATGCATTGCAGGGTTGACAGGATTGATCTCTTTGAACGTTTCAAATTCCCGTGTGACAAGTGCAGGATTGAGACATCTAAAGCCCCTGAAGAACTTAAGATCTCTGACCTTGGAGGCTTGCAAGGTCACAGCAAATGACATAAGGAGGCTTCAGTCAGCTGGTCTCCCTAATCTGGTAAACTTCCGCCCCGAGTAGTAATTATGTTTATGGTGGCGTTGATATGTTCTGTAGATAGCTTTTATTGGGGAGGGGAACACTGCTATCTGTATATGTGAAAAAGTTGAGCAGATGTTGGGACATATTTGTACATATGGGGTGATTGAAAGGTAGTTAAGGAAGCAGCTTAATTTACTTTAGTAAATTTAAAGGGAGGGGCTGAAATGGTCACTTTCTTTAAGGGCCGCGGTTTTTAGATGAAAGAAGAATAATCAAATTTCTGTAAATATGCTTTGAATGATTTATCAGCGGTGTGTGCTGTACTGTGTGAACTTGTGTACAGTTGTACGTACCGGCCCATTATCATGAATTTTATTTAGTTTGAATTATGCTTGAACTTTTCATACTCCTTATCTTTATTTTTATTTTCAAGAATTAGTCTTACTTTTTAAGATTCTTAATGGTACTTTTGTTTTGGTTAAATTTAGTTTCATCGTAACATCATGTTATTTTTTAATTTAAAATATTACACTTAACGAATTTAATAAAGAAATGTCGATGGTGGTGATGAAGTTTTTTCAAAATACAAGTGGAAAGATTATTTTTAAATGGAAATTGAATTCTTTTCTACCATCAGTACCATATTTCGTCACTAATTGCGATCAAGGCTGCTTTGTGTTGCATTGAATCAAATATATCCATTGATTGGGATCATAGGAAGCTGTTAGTATAGGTTATTATGGCAGGATAAAATATTATGCCCTGATTTTGGGTCCAAAAAAGCAATCTTGAATTTAATGGTGGTGATCCCTGTTAGGACAAATGCATATGTTTGTCATTCATGTTCAACCTATATACAATGAGCTTGAAGGACGATCTCCTCAACAAGGTAGGAAGGATCGTAACTTTTGTGGAAGCACACCGAAACCGATGTTTTGACGAATTTCGATAAGCATCTCGGGATTAAATTCAGCACGGGCTTGAATTTTATCGTTCTAGTTGGCTGCAGTTTTCATTTAGTCCATGTTTTCCCTGTTATACATTTTTCCCTGCAAAAAACTGTGGACACCTTGGTTTTTCATGGATTAGCTCCTTTGATACTGAGTGGGAAAAGGTCATTGGCATTAACATTGGTGTTGCTGGCTCTTATCTACTTGGGTCTACAATGATCCCAAATATATGGACACCTTTCAAGTTTACAGGGGCAACGACAGCTGTTTCATTAGGTTTTACATTCCCAGTTTGATTGCATTGACGACAGGGAAACAAGACAAGGGTTTGAGGTCGAGCAGGGTGCAGAGATTTTTGTCGTGGTTGATGTTAATATTGGCTATAACAATTGGGAATATTTATACTATTAGTGAGAAAATGTGATTGATTCTCCCCTTCTTAAGGTTTACCCAAGGTTTAGGTCCAACTCTAGATCATGTTTATTTGTTGTTAGTACACAGTCAAATGGTTATGGTTGATTCTTCATGTGCCTGCCATTATGCTAGCATATCCCATATTGTTGTTCAATTTGTACCTATGTTTTTTGTAGTTATGTTTTGAAATGTACAGTTCAGACTTAAAAATAAAATCTAAAGGTTTTTCTTTGGAATTATAAATATTCATATATTGTATATAGGTAGTTTTTGTATGATAAAATCAGATTTTTTTTTCTTCATTTAGAATTTTTCTTAGTGTTAAAAAAAAATACTTTTGACTAGTGTTACAAACAATTGATTAAAGCTCGTGGTGATGATTGCGCAAAAAGTGTCTCATGAAGTTCAATTCATTAAATGAGGCTCATTCGAATTATATGAACTGACCTGATTTGTAGAATATGTGGAGAAGTCTGTCTACTTGAAGCTTTGATAGTTTAGTGAAGCACTTGTGAAAAAATAGAACTACCTTGGTAAATATGAAAAATAATATTAGAAGATTTGTGATCTAATAAGATATGATTTTGCAATCTTAAAGGATTGACAATCCTTTTAGAATCTCAGTTGTAGATAAGTTTTAATACCGACCGTTAATGTAAATTAATTTATACCATTGATTTTGGGAGTTCAACTATAAATAGAGACTTTCCCTTCTTTGTATTCTTTCTGGAGTAATAAAATAATTTAAGAGCATTTACTCAAACACTTGGCATGCTTTTCCTCATGTTATTTTTTGTTCTTCGTTGCTCATTTGTTTTGAGTTAGATTAATTTAGATAAACTTAAAATAAAAAAATTTGTCTAAAACCATACGAATTGCGAGACTAAAATGACACTGGAATGAAGTTGAAATCATGTTTTTTTAAAGCTAATTGCTTATGAATGAATATTCTTATTAAAGAAAACGTCAAACATGTACAATTATGTTTTATATTTGTTTAAGGAAAGTATTTGGCTATTCATGACCCTTTAATTAATTTATTATCTCGATGTGTTTATTATTGGGTTCTTAAAAAAGTTTATTTTTAAAATATTATTTAAATTTAATTTTAATAGTAAATGTCTCTTAGGATATTATTACGGGATATTATATATTTTTTCATATATTGTATACTTCCTATTCCTACGTGATTACTGCAGTATACTCTTGAGGTCAATGAAGATTGAAATGGATTACTCTATTCTTGTCATGGTATCAAGAGCCTAAGTTCCCCTTTTATTTATTTTTTTCTCCAAGTCAATGACAGGTGGCGATTATACTTCACCATCACCATTACCACCACCGCCTAAAATTGAACCTAACTCTCCGTTTTTCTTATTACTCCTATTCGATTAAAGCTCGACAATTTCGATGATTGAGCTTATGCTATTTGTGTTGCACTATCTTTGTGTCTTTTGAATGCACTAGATGATGAATTGGTTAGTATGAATTATCCAAGGACTACTGAAGAAGTGGTAGTTCCAGGAAGGGTAAAGGATGCAATGAGGAATCAGTGTGTGTTTCAGATTACCCTTTGATTTGGTCATCTGTTTTTGTTGTTTTCTTGCTCCATTTAAGTAAAAGGGCCGAGGTGATAAATACGTTTTCTTGGTTTTTGGCTGAGGCCGAGTATAGGTATATGGCTTCTATCACTTGTGAGCTCAAGTGGCTGAAGACCTTGCTATTGGGCTTAGGTGTTCATCATCCTAAAGCTATTTCTTTTTTGATTGTCAATCTGCGTTGCATATTGCAATTGAAGTGGATTGTTACTTGGTTAAGGATGCAATTTAGGATGGGTTGATTGCACCTTCTTATGTTTCGAGCGTCGTTTAGTTGGTTGACATTTTTACAAAGGTGGATATTATCTTTTAGGGATATCTAAATATATTGTATATCTTTTAGACATATATTTAAGAATATATTATATATCTTTCCATATATTTAAGAATATATTATATATCTTTTCTATTCTTACGTGACTATTGCAGTATAAATATTATATATACTCTTGAGGTCTATGAAAAAAATTGAAAGAAATTACCCTATTCTTGTCACTCTAAAATACTAACATATTTTTTAGACGGATAAAGATTGAACATATATTGGATAGACTTAGAATTAGACCTAAGTCTTTAATGGCTTTGCAAGAGGAAAGTGAGCTGTAATAGCGTTGAAGCTTGTGCTTCACATTGTTCTTCAATGCTTAAATAATGATGAATTTAAGAGAAAATAAAATTGGAGATTTAGGAATAGTAAGAGCTGAAAAATGGAGAAGAAGAGAATAGAGGAATACCTCACTTTTATACCTTGAAGGTGAATGTCCTTCATTCCATAGGTGTGTGTTGATGGCTAGCATGCCGTTAGTTTTCTTGCCAATGTCTATAAGCCTCACAGATGATGTAATTCTTGCATTTGTTATGAATTGGTATAAGAAACTTGTTGCTCAAATTAGTATTGTAATTGTAGTTTTAGTATTAAACTACAACTCTTTGTTTATGAATGATTTGGATTAATCATTTGCTTTGCTTTGGGATTTGCATTATCTCATAGTCCAAAAAGTGGGCTCTTGTCCTTCTTACTCGAAATATAACTATTCAGTTTATTTACATAATATTTCATTAAAAGAAATCGAATATTAGCATTTACAACAATTTCTCTAGGATACCCTTTATAATCTCAAAAAGTAAAAAAATTGGGTCACAAATTCTGTCTTTATCTTTGCTAGAAAAGAAAAAGGCACAGCAATCAACCATGTAAATTACCTTCACAACCATCTTCATAGAAGCACAGGAACAAATTTTATAACTAAACTATGAGTTGGAATGCAATAATAATAAGTTCAACTGTAATAAATGCAAGTATATCTCTTTAATTAATATATGAAAAATTTTAATCGTAGTTAAGATGGTACATTACATCCCTCTGAATAAAACCACCAAATATATGAGCACTAAGCTCAATGAACTATTTTACTTGATATAGGCTCAAAAGTGCAGCAAAATTTGCAGCTAATGTGAGGGACTGCTTAGAGAGCAAAATTCGTGGAGCAAACCGATATAAAACAGGCATATCACCACTTTCATTCTGGCAAGTGAGTACTTCAGATTTTCAGTGATCCGAAGCCCGAGGAAGACGAAATGAACCAGAAGCATATAGCATCTGATAAACTGGCCGTATTCTAATTGTTAAAATCAAGCTCAAGAAGCTACCTAGACCACAGAGGCCGGCTAAAACAAAGAAAGTGAGCCTGAAGCATTCAGGTCCCAGGCAGGTGGAACTTCCTTGCTTAGCAGCTTCAGCATCATAAACATAACCAGCAAGCAGACCTGAGAAAAGAAGTGCACCTACAGGATTTCCTAGCAGCATAAAGCTGTAAATGATACCAAAATGTTCCAAGCCAAAAAGTTCAGATGCTGTAGGAACCATGAGATTATATTGAAATCCATAGCAGATACCAAGCAAAGCAGTTGAAACATAGAGGGTACCACTGAAAGCTAATGCATACAGAACAAATGCTATGACCATAACTATTAGCGTGCAGGCCATCCACAATGTTCGAGGAATGGTTCTCGTCCTGCAAGAACACAAATCACTTAGAATAATGACTTGTAAACAAGGGAAACTTTTAATATAAACTACTAAGTCTAAAGTCCATGACTGGAACAAAGTTTGGATAGAAGTACTAGGAACATTTCCAAATCTTCAACTCAACCACCAACCTAAGACACTGTTCCTTTCAAAAAAAATGTGCATGGACAAGGAATCATGACAACAAAAAATAAGAGAATTTAGTAGTTCTCGCTCTGGTGTTGAATGATTACAGAAAAGGGAAACAAGATATTTAGTGAATCAAAATTTTATAATGAGAAATGACCTGACAAAGTGATCTGAAAGAGCACCCGAGCCAAGACGACCAACAAAATTGCAGAAGCTAAAAAGAGAGAGCAATATTGTTGTATTCTCTACTCCAAATGCAAGTCCGATTTGAGCCAAGTTATTGAGAACAGTAACACCAGAACCAACTCCAAGAAAATATACAATCCAAAGAAGCCAAAAATCAGCCTTGATAAAAGCTTCACGAAACTTGAAGTCCTCCCCCCTCCTGGGTCTTCTTTTCTTCTTCACTGCCCCCTCTCCCTCAGCAAGAAGAGTTTCCACATCCGAGGCGTATTCACTTTCAAAGAAACTTCCAAGATTTGAGGTTGATGAAGATGGAGACAACAAAGGAACTGACTGACTAGGAGCACCTTCTTCCTCAGCCAAATGCTCTGTTGAACCTGCCAAGGGTGTAATTGTCTCTGCATTGGCTCGAAAAAGTGTCATCTTGATTGGAATTCCAAGAGGAGAAAGCAAGAAGAGAAGTACAATAGCAAGTAGTACATATGAAACAGCATCACTTAGAGAAACCTTGTCATATATAATTGTTACTGTGAGAAGATAGATAGCAAGCAAGACACTAGCGGCTTGGGTAAAAACAAAGTGGACATGAACTGAAGAGTCTTCTCCAGAAGGAGGAGTGCAAGGGCGAACAAAGTACATCATGGCCAAACATATAACTGGAATTCCAAGAGTAAGGAACAGCAGCAGTTTCGAAGCAGATTGTTCAAGCAGCAAGCTGTATAATACAGTATATACAGCAGCACTGATCCCAGAATAACCTTTGAGGATGCCAGCAACAGTACCCCTACTGAGGGGGAAATTTCTCATGTTAGTTACTAGCACTGCTGTGCTAAACCATGCATTACTATTAGAGGCAACCACAAGTGCGATCCATAACTGCCATGGCATGGAACATGGGTCAAGTAAGTATATAAAACATAAAAAGAGAATGAGAATGAGAGAAACCAATAACTGTAAGCCATACTTTTCAAAACCATCTGGTGGGAGACGCTAACAAAAACAAAACTTTAATGTTACTTTGATATTTTCTTAGGGGTATCCATCAACAGCCACACATCTCTTCACATTCCAAACGAGACTGGGAATAAATAAGGAACATAAAATCCCATTTGAGAAAATGACCTATGAGATGCTTACTAGCAGCAACAGAGCTACTATTTTAACTTTCTGCTACATCAAAGTATGAAGAGCAAGAATAAATAGGTAGTGAAATAATTTACTAATTACAGGTTTGGAAATGCTCCAGTGAAGACCTAGGAATATCAGTAAATTGCTTGTAGAAAACACAAAATGAAACTGATCAACCAACAGTTAATACCAACATAACCAGACAAGAGAAGTGCCAGATTGGCATGAGTTTAAGATCAAAACTTAAACAAGGTTAATTTCCTCCATCACTTATCTTCTTCTAAATCAACCCGTACTTCTTATTGTTTGGATGGTACGAGTGATCCAAAATGCTCTCGGTAATCTCCAAGGAGAACAGTTTGAAGTAGAAAATCTGGAAAGATTTTCCACTGAAGAAAGCAGGAAACACGGAAAATGGAGGTGGGGGAAAGAAAACACTTTTGTACAAGAAATGCATACCTTCAGAAATGAAAAATAGAAACCAAAATCAGAGGATTGTAATACCAATTTATGTGACTTAAAACAATATGATCATCATATCATTAGCACTCATTAACACTTAGGTGTGCTTGGTAGAAAATAAAATTTGAGCGTGCTTGATAGGAAAAAAAGAAAGAAAAGAAGAGAAAACAAAATAAGAGAAATGATCCTAGTGTGTAAAAACAAATCATTTCAATTTGAAATGATGAGAGAAAATGAGATAGAGATATACATTTTTCAAAGGTTTCTTTTTTTTTTTTCCTTCTCATTTTTCAACTCTATCAGCTATAGATGAAAAAAAATACGACAAAATATATTGTTCTTTCTATTTCTAGTCTTTCAATTTTCCACCTTTCCAATTTTCTTTTCATTATACCAAACAAAGCCTAAGATTAGAACTACACAAGTTGCTTGATTCTGATTGCTAATAATCTTCTCAAGAGACTCATAAAACTATAAGCTCGTAATCATAATTCTGCTCTCCAAGATTTACTGAAGCCTGTAAGTACCTTTGTCCCTCCACTCCCACCCAACACATACAAAAAGTTTTTGAATGATTTCTCCTTTGTTAGTGGATGAACAAAAAAAAAAAAAAAACACTTTTTGAGGCCATGAGATAAGAAGAATACCAACCAATCTAAATGTTTAAAAGAAAACAATTAAGAACTTGGTGATATTTCAGGAGGCTTTCAGAAGAGAATTTATCTACCATTAATAAAGTATTCATTCCTCACCAACAACCAATATTGTAAACCATGAGGAAGAAAACAACATTGACACTTAAAAATGCATAATACAGAATCAGAAACCATAAATCCAATACTGCAAACTGGTAAGAATCTCTAGGCTGCTTTTTCAGGCAGGTATAAAGGAGGGCCTACTTATAGATAAGCTTCAGGCTTAAAGCATCAAGACACAAAGATATAATTGATCTGCATATTGCAAGACAGACTGGATATAATTTTGCTTGAAGTCATTATTACATAAGTTGATGAGCTTGGTATCAGGAACAATAGCACCAAATCATATTACTACTCAAGTATTCAAGTGCAGGTCATAAAACTCTTTTTCTCCCAACTTTATGAAGCAATTCTTCTGGTGGAGGACAGTGGACAGATTCATGGTCTTCCGTGAGCTATTAAGATTAGATATATTTGTTGTCATTCATGGGGCATCACAGTGTTTGAACAAGCTCCAAAGGAAACATATAAAGCAGATGATTTTCCTATATCATAGCAATCCCATCTCACTTTAGCTGGTTCTATCACACCATATACAAACTAAACTAAGATTTCCAATAATAGTAATAATAATAAAATAATGGAATATCATGATTAAACAGTCCTCATGAAAACCTTATGGAGAAACAACCAAAAAGCAATTTGTAAAACCAATCCAATTAAGAAGAATTCACATAATTAGACAATAATTTCAAATAGATAGACAACTGATAATAGAACAAATTTTAGACAACTGATAATAGAACAAATTTCAGTATAACTAATAATAAATAATAAAATAAAAACCAACGGCTAATGTCATATAAAACTAAATTTAAAACTTAAACCCATAGAATTGAAACCATGAAACATGTGATGTGAAGACTTACCACCCAGTAAGGCAGAGGATGAATAGTTTGGCTAACATCAAGCCAGATAACACCATATCCCAAGAAACAGGCAAAGACCCCAACAAGCAGCACAGTCCAAGGAGGGAAACGATTACAGGCAATACCAGGGAGGAGTCCAACACTTTCTCCAATATCATTTGCTACTCCCAAGAACGTGAGCTGTTGCTGACTGAACCCCGACACCGATTTCAGAGCAGAAGAATAGAGTGTGAAGTTGGTGGCGTTCCCAGCTGATATCTGAACCCAAAAAGCAGCTGCCAACCCAACCCATGGTGGTCTGCTCCCCGCTTTCAGCTTCAATTTTGCCATTTGCTAATCGCTATTGTTGAAGAGCTACTTTTTCTTGGTTGAACTTGTTTGCTGATGTTGTAAGTGGCGACGATCGCATATATAAAAGATTAAAGAAACAGAGCTGTTTTCAGAATTTATTACTACCACCAACTTTTTCCTTTTAAAACAAAAATAATTACTAGACTAGTAGTATTTTTTTTTAAGATTTTCAGAGATTTTCAATATAAATTTACACATGGATTGAAAAGTCCTTCGATTAAAATAACTCAATCATTCCCTTTGTCTTGTTCTTACTTTCTTTTCTTATCTACCTACACGTTCAGACGTTGTTGTAGCTTGAGATAAAGGAGACAATAAGATAATTAAAGGCATTTGTGATTAGGCAAGGTGGGTTATTATTCCTCTAAATCCAAATTTCTCTGTGAAATTTACGAGGGTTTAATTTATATTTGAAATTTAATATTTCTATTTTTATTTTTTTAGAGAATTTTATTTTTGTATTTTTGGATTTTAAAATGTTAATCCAATAATTAATATTATTAATTTTGTTATTAAATCGAAGTTCATTAAAACATTAATTTTTTTGTTATATGATTATCAAGTGATTTTTTTTTAAAATTTTATAATGTCATACTAATGAATTTAATAGAAGAATTTTAACTATGTTAATAATTTGACATAAATTTTAACATTTAAAAAGTTAAAGGGGCTAAATTCTTAAAAATAAAAATAAAAGAACTAAATTTCAAATGTAGAAAGAGTATAAGAACTTGAACATATTTTAACCCAAAAAATTATAGTGACCAAAATAAATTTGAAAAAAAAGATGTTAAGATTGAACTCGAATTTTAGACATGTTTTTTAATTATTTAATTTAATATTTAATTTTAATTTATTTGTACATAATTTAAATTATATAAAAATTAAATATATAGTACTATGTAATGTTATAATGTCAACATTAAATAAAAATGTTTTAAATTGAAAGTTGCATGCGAACAACGTAACTATTTGATTGAAAAATATGTTGAAAATATTTCTAAATTAAAAATATGGTTGGGATCTTTGAAATTTTACATTACACACCAAAAAAAAAAAAAGAGGAAAAAGTTATGGACTAAAACTCGTGTTGGGTTTAAGTATTGGGTTATATTTGATTGGGCTGAATCGTAGGTATGGGAGAGTTGAGTAAAACGGTGCGTAGAGCAAGGTTTAATGAAACGCATCGTTTGGTTATAATTTTAGTTTGCAATTTTATTTCTTTTCATCCCTTTAAAATCAGTGTAATAGCAGTGTCAGTTATGGAATGAAAACTGTTATTCACACTAATTTCTCTCTCAATTTCTCTCTTCTCCAAGTTCTGTTTCCTTCCTATTTTTCGATTACGATCATAACAAGGTATCAAAGCTCCAACGTTCCTATGGCTGGGGATGGTGTTACCACACGAGGGCAGAAGGATGTGCCTGTTTTGTAGCAGGATTTGGTGAAGGTTCAGGGTGAGTTGTATCAACTAGATGCTAAGTGGGGGACTAAGCTGGAAGCTAGATTACAAGGATTCTAGAAGGATATGCGACAGGAAATGCGCTCTCTGTTTGAGTAGTTTTTGGGCAACTTTTCCTCCCCAAGTGCAATGGCTGCTGCTAAAGGGAAGGGAGTCTTGGGAGGGCCAGAATGTGACAAGGTATGGACTGTTATGCTGTATCGAAGAGTCGAACACTGGACTGGTATCACTTCTATGCACAGAAGCCTGGAGATCCGCACCTGCTAGATTGGACATGCTACGCTCACAGCTTGAAGGAGCGTTTTTGATCTAGTATCTTCAAGGATTCAATGGCTGAGCTGGTCACCTTGAAGCAGCAAGGTTCTGTTGAGCATTACCATGACCAGTTTGTAAGTATCCTAACACAATTGTAGTTGCCTGAATCATATGCCTTCAGTATATTCGTTAACAATTTGAAGTTGGAGATACACCGATACCTGCAGCTTTTTAGACCAATATGTTGGAAAATCGAGTTTGAAAAATGCAACCTAAAATAGGTTTAAGGAAAAACTAAAGTTTTAATTTTTTTTCCCAAAACTAGAACTTGGTTGTGATAAGTAAAGTTATAAACAGTTAATTAAAATTGTACATTTTTTAATCGTCTAAGACGAACGCTTCGATTGATTAGTCTTCTCCGTTATCCTCAAGCTCAGGTCTGTAATGTGGGTTTACTTTGAATCAAAAAATTTTCCACAAAATTATTAATGGGGTAATTTTGCAATTTCTTTAAACTTCTATGTCAAGTTTTAAATAAGAAAAATATTTCTTGAAATCTTCTTAAATAATTTTTTCGAAGAATTTTCTCTCTACAATTTTCTCTTAAATTCAAGTGTACGTAAAATAATGACACATAATTCTCTTTATATAAGGAGAGTTTAAAGAGTTCAACAATAATTAAACTTAATCACTTTAATATTAAATTAATAAAATACTATTAAGATAAATATTAAATTAAATTTAATATTAAAACTATTAAAATAATATTATTTTTAGAATAATTAATCTGAAATCAAATTATCTGATAAAGTTCCAGTAAGAGTGTAATTCTTCCATTACTCAACCATTGAAGAACCACCGCCAGCCACCAAAATGTTGTTGTCGCCACCTCCAACACGTCGTGTCCGGTGGTGCCATCATAGGTGCGACACCCTCACGGCACCTTGAGTAGGTTCGGCTGTTGCCGGTTCGGCCCGGGCCCAGTGACGACCCAAATGGTCTAGTCTTGCCACCGGTTGGACCATCGGTTCGACCAATTTTTAGGTCTTGGTCTCGATTTTGGGTTCAAGAGCTCAATTTTCGATCTCAGGTCCAATTTTCAAGTTCAATTGCCCATTTAGTCAATTGTCTGACTTGAAAATTAATTTCTAAAAATATCATATTAATTTTAATTAATTTGATTAATTTATTTTTACTTATCAAAATTAATTTTCCCAAAAATCATTTAGATTTTCCAAATTAATTTTTCGACAAAATTTTTTAATCAAATTTGCTAGTTAAATAATTATCACGACCGCCTAATTTAATTCCACATCAAATAAATCGACTCAATTAAATTATTTTTAAAGTCGTAGAATTTTTTTTGATTCAAATGCAATCCGGTCGAACTTTTTTTAAGCTAGTGGAGGGACCAATCAGATATATATAATTAGGCTTGAGTAATTACAATTATGTCTAGAAGTATCGTTTCGATAATTCAAAATTTACTTAATCATGGAGTCAGTCCACAAGAAGTACCATGATTGAAAATTCCTTATTGTATACTCTTTACGAAAGCAATTCATCCAACTGCTTTATCCAATGACCTCGTAATGTGTGTGTTATCCTCATATGGTATTCTTAATTCCTTTGAGTTAAATTCGTTCACTCAATATAATCTTATTTTATCTTATTGTCACCATTGTGTCTTTTTAATGATAAATATGATCACTGTCAACAAATGGCTATGATAAATCGCTCATTCGAGAACAAGCAACACATGACCACGTTCCATATTTATTAATCCATACAATGTCAATGAGAGGATATCGTTAAGTCTTTAATCGGGCTATGAGTTCCATTGTTTCTAGTTAAGTCATGTCATACACAAGTCATGTACCCAACATATCGACTATTGGCTCGATCATCTTTAGAGCATAAGCCTCCACTTATATCAAAGCACATGAGTTACATACACATGGTCAGTGACTAACTTAGGATTTAGGTAAATCACACAATGAACGTCACAAGTGGATTAATTCAAAAACGGATTCAAAATTAATTCATCTTGGGTACAATCTAATGAATCATTCTTCCCGATGAATACATCTATGTCTTTACCCGTGGAGTCAACTGCTCCGATAGCCAAGACTAGTCATCTCTCCAATTGGAATTGTAAACGACATAATAATCCTTCTAAGTATTTGAATCAAATACTCATTTTGATTCTTTTATGGAATTATAGACTCATTTAGATTATCTACTGAAGTAAGTTATCTTTCTCGCAATGTAAACGTTCTTACAATGCCAGTTATCATTAGTTTGAACTTAGACAATCAATGAGCTAAAATTTTCTTATCACAATTTCTCTATGCACGCAAAACATGAAAGATAGAAACACAAAAGACATAATAGTGAAATGTGAAATTAAATTTATTTATTTATTCACCGTTCAAATACAGAGAAAATAATTGCATGTTTACTACAATATGAACACATTTTCTAACACAAGATCTTTGGTAGAAGCTTTCTGTATTGCTATATAGGTGGAAGGAATTTTAAAAACTACTCCTAAGAAGGGATTTCTAGTTGACACTAGTTCACTGTCTATATTTAACTCACCACCACCCTCTTATGTTGCTACCAGACCCCTTAGTTATTCTTACTAGAGCTCATTTGATCAATCAACTTAGTCATCATCTACAGGGTTAATGGCTTCAAAGGGATCCACCAAAAAGCTTAAGTCTAGCCTTGATGGCCGAAAGTAGAGTGAGCAAAATTCTATTCAATTCGAAAAAATTGAAAAAAAAATTCAAGTTTCGAGTTCAAGTCGAGTTGAATTTCACAATTCGAATAATTCGAATAACAGATTGGTGTAACTACCATTTTGGTCCCTATCAATTTTTAAAATAAGCATCTTGGTCTCTCTCAACAAAAATTACAAAAAAAATTAAGATAATTTTTAAAATTAAAATTATGTATAAAAATTTCAAATTTTATATTTTAAAAAATTATAAAATTTTTAAAAAATACTAAAAATATATATAAAAAAGTTAAATTTTTAAAAATTTTCTAAAATAATAATTTTGGGGACCTAATTAATGATTTAAGTTTATCATACTCCAGTATCTTATTATTATTATTATTATTATTATTATTATTATTATTTTGCTTTGAATTTTTTTTAAATATATATGGTTTCAAATTTATGTGCTCCAACATGGAATTAGTCATAATATAACAATATCTTCATTTGACATGTTTATTTTTTTAATTTAACTCGAACAATTTCACTTGATTTGACTTGACTCAAATTTTATTTCATTCAACTCGATTCGAAAAAATTTCAAATTGAGTTAGGATGATAAAATAGGGCTCATGAACTTGATTAACTCAAAATGTTTTCACTCGATTCAACTCGATTCGATCGAATGCTCACCCTAGCTGAAAGGAAACAATGGACTTTATTTTTAGTGTGGTGTCAATGATCACACTAGTCACAAGAGTTAGTTGTATTATATGTTGTTAGAGTCACTAGGTGAGGAGGAGTTTCAGGAGTGTTCAAAGCAATTGAAGAACCCTGCTAGTGAAGGGGATAAAAAAAAGCTTGTTTTGTCTCTCCATGCAATCAAAGAATCTCAAGGCCCTCATACAATGAGATTTGAGGCAAAATTGGGATTAGTCAAAGCTATTTTTTTTGTGGACTCTAAGAGCACACACAATTTCTTGGATACCGGGCTAGTTACCAAGTTGGTGCTACCAGTAGGACAGCAACATCAATTAAAGGTCATTATGGCTGATGGTAGGCAATTACTTTTGAAGCGATGTGGTGCAGTACTTGGCATCTAATGGCTCTGTTTAGAAGTTGTGAGACCCAAATTCTTGTTAAAATAAATACAAGTGACAAGATATGGGATCTATGAAGGTGAAGGTTGTACCCCATCGTAGATCCCCAATAAGCAAAATATTGGATCGAGGGCATAACTAAGGGTGGCCCCCGCGGTACGATACATACTGCACAAGTGGAATCCATATAGAAGTTTACTTCCTATATTTGATGTTGATTAGAAAAATGTGTTTTAACTTTACTGCATTACTTCTATTTGACTTTGATTAGAATAAGCTTTTAAACCTATAAATAGACGTAATCGTCTCTCCTCTTGTATCATTCGAATTCGACATAGTGAATTTTCTTTTCATTTTTCTTATGATTTTTTTCCCGAAAGGGTTTCCACGTAAAAATTCTATGTGTTCTATTTTTCTTTTCTTTTCTTTGAGATGCATTGCCATTATCGACATTCTATTTTTCACAGGCTCCTTTCTCTAGGATCCATAACTTGGAATTTTTGTTCCATGGTGATGCATTTCTCTAGTAAGGGTATTCCTTGCACAATTCAAGGCATTTTACTATGAAACATAAAGTTAATAAGTGAGAGATAGGTTACAAAGTGCCTTTCAATTATCACTGCTGAAATAGATCATTATGTTCTGCTAATGACTAGTGTTGACCAAGTAGTCCTATTTTTCTCTTTTCCTAGGAACCTACCAGAGGAGTTTTAGTTACTAATACATGAGTTTATGGACATTTTTATGGTTCCTGCTAGTTTTCCACATAAGAGACTCCAAGACATAAAATTCCTTTCAATGATGAAGGAACAGTGGTTAAAGTCAGGCCCTACAGATATCCAGTGATGCAGAAGGCTGAGCTACATAGATTGATTAAGGAAATGTTCCAAGACAGTTGCAATCCTTTTGATTCTCCAGTAGTGATGGTCAAGAAAAAAGATGGCACGTGGAGGCTTTGTGTGGATTGTAACACCCTATACCCGACCTGGTCACTAAGCCCGGATACGGGATGCCACATTACAGTCTCGTCTCATGTACATCGAATAGGAAGCTAGATTTAAGCAAACCAGTCATCTTTTGATAACCTGTATAAGTTTTATGTCGTCCAAATAGTTAATTAACATTGTTACATGCAAATCATTCGTTAATCGGTCATACATACAGCCAGAATCATGTATAAGGGCTAATTAGCAAAATTTCATAAAAATGTACGTAAGTATTGATATTGACATTAAGGTATAAATATTTTCTTTAAGTGGTATCAATACCACTTGGGAAAACAAAACCAAAAGAGCATATTGTTTCTCAACAAAAATCTCATTCATCAAAAATTATCGGTACTAGCTAAAAATTATCGATACTTTAGTCCCGAGTATCGATACTCGAGATAAGGTATCAATATCAATTCTCTATTCCGTTTTCCTGTACATTTTAAAACACAGAGGTATCGATTTTAAGTCCTGAATATCAATGCATCTGCCCCTTAGACATAAAAACACAACATACATATGTAACGAACTCATCCCAAATCAGATTCTAAGTATTATGCATCACTTACTTCGATAAATAATAATCCTACGGCTAACTTTATCAGTTCAAATCGTTTAAACGGGTCCCAACAAGATACATCAAGCCATCATTAAAGTTTATGAACATAAGCAAACATATAAACTCACAAATTTGCAAAAACGAAATAACGAAGTTGGTAAATAATCCAAATATATCATGACACTAAACAAGTCTACCACATTATATAAATAATATAGCACCTACGATAAACAACCAGCCTTTCTTGGATCAATCCCTCGGAAACCACACCGCTCACACTGTGACGTCGCTAATCTACATAGGTTGAAATGAGTGGGTGAGCTTCAACAAGCTCAGTGAATGCAAGAATTTTCACAATGCAAACATGTCGTCATGCAACCCAACCTATATTTACTCACAAGTACCTCATTCTTAAGTCTAGCATTATATAGTATTAACTCATGCATCGTCTAATAGGTCATTCTCATAATGCATACATACTCATTCAAGCATCGAACATGTTCCACACAATTACATAAATATGATAAGATGACACTTGGATTATGAAACATATGGTGAGCTCTACTATCACACATCGGATACACAGATCTCCATTACACCACATAAACTCATAGAGTCAAACATGTCCCAAAACTGAAGCATATATGTAACGCTCTCCTCATTTTCACCTCACATGTCCCATTGAATGGAGCTTAACTCTCATTCCCTTATCCCCTAAACATGTCTCAGGGTCTCAACTAACGCTTCCCTAGCTCATAGCAAGCTCTAAAGAATCCGAAGCTTTACACATAGAAATCATACAATAACCATAGTCAGATAACAACCAAAAATTCACTCAAACCAACTAACACACAAGCTTTAAGCTAAGTTCCCATGTAACTTAAACTATTAACACAACAAACTTTAAATTTAACACAACAAACTTTAAATTCTAATATCTCAGTCTATATTCAATCTTTTTGCCTAAAATTAGTTCTGTTCATCTAATTAATCATTTACACCTAATTCACAACCTTCAAATGAGACAATTCTACTCAATTCATGGTATCGACATTTTTCGACATCTTTTGGGTAATTTTTATAAAATTAATTAAAACATGAGAAATCCATAACGAAACTTCAAGATTAGTTTAAAACCCTTTTAATCAGCTAAAACAAGTTGAAAAACACTTTGAAACCAAGTTTTGACTCAAAATCTCAAAATCCACCATTAATGACTTAATTTTCGGCTTTTGCTTAAAACATGCGATTTGAGGGCTAATAATTCAGTTTTAAAGACTAGATATCATAAGAAACTCATATGAATTCAAAATGTTACCTTTTACAGAAGATTTGACAAGTTTTGACACAACTTCAAAAAACCCACGTTTAGAGAAGATGATGAAATCTATGGAGTTTTTGATGTTTTTCCTGAAGATTTATGATAGTAAATAACTTAGGAGTGATAGGTAATCAAGGTATTGTGATTTGGGAATAAAAATTTAATATAATAATGAGGAAAAGAATAAGTGGTGGCACAAAGAAGAGAAGATGAAGGTTTTACGTGAAAACTGTAGGTAGGGGTGGCTTTTAGGTTCAATTTTAAAAATTGGTTTAATTGCCACATAAATATTCATTGTTTTGACTCTATTACAAATCATTCCTTTATCTAGAATTAAGGGTTTCTAGAACACTTTTTCAAAATTTGGTTTAACAGTTAAGATGCCAAAGTCGAAAACATTATTGAGTACTAACCTTACAAAATTTTGAGCTCGTCTAAGCTAAAATTCCTAAAATACCCTTAAAACTTTTAAACCCTATTTTAGGGTGTTATATGGATTATAAGCAACTCAATTAGGTGATAGTGAAAGATAGATTCCTTATTCCAGTAATTGAGGAACTGTTAGATGAACTTGGACAGGCTAGAGCATTCTCTAAATTGGACTTAAGTTTTGGATATCAGCAAATTAGGATGTTTGATCTTGACATTCCAAAAACAGTTGTCAAAACACATGAGGGCCACTATGAGTTTTTGGTAATTCCTTTTGGCCTCATCAATTTCCTTTCTACCTTCCAAGGCCTAATAAACTCAATTTTTAAACCACTGTTGAGAAGACAATCTTGGTATATTTTGATGATATCTTGGTTTACTCCACTACTTAGTTGGACCACTAGATACATCTTAGAGAGGTTTTCTTAATTTTAAGGCAACATCAATTGTTTGTTAAGTAGAGTAAATGTTGTTTTGGCACTGATAGAGTGGAATATTTAAGGTACGTTATTTCCCAATAGACTGTTTCCATGGATCAGTCTGCAGTGGATTGTGTGATGAATTGGCCACTACCTATATCCTTATAGAATTGAGATGGTTTCTAGACCTCTCAGGATACACTACAGAAGATTCATTAAGAATTATGGTATCTTGGCTAGGCCTTTGACCGATCTCCTTAAGAAGGATGCTTGGTAGTGGATTGAATAGGCTACTACTACTTTTGAGCAACTGAAGGAAGCTCTATGCTTAGCACAAATTTTGGTCCTTTCCAACTTCCAATTGGAGTTTTGTGTGGGTACTAATGCTTCTAGATTTGAAGTGGGGGTAGTCCTTCAACAACAAGGGAGACCAGTGGCTTATTTCAGTTAAGGGTTAGGCATTAGGCATCAATTCTTATCCATTTATTAACAGGAAATGGTGATTGCATTGTTAGCTGTAGAAAAATGGCATTCTTATCTTGTAGGAGGCATTTAAATATCAAAATCGACCATCAAAGTCTTATATTTCTAACTAATCAAGTGGTCATTACTCCCTTCCAACAAAAGTGAGTTGCAAATATGATAGGGTATGATTATGAAGTGGTTTATAGGAAGGGCTCTAGCAACGCTGCAAGAAACGGTCTTTGAAAAATGGGCAATTCTTACAACTCACTGACAGTACCATCAGTTCTCACCTCCTTTCAAGGGACCAAACTTCTTATCAGGATGATTCCAAAAACTTAGAAATTGTGCTTAAAGGTTCAGCAACAAGGCACCAAGCATCCAAAGTACAATTAGGATGGCAAGTTCCTTAAAAGGAAGGGCTATATTGTGGTAGGTGATATGACTAATCTCAAATATGAATTGTTTCAGCTTTTCCATGCAAGTGCCTTAGGAGGGCACTCAGGGGTCTAGGATACCAAAAGAAAAATAGGCAACTTATTGTATTGGAATGGACTATCCAACGATATTAAGAAATGAATAAGGGAGTGCTCCATTTTCCAAAAATAGAAGTCAAAAAATGTGGCTTCTCCAAGACTGTTGTAGCCTCTTCCAATACAAGAGATGGCTTAGTCATCAATTTCTATAAACTTCATAAAGGGCCTTCTAAGTTCATTCGGTATAAGTGTCATTTTGGTAGTGGTGGATTGACTGACTAAGTAAGGTCACTTTATTACCTTATCCTATCCATTTACTATTGTAACTATAGCTCAATTGTTCATGGAAAATGTGTACAAGCTACATGGTGTGTCAGACTCGATTGTCTCTGATATGGACAAGGTATTTATCAGCACCTTCTAGCAAGATATGTTTATAAAGATTGATACTAGGCTTCATCTTTCTACTACCTACAATCTAGAGACAGATGGACAAACTAAGGTTTTAAACAAGTGTCTTGAGAGCTAGCTAAGATGTATGTCTGGTGACAGGCCACAGGATTGAGTGAAGTGGCTTTCACTTGTTGAATGGTGGTATAATTCTACATTCCACATTGCTATTCACAAAACACACTATGAGGCATTGTATGGACAAACACCTCCTCCTCACATGCCATATTTGGATGGGGCATCTTTGGTGGTCATTGTTGATAGAAGTTTGCAACATTGGGAGGCTACAAGGAAGTTGGTCAAGTTTCATCTAAAGAGAGCACAAGATAGAATGAGACAACAGGCAAATAGACACAGGACAGACAAACAATTTGAGGTAGGGGACCTAGTCTATTTGAAGCTCCAAACTTACAAGAAATACTCTGTAAATAGATTGATGAATCAAAAGTTAGCTCCTAGGTTTTTTTTGGATCTTTCAAGGTAGAAAAAAAGATAAGAAAAGTAGCTTACAAACTGCAGCTGCCTCAAGGCTCTTGAGTCTATCCCACTTTCCATGTTTCTCAACTTAAGAAACATGTGAGAGCTGTTATTGTGTAAGCTGATTTATAAGTGATTGATGATAATGGATCTTGGGCCAAGAAACCTGTTAGAATCTTAGACAGGGGAATGGTAAAGCTTGGGAATGCAGCAGTCACTGAAGTATTGGTTGAATGGGAAAATTCCTTTCCAGAAGATACCACTTGGGAACCTTTCCAACATATCAAAGATTCTTTTGCTCATATAGATCCTTAAGGACAAGGGTCCTCTTCGAAGGGAGAATATTGCTATGGACTAAAACTCATGTTGGGCCTGAGTATTGGATTATAGTTGATTGGGCTGAGTCGTAGGCATGGGAGAGTTAAGTAAAATGGTACATAGAGCAGGGTTTAATGAAACGCATCAATTGATCATAATTTCAGTCTATTATTTTAACTACTTTTGAAAGCTTTAATTCCTTTATTTCTTTTCATCCCTATCAAACTGATGTAATAGCAATGTCAGTTATGGAATGAAAATAGTTATTTACACTAATTTCTCTCTCAATTTATTCTCTCTGCTTCTTCTTCTTCTTCTTCTTCTTCTTCTTCTTCTTCTTCTTCTTCTTCTTTTCCAAGTTATGTTTCCTTCTGATTAAATGCTAAAGTTACATATTTTATGTAATTAAATTGGTTAATTTATGAGAGTGCACAACTAATTTTTCCATGTTTTTGTTGAATTTTGTGCAGGGGTGCAATTTGGGGCTAAATAGAAGAAAAAGGAAACAATTGGGCTAGATTGAAGAAAGAAGCAAAGAAGGAGGGCCAAAGTAAAATTTTTCCAAGAATAATTAGCTGAAATTGTTGACTTAGTGGGAGATTATTTTGGGATATTTTTTATATCATGGAATATTCTTCGTTGATTTTCTATACTAGTTGGCTCTTAATTTAGCAAGGCCACTAGTATAAATAGAGGCTACATTGTTTATTTTAATCGATCAATCAATTCATGAATCAAAATATTAAGCTTTCATCTTTCAATACATTTTCTCTCTTCTTGTCACGAATTCATTTGCTGCCTTTGGTTTCTTTTCCTTCAATTTATTAATTTCTAGTAGCCACCAAATTCAGCCATTTGGAATTCCTTTATCAAATTCCCTTTTTATTTCCAGTAGCTAACATCCACTTTAATTCATTACCAAATTTCCAACCTCATACTTAATCACGCCACCCATCTTTTTCACCCCATTTTTTAATCCAATTATACCCAATACCATCATGTCCCAAACCTTAGCCAACTAAACCCATTTTCAGCTTTAGGCCGAAATTAGCCTTGTCAAAACCCGTGAGTTACGAACCCGAGCCATTTAACTCTTAAAATTCCAGTACTTATTACTTCTGCAGATTAAGAGTATGATTTTGTCAACTCACAAAGTCAGATCAACACTAAGTCAAAAAAGACGTCGTTTGATTTAGTATGATTAGACGTATAGTTGGAATTCTAAAAGGAACGTTTCTAATCGATTTTCTGTGAACACATTGGTGTGCCAAGTGGAGATTGCTGTTTGGTTCCGTCAAGGGAAGTAGTAACCAGATTTAAATGTCACACGCGGTTGAGGGCATTGGTTCAAGCTAGGCTCTTCTAGAACGCAAAGCTGCCGGAGTTCTAAATCACGAACGTTTCGTGGTTGTTCGATCGGTAAGGGTTAGTTATTGGACGTTCCATAACTAATTTACAAAAGGAAGAGTTGGTGTCCGAGGTGTCCTTGGTAGCTATAACTAGCTTATTGGAAAAGAGGAGTTCATCCAATTTCGAGGATCGATTCAAAGACGAGGAAAATTCGTGCCTAAAGCTGAGCTTATTCTAATTAATTTTCATTCATATTTATTTTACTGTTTTTATTATCCTATTTTCAACTTTTACTTTTTACGTTATTTTTCTGTTTATTTCAGGTCATCAAACTTTATCCCCCCGAATTTCTTGGGCACAACAGCTGCCCCGACATAAATCTGGTCAAGAGAGCAACAATTTACAGTAAACCAGTCCCTGAGGGATCGACCCTACTCCCTATAATGCATAATTTGCAAATTAAGGCGTAGGTTTATATTAGTGGAATCGACACCCATTAGTTTCGACACCGTTGCCGGGGACTGGCAACATTTACAATTGTTTAAATCATCTTCATGGCCAGATCTTCATCCGGAGATATTTTATCTCTAAATTCACGCTTTTGGCCCTTAATTTTGCTTTTGCCTCAAATTTAGTCCCTATGAGATAAAAAATCATAAATAGCTCAAATTAGCAAAATCATACTCAGAATAAATACATAATTAATACATAAAAATATGTTATTCTAGAGTGTTATCAAATTCCCCCTACTTAGCCCATGCTTGCCCTCAAGTATGGTTCTTATCTACTGTGAAAGTTAGATTCTACCATAAAAGAAATACCACTCCAAAGTTTTATAAAAATTAGTCAAAAATGCATATGAAAAATAAAGAGAACCCTAAGCTTGCTTTAAGTAAAACAGAAAATTTTTTCCAATTAATACACACAAAAATTAGAATCGACTTGAATTATTTAATGAAAATTAGGTAAATTACCAAACCTATCAAGACACCCTTTTTGTTTCCTCCTTTAGCCCTCAAATTATATTTTTTTTTATTTTTTATTTTTTTATTTTTTATTTTGATTTTTATTTATTTATTATTTATATTTTTTTATACTTTAGGAATATACTGAACCTTTTGACGCGAAAAGAGATGATAGCCAAGCACCCCACCCCACCCCGGTTACTCAGCCCAGCAGACTCCTAATTTATTATAATTTTTTCTTAAGAACACATCAAACCTTTTGACACGAAGAGAGATGGCAGCCAAGCACCTCACCCTGGTTACTCAGCCCTACATGTTTTTAAAAATTAATTCTTGTTAGCGGAGTTTTACCTAACATGTCACACAACCTTTTGAAGCGAAATAGGATGACAACCTAAGCACCCTACCCCGGTTACTCAGTCAGTCACGTTTTTAAGCTGCACTCATAATCACGGAAACATTAAACGACATTTTAATAATAACTTTTTTTTATGAGGACTTTAGAGAAAAAAAACAATCAAGTGTCAAAAATAAGTTTCAGTAATTACTTTAATAGTCATGAACATATTTTACCATGCAAACATATTAAGTGTCCACTTTGTATTAAACTTGATTAATTTTACGAAAAGCAATATAAAATTAACTCTATGAATCAAAATTATTTTTATCCTAATAAGAATAAAATAGTGGAGATGGCATCAATTATGGAAAATCCGTAATTTCCTCTGAAAACAAGAATCATGCTTGTAGGTCAAACAGTAGACAATTCTTGGTAAAAATCTTGGGCATGAAAAGAGGCAGGAGTTCTAAAAAAAATAAATAAATATGGACAAAATGGAGCCTCAAGCAGCAACACCAGCCAAAAATAATCACAGCAACAGAAACAACAACCAAAATCACAGCAGAAAATGACAGTAATAACGAAGAGTACCTCCCCCTACTAAAAGCACATTGTCCTCAATGTGGATGAAAAGAAACAAATAGGTAGAAAAGTTTAGAAAAACTCTCTGTGTTGTTACTTTCGATCGCATATGATGGCTGAGGTGCGGAGAAACGACGTCGTCGTGGGTTCATAGTGAAGGAGGGCTTGGCGGTGGCGCTGCTACGGGTCCGAACCATGGTGGTGGCGATCGATGGTTAGGGAGAATGGTGGAGGGAAGAGCGGCGGCTATGGTGGTTTTGTGGGAAAAGGAAAAAAATGTTTTAAAATTTTAGGGTTGGGGGGTTAATTTATGCTGAGGGGTGGTGTTTGGGTGTAGGGATAAGGGTGGTTGGCTGCAGGAATAGGGTAGTTTGGCTGCAGGCATTCTGGGCTGGAATAGTATCTGGAATAGAGGCTGTTTGGTACCATGGATAGGACTGTTTGGTTATATTTTTCTAGCTTTTTCTTTTTTCTTTGCATTTTCGCTCTATTTTATCTAAGCAAAGGAAGAGAAATTTATTAATATCCAAATAAGTAATAAATAATAAAATAAAGTAATAAATAAAGTAAATAAAATAAAATAATAAATAATAAATATAAATAAAAATTGGGTTGCCTCCGAATAAGCGCTTGTTTAACATCATTAGCTCGACGCCGTTATTGGTTCTATGGTGGTTCCAAATGGATTTTCCCAACCTTATGAGCTTGAAAATTCTCATAAAATGGCTTCAACCGTTGGCCATTGACTACGAACCGCTTTCCAGATTCTTCACTATCTATTTCAATTGCTCCATGTGTGAACACTTCAGTAACAATAAAAGGTCCTTTCTATCGTGATCGAAGCTTACCTAATAATAACTTTAACACAGAGTTATAAAGTAAAACTTTTTGTCCTACCGAAAAATGCTTCTAAGCTATTCTCTTATCGTGAAACAACTTTTTCCTTTCTTTATAAATACGAGCATTCTCGTAGGCATCATTGCGAATTTCTTCTAACTCTTGGCTGTCTAATTTCCTTGCCTTTCCTGCGGGTTCTAACTCCAACTCTGGTGCCTGTATAACAGAAGGTAACAGTTTAGTATTTGGAGATAATAACTTATTAATAAATTCAAATTTATCAAGTTCATAATTATCTCCATAAATTGACTAAAAATTCTCTTCCACTAAAGAGTCAATTATATCAATACGATTTACGCTCGAGGTTTCGCTTGGATGGCTAATGGCGTTGTAGACATTAAACTTTACGATCTCCCCATCAAACTCCATCGTGAGTGTTCCACTTCGAACGTCAATTTTAGTACTAGTTGTACTAAGAAACGGTCGACCTAGTAGGAGATCTGAAGATCCAGGAGTGCTATCCTCCTCCATTTTGATCATATAAAAATCTGCAGGGAAAATAAGCTCGTTAACTTTTACCAGAACATCCTTAAGGACTCCTTCTAAATGCACAACAGACTTGTCCGCCAATTGAATGATAACACCTATTTTTGTCAAAAAACCCGCATAAGTGATTCATAAATAGAATATGACATTACATTTATAGAAGCCCCTAGATCACACATAGCCTTCTTAATTCTCAAATGGCTTATTTTGCATGGTATTGCAAACATGCCCCTATCATTGCATTTTGCCGGAATTTTCCGCTGTAACATTGCGGATACATTCTCACCAATATTCACCCTTTCATTACCTGTTAATTTTCGCTTGTTGGTGCAAAGCTCTTTAAGAAATTTAGCATACCGCGGTATTTTCTTGATGGCGTCCAATAGCAGAATATTGATATCGACATTCCTAAATGTTTCGAGGATTTCCTTGTCCTCTTTACCTCTTCGACACTGGTTGAATCGTTTTGGAAATAGAGGTTGAATTTTAGGCAATGGAGGCTTCGGTCGGACCTGTTCATTTTTCTCGGGTTTTTCCTGGGCAATTTCTTGGCCAAGATTCCTGTTCGGAATCAGTTTCAGTACCTTTCCACTTCGCAACATCATTGCATTCGTATTTTGTCTAGGGTTTGGTTCTGTTTGTGACGGCAGCTTCCCTTGAGAGGTAAATTTCTCGATCGATGTGGTCTACTCTCTGATGGACGTCTCGATTTTCTGTTGGAAACCCTTCATCTCTTTTTGGAAATTAAGAGTTTGTTGTTGAAAATTAAGAACATTAGTTGCTAACTTATTGACCATGGTTTCTAGAGAATTACCTGAACCTTGCGGTTGTTGCGAAAATTGATTTTTGTATTGCTGGTTATTTCGTAGATTGGTCCCATAACTTAAGTTAGTATGGTCCCTCCACCCTGGGTTGTAGGTATTAGCATAGGGGCCGTATCGCCTTTGTAACGGCCTAGGGAAATTTTCCACAGCATCCAGATGGGTCATGGTATCATCATACAAACTGGGACATGCATTAGTTGCATGATCAGGAGTAGCACATATTCCGCATAACCGGGCTGTCTTCGCTTTTTCTGCAATAAGAGAGTTCATCATATTAGTAAGTCTATCAACTTTATCCTCTAAGGTTGAATTACTTAGCTGGTGAACCTTTCTAGGGGTTTCAGTATTGGCTCGAAACTGCTGAGAATTTGCAGCCATCGTGGAGATCAAGTCTCTCGCTTGTTGGAGAGTCATGTTAATCAATGCTCCTCCACTAGCGGCGTCTACCATAGTCATCTCCATGGGCTTCAAACCTTCGTAAAAGTATTGGAGGAGAGATTGCTCCGTTATACCATGTTGTGGGCAGCTTGCACACAACTTCTTAAACCGCTCCCAATAATCATAAAAGAACTCAGCTTCTTTTTTCCTTATTCCAACGATCTCTCTTCTTAGCTCAGCTGCTCGAGACGCTAGAAAAAATAGATCAGCCTAAGTTGTAATAGATCCAATGGGGTAAATAAAATAATCATTCCTTAGCGGAATCTGCTAGGAAAAAAGGGAAAGCGTGCAATTTAATCTGATCCTCAATTACCCCCTGAGGTTTCATGCTAATACAAACCATATCAAACTCTTTCAGATGCTTGTGGGGATTTTTATTTTGCAACCCACAAAAAGTTAGCAATAACTGGATTAAACCTGACTTTAACTCAAAATCGGTATCCACAGTAGGATACGCGATGCACAATGGCGGTTGTTCTGTTAGAACTTTGTCCAGTTGCCGAATCCTTTGAGCCATTGGTTGGCATGCTAGATTCGGGTTTTCGTTAACCCTAGCGTTAAGCACTTCTTCTGGTGAGTCGACTTCTACTTTTTTGCTTTTAAGTGTTCGAGTAGGGTTTTTGTTAACCCTAGACTCAGTTTCATCGTCGACTTCGATTTCTAACGGTGGGTTACTTTGAGTTCCAACCACTACTGACTGCTTTTTCTGTAACTTTATCTCCTTGCGGTTGGCTCTAGCAGTCTTCTCAATTTTTGAATCGAACGCAAGAGTACCTAGAGCAGATTTGGTCATAAGAAATAAAAAAACAAGATTAGTACATTGTCAGTCCCCGGTAACGGCGCCAAAATTTGATGCGGTCGTTGAAAGTACCAAAAATACACTATCCCTAATAAATAATGAAAAATAATAGTAAAAGGGAAGTAGGGTCAAATTCTCAGGGACTGGATTTGCACAATGTCTTGTTCCGTGAAATCCCGGGCAGAATCTTGCCCAAGTAAACCTGCACTCCTGGAAAAAAAAATAAAAAATAACAGAATTAAAGGTTTGGATCTAGAAACGAAAAATAAAATAAAAACAGAATTAAGAATATTGAATCGAAAATTCGAGAAATTAAAAATAGAGTTGAGAGAAAGGAAATTCTTATGGGAGGTTCCAGCCTCCAATTGTCTCGTTCCGCCTTGGGTTCAATCCTCGACTTTTAGATGATCCTTCCCAAACTGAATAAGCTAGTTATAGTGGAAGAGGACGTCTACGAGCACCAGCTCCAAGGATTTAGACTTACGATTTAGTAGAACCTGACTCTAGCCAACAATCGCTTCTGTGGGATCGTCATATGCTAGATCAACGCTTCTCAATGGCGAATCCCACGCCATTTTGTCTCTTGGGCTTGCCAACCTCTGACGCAGTAAGCTAACAAACCGACTGTGCAACCTTCCTAAAACATAAAAAGTGGCCGCCTTTGCATACGTTGAAAAGCTTACTTCTTAAGGGCCATGGACAGAAGCGTCAGCCCCGTAGTGCGGAGAAATGATGAATACTCTGCCATGAGACTAAGTACAGACTCTAAGCCTCAAGAACCCTTTTTGGGGAATATCGACAACCTTCGGCTAGATAGGTTTAGTGGCTCATGGTTGTGGTGGAAAAGAAAATAAATAAAACAAAAATGGAGATTTTATTGAAAGGAAATATGAAAAGAACAAAAGCCTAGACTTTTCGGGAGAGAGTGTTTACAGAAAAAGATGGATGCCTTTTGAGTCACTTCACCCCCTATTTATAGTGTTAAGGGAGATAGTCTAATCCTACTTAAACTCTCAAAAGATAAATACATTTAATTGAAGATAAATAAAGATAAATAAAATAAAATCCTAAAATTAAATAATCCTTAATAATTATCTTAATATTAATTATCCTAATATAAATAAAATAAAGTCTGATGGAATAAAATCTCTTCTTTTTTCATTTCAACCATTGTTTCCTCCATACTTGCACTTTTGGCACCAACTTTTCCTTGTGTCGCACATTGGCCCATTTTATCTCTAAATTCACGCTTTTTGCCCTTAATTTTGCTTTTGCCTCAAATTTAGTCCCTATGAGATAAAAGATCATAAATAGCTCAAATTAGCAAGATCATACTAAGAATAAATACATAATTAATACATAAAAATACGTTATTCTAGAGTGTTATCTGCTTTGAAACTCTATGCCATAAGACTGAGGATAATAGTCGAGACCTTGTAACTTTCCTCCACCATTGGCGTAGAAAGATAAAATTTATGTATTTTGATAAAAAGTTAGTCTATTACTTTTATTTGAGGAGCAGGTGTAGATAATGGTAATGAATTTTTATTCAGAATAAAAAACAAAGTGCGAGAATTTGGGTGATCCAATACTCAATGCCAAAGGGAAAAATAATTTTTGTTTGCAAAAAAGTATGATTGGGGAGGGGGAAAATTAGGCCGCACATAAAGCCTACCGTTACTTTGGCCAAACATCAACTGCATTCTCGAAATCAGATCCTTCACCAAAAAATGAAATGAAAAAAATTCAATAGATGTTTGATTATATTTACAAAATTGAGAAATAGAATTGAGATTTTGTTTAATGAAAGGTACATAATGTATTGCTTACCAATTAGTAGTACTAGTGTGAGTAATCAGAATAATATTACCATCTCCCATAGAAATTCCCTCGTTGCCTTTATATTAATTAGCATTGGTAAGAGATTGAGGATCAATAATGAGATGATAAGAAGTGCTAATATCGAAAAATCTGAGATGGAGCACGTTGTGCATTCCAAGATGCAAAATTAGCCTTGGCATCTTGATGATTATGAGACTTGGAGTGACAAATATGTGCAATGTGACCATATTTATCACATAATTGACACTAAACACGGTATTTAGTATTATTGGTAACTTGTGCATGCTAGGAACCTTGTTGTTAATGACAAACCAATTGTGGTCGATAAGATTTAGATTGATTGATGGGATTAGTATTGGACAAAAATTGAGAATGATTGGTGTTGCGATGTACAACTGCAACAGTGATAGGAGAAGACATTTGTTTCTCCTCATATTGGAGAAAGAATTCATGATCAAAAAGTTTTTGAAAAAGTTCTTCGTACTTTATTGGTGTAGGTAGGTTTGAATAGAGGTGGAAACTTTTCGATATTCTAGACCAAGACCACTAAAGAAGATCTTGATTGTAAGATTATAAATTCGTGTCTTTTGTTTGCATATAAAGCATGCAAAAGGGCCCATGCTTTTTGTGAAGTATCAATAGAAGCCATTATGGCTTGCTCCACGAGTCAATCTTGACAATTGAGTAAATTTAGACGAAACCGAATGCAATAAGATTTGTTTGGGTGGCATTATTCTCTTCAACCTGTTTTGATGGAACGAGTTTGGTGCCATCAAGGTGACTTTGTATACCATAAAAGGTTTTGAAAGAATGAATAAAAAGGCTTCATTGATAAGTTACTCTATTACAAGTAAAAAACTGACGAGAAAAGTATTCAAAAAACAAAACCAAAAGATAAAATTTTTAAAATACAAATTAAATTCAAATTTTAAAAAGCTATAAAAACTAATTGTTGTTCAAAGCTCATATCACTAATAGCTGGCCTACCACTTTAAAAGCTCTTTATGTACGGGAACAAACAATGCATGCTCTCTACCATCTCCTCCTAACCTAGTTTGGTTTGGTTGAATAGAAGCGGTCCCAGACACGTGTTTCATGCCAAAAAGATGACATGACATTGTCTCTGCTCCATTCATGGTGAAATTGAGACCATACACGCAAAACACTCTGTAATGATGTACAAAATTTAGACGTCTTCAGCAGGAAATTAAAAGATCCGGCTAACCTAGCTTCAGTAATACTGTGCAAAATAAATGATAGTGTCGTGAATCTGCACTTTTTATTTATTAACCACAAACAGAACAAACTTGTTTTGATAACTATCATAATTCGAGTCCGCATTTCTCCAGAAATATGATAATGTATGTAGCCTTGTTTTGAACAGAAGAATTGATCAAAATGCTAAGCATGTTCCAGACCCTACAAGTCTATAACATTATATTACCTAATGACACAAGTTATGAACTCTCCTTGGGAGTTCTCTCAAGCCGACAAACATCACCTGAGGTTGTTCCCTTGAACCGACTTTATTATAAATATATGCATCCGAAAACTGCTTATGCACAAAACAAAGCTGATCTAGGTGTTTTACTAGAGTCTGTATAGATGACTATGCAGCACTCAAGCAATTCTCCCAAGTCCCATATTTTGAACTAAAGCTGCCTCCCCCACTCAGTTTTGCGTGATCAGAAATAACTGCTCGGGCACAAACATCCCAAGTCCTTGCTATCTCACCAAGTGACATAGGCTGCGAAAGGGTGCGCAGTGATATACTAAACCTAGACTTCGCTTTCACTGAAAGGTCTTCATTCTCCTTGCTGTGAAACAGAATATGAGATTAAAAAAATTATTTTCAAGCAGAAAAATCAAATCTAGACATTTAGACTCAAACCAACTTGATCTTAAGCTGCTTACAGAGTTTTCCTTCAGATACTGAAAATCCTTAAATATAGTTAATGATATTTACAATTAACAATAGTAATCCTTGCACCAGATTCATTCATCCTCAATCAAAATAACAGGCCAGCAATCTCACATTCAAACATAAGAAAGATTATCGCTTTGCACTTTTTACTTTTGGAAATTGTATTCAAATAAAATAAAGATGGGCAAACAGAGAAACAAACCATGATGCGTGATTATTTTAACAATAAGAAATCAAACAGTTTAAAGAAGAGAAAGATTGGAATTCAAATGCAAATGTTTCCTCACCTGACTTCAACTGGGAACTTGTCTAATAGGATTGGAGAGCAATTTGGATAATTTGTGGGGACTAGCAAATGCAAGGGCTGAATTGGTGACTGCATAGCAACACAGAAGAGATAATTCAAAGGAAATCATAATACTTCAGGTTAAGACATCAGGTTCTTTCCATGATCTGAAAGCTTACCATTTGTGCCGACATGTACTGTGATTTCAAGTTTGCACTGAGAGCCACAGCACTGAAAGAGCACTTGACAATGGTTCCTTCACCCCCTTCAGCAGTTGCAGCTGCTGCACCCGGATCAACATCTTCATCACTGATATCAACCACTGTATCTATAAGCCGTTGATTTATTTCCCTTATTTCTTCCAAAAGGGCATGATTTGCCTGCAATAGGTCCCATGTAATCTTTTATATCTGATCATATAAAGCAAACTGCAGCTATCTCAGACAATACCAAGTCATATATAAAATTTCTCGTCTGCACCAGATAGCTATGCAGAAGTTGGATTCTTAGAATCCAAAATGCCAGGGTTCTCATTGACACAAGGTGATTTAACATCAGAAAGAAGAATGGCAGTCAGAAAAATATACTGCCTACATTCCATGCATTGCTGACCAATATAACTGCAGAAACTAGGAGGATTTTGGCTAAAAACCTCAGGTTGAATTTCCATTCACTTCAGACATTATATAAAGCTTGAAGGTAAAGATGACCATGAAATTTAGTGGCTAAATTCCAAGGGTTAGACATGATTTGATAGAATCTATAACTAATATTTTCATTACAGGTTTACTTGACTGAATTCAGAAGCATCTTATCTATGCTTGATAATTTATGCTTACCAATATTATACACATTACAAGAAACAGGAGAAAAGAATACCTAAGATACCTAAGAACCATATGATTCAGAACAAGAATTACCAATGATGCATGTGTTGAAAAGGCCCACAAATTTTTCTTCACCAATATTTATGCTGCCATCTATTTTTACCTTAATCACAAGCTTAAATGTAACCAAGTAAAGACAATGATGACTCACGCCAAATATTTGAGTTCATACATACAAATTAATTTTGCTACAACATTTGTTAAAGCCTAACAGTGCATGACCTTTATCAAAAAGTTTAAAATTTAAAATTCTTTTATAAGGATATTTTGAACTATTATTTTGAATTCTTGTTAGCTGAGTATTGCTCTATAAATACTCTAATTTCAATCAATGAAAGTAGGTTTCTCTTTGCCTTATTCTCAGTTTCTTCAAAGCCTTGGTAATAATATGTACATTCTTTCCTTTTTATAGCTTCAATGAGCAATCTCCATAAACTTCAACCTTATTCAACTTGAACAAACTCATTCCTCTGGAATAGAATTAAAGCAAGATATGCAGCAGATTTACAAAGTTCTTTGACTTTAAGGTTATTTAAGTTACAGTTTCAAGATTTTTATAAATTTAATGTTTAATGGCTTCTAATGCGATAGGTACCAAAGTATTATGAAAGGAAAATATATACAACGTAAGAGGTTTAGGTGTTTAATAATGAAACGAAAATATACTTTAAAACATTCCAAAATGGAGTGATGAACATTCAAAATGGTGTTTAATTCAGATTAAATATTTGAAAACAAGCACCTAAAAACACAGCAGAATACTTTTGTGGAAACATGCACCACGAGCAACAAATAATACCTCAATTCTTGGCCTCTTGACACTAGATGTTGCAGTTGACTCCAACTCAGATGTCTCTGAACCAGTCAACTGTTTGAAACTATCATTCAAACTGCCTGCAGATGATACAACATTTAGGGGCATGGCACTAGTGTAGCGCCTAATTTTCTTTGTGCCACTCATTCCATCTTGACTGATGAAATTTTTTGCTTGCAGACGACACTTCGTCATGGCAACCAGATCCTCGCCAACTGCAGCCCTAGACCCATTACCTGGGGCTGAACCTGCTATCCTGTCAGTCATGCTGACAACTGAGCCAATGTCACTTACAGATGCACCCAATGCTGTAGGTGAGATGGATTTCACCTAAAATTCACAGTGCATAAAAAAATCAAATTAATCCAATATCCTATTAAAAGAAGAAAAGGACAAAGAACTTCTAAAGCCTTCTAGAAAAAATGGAAAAACAATAAACACAAAAGAAAGGGAAAGAAGTTTCAAGATTGAGCTTCACTAACTGCTTTTATTAAACGTTCAAGAGGTTGCTCTGTAACATTTAACTTGCTAGAAACAGCTGTCAGAGCATTAGCATGAGTTCCATCTGCACCACTGAACTCAGCAAGCAAAGGTGAGGCTGATATCCCTGGAGTGCCAATTGCAAGGGATTGGGAGCCTGTTTGAACACCAGTCCCTTGTTGATGTCCCAAATTAGCAACATTTGGGAGAGAAGTGCCTAGAACAGGTTTTTCAGATTCCCCGGGCATTGGTGATGGAGCCAAGGGAGTCGAAGGAGAAGGAACAACAAAAGGTGAGTTTGCAGATTGCAAGGGAGTGCCAGTTTTTGAGATAGATGGCAGGTTTTGCTGATCAACCTGTGGGGAAGAATGCTGAGGCATCCGAGGAGATGCAGCCTGAAGTAGCTGAGGTGAAGAAACAGGAAACTGAGCACCTGGTTTCAACTGTTGATGGGTATAAGATTGACGCTGGCCTGCTGAGAGATGTTGAAATACCCCTGGCTTAACACCCATCCCCTGCCTCATATCATCTACATCATTCATCTGATGCAGCTGGGACATCTGATGAGTGGACAGCTGTTGCTTTGCTTGCTGCTGTTGCTGCTGCTGCCGCTGTTGTTGCTGTTGCTGTTGTTGTTGTTGCAGTAGCTGCTGCTTCTGCTGTATACACTGGTGCTGCATTTGACGTTGTTGAAATTGTTGCTTGCACTTTTGTGACTGCAGCATTTGCTGTTCTTGCTGTTGTTTCATATGCTGATGCTGAAGCATGTTGGAATTTGACTGAAGAGGATTAATGTTTTGCGGCAGGACACTTAATCCACTTTGTGATGACAAACTGTTACTGTTAAAGTTTGTCTGCTGGGAGGTACTCACAGGATTCTGTTGCAAGGGTCCTAGAGCAACCTGCTGTACTGGGCCAAGGGCATTACCTTGTCCTGAATCCAAACTGGAGCCTGGCTGTAATGAATTTAACATGGTCTGCTGTGCTGTCGAAACCCCAGGCGACAAAGAATTGTGCTGCATGCTTGTCATGTTGTTAGGCTGCATTGTTGGCACAGAACCTTGTAAATTCATCGACTGCAACTGAGGGTTCATTTGATTATCATGAGACTGTGTCTGACTAATTTGCGATTGTTGTTGCTGCTGCATGGAATGCATATGAGGTGGAGGAAGCTGTCCTTGCTGCAGCACTGAGACAGGCTTCCTTGGCCTATTGGAATTTATAAAATTTATTATCTGCTTCTCATATGAACTCAACTTCTCCTTGAAAGGGGGTGTTATATTGGCTCTGGAAACTGTTAAGAAACCTATGATGCGCTCCAACATGGTCTTGAATATTTTCAACTTTTCAAGCTGCTCAGACTTTGGCTGTGCTGGATTAGAATCATGCTGGAAAATGGAACACAGAATTGTTTTTAAATGACCCAAACAAAATTACAAGGCACTATTTCACCATATTAAGCATAAGTGAGACCACTGGACACTGCCTAGAAGAGGGATTTAGGTAGAAACACAAAAGCAGGATGGGATAAAAAATTTTAAAGAAGAGCACTGAAGTCCTCTCTAAACTTTATCCGTAGATCCAGCATCTGAGTATGGTGCAAAAGGGTTCTACTACTCTTTGGATGCTAGGAATGAATATATCAGATTATGCAACAAATAAACCTACCTGCTGCAACTTGGTAGCAATTTTCTGGTACATCTCATTTAATTCAGGTAAGTATGCCTCCTTCAAGGTCAGGATCTGCAATGTAAAATCAGGCACAGACTGGTTAACTAACAATTAAACCACTCAATGCATCCATGTTTCATGGTTTATACGAAATGTAAAGGTTTTTCCCTTTCTCTGAATAGCTGGCACTGATTTTAGTAACGTAAGAAACAAAGGAGTCAATAAAGATAATTAATTTGAAGTCAAGCATGCAGGGTATCCTTGGCCTTATTTCTTGCTCAACAATTAAATAAATCTTCTGTCGAGCACTAAAAGATTTAAATCTTATTTTCATTCTTCTAAGACAAAGCCAAAAGATTCCAGTTCTTATTAACAGTAACAAAATAATAAAATGCCTTAATTTCTTTTACCAAATTTATTCTAAGTTGCTAATTCCTAGGTTTTATATTTCCTGTTAAGAGACACATCCTCACATACTCTAATATTCCCTTTTAGAACCACTTTCCTGAACCTAAAGCCAAGCTGTAAGTATGATATTATCTATAGCAAAATGAGTAAAGAAAGTTTTCACCTTCTGATGTACCTCTTTCTGCCAATCACCTCCATTAGCAAGCCCTGTTTGAGCTGTGGAATCTAAAGATGCTAAAAAAATGCATAAACCGTGCATACATAAGTAAAATGAAAATCTTTGGAAGATGAAAAAGAACATTGAAATAGATAACTTGTAGAGGAAAGGTATATTTGAAAAAAAAAAACCACCAAGTCCCATAGCAAATTAAGGTATACATGCATAGAAGGGAATGTTGCAACCAATAATCAAATTCCTATGCCATAAAATTCCATCAGACCCGCCATGGGGTACAATTGAAAGGCATTTGAAGAAACCATTAAATATTTTGGACATGAAAAATAAAAGAATTCCATTACCAGTTCCTGCAACTAACCATGGATATCCAAGCTTTTTCATTAAGAAGCATACTTCCTACAATCCAATTTCAATGCCCTTTTTCTTTTAGGATACTCTGAGATATCTGTCTACAGTACAAAAGCAGCCAATTTGTAATTCTGACTCCCTATTGTAACAAACATGACTCATAGTTCAAATATCATTCTTATTTTTCAAGGCTACTTTTAAACTTTCTCAAGCTAAAAACTAATATAACAAAGAAGAAGAGTTGGAATAGATGTACATTATTGATAAGCAATCATGTGAAAGAAGACCTAAAGCAAGTCAACCATTTCTTGCTATCAGCCTGTCATTAATTGAAAGATAAATATGCTAAAGCCAATAAGGGTGAGTCAAACTAAAGCATTAAAAAATTTATCGCCCAAATTAGACTCGAGGAGTACAAAGTTCACATAAAATTAATCAAATCTAAAGCACAAATCTCATGCCTGAACAAAAGCCACGAGGCTCGATCATAGCACCACTAAAACAATTTTGAGGCTCAAAATCCTTTTGGCCATTTACCACCTTGCTTTTCTGGTCATTCATTTTGCATCTTTCAAAAAAAACACTCTTACATTTGCAAGTACATTGACCGTCTAGTTTGATGCAAAAAACTCATTGAATAAAAGAGAACCAATTGTTTGTTGATAAAGCAAGGAGATTAAAATCCAGCAGTTGACTGTGGTTTGATGAAACCGTAGCAGAATAACTGCAACAAAGCATTAAGAGTAATATAATTGTGCAGTCACAGCCTTCAAAACCTTAGCGGTAGCATGGGTGACCACAATGCTTTTTGTATCATACAAAGGGTGAGTTTGGATGGGCGGTGCGTTTACCTGTGATTAGTGTAAAAACAGCGGCGGCGGTGAGATTAAATACTGTAGCGATACTGTAGTGTGAGACAAAAAGTAAGCTAAACGCATCGCACCGCACCGCACCCAATCGCCCATCCAAACCCACCCAAAGCCAGGCAATGCCAATGATCAGCTGATGGAGGCATGGTTGCCAGTAATTATGATAACATGTATTTTTGTTAGCCAAGGACTAATCATCTAAACAATATGTGTGATAGCATATCACAAGTTCAAAAGGGTTTTCTATTCATCTCCCAAAGTTGGAAAGGAAATTTCTTTCTGGGTAGAAATGCAATGCAAAACAATAGCATCCTCAAAGTAAAAATTGCACAGGTTAGTTAAATAACAAAGCAACCAAGCAAAGAACAAGAGTAGGTAATGGCATAGATTCAAAAACATACTTGATGATGTCTCCGTAACAGCTCTCTGTGATTGATACAACTGCTTTTGCTGCTCTGTCAAATTTTGTGATTGAAGCAAGGAACTTGATACTTGACCTGATGCTTGAAGCCTTTGCTGCATATTGTGTTGCTGTTGCAAACCCAACTGTTGCTGCAAAGTAGACTGTGTTTGCATCTGCGACATCAGTTGCTGTTGCTGCTGCTGTGGCTGCTGGGATGTTTGCACTTGAGTTGGTGGTAACAAATTAGGTGAACTCTGCTGCGTTTGTTGGAGTTGAACCTTAGGCTGGGGTAGCATGTGTAAAGATTGCTGATTAGCTTGCATGCTCGAGTTACCAGACTGGGCTCCAATCAAATGTGGCTGCTGCTGCTGCTGCTGCTGCAATCCTGAACTATTACTCTGAGGACCCAACTGTTGCTGATGGATATTTGACATATTGTTTTTTTGAGCCATTAACTGCTGCTGCTGCTGCTGCTGTTGCTGCAGATTTGGAAGATTATTGGCCTGGCCTAGCAACCTCTGCTGCTGCATGTCTGCAATGCTGTTTTGTTGTCCTATTAATTGATTCTGCTGTGAATTTGCAGCATTTGTCTGTTGTCCCATAATGTGTGGCTGCTGATGCTGTGGCTGTGGAGGCTGATGCTGATGCTGCTGCTGAGGCATCATTGACTGCTGTGTCATTGGTGTTTGTTGTTGATGAATACCACTACTAGCGGCCTGTTGTGCCTGTTGCTGCTGTCTAAACTGTTGATGCTGCTGAAGCATGGACTGACTTGACTGTTGTAAAGAAGATTGCTGATTGTGTTGAAGACCAGGAAGGGGAGTCGATTGCATGGAAGATTGCTGTATAACAGATGATGTTTGCATACCGGATTGCTGAGAAGATTGCAACTGAGTAGGTGGTAACAGGTTCTGCTGTTGCTGCATGTGAGACTGCATAAGTGACGGCTGAAGATTTCCCTGTTGCATCTTTTGTTTTATAAGTTGATTTTGTAACTGCTGATGGTATAACTGCTGCTGTTGTTGTTGCTGTTGCTGTTGTGGAAGCACCTGTTGCCTTGGCATTTGCCGCTGCTGATTAGCAAACATATTGGAAGACATCCCTTGCCCCAATGAGTTCTGTGAAATTCCAGACATGTTCTGTATGTTGGTATTCTGGCCAACAACATTAGGTACAGGATTCTGGGTTAGACCAGAGACGGCAGGCATTCCAGATTGTAAACCAGCAGAACTTTGAACTCCAGCAGATGCCATGTTATTCGGGACACTCTGGGGTAACAGTTGTGCTTGAGATTGATTACATTGTAATGAGATAGGAATTGATAGCCCTTGACTGTGAACTTGGTTCTGCATGCCCTGAGAACCTACCCAAGAAATTTATATTCAGAAAGAGAAGTTAGAGAAGAACCCACACGAACTAAATTGAGAAACATTTAGAACAAGATGAACAACAAAATACCTAAACATATAACTATTTCATTCAAAAAGAAACTAGAATCAAAACATGCAGGGCAATTGAATAATACAACAAGGAAGAAAAAGAACGATGAAAAACTTATTCCTAGCACATACAAAGGTGCATGCATCACTGAAAAAATACTGCTACCCTTCAATAGGGGACAACAATGATAAAATATAGGAAATTTTCATTCAAATAGCTTTTGACAGCAAATATGCTGATACTGTAAGTTAGACAGCTCTGCATGTAAAAGAACAGAAAAGATAACTACATGGAAAGTCTACAAGCATGAAAGCAAAATGCTGTTTTTTGCTATTACCTGGATCAGGCGGTTTGCTGTTATTCCCTGTGTTGGGTACAGTATTCTGAGACTTGTTCTCCATTGTAAGCATCTTCAAAGATATTCTCTTTAGGTAATCAGACTGAATGCAGACAACAACATTGAGGTTAATTTATTATTCAAAAACAAGGTAAGGTTTTCAAATATGTTATATTAGCCACACCTAATATTGAGTTTGCATTTAGCATCTTTTTTTTCCCCTCTCTTCTCTCTCTTCCTCGCTAGATTTCTATCTATATCTACTTCAAACATAGTTGACTAGGTAAGGAGTCGGAATGTGTACATGTCTATGCAAATTTATAGGACAAAAAAAGAAACAAAAAGATACACACGCAAAAAATATAGGCAAACAACAAGTCCAAGCATGTTAAAGAATGCTACTTTTTTTATGATTACCTGGCTGGTTGCTGCAGTAAAAATCTTTTCCTCAAACCTTACAGCTATTTTCCTGAGTTCATTTAAACCATCTTGACCAGAAAATGGAAGGTGCCTCTTCAATGTATCCATTCTAGGTACATAGGGCATTGCATAAGTTATGATCACACAAATATAATACATGAGAGAAACTTCAAATGCTACATAAATGAATGCTACGGACCAAGTTGTCAGGTTTGTAAAGCAACACAAAATCAAATGAAAAATAACCAGGATATAATATAAGAACCACAAAATTCTCCTTCCTAACTTTCTTAGGGCAGTCACATTTAAATATCATGAAGCCACAACATTGGATTTAACAAAGTTCACCCAAAATAAACTATGACTATCATGGCCTTCATATATCAGTTACATTCAGATAGACCACAACCATAATTGCCATTGTTCGGATAACAATGTAGAAAGGCAGCTCTGCTAGTGCCAATTACAGCAATAGTCATAATTCAGTCAGTAAGAACAAAAGTGAACCACCAATTCATACTCCGCTTGAATGAGATAACAGGTCCCAAGCTTAAAAGGAGCCAAAGATATAAAAGCAAATTGGATCCTTATTCAATCACATAAATTTGTTAAATGATGAATCTGATTATGCATAAAGTTGGACACAATAGCTCAGCCACATGCCCCCATCAGGTTCCAGATATGTGGTCCATATATTTTTTGTACCCAAACACATGTTAAGACTAAAATAGCAAGCTTTGGTTCTCAAGCCATGTATTTACAAAACAAAGAAAACACGTTGGAAGAGGAAATAAGGCATTATTAATGGGAATGTTTGGTTCATAACAATAATAACTAAGACTACAGACAACATGCCAAATACTCTCAGCAAGTTAAATATACTTCACCAAAAATAGTATCATAAAATTCACTTACATCTTATTGACGATTCTTTGTCGTGAATCTGGCTGCAACTGGGTTCTCCAATCGCCTGTGTCCATGGTGGGCTCTCCACTGGGAGGAGTAGACCTCCAGTTATTGGTATCCATCAAATTCTAACAACACCAAAATAGAACAGTCACAAAACTTCCGGATTAATTGTTTTGTCATAAATTATAGATCACGAAAAAGAAAAAGTAGTAAGTTTGGAAACAAATCACTCCTCAAGTATGCAAAAACATCTGACAAGGTTGTGTAGAATAAACACTTCCCGATTTACAGTTTCCATCTCTTGATAACAAACTCAGGGTAAAACAGATAGTTATAAAATCTCAATTTATATTTCCCCGTAGAGACCAAAAAGCATAAATTTAAACATAAGAGCAGAATTTGTATTTGGTAATGTTACAACATAATTTGGACATGATAAATCTTTTGCAGCATCACTTTTAGCTCTAACAAAATGACAGGACGCCTTACCAGACAATCACAGACACCCTACACTTGAACATAAATCTTTTACTGTTAAGGTTCCTCAGTTTTGTGTGTGTGTGTGTCTATGTCCAAGGTCATTGGTTGCAGAACGAAGACACTAACTCCCTAAAAAACTACTACTTCCACAACTAAATTAGCACATCACCGGCAAGCATATCTAATATTCAACTAATTGCTATTAAGTAAAGAATTAATAATTAGTTGGCTTCCGAGAATGCTACCGAGGCTCAGGGTTATGACAAAGTTCAGCAATCTTGAAGAAAACCAACTGACATCTTCCCAATGAAATCAACGCCCTTAATTAGAACTTTATCGTGTATTATGAAACGAAAAGAAGAAGAAAATTACAAAGATCAACAAAATTAATAGAAATGATAATTTGCTTTTGGGGTTGCTTTCATTTTCGGGAATCCAAATATTTTTCGATTTTTTTCACAGCAAACATTTTAAATAAATAAATAAATATATATACATGTATACATACAACGTTAATTGACTATTGAGATTAAAAACGCAAAAATTTCATTCAAACAACTCAAAAAAAAAACACGTTCAGCTAAGAATTAAGGCAACAGAATTATAAAACCTATAAAAATTGAATTTTTTACCTCAACGAAGAGCTCCCAATTGCAAAAGAGAGATCCGCCTCCAAAATTCCTCAAGGATTTTTCTCAAACACCAAATCCGCAGATTGAACTAAACACACGCATCCGGTTCTCTTTGATTATAGAGAAAGAAAATTTTGAACTTCTTGTTTTGTGCGTCTAAAAGATGATCAGAGGCTTCTTTTTTTTTAGAGAATCGGAATGATACAAAATCGTAACGCTTAAGAAAATAAGTATTTTTCAATGAAAAGAATGAGGAAAATCTTATGAGCGCTTATTTGTTTGGTTGAAAAGAAAGCAAAAGAAGACAAGATGGAAAAGAAAATGGAGACAATAAGAGAGGTCAGATATATAAACCGAAGTTTAGGTTGGGTTGAATTGGAAATTTCCTTTTAAATCATGCAAACTTATTGATCAAATTCTACAAATAGTCCTTTTATTATTTATTTTGTTCGAATTTAATCCTTTTGCTATTATTTGGTCAAAATTGATCGTGGAGTTTTTGAATTTGTTGATTTTAGTCTCTAAGTGAAAGAATATGTTGGTGAGGTGGTCGTTATTGTTTTAATAATTAGTATGGTTTTCATCACACTTTGCATTGGGTCGATTAATTTTTTAGACCAAATTATAGAGTAAAAATTTAAAGATCAAAATATATTTTAAGTCTCTATACTCTCCGTTCATTTTATATTTAATCTCAATATATTTTTTGAGAACTTATTCTCTTTACTTTTTGAATTTAAAAAATTAGGTTTACTCACTTGTTGCCCATGTTACAAAAAATTGCAATCTAATAAACTTAAATTTAACAGAGAATTTTAACAGTGTTGGCAATTCTTAAAAATTACTTAAATATTTTAATCAGAATAAAATATTTAGACTAACTAATGATATTAAAAAAGTAGGGATGCCAAATCATGTCAAAATTAAAGTATAGACATTAAATTTCAAGTTTGAGCATAATATAGGAACCAAAACTAAAATTTTACCATAATTATATAATCTTGATAAAGAAGTAAATGGTTGTGTATTTTGACATTATGTCAACATTTTGAATGGAGTATTTAAATCGATATTATAAAAGTTGAAGTATTAAATTATGTCAAAAATTAAGTATAAAATTAAATTTAAAAATAAGCATATTATAAGGACCAAAACTGAAATTAAACTATTCTTTTTAAAATCTCGTGCAAAGAAAACTTTACTTGTTTATTCGGACAAGTGACAATAGATTTATTTGCAGAATAGAAGGATTTGGACATTAGTTTATATATAGTATAGATATCCTCTTATCCCTCAATTTTGAGAAAAAGTCACATAGACTGACTTGAGATCTAATTACTAAGCAAATTAAATAAATAAGTACGTTATTGTTATTATTTATTTATGTATTTTTATTTAACCTATTCATTTTTCTGCTTTAATTACAAAATAATAAATATTTAATATTTAATTTTTTATCAACTATTTACTAATCTTGAGATGAATTTATTAAATTATATACTTTAATTTAGAATGTTGTAATCTAAAAGAAATTGACTAAAATATAAGAGTAAAAACATTAAAGGAAAAAAACAATTTATCTCAATGTTAATATATATAATTAAATTTAAATTTAAATATTTAACATGTCTTTACATAAAAATATTAAAATGTAAAAAATAAAAAATAAAACAAGCTGATAATAGTTTTATACAATTACAGCTAATGAAGTCTTAGTTTAATGACAAGGTTAAAGCTCTAGAAAATTCAAGATCTTAAATTCGAAACTCTCCCTAGGTAAATCATGTGTGAGTTCTTAGTTCATATTTATTTTGGTTTATGTCTCACCCAGTATAGACCTTGTATAGATTTATTTTGGCCTAGATATTCTGGTTATCAATCTAATCGAACTTTATAATGATTAATTATAGTTTTAATTATTCGAATATATTCTTTGTAATTGCAACTGGGGCTACACTCATAACTTCCAAAAAAAAAACCTTGCATATATTAACTTGGTATAGGGGCAATTAAGCTAGTTGGGTTGATTTTGAGTTTTAAAAACTTTCAAACATTTCGAGTTCGAATCATTTTAGGTTCAGGTCATTCAAGTTTAACAATTTAGCTTTTGGGTCAATCATTGGCCTGCCACAAATCGTAATGGCAGTTTAGGTAATTTTCGACATTTAACAAGTTTGTTTTCTAGATATTTTAGTATCTTTTATTGCATATTCGATTTTCTTAGTTTAGAGTTAAATTATTGCAAAATAAGCATTTTTACACAATATTTCGAGTTAGTTGACCCATTGGGTCAATACCGGCCTTAAGGTGGTTTTAATGCTTTAATTGAGTTTGCAAAACACCTTTTTTAGGCCCAAAAGCATCAGGAACGATAGTCGAGTCGCAACACAAGCCTCCGGGGTCGCAACACAACCGAGCCAATTCAAGAATTTACATTCGAAGTTGTGTGTCGCGACACAGGTCTAATGGAGGGCAAAAATTCATTAAGGGTGTTTTCGTCTACACAACTCATGTTTAATGTGATTAAGACTTGTATTTGACCTAAATTGAACTGCTAACTTTGCCTATGTAGAGTTAAACATAGGTTAACCTTGGGAGCTTTTGGCCAAGCCGTTTTAGGGTTTAGTTAGTAGATTTAGGATTTTAATTTAGTTTTATTTTCTTTTTCTTCCACTTGGATTTGATTTGAGTCCAAGTCTTCGTTGTTAAGTATTTTCATAATTTTCTTTTACGTTTCTCTTGCAAACGATGATATCTTAACAATTGTTAAAGGATTTCGCGGATCCAAGCACATCTAGTTTATCAAAAGGATCAAATCCTATCATTCTCTCGTTTTAATTTATTTTGTTTGTTTTCATGATTAATTTAATTCTGATGAAGATGGTAATTGAATCAATAAGTGGCTAAGTCCTTTAGGGAGATTAACGAGTGGATGTAGGAGTGATTAACGGAAGAATGAGGTTTCCCATACAAATTAGTTGGTATAAATTTATGTGTGCTTAAACCCTAGGATTAACGACCCTAGGAAGTAATTTAGGTTAAACAATATCAAAAGATAAGTTTACCAAGTAAATCGTAATTATCCCAGTTAAGAAAGTGAGGTTGAAAGATAAGTGAGTATTGGTCGATTAATTAATTAGTAGAGGCCGAAAGATAATACTGGTTAGTTAATAATTAATTCACTAAAACAAACCCGAGTTTTAATGTTAATTACAACAATTGTCGCGAGTTAATCTTCTGTCTGTTAATTGAGATTTTCTTCGTTGATTTATTTCTATCTAATTGTTTTTTTTTATTTCATAATATTAATTTTAATGTTCTTATTTATCGTAATATGATTTTTGGTGATTATTGTTTAGCCCTATTATTGTAGAAGTAATTTTGAATTTAATCCATCCTCCATTGGGTATGATATTCGGAAGGTTTACCGGTGTTCCATTGTAACACTTTTATATTACAATTTAACTCGTATACTTGCGAACACCGCTATTTAATTCATTATCTCTTCTTGTAGTATTTTATGTCCAAACGTTCGCACGTTTGGCGACGATCAATCATTTCGAGTTCTTTAAATTTGACACTTGGTTTTAGGTCATTTTTGGATATTCATTTGGTCATCTCGAGTACTAGCCATTTCAAATTGGTATGACCATTGATTTTAGGTTCAGGTCATTCAAGTTTACCAATTGAGTTTTTGGGTCAATCATTTTGAATTCTTTGGGTTTGACTATAGCACCCTATACCCGACCTCATCACTGGGTCCAAGGTACAATATGCCACATTTGTTGCCGGAGCAACTACGAACCAAATAAATACAATTCAAGCCATTTAACAATCAAATAAGAACATTATAAGCAAATAATATGATAAATAAACATTCTCGGGTCTTATATAAGCTTACAAAAGCTTTAATGTTAACCTAAGGTCGAATCAAGACTGAATTGAAAATTTTCAAAACATGTCAAGTGGGTATCGTGATATCCTAGGCTTGGTATCGTGATACTAAATACAGTAGCCAAACTTCAAATTTAATCAGGTGGGTATCGCGATATCCAAGGTTTGATATCGTAATTTCGAAGACAAGAGTCAAGTTTCCCAACCTGAGGACCAAATTGCAAGGTTTTTAAAATGGAACAGAACTAATATCGCGATATCTAGAGTGCAGTATCATGATATCGGGACAGTCCACTAAGTCTTACATTTGGAAAAATGTACATTTTTTTTTATACCTATTTCAAAGTTCTATTTCAACCATTCAAGATGCATCAAAATACCATATTCAATTAATCCAAAACATACCTAAAATTATACCAAACTAGTCATTTAAATAACCTAAAATTATACCAAACTAGTCATTCAAATAACCATTCCATATCATATAGAACATATAGCAAAGGATTCAAAGACATACCAAAATTATATAGCCATTACATGTATCATACTCATATTAAGTTATGGCAAATCTACATTGCATATATATATATGTGTATATATTACTTAACAAGCATATATCATTTTTAAATATCAAAACCAACATGACTTAACCTATTAGGTACATGTTAATTAATAACAAAAGCCAAAAAAGAACAAACACTACTGATTCCGGGATCGTTGATTGGATGCTGAAGTCGATGCTCAAGAATCACGAACAAAGCCTGACTTGTGCATAGAAAACAAACCATACGCTGAGCAAATCGCTCAGTAGTAAATCTATGATTCAAAACATTTATAGTAAACCATGGGCATAATTGCAAAAAATACCCTCAACGTTTGGAGGTTTTTGGTTTTGTGCCCTTGACCTTTTTTTTATTGGCACCCTCAATGTTATGATTTTTTTAGAAATCAACCCAATTTTAACGGTAAACGTGAGTTGATTGTCAGTCAAATGGCAGGACAACGAAATAGTTTATGTGGCATGCCATATAAGCACGATGTCATAAATGATGTCATCAAAACAATTTTTTTTTCATTTTTTCCATCTTCTTTCTTCTTCTCTCTTTCTCTCTTCCCCTTTAAAACATTTTTTTTTCTCAATGCTTCCCCAGATTTTCTCTCTTTCCAAACGCATCTCTAGTTTTTTCCTCTCTTTCTAGATTTTCTCAACGCCTCCATGAGTTAGTAGTTTTTTCTAATCAACACATCTTTGTTAATGAAATGGCATATACCAAACATCTAAAAGGGCATGCAAACTAATGGAATCCATTTTCTTTAGTTTTCTTACCATTTTTCTTAGTTTTCTCACTAACTAAACAGAATAAAACAAATCCATAGAACAAAAAGAAGTTAACTTTCTAGTGTTTTAACAAAAACCCAACAAATCACACATCCCATTTTATACTAATTTAGCTAGATCTACCAACTTTAACCTCCAAATTTAGCATTGAGAAAATCTGGGAAAGTATTGAGAAAAAAATGTGAGCATGATTCAGAATTGTCGAAACACATATTTTTTTCTCGATTTGAAGTTCAATTATAAAATAAGACGAGAATGCTTATCTAGTTTTAAGAAATGTTGGGGATGATGTTGCGAACCTTCTCGCTATGTTTGTCTTTATTGATTTGAATGAGCTTGTTTGGTTTGTGCAGTTGGCCTCTATGGAAGACCAAAAACTGTTATGTTTTTAGAACAATCCCAGAAGTTTTTTTGAGTTGTGTGAACAGGGATCTCTCTGCCTCTTTCTAGGGCTGGAAGTGATGGCAAAGATTCACTAAATTGGCAAAAACCTCATTCGCCTTTGATCAAAGCTTAATTGTGATGCATAATTTGATATTGCAATGATTTGCAGGGACTCTAATGGTGATAACGCCCTTACACCTCTGCTGAAACCATTACAATTCGTCAACTCTGCTCCTTGGCAAGTCAGAAAGGTTGGTCTCATGTTATTGTGAAGTCTTGATTGCCTACAGCTTATCCAAAGATTAAAGAAGTCAGTTTCTTGTAAAGATTGGAGAACATTAGGCTCTTGTTGTAATATTGTCTTTTCTTGGTTAGCTGGTTTGACAGGGTAGATAATCTAAATCATGTTTTCTTTGTTATAAGATTGTAATATTGTGTTTTCTTGGTTAGTCACATGTTTCTCAATTTTGAATCATGTTTCTAAATAAGATAATCCAGATTTGGGTGTTTGGAAAGAGAGAAAATATGGGAAAGCATTGAGAAAAAAATATTTTAGAGAGGAAGAGGGAAAAAGAAATGAGATGGAAAAAAAATGAATTTTTTTTTGTTTTGATGACATCATATATAACATTGTGCTTATGTGGCATGCCACATAAGCTATTTTGCTGACCTGCCATTTGACTGACGGTCAACTCACATTTACTGTTAAAATTGGACTGTTTTTTTTAAATCGTAACATTGAGTGTGTTTATAAAAAAAAAAGGTCAATGGCACAAAACCAAAACCCCTTAAACATTGAGGGTATTTTTTGCAATTATGCCTAAATTATGCAATGCATATATTCAATAGTTAATTCAATCTCCTATCATTTTATACCAATTACTTTCCATATCATGTATTCATATTAATACCAATATTAAAATCTATCAATTCTATATTACCAAATTACTTAACTTGCTTAAATTCATTTCATGTTTAATTCATCACATAAGCACACAAATTTTACCAATTTTCATTTATCAATAAGACAATGGGTACATAACATTAACATCTTTTTATTATCAATACTCATGCATAGCTCTTAGCAAATTACAAGCTTGATGACTCTTTCAATCACAACCGACCCCTTCAGGGCTCGTATTCATTCATATTACAAATACAATTCATATTACACTTTATTCTCCACATTTCAGAATTATTTTATTCATTTATAACCCTATTGACCAACAAGGACTCAGAACGGATACACGTATCCATCACCCCAGGTTGTCCGGCAATGATGACACTATAACAATATATAATACCACCACAGATTTCCCGACAACGATGATTTTCTCATCTCAATTAATCTGTCACTTCGGGTTGTCTGATAACGATGAATCAAAGCATAATATCTACCACTCCGGATTTCCCAAAAATGATGGTTTTACTCAATACTCTGACCCTATGGTATGTCAACTATATCCGACTCGGTCCGAACAGCTAATAAGGTATTCCATTTCCAATTCATTATGTATAGTTCAATTTACAATTTGCTAATCATATATCAATCAACATATCACAATTCCATAACTTATATAGCATGTTTCAACACAATTCCATGTCAATTAACAAATATAAAGTAAATTCTAAGTTTCATACTTTATTCAATTTAGTCCCTATCTCGAAAATCAATCTCAAACATACCAAATCAACCCAAATAGTCATCAATGACTTACCTCAACAATGTATGATGTGAAATGACATGAAAACACAATAATTAAATAGGTCTTGAATCATAGAAATGCAAATAGGAAATTCCAAGCTATTTACCGACAACTTTGGATTTTCTTTTCCCTCTCGACGAATCCAGTTCAATGTTAGCTGTGGATTATCACAAACATACAAAACTATCAATATTCAGCTAATTCACAATCAATTATCAATTTATGCAAAATTTACATTTTATTCAATTTAATCCCTAAAACCAATATTAATATAACTTTCAATTTAAAACACCGAATTAAAATCTGATTTCACTATTACTCATTAGGTACCTCATATTTCTTATTTATACAACCAATTTTACAATTTATTCGATTTAGTCCATAATGTACGAAACTATCAATTAAGTTTTATAATTTAGTCCTTTTTCATATCTAAGCTTAAAACCTATCAATTTAACACCTAAAATTTTCAATTCTCAACAATGGCATCTTTCAAAAATTTAATAGTTTTACAAATTGATACATGATTTAGCTAGATTAAGCTCCCATGATCTCAAAAACATAAAAATTACTATAAAAAGACTAAATTACACTAACCAATTACTGATTGAAAGCTTTGAAACCCCTATCAATGGCATCTTCTTCTTGCTTATATCTTTGGTTCAGTTGAAAGAGATGAGAATCCTTTCTCTTTCCACCGATTTTAGCTTTATATACATGGATTAACCTTATAATTAATTAAAATGTTTTACTTTTAATTAATCATAATTTTGCCCATTAAGCTTAATGGCTTCTTACCGTCTACTAAGTCTAAATTAAGTAGGGTCTAGTTGCTATTTTGGGCCTTTGATTAATTGCATTTAAACCTTCAATCTAATTTCTAATTAAAATCTATAGCGATTGGACATTACGATTTAGTCCTTAAACCTTAGTTAAGCCTTAATCCAACTAAATTACTTATCAAAATTCAATTTACCTATATAATAACTCTGTAAATATTTTTATTTAACATTTACATGCTCGATTTGCGAAAACAGAGTCCCAAAAACCATCTTTTTCGACACAACAAAAAACCAGACCGTTACATTGACACTTAGTTTTAGGTCATTTTTGGATATTTGTTTGATCATTTCAAGCACTAGGCATTTCAAATTGGTATGACCATTTCCTAGTTCTAGTCATTTTCGGGTTTAAGTTAGATGAGTTTATGATGGCTTTTATGATTATATCAAATAAAAATAGATTAAAATTAGATCAATTTTTGGGTTTAGATTAAAATTGACAAATATAATTCGGATAAAACCCATTTGAGACCCACCTCAAACCCTTTGAAATGGATTGAAGCAAATTGAAAACCCCAATTCTTAAAACTAAGTTTCAAACCCTTTTGAAACCTTAAATTCTAAATCTTATTTCAAACCCAAACTCGTAAAATCCTTGTTCGAAACCCTTAAATACCTTAATCATTGTTCAAAATCCTAAATTTTAAAATTGTTTTCGAAAACCCTAAATCCCCAAATATTGATGGAAACTCCAAATTCCAACTTGTTCCCAAAATTTATTTCAAACTCTCAAATTCAATTTTAAAACATTAAATCTCAAATCCCAATTTAAAACCCTAATTAAAATAGAATTACCAAATCCGATTAGAAACCTAAAATCTTAAAGTAATGTAGAATTATTCCAAGGCATAAGCACGATAAAGCCAAAGTTGTAAATATCGTCCTACAAAGACTTAATCTTAAGGCTATTAATTACTACCTATTCATGTTGTTCTACAACATCAGGTACAGAACTCAGGGTTAGACCAGAGATGGCAGGCATTTCAGATTGTAAACCAGCAGAACTTTGAACTCCAGCAGACGCCATGTTATTTGGGACACTCTGGGGTAACAGTTGTGCTTGAGATTGATTACTTTGTAAAGAGATAGGAATTGATTGCCCTTGACTGTGAACTTGGTTCTGCATGCCCTGAGAACCTACCCAAGAAATTTATATTCAGAAAGAGAAGTTAGAGAAGAACCCACCAGAACAAAATTGAGAAACATTTAGAACAAGATGAACAAAAAAATACTAAAACAATAACTATTTCATTCAAAAAGAAACTAGAATTAGAACATGCAGGGAAATTGAATAATACAACGAGGAAGAAAAAGAATGATGAAAAACTTATTCTAGCACATACAAAGGTGCATGCAGCACTGAAAAACAACTGCTACCCTTCAAGAGGGGGACAACAATGATAAAATATAGGAAATTTTCATTCAAATAGCTTTTGACAGCAAATATGCAGATGTTGTAAGTTAGACAGCTCTGCATGTAAAAGAACAGAAAAGATAACTACATGGAAAATCTACAAGCATGAAAGCCAAATGCTGTTTTTTGATATTACCTGGATCAGGCGGTATGCTGTTATCCCCTGTGTTGGGTACAGTATTCTGAGACTTGTTCTCCATTGTAAGCATCTTCAAAGATATTCTCTTTAGGTAATCAGACTGAATGCAGACAACAACATTGAGGTTAATTTATTATTCAAAAACAAGGTAAGGTTTTCAAATATGTTATATTAACCACACCTAATATTGAGTTTGCATTTAGCATCTTTTTTTTCCCCTCTCTTCTCTCTCTTCCTCGCTAGATTTCTATCTATATCTACTTCAAACATAGTTGTCTAGGTAAGGAGTCGGAATGTGTACATGTCTATGCAAATTTATAGGACAAAAAAAGACACAAAAAGATACGCAAAAAATATAGGTAAACAACAAGTCCAAGCATGTTAAAGAATGCTACTTTTTTATGATTACCTGGCTGGTTGCTGCAGTAAAAATCTTTTCCTCAAACCTTACAGCTATTTTCCTGAGTTCATTTAAACTGTCTTGACTAGAAAATGGAAGGTGCCTCTTCAATGTATCCATTCTAGGTACATAGGGCATTGCATAAGTTATGATCACACAAATATAATACATGAGAGAAACTTCAAATGCTACATAAATGAATGCTACGGACCAAGTTGTCAGGTTTGTAAAGCAACACAAAATCAAATGAAAAATAACCAGGATATAATATAAGAACCACAAAATTCTCCTTCCTAACTTTCTTAGGGCAGTCACATTTAAATATCATGAAGCCACAACATTGGATTTAACAAAGTTCACCCAAAATAAACTATGACTATCATGGCCTTCATATATCAGTTACATTCAGATAGACCACAACCATAATTGCCATTGTTCGGATAACAATGTAGAAAGGCAGCTCTGCTAGTGCCAATTACAGCAATAGTCATAATTCAGTCAGTAAGAACAAAAGAGAACCACCAATTCATACTCCGCTTGAATGAGATAACAGGTCCCAAGCTTAAAAGGAGCCAAAGATATAAAAGCAAATTGGATCCTTATTCAATCACATAAATTTGTTAAATGATGAATCTGAATATGCATAAAGTTGGACACAATAGCTCAGCCACATGCCCCCATCAGGTTCCAGATATTTGGTCCATATATTTTTTGTACCCAAACTCATGTTAAGACTAAAAGAACAAGCTTTGGTTCTCAAGCCATGTATTTACAAAACAAAGAAAACACGTTGGAAGAGGAAATAAGGCGTTATTAATGGGAATGTTTGGTTCATAACAATACTAACTAAGACTACGGACAACATGCCAAATACTCTCAGCAAGTTAAGTATACTTCACCAAAAATAGTATCATAAAATTCACTTACATCTTATTGACGATTCTTTGTCGTGAATCTGGCTGCAACTGGGTTCTCCAATCGCCTGTGTCCATGGTGGGCTCTCCACTGGGAGGAGTAGACCTCCAGTTATTGGCATCCATCAAATTCTAACAACACCAAAATAGAACAGTCACAAAACTTCCAGATTAATTGTTTTGTCATAAATTATAGATCACGAAAAAGAAAAAGTAGTAAGTTTGGAAACAAATCACTCCTCAAGTATGCAAAAACATCTGACAAGGTTATGAAGAATAAATACTTCCCCATTTACAGTTTCCATCTCTTGATAACAAACTCAGGGTAAAACACACAGTTATAAAATGTCAATTTATATTTCCCCGTAGATACCAAAAAGCATAAATTTAAACATAAGAGCAGGATTTGTATTTGGTAATGTTACAACATAATTTGGACATGATAAATCTTTTGCAGCATCACTTTTAGCTCTAACAAAATGACAGGACGCCTTACCAGACAATCACAGACACCCTACACTTGAACATAAATCTTTCACTGTTAAGGTTCCTCAGTTTTGTGTGTGTGTGTCTATGTCCAAGGTCATTGGTTGCAGAACGAAGACACTAACTCCCTAAAACACTACTACTTCCACAACTAAATTAGCACATCACCGGCAAGCATATCTAATATTCACCTAATGCTATTAAGTAAAGAATTAATGGTTAGTTGGCTTCGGAGAATGCTACCGAGGATCAGGGTTATGAAAAAGTTCAGTAATCTTGAAGAAAACCAACTGACATCTTTCCCAATGAAATCAACGCCCTTAATTAGAACTTTATTGTGTATTATTAAACGAAAAGAAGAAAATTACAAAGATCAACAAAATTAATAGAGATGATAATTTGCTTTTGGGGTTGCTTTCATTTTCGGGAATCCAAATATTTTTCGATTTTTTTCACAGCAAACATTTTAAATATATATATATACAACGTTAATTGACTGTTGAGATTAAAAACGCAAAAATTTCATTCAAACAACTCAAAAAAAAAAAACGGTCAGCTAAGAATTAAGGCAACGGAATGATAAAACCTATAAAAAAATTGAAAATTTTACCGCAACGAAGAGCTCCCAATTGCAAAAGAGAGATCCGCCTCCAAAACTCCTCAAGGATTTTTCTCAAACACCAAATCCCCAGAATGAACTAAACACACGCGTCCGGTTCTCTTTGATTATACAGAAAGAACATTTGAAGTTTTTTGTTTTGTTCTTCTTCAGAGGCTTTCTTTTTTCAGAGAATATGGATAATACAAAAGCGTAACGTTTAAGAAAATAAGTACCATTTAATGAAAATAATGAAGAAAATCTTGCCAGCTCTTATTTGTTAGTTTTAAATTAATTCTTTGAAAGCTATAACATAAATCATAAATTACATCAATCATTTACTCAATTTTGAAATCAATATTAAATCAATAATAAAGCAGTCACTAGATTTTTGAAAAATAATAAATTAACTAACCCTAACCATTTTCCGTTGCAGACGTGATGGAGTTGCAATTATTTGTTATAGACATACGAAGCCAGTACTTTATTTTCTACCAACTAAGTCCAACACAAAAGTGTACGACATCTGCGACCATACAGTACTTTGTAAGGAGCCATCTGAATACTCGACTAAAAACTCTTGTTATATACAAACTTTGCTAGTGGCAAATGCTCCTCCCAACTGCCACTAAAGTCGATTATAAAACCCTTTAACATGTCCTTAAGAATCTGGATGACTCGTTCTAACTGCCTATCAGACTGTGGGTGAAAAGCAGTGCTAATTTCAATCGAGCACCTAAAGCCTCGTGTAGCTTCTTCCAAAATCGAGATGTAAATCGAGGACCCCGATCAGAAATGATATATATCGGTACTCCATGAAGTCTCACAATCTCGGAAATATATAACCTCGCCAACTTCTGCAATGAATAATCAATACAAATAGGAATAAAATGTGCTGACTTAGTCAGCCTATCTACAATTACCTGGACTAAATTCTTCTTAGTAGGTGTCAAAAGCAACCCGCTAACAAAGTTCATGGTCACACATTCTCACTTCCACTAAGTGATTTGAATAGACTGTAATAAACCAGAAGGAAATTGATGCTCAGCCTTAACTTGCTGGCATGTCAAACACTTACTCACAAACTCGGTTACCTCACGCTTAAAACTAGGTCACCAATGCTGCTCCCTTAAGTCACGGTGCATCTTATTCCCTCCAAGATGAATAGTGTATGGACTACTATGCATTTCTCGAAGAATAGACTGTCTCAAATCTCGATCATCAAGCACACAGTATCTCCATAAAAAACACAAAACTCCTTTAGAGTTAAACTTAAGATATGTAGTTTTATCCTCCTCAATCTAACTAAACCGAGGTGCAAGAGACATACTAAGAGATTGCTTCGACTGAATCTCACCCACTAAGGTAGGCCACACTTGCAACTCCACAAGTAAACCTCCATCAGTAGTCAAGCTCAACTTAGATAAACATAGCTCTCAAATCAATAATCGACTTTCTACTTAGTGCATTAGCCACAATGTTCACCTTTCCTGTATGGTACTCAATGGTACAATTGTAATCCTTGAGCAATTCTATCCATCTCCTTTGCCTCACGTTCAACTCCTTTTGGGTGATGAGATACTTAAGGCTATTGTGATCTGTGTAAATGACACACTTCTCACCATATTGATAGTGCCTCCAAATCTTGAGGGTGAAAACAACAGCTGCTAGCTCGAGGTTGTGAGTTGGGAAATTACGTTCATGTCGCTTAAGTTGTCTTGAGGCGTAGGCCAAAACCTTACTGTTTTTCATCAAAACGTAACCAAGACCGATATGAGACGCATCATTATACACCATATAGTTTTTCCCAGACTCAGACTGAATCAGGATAAGCGCTTGGGTCAACATGGACTTAAGCTTATCAGAACTTCCTTGTTGCTCCTCACTCCACTTGAATGGTACACTATTCCTCAAAAACTTAGTCATAGGAGCTGCAATTAAGGAAATCCCTTCCACAAACCTCCTATTATATCCAACAAGACCAAGAAAACTCTGAATCCCATTAACGTTCTTAGGCTGCTTCCAATAAAAAATAGCTTCAATTTTCTTTGGATTGATAGGGATACCCTTATTTGATACTGTACAAGCCCAAATTTGCCCGGGCCCAGATCAAACCCAAACGGCCTAATTTTTTTTAAAACCCAAAATTGGACCAATTGGGCCCAAAAATTAAACAAGCAGCACGGAACCTTAGGGTTCCTTGCCTTGCCCAGCGCCGTACGCCTTCTGCAGCCTACCCCTCTGCCACCGCCGTTCGCCTTATCCCATCGCCACCTGCTTCACCTGCAAACAATAAAGAAAACCACAGCAACAAGCAAGAATTAGTGCTTTTTGATTTTGGTATAAAAACCGATTGTAAAGAAGAAAATGAGGGATATTTCTTTGATTTTTTTTCTTTTCTTTCGGCAAAGGCCGAATACATTGTAAAAGGGGGTTTCCAACAACTTTTGTAACACAAAAACAGATATTAGCAAAAAGAAATAAAAACAAGAAAATTTGAGAGGTGATTTTCTCTCATTTCTGTTTAGATTTTTAACTCTATTTTCTTTTTTTTTCTCTTCTTTTTGTATTTTTTCCATAGTAAAAATAAAGAAAAAGAAAAACCTTACCTGCGCCGCGCCGGAGGAGGAGGAGGCGAACGGTTTCCCCCTCGTTTTCGGGCCTTAGGCTCATCTTTCTCGAAGTTCTACCATGGATCCTTGTCCTAGGGGCGTTTAGCTTCAAAATGGACTAAAAAAGAACCGGTTTTGCACCTCTGGCCGCCGCCTACGGCGGTGCTACGGTGAAGGCGCACCAGCGACCTAGGCCAGACCTTGGCCGGATTTGAGAGAGGGGAGGAAGCCTTCTCTATTTGTTTTTAGAAAAGAAAAAGGAAAAACGAAAAAAATAAAAAAAAATCGAGCTTAAATAGGGAAAGGAAACGGCACCGTTTTTTGCCCCCTAAGATCCGCGCGTCGACCCGATCCAACCCGGAGGGTCCGCGCGTTTTCGCAAAATAGGCTATTTGCGGAGTGGATCCTTCCATTTTATCGCTTGTTTTCAATTTGGCCCTTCTGCCCTTTTTTCTGCGTTTTCTGATTTGGCCCCTAAAATTTTGTTCGGTTTTCTATTGAGTCCCTGACCCACTGATGTACTGGAGAGGGGACACCTGTCCAGGGATGAGATTATTTCCCATTGGCCCCCTCTTCGTTTTCCACGCATTCAATCCGACCCTTCCTTCTTTATTTATTTTCGATTTCGCCCCAAATGTTGCTCTTTTATTATTTTAGTCATTTTCTAGTTTTTTATTTTTATTTTTTATTTTATTATTAAACCTATTATGTTATTTACTGTTATTATTATTATTATTATTATCCTCATATTTTGTTTATACTTATTATGTAAATTTTATATATATATGCTTCATATTATATTATTATATAATTGCTTATATATGTATATACGTATATGTATATGTATGTTTTTTTATACATAAATACTCTTTTTTTATATGTGTATATTTTTATATATATACTCTTACATATTCATTATATTTTCAAAATATATTGTTTATATTTTTTGTACTTTGTGATTTATATATATACTTACATATGTATTTTTATATATTTGATGATGGTTTTATACGTATACATGTACGTGCATATATGCTTATGTATTTTCATGTACAATAGTTTTAAATAAGGTGTACATGCGTATGTTTTTCATATTTTCATAATTATGTGTATATATGTACATGTATCTTTTATTTTTATAATTTTTATAATTTTGTTAATTTATTTATTTACATGACTGTTATTGTTATTTTCCTGCTTTAGTTTTTATCTTTTTTATTTGTTATTATGCTTGCACGAATATTTTATACTAGCTTATTGTTCGTGTATATTTTGTTCTGCTCGTGTTATTTTATTCACATTATCATCTTCATCATTATTTTACATCCATTTTACTCGGATTTATAAAAAATAAAAAATTTCAAAATAAAAGTAATACTCAGTATTTGGGATCTTTGAGAGAATCGAGCCCTAACGTATTGGGTTCCGATTTTCTTCGTTGAATCTAAATAATCAAGATTACTCTTTAAAATAATAAAAAGCTCATTATCGGGAATTCTATACGTTGTGTCCTAATACATTGGATATGACACATTGTTTTCCCGATATGAGAATATAAAAAATAATAAAGGCCGTATTTTACATTTAGATTTGAGAAAGTCGTGCCCTAACTTACTGGGTTTCGATTTTCACAATAAATCTAAATACACGAATTTTTTTAACTCAAGTTTTAAACGAGTCGGGAATTAAAAAAGGATCGTGTCATAACTTACTGGTCGTGATCCCTTTTTTTTAATCCAAGATAGTTAAATATCTTATAAATAAGCATTTTTCATTCGCGTTTCGGGAATTCGAGACATTGTGTCCTAACTTACTGGATATGATTCTCTTTCTCGAATAAAGTGAAATATGCCCATTTTCCTGAAAATTTTCAACCTTTTAATACAAGGATCATATTTTTAAAATTCTTCAAAGTTATTAATTTTCGACATTAAGACATTAAGTAATCAACTAGGTACCAATTTTGGGCGTATCGAGGGTGCTAATCCTTCCTCGTGCGTAACCGACTCCCGAACACGTTTTTCTAAATTTCGTGGACCAAATTTGTTGTTTTAATAAAATCAAACCGTTTATTAAAAACAACCACTTTTCGAGGTGATCCAAACACACCTCATAAAAAAGGATTGGTGGCAACTCCTGTTTCATTTTTGAAAACCCAAGTTGACCCCGTTTTTCATCAAAAAAATGGTGTCAACACATACCATGTAACCTAAAAACATCAGTTTGTGGAGCCATAACTCACACTTACTCAGTTTAGCATAAAACTCTTTCTCACGGAGGATCTGTAGAACAACTCTCAAGTGTTCATCATGATTAGCTTCTGACTTGGAGTAGATCAAGATGTCATTGATAAAGATAGGGCTAAAAAACCTGATTCATTATGTCCAAAAAAGCAGTCGGAGTATTTGTAAGACCAAAGGGCATCAGTAGGAACTCGTAGTAACCATACCGAGTCCTAAGTGCGGTCTTAGGAACATTTGTTTCCTTCATTATCAACTGATAGTACCCGAACCTTAGATCGATTTTAGAGAACACCTTAACACCTCTGAACTGATCAAATAAATCGTCTATCCTCAGGAAGGGATATTTTTTCTTTACGGTCAACTTATTTAGTTACCGATAATCGATGCAGAGTGTCATGAATCCATCATTCTTCTTTACAAATAGGACTGGAGCTCCCCAATACAACACATTTGGCCTAATGAATCCACGATCTAGAAGTTTCTGTAACTGCACCTTGAGTTTCTTAAGCTTTTTTAGTGCCATGTGGTAGGGGGTAATGGACACCAGAGCTGCCTTAAGCAATAAATCAATTCCAAATTCAACCTCGCGCTCTGGAGGTAATCCATGTAACTATTCTGGAAAGATATCGAGAAAATCCCTCACTGTATCAATATTTTCCACAATTTATTCATTAGCATTAGTGTCCAGAATGTAAGCTAGATAGGTTTTGCATCCCTTACGTGCCAACTTTTTGACCACTAGAGTGGAGATCACATTAGATAGGTAATCTCTACGCTCCCCAACCATCACTATCTCATTTCTAGCAGAAGTCTTCAGAGTAACCCTCTTCAAAGTGCAATCCAAACTGACTTGGTATTCCACCAACCAGTCCGTACCTAGTATAAGATGAAATTAGCCAAAAGGTAATTTCATCACGTCTGCCAAAAATACCTCTCCTTAAATTTCTAGCAAACATCTCTTATAGATTTTGTTTACAAAAACAGAATGTCCTAGGGGACTGAGTATAATTATATCGCTAACAGTTTCTTCTATCCCAATTCCCAATTTATCAACCATCAAATAAGAGACATACGAGTGGGTTGAACCAATATCAATCAAAGTGAAGTACTGAACAAAATTAATAGTAAAACTACCTGCTATGATGTCAATTGCATCACGGTCCTCCTTATGTCTAACTGCATAGACAAGCACAAGTTGTCTCGCATAAGTTCAGTTAGCACCTGACCTGATGCTCTCTGTCTCAGCCCAGCATTACCACATCTATTATGTCCTTGCCCTCTTTGAGGATGCTGCCTAGCTCTCTAGTTCTGAGCTCAGTTTTATTCTGGGGCTAGCATCTGCTCACTATGAAGTAGATAATAATTGATCTTATATTCCAAAGATCCACATCTCAGACATGCACACAAAATCCTCCAACACTCTCGTAAATGCCTCTTACCATAAGTAGCACAGTTCGGAGTCCTGCCACCATCAGCAACAGGACTAGCATCTCTCTTAACGGAGACTTTACCTTTATATTTCCTTTCATGTTCTACACGCTTAACCTCCTCAACTATCTTGGTTTTCTCCCCCAAAGTTTCAAAAATCCTTTCTTGATGAGGGGCTACCATCACCATCGGTTCATACCTCAACCCGTTATCGAATCTAATGCACTTATCTTGTTCAGTTGTAATCATTGCCTGAGTGTAACGACTTAGCCGTAAGAATTCGACCTCATATTCAACCACAAATCGAGCTCCTTGTTTGAACTCAATGAACTTTAAGCTTTGAGCCTCAACATATCTGATACCTACATACTTGTTCTGGAAAGCATTTAAAAAGTACTCCCATGTCAACCTCTTCATCTGACTACCTCTTATTACGGCCTACCACCAACGGTAAGCCCTATCTCTCAGCAGCGATACAGTGCCCCTTAATTTCTATTCGGGGGTACACTCCAAGTCATCCAAGATTCTCTCCGTAGCCTCTAGCCAGTATTCAAGTACGGTAGGAGTCGTCCCAGCAACGCCTCTAAATAACTCAGCTCCATTAAAATAAAGTCTCTCAGTTATGGTTCCTTGACTACCTGTTCCTGTATTAGCTCCAGTTATCTGCTGTAGCACCCTAAGCATGGCCTGTGACGCAACATCATCATCAAGCTCATGCTAGCTATCATCCACCATAGGTGCGTGTTCAACGTGATCAGCCATTGGCTCGGGAGTGAACACTTACGACGCAGATGAATCAACTTGGGTCCCTTGACCTTACTCTCCACAAGCTTTCATACCTCATGTTCTTACTCTATAAGCATTTATCTTGCTATTGAATACCTAAGTTTTATGAAGTTATCTGACAATTTTAGAAACAAGTTTTCGTTATTAATATTGTATGTTTTCAGTCTAGTAGTTTGGCCACAATTTCACTATCTATAGTCTCATAGTCCATAGTTTCACAATTTAAAATTTCAGTATATATGTAGTTTCATAATTTATAGTTTTAGTATATAAGTAGTTTCATAGTCTATAGTTGAAATAAGTAAAAAGTACTTATCTTGGGTTGACTTCGGAGTTTCACATTTTTGAAGAAAACACAACCTTTTGTAAAAATAAGTTTTTAACTGTGATATGAACTTTTCCCAAAATACCCCTCTATTAGATATGCATGCAAACTTTAAAAACAACCACAATCTGATTTTTGAATCGGGCTCTGATACCACTAAATGTAATCGCCTAAACTCGATCTAGACATTATGACCGAATCTCGAAGATCACATTGGCCATGATAATGACGCAAAAAAATATTTAGCTATTTCTTTTCAAAAATAGTTATCTCTTTTATTAAAAATCTGTGTATTAATTTGCTTAGAGAAAACTAAGGTAACTCTTTGAATTTCTAGTAAAGAATATTTTCAAAAATTGAATAAACTTGAAAATTTCAAGTTTGAGTAATTAAAGTAAATGTCTTACTTTGAAAATGTCGTAGCGGAAGATTTAACAAAAATATTTTTTGTTGACTAAAAATCATTACTTAATTCATTTAATAAAGTATTAAAAATTTAAGCAATTAGGTTTAATTTTCGTAAAAACATATACTCAAATTTATAATAAAGTTTCTAAGTCGAAATCCTAATTGTGCTGAAAAATCTGATTTTTCGTATTGACTTGATAAACCATTTTAATTAATATATTCATACCAAATCATGCAAAACATCCCAAAAATCCAAAATCAACGTTCATACCATAGTTCGTAAATAATAATTAAATAGTCCTCATAAATACCTAATAATAAAGTTTAAAAGTTTATACGTAAAATATCCAAGTACTCCTCCGTAAGCCTAGCCCATGTCCTAGCATCATGAGTTATTTGAAAACTCAGGAAATAGAAGGGGTGAGCTTTTAAAGCCTAGTGTGAATTCAACATAAAAAAAAAGCAGTAATCAAGTCATACATATCATAATTATAGGAACATGTATACTTCCAAAAAAATTCACATATGATAAAGTGCATGAAAATACCAATGCAACTTTTTCAAAAATCAGTACAAGTTTAACAAAATTGTCTTACCCACCTCTACTACACACCAACAAAGAGTTCCCTAAAACTCGTCCATCCAATAATACTCAACGTTATGGCCAAGCCACTCAATATCGCAGTCAAGCTGCACGTTACGGTCAAACCACTCATTTATATTGTGGCCAAGCCACTCAATATTGTTGTGGTCAAGCCAATTGTTACTGTTGTGGACAAGCCACTCAATTTTGTAGTAAAACTGTCAAGTATTCCTCATTTCATAATCATCCCAACCCCATGTTTGTGATATGACATATGAACAATATTTTTCAGTAGGCATGCTTAACATGCGAATCAAATCTAATATCAATGTAGTCGGCATGCTTAACATACAAATCAAATATCAGTTAATAAAACAATGGCATGATTAAAATATATATATCATGCATAATCAATTTTGCCATAAAATCACATGTCATGAAAATTGGTATATACACATCATTTTACATTAATTATTTAATCACATCACTTATAACATACATTCACCAAAATAGTCAGTTCAAAATACTTGTGTTTTCCCTTTTTTCGGATTTAACATGCTTTTGGAATACATATTTCACAACACATAGATTTTAATCAAAGTTTCAATCTTAATAAATATGATTATTTTTATCAATAAATCCATAATTAAATTTTTTTGATAAATTAAATCCACACCTCACTTGGTAGATCCGATAACTCGATTCCAATTTTGATTCCAACTCCAAGGAAAGAACTCCGGTCTTGAATCCTTTTATTAATAAATCAATACCATGTTAAAATGCTAAATCAATCCATTAAAGTCTCATAACGAAAGTCAAATGAGAAGACTTACTTATCTATATTCCAAGGGAGAGTACTTTTTCCTAAGGCGAAAATACGAATCCAATTGGTACAAAGAAGAACGAGTAGTTCCAAGAATTAGAAGAGTTTTTGATTCCATATTTGTTCGATTTATGGAGGAGGAACGATGGCTAACAACACAGTACAATTAAAAAGAATGGATTAGTAAAAAGGATATTTAAAAAAGTCCTTTCTAATCAATTTGTAGATGTTGATATGAATAAAAATTCCATTGCCAACAAGTAGATGAAAAGAGGAAGAGAAATGGTGAAAAATGAAAAAACTGTGGTGGTGGCGGTGGTACAGCATACGGCACGGTGCGACGGTGGTACGGTGGTGAGTGAGGAGAAGGTATGGAAAAAAGAGAAGGCTTTAGTGGTGTCGTGGTGGTGATTTAGTGAAGAAATAGTAGCCAACGGTGGTGCAATAGTGGCAAAAAGTAACAACAATGGTGGTTGAATGAGGAGGAGAAAAGAGAAAAGTTGAAAGAAAGTGAAAAATGAAAAACAAATGGGAGCCTGAAAGTGTCTAGGTGCATGGACGACAAGGGTATGGTAAGGGGTTAGGAAATGACAACAAGAGGGACAAAGGCAAAAAAGCGGATTAAGAGAGCGAAAATGGGGATATACCTAAGGGGGTTTGACTATCATTTTTAATGCCAAAAATTCTATAAAAATGTGGGTAAAGAAATTGAACCTAGGATCTCTAGAAAATTAATAAAGCTCTTTACCACTTAACTACATACTTGCTTCTTCATAAATTGACGAAATAATTAATAAAAATATTGGATGTAACAAATAGCCTCCACCCGATGTTAATACTGAAACCCCAAATTAGCGATAAATTTTTTCTATTTTGTCAGTTCTCACTCGAGTTCGAATAACCCAACAATATTAGGCTCGAACTCCAAGTTATACTCCCAAAAGATACGAGGGAACTTGACACTAGTGCCATGGGTTGCGCATGGGAGCACGCAACCATGACAAACTTGTGCGATCCATCATATTTGAGGGAGGTCATTTGGCCCAACCAGTCTGGCCCGTTGCCTGGAGAGATTAAAAGCCCATCTCAAGAGCCTGGTAAATATGGAAAGTGATCCAAGAAGATATGATTATGTAATCTTAGAGTTCTAATTGTATACAGCTTCTAATTGTATCTTAGAGTTCTAATTGTATACAACTTTTAATTGTAGCCCTTGATGTACTTTGAGGCTCAACTATAAATAGAGACCTCTTTACTTATTGTAATTCATTAAGTTGTTAATAAGAATTTTGAGAGTGTTCACTCAAACTTTTCTCCCAAGCGTTCTTGCTTTTGTTCATCTTTCAGAGTTCGTTCTTACTTCGTTCTTCTGCTGTTCTTTGTGGGTGCCTTGAGGGAATTCTGTTGAATCATTTACCATTGCGAGATTAAGCTGACTTAGGTGTTTTTACTGTTGAATCCGTTATCATTGCGAGTTAGACTAACTTAGGCATTTTTAAGCAAAGAAACTGCCTAAGGCCGCACGGATCGCGTGGAAAAATTCTAAGTCCGTGACAGTTGGTATCCGAGCTAAGGTTCGAAGCGATCGTTGAAAGATGTCGAAAGAAGTTACTAGGAATGTTGAGAGAATGGAGACCCGTGGAAGGGCTAAGAAAGCTAGTCACTCGAGGGACATATTGTCAGCTTTAGAGGATCGTGTCGTCACTCTCGAGAATTCCGTTGGGGATATCAATGAGAGGATTGATGATGTCGATGATAGGCTCTATGATGGATTGCAGTCCATGCAGGAGCAGCTCAAAGTGTATGTGTTGGACAATGTAGAACAGTTGACGGGTAGAGATGATGCCATTGAGACTATGGTGGCGGCCTTGAAAGGGGAGATTGCGGAGCTCAAGGGTGAACTCACAATCTACAAGACTACTTTGGGTAATGGTGGGTTACCTGCTGTCACACCCAAGCCCAATATTGATGTTCCCAAGCCCAAGGAGTTCAAGGGAACAAGGTCCGCAAGAGATGTGGACAACTTTCTGGGGGGAATCGAGTAATACTTCCGTGCCAAAGGCATCACAGAGGATGTCACTAAGGTAACTACTACTGCGATATATTTATCTGACGTTGCTTTGTTATGATGGCGTTGTAGGTCCACTGATGTGAGACGTGGTGGGACCGAAATTGGAACTTGGGAGGAGTTTTGATGTGAGTTCAAAGCACAGTTTTACCTAGAGTATGCCGAAGATGAGGCTCGGGCAAAGTTGCGTTGGCTTGCGCAACAAGGCACTGTGAGGGAGTATGTGCAGAAGTTTAGCCAACTTATGCCTCAAATATCAGATATGGGGGAGAAAGAGGCATTCTGTTCCTTCATGGACGGATTAAAACCGTAGGTGAAGCAAGAGTTGCAACGCCGAGGAGTTCAAGAACTCACCAAGGCTATGTCCGTAGCAGAATCACTTGCTGAATTTTGTGGGAAGAAAGACAATGTCAATTCTTCTAAGCCCAGATTTAATCAAAAGGGTAATACTGGGGGAGATCAAGAAAGGCCACTAGGAACGACAACGGTAAGAAGCCTTGAGACAAGAAAAAGAGTAGGCCTATAAGTTACTTTCACTGTGATGGTCCACATATGTTCAAGGACTGCCCAAAGAAGGCCGCTCTCACGGCTATGGAAGCAAAGGGGGAGTCTGATGCGAAGGATAACAATCTTGGTTCGATACTAAGGGGTGTCGAAGATAGAATGAGCCATGGTTTGATGTTTGTAGACATCATTGTGGCTGGCAGAAAATTGAATGCTCTTGTTGACACAGACACTTCTGATTTGTTCATGTTTGAGGAGGTTGCTTGTAAACTGAGCCTTAAGATAGATAATGAAGTGGGTCGAATCAAAATAATGAACTCAGAAAGTGTTCCAATCAAGGAGGTTGCAAAGGGAATGGATCTTCAACTCGGCAAATGGTCCGGGAAGGTATCCATTAAGGTAATACTGCTTGATGATTATGATTTTGTGGTTGGACTAAGTTTCCTAGATCAGGTTAATGCTCTTATTGCCCCTTCAAACAATTACATTGTGATTTCGGACGCGAAACATCAATGCATGGTGAAAGTAACAATGAAGAAAAGCTTTGAGGGAAAAACACTGTCGGCAATTCAGATTGCTAAAGGTGTATGTAGATATGAAGTCTCATATTTAGCAACTTTGAAGATCGAAGAGACCGCTGAGACTGTTAGTGAAACCCCAAAAGAAGTAGGTCAATGTTGCAATCATTCCGAGATGTAATGCCTGCTCAGTTGCCCAAAAGTTTGCCACCCAAGAGGGAGGTGGACTACAAAATCGAGTTAGTGTCCAATGTGGTGCCGCCAGCAATGGCTCCCTATCGTATGTCTCCACCAGAATTAGAAGAGTTGCGGAAACAATTGAAGTAACTTTTAGATGCGGGATTCATTAGATCATCTAAATCCTCATACGGTGCCCTAGTGTTGTTCCAAAAGAAACATGATGGGTCCTTAAGAATGTGCATCGATTATTAAGCTCTAAACAAGATCACTGTGAAGAACAGGTACCCTATTCCTCTTATTGCTGATTTATTTGAATAGCTTGGTAGTGCAAGATGGTTTACCAAGTTAGATCTGAGATCGGGGTATCATCAAGTTCGGATAGTCGAGGGAGATGAACCAAAAACAGTTTGTGTGACACGGTACGGTTCGTATGAGTTCCTTGTGATGCCTTTCGGACTCACGAAAGCCCCAGCTACATTCTGTACCCTAATGAATAAGGTACTTCAACCATTTCTTGATCGTTTTGTGGTTCTTTACCTTGATGATATCGTGGTGTATAGCAAGTCTCTTGAAGAGCACATAGGACACTTGAGGGAAGTGCTCCAAACTTTGAGGGAAAATGAGCTATTCATCAAGGAGGAGAAATGCTCATTTGCCCAGTAAAAGGTGTCATTCCTAGGCCACATTGTGGGAGGTGGTAAGATCCGAATGGATAAAAGAAGGGTACGAGCCATTTCAGAGTGGGAGCCTTCAACCAAGGTAATAAAATTGAGATCCTTCCTTGGGTTGGCAAATTACTATCGACGCTTTGTTGAAGGCTACTTTAGAATTACCACTCTCTTAACAGACATGTTGGAAAAAGGGAAGGAATGGGATTGGAAACCAGAATGTGAGAAGGCCTTTAATCAATTGAAGCAAGAAATGACGAGGGAACCTGTACTTGCCTGGCTGGATTTTGTGAAGCCTTATGAGGTACGCACGGATGCATCAGATTATGCTATAAGGGGAGTACTGATGCAAGATGGGCACCCAATTTCTTTCGAGAGTCGAAAGCTTAATGAGACAGAGCATAGATATACGGTCCAAGAGAAAGAGATGACTGCGGTAGTACACTACTTGTGCACATGAAGACATTATCTATTTGGTTCCAAGTTCGTGGTCCTTACCGATAATGTTGCCAATAGTTACTTTCTAACCCAGAAAAAATTGTCTCCCAAGTAAGCTCGTTGGCAGGTTTTACTAGCGGAGTTTGATTTTACAATGGAATATAAACCAGGAAGTGCCAACATTGTAGCTGATGCGCTCAGTCGAAAGATGAAATTAGCAGCAATTAGTCAACCTAATGGTTCTTTATTGGAACGCATTTGAAAGGGATTGTCCCATGATCCCACGGCGAAAAATTTGATTGAGCTTGCCAAGGAGGGAAAAACAAGAAGATTTTAGCTTGATGGGGAGCTGTTATGCACTCATGGACACCGCCTCTATGTGCCCCATTATGAGAAACTCCGTAAGGAAGCCATGAAGGAGTGTCATGACTCGAAATGGGCAAGCCATCCAGGGATGCATCGCACTTTGGCCCTTTTGGAGGAACGTTATTACTGGCCTCACATGGGTGCTGATATGGAAACCTATGTGAAAACCTGTCTAGTGTGCCAACAAGACAAGGTTGAGTTAAAGATTCCAGCCGATTTGCTTCAACCCTTGCCAGTTCCGGAAAGGCCATGGGAGAGTTTATCCATGGATTTTATTATTGGTTTGCCTAAGTCTAACGGGTTTGGGAGTATTCTTGTTGTGGTGGACAGGTTTTCAAAGTATGCGACATTTATTCCGGCGACCAAGGAGTGCCCTGCTGAGGAAGCAACTCGGTTGTTTCTTAGACACGTGGTGAAATATTGGGGAGTGCCACTGTCTATTATCAGTGATCGAGATGGACGATTTACGGGTAGGTTCTGGAAGGAGTTGTTCAAGTCAATGGACTCAGATTTGAACTTCTCCACGAGCATGCATCCATAAACCGATGGGCAAACTGAACGAGTAAATAGATTGTTGGAGACATATCTTCGACACTACGTAAGTGCCACACAAAGGGATTGGCCAAAGTTGTTGGATGTGGCCCAATTTTCATACAACTTGCAACGAAACGGGGCTACAAATCAAACTCTATTTGAAATAGTGACGGGTCAACAACCACTCACACCCAACGCTGTTGTGACCCATTATACAGGACCAAATTCGGTAGCCTATCGATTCGCAAAAGATTGGCAAGAGAAGAATCACTTGGCTAGAGCTTGTTTGCACAAGGCAAGTAAGCGTAGCAAGAAGTGGGCTGATCAAAAACGAAATGATGTGCAATTTCAAGTGGGTGACTCAGTCCTCGCTAAACTACACTTGATTTTGCGATATACTGGCTTGCACAAGGGTCTTGTGCGAAGGTATGAGGGGCCGTTCAAAGTTGTGAAGAGAGCAGGCAATGTGGCCTACAAGCTTGAGCTGCCAGCAAAACTTAAAGTCCACCCGGTCTTCTATGTAAGCATGCTTAAGCAATTTCATGTGGATCAAAAAGATCCGAATCGAGGCAAGTCTGAATGAGCATCGATGGGGGTAAAGGTGTCGTACAATCGCGAAGTCGAAAACATTGAGGCAGATCGGGTAATTGGACAAAAGTACTACCGACCACAGCATGAGTTCTTAGTTCGATGGAAGGGACTTCCTGATAGCGAAGTAAGTTGGGAACCTGCCGAGGCATTGTGGCAGTTCCAAGGGAAGATTGACCAATTCCATAAGGAAGATGCGACGAGGGCGTCGCTAGAACAAGTGGGGAGAATGTCATAGGTTGCGCATGGGAGCACGCAACCATGACAAACTTGTGTGATCCATTATATTTGAGGGAGGTCATTTGGCCTAACCAAACTGGCCTGTTGCCTGGAGAGATTAAAAGCCCATCTCAAGAGCCTGGTAAATATGGAAAGTGATCCAAGAAGATATGATTATGTAATCTTAGAGTTCTAATTGTATACAGCTTCTAATTGTGTCTTAGAGTTCTAATTGTATACAACTTTTAATTGTAGCCCTTGATGTACTTTGAGGCTCAACTATAAATAGAGACCTCTTTGCTCATTGTAATTCATTAAGTTGTTAATAAGAATTTTGAGAGTGTTCACTCAAACTTTTCTCCCAAGCGTTCTTGCTTTTGTTCATCTTTCAGAGTTCGTTCTTACTTCATTTTTCTGCTGTTCTTCGTGGGTGCCTTGAGGGAATTCTGTTGAATCCTTTATCATTGCAAGATTAAGTTGACTTAGGTGTTTTTACTGTTGAATCCGTTATCATTGCGAGTTAGGCTGACTTAGGCGTTTTTAAGCAAAGAAACTGCCTAATGCCGCACGGATCACGTGGAAAATTTCTAAGTCCGTGACACTAGCACAACCTTGACAATTCTAAATAAAAATTGACAAATTTATAGATAAATAAAGAAAATAATATAAGGCTAACCTTTCACTTTTCAGGCAAACCCAAATCATTTACTTGTGGTCCTTCTAAATTCGTAGAATCCTTGCACGAGTCTTTTCCAAGCTGAGAGTTAATTAAATCCACCATGAAATTCACCGTAACCGCCAGCGGAACTCTTGAGATACCCGTAACCTTAAATTGATCTTCTCATTCTCTAATAACTCTATTAAGCATTCTTCCATTCCGGGTATTTTCATTTTTCCGTCAGAGCCACGTCCTTTGTTCCTCTATTTAAGCTGAATACCTCCCTCAATAACAACACTTTTTGAATTCATGTTAATGTTATGGTCACATTTTTTCCCTAAACGAACAAGCTGTTATTTTTTTTGTTTTGAATGCTACATTTTACTTCTGTCTTATTCTAGTATATGGTGCGTTTTATAGCATTAGTTTAAGTGGTTCATTTTACTAAAACGATGTGTTTCAGTCCATTATTACTATTGGTTTTAGACTTTTATTGGGTTTCTTTATATACCTGTAACTAAGTCTAAAGGGAGGTTATGAAAATTGGAATCAGTATTTTTAGTATTCTCTTTTCTGCTTCTCTCTCTTGATTTCTTCTCTTCTTTTTCTCATGGCTGTGGAAAGGGTGACTACGATGATGCAAAATGAATTAGGAATGATGCAAGGGGAGCTTACTCATCTGCAAGTTGAATTCACTCAGTTAGATGCAAGGATTGATGCGCACTTAAAGGACTTTCAGGAGGGAATTAAGTCGAAGGTATGATCTGAACTTCGTTCTGAGCTTCATTCTTTATTTGAACATTATTTTGGACAAAGTTCTCTTGCTGTAGTTACTGGTGTGATGACTAGTAAAGGGAAAGGTATTTTAGGCTCTCTTCCTGAATTTGTAGCAAAGGAACACCTAGTACTGTCGCCTATACCAGATTTAGGTCATTAGAGTATGTCCTTGTGAGGAGGTACAGTGGAAGTCGGGAATTCCTCTTTTTGAGTAGATTGTCTGCACTTTGATGGTGGTAATTTTAGAGGGTGGTGGTCTAAATTAGAACAATATTTTGAGGCTGAAGGGATAGGTGAACATACAAAGGTTAGGGTGGTTATGTTGCATTTAGAAGGGAATGCATTAGACTGGCATCACTTATTTGTGCGCAAACATGGAGGGTTGCACCAACTGACTTGGGAGATGTATGCTAGGGGACTTAGGGAATGTTTTGGATCTGACTCCTTCCTTGATCCTTTGACTGAGTTAGTAACTCTCAAGCAACATGGATCTGTTAACCAGTTCCATGATGGATTTCTGAGTTTGTTAAATCAGCTGAATCTGCCTGAAACCTATGCATTAAGCATATTCATCAATAATTTGAAACCTAAAATAGGTCAGTATCTCAGGTTGTTTAAGCCTTAAACGTTAGTGGAGGGTTACCATTTAGCTAGGCAAGTTGAGAATATTGTACTAGGACCGGTAAAAAAGGGGTTCACTGTTGGTAGTGGAGTTAGTTTATTGATACCTTTATTTTCTATTTCTAAAGTGCAGTAGGGAATGAAAAGCTCGGCCTCAGCGGGGGGGTCAATGAGTGGTAACTCAGGACAAAGAATTCCTTCTAAGTCTTTATCTCAAGTAGAGTTGGAGGATAGAAGGAATAAGCGCCCTTATTTTTGGTGCGGCTCGAAGTACTCACAAGGTCACAAATGTTTGAAGTCTTAACTGTACCAGCTTATTATTGAGCCACTATGGGTACAAGGTTCTGACATGAAAAGTCTATCGTCTAAAGATTTTCAAGATTATTCTGAACATTTAGACTTAGCAGATCAGACTCCAAAAAGTCCTACTCTTGTGTTATCGTTACATGCTCTTCAAGGGTTGTAGGGACATAACACTATGAGATTTCCAGTTGTTATTGGTCACACTGAAGTGGTGGTCTTAGTGGACTCTGGCAACATACATAATTTTATAGATTTTAATATGGCTAAAAGGTTGAATTTGGCAGTAGAATCGGGAAGTACCTTACGGGTGATGGTAGCAAATGGGGTTCAATTGTCTACTCAAGGATTGCGCAGAGCAGTTTCATAGAAATCACAAGGTTATAATTTTACCACTGATTTCTTAATTCTATCAGTAATGGGATTTGACTTGGTTCTTGGCATTCACTGGCTGTCATCTCTAGGTCCGATTGTATGGAATTTCTCTAATTTAACTATGCAGTTTAATCACATGGGACAGAATTGTATCTTTCAAGGCATAGTACCTGGTTCACTACATATTGTTCCGAGTAGTCAACTTTCCAAATGCCTAAGTTTGGTAGTAATGGCCCATGCCCTATGCTATTAGCTTCTTGTGATCAGGCTGCTCTTACAATGCAGCTAGTTCTGTTACCACCTAATTTGCAAGGTCTCCTTTATGAATTTGAGGATATATTTCAGACTCCCAAAGGTCTTCCTCCTCCTCGATTACAAGACCATATGATTCATGTGATAGATGAGTCTAAGGTTGTTAAGGTGAGGCCTTACAAATATCCTGCAGTCCAGAAAACTAAAATAGAGAAATTGATACAAGAAATGTTACAAGCTGAAATAATCAGGGACAGCAACAACCCATTTGCATCTCCTGTGGTGATGGTTAAGAAGAAATATGGCAGTTAGAGGCTATGTATAGACTACAGGTAGCTTAACCAAATGACCATTAAAGACAGATTCCCTATCCCTATTATTGAAAAACTCTTGGATGAGTTGGGGCAACCAAATTTTTTCTCCAAATTGGATTTGCGCTTAGGTTATCATTAGATTCAAATGTAGGAGTAGAGTGTGTACAAAACATCGTTCAAAACTCATACTGGCCATTATGAATTCTTGGTCATGCTATTTGGCTTGACCGATGCCCGATCTAGTTTCCAATCACTGATAAATTCAGTATTTTGATCTTTCTTATGGAGATCGATTCTTATTTTTTTTATGATATACTTGTGTACTCTCAGAAATGGTCTGACCATTTGATTTACTTGCAAGAGGTGCTCTAAGTGTTGAGATCTAATCAACTTTATGCTAAGCGATCTAAGTGCATTTTTGGATCTACTCAGGTGGAGTACCTTAGACATGTTATCTCTCAATGAGCTGTTAGTATGGATCGAACCAAAGTGGCTGGTGTTCTGGACTGGTCTCCTCCAAAGTCTATCAAGGAGTTACGAGGCTTCATTAGATTGTCCGGATATTACAGATGGTTCATCAAGGGGTATAGATTATTGGCTAAGCCCCTCACTATATTATTAAAAAAGATGTTTCCTAGCAGTGGACAGTGTTGGAGTAGACTGCCTTCGATTAGCTCAAAACAGTTGTTTGTCAAGCTTCAGTTCTTGCTTTACCAAATTTTCAAGAGCCTTTTTGTGTAGAGACAGATGCTAGTGGTCAAGGGATCGGAGCTGTTTTGCAGCAGAAGGGAAGACCAGTGGCATACTTCAGCAAGACGTTAAGAGTCAAATACCAAGCTTTGTCTATCTATGACAAAGAGATACTTGCAGTACTGTTGGCAATTAAGAAATGGCATTCCTATCTTATTGGCAAACATTTCTTCATTAAAACAGATCACCAGAGCTTAAAATTCCTCTCCGAATAGTAGGCAATTACACCTTACCAGCAAAGATGCTGGGATACGATTATTCGATCTCATATTGTAAAGGAGCTCAGAATATAGTAGTCAACACTCTATCTAGGAAACCTCATGACCACACTCATCAACTGCTCCAATGTGAAAGCAGTTTTGACTCTTTTGGGTCTACGGTATGGGTACGCATTATGGCTTCATATGCGATAGATAATAAGCTATATCAGCCATGTCACCATGTTCAAACGCAGCCCTAGTTACATCCAAAGTACTCGTGCCATGATACATTCCTTCGCAGATTGGGTAAAATTGTGGTAGGAAATGATATCCAGCTTCGAAGACACATATTTGGCCTTTTTCATGACAGTGCTTTGGGAGGTCATTCTGGCATCCATGCCACTTAGCACAGGATATCTGCCTTGCTCTATTGGAAGGGTCTCTTTAAAGATGTTAAGCATTTAGTGCGAGAGTGTGTCATTTGCCAGCGCTGCAAAGCTGATAATTTTGCTTTACTTGGGCTTTTGTAACCCTTACCTATACCCGATCGTGCTTGAACTGTCATCAGCATGGATTTTATTGAAGGTCTACCTTTGTCACAGGGTAAATCAACCATTCTTATAGCGATTGACCGATTGACCAAGTATGGTCACTTCATTACCTTAGCTCATCCTTTTACTGCCTTCACCGTAGCTTAAGAGTATCTTAACCACATTTATAAGTTGCATGGGATACCTAAGTCGGTCGTGTCTGATAGAGATAGAATTTTTTTAAGCAACTTTTGGCAGGAACTATTTTGATATTTGGGCGCTAAACTAAAGATGTCTACTGCCTACCACCCTCAAATTGATGGCCAGACAGAAATTTTTAACAAATGTTTAAAAAGTTATTTGAGATGCATGACTGGTGAAAAGCTTTCTACTTGGGCGTCTTGGTTACCCTTGGCGGAGTGGTGGTACAATACCACCTACTATTTAGCTATTCAGACCACTCCCTATGAAGCTTTATATGGGCAAGATCCACCTCTTTATTTACCTTATGAAACTGGTGCTTTTCCAATGGCTACAGTAGATCGCACCTTGCAACATTGAGAGGTTATGCGCAAGGTTCTAAAATTTCATCTCACTCGGGCTCAAGATCAGATGAAACAGATAGGGAACAAACGGAGGTCAGAGCGGGAAGTTTAGGTGGGCGATTTGGTGTATTTGAAGTTGCAACCATATCGACAACATTCTTTGCACAAGTTCAAAAAACAGAAGTTGTCACTCGGTATTTTGGCCTTTTTTTAGTAGAGGCTCGTGTGGGACAAGTTGCTTACAAACTGTTATTACCATCTTCTGCTCGTATTCATTCTACTTTTCATGTCTCCCATTGTAGAAGCATATTGGGTCTACGGTTAGTGCCTCTACCTTACCACCAGTGGGGTCTGGTGGAGCTCTTCTTAAGACACCGATTCGAGTATTGGACAGACGCCTAGTCAAGCAAGGTTACCATGCAGCTGTGGAGGTTCTCGTTGAGTAGGCGGACACCTTTCTTGAGGATTCCACTTGGGAGAATTTGCATGATCTTTAACGTCGCTTTCCTGCGTTTGATTCTTGAGGACAAGGATCCTGTTCAGGGAAGGGCATTTGTTATGGAATAGTTTCAACGGTCTTTTTCATTTTCATATTTTTGTTATTGTTTTTATTTCTTTTGTTTTGAGCGTTGCATTTTACTTCTGTCTTATTCTAGTATACGATGCATTTTATAGCGTTAGTTTAAGCGGTTCGTTTTGCTAAAACGATGTGTTTTAGTACATTGTTACTATTGGTGTTAGACCGTTATTGGGTTTCCTTATATACCTTAGACCGTTATTGGGTTTCCTTATATACCTGTAACTAAGTCTAAAGGAGGTTATGAAAATTGGAATCAGTATTTTCAGTATTCTTTTTTTCGCTTCTCTCTCTCAATTTCGTCTTTTCTTCTTCTTTATGTTCTTTCTATTACTTCAGATATATTTCGTGACAGATTACGCCTAGATTTCCTTTAAACTTGCATCCATGGGCCAAAAGGCTCTGGTTCGTTTGACTTGCCGGTATTTGGATCCGAAGAGTCCACCGTCGGCTTCTTCTCCTTCCCCTGAGTTCGACTTTCACTCTTTCAAGGACACATATCCTTCGCATGCCCATATTGGCCACAGGTAAATCAGATTGACGGCGGGGATTCGTATTCTACCTCATGTCATTGTTGACCCTAACCTGAGATATCAGAGGCTTATTGATATTAACATATATAACCATTCTGACAAATCTTCCCCTAGATCTGTTAACGATATTCGGATCCAATTTTGCCACTCTCCCAATCAAGCCCCCTATTTCCCCAAGAATCTTCCTCTTGTACAGGTGTCCGGGAAGACCAGGCAACCTGGCCTAGGCCAACACAACACTCGGATAGGGTTGAAGTGGGTTGAATTCCACCGTCCATGGTTGAACGGTCAAGTATTTATCCTTAATATTAAAAATAAAAATAATACAAATATAAATATGGTAATATAATAGATAATAAATAGTTTTTATTAGGATAAAAAGTTGTGTCTAAAGTGAATCCAATTTATGACCTATTAATGGAGTGTTATTTTTTTTCCGAAATAGTTGAGTTAAAATTATAGTTGTATCAAAAACAAATTATAAAATATATTAAGAATTTTTAGTTATTTTATATAAATATTTCTATTATAATAAAACATCCATATTAATTTTTTTACAAATCAAATTTGCATTACGACATCATTACGTAAAAGCATAATTAATTATTATATTTAAAATAAAATATTTATAATTTATATAACATCAAAATTATTTGAATTTATCTAAATTCAAACAGAATAAAGAAAATCTCAACTTAAAATAATTCAGATCCGAAAAGGATCCCCGAATTCACCCAATTGCGGTCTCTAAATAAAATCGACATTAAACTATTGTGTGATTCTGAGTCTAGAATATTTTAGTTTATAATTAATTTATTTTGTTTTGCCAAATCAGATATTTTATGAATACAAACAACGTGACTTCCACCAACAACCATATTTTTATGTCAACCTTCCACCATTTAGTTTCAAATACTGTGTTCCTCCTTCAACAGTGTTAAATTTTTGTTCTAGGAATTTCAAAGTATTCCAAAATAATGGGTGTCGAATTTCAGGATAAATGGGGTTGTAAAATTAGGTACAAATATGAACCAGCGTCCTCCTTACAATCAGCTTTCTACATGCACTAAAATATATGACCCTAAACGACACTGGGTTTGGAAGAGTTGCAAAAATGATGGCATATATTTATAGCTACGTATTCAGGCCCATTTCTCCATATAGCAAACAGTATGCACATCTTTTTTTATATAGTTACATTTACACAAGTTTCCAGCTATGATGACCTCCTTAATCAAACACATTTACACATTTGTGTATATGTAAGTATACACAAGTTTCCGGCATTGATCGCAAGTGACCACGATAGCAATCGTTTAACTCCACAAACACGACTTCACCGCTACCGCAACTGAAATCCCTATTCTTTAGATGGAGGAGTTTCAACTTTCGATGTCGTCTTGTTATACTTTCGATGTCGTCTTTCTCTACCGTAAAACACCCAGAAGAACAAACAGAATATCACCGAAACCGTTGCAATCAGCAAGCCGATATAAACCCGTTGGCTTTGTTTCCTTAGCCCTGGACAATGATGCTGGTGCATGTCCTTAAGAGTGTCTCGGATCATGGAGCAATCTACTAGGCTAGCAAGGAAGGGACCATAACTGTACAATGCATAGCTCACATTAACAGCTGCACTCATCTGCTTGTACAAGTCAGGGGTCAACCGTCCTGTTGTGCTGCAAATGCCAGCTCCTGATACTTGACATACATATTTGTTCCATTCCTATATCGAACATATAATGAATCAAACTCCAAAATTCACACATTTCATTTTAAAAATTTGAAAAACCACAAGGTTTTTTTAAGTACCTGTATTGCATTACCCAAGGCTACTGCACCCTCACCACATTGTTTAGTCTGTTCGACCATGTATGGGTCACAAATGATTGGTACTAATGGACCAGATTGATTGTAGTAAAGAGGTTTTGCTTCTGGAGGGAGGTTGTTGGCATTGGCTATAAGAGAAACATGATGGTTCAGCAGAGTATCAATACCATTGGTGACTAATTTGCTTGCATCCGTCACATTTTTGCCAAATTCACTATCCACACAAGGAAGAAGTGACTTAATGGCTGAACCAGCCATGGGGTTTTGAACCCATTCGTCCACTGCAATGCATGTATCTGCCATTAAGCTGAATTTTAGTGAAAATTTTGGTTAGACTTACATATAACATGAGATAACATTTATGCCTGCTACATGTGCATATGCCTTGTATGATTTGTTTAGACTTTTAGACTTACTTGTGGAAAGCTAGAAATGCACCACACAAGACAAAAGCCAGAGATGCAATGATCCATCCAATCACCACGAATCTGTAATTGTAGATTGTTAATTTTGATGACAATTATATATAATGGATGAGGAGAGGTAAATAGAGGTGCCTATATTAGCGGTAAGTTTGTATTTTATCTTTTTTACTCAAAAAATAGATAAATTAATCTTTATATGTTAGATCAAACAACAAATTGGTTCTTTATATTAAAATTTTTATCTATTTGTACAGTTAAAAACTGGCGTGATTGACAGAACAACTAGATAATAACACGTGGCATGCTAAGTATACTGCATGCTAATGCACAAAAACTAATTTTTAATTGTAGAAATGGATGGAATTTTTAACAAAAAAAATTAATTTACTCTTTAATTTAAGGTATAGTAATTAATTTTCTATTTTTTATATTTAGGGAAAAAAATACAATTTGACTCCTATATAAGGGAGTCTATAATACTTTTACTAACGAGGAGATGATAATCACTTACAAGTACACCAAAGTTTGCAAGCCAAAAAGCGAAAGCACTGCAATCCATTCACAAAATAGAGAAAAAAAAATCCCAATTTGATGAGATAAATTAATAATCGGTGTATCAAAAGAGAACAATCATTGATAGTCAACCAGATTAGGGGAAACCAAAAAGGCTTACAGAATCCAATAAATGCCACTAGAAGCATGGTAGCTGTAACTAAGATCAAAGCCAGGTTCCTGTAATTAACCAACATGTTAAATGCACTTTGTTTGAGCTTGCACTGAAAAGAAAACATAGAAAAAGCATTTTGACATACACAGGGTTGAGAACTTTGGGCAAGGAATCCAAAATGCTTGCGGATGTATTATAAGGCAAGTCCTTTGAGGCATTCAATTGAGAGGTGACCGTATCGATCTGGGTTATGATTTCAGGTGGTAGAAATTGTTGGTCCAAAGAAACACTCTTGGCTGAATAAAGATAAAGGTAGACGTTTGTAAGACCATCGGAGACTTTCTTCGCTTGATTCACTATGTATTTTGCTGCTTCATATACGGTTTCCAGGAACCTTGCTTCTCCATCATACATTATACCGCATCCAACACTGAAAAAAAACATGAAAAAGCATGATAGCGGTTAACTACTGTGATCAAAACATCAAATTCCAAAGCACAGAAATAATTAATTAGATCACTTACATTGCTGTGGTGGTGAAAAGTACGAGAAAGATTAGAATAAGTATATAAGCAAGTGGAGGATAAGCATAGGACATGTTGTTGTGTTTGCAGCAGCAGCAAGCACATAGTATAAGCACACCAAGCAGAACGAACCAGGCCAAAGCAGTGGCTAAGAAAGGAAAAGAACTAAAAGCAACGGACTGCATGGCAAAAACTCGAAACTTTCAGAGCCATTTTGAAACCAATAGCATGAATTGTAGGAGCTTGATTGAAGAAATCTTACAGCATAGTAATGTTTGTTAGTAATGTTCCATCCACCTGTATAATAATGTAAATGGTCTAGAGGGTCTCTCCTGCGTGTTTGTTTCTCGGCTAATACTATGTAAGTTCCATTCCCTGATTTAGCCTTTTCCATTTTATCCCTCACTGAACCCACCATTCCTGTACGTAAGAGAATCATCATCAATTCATCATCATCATAACCTAGCTGGTTCATGATAATACGTTAAAGCAACATATAAAAACCATACCTGAAAATTTATCATCGAATGGCACTTTGATGCCAGGCAAATTACCATCCATGCCTGGCATTGGCATTGGCATTGGCAAATTACCAGCCATGCCTGGCATTGGCATATTACCATCCTTGCCTGGCATTGGCATGTTACCATCCTTGCCTGGCATTGGCATGTTACCATCCGTACCTGGAATTGGCACGTTACCATCCTTGACTGCCGTTGGTATATTACCATTAACTGGCACCGGCAAATTACCGGCGTCTAAAGGCACTGGCAAATTACCATCTACATTCTGTCCAAGCGAAGATGAAAAGATGGTTGATAAAATGAAGAAGAAAGGTGGTATAAGAAAAAATGGCTTCAATTCAACAAGCAGCCTCATCTTTATTCTTCTACTCTGGATTTGATGATTTTTTTCCCTTGGTGGAAAGCCAAGGATGAAGATGGCTTTCCATTAACCAAAGATTGTAAATCCAAAGTTTGTTTTTAGGGTGTAGGTAATTTCCAAAAACACATTCTTTTTCAGTTCTTTTTCATGTCTATATTTGTCTTTAAATTGTTATTATCATTTATAATATACCTCTTTTAACATCTTTTTATTGCAATAAAAATAGCTTGGCCCTAAATCTTTAACCAATTTTTTCTTATCTTCTATTTGTCAATAAATTTATACTTCTGACGGGGTTGTCACATAAATGATAGGATAACTTATACACTTTTTCGTTGTTAGCTTATTTTAATAAAAAATATATATGGAATGAATTAGCTTTCTTTAATATCAAAGGAAGTTCTAAATTTTTTTTATTAAATGTATGTTTAATTAATATATATATATGGAATGAATTAGCTTTCTTTAATATCAAAGGAAGTTATAATTTTTGTTATTAAATGTATGTTTAATTAATGAGAATAGTAGGGTAAAGTCACAAATATCATTCATCAATATAAGAGAATATATATAAATGCCATATCGCATTGAGAATAGGAGAATTACTCCTATTCACCCTCTACTTTCTATAATATAGAAAACTACTCCTTTAAATAATTTATCTTATAATATTGCATACTAATCTTCCTGTAATACCCCCTCAAATGGTACCGTCGGAGTTGTATTTTATCTTGTACACTCATTTGCTACCTAGAGCTTTCTTTTCAAAAGGAAGACTCTATAATTCATGTGTCATTTGCTTTCAAAGCTCAAACCTCCCTTTTGCATAGCACTATGCCACCAAGCATCTTTCATATCCTCCTTAAAAGACTGTGGTTCCACCCCTGCAGTTATTGCTACAATAAATTTTCGTGTTTCGCAGTAAATTTATCACAATTAACATAATGTGTTATAGGAAAACGTGTACCTGAGGAAGGAGAGAAAGTGAATGGTATGGGAGATAGACTTTTCATAATCACTACATGTGTCACAAAGCCCGTTAATTTGGATGGATGGATTTTTGTTCTTATACCTCGACCTATAGAGGAATCAAGAGAAGCATTCGAACCAGAAGTTGAATCTTGCGAACCATTACCCGCCTGGACAACCACCTCTATTGACACATCCTCCGCTAAGACATGAGGTGACTGCGTTTGTGACGCGGAGAGGGACAAGGCTCGCCACTTGTAACACCCCTAACTCTTATCCATTGTTGAATTAGAGTTACAGAGAATTACCGATCAACTGGAAACTTTAAAACATCATAACATTCAATAATTTAAATATATAATAAATTACTCATTCTCATACATTTCATCCCTAAATCGAGCCCTCGAGGCTCAAAAAATAGCTTGGGAGCAATTCGGGACTAATTTGAAACAAAACAGGAATTTTAGGAAAAACATGTAAAATTTAGAAACAAGGGACACGCGGCCGTGTGGAACCTCTCAGGCCGTGTAACTTTCGAATAAGGGACAGACGACCATGTCCTCACCCGTGTAACTCTCTGAGTAGGGTCACACGACCGTGTCACATGCATGTGTGTCAGGTCATATAACTCACTGACTTGCATACAAAGTAACTCTTAGATGACACACGACCGTGTCGCTAGGCCGTGTGGACCATAAATTCACCTAGAATCAAACCATTTCAATACCATATCATGCTTAACTTTTCAAATCATTCATGCACACATTAAAGGAACCTAAACATCACCTAAACACACATCTAAATGTCATTTCAAGATCCTATTTCAACCAACCAATATGCCATTCAAAGGCACCACAATATATACCAAAACATAACATATATACCAAAACAAACCAACTTTACCAGATTTCAATCATCATAACCTAGTTCAAATTCTTACCAAAATGTACCACATATTGACCATTTCCAAACCAACATCTTATACCCAAAATGCCATATACTTCAATCATCAAAAAGTGACCAAAAGGACTTACCTAAACAAGCATTATAAGTCCATCAACCATACATAAACATCAAGACACAAACATACCAAATTACCATTTACATGTTCATCAAAACACCATTATAAACTACCCTATACATGCTATTATAAACATTGGCCAAAACATTCAAAAACTACCGAATTGTTTGTTGGATAGTGTGATAGATCTTCGATGAGCTTCCAACCAAATCGAGCTTCCAATTACCTATAAAACATAGAAAAGAAATAACGTAAGCAATGAGTGCTTAGTAAGCTCGTATAAACTTTAAACAATACTTACCATTTCCATAATACAATATATATTTAACATAGTTCAACACCAATGCTAAAAGCTTAACAAAGCCTAATCAACATCACCAACTCACAAGTTAGTATATTATCCATAACATATTTGAAACCAACCATAAGATAGACAAATTTCCATATTTACAATATTATATAGTTCATAAATCCATTCAATATGTCATGAATCAATCCATTTATATGCTTACCATTTTGTTCCCTTTTCTTGCTCGTTGAACCATCTAGAATTACCTTGTATACTCGGGAAATCTCACACGAAGTGTGCCTTTACATATAACTGTAACATTTACTTTACTTCATTGCTCACACAAGTTGTGGGTCGGAATGTAAGCTACACATGCTACTCACATAAGCTATGGAGTATCCGCAACAAATGCAGGACCTCAGCCATCGATAGGACATTCAAGAACAGCACCCGAAACATGAAACCCTTAATGACATGTCATTTGTATACTAAGAATTCCTAAGGTTCAACCAAGACTCAATATCCGTCAATTTGTCATAGCATTGATACGTTTATATATCGATTTATTTTCATTAAAACAACACAATAAGCATTCAAATTAAACTACATTAAATCGAATACAGTTCATTCGAATTTACCTTGATGACTAGGGTCATAGAAGTTAGATCGAACTAATCTGAAGCTTTAGTTTTTCCTTGATCTAAGTCCGAGCGTGGTTTATCTTGATCTAAATAGATAATTTAAGTCAATTAAATACTTATAGTATTCAATTTAATCCACATTTCATATTAATGCAAAATTACCAAATTGCCCTTAACATTTTAATTTTTTATAATTTAGTCATTAAGTTCATATCTTGCAATTTCACCATTTTAATCTAATTCCATGTTAACCATATATGCAAGGGACTTCAGAAAAACTCAAATTTACCATTATTTCATAATAAAACCCTAGAATTTATACTTTTAACAAATTAATCCTTAAATGTCATTTTCATCAAAAATCACTTTACAAAACTTATTTATTTTTCAACAAAGATTCATAATATATCAATTAACATAATAAATCATTCAAAAAATTCATGGCATAACCCTCAATCTTTAAAAATTTTAGAAATTAACCCCCAGTCTAGCTAGATTAAGCTAAAACGATCTCAAAAACATAAAAATCATTAAAAACGGGGCTTGAACACATACCATACAAGTGAAACAATGCTTGGCCAAACCCTAGTTATTCCTCCATTAAAGAATCGATTAAGAAGAAGCAAATGTGAGGAAGATGATGATTTTAGTCTATTTGCTTTTAACTTTATTTATCATTTTACCATTTTTCCATTTTAAAACTATAAAAATTCCAGTTAAACCTTGCCATGCACATCCACTATCACTTCAATTGGTCTATTTACCATTCAAGACCTTTATTTTAAGGTTTCATAGCTATTAAACCCCTTTATCAAATAGAACTTAACTTTTAAGATTTTTACGATTTAGTCCTTTTCACTTAATTAACTAAGTAAACCTCAAAATTTCTTAATGAAATTTTAATACGACCTTACTATATTCTCATAAACATCAAGTAAACAATAAAATAATAATTTACTCGTCAGAAGTGTGGTCTCGAAACTATTATTTCTGACATCACTGAAAACGGGTTGTTAGACCACTAACCTCTGTCGTTCCTTCTAGCACCCAACCTCATCCACAAAAAAAAATTGTACATAGAAATATCCGCACCAAGTTATGTATAGGTTCGGCATTAGCAGTATCAACATCTAAGCATGAGAAAATATCTTCATAAAATTGAACATCCCTAAATGCGAAAAAAAAACGTATCTCAAAATCATATAACATCCAACCTTTTTTTTCCAAAAGGATACCCAACAAATACATATTTTCAACTTCGACTTGCAAATTTGTCACCTTTTGATCATTGGTTATGAGCAAAACATAAACAACCAAAAACAAGCAAGTCATTATATAAGGGTGGAAAGCCAAACATAATGACATGGGAGTCTTATTATGAAGTACACTAGAAGAAGTTCTATTAATCAGATTTGTCATAGCTAAAAAACCCTCTCCCCAAAGCATAATCGGCAAATTCCCCTAAAAACGCAAAGCACGGACAACATTTAAAATATGTCGATGTTTTCTCTCTACTCGTTCATTTTGTAAAGGAGTGCAAACACAAGAGGTTTTGATAAAGAAGAGAACGTGAGAAGTAGAAGAAGGATCAAATTCAAGTTGTTTGACTCTAGAAAGAAAGATTTGGATCTGACTTGAAAGAAGAAATAAACAAATCTAGAAATTAAAGAAAACAAAAACACTAAAAGAAGAAATTAAAGAACTAAGAATAAATATTCAAAATAATAAATAAATAGATGAAATTTAAAAGTGAAAAATGGATTCAATAAACCGATGGATGTGATGGATAGATTAATAAATGTCTAATTGAACCCTTTAAGATATAAACCCCAACAAACTCAATTAATGACTCTAATCAACCCTCAAAGAAATAATTCTTGGAAAATTAAAGCGAGAGGAATGAATTCTCGTGACTCCTTCAAGAAAATAAAGAAGAAAATTACTTCTAAAAATCACAATAAAGAAATCTTGCACAAAGAAACAAACTCACAGTTGAAAACTTTATTAATGAAAACCATAGTCTGCTTAATGAACAATGAAGAAGCCTTTATATAAGTTAGCTAAGTACATCCAAATAAAACTCTAAAGTATACTAAAACTTTAATTAATCTAAACAAGAAGTAGTTTTAAGCTAAACTTTCTTGTTTGACTGAGAAACAAAAACTTTTAAACAACTTAAAAAACTTAAACAATATCCAAAATCTGAAATAAATAAATAATTAAATAATAAAACCTAAAAAAGAAAATATTGGCCTCATATATAATAAAAATTAAGCCTAAAAAATAAATCAATATGATTTAAACTAGAATTAAAAACTCAAAACTCGTAATTTTTGTAATAATCCTGTCTAGAAATTCTGTAATGCAGTATTCACTAAAACGGTTATAACTTAAGTTCTTAAACTTAAAATTGAGTGATTCAAAATGTGTTTTGAAGCTAAGAGATAGATCTTCAAACTCTATGAAGACATCTAAACTCAGAAATATCTAGAACCCATCCAAAAAGTTGCCGCAAGTCTGCTAATCAATATGATATTGCTAGTAGCGTGAACAGACCAAGCCTGACTTGTCAAACTTATCAACTCAACCATGTCCGTGACCCTCTGAGTGAACTGCAAACCCTGCAATATCTGGTTTCTCATCCTTAATACAAGTAACTCCCCAGACCCTTTCATCTTGAAAAATCTATTGAAATGCTCGATTAAGGCTAGGCAAAGGCTTTTGCGATAGCAAATTTGACCGAATCTGGCCGTAATACTCCGAATATAAACCCATCAAAAATTGATGAAGTTGTTCCTCTTCTCTACGTTTCTCATGAGTCTTGCCAAGATTACAGGTACACTTGCCACACTTACAACATAATACCCAGACCCTTTCATCTTGAAAAATCTATTGAAATGCTCGATTAAGGCTAGGCAAAGGCTTTTGCGATAGCAAATTTGACCGAATCTGGCCGTAATACTCCGAATATAAACCCATCAAAAATTGATGAAGTTGTTCCTCTTCTCTACGTTTCTCATGAGTCTTGCCAAGATTACAGGTACACTTGCCACACTTACAACATAATATAGGTTCATAATTACTCAATTCATCTCATAAAACCTTCAACTTACTAAAATATATTGCTATCGACATTATTTTAGATTGTTCAAAATAAGAAATATCATATTTTAATTGTTGTATTCTTGGACCATTAACACTGCAAAACGTTCATTCAAATCATGCCATAGTACTTTTGCATTGTCGTATTCATAATCCGTGAAACAAGCATAAATTGTATACAAACCCAATCCTCTTTCGTGCATGGTGGCGTCAAGTTGGTTATTGTACCATCAAGGAACCCGAACTTACACTGAGAAGACAAAAGTCATACGAATAGCGTGTGCCCAACCATCAAAATTATCAAGACGGAGACGCACTGGAGTTATGAAATCTCCAGGACAGTTCTATAGATCAAGAAAAAATTACGAATTAACCTCAATCTTGTTTCACAGCGGTGGTGGTGGTGTGGTCATCTTAATTTGGTTTGTGGTATTTTAGGGTTTGGCTTTGTGATACCATGACAATAGTAGGATAAAGTCACAAATATCATTCATCAACATAAGAGAATATATATACATGCCATATCGCACTTAGAATCGAAATAGGAGAACTACTCCTATTCGCCCTCTACTTCCTATAATATAAAAACTATTCCTATTCATCTTCTACTTCCTATAATATAGAAAACTACTCCTTTAAATAAATTATATATTACATACTAATCTTCCCGTAATAATTCATGTAACTTTTTAAAAGTTAAAATTTCATTGAAGTTTTTCTTTATTAAATGCAGTTAAGTTTAATGTTTTATTAAATTTTGCTTCATCACGTACTATAAATAGTGATTATTTTTATTGTCTAATAATTTTATTAAGCTGAAAGAAAGGAAAACAACTTAAAGAAATTTAATTATCTTTATTTATTTCAACTCAAGAATTTGTTATAAGAAAATTGTGTAAAATGTTGAAATCTTAAGAAGCACTTGCATCAAAATCGTATGCATCAAGTGACTAATAATTTCACCTTAAGGATAAAGGGTTCAACCTTTAACAACATTAAGTTCTTGATTCTTCAAATCTATTTTTGATAAGTGTGTCATGTACAAGTATTATTATTATTTGGCTTTAGCGATGTTTACCAATAAACAAATTATATTCTATTAAGACCTTTTCAAAAAGAACAATTCCATAATCACTCTTGCTGGTGCATGAGAAGAAACCTGAATATATCAAAATTTAAGAGATGGCAACAAAAAATGTTTTATTTGACCACCTTGAACTTGACTAAATTCTTAATCAAGGACGAGCAAAAACTCTAAAAAAACTAAATTATATTCCACAACCATTGCTACTGTGGATGTGTGGGAAGCATAGTGACTTCATATGAAAGAATTACATCCTGAATGACTCGAAAAATAAATTTTATGATGTTTATAGATTCATCAATAGTGCAAGTCCGTGATAAAGGCATGTTGAAGAGTTTCAACTAATCTTTCATGAAATTGTTGCTAAAAGCATGGTTTTAAGTGAATCTTTCCAAATGGTTATAATAACTGACAAATTGCCCCCTTAAAATGATCTCAGGAACTACATAAGTATAAATGCAAGGAAATGGGAGTTGAATATCTCATTCTGAGACCGAGGATAGAGGAGGACAATATGTTGTCCATGAAGAATGAAAAATATTATTCAAAGGTCTCAAAGACAAATGTGGTTGAACATGTGACTAAAAACTACAATAATAACCAAACAAAAAGGTTTGCCTTGAAAGGAAAAAACATTGTTAGAAAGTTTTCTATATGTAAAAAAATTGGTCATCAAGCCAAAGATTACAAAAATAAAGCTCCTTTTAGGAAGTGTAAAAGGGGAAATATTCCTCAAGCCCATGTCATAAGGTGAAATGAATTTTTTTAGCAATTATCTCTAACATCAACTTGTCAATAATCTTAGTAAGGGTGGATATTGGCACTAGTGCCACAAGACATATTTATGCTTAAAAGAGGATATTATTCGCTTATAAAGAAGTGGATGGATAACAACCCTTCACGGGGAATTCATCTATTTAAAAATTTTATCATTAAATAATTATTTGGGTCAAAATCGAATTGATTGATGGAGGTGATTTGACATATGAAAATATGTTTCGCTTTAAATTGATTTTGTTTTTTATTTCAATTTTAATTTTGAATTTAATAAAAAAATTGGTTGATGGATAGATGTGATGTGATCAAGATAAATCGATTTTAAACAAATTGATTGTTTTTTAAATCTATTTTAAGCAGATCTTTTTTTATGGATTAATATGATGAATCGCAAAATTAATTATGTAAATCGAATTTCAAAAAATTGAGTCTTAGTTAATTGATTTTCAGAAAATCTCTACTAAATTCTCCCAAGTTTAAGAAAATGATATAAAATTAAAATTGTAATCTAACACTCCACTATAAAAGAAACCCAAACCTTGAGGAAGAAGATCATCTCCCAATAATTTCAAGCACACTTCTATCTCAAAAAAGTTAGAGATTTCTTAGCAAAAAAAAAAATTGTGATTAATGTTTTGATATCTTATTAGTTTAGAAATACTATTTGATTTATAACTTGAAAATTAATTTTGAAGTTATATTTATAATAATATTATTTTAAGGTTATTTTTATCTTTTCAATTATTTGTTCTGTAAATATTTAAAGTTTATAATATTGTAATTTTATATTTTCATTTTTCTCTAATTTTTATATTTATTAATTTAAATTTATAGGCTTATTTTTTCTGAACTGATATAATATGTCTAATATGTATTGATGTTTATATGATTTTATAATATTTGAAATTTAACTAATAGTTTGTTTTTATCTAACTTTTTGCAAGTTAATTGTATAAAATGTTGTCATGGTTTACTACAACAAACAAATTCATTACACTGAAAGTTTGAAGAATTTATTATATAATATTTAAAATTATTTATAGTCTCCCCGCAACTAATAAATAGAAAGATAATGTGTTTCATTGTACTCAAACCCACGTATTCCTATATTAATAACAATGTCCATACAAATCGAACTAATACTCAATTGATAAGTATTAAATTTGATAGGTTGAAATTTGATCAAATTTACTTTGGTAAAAGCACATCCTTGGGTTAGCTTTTTTTATTAAAATAAAAAAGAAATTAAAAAGCAAAATTGGTTTGCTTTAAAGGGCAATTTACCATTAAAAGTCTAATTTTTTTAAACTTACCGAAATGGGCCCGATATTTTATTTTTTATCGGAACGGGCCCTTTTCCCCTAAATCGCGTCCACGTCAGCGCGATGTCAGGGGATGTGCCAGGAAATCGCGGCCATGTAAGCGCGCTTTACTGACATAGCAACAAATCGCGTCCTCTGAAGAGCGATTTGTGTCCACGTCAGCAAAGCGCGCTGACGTGGACGCAATTTGCCCCTCGCGTGAACAGTGCAATGGTCAATTTTTTGACCGTTGCCCCTCCCAACAGTCCAAAAAAAACTATAAATACCGCCCACCTCTTTTTTTTCACAAACTAATCCTCTCTCAAATTTCCTCTCAATTTCTTCTAAATTTTCTCTCAATTTGCTCTCAAATTCCTTCAAAATTTCTCTCAAATCCATATTTATTTTCAATTTGCTCTCAAGTTCCTCTTAAATTTCTCTTAAATCCCTATTTTTAAATAATTTTAAAAAAAATTATTTTTTTAAACCATAAAAATTTGTACGATTTTAGCAATGGTCGGAGAATTGACTCGTCTTGATAATCATCACATATCGGTGGAACAAATGAAAATGGTAAGCGTTAAATTTAATTTATAAATATTATTTAAGAATTTTTATTTGTGCATTTTTTAGATAATTATTAATTTATTATTTGTTATAAAAGTGTGTAGATCGGATATTGGAATGCAATATTCGGAATACACATGGTCCTCCATCACCGTTGGTAGAGAACTACCTGCGGGAAGCGGGTTTTTGGCACGTGGCGGTAGTAGGTCGGGGATGCAAGGTGGACCCAAAACTAATCAGTGCGTTGATCGAGAGGTGGAGACCCGAGACGCACACATTCCATCTTCCATGTGGAGAGTGCACTATCACTTTGGAAGATGTCAGTCTACAATTGGGATTACCGGTGGACGGGTACCTAGTCATCGGGTCTGCCCAATCTAGCGATTGGCTTGCGGTGTGCTACGAGCTTTTGGGCGCTATTCCGGAGAAAATAGACAGAGGTAAGATCGAGATGAGCTGGTTACGAGACACATTCCCGAATTTGGATGAAGATTCAACCGAAATAGAAAGAATCTGATATGCTCGGACGTACATTCTTCAGTTAATTGGAGGTTATCTGATGCCCGACTTGTCACAGAGCCGCGTACATCTAAGATGGCTGCTGAAACTCGTTGATTTTAGAGCAGCTGGTGAATTGAGTTGGGGGTCTGCCGTCTTGGCAACGTTATATCGGGAGATGTGCGGGGCGACGCGACCGAGGAAAGTAAAAATCGGAGGTTGTCTGTCACTACTGCAGTCATGGGTACGGTTTCGCTTTCCATTTCTACGTCCTCGAGTGGACCACCCATATACATTCTCACTCATAACGAGGTAAATTTTATATTAGATTTTACAATTATTATGTAGATTTTTAAAAATAAAAGTATGCTAAAAATTTATTTAATTAGATGGAACCATCTGGCAAGTCATACTCGATTACCTGTCTCTCTTGAAGATATACGGCTTCTATTAGACCAACAGTCGGAAGCACATGTAAGTATTAAATAAAATTGATATTTCCATCATTCGCTAATCGATTGATATTTAGTATTTAGTATTTAGTATTTAGCATTATGTATATAACTAATATTTCTATCATGTTCATATAGTTTCAATGGACATCATACGAGGATCCGGCAATTTGGGCAGTAATTCCGGATGAGTTCTTACAAAATCCAAATGCTTGGCAAGTGAAAGTCACGTTGATCAACTACGCGACCGTGGAGATGCACCAGTCAAACAGGGTGTTACGGCAATTTGGATGTAGACAACCGATTCCCGTGAAACCTGAGGTGTTTGACGAACACCACAAAATCGACCTTCGGCAATTGAATACGGATTGGCCGAGATTCTAGTCCGAGTACATCCAAATATAGGAAGATCGGTATGACTATATACCTAGTATGGAACCGATCATCGTTTCAGAGTTAGCATGCTTGCCAGAATACATGACATGGTTTAGGATCCATGGCAAGCCATATTTACTATCTCCAGAGGAGAGGCAGCGGCAATTACGTGTCCAAAGGGAAAAACGCGGGCCTTTAAATCCAAGACGACAGGACGACGACGCTGGCCCCTCAACGACGTCCAGACATTCACCCGACCCAACAAGAGCACCGACACAGTCACCCAACCCAGTAGTTCAACCGATGATACCCACACAACTGCCTTTTCAGATGATGTCAGGTGCGTTTCCTAGCCCTTTTATGTATCCTAACCCTTATATGTTTCCTTTTTCGAGTCCTATGGCAGGTTGGAGCCAATGGCCCGGTTCAGCTCCATTTCCTGTTACGCCGAGTGGACCGTCGATGTATAGGTCAGCGACATACGAGGGATCGCAAGAGGGGCCGTCAGGGAGCTCTTCTTTTTACCAATCCCCACCACCGTATGGGTTTCAAACACCGTCGCCGTTGGTGATGCAAACACCTCCACATTCACAATTCTATCAATGTGGCTCATCGTCCCAACTCTGACAATCAGATGCCCTACTGGAAGAACCAGAATCCCCGCCGGAAGAACCACAACCGCCGCCAGAATCTGGACAAAGGAGGAATCCAGCGCGTAACCGTCGACGGCCACCATGTGGCACTAAATCCCACGGGAACAGACATTGATTTTTGTATTTAAATTTATTTGTACAAATATTTTAAATATTTTGATATTTTTTGATGTAATAAAATAGAAATTTTTTTGAGTTATTACTTAAAACCCCTAAACCCTTAACTTATTAAAAATTTATAAATTTATAATTTATAATTAAATGCATAATTTAATTGACAAACCTTAAACCCTTAACCTAAAAACCCTAACCCTTAAATTAAAAACCCTAAACCTTTAACCTAAAAACCCTAAACCCTTAACTTAAAAACCTTAGCCTCTTAACCTAAAAACCTTAACCCTTAACTTTAAAACCATAAACCATTATCTTAAAAACCCTAACCCTTAACTTTAAAACCTTAAACCCTTAAATTAAAAACCCTAAACCCTTAACTTAAAACTTATAAACCCTTAACCTAAAAACCCTAACCCTTAACTTTAAAACCATAAACCCTTAACTTAAAAACTCTAAACCCTTAACTAAAAACCCTAACTTCTTAACTTAAAAACCCTAAACCCTTAACTTAAAAACTCTAACCATTAACTTTAAAACCCTAAACCCTTAAATTAAAAACCATAAACCCTTAAATTAAAATCCATAAACCCTTAACCTAAAAATCCTAACCCTTAACTTAAAAACCCTAACCCTTAACTTAAATATAATTTGATAATTTTACTAACATTAATACAATTATCGATTAATAATTTTACATTCACATAATGTTAGATTTGAAAAAATGTTTTGACTGGTACTAACAATTAATAATTTGATAATTTTTCTAATATTAATACAATTATCAGTTAATAATTTTACATTCACATAATGTTAGATTTGGAAAATTGTTTAGACTAGTACTAACAATTAATAATTTGATATAATTTGATAATTTTACTAACATTAATGCAATTATCAGTTAATAATTTTACATTCACATAATGTTAGATTTGGAAAAATATTTTGACTGGTACTAACAATTAATAATTTGATATAATTTGATAATTTTACTAACATTAATACAATTATCAATTAATAATTTTACATTCACATAATGTTAGATTTGGAAAAATGTTTTGACTGGTACTAACAATTAATAATTTGATATAATTTGATAATTTTACTCACAATTAATACAATTATCAATTAATAATTAAAAAATATAATTGTTTTAAAATTACATTCAACTATTGCGATTAGGGCATGATCGACTTGTATGGCCTGGATTCCTACACCATCCGCACAACTTCTGTTGACTGGCTGTTTCTCGAATATCCATATTGTTACGTATTCTAGTCGAGCAGGGTCGACCTTTTGGTTTGCGACGCAATTCTCTATTCGGTAACAACTTAAAAGAAGCAAGAGATACGGGCGGCCACTTACGTTCATCTGGGACCGGTGGGAAAATGTGTCTCCAAACATTGTACATGTTTTCTAATTTATACACTTCGTCCACATAACTCATCGGATCCAGACGGAGATTCTGACAAGCTGTAATAACATGAGTACATGGATAACGAAGTGCATCAAACATCCCACAGTCGCAAGTCCTATTTCGCAAGTGTACACGATATTGCCCGCCAACAACACCTTGGTGCGGTCTATCAAACTCTGTCACGCGAAACCATAAGTTGTCTCGATCGTGACACACTGTGTGCATGGTGTTTGCCCGCGCCTTGGCCTTGTTAATTTCTTGAACTACCTTACTGCACCATACATGTCCTCCCTGCATCTGGCCTGCATAACTTGCTGCTCGCTTTGGAAATAGTGCCGCCAAACGAAAATATGTCTCTCGCACAACCGATGTTATCGATAGATGACGCATTCCTTTAAGAACAGAATTTATACATTCAGCCAGGTTTGACGTCATATGGCCATATCGTAGGCCACCGTTGTATGCTCGTGCCCACTGTTCGAAACGTATGTTACAAAGGTAGTCTGCCCCTTCTCCGTTAATTGAACGTAAAGTTTCCAACATCTCGTGAAAACGGTCTTTATTTATTTCATACCCTGCCAATATAAGTTCATAGCGAATATTACATATCACTTCTACCAATAAAACTAATTCAAATTGAGAAATGAAATAACACAGATATAGATTAAATACCCATGTTGGTCACTTGTCGTCATTCGCTCTTAGATGGATATTGTCTGTAGTAGTTGGAAGCAACGTGTCTTAGGCAATATCAATGGTGTGTGCGCTGCCATAAGCTTCCCTGTTGATCAAATGCAGCTAGTATACCGGCGCCCCAATTTGAAATAATACAGATATCAGGTTGGAGGCACACATGCCTCCTTAACCTAGAGAGAAAGAAATCCCAGTCATCAGACGACTCCCCCGGTGTTATTGCAAATGCAATTGGAAAAATTCTCCCACCGTCATCCTGTGCCACTACAAACAATAGCCGATGAGTATACCTACCAAACATAAAGGTACCGTCAATTTGTACCAATGGCTTGCAGTATGGAAATGCGTCTCGGCATTGCTTAAAGGTCCAAAACAGACGTTTGAACACTTGGCATCCACATAGCAATCGGCCGTTGTAGTACACGCGTTCCGTTTCAAGGTCTGTGATGGCACCTAGGACGTATCTCTCTAGCACTTGATACCACTGTCATATTTCATTATATGAGGCATCCCACCCACTATGCATCTTCTTTAACTCCTTTTGCTTAGTTATCTAAGCCTTACGGTAAGAGGGTGTATACCCCATTTGGTAATGGATATTGGCAATTAACACCGGTGCTGAAGTCTTGGGATCTGCTTTTACCGTGGGCAGTATCAAGCTAGCTAACATAGCTGAATCCATCTTCAGATGATCTTGTGAAACACCTATAAACGAAGTACATTAAATAATGCAACATTACATAATAAAAGTATTATTCAGATACCGTCAATACTATACCTGCAGCACATGTATGTGGACCTTTATACTTTTTAATCTCCCACAACCCTGTCCTTTTTCTTAACGAAGCGTAGATTTTCCATGAACATGTGCCGTCTTGCACCGCACACTTCGCCTTAAACTTATCAGATTTGGATTTAACGACGTGGTAGTTAACATCGTTTTTGATGCTATGTTGTTTCAAAGCACCAATAAAACTATCCTTATTGGTAAACTGATTACCAACTTTAATTCACCCGAATCTAGCCCTGAACTTGTACGATCACGCAACCGGTATGGTAGATCTAGAAACTCTAACACATCATCTGCAGACAGATCGACATTATGCATGTGGGCTGGAGGTGAGTATGCTCTGAATCGTGGATTTTCTTCTTCATCTAAACTCCTTTCAGCATCTTTAGGTTCTGTTGGAATAGGCTCCGGTTTAGAAAATAAGCCAACTTCTGCACCATCAGGCTCGGGCTCTCGAGGTGGATCCATATCGGAGTCATCTTCTAACCTACAATCATCTGCAGCGTACGAGGTCCCCTCACCGATTGACGTCGTATGGAATACATCATCCCTTCTTCTGGGCATTTCATAACATCCCCAATTGGATGTAAATTGCCAACCACCAGAACTTAATATTGTTCCCCAGTACGTATTTCCAGCATCAAACATCGAGCCACCGACGTACATGTCTCATCCACCGACAGAGTGTCTTGTGGGGGATGTGCATTCAACCCCACTACCAAATATGGGTTGTTCCGTATTTTCTAACCCACTAACTGAATGTCAGCCAGGGGTCATATATACATCTCGAACACCGGTCGCAAGTACATCATTTGGAGATATAAATTGTACATATAACTCAATATAAGGTGCTCCACTAGCAAGATGAGTCTGCACCATTGCCTTTAAGCTACGAGCACATTTTATGTCGAACGAGTCATATGTCATCGGATCAACAGAGGAACAAAATCGATACGTAATAGACAGAACTTTCATTGGCGTCGTTCCAAAAATTTTACGCCTAATTCTTTTATGAAGTTCTGTCAAATCTATGTTCTGGCTAAAAACCAGTCGCACCGTATTCTCCGATAAAAAAACAACACCGTTCTCGGTGTGGCAAACCTCACCATCGTAGTAAATAACAGCACTAATACGTTCACTCATATTTGAAACTCTAACCTTCTTAGCCTCTCTAAATTGTTTCTGCTGTGACTTATTCAATCTCAGAACATTTTTTGCCTCATTTATAGCCTCAGCCTAAACATGCTACTGTAGCAAAAGCGCATTCACGTGGGCACGATTTCACAAATTCTTCTCATAAAGCATCCTACTAGAAGCGATTTTATACTATTTGCTCAGAAACGTCAAGTCAAAATTATTTTTCCAGGACCTACTGTAGCAAAAGCGCGTCCATGAGGGCGTGATTTCACAAATTCTTCTCAAATAGCATGTTGCTTGCAGCGTTGTTTTATACTATTTGCTCAGAAACGTCAACTCAAAATTATTTTTTTAGGACCTACTGTAGCAAAAGCGTGTCCACGTGGGAGTGACTTCACAAATTTTTCTTATAAAGCATCCTGCTTGAAGCGTTTTTTTAAACTATTTGCTCAAAAATGTCAACTCAAAATTATTTCTTCCAGGACCAACTGTAACAAAAGCGCGACCACGAAGGCGCGATTTCACAAATTCTTCTCATAAAGCATGCTGCTTAAATCGTTTTTTAAACTATTTACTCAGAAACGTCAAGTCGAAATTATTTTTCTAGGACCTACTGTAGCAAAAGCGCGTACACGTGGGCGGGACTTCAAAAATCCTTCTGATAAATCATCCTGCTTTGATTTTATCTCAAAAACCGATAAACACGAAACGTAATCCTTAATTAATTTAATTACGAAACCCTAAACCCTAATCCCTTATTTGTTTACTTTTTTTCTCTAAAACCCCTAAAAACCCTAACGTGGGAAACACGGCGAAATCACGTCCCCAGGGGCGCGCTACGTGCCAGGAAATCGCGTCCACGTCAGCGCGCTTTGCTGACGTAGACACAAATCATGCTTCAGAGGACACGATTTGTTACCATGTCAGCAAAACGCGCTGACGTGGACGCGATTTCCTGGCACGTCCCCTGACATCGCGCTGACGTGGACGCGATTTAGGGGAAAAGGACCCATTCCGATAAATAATAAAATACCGGGCCCATTTTGATAAATTTAAAAAAAAAATTAGCTTTTTTGGTATTTTGCCCTGCTTTAAACTCATTTCCGTATGTCAACAGTCAATTTGATTTTGACCTAAATTATTACATAATGATAAAGTTTCTTTTTATGCTCTTTGAAAATGGGATTTACGTATGAAAATGTTAAATTCGATTTCTCTCTCCATTTGAAAATTTCGTACTAATTTATGTATAATCTATAAGCTCGATTTCTGAACCAAAATATTTTTATTAACCATTATTAGATAATAACAAAAGTATTATTATTTAAAAAAATAATTGTTGAGTATAAATACTTGAATATAAAATTTTAAATAGTTAATATTGAACTAAATTTTGTATTTATATTATTTTAAATAATAATCACTTATTAATATTACATAATATTATAAATTTACGTTATTTTCATTCAAGTAAAAATCAATCGGTAGTATTATTTGATTTCACCGACAAACAACATCAAAACTTTTTCAAGTGATCGTATGAGATGATATTTTTGTGCTCATGATTATGTTCTTGCTTGGAGGTCTCCAATATTTCTTGAAAGCTTTGATGATGCTGAAAATATCAAATCACTCGAATTTGAAAAAAATATTGAACTAATAAGATTACCCTTTATTATTCATTATATTACTAAATTGATATTATTCAAAATTTCTTTTATTCAATAACCAGAATTAAACGGGGATATATAGCTTGTAGACGTCGAACAAAAATTGGTTTATTTGCATCAAGCTTTCGAGGGGTTCATTCAAGACTTACTCGAACTATTACTCAACAAAGAATAAAAGCTTCAGTTTCGGCTCATCGGGATAGAGATAGAAAAAAATGAGATTTTAGTCGTTTGTGGATCACTCGAATAAATGCATTAATTCACGGAGTGGGGGTACCCTATAGTTATAGTAGACTTATCAATACACAAATGTATAACTCCTCAAGAATTTTAATTGTGCTTATATTCATTAGTGCAGGAATTGGGTTCAAGCTTTCCCTAACCCCTTCTCATCAATAGACTCCTGACGTATATGAAGGAGTGCGGTTCGTTCGATAAATTCCTACCTCTCTATCTATCTCTTAGATGTTTGGATTTTTCAAAACTCACATGCAGAAGAGAAATGTTATACCCACTCAGACCAAGATATAACTTTGACTTTGACTTGTTCAAAAATAACAATTAAGGTGCTTTTATGCAACTATATAGTTAAGTTGAACTAGAACCCAATGTATTAAGAATAAATAATATTAATTAATAATAATAATAATAGATAAAATTGTATCAATAATAATTTTTATTTTTTGCGTATAATTTTTATCTCATTTTAGTATTTATTTAATTATTTTATATTATTTGGATAAAAAAACCCTGTAATATTACTACTAATGTAAACTTCTTTTGCAACTCATAATTATAAATTAAATTATAATATTAGGGTTTTTTATCCAAATAATTAAATAAATACTTAAATGAGATAAAGGCAGTAATATTTACGAATCTAGGCAGGAGTTACAGTAAAATACCAGTGCCGCCTAACCAATCGGCAGCACCCCTCTCCCTAACCACCGATCACATTAGCTTTTTAAAAAATAATTTTTTATGGGTGTCGCCTGGTCAATCAGCAACACCAATATTGTACAGATTTAATCCCCATAGATTAACCTCTTCCTACTATTCTTTCATCACTAGAAAGGAAAAATAATGGTTTTGGTCTTTCCATTATGTTTAAATTTAAATTTTAGTCCTTTAGTGTAATTTGGTAGTGGAAATAGGTAACACTGTTAATTATTCTAATTTTATAAACAAATGAAAGAACCTATCTAGGTACACACAAGCACTTTCCATAACTGAAACCTACGTTTTCTTTTAGGTTAAATGATTGTTTAGGTCTCTATATTATATTTTAATTCAAGATTTGGTCTTTAAACTTCAATTTGAAGTAATTTAGTCCTTCTATGCTTATAATGTAATTAGTCAATTCAAATATATAACATAATCAAATGTTGATACGATTTTTTCTTCAAAACAACCCTCAAACTCATCACGTCAACGTAAAAAAAAATCTATGTTATAAAATTGGAATATTTAACAGTGTTACCTATTTCCATTACCAAATCACACTAAAGGACTAAACTTTAAATTCAAACATAATGGAAAGACCAAAACCATTATTTTTCCTTTCTGGTGATGAAAGAATAGCAGTAAGGGGTTAATCTATGGCAATTAAATCTGTACAATACTGGTGTCGCCGATTGACCAGGCGGCACCCATAAAAAAATATTATTTTTTAAAAGCTGATGTGACCGATGACTAAGGAGAGGGGTGTAGTCGATTGGTCAGGCGGCACCGATTTTTTACCGTAACTCCTGTCTGGATTCGTAAATATTAATGTATTTATCCCATTTCAATATTTATTTCATTATTTTATATTATTTAGGTAAAAACCCAATATTACATTTGTGATTAATTTATTGGGATAAATTTAATTTTAATTGTGATTAATTAACTGTTTCAAGTACGATAGATTAATTAAAAAAATTGACGTAAAATACATTTAAATTGAATAGAATGCTAAATATAAAGGAAAGGAAAATTTTATTTATTAATTATCACTTAATTAATATTAACATTATATACCAAATAAAATTTAAACTTGATTTTATAATTAACCTCCAAACTTTAGTGATAGTTTTGGCACACTAAAAGCACAAATATACTGTAAGCTCTTCATCTTCGCATCCAACTATCTTATGTTGGGTGCATCCCTCCTTAATTTGGAATTAGGGAGATGAGACTTATTTTATGGGAGGTGTATCACATATTTGAGGATGAATCATCCACATTCATGTACATTATTAGCTTAATTTACATTTTTCAAAGTCATCCATTTATGGTGGATTTATCTAAAATTTATGAATGATGTCTTTTGAGAACCCCATTGGTCTACTATAAATATGAGGTTTTGGGAAGGCTTTTGGTAGAAAGGGAGAAACATCAAAACTCAATCACAAGTGAGTTCACCAAGAGAGAAAAATAGAGAGAGAGCCAGCATTGTGTGAGAATTGTAAACCATCCTAATTGGATGAGATTAGGGGTGTTCGAACTTCGGTTAAAACTAAATTAATCGATTGAACCGATCTAATTTGGTTAATCAATCGGTTGATGATTTTTTAGAAGTTCAATTATCGGTTAATTCGGTTCGAAATTGGGAATTAACCAAACTTAATAATTAATAATACAAATTATATGTAGTTTTAATTCGGATAATTCGGTCAAATGAACATTATCATTTTTTATATGGTTTATACTTGTTTTAACCAAAAAAAACAATAACATATAAATTTCGATTAATTCGGTTAACCGACCAAATTAACTGAAATATTTCGATTCGGTTAATTTTTTTTGAAAAAATTTCAGTTCAATTAACGATTAAAGAATTAAAAAGTTCGATTAATATTAGTTCGGTTCAATTAACCGTTTAAACACCCCTAGATGAGATATTTAATGTAATTTTACTCATATAATAGTATAAGGCAAGTTTGCACTAGACTAAAGTCCTATGGTTTTTCCCATTTGAGTTTTCCGCGTCAACGAAATTTTTGTGTGTGCTTGTTCTCTTTAATTTTCACCTATTATTTCCCATTTCAATTACACAAAGAGGGAAATAAGTATTCTCTAACATACTCGATTCTTCCCAACAATGGTATTAAAAGCTAAGTTGTAATAGCCATCATTTATCTCGTGTTATTAAAATGGGGGGAAGTGTTACTCATGATGGTGACATGTTCAAACTCACAGTAGATAATTCATCCTATTAGAAGTCAATGATGGAAGATCATATTTATTTTAAATATTTGTATGAGATAATGCCCGAAGGGAAGAATGGGAGCTCTTAAACCGAAAGGCGGTGGCCATGATTCGCAAGTATGTTGATCAAAATTTCTACATACATCAATGCCTACGAATTATGGACAAAACTAGATTCCAAGATCTAGAAGAAGAAACCTCGTAATAAGGCCTATATGGTGAGACTTTTGGTCAAACTTGAGTGCAAAGATGGCCAAAGCATGATTGAGCATCTAAACACTTTTAAAGGGATTCTGAATCAACTAACCAAGATAGATATGAAGATTGATGATGAGTTGTAGGCACTATTATTACTAAGCTCTTTATCAGAGAGTTAGGACACTCTCGTTGTCACTTTGAGCAATTCAGCATCGGAAAGAAAACTCACAACAGACACTTTTTTAGATAATTTGATAAACGAAAAGGCTAGGAGGAAGGAACAAGATTTACCTAGTCAATCAGAAGCCAATATGGTGGAGAATCGTGGAAGGAATGAGAACCGTGAAAGAAATAAGACTTAAGGCTATGACAAGTCTCGTGGGCAAGCTAGATCTCACTCAAAAATCATTTGTTACTATTGCGGCAAACCCAATCACAAAAAGTCAGAGTGCTGAAATCTCAAAAGAGACCAAAAGAATGGGACAATCAAATCCAACCAAATTGATCCAAAGAAAAAAGAAATAAATAGCACAACCTTCGTAGTTGCAAAGGAAGATAAAGATGGAATCTTTCTATTTGAGAAAGTTAATTATCTTAACATTGCTCATGATGATTACTCATAGATTGTTGACTCGGGAGCTTCATTTCACATAACCCCACATGGACATTTTTTTCTCAACATTCCAAAGTGGTGATTTTGGTATAGTGAAAATGGGAAATCAAGTAACAAGCAAGATTGTGGGTATGGGCAATGTCATCATGAAGATTAATATTGACTGTGAATCATATTAAAAGATGTTAGACATGTACCAAATATGCGTCTTAATCTTATTTCAGCTGGAAAACTAGATGACACTGGTTATATGAATCATTTTGTTTGAGAAAAATGGAAACTCACTAGAAATAGCATGATCATTGCTAAAGGAAGCAAGCAAAGTTCCTTGTTCATAACACAGGGAAAGTTACGCACGGGAGAAGCCAATGTTGCATATGATAACTCATGTTTAGAGCTATGGCATAAGAGGCTAGAGCACATAAGTGAAAAGGGATTACAAATCCATGCCCAAAAAGAGCTTCTTCTAGAGGTGAAAGGTAAATCACTTGAGGCTTGCATTCATTGTTTAGCTAGAAAGCAACAAAGAATTTCATTTTGTCGAAGTAATCAACCACATAGAAGAAAACATGTTCTTGATTTAGTGCATATGGATGTTTGTTCAATGACTGCACTAGGTTGTGCTCTAAACTTTGTCACCTTTATTGATGACCATTCAAGAAAAGTTTGGGTATTCTTTTTGAAAACAAAAGACCAGGTACTTGAGGCATTCAAGGAATTTCATGCTAAGGTGGAATGTAATACTAAAAGAAAGTTGAAATGTGTGAGAGTTGATAATGGGGGAAAGTATCAAAGCCTTTTTGAAACATTTTACAAGTCGTATGGCATCAGGCTCGAAAAGGCTCCACCCAAGACACTACAATTAAATGGCATGGTTGAGAGGATGAATCGAACCATTAAAGAAATAGTTCAAAGGTGCTTTCAAATGCTAAATTGTCTAAATCTTTTTAAGGAGAAGTAGTGAAGACTGCCATCATTATCATCAATCATTCTCCTTCTAGTGTTTTGGATGGAGATATCCAAGAACATATATAAATAGGCCAGAAGGCATCATATGAATACTTTAAGATGTTTGGTTATCGAGCTTTTGTCCACATTTCTAAGGACGAATGTTCCAAGCTTGATACAAAGACAAAGCAGTGCATCTATCTTGGATCACCTCAAGATGAGTTAGGTTACCGATTATGGGATCCGGTGAAGAAAAATATTGTTAGAAGTTAAGATGTTGTGTTTTTCGAGGACTATACCATTGAAGACGCTAAAAAACTGAGGAGCCCTGTATCTAAGGTCAGTACTCGTATTTTCATGATCCACTACCAATGGTAAGACATGAAACTATTGAAGACAGAGATACTGAAAACTAGAATAAAAATGACAAGTCATCAATAGAGAAATCATCAATAGAAATAAATGAAGATCAACCTGTTGAGATAAGTAAACCAGAAGTTAAACCTCAGCGAGAAGTAAAGATATTGGTACGTGAAAGGAGACCACCTAATAAATATCCTTCAAGTGAGTATGTGACAGTCGTAAACAAAGAAAAGCCTTAAAGCTTTTATGATGCAATAAATGATTATCACAAAAAAAGAATGGTTAAAATTCATACAAGAAGAAATGCAGTCTTTGCATGATAACCAGACTTATAATTTTGTGGAGTTACCCATAGGAAAATGTGTTTTGAAAAACAAATGGGTATACAAACTTAAAACTGAAGAGAACAACAAGAAGCTCAGACATAAGGCTAGAATTATTGTCAAAGGCTGCAATCAGAAAAAAAGGAATTAATTTTGAATAATTTTTTTTCCTGTGGTCAAGATGTCATCTGTTCGAGTTATACTTGGTTTGGCTGACAGTTTAGACTTAGACGTTGAACAACTTGATGTGAAAACGAAATTTCTCTAAGAGGAGATTTATATGGAGCAACCTGAGGGATTTATAATGCCAGGAAAAGAAAACTTAGTGTACAGACTCAAAAAGAGCCTTTATAGTCTTAAAAGGCACCATGACAATGGTACAAGAAGTTTGACTCTTTTATGACTCAGCAGTAATTTAAGAAGACCAACATTGAGTATTGTGTCTTTGTAAAAAGGTATGATGGTGGAGATTTTATCATATTATTGCTTTATGTTGATGATATGTTAATTGTTGGGCAAGATAAGAAGAAAACTGCAACTCTTAAAAAGCCTTAAGCAATTCCTTTGCCATAAAAGATTTGGGCCCCAAAAAAATAAATCCATAGAATTAATATCATTAGAAATTGTTACAAGAAGTTATCTATCTCAAGAACAATATATTAGGAAAGTTCTTCAAAAATTCAACTTGCACAAGTCCAAACCAGTTAATGTTCCACTTGCTGGACATTTCAAGTTAAGCAAAAGTCAAATTCCCACAAGTGAGAAAGAGAAAGAAGAAATGGAAAAAGTCTTATATTCATCTGCATTTGGGAGTCTTATGTATGCCATGATTTGTACCAGACCCGACATTGCACATGCTATTAGAATGGTGAGTCGATTCCTATCGAATCCAAGTAAAGTCCAGCGGGAGGCTATGAAATAGATTTTTCGGTATCTATGTGCCACATCAAATAGATGTTTGTGCTTTGGAAAAAGGAAGCTAGAACTGAGTGGGTACACAGATGTGGATATGGCTAAAGAAGTTGACTCAAGAAAATCAATATCAGGGTATGTGGCTATTTTTTCAGGGGGAGTTGTCTCTTAACAGTCAAAGCTCCAAAAATGTGTGGCATTATCAACCATTGAAGTAGGGTATATTGCAGCAACTGAAGCGTGCAAAGAGATGTTATGGATGAAAAAATTTCAGCTAGAATTGGGCCCACAAGTAGGAAAAGTATGTCCTTAAATGTGATAATCAAAGTGTTATTCGTTTAGCTAAAAATTTAGCCTATCACTCTCGGAAAAAACACATTGATGTACGTTAACATTAGATACGAGATGTATTAGAAGAAAAATTTCTTGAACTAAATAAAGTTCACACTGATGATTACTAGTCTGATATGATGACAAATGTGATTCCGACCAGAAAGTTTGAAGAATGTTTTCAAGGATCCAATTTGCTTGCTCCCCCACAATTAAGTCAAGAAGGGGGAGATTTGTTGGGTGCATCCTTCCTTAATTGGGAATTAGGGAGATGAACTTAATTGGGAATTAAGGAGATGAACCTTATTCCAAGAAAGGTGTATCACATGTTTGGGGGATGAATCAACTACAATCATGTATGTTAGTAACTCAATTTACATTTCCCAAGTTCATCCGTTTATGGTGGATTTGTCTATGAATGATGTCTTTTGGGAACCCCGTTGCTCTATTATAAATATGAGATTTTGGGAAGGTTTTTGGTAGAGAGGGAGAAGCATAAAAACTCAATCACAAGTAAGTTCACCAAGAGAGAAAAATAAAGAGAGAGCCACCATTGTTTGAGAATTGTAAACCATCCTAATTGAATGAGATATTAATTGTAATCCTACTCATATAATAGTAGAAGACAAGTTTGCACTGGACTAAAGTCCTGCGGTTTTTCCCATTTGGGTTTTCCGCATCAACAAAATTTTTGTGTGTTCTTGTTCTCTTAATTTTCACCTATTATTGCCCATTTCAATTACACAAAGAGAGAAATAAGGATTCTCTAACATACTCGGTTCTTCCCAACATCCTAAAGGTAAAATATATTGCTTTTTGTAACAAAAATTCTTTGTTTTCTTCGATTGTTTTCGATTCTTTTAGCCCTTTATTTGATTTAGATTTCTTTTAACTTTATCATATTATAATTAGAAGAATTTCTTTAAGAATAGAGCATTAAAGTAATAGTTTTTCAAAAAATAATATTGAATTATATTTGAATAACAATTACACTAGAGAGAGATAGATTATAATTTTAATTAACGATAAGGTAATATTATGGCTAGCTAATTTTTTTATTTCAATTTTTTATTATAGTTTTCAATTTTAGTTTCAAATTTATATATTATTTTTAATAGTATTTTGTATTAATTCAATAAGATATGCACTAAAATTATTTTTTATTTCTTTAATAATAAATTTTTGTTTCATGTAATATAAAATAATTAAAATATTTTATTATAAGGTATTTCTTATCTATAAATTTTAATAATTTAAATTATAAAGAAAGTGCAATTCCAAATGAATATAAAGTATATTTCAGTATTTGATATCAACTTTTTTATTCAAGATTTTTTAGCTTTAATATAATAAAATATCTTTTAACTAGAGTCAATTTTTTTAAAACAATCTCATTATAGGTTCAGATTATATCTGCTCTTTTTGACAAAAATGCTTAGAATTACTCATAAACCTTCTCCAACCCATAAATAGAAGGATAATATACTTTAGCACACTCAAACCCGCATCCTCCTGCATTAACAACAATGTCTATTCCAATCGAGCTAAGACTTAATCGGCAAATTAGAGTCAATTTAAAATAATAATATTTTACTTATTTATATATATGAAACTAAAATTGGATCTAACTAATCAATATAAAAAATCATATTCGTAATCAAATCTAAACATAAATTGAATTCTTTATATTCAAAACAATGTTTTTTCCGTTTTTAAATTTTTATAGAATCGTGTAGATTATTCCTTTTCGTTTTTTTAATTTTCTGACGAATAAAATTAAGCAAACGTTAAAATTAATCTAAACCTTCATGGATATTCCCAAGCAAGCTTATAGGAAATCGAGCATGGATGAACTGAAGAGAGAAAGGGAACATGGAACCAAAGTGGTTTGGGTAAAGGGAACATGGAACCAAAGTGGTTTGGGTAAAGTTGAGGGTAAGTTTTGTATGGTAGCCATTTTAGTCATTGAGAGTGTACAACTCGTTTAAAGAATCCGTGAAACAACATAATTTCAAAAGGGAGAGAATGTTGTAGGTAAGATAAATAAGGTGGTCGTGGGGGTTGGTTAGGAGGTCGAGGGAATGGGCTCGGGAAACTTTTTTGAGGGTGGACTGGCATAAGTCACGACAGGCGAGGTCTTCGAGTAAGGCGAGCTTGTGGACTAGGTCACTAAGAAATCCAAATTGGTTCGTTAAAACGGTGATAGATGATGAGAGTTTGTAATTGTGGGGTGAGAATATTGAAGCAAGTTTTATTTTGGTTTAAGCTTTTGCTTTTTCTTTTTTCATAAACATTAAAAAGTTTTAACAAATGAATAATATAAAAAAAAACTACGTTTAAAGAAATGGAGAAGAAAGGAAAACAAAGGGAGAAATAGAAGAGAATGGAAAATAAAGAAGAAGAAAAAAAGGAAAGTTAAAAGAACATAAAAGAAAAAAGGCAAATTACTCAAAACAAAAAATATGGGGATCAATTGTATAATTTAACCTAAAATTTTTGTTTGAAATGATGATTTAACATGCCAAGTAGCTTATAGTTACACCGTTAACAAAAATTAACGACTTAGTGACTAAAATGTTATAATATGATAACATAAGTGACTAAAATATAACATTTCAAACATAAGTAACTAAAATGTAACCTAAGGTAAATAAAAGTGACTATTTCAATAGTTTAGCCCAAAATATATTTATGCTACTTTGATAAACACTTTCATCGTATAATATATATCGTATGTCATACAAAATTACTTTGAATAATTTTGTATTATTACTTAAATTATGATTTCAACTATGTTTATTAATTCATAAAATATTATTTACATTAAATATGTTATTTATTTTTATCTTTTATCTTTAAAAAAATGTATACCACGTGCAACACAAGTAAAGAAGAAAACTAGTAAATAATAATATGTGGTAGATTGAATTTTTTAAAAAATTTATATTATTGGGATAAAAAGAAGAAGCTAGATACATATTGTAGACCTCGCATGGAATTTTTCTTTTTTTAATTAAGAATTTTATTTTATTTTCATAGAATTTCCACTTCTTTTGAATTTATCTATTTTACAAATTTACCTTACTATAAAATTTAGGAAAAATTTCATGATATTTGAAATATCTTCTAATATATTTAAAAAACTTGAGAATTTTGTGGGTGTTTTTCTATTCTTAAAAATGTCATTATTTTAATTTTATGTATTTTCAATAATATTATATATTCTAAAAATTAAGATTCTTTTTACATTGTTCTTTTGAATTTTCACTTTTTATTTTTCTTATTACTGTGCCCGAAAAAGGATTATATGATATTCTGTGCCCAGTAACTATAAATGTCAAACTCATAAAAAAAATAAATATGGAAGTAATGACGGGTTACAACTTTGAAGGTTAAAAAAATACTTGATAAAAAAGAATTAGTGATTATTTCTTTCCAAAAATTAGTCTAGCGGCCTGAATGCCGAAAGCGACCACGTCCTCTTCTCCCTCTCCCACGCCCACGGCTTGACTGGTTGATGGAAATTGTTGAGAATTGGACAGATGATGGTATGTTGACAGTCTCTTCCTCGCCTTTTTCTTCTGTAAAAAAACCTTTAAAATTATTATCATTACTACTATACTCAAGCTTTATAAGCTTATTTTTTTTATAATATTAATTTTTAACAACATTGACTGAATAATTACTTTTTTCATGTAGGAATTTGAGTAAGCCTTGAAAGGCAGCCTCTGCATTGGAGTTGCTGTTCTTCTTCAACAACTCCCCTGCAACTTCTGCAGGGCTCACATTCACTTCCTCCAACAGCTTCTCAATCTGCTCGAAAACACCATGATCCCTAATCCCAAAATAGTTGAAGGCAAGCTGCTTGAATACGGATGCATTGCAGTATGACATGTGAACATGCATGTCCATCCGACCAGGTCTCACCAGTGCCGGCTCTAACCGTTTTTTATGATTCGTCGTGAAGATTATGATTCGTTCTTCACCACAGCATGACCAAAGCCCATCAATGACATTCAAAAGTCCAGACAATGTTATTTGATTATCACCTTGATTGCTATGAGCTTCGGCCTCCTCCGATTCTCGGTTTTCTAGCTCGATAGAGCAGTCAATATCCTCGACGACTAGTATGGACCGGCTAGAAATGGAGAGCAACAAAAACCGAAGATCCGAGTTATTACGGACGTCAGTAAGATCCAAGTCATAGATATCATATTTCAAGTGATTAGCCATTGCTGCTATCAAACTTGATTTGCCTGTCCCTGGAGGACCATACAACAGATATCCACGTTTCCAAGCTTTACCAACTCTTTTATAGTATTCTTCCCCATTTGTAAACATTTCAAGATCCTCCATTACAGCCCTTTTCAGCTCCCAATCCATAGCCAAACTGTTGAACGTCATTGGGTGTTTAAATATGACCTCGTCGTCATCCCATCTTCCATAAACAACTGTGTGGAGTTTTATACTCTTATTCTCTTCTCTCATCAACTTTGCCCTTTCTAAAATGTAAGGCAAGTATGAATCAATCACTAAATCTTTGTTCCTCTTATGAAAACTTAGCTCATAGTGTCTAACTTCAGACCTTTGAGATGAATTAACATCCCCATGGTTGTGGGAAGGAACTTGGGAACAAACCAGTTTCCATTTCATCTCAACATTTTCATAAACATCGACCAATGTTCCACCTCGATCCATGGATAAAGATAAGTTGTTGTCCTTGTCAGTTTTGCCCACCTTAACTCTTTGGATGGAAGGGGTTGCAGTTTTGGTTCCCAAGTATGCATCAGCAGCTTCAAACACTTGGTTTACAACATGCCCTCTGAATTCATCTATCACAATTGTTAACTGAGAAGAGAAACGGTGAGATAGGCCCCGTAAGCGCATGGAAAAGTAGTTGGTGATTTCTGCTGGGAAGAAATCGTTGGCAATGGTACGAATCACCATTGCTGTGGCTGCTATGGAGGCTGCTGTTGATAAAAGGCCATTGGTTTTCATCTCTTTCCTCTGAGACAACATTTTTGTGAAGTTTTGATGGTGGGTCTTGTTGAAAATATTTGAAAATATTTGTGTTGATGAAAAGGTTTTCAGAGAATGTTTGTGAGGCTATAGGTAAAACCCACAAATCCTGGCTTTCATTTGAGATGGCTCACCAAAATTTATATGGAGCTTTGCTGACCATTTCAGAGGAGACTATAATATTTGGACTTTGACATTTCCTTTCCTTCTTCTCCAAGGTCTTGTGACATTTCTTTTGAATTGAATATAATAAATATGCAATACAAAAAATAATACCAACACAACATAAATAGAATGAATTCATCAAAATTTATATAAGTTGTTTAACATTTTAAAAAATTAGATAAATATTATGGATTTAATTTCATCCCAAGACCTTTTCAACCTTGACATTTCCATTCCTAATGTTTCAAATTAGACCGCTGACTTGGTTATAATGTCATAAAAAATAACTAACGATTAAGTTTAGTTTGACCTCTATTGATTTTGAATTATCATGTTTAATACAATATTTGTGACATTAAATTCGTTACAACAAAGGATCCCCGTCAAAATAAATTCTTAATTGATATCAAAAATTTAGACTACAAAATATAATACAAGATTATTGACATTTGTGATTAAAGATTAGGACTACAAAAATAATCTATAATTAAAATGATTAAAAATGAAAAAAGAAAAAAAGTGCTTCCTCAATATCAACGGGGATTTGGGGCCGCTGCTGAAACATGATAGTTTCTAATGTAAGAAAAGTCTCTTTTCTGAACCATCCTCATACCAAACGCCACCTTACTGCAGATTAAGCTCCATCCCAGCTCTTCTTAGACCTTAGGCAAAATCAGGCAGGCACCATCATCGGATGTACTTCACCTTTGGCACTCAGCAATCCTTAATCTTATCAAAACATGTTCACATGCCCTCATTCACGCTTAACTAAATCAATACTAGTATCCCACATTACTGCCCATAAAGTGTTATACTTTGGCCTACACTATCCAGCAAGGACTTGCTATTCTTTTCAACATATATAAAAGGCACTGCCCTACTGAGCATAATTCAGGCTCGCACACCCTCTTTCCTTTCATTTGAGAGCAGAATTTCAGTGGCAACTTCGTTTTCAAAATAATGTATAAGCATTTTGCAGTTATTAAGTGTGAGGTTCTCCTTGCAACAGCTTTGTTCCCAATTCTTCCCTTGGCTTAGATGAAATCCCTTTGGCTAACATTTCCTCATCATACTTCCGAGCCATATCTAACATGCCCTTTTCAATCAACGCATCAATCAGAGCATTGTATGCAAACTCATTCGGGCTACTTCCTAGTTCTTCCATCTTCTTCCAAACCATAAAAACCGGTCGAAGAAATCCCCATCTCCCAAACTTCCTCATAAGCATCACATATGTGTCCATCCTTGGCTGAACCCCATTCCTAATCATCAAATCAAACAACTTAAGTATCTCTCTAGGCTTCTCAAGAGACCCAAAAAAGCAATGGTATGTAATCACATCAGGTGCACAATCGTTCTTCAGCATTTGGTCAAGCACGGAATAAGCTTGCCTCACCCTCCCATTCTCAAGCAAAAGCTTTATAACCGTATTATAAGTGACAACATTCGGCTCACAACCCAAATCCCTCATCTCCCTGAATACCCCAACACCAAATTCCACACCGTCTGAAACACCAATAGCACAAATTACAGTATTATACGCCACAACATCCAACTTCATCCCTTTCTTCTTCATCTCCTTATACAACTTCACTGCCTTCCACGGCTTCCCACACTTGCACATTATATCCATGTAAATAGAATAAGAATGCAAATCTTTCTTAATACCCTTTTTATCCATTTCTTCCCAAAATTCCCTACATTTACTCCACCACCCCATTTTAAACCACCCACGAAGAATCATATTATGAATCTTAGTATCATTCACATTAAAACCCAAGTCCTTACTTCTACCGAAAAAGCACAATTCATGTGCCTCAATTACATGCTTATACTCACAAAGTGCATCAACAAGGTTACAGAATGAAATATTATCTTTCAAATTGAATTCCCCTAATCTATCAAAAGTAGCAATAGCTTCATTAACAAGATGGGCAGTTATATAACGCTTAAACATGATGCGAAACGTGGCATGATTGGGCATCGAATAAGGGTTGTTCTTCATTCTACGAACCAAATCCCATGAAAGATCAAACTCAAAATACTTACCCAAAATGTCCAACATCTTGTTGAAGGTGTCTGTGGTGTGGGTGAAGTGGCAAGCTGCTTCGACCCAATTGAAGAACTCAAAGGCGCGTTTCCAGTCTTCGGAGTAGCAAGAGAGGGTTTCGTGGACGGTTCGGTGGTCGACATGGGATTGGTCCGGGAGGGGATTTGGGGACTGAGAGTGGAAATGAGGAGTGGCGTTTGGGAATATAGAGTGAGAATTAGAGGAAAAGAGTCGATGAATTGGTGAAATCAGTGAAAAGGGGCTGAGGCGTTTTGCGGAGATTGAAAAAATCATTCTTGCACAACCATGGACTATGGCCATCCAAGCCAAGCCTCTGTCTTGAAACCTGCAAGAAACCCAAAAAGAGAAATCAGTGAGAAAAACAAAGAAGGAGAGGAATTGGCTTAACTTCTCCGATTGAGTTCAGAACCGGAACTCTGGGACTCCGCTCGACGATCCGAACGGTGACGAGGCGTATTCGGACAAGGGGAACAACATACCAACGACCGAAGACGATCCGACGGTGTAGGTTGGAGATCGGAGAAAGAAAAGGTTCAAAGCTTTCGCCTTTGTTTCATGAAGTTTGGGTCCGGTTCTTGGTGATCTGACTAGATAGAATTGAAGAGTGAAAAAAGAAGAGCTCCATGGTGATGGCGGTCGACCGGTTGCGGCGGCGTTAAGTGGGAAGAAAAAAAGAAAAGAGGGTAAAAAAGGAAATAAAGTAAAGAAAAAAATTTTGGTGTAAATAGCTTTCAAGCTTTAAAAAGCAATTAAGTTCGGATTTTTTTTTATTTAATTAGGTACTTAAATTGTTAAAATGTATAGAAAAAAAAAACTCTTTAATCGTTAACTTTTAACACTTGACTGTTAAAGTTAACTATCTCAAATTTTTTCAGTTAAAGGTACTCGAGTTATAATCACGATGTAAATTATGGACAATTAATTTTAACGGTAAACTGTTAAAGTTAACAGTCAAAAAGAAAAAGTAAGAGTTTAATTGTTTTTTTTAATTCAATAATTTTTAATACATTATAAATTTTAAATATAAAATTAATAGAAAATAAGAGTTTAATTTTGTTTTAATTTAAGAATTTTTTAATACATTATAAAAATTTAAATACAAAATTGAATAAAAAATAAGAGTTTAATTTTTTTAAAATTAAGATTTTTTTTATGCCCATGAGACAAGATAAATGAAAAAAGTTTCTCGAGTTCATTCCCTCAACCTCCTAACCAACCCCCATGACCACCTTATTTACCTTACCTACAACATTCTCGCCATCTCGAAATTACGTTGTTTCATAGATTCTTCAAACGAGCTCGACACTCTCAATGACTAAAATGACCACCATATGAAACTTACCCTCAACTTTACCCAAACTAGTTTGGTTCCATGATTCCTTTCTCTATCCGGTTCATCCATGCTCGGCTTCCAATCAAGCTTGCTAGGGAATATCCAATAAGGTTTAAATTAATTTTTTGCTTAATTTTATTTGCCAGAAAATAAAAGGAAAGGAAAGGAATAATCTACACGATTCTGTCAAAATTTGGAAAGGGAAAAAATTGTAACGAATATAAAAAATTCAGTTTATATTTAGATTTGATTAAGGATATGGTTTTTTATATGGGTAAACTATTAAAATAGTCACTTTTGTTTGGCTCATGTTACATTTTAGTCACTTATGTTTGAAATGTTTCGTTTTAGTCACTTATGTTATCACGTTGTAACATTTTAGTCACTGAGCCGTTAGTTTCTGTTAACGGTGTAACAGTAAACTGATGTGGCACGTTAAATCACCATTTCAAACAAAAATTCTAGGTTAATTTATACAATCGGTCCCATATTTTTTCGTTTGGAGCAATTTAATTTTTTTCTTTTATGTTTTTTTAACTTTCTTTCTTTTTCATTCTCTTATGCTTCTCCCTTTGTTTTCCTCCCTTCTCCATTTCTTTCAACGTAGTTTTTCTATGTTTTATTTTTTTGAACAATTTAATTTTTCCGAGTGAGGCGAACTTGTGGACTAGTTACAAATGGAAAACATAGAAAAACTATGTTAAAAGAAATGAAGAAGGGAGGAAAATAGAGGGAGAAGCATAAGAGAATGGAAAAAAAAGTTAGAAGAACATAAAAGAAATTTTTTAAATTGTTGAAAATGAAAAAATATAGGGACCAATTGTAGAATTTAACTTAAAATTTTCGTTTGAAATGATGATTTAGCGTGCCACTCAGCTTATCGTTACACCATTGTCGGCAATTAACGACTCAGTGACTAAAATGTTACAACACGATAATGTAAGTGACTAAAACGTAACATTTCAAACAAAAGTGACTAAAATGTAACCTGAGGCAAACAAAAGTGACTATTTTGGTAGTTTACCCTTTTTATATTGATGAAATACATCTAGTTTTAGTTTCAAAATTAGGTTAGATTCAAATCGAGATTTGATTAAGAATTATTGGTATTCGATTTTGAGTGAAATTCAATTTAGGAATCATGTGAAAAAACAAGGACTTGGTTTATTCGGTGGGCAAAGATTATGTTTTTATAGTGAAGAATATGTTAAGAAAGAAAAAATAAAGGGGGTGAAGAATGGAAGAAAAATAAAGAAATAAAAAGAAAAATATTAAGTTGTTCAAAAAAATAAAAGTACATGAACTAGTTGTGAAATTTGGCCTAAAATTTTAGTCTGATATGATGAAATAACGAGCCACGTCAGATTGTCTTTACACCATTAACAACAGTTAACCAAAATGTGACAAAATGATAATATAAATGACTAAAACGTAATATTTCAAATATAAGTAACTAAAATGTAACATGAGACAAACAAAAGTGACTATTTTAATAGTTTACCCAAAAATAAAATGTCAACATTCATATTTAACATATATAGTGAATCTATTATTATATTGGATTAGTAGTCATCGATCTTTATTAAAATCGAGATTCCCTTTTCCAAATCAAATCGAAAACTTTATCTTTTTAAATAAAACTCGATATTTTTGTCTTAATCAAAGTTAAAAAGAGATATTTTTGTTTTGGAATAAAATGTGTTTTACTCTAAAAATATGTAAATAAATAAATAAGTTTTTTTCATGGGATCACATTTAATTATTTAAATGTCAAAATTAAATTCGTATTTTTAAAATTTGAAATAATACGATGTATCAATTTTAAGCATTGCAATGTTAAAAATTTATGTTTTTCTTTAATAAAGATTTTAAAAGATTCATTTTTAAACAGATTGCTTTATAAGTAATTGATCACAACAGATAAAAAGAATCAGTTGCGATTCTCTCAATTTTATTAAAATAAAATCCCATATTTTTTTATTTTACAAATCAATATAGATTGATTGAACCAATCCAAACATAAAAGTGTTTTTGAATTTTGTACACATAAATGGCACCCTTAAAAAAATGTATGGTTGTTGGTAGTTTTCCTAAAATTAGTATTTATAATTGAATAATAACCTAAAATAGTTAAAAAAAAAATTTAACATAAAAATAAGCTATCTACCTGTCAGTAAATTAAATTATCCTCGTCAACTTTTGTTTTAGACCTTATAATATAATGTATATACTAATTTTTTTACCATTTTAGACTTTGTAATATAATATATACTAACCTTTTTACATGTGCAATACATGAATTGATCGTATGCATTTTAACTCAATTTTATCATATGATTGATAATCAGTGTATTACTATAATCTCTAGAGTTAACACCTTTAGTAAATGCTAAATCTGGATATTCGGCACGTGAATTTATTTTCAAAATCATTTATTTCATGTGGATAATATAACATCATATAAAAATATAAATAAAATAAATAGAATTAAATTAAAAAGTAAAAACTAAACTTAAATAAAGTAAATTTAACTTTAAGAAACGTCAAATTTTAACTCAAAATTTCTTCAATTAAAAAGAACCCAAATTTTTTTGAATTTATCGAAAACAAAATTTCTCAAAATTTATATCTCTTGCTTAACTTATTGAGCTTAATAGGAAGTTGAATAACTTGATTTTGATTATCATTTTTTTTGGTTCTATCTGTCTTTTCACGTAATATTATATTATCCATGTGGAATTGATTATTTAAAGAAAAAATCACGTGTCGAATTTTTATTGGTTAATTTAGTATTTACTATGGGTGTTAACTTCATGTACCATAATAATACACAAATTGATAGTTCATGTACCACATTAAACATTTTCAAAGTATAAGTCAAATAATACACAGATTAATAGTTTAGGTATTACATCAGACATTTTAAAATATAGATACCACATTGAACATTTATAAAAATATAGATGCCAAATATGACATTATCCCAGAAGTAAATTAAAGCTCTCATATGATGTAGTTTTTCTTAACCACAATCCAAAGTCAGATGCATTAACCAAAGTCAAATATCTTAGAAATTAAATTTAAGAAAGTTGGAAACAATCGTCCAAACCAATGGTCAAATTGCTCCCTAGCACTACACCAGAACAGGCTTTTAGCGGCATATCTTGTGGCATTTTGATAACAAACGCCTCTAAAAATCGACCATTGGCAGCGCAAAGTAAAAAACGCCACTAAAGATCTAGCATTAGCGGCGATTCTAATAAAACGCCGCTATAGAATATCATTAGTGGCGTTTACCACATAGCGCCGCAAAATATCAAGACCAACACGCAGCGTTCTGGTCTTGATGTATATTGGCATTTGTGGCGCTTACGAAAAAACGCCAATAATGTATAGTATTAGCGGCGCTTATGGGAAGCGCCGCAAACGATGTTAACCAAAACGCAGAGTTTGGTCTTGATGTATATTGCAATTAGTGGCGCTTATAAATAAAACGCCGCTAATGTATAGTATTAGCGGCGCATAGCATTAAACGCCGCAAGATATCCTAATCAAAACGCTCCGTTTTGGTCTTGATGTATACTATAATTAGTGGCGTTTAAGGAAAACGCCAGTAAAGGATAGTTATAGCAGCGTTTGGTGGGAAGCGCCTCTAGATATCTTAACCAAAACGCAGAGTTTTGGTCTTTAGGAGTATTAGAATTAGTGGCGCTTGATAAAAAACGCCGCTAAAGTATATCATCAGCGGCGTTTGTCGGACGCGCCGCAAATCATCTTAACCAAAACGCAGAGTTTTGGTCTTTAGGAGTATTAGAATTAGTGGCACTTGATTAAAAACGCCGCTAAAGTATATCATCAGTGGCGTTTGTCTGATGCGCCGCAAATCATCTTAACCAAAACGCAGAGTTTTGGTCTTTAGGAGTATTAGAATTAGTGGCGCTTGATTAAAAACGCCGCTAAAGTATATCATCAGCGGCATTTGTCGGATGCGCCGCAAATCATCTTAACCAAAACGCAGAGTTTTGGTCTTTAGGAGTATTAGAATTAGTGGCGCTTGGTTAAAAACGCCGCTGAAGTATAGTACTAGCGGGGCTTTTACGAAAACGCCACAAAAAACCTAAGCAAGACGGCATCGTTTTGGATCTTTTTAGTGCTTTAGCGGCGTTTTTCCTTAAAGCGCCACAAAATCATTTTATATGTTTTTTATATTTTAATTTGTTTATTTATATTAATTAAAATTCAATTTATGTTTAATTGAATATTTGTTAAAAATGGAAATATTGAAATAGTATTATTTAAGATAATTTTAAAAAATTTTAAAATACATGACTGATTGATTTATAATTTATATATATTAAATAATTTCATATATAATTGTAAAAGATACGATAGTATTAATTTTAAAATATTTTATTATTTATCGTTATAGTTTAGGGTTTAATACATATGCGGTTTAAGGTATACGGTTAATTTAGGATTTAAGGTCGGTTTAAGAGTTACAAATTGAATGTTTATATAGATTATGGAATTATGGATTCCAGTTAATTTGAGGGTTTTAATTTAGGGGTTATAGATTAAGAAGTTAGGGATTTAAGGTTTATGGATTCGGTGTCAGGTTAGGCTTTACGGTTTAGATTAATTAGTGTGTTTTAATTTTATAAAATATGGTTTAAGGGTTAAGGGTTAGGGATTCGGGTTACGATTTAGGGTTTTGATTAATTAATATTTTTTAATTTATGTATTAAATAAAGTTTAGGGTTAGTACAAGTTAGGACCGGGGTTTAGGGTTTAAAGGTTAGAAGATAAGTGTTAGTGATTTAGGGTTTAAAAATTCGGGGTCAGGTTAGGCCTATTGGGTTTGCATTATAGAATATATGATTTAATGTCCATGGTTTAGAGTTTTAGGGATTACAATTTACTGTTTATTATTTTGGGTTAATAGTTTATGTGTTAGAGTTTGTGTTTAGGGTTTAATGATACTGTTTAAAAATTGAAGAACATTTAGATTTTACTAAAGATTCATGCAATTTAATATATGAATATAAAATCTATGTTTTGTACAGTAACATTGGCCATGCAATGAACCCTAAAATATGGTTTAGGAAAATTACGGTTTGGGACTTTTGGTTTTGACTTTTACTGTTCGGGGTTTTGGGGTTTAGGGTTTAGGATTTAGGGTTTGTGGTTTAGGGATTAGGGTTTGGTTTTTAAGGTTTAAGGATTAGAAATTATAATTTAAGCGGGTTTAAAATGCGAATTTATTTTTTTTAAATGTATTACTCTCTCATTTTTTTATTATTAATTTTCCCATTTTATAACATTGGTTTTAATTTTGGATCAAATTGACTTTAATCCTGTCACTGGGAAGGGGAACGGCACCGTTTTGTTCATCTATATTAGTGGCGCTTTGAAAAACGCCGGAAAGTTGGATTAGGAGTTAATGAAACTGCATCGTTTTACGTTGCAATTAGTGGCGCTTTCCATGAAACACCTCAAAATTTTAATTATGTTTATTGAAATGTTGTCGTTTTTGTCTATTGTATTAGTGGCGTTTGTGAAAAACGCCACAAAATTGGGTAAACTGTTGGGGAAACGGGTTCGTTTTGAGTTATTTTTAGTGGCGCTTTACTTAAAACGCCTCAAAATTGGTCAAACATTTGTAGAAACGTTACCGTTTTGTTAATGTTATTAGTGGCGTTTTATCGAAAACGCCACGAGTTTGAGGTAAGTGTTGATAAAGCGACCACGTTTTGAGTTATAGTTAGTGGCGCTTAGTATAAAACGCCGCAAATTTTTGACCTACATTTTGTGGCGCTTTGCTTAAAACGCCGCAATTGGATATGTTTTTAGATGAGAACGGCGTCGTATTTTTTCCATCAGTCTGACCAAATACACCCGATCGAGCTTTCTCCCTCACTTATCCCCCAAATCCCTAAAATTTCCCCCAATCCCTAACAGCCCCCCAAACCCGACCACCTGCTACTCTGCCGTCTCCTGTGCTGCATCACTCCGTCCGTCCGTTTCCAGCGCCAAAACCATCGGTAAGTTCGACTACTAACCCTTCCTGCGTTAATGGTGCCGTTGTTGCTTCTTCTCTGCGCCGCAACCGTCTTTTTCTTCATGCCTTAATGTCTATTAATCGCTTCTTGGTTGCTGTTGTTTTTACTCATTCCTCGTAGCAACCGACGCTTTCAATCTTCCAACTTCCCCAGAAGCTCCAAGGCTGAAACGGAGGAGAAGACGCCTCAATTAGTCAATTCGGTTTCCATCTTCAGTTTTGGGCAATTCCCTTTCCAAGGTATAAAGCTGTCGGTTTATAATTTAATATTTTAAAATTAGTGGCTTTGGGTCCTTAGTTCTGATATGGTTGCTTTTATTGGACTCCTTGATGCTCAAAAATCGGTCCTTTATGAGTAAATTACTCGCTGCTTTTGATTAGTTCGATAGTGGGTTTAGGGTACGACCTGTTTCTTTTATGTGAAATGCCTTTAGTCTGCTACTAATTTGAGTGTTATGGCGTAGAAAAGTTATTGGCATTTTACGTTTTATCCAATGAATTTGTTTTAAAAACTTTTCAATGGAAACTTTTTTGTTAAAGAAAAACCATTATTCTGTTTGATTATATTGAATTGCTATACGTAATTTGCGTGTTAAAATACATCCAAAACATGCATGTTACTTAAATATGATTTAGCTAAGGCTTCTAATTTCTTTCGGTTATTTGCATATACAACCCTACAGTTTCATTAATGTTCTTAAGTATATATCACCTAACTTGATAAACTTAGAGATCTAATATTAGAATTTTAATGTCAAACTCTCTCGATATTTTTAGTAATTCTAATACAACTCTTTCGCTTTGCCTCTATTGAATTCCGCAATCTAATCACGCTAAGAATGTGATTGGTTGAGTGAAAGCAACGAAAAGATAAAAGAAAAGACTAAAATAGTGAAAAGAGAATAAATTTTGAGTGTGATTAATGTAAAGAGGCAAAGATAACATATATATACAAGCACAAAATGAAACTTAGAACTCAGTAGAAGAACTTTGAACAATAGATAAAAACCGATACATTGATTTAAGCTCTTTTTACATCAAATATAATAAACTCAAATTAATTATAACAAGCCAGCTGACTAACACAATTGCCTCTGTCGAGTCATGTTGCTAAATCACTAACATTCACCCATCATCTTTATGTTTTTGTTAACTCCAACATTCACTCATCAGGAACCTCCTTTACTCGTAATCGGTCTCACTTTGTTGAGTCCAAAATTGATATTTGTAGGGAAAAAACAAGCATTGAATTGGTTTGATTTTGTTGTAACTTTTTATAACCAAACTGAAATCCGAATTGAATTGCTATAGGTGCCTAACTGTTATTTTGCAGTAATGGATTTAGAGTTAAAGTGTTTTATTTTTTCCTGTTTATTTGGGTGTAATTTGCATATGTTTTTCTTTTTCTTTTTTTTTCCCAGTATTTACTCCTAATTTAATTATATTTTGCATGCATTCCAATTTTAGATGAAGTGGTTGTATGTTTGATATCGAAGTCAATATTTACTTTCCAGAATTCTTTCATGCCATTCCCATAAATCATTTCAGCACTAGGCATGAATTCAAAATTTTTCAGGTATCCTGCAAATGGCATTGTTGATAAGGATGCAAAATTTGTTTTCTGATGTTAATATAGCCTTGATTTTTCTCATGTATAGTTGTTAGTTGTTATGGGTAATTTTGAAATAAGTTTATATAATTTTATTTAATTTTATAATTATTCGAATATATATTCATAATTATACTGTATTTATAATTATCGATTTGCAATTTTATCGATTTACAATTTTATTTCAATTAATAAATGTTTAATAATCTAAGATGATTCAATAAATTGATCGATTAATTGATTGAATGTCAATGAATTATCAATTTTGGTTAGTTAATTGATTGAATGTTTAATAAATTCATTATATAATGAATTCTCAACAAATTATTACTTGATTGCATGTTTAATATAAATTAGTCGTTAATATATATATTTTAAAGTTAATATATAATTTCAAAATTTATTATTTTTTTAAATATATTTTTACAATTTCATTTAACTTATTAATGAATATATATTTTAAAATTGATATCTTACATTACTTAAATATATATTATTAAGTATATTTTACACGACTTATTAATGAATATATATTTTAAAATTGATATCTTACATTACTTAAATATATATTATTAAGTATATTTTACATGACTTATTAATATATTATTTTAAAATTGATATCTTACATTACTTAAATATATATTATTAAGTACATTTTACATGACTTACATTACTTACTAAAATATATTTTTTTACGACAAATTAACTTATTAATATTCAATAAACTTATATAACTATCACACATACACTTATTAAACTTACATAATACATAACTTACATAATACATGACTTATATAAAATTCTCAAATAAGTAAAAAACATTACATTAGTTACATATTAACTTATATAAGCTTACATAATACACATTACTTACATAGCATCCATAACTTACACAACTTAAATAATACAAAACTTACATAACTTACATAACCTACATAATACATAATAACTTACAACTTACATAACATACATTACTTTGAAAACTTACATAACTTACATACTACACAACTTAAATAGCTTACTTACTACATAACTTACATAACTTATACATGTACATGATTTACATAATTGACTTAATACATAAATATATATCATATGATATATATTTAAAAAAACTCATTTCTGGTTACCACTGAACAACTTACCCTTGTAATTTCTGGTGCAAATCAGACATGAAATAAGAAATGGACCGGTCTTGGATGAATTTGTCAAGGGTAAGCGACGGTTATCGAAATGGAGTTCAGACTTTTCTAAATTTTGCATTCCAATATGCAAGCCAGGAGAACATGATTCTTTGCCCTTGTAAGAAGTGTGTCAACATAAACTGGCATTATCGTGAAGTTGTGTACGAGCATCTAATTGTTGATGGGTTTGTTCGGGGTTATAAACAATGGCTTTTTCATGGAGAATGCCCGCCTAGTACTTCCTCTTCAAGGATGGATGTATCTTATGGCAGTACTACTTACCACCAGTCTGATAGAGGGGATGACATGGAAGGTATGTTGCGGGATGCATTTAATATGCACACTCATGGTGTCCAGTCGTTTCCAGCGGACTTTGTGGCTTCTGATGATTGTAATATTGGGAGAAATGCTTTTACCGAACCGGGAAGTAGTGTACGTCATGAATAGCCGAACGAAGAAGCGGCGAAGTTCTACGCGCTACTTAATGACATGAACGACGAACTGTATGAGGGATCAAAATATTCAAAAATGTCTTTCTGTGTTCGTCTTTTTCAATTAAAATGTTTGGGAGGGTGGACCGGAAACTCTTTGACAATGCTGTTAGAGTTCTTGAGAGAAATGTTTCCTTTTGCAAAAATCCTTCAGTCATGCAAAGATATGAAGAAATTGATAAAAGATTTAGACCTTGGGTACAACAAAATCCATAGTTGCCCAAATGACTGCATGTTGTATTGGGGAGATCGGAGAAATCAACAATGCTGTCATGTATGCGGCCACTCCCGTTGGATAAGTAAAAATGCGGAAGGTGGGAACGACGATGAGAATGATGCACAGTCAAGAAAGAAGCCAGTCAAGATTTTACGGTATTTTCCGCTGATACCAAGGCTTCAAAGGCTTTTCATGTCGTCGAAGACTCTAGAGTCTATGACGTGGCACCATGATGGTCGAACCGATGATGGATTGTTAAGGCATCCGGCAGATTCTTTAGCTTGGAAATCATTTGACAATAAATTTCCAGGCTTTGCAAGCGATCCTAGGAGTGTGAGGCTTGGGCTAGCATCTGATGGATTTAATCCTTTCAAGATCATGAGCACTGCGTACAGTACTTGGCCAGTAGTGCTTGTTCCTTACAATCTACCTCCGTGGATTTGCATGAAGCAATCTTCCCTTATCTTATCTATGATTATCCCTGGCGAGAAAGGGCCCGGGAATGATATCGACATTTATTTACAGCCACTTATTGAAGAGTTAAAACAATTGTGGGTTGGTGTCGAGACATACGATGTGCTAAGAAAGGAGAACTTTAATCTACGTGCAGCTTTGATGTGGACCGTTAATGACTTTCCCGCTTATGCCAATTTATCCGGTTGGAGTACCAAGGGTCGCTATGCGTGTCCTTGTTGTGCTGCACAAACACGTTCGCAATGGTTGTACAATGGGAAGAAGTTCTGTTACATGGGGCATCGTCGGTGGTTACCAGAAAATCATAGATTTAGATTTCAGAGCTCTATATTTGATGGTACTGAAGAGTTTAGAGAAGCTCCTTCGTAGACCAGTGGCTTTGAAATCTTGTTCATGTTGGAAGATATGAATTTCATTTATGGGAAGATGAACCAACCGCCAAACACGCAGAGAAACAGAAGATCATATGATGAAGCTGATGAAAGCTCCGACGAAGAGGACGATCCTAATGAGGCGGACTTGTGGAAAAAAAGAAGTATTTTTTTCGAGTTACCTTATTTGGAGCATCACCTTTTACGACACAATCCTGATGTTATGCACATTGAGAAAAATGTCTGCGAGAACATTGTGGGTACAATTTTGAATGTCGACGGAAAATCGAAAGACAATCTTCAGAGTCGACTTGATTTAGTCCAAATGGAAATCTGACCTGATCTTCATCCCAATCCACTCCCGAATGAGAAATATCGGTTGCCGCCTTCTATTTTTTCAATGTCCAAGATGGAGAAAGAAGTGTTCTGCACGGTGTTAAAGGATATGAAGGTTCCAGATGCGTGTGCATCAAATATATCTCGATGTGTTAGTGTGAAAGATCGAAGATTATATTCGCTAAAATCACATGACTATCACATCTTGATGCAAGATTTACTGCCAGTGGCTCTACGATGTTATATGTCCAAGAAGGTGACGTCTTGTATAATTGAACTATCCAACATAATGAAAGCCATTTGTGGCAAAGTTTTGGATGTTCAAGAACTTCAGAAGGCACAGGATAGAGCTGCTCTGACTTTATGCAACATGGAGAAAATCTTCCCACCCTTCTTCTTCACTATTATGGTTCACTTGATAATCTATTTCCCGCATGAAGCAATTCTTGGCGGACCCATTTTCTATCGATGGATGTATCTCATTGAAAGGTGTTAATTAAAATTTTTAAAATTTTCGCTCATTCACCTCTATGCCTTTAGTTTCAATAATTAAGAAATGTTGTATACTGTGTTTAGGTTCTTATCCAAATTAAAGTCTTACTGCCGCAACAAGCGATATCCAGAAGGATCGATTGCTGAAGGCTACTTGGCAGAGGAATGTATGACCTTCTGCTCAAGATATTTGGAAGATGTTGAAACAAGGTTAAACAGACCAAATAGGAATGCTGGACTCACGGACCATAACTTAGCCGATACTTATTTGTTCCAAAGTTTTGGAGAACCAATCGGCAAAGTTGAAATTGCAGAATTAGATCATTTATCGTGGGTACAAGCACATCGATATGTTCTGTTTCACCACGAATCATTGGAACCTTTACGGAAGTAAGTTCTACAACTTTGGTAAATATTTATCAAACTAATAACTGTTTATCTTCTAACGCGGTGAACATTTTTTTAAAATAATGAGTACAAACAAATATTGAGATCTCGTGCGCGCTCCCGAAGAGCACAACATCGAGATATCAATAAGATGTTTACAGAATCTTTTTATGAATGGATAAGCCAACGGTATGCAGTTGGAGCTTCCGCTTACAAATAATAATGTTTTCTCATAACATTTTGAATTACTCAGTTTACTTTCCGTTCAATAGGTTTGGAGTGGAAAGAACGTAAACGACGAAGTTAAATGGCTCTCCCAAGGTCCAAATCGAGTGGTTAAAAGATACAGTGCATTCCTCATCAACGGATTCAGATTTCATACAAAATATCGCGAGAGGTTGAGGAGAACATAAAATTGTGGAATAGTTGTCAATTCTGCAATTACAAGTTATGCTAGTGCTAGGGACAATAATCCTGTCGAGGGAAATGTGGAATATTTCGGACAACTTACTGACATAATTGAGTTGGATTACTACGGCAAATGGAAAGTTGTCTTATTTCGAGGTGATTGGGCCGATGTTAATACAGCTCGTGGAATTAAGCAAGATCAATTTGGTTTTACAATGGTGAATTTTGACCGATTGGTTCACACAGGACAACAACTGATAGATGAGCCGTATGTATTCTCATCTCAAGTCAAACAAGTTTTTTACTCTAAAGATCCAACTGATGAGGGTTGGTACGTTGTACTCCGTAACATCCCTAGAGACTTGTTTGACATGGGCAGTGGAAGTAGAGATAACATCGACGACAGATCAGAAACTTTGCCCTTTCCAGCACAAAACTTAAACGACAATATCCCTAGTACTAGTGCACACTTTCAATGGGTTCGTCAAGATACCGATGAAGATATTTACGAATAATGATGTAGTAAGATTTTACGGTTGTTTATTTATATGTATTATATTATAATTTATATCTTGGTCTTATTATATATTTCAACTGTTTTATATGTGCTGATATTGTTGTAATTAGTTATTAAGTTGTCAACTATTTTATGTGTATTGCAGATAAAATGCCTAGAAGAAAAATTCAAAAGGGAAGCATTGTTCAACATGATCCTAACTCGACAGACACAAATAGTACTGAACAGCAGACAGCAATTGGATCTTCGAATGTTCCGAATACAGCTGAGGATCCTACAGAAGTTCAAAGTAACTTTACGTTTAATTTACATGCGTGTTTCTGTTATAGTTGATTTATTTTTCTAATTCTTATATTATAATATACCATTTGTAGCTGAAAATGGTGGGACGCGCAGAGGTCGAGGACGTACGCTACTTAGAGAACTGTACGAGTTAGATCCAGTCGAGCGTGTCAAAGTTGGACGAAACAGTTTTGGTCAGCCTGTTGGATCAGAAGCTCGACTTTTAGCAAGATACATGGGCATTTTAGCACGAAATCCGAATATGTTGCCTATCAACTACGAGTCATGGCGTGAAATGCCCGATAGCAACAAAAACCAAGCCCTCGATAATATTAAGGTAAGAAAATATTAATGTCATCTGTAATGCTTGGGAAATTGTTTCATTTATACTTACTTTATTAACTTCTGTTTTTTGTTTTTTGTAGGCGAGGTTTGCTTTAGAGGTCTCCGATGCTTACGTAAAGAAGGCATTGGGAAAAAGATGGAAAGACAATAAAAGTACTTTGAATTATTATAAAACAAAAACAACCCTCGATGAGAAATTGCAAAATGTCCCGCCGGGTATGTTGAGGTACCAATGGGAAGATGCAGTTAGATTTTGGCATTCGAAGAAAGGCGAGGTATGACGTACTTCCAAACTATTGTAATTATTTTGATTTATAGTATTTTCCATTTACGTACTAAAAATTTCATAACGTAGGATCGTGAACAAGTTGGAAAAACCAGCAGGCAGAAACAAAAATTCACCCACACAGCCGGGTCAAGAAGTTTTGCATGTGTAGCTGAGGCGGAGGTATTTTTAATTTTTTTAAAATTGTCGAATATGTATAACTTTCTATTAAATAATATTTATACTACCATATTGTAGGAATTGTCGTCCGGTCAAAAAGTTGGACGTCTTCAACTTTTTGAAATTACACATAGGAAGAAAGATGGATCTCCCATGACTCCTGAAGCTGGTGAAATAATGGTACATTTACTTCATACGATTTGACTTGTTTTAGTTATTTTTAGTGTTTATTTTCTAATGGTTTAATTCAGTGCTTGTAATGCGACTATTGTTATGTTGCATATGTTTTTTAATATATATATTGCGTTCCTAACTATGTGATTTATTTATTAGGAAAAACTGAAGGATAAAAAGGCAGAGTACGAAGCGATTGCTTCTAGTGATAGTTCGGTTCATCTTGAAGACATTGATAACCGAATTATTACTGAAGTTTTGGGTCCTAAAAGGTATGGTCGAGTTCGATTTCAAGGATCTTTTGTTAGCCCGACCCAATATTTTGGATCCAGCTCCAACCAATACATGGCTTCGAGGAGTCAAGCTCAAGCTGAAGTTCAGAAGTTGAAAGACCAGATGGCTGAGATGCAAGCGACCACAGTTGAGGTCCAAAAGAAATATGAAGAACTTCAACAACAACTTAAAGCAGAGGCGACAGTGCGAGAAGCAGAAGCTGCAGCGAGAGAAGCAGAAGCTGCAGCAAGAGAAGCCGAGCAGGCCAAAAAGTACGACGAACTCCAGCAACAGCTTCAGGCTGTGATGAAGATGTTTCAGTCGCAACTTCCGCCTTGATAGTGTATGACATAAATATTTTTATCATTTTAACATTTAACATTTTTGCAAAAATACTATGAATTCACTTTTATTTATTGATATTAATATTATTTTTTTCGTTTCATTTGAAATATTATATAAATTTATTGCTTTTGGCTGGTTTAAATCTGGTTGTTTCTGATTTATTGCTACAGAAGGGCTGAAAAAAATTAAAAATTTAATATAAAAAAATTTCAAAAATAGTGGCGTTTTTACAAAAACGCCGCTAAAGAACATCTTTAGCGGCGCTTAAGAATAAACGCCGCTAAAAGAGCATTGTCTTTAGCGGCATTTCTTTTAAAGCGCCGCTAAAGAACATTTTCTTTAGCGGCGTTTCTTTTCTAAGCGCCGCTAAAGAACATGTTCTTTAGCGGCGTTTTGTTCTAAGCGTCGCTAAAGAACATGTTCTTTAGCGGCGTTTTTCCTAAACGCCGCTAAAGAACATGGTCTTTAGCGGCGCTTTTATTTGAAAACGCTGCAAATGTTTGTGACGTTTTCCTTAGTGGCCTTTTTTGCGGCGCTTTTGGAAGCGCCGCAAATACCTTTAGTGGCGTTACGAAGCGCCGCTAAAGGCCTAAAAAAACGCCGCTAAAGACCTGTTTTGGTGTAGTGTAGGACTTTGTCCATACCCTTAAACAATTTTTTTTTCTTTTTAGTAAACACATTGGCTAAACTTTTCTTTTCACCTTTTTTGAAACAGTTCGTTTTTCAGTAGTGTCGAAAATGGTAATTTTGAAATTCATTTTCGATGTCTGAATTCATAAATATTATTTAATATTTACGAGTCTAATTTATTAATATGTTGAGTTATGGTTTAGTAATTTCATTGAATTGAATAGTTAATTAAAGTATAATGACTAAATTATAAAAGTGGTAGAAATTAATCGCTATAATTTTTTATTCAATTGAAGGACCAATTGAACAAATTTACCATTAGATTATGGCCAAATGGTGGTGGGTAATGATTGGAATGCATCAACTTTGATTAAGCATTGTTAATGTTAGTTTAATTAAGTTTTTTAATTAATTAATTATAATTTATTTAGTTTAATTAAAGTATAAAAGAAAACAAAGTGGTTATCATCTTTATTCTCCTTCTTCTTCACCGTATACACACCAAAGAAAACCTAAAGGAAACCATTTAAGCTCGAAGACATTCGGCTCTTTATTAATAGGTGAAGTTTAAGTCTTTTTTTTGTGTGTAATTTTTTATATTTTTGAGGTATTAGAAGCTTGATTTAGCTAGCTCATATATCAATTTGTAAAATTGATAAAGTTTTTAAAAGTTTCTATTGTTGAATACTTGATGACATTGGCGTTAATGTGTTAGACTTTAAACTTAGATATGAAAAACACCTGATTTGTATTTTGTAAAGTTTCATTGTTAGTTTTTTAACATAAGGAGTAAAGTGCATAAAATTTGAAATTAATGCTAAATTTCTATAATTATAGATAATAGAGGGTTGTAGAATGATGAAATTGAGATAAATTTCAAAATCAAGGCTCAAATTTAAAAGATATTGCAATTTCAGTTTTAGGGATTAAATTGAATAAAATGTAAATTTTTAGGAAACATTTGAAAAATGAAATTGAACTAACATATGCATAGAATAGGATGTTGTAAGGTAATTGGAATTGATAAATTGAAATGAATTATCATATATATTAGGATTTGAATCAACCGGAGGATAATCGAGAAAAAGACAAAATTGTGAATTAGTCATCGATGTTTCATTTGTTTTTGTTTTTTCCAGGTAAGTTCATATTGTACTTAATATGTTATTTGTGTTATGTTTGAATTATATTATAATATTTATTAGTTTAAGTTAATTGTAATTTGATAATGTTGGCATCTAAAGGACTAAATTGTAAAGTATGGAAAATATGGTTATATTGAATAGATGCAATGTATTGAATGGATGTGAAATTGTTATATAATTGAACGTTATGCATATTATTATATTACAATATTTGAAATGGTACGAAAATGTAACAGTGCCATTGTGAAATTAGTAAACGATTTGGATACGAATGACATGTCATTAGAGTCTAAATGGAAAAAGGAAATGGTTCAATCGAAAAGAATGAAAACAGGTGTTTGACTAGGGATTAATACGATGGCTTGAGATCCAACATATGTTGTAGATTCTCTAGAGCTAGTGTTAGCAACATCTAATTAAGCTCGAGTGAGCAACCCTGGTCTGGAGCTAGTGGCAGCCCGAATATGTTAGCTTGTGTGAGCAAATTAGTCCCTTGTATTCGAGTTCAATTTGCTATAGTTTTCTTGGCGAAAACAAAAGTTAAAATGAAAAATAGATTGAATGAATGAATTATGGAATCATGTTATAATTTTTTATCAGGTAAATGATCTAACCTTGAATGTATTTGTTGATATGTATATGAAATCAATAGGATGCCAAAGGATTGTCAAGCTTATTTCAATATGTTTTAATAGCTTAAATTGTTGAATTATCAATATAAGTTGAGTAATTTCATTTGGACTTACTAAGCATACTAAATGCTTATGTATTCCTTTTCCTTGTAGATTTTTAGTTTGAGGAACATGTCGATCAAATCACCTCGAAACTCACACTATCCTGCTATTAATACGATAGACTATAGCTCGCTTTAAGTTCGGTTATGTGGTATGTACATATGTGCTATATATATATAAGTCTACTTGGAAATAATAGTTGGTTGAAACTGGTTGTGTTTAAGAAAGTTGTTGTTCATATTATATATGTGTATGTTTGATATCATGTTGAGTTATAAATGTAGCACATGAATAACAAATTTTGAAAGTGAAACGATTTGGTTAAAATGATGGAATTGAATGGTTAAGCATGAATGGTTTGCGATTTCATAGGTAGAAATGATATGTTTAAGTGTATAATTGATGTTTAATGGTTTGGTTGATTGAGGAATTGTTGAATGTCAGTTTAGGTGTGGTCTTGGACTGTTTTATGAAGGTTTTTAGAATATTTTTAAGCACCACTTGATTGTGGATTTATATTTCGTCACTTAACTTGGTATTTTCGCACTAACATTGTTAATTTGTGTTGATGTAATATTGATGACCAATCTTATAGTGACACATAGCAGTCTCTCAATATGACACATGTCAGACATAAATTAATTTTAAAAATATATAAATTAATTTAAAAAGTATAATTTTCTAGACAAGTTCAAGTACTAACAATGTATTCTTTCGAAAAAGTTCAGGTACCAACTAGATACTTTTGAACAAGTTTAGGGGGGTAAACTATACATTAACCTTTAAAAAATTAATATTATTGGGACAATATGTATAACATAATACAAATTTAGATGCCAATTAGATGATAAAAAAGCTCAAATACCAATCAAATATTTTTAGAAAAGTTTAAGAGTAAACTTCGTATTAACCTTATTACATAATATATATGAAATGATATACATGATTTTTTAGTATGTTTGTGAAATAAATTTTTTATGATATTTTTCATTCAATTTCTCATCAAAATTCTACTTTATGTTATAATAATCTTTTTCTTTTTTAAAAAAATTGCATGAGGATACTTGCTTTAAAAAAAAAATTGAACCTGTAATTTGGTCTGAATAAAATATTAAATCATATTTCATATATTTTTTTAATTACTTATTACCTGGTTTAAAATTTTTATATATTAAATAAAATTAATTAATTATAAAAATAACAAACCAAAGCAGGCGTTTCACAAAAAAAAAAAAAAAAAAAAGAAAGAAAGAAAGAAAAAGACCAAAGCAGGCAAGGTCATATTCCCTAGTAAGATTAGACTGTCTGGGAGTGACAGTGTTGTTTGGTTGTACAACACTCAAGAGATTGACTGCTCTGAAGTCTGAAGAGAAGAGAGCTGTTTAATCTTATTTTCGCTTCCATTTCTCCTCCAAATGGCTGCTTCCGTTCAGCTAAATCTCCGTTCCTTCAAAGCCCCCTTTAATCTTAAACCCATTGCCAAACAGTTCTCCAGACCCGGCAGGATCAGGTGCGCCGCCACCACACCAACCAAACGCTACAGCATCACTCTTCTTCCCGGAGATGGTATCGGCCCTGAAGTCATCTCCGTCGCCAAAAACGTCCTCAAACTCGTTGGCTCTCTCGAAGGTTTTCTTTCCTTTCCTTTCCCCGTTTTCCCTCTTTTCAGTCATTCATTCCTTTCCGTTTGGTCACTGATAAAGCGAATCAAACCAACGGAAAATAAAAGGGCGTGATTATGCATGTCTGAAGTGAAAGTTCCTGGGAAAATATGGAATTTGAACTATAAAGTGGACTGGGGCTGTGGAATCTAAGCAGAATATCACTGATAAATACGAAACCCATAAAATTACACATATGTGTAGATATATGACAGTATAGGTTTTCGAATCAATGTGTTGACCAAGAAAAACGAAATTTTTAGGATTTAAAATATATTGTATGAATAAAGGTTTATTCTCTTTAGTTGTTTTTATTTCATGATGTTTAGATATATAGGATTTTAAATAATTTTTTTATTACTAGATTTTTTGTTTTAAATTCCCTCTGCCTCATCTGTTCTCATTGTTGACAAGATAGAGGTAAAATGAATAGCTACATTTGTTTGGGCTTTCACAAATATTCTCATGTTAAGCTTTTCTTTCCCTTCCTTTTTTGGTCCTTGAGTTTCATAATTTGTTGTTTTAACTAAGAAATGTTTAGATTTCATATAATGGACTTTCTTTATTACTACATATGCTATGACATGTATTAGGGATTGAATTTAGCTTCCAAGAGATGCCCATGGGGGGAGCTGCTTTGGATTTGACTGGAGTACCATTGCCTGAGGAAACCCTTTCTGCCGCACAAAGAGCTGATGCCGTTCTCCTTGGAGCAATTGGAGGGTATTCTCCTATATAATACTTATTAATTATTTTCATAGACTTCTTGCGTCTTCTCTTGTTGTTTACTTTTTCTTAACTCATTTACTACTTCATTTGCTTCAAGGTATAAGTGGGATAAGAATGAAAAACTTTTGAAGCCTGAGACTGGTCTGCTTCAGCTTAGAGAAGGACTTAAAGTCTTTGCAAATTTGAGGCCAGCTACTGTTTTGCCACAGGTAACTGTGTTTTAGTTTATCTGTATGAATTCTTCTTCATATTTCAACTATATAATCACTTCATTTGCAAACTTAATGAGTTTAATGAATGTTTTGGAATTGGGTAAAACTTGTAATTATTAAATTTTTTTTTTGGGGGGGGGTGGGGCGGGGTTGAAATTCAATCTGTTTGCCTTCTATGTTTTGGCCTTCTTTTTTTGCTGAAGCTATCACGATTGTTTCACTATTCACCTTTGGACGGTGTCAGAGTGAATTGCTTATCTCTAAGAAAAGAAATCATTCTACATTATTATGCATGCATGCTTGTAATCTGGGACTGTGGAAGCAGGTGTCGCTTGCGTTTCTTTTGTTTGCAATATTTGGTTCATTAAAATCTAACCTCTATTTTATTTGCCTTTTCAGTTAGTGGATTCCTCAACTTTGAAGAAAGATGTTGCTGAGGGTGTTGACCTTATAGTTGTAAGGGAGCTTACGGGAGGTCAGTACCAAAAAAAAAAATGCCAGTTTCTTTTCTCTGATTCTGCTATTACCCTGCCTATTTTCAATGTCAATAATCGTCATTGATCTTATACTGGAATCAGGTATTTATTTTGGAAAACCAAGGGGATTTGGTACCAATGAAAAGGGTGAGGATATTGGCTTCAACACTGAGGTGTATTCTACTCATGAGGTATGACTTTATAGAGGTACATTTTTTTTGTATGGTTTGCTCTTAGTTGAAAATACCCAAAATTTGTATGGTTGACAACTACAATACATGTTTGTTTTCCTTTTCTGGCCAATATGGACAATTTCCTTATGATCCTGAATTTTTTGTTGAATACTTAAACATTGAGAAGTAGACAATTTGATATTGTCCTTTTGTTTAATGAAAAATAAAAATAAAAGAAATGAAAGACAAATTCAATCTGGTAGGCCTTTTTTGGGCCTACTGCATTACAAGCAAGTGCACTTAGGTGCACTAGGCTTGTGCCTTGCCCGAAACAGTTTGATGTGCTTTTGTTGTCTACTGCTGCTCCATAGCACCTAGGTGTAAACCCTGACGACATTGTCTGCAAAGGCTATCTTATGTTTGACTTGTGAAGTGTGGTCTTGTCATTTTTCTTCAAATTTCTTGGTATGGTTTCTTTTTCATGTAAGTACCTTTTAATGATTGAAAATTAAACAAATGGATGCCAGATTGATCGTATTGCTCGTGTTGCTTTTGAGATTGCTCGCAAGCGGCGTGGACAACTCTGTTCTGTTGACAAAGCTAATGTTTTGGAGGTTTGTTGTAATGTTATCAATCTTGTTTATTGCATCTTGTACAAAATGTAGAAAAGTATTAGGTGTTGGTTATTACATCATAATGTGCCTTTTTGTCTATATTATCATCCTTAGTATTAGGCTATTAAATTGTCCTCTAATTTTTTTAATGTTTTTAACTAATAAATTATTTAAGAGATTGAAGTTATGTTATAATCCTATAATTTAGCCTTCTATTTTGTGATCAATGAACTTGTTTCATAAAGTGCACTGCAAACTATCTTGGTTTAATGCATGGAAAATTCTCCTCTTTTGTCTGTATTTGCTGGAACTTTTGTGGGCTCTGTAGTTTAGTGTAGGCTCCATAGTATATGAAAGGAACTGCTGCCAGGCAAGTCCGTTGCGTAAAAGAATTTTACTGCACTTAGGATGGAATAAGAAAGCTGCTTCTAAATTACACTGCTGTGATCACATTTCAACTGACTTGAGGGCAATGATGAAAACTTCTTACATATCATGAACGTGTTGTAATTTTAAATCCAGCTTATGCAGGGATGAGGTACAAGATTCTGGCCTTATGTTGTAAAACAGTGTGTTAAGTTTATCTGTCAAATATTAGACCTGACAATCCATGTATGTGTGTTGTCTTTCGTGTTTTTTCCCCATGTCAAAGCATAAACACAACAGGTATTATTAATGTGTCAAAATCCAAAACACAAATATGACACGTGTAGTAAACGTGTCATGTTAATTAGGTTTAAACTTGTCATGTAGTGTTTATCAAATTGTTTTCGTGTTTTTTGAACATGTTGTGTTCGTTTCGTCTTTTCTATCGTTGTGTCCAAAATTTCAAGGTCCAGAATTATTAATTACAGTTGCGTTAGCCTTTTCTCATGTAATACATTTAGTATTTTCTGTTCCATTGTCCAGGCATCAATGCTTTGGAGGAAAAGAGTTACGGCAATTGCTTCTGAATATCCTGATGTTGAGCTCTCACACATGTATGTTGACAACGCAGCAATGCAGCTTGTTCGCTATCCAAAACAGGTTTGTTTTGAAAAGAGAGAGATGATTTTCCTTCTCACTTTTCTTAGTCCCAATAAATGAGCACTATTCTTTATACTAGAAAAGCTTACAATGCTTGAAAATGGAAATGGTGCAGTTTGATACAATTGTGACCAACAACATATTTGGTGATATTTTGTCTGATGAAGCTTCAATGATCACTGGAAGCATAGGGATGCTTCCGTCTGCTAGTCTTGGTGAATCAGTATGACAATTCATTAATCTCTTTGCGGATTGGTTTGAGAATATTGGTGTTTGTATATTCATTCTCTTTGATTATATTGGTATTTTCACTTGCACAGGGACCTGGACTCTTTGAGCCTATTCATGGTTCTGCTCCTGATATTGCTGGACAGGTTGGATTTAACCCTTTTGCTTAGTTTTTAGAGTTAAAGCTTAATTATCATTTTCCATCAAACTGAAGATGGTGAGCCTCATTCAGAATGTGAAATGTGTTTCTTCTGACCGGCAGGACAAGGCAAACCCGCTTGCAACAATTCTCAGTGCTGCAATGCTTTTGAAGTATGGCCTAGGGGAAGCAAATGCTGCAAACAGAATTGAGAACGCAGTTCTGGATACTCTTAATAGGGGTTTCCGAACAGGCGACATATACTCCACTGGAAATGTATATAGGCTTCTTATCCCAAAACACCTCTTTTCGTTGCTGTCTTCTTTTCTTTGTTTTTTTTGGAAGGCAAAAATATAGCTCTTCTTCTATTTTGACCAAAAGAATTTAGTTATCTTAGTTCTCTACTGAATTTTGTCGCAGGGGAAGAACTCTAATTACAATGGCATATAAAAAATGTCTTAAGATAGTTATCTTAGTTCTTATTAATGAATTTAGAACGTAACCATCTCAGTTGTCTTGAATTGTCAAGAGAAAAGTCGCAAAGATTGTGTAGAAATGGCAAACATGATTTGGCTATCTGTTATTTTCTTTTTACCGTTTCTCTTGCTCCTTACCTCATAAATTGTTTTAATTTTAATTTTGTTGCATCATACGTTTGTTTTTCTTGCTCATTTCCACCTGATGTTTTACCTTCATGCCAATGTACAGTTCTAAATGTTGTTTGCTACTTCATTCCATGTGCAGAAACTAGTCGGCTGCAAGGAGATGGGAGAGGAAGTACTGAAATCAGTTGACTCACCAGTTCCAACTGCTATATGAATAAAAAACAGCTGAGTACCAAAACAGGAGGCCTCCATCTGGGTTAGCCATTTTTTTCTCTTCTTTTCTGAGTTTTCAAAGCTCTTGTGTCCGGCTCTTCATAGTTAAAAAGGGTTTAGTTTTTTGTATTGGAGTCAAAGCTCCATTTATGTATAACTCATAATTTTCTGTATACAGTTTTTGGAGGTGGCGATTTCTGTTTTTAGCTAGGGAATTTGCGACTTAAAACTTGTCCAAGAGCTGCAATTGGTTACTCGAGCTTGACAGTTTGCTCGAGGGTTTGGATAGAATTATTAGGGTGCAAAAAATAAAACTAAATAAATAAGAAAGAAAGAAATGAGCTGGCCCTTGGGTGGCTTTTTTTGTCTGCCTAACTTGGCTTCACTTTAAAAGGGTCAATCTATCATCTATACCATCATATAAGGTTTTTATAGAAAATTGATGTCAGGATAGAAAATGTGAACTTCTCTAAAACTTTAATTTAATCGTCTCAATCAAATTTCATTCGATTTTTATATTTCAAATTTTTAGGGTGTTTGTAGTGGTTTTGTAAGGATAGACAATTTTGTTAATATTTTGCCCCGAATGTGATTAGTCATACATCCTAGGCCCCATCTTAGACTGCGCATTTAATTATATGAAGTAAACTACTTACGCTAAAAATTTTCTTTTACCCACAAAATTTTGCAGACTGCTTTAAGTGTCAAATCAAGAAGGAATATTATTATTTTGCATGTGTATTCGATTTGGGTTTTGGTGTCTTGATCTGAAAGCAATTAGAAAAAAGCACCTACCCCTCTTTAATTCTTCTATCTTTTACTTTTTTTATTGAGATCAGAGTTGCGACACTTGCAAAGGGCTTTAGGGCTCGAAAGTTATGGAGAAAAAAAAAAGAAGATTGGGGGAAGTAAATAAACACAGCTCGAAGTCGGTCATATATAATAAGTGGCAGCGGTTCTTGTTGGAGGGTTTCTTGAGTGAACTTTGCTCGAACTGGGAGATCAAAGGTTGCATCCTAGGATGAAATTTTTGAGAGGTAAGATGTCGGCCTTCCGCGTGGATGGCGGGGGTTGTGGCCACCCATTAAGAGAAGCGTCAATAGAGAGAAAAAAGAAAATATTGTTTTAGATGAAAAGAGAAAAAGCATCAATTAAGATATATATATGTAGTTATATTTTGATGATTTTAGCTTTAAAAAATTATGATACGATTGCTAATATTATTAATTTGTTACATTTTGGTTATTAAATCATTAACTAGCCATTGACAGTGAAATGGAAAATTAACATGACATGTTATGTCATCAATTTAAACGAAAATTTTAAGTTAAATTATATAATTAATTTTTTATTTTTAAAAATGATTAAATTAAAGTACAGTGACTAAAAAGTAAAGAATCTTAAAACTTTAAAGCCAAATTTTTTTATTAAAAATATAATTTATTATTATTTAGTTATGAATAAGGAAATCCTTTTATTCCAAATTTATCAATATACGTTTAATTAATTTGTTTTAAAATATAATAAATAATTAGAATAATATAGTGATAAAAGAGCACGCCACATTGAATTATGATTATTTAAAATGAGTAAATATATTTAAAAAAAATACAAGGTCTAGTGTGATTGTTTTGTAAAAGTTTGGAGCATGTTGAAATCCAATTTTGCACATATATACAATATAAGGTTATGTTCAAACTATGGATTTATACAGAAAAGGTAGTATTCATAATTAAAACATTTTAATCAAGTAAAAATATGAGATGAGATAATTTCGATCATATCAGTTGGTAAATTTAATTGCTCGATCGCTCAATATATTTTAACTTTTTTTTTAAAAAATAAAATAAAATTTGTGGTTACCTAAATTGCCCCTCTTCTTCCAAACTTGGCCGACTGCTTAGTTATTGTGCTCTTTCCTTTTCAGATCTCACCATCTCTCCTCTGTTACTCCCTTTCTTCAATTGAGGCTCAAACCAGCACCTCACGGCCAGAACGACGTCGTTATTGACACTCCCAGGTCAGCCTTACATCTCTCCTCCTCTTTCTTTTCCTTTCTCTTAATTGGATTCCCTCCCATATTCAATTATCATCTCTAGCTTTTGTTGAAAACGATAATTAATATCCATAATTTACTTTCTCTACTCAACTTTAATCTGGGTTTATTTTATTTTCTCCATTTTCCCTTTTTCCCACTACTTTCGACGCTACTTAAACCACCATGTTTGAAGCATGAGTCTTTTTTTTTTATATTAATAGATGGAAGTTGAAGAAGAAAATGAAGCTTTTCCTAGTAATAATGATTGCTTAGCGGAGGGAAAATGCGACGGCCAGATTCTAAAAGAAATAAATACTGAACCCACTGAATCGTTTGATGTTCAAAATAGCTTACCCGAAGGAAAGAAAGAGTTTGTTGCTCCAGCTGTTGGAATGGAGTTTGAATCTTACGATGATGCTTATAATTATTATAATTGCTATGCTAAGGAAGCCGGGTTTCGTGTTAGGGTTAAGAATTCTTGGTTTAAGCGGAACAGTAGAGAGAAATATGGTGCTGTGCTTTGTTGTAGTAGCCAGGGTTTTAAAAGAATCAAAGATGTTAACCGTCTTCGGAAGGAAACTAGGACTGGTTGCCCTGCTATGATAAGGATGAGAGTC